>NW_027223766.1:19356239-20579572 GCF_028538775.1 Myotis yumanensis
GGGCCCACCCGGGTATCGGTTCAGTAGGTGTGATGTGGGCTTGAGCATTTGTGTTTCTAACAAGTTCCTATGTGCTGTTAGTTCCAGGACCCCAATTTGAGAAGAAACTTGAGAGAGGAGCAACTCAATCTTACCTGAGAACTCTGTCCCCTCACACTCCCATTGCCTGTGTCCCCTTTGTTGTCAACCCCTGCAGGTTCTTGCTTTGAAACACTGCCTAGATTCCTGCCAGCCTCTCCATCTCCTCTGCTGCAGCCTTCAGGGCCAATCACCTTGGGGCCTCCTTGTTTCCAACCAGACCCCAGACCCCTCCTGGATTTGCAGGGCCTCCACAGCGGGGTAGACTGAGGCCAATTCTGCACCTGCTCTTGAAGGCTCTGCAGAGCCGACTCCACCTCATCTATGCAGCTCCGCCTTCTGTCATCCCCATGGGTGTCAGCAGTTTCAGTCCCAGCAGGGCCACTCCTGCCTTCCTCAACGCTCATGCCCAGCTCCTCATCTTCACTGGGCCTTTCCTTCCCTCTCTGGGCAGAGCCTCATCTCTGCCTGCCCTTCAAGCTCACTTCCTCCAGGAAGCCTTCCATCTGGCTGGTGGCCCATGTTGATTTCTCTTGGTCCTTAGGCCCCGCAGCACTGCATACCACCAGTTCTACCTTTTTATGGTTCTTTACTTGTTTCATATGTTTGTCCAGTATTCTTGTCCCCAGAAAGATTGCATAGCATGAGGCAGGGCCTGGGACTTAAGCCTTTGGTGGCCCTACTCACCTTCTTTAAAGGAGGTGGTGAGACATGTAGTGAAGTATAAATTAACTGGTGGCCTAACCTGGGCTAAGTCCAGAGTTTGCTCTGTCAATGGTCATACGCTGTGCTTTGTTCCTCCACCCCATGGCCCACTGAAGGCGCAAGGTCACCGTATTCCTGGAATTGCTGAGAGATTCCAGGTTGAGGACACCATGATTCACCTCCCCTTTCTCTCCTGAGCCAGCCAGAGGTTGTGGGCAGAGTTACTGTGCCACCTTGTGGCCTCTAGGGAGCTCTCCCTCCCCACCATGCCAACAGCCCCGGGAACATAATACCCACTTGCCTTCTTCCCCACTGTCCTTAGTCCCCTTTCAGTGTTGAATCCGGTTTAGCCATGCGAGCTCTGAATTGCTCTCCAGTCTCTGATGAGCTGTGGGACCCCAGCCCCACTGTCTCAGGCCCAGAGGAAAGGGCCAAGCCTGCTGCCTCTGTCCTCTGCATTATTATTGCCCCCCTTTTGTAACTGGGTTCCCATCACCGCCCTATCCCATCCCAACCTGCTCTGGCCTCCAGCTGCAGCTACTGTCCGAGCCCAGCCCCAGACCTGGGGGCTGGTGATCCAGGCTGTGAGCACCCTCTTCCCTTTAGCGTCAGCCTTCCCCTGGGCTTGGCTGAGCCCAACTGTTCGAACTGTCATAGCCTGACAGCCTTCCCTCTGTAGCAATGGCCCAGTCATCCTGTTTCCCTTGGTACTAGGTTGGGACAGGGGGCTCCTGACAAAATGGCTTGTCCCATCCCTGGCCCTTGTGTGGTTTTCCTAGGATAGGGGTGACTTAGATGAGCTACTCAGGTTAGATTTCCTCTCAGACCAGGAGCGAAGTACTCACCTCTCTGTACAATTTGTTCCATAAGGACAAGAGGCTGGGCCAGACAATCTGTCGGGTCTCTTGTCCTCAGATGGCACAGTCCACGAATCTTGAGGGCTGATACTCATTAAGCACAGGCTGCTTGAGCCAACCTGGCCTCCAGCCATGAACCCACCCCCTACTGTGCTAACCAGAGGGTGCCCGTGCTCATGCCCACAGGGAGATGCAGGAGTTCAGGGTGACTCTGAGCTAGACCTGGACATGAGCCACCCGATGGTCCCCCTTCATGAAAGGACAAGCTGCTGGATTGTGGGAGGGCAGGCGACAGAGGGCTCTCAGCTCCCTCAGGCATGTCTCAGAAGGGCGACATTGTCCGAGGTCATGCCCTCCTGGGGCACCCCACATGCTCTGACAGGGCGAGGAGGAAACATAAAGGCCTGGCCATTTGGACCAAACCAGATGGGCAACACTTGCCCCAGAGCTCCCACCGGGAGGGGTCACACCCGTGTGGCCGTGCCCAAGCCTGCCACCCTTCTCCTGTCACAGGTATTGGTCCCTACTGCACATCGCGTCCCATCCTGAGATGACTGGTGTTCGGTGTTTTCATGAAGCTTGAGACCTCTTATATCTCTTTCCCCTGTAGCTGCCCTTGGGAATTAGTCAGGCATTTCCAACTGGCAGGGGCCAGCATAAACATGCTTCTCTCCTCCCCTCATCCCCGCCGCCCCCACCCATGTTTGAAATGTGTGCTAGGTAACACCTTCTGTTTTCCTAAGAGTTGAATTTCTGGAAAGAAAGACAGCAGCAGCGAGACAGCAGGAACAAAGAACCCTCAGGCCTGCTTTTGTACAATCCTCAGAACTGACCCAAAGGACACTGGTCTCTCATCTTAGCACAGAGAGGGCACAACAGGCACAGCCATCCAGGCTGAGAGACTCACCAAAGACTTTCCATAGGCTCGGTTCCCACACAGATTTGATGATTTGGGTTCAGCAGTCCCCACTGCAAAGGTGAATGAAAGACATGTCACCCAGTGCACTCTGTCCTGCCTCCCTTGGGTCTGCATCAATTATCAAAGTCAGGGATTTCTTCCCTTAAAAAAAATTACCTTTTATATGTAATATTTTAAAATTATAGTTTACATTCAATATTCGTCTGCATTAGCTTCAGATGTACAACACAGTGGTTAGAAAATCATTTACTTTACAGAGTGGTCCCTCCAAAGTTTTAAGTACTCATATATAGTTATCGTGGCACAATATTATTTATTAATTTTTAAAATATATTTTTATTGATTTCAGAGAGGAAGGGAGAGGGAGAGAGAGATAGAAACATCAGTGATGAGACAGAATCATTGATTGGCTGCTTCCTGTATGCCTCTGTACTGGGGATTGAGCCCACAACCTAGGCATCTGCCCTGACCGGGAATCAAACTGTGACCTCCTGGTTCATAAATCAACACTCAATCACTGAGGCACAACAGCCAGTCATGGTGCAATATTATTGACTATATTCCCTATGCTGTAATTTACATCCCTGTGACTGTTGTACTTCTTAATTTCTTCACCGTTTTGCAGCCAGCCCAACTCCCCTCCCCTCTGACAGTTGTCAATTTGTTCCTTGTTTCTATTTTGTTTATTTTGTTCTTTAGATTCTACATATAAGTGAAATCATATGGTACTTGTCTTTATCTTATTTCACTTAGCAGACTACCCTCTAGGTCCATGGTTGGCAAACCGTGGCTTTCGAGCCACATGCGGCTCTTTGGCCCCTTGAGTGTGGCTCTTCCACAAAATACCACATGCGGACGCCCACATACAGTGTGATTGAAACTTCGTGGCCCATCCACAGAAGTCGGTATTTTGTGGAAGAGCCGGTATTTTGTGGAAGAGCCACACTCAAGGGGCCAAAGAGCCACATGTGGCTCACGAGCCATGGTTTGCTAAGCCGCAGTTTGCCGACCACTAGAGTCTAGGTCCATCCATGCTGTTGCAAAAGGTAAGATCTCCTTCTTTTTTATGACAAGCTGGGACTTTCTAAAGGCCCTGTACTGGGCAGTAGGATCAGGCATCAGGGCAACTGCTGAGAGGATCACCTGCACCCCTGGTGCTCCTCCAGGGGCAGGAGCTGAGCTCTAATAGATAGGTGCTCGGAGAATGTGCCCTCAGCCCCTCCTTCCTTCCTAAGGCGCCAGATCACAGAGGTTATCAAGAATTAAGTCTTTACGGCTGGGATCCCGGATCCGTCATTTACCCTGCTGCTCCTGGACACCCCTCTGTGAAAATGAGCAGAGAAGTCCTGCCTGTGGTGGAACGATGGAGCTTCTCCGAGTCCTGAGACATTGGCTATCTGGGAGGTACATGAGAACCTGCTTGCTATGCCTTTATCCCCAAGGCCCCACCTACTTCTGAGTAATTTCTACTCTGAAGCCTGCAGCTTCGGAAAGTCCAGGTGTTGAGCTGAAGGATCTCCTGGGGAGGGGAAAGGAATTGGGGTGGGGAGGGAATTTGACTTTCAATAGCTTCTTCCCTGGGGCAGCCGATGAGCCTGATCCTATCACCCACAGCATATAGAAACAAAGCACCTTCCTCAGGAAAACATCTCCACGCCAATTAAACAAAGTTACAAGACTACCAAGGTCAAAACCATGATGGTCAGTGCTCTGGCATCAGTAATGACAACAGCTCATATTTCTGAGTATTTACTGTGTCAGTCACTGTGCTGAGTGTAAAACACATACACATTGTCTGATTTAATCCTCACGGCAAACCTGACAGGTAGGTGTCATCATAATCCCCACTTTCTAGATGAGCATGTTGAGGCTTTAGTAATACATAACAGTTTGGACGAAGCCGGTAAAGATGATATTGGGAATGGCAAACTGCCCTCTTTGATTTTGCAGGACCCGGGGACCCCTTAACTCAGTCTGGGAGGAGTGTGCCAGGTGGGCAGACACAGGGAGGGCAATCTGCATCGAGAAGAGTGTCAGCGAAGGTCCAGGGAAATAGTGTATAAGGGAGTAGTCACAGGATCACACAGCAGCTCAGGGTTGCTCTGTGTATGGACTGGCAGGGACGGGAGTGTCACAGGAGGTGAAATTGGAGATGTCAGCAGAGGACACGTCCTGGAGGGCCTGGGCATGGTATGGGTGGTTGCAGGTGGCAAGGACGCAGTGTTTAAAGTAGAGGAATGGTATTGGCAGATTTCGGCTTTCGAAGGACCCTTCAGGTAACCTCTTGGAGGAAGGGGGAACTGAAGGTCAGGGTTGGCTGTTACACACAAGGGATGATGAAGGGACACCGAGTCCAGGTAGCCCGAGGTAGGTTCCAAGAGGGAGAGATGAGCCATATCTAGGAGCTGACACTGTCAGTGTTCAGTGTGTGAAGTGGTGGGTGGAATGGGGGTGGGGGAGGAAAGGGGTGTTAGGGAAAACATCCCAGTGGTTTGCCTGAAGGATGCATAGTGGCCCCAGCTGAGAAAGGAAGAGAGGTTTGAACGAGGAAGATGAGTTCCGTTTGAAAAGGTTGATTCTGAGGTGCCTCAGGACATCTTGGTGGAGAGGTTCCACAGGTGACCAGTTCTCCCAGGCTCAGGAGGTGGGGTGTCCCTCTCCAGGCACCTGAGCTCACCTGCTCAAGGCCTCATGGTGACAGCGTTTCTCAGCTGGGTCTCTGCCTTCAGAGTCCCCGCAATTTCCAAGATTCCTCAGGGAATCTTTCTCCCTAGTGAGAAGGCTACAGCATCCAGGAGCCTCCACTGTAGCTCAGAAAAGAAACAAGTCCCCAGATCTGAGATCCCTCTGACAGATCTTAAGATGGTAGTTTACGAAGAGTCTTTGCCCGAGGCTGGTGCCAAGCCCTCCTGTGGAGAGCACTGGGTCTGGCTTTGGTTCAGAAACCCTCCCTCTCTTCCACCCCCTCTAGAATCTATCAGATTCGGGAGCTGAAGGTTGAATCAACGCCCAGCTCAATCTTTTTTTTTCCCCTTCTGAACCTGACTAGCACATTCCCTGCATGAACTGAATGTCACATGTTAGGCAGATTCTCTCCATTTCATAACTTACTGTTCTCCTCTTTCTGAATAAAACACTGACTTGGGTTCCCCAAGCTTCCATAAGCTACTTACAAGGGAAGGAAAGTGTCCCCTCATACGAGACAGCTGGGAAGACATTATTCTTTGGGGGGAGGAGAGCTGAGATTTAATCTCAGTTCTATTGCTAATGAGAAGTGCGACCTTGGGTAGGTCACACAGTTTCCATGGTTTCATTGTCCTCTTCTGTGTGTTGGCAAGGGTGGGTGCAACAGACCAGTGGTTCTCTACCTCCAGTGCGCATTAGAATCACCTGGGCGGGGGATGTTGTTAAAACACAGATTGCTGGGCCCCACCCCAGAATTTCTGATTCAATCTCTAGGGTGGGACCCAACGTTTGCACTTCTACCAAGTTCCCAGATGATTCAGCTGTTCTGAGGATCCCACTTTGAGGACCATCCACTAAATCATCTCTAAATCCTTGCTAATCAATTTATTGTCCTCAGGCCAAAATCTTCAGCATCATTAGAAACATAAAATCTGGGGCCTTACTCAGTCTTACTGAATTGGAATTTGCATAACAACAAGGTTCTCAGGTGATTCTTTTGCACATTAATTTGAGAAACATGGTTCTAAATTCACTTGATGATTTTGTAGTGAAGATATTCTCTTTTTCTCCTGCTACACACATACTGCACCCACCCACCCACCTATATATAGACACAGAGAAAAATTGATCTTCTCTTAATTTGCAAGGCAGATTGTGGTTTTCCTAATGCTTTCACTCTACAGACATATGTATGTATGTAGTCACTTCACTAGAGAATAAATGCTTAATGCATTCCTATAGTAGAATCATAAAAAAAAATCAGGGTGTGAGATCAAAGAAGCCTTAGAGAAGAAGGATAGGTGAAGGGACATACTCAATTGAGTCTTATTTCAATTCTTGTAACATACAAAATTATTGACACACCAAGGCTTTGAGAAAGACATCCCAGACATTTTACTAGGTCTTTTTGGAGTTAAAATATGAATAACTGTAGGCTGTGGGCATAACAGAAATAACCTACACCAGCAAGTAAAGGCAAAATACCATCACAGACTTCAGTGAGCTACAGGAAGATGCCCGTTTCACTGGTTGAGGTGGAAGCCATTTATAAACAGTGTGAAAGGTACGACTGTACTGCTTCCAGCTTTCAAAACAAGCTTGTCCCTGAATTCTTTCATAGATTGTTGAAATAGCCTAAGTAATGTAAGATGGTGAGATCCTAAGACGGTGGTTTACGAAGAGTCTGTATAATGACACACACACTGCCTATAAAACCAATAACGCAGGCTTCTTCTGCTATGCGAGTCATGACTACACTGGTTTTCTCTCCCCAGAACATAAAGACTTTCATCTGAATCCAGCAGGGCTTCCTGCGGAGCAAGATGGTAGATGAAAGTATCTTTGCTCACGACACACACCAGAGCGAGTTTTATAAGTGGAAGGGAGCTGTGTGGGGCTGCTGTAGATGGGGTCTGAGAGCAGGTGCACTCAGAGCAGGAAAGCATGTGTGGGGGGAAAGCGTAGTCCCCACATCACAGGTGCTCTGCTCACCTGGCGTGACCGAGGACACTAGGGAGGCCCACGATGCAGTCAGACAAACCACAAGCCAGGACGCAGACACTGCAGCTGCTGCTCTCAGCGAGTCACTGTCCCCCAGGGAGTACCCCGAGCGGGGTCAGTGCACATACCCGGTCTGGCAGGAGTCTTGGTGGGGTGGGGTCCCTGCTGCCATGAGCTGTGGAGTCGGCTGAACCTGGGGCCCTCGCAGTCTCGGCGGTCAGTGCGGCGTGGCAGCAGCTCCAGGGGCCGCGAAGCGTACAGGTCCGAGTCAATCACCACCTGCGGGAGGAGGAAGGACAGTCAGCTTGTTCCCCAAATCAGATCCAGGGATCCATGGCCCAGGTCAGGACTACAGCTCTGCAGATGGGCCTTGTGCCGACATGCAGGTTTTGGAGCCATCCTTACACCACTGAATGCTAGGGACAGCGAGGAAACATGGGCAAACAGCCCAGACACAGCTGTTTACTGAACTTCAGGATGTCCAGGGGTGCAGGAAAACGAGGGCTTTGGAGGTTCCTTTACCAGCAGTCCCGTCACAGAGTTAGGGTCCTGGGCCATCAGGCCAAAAATCAGGGCTGCTCACCTGTACCCTGGCCTGACAACAGGACGGGTTATTTGAAAGGAGGCTAGCCCTGAAAACTGTCATCTTATGGTCTTTGCAGCTAAATGGATGCCTTTGTTCCCAAGAGGACAGAAGACTTAGGGAAAAGACTTGGGACCCAACTGACTCCCAGATTTGTAAATGTTTTGTTAAAAATATTTTTATTGATTTCAGAGAGGAAGGGAAAGGGAGAGAGAGATAGAAACATAAATGACGAGAGAATCATTGATCAGCTGCCTCCTGCACACCCCTCACTGGGGATCGAGCCCACAACTAAGGCATGTACCCTGACCAGGAACTGAAACATGACTTCCTGTTTCATAGGCTGATGCTCAACCACTAAGCTACGCTGGCCAGGCCAACCCTCAGTTTGACACTTTGTGGTAATGTGGGAAGGAGATATCCCTGTTTGCCTTGCTGTATTGGGGCAGAGTACGTAAGTGCCTCCTGTCACTAGTAGAAATTTTAATAGCATAGCTTGCTTTTTTAGTTCATGTCACATACAGGGGTGGGCAAAACTACAAATTAATAAAGAATAATATGAGAATAAACTCTGTGTTTCACATACTCGCAACTGTAAACCTACCTTTGCCCATTCCTGTATTTATCTACAGTGTCTGTGGACAGTTCATGTCTCCCACAGAGGAAAATAAGGGCAGCTGACACTCTTGGCTTCAGTTTACCACAGATAGTCCTTTGCTTAGAAAATTAATATATCCCAAATTTGATCTTATCTAGGGAAGGAAATGAACTGTTCGGGCCCTTTTTAGGACCCAGACTTATTTATTCTGTGCCTTTGGAGAAAGCTGATCATTCAGGAGCACTTAGGATCACTCCTCTTTCTGCTCTGGGCACTGCGGAAGGTGGTGCTTCTGTTTCAGCAAGCCTTCCGTGCAGGCTGAGAGCAGCACCCTGCACTGGACGCCAGCACACTGGGGCTGTGAGGCTCTGCAGTGGGTGGTCCGGCACGCAGCACCCTGCATGTACATCCCCTCTGCTCTCCTCCTTCTCTTCCTTCTAGCACTGTGCTCTGCCATGGTGTTGCCCGGAGTACTGGACTTCCCTGGAGTAATGCTAGCCCCACCCCCCTGGACACATGGACTGTTTGACCTAAGGGCCCTCCCCCAGAATATGAATTTCCGGGTTGAATAGGAAAGACCCGAGTCTCATTGTCTGACACTTGTAGGGCTCTCTGCTGTTGACCTCCCACTTTATTTTCGTTCTTTTGGTGTTCATCTCAGGAAGGAGAAGTGAGGACTGGTGTGTTTTCAGAGCCACTTTGCAGATGGAGAAGGTAAGGCAGGATGTGAAAGCCTGAGGAGTCCATGGGGGAGACCCAGCATTTCCTCCTCCAAAAAGGGGAGCAAATGTTCCCTGTCAGGAACAAGAACCGCCACCTCCGCAATCCCTTCTCTGCACTGTGGGCCGGGGAAGAGACTGGGGAGGGCGAGAGCAGAGAGGCATAGCGGCTCATCCCATCACTAGATGTAGGAGGTTTCCTGGGGGTGGAGATGAGGCTGGTTCCTTCCCAGGTTCTGACTTACGGCCACGTGCCTCTTCAGGGTATCTTCTCCAATGCCCCTGAAAGGATGCAGGAAAGGACGGAGGAGAGGGGCCCAGCTCAGAGCATTTCCCTTTTGTAGCTGGCCTTGTACTTGGTTCTCACTTCCCACAATAACAGAGGCTCTGAGAGGGCTCCAGGGCTGTGTTAGGCCCACACCAGGGAATGGACAGCTGAACGGATGGTTGTGTCCTCCTGACAGCCTGGCTTATTTTCTGGTCCGTAGGACACAGTCTGGGCTTTCTGCTGCTGCTATGGGTGGTGGTCTGAGAACAAACTGATCTGAGAGTGGGCTCTTTAGCACCCTGAGTACACAGGTAAGATGGGGAACTGGCAGCAGGGGGTGGGATGTAAAAACAGGGAGTTAGAAAGACAGGTAAGACTTAGGTGATGGAGAATCATCATGATTTGGGGCTGATGGAATCCATAGCAATGTTCTAGCCCAACTCCCTGATTTTACACATAGGGAAACCGCCGCCAAAAGAGGCATGTCCCTTTAAGGTCACGGATCCGTCAGGGGCAGAGTCAGGACAAGAACTGTAGTTTTATGACTCCTGAGTGCTCTTTGTCAGACCCACAGAAGTACCTACAGCCAGATAAGAATTTTCCAGTGCAATTGATTGCTCAGTGCATTTTGAAAAATCAGCAGATCACCAGACAAATCCCTCCTCCGCAAGGTTACAATCTGGGGAGAATGTGACATTTGCAATCTCATTTCTCCATCTTTCCTGGATGGTGCCCAAATGCTTATTACAAAGGGGCTGTGAATCACAGTGACTGGGCCTCCGTTGTCCTGGGACACCTAACTGACCCACACCTTCGTGTAAATTCATTCCTTTGAGCTACTCTTATAATGTTGGTGGCATCAGGTTGATCAGGATGTCAATAAAATTGCCTAAGAATCCAAGGGGGCGGGGAAAAGACCAGAGAGACAGTCTAGAGAAGGAACCATATGTGGCTGTGCCCTGGGTTCAGAAAAAAAAAAAAAAAAAAAAAGGAACTTCAGAGGAGTCCAGAGAGAGGGGAAACTGTAACACCAAGGATGGTGCAGAAAGGAAAGAAATATTTGTAAAGGAAGGAAGCTGACATCCACATGGTAGCCAAAGAGGGAGAACAGACACAAATAAGAACTTCAGGACAGAGAGAGTCGTAAACATTGGTACATCAGAGCAGTTGCAAGATATGAATCATTTTCTCGGGAACTCAAAGGGAGAAGAGGGCCAACTGGATGAGGAAACGAGATCAGAGCCAATTCTTTCTTCTTTGGGCCTCTCTTTCCCCGTCTTTGGTGGATTAAGAGACCTTTCCTGTCTTTCCTAATTTGAACGTTCTGTGCAGCTGGGGCTGAGTTTTATAAGCAAAGGATGAGTCAGGCTGTGAGTGGAAATCAGAAATTCAGAGGAGAGCTCAAAGGGCAGAGGGCACTGGGAGGCCATCTCACCTGGAGGAAGACTGTCTATTTGAAGACAGGACCCTAGCTTCTGATTTTTTTTAAAAATCAAAAGCAATTTTTATATGTATTCATATACTTGAGTCATTTTTTTTCTCTGAGTAAAAATATTTTAGAGAGGGGAAGTCAGAAACCATAAACATAGCAGTCTTTCTAAAAAATTTCCACTCCCAGGAAACCTGAGAGCATGGTCTACAGTGCCTGGCTGAAGTCAACGGGATATTCCAAGAGGCTGTGCCCATGCTTTGTTGGCTTTGTGTATCTCACGTCCATGTGGCTTCACCTTCACGATTGAGAATTGTCTCCTTTGTTTAGGTTCTAAGTCCCCTGAGAACTTTCTTCCCTAGAGCCCTAGAAAGTGTAGTGATTTATTTCCATTTTAAAAGTTTTTGTAACCAGTGTTCTGTCCTTATAAAGCCAGTTAATACTGGTGTAAGGAGTGATTCAGACAGGAACACCGTTTAAGGTTAGAAATCCAAGAACTTGGTTGAGAACGAAATATTCCTAATCCCCAAGGGATCATCCCTGAGTTATGAATGATTTGTGGTTCTCTCAAATCCAAGGCAATGCCAAACTCAAGGCCTTGACTGAAACGTCCGTTGTGAAACTTAAACTCTGAATTACCTACAAACAACTGCTACCCTTTCTATTCTTGGGTACACCCACTAATTCTTAAAAGGCAGGAGCATTTTTCTACTAGTGTGTGGGCTTAAGTTTTCAGGGCCCATGACAACAAAGAAATTTTCCATCCATTGAAATCCCCTTTCTTTCTTACTACATAAAACATTTGCAAAAGTTATTTTAAAAAGATATGCAACTGACAGAAAAAAAAATGGGCAAAAGATATGTGTAAGGAACCTGGAGTAAAAAAAAAAAACATTTATAAAAAGATGAATGGTATTAAAGAAATGCAAATTAAAACAACACGATATTTTCACCCGTTAGACAGTCAAAGATTAACAACATTGATACCATACAGTATTGGCTCAGGTGTTCTGGTAAAGGTACTTTTAAAACACAGTTGCTTAGAATTTGGCAATGACTATGTAACTTTTTTCAATGCTCATATACTTTGATCGCTTTCTTTTAAAAAGATATATTTTTATTGATTTCAGAGAGGAAGGAAGAGGGAGAGAGAGATAGAAACATCAATGATGAGAGAGAATCACTGATCGGTTGCCTCCTGCACATCCCCTACTGGGGATCGAGCCTGCAACTTGAGCATGTGCCCTTCACCGGAATCGCACCCGGGAACCTTCAGTTCCCAGGCCGATTCTCTATCCACCAAGCCAAACCAGCTAGGGCCTTTTTTTTTTAATTGAGACATAATTGATATATAAATTGTGTAAGTTTAAGGAGCACATGTGTTGATTTGATAACCCAGAATTTAATATCTATGAACATATCCTTAAAACATTTTCATAAGAATATAAAAAATATGTTCTAGATAGCTAGAAATGCATAGAACTAGAATTTAAGACCAGGCAGTCTGACTCTTAAGTCTACAGACCTAACTACTGTGTTCTACAGTTCGTCAGGACTTATTAATACTATATTTTCTATCTTCATAATGTTTCAATTTTTTAAAATTGATTTTAGCATGAGGGGGGGTGAGGGGGACAATAGGGGGATAAGGAGACATATGTAATACCTTAATCAATAAAGAAATTTTAAAAAGAGGAAAAAAATTGATTTTAGAGGGAGAGGAAGGGAGAGAGAGAAACATTGATCAACTGACTCCCACTGGGGATCAAACCTGTAACCTGGGTACATGCCCTGACCAAGAATTGAACCTGTCACTTTTTGGTGTACCGGACAATGCTCCAATCAACTGAGCCACACCTGCCAGGGCATAATGTTTCAATGGGGACATACTGCGCTGGATATTACAAAAATAATAAATGTACATAAAAACAACGACTAAATCCCATCTCATTCCAAAGACACTTAATTATTTTTAATGGAGAATAAGTTTTTAAAAATTGAGATACTTAGAAAATCAAAATGCTGTTCTATGAAAAATTGTGATAGAAATAGAAATTCCAGTGTAACCAAGGGGAAACAATTAGGAGTTAAAATAAATCTTTTACATTAAAGTACAGAGAGGTATTGACAACTTTCATATAAAGAAATCTGTAAATAAAATGAGAAATTTTCATCACCAGTATTCTCTAAAGGCATGTAAGCTAATTATAAGGTAATGCAGATGCTTACTAAAGTGGAGGCGGGAGAATGCAGCAACAACAACACGGGCTACAGGAAACCTTCCTGGTTATATTGAGAGCAGGAGAGAGAGAGTGAAGACGCTAGACAATGCTTTTCAAATAACAGTCAATAGAGATATCAAAACTGAAGTTTCCTTACATTCTTGGTCAAGAGGTGTTGAGAGCTTTTGACCCTTCTTCTGGCTGGACTGGACACTGTGAAGAGAGATAAAGGTATGGTTTTAGAGAATACCCGAGAGGCTGACATAGCTACAGTAACTGAGAGGGTTTGCATCTGGGATGAGGGAGGGGCAGAGGACGGGGCCTGGGAAGAAGAGGCAGGGTGCAACTGCAATTTTGGATGTTACTTGGTTGAGTGCACCAAAGTGCACAGCAGCATTATTCACAATAGCCAAAAGGTGGGCACAACCCAAATCCCTGTCACCAGATACTAGTAAATGAATAAAATGTAGTCTATATATTCAGTAGAATATTATTCATCCTCAAGAAAAATCAAATTCTGATACATGCTGCAACATAGATGAAACTTGAAGACATTAAGCTGAGTGAAATAAGCCAGACACAAAAGGACAAATGCTGTAGGAGTCCACTATATGAGATACCTAGAGTAATCAAATTTATAAAGACAGAAAGTAGAACAGAGGTTTCCAGGGGCTGGGAAAGAAATAGAGAGTTTAAGGCAGGGATTTTCAACTGGTGTGCCACAAGAATTTTTAAAACATGTTCTACATGATTATTTAGTCAGGAGCACTGACCTCTTTCCCCTTAGATTGTTAAATGAAAAAATGACAACAGTCATCTGGTGTGAATGCCCCCCCCTTTTTTCTTATTGAATTTATTGGGGTGACACTGGTAAACAAATTATACAGATTCCAGGCGCACAATTCCACAACACACCATCTGTATACTGTATTGTGTGTTCACCATGCCATTTATCCCCTTTCTACTTCCCCCTACCCTCTGTCCTCCTGGCAATCACCACATTGCTGTCTGTGTCCATGAGTTTTTTTCTTCCCTTTTAAAATTTTTTTAGTTTATTCTTTTTTTTTTTTTGCTCAATCCCTCCACCTTCCGTGAATGCTCTGTCTTGAACCAAAAATATATAGGTCATATAATAGAGTTGCATCTTATTGGTCCCATTGCATAATAAGGTTGCATCTGATTGGTTAATTCTTGGTACCAGAAATCCTTATATTCAAACTAGAGGCCTGATGCACGAAATTTGCGCAAGGGGCTTGGCCCTTGCAGCCCTGGCTTTATCCATAAGGTTGTCCGGAAGGTTGTTCTGCTGTTCAGTCTAATTAGCATATTAGCTCTTTATTATATACGATTTAAGCACCTGATTCTTTAAAAAGTCACTTTGGAGCAAAGAGTAGGTAATTACTATTATTATTATTATTAATTATTATTTTTGTAAATCATTCAAAACTATACCTATTTTTGTCATATTGGCAAAAAAATATGTTTTTTGGAGTGCCACAGAATTTTAGTAATTAGCTTATGTGTGCCATGAGAAGAAAAAGGTTGAAAATCGCTGGTTTAAGGGGCACAGAGTTTGTTAGGAATGATGACAAAGTTCTGGAAATGGAGAGTGGTGGTAGGTACACTCCAATCTTAATTTTCTAATGGCTACAGAACTGTATACTTAAAAATGGTTAAATGGCAAATTACATATTGTGTATATTTTACCACACACATAAAAAGCTTTAAAAATCAATTAACCATAAAAAAAATTAGTTGGTTGAGAGAAGGTGTGCATTTTGTTGAAAATGGAGACACCCAGGCATCTCTTTCCCACATTACTTCTAGAATGGTTTACTTGGAACCGAAATCCCACCCTGTCACGCCCTGCCTACACCTGAAAGGACCTCTTGCCGCCGGTCAGATCAGTGATCAGAGGAGGGCTGTGCCACCGTGACACCCACCACCAGGCATGCAGTCAGCAGCCAAGGCTCCGCACTCCTTTCGCTTTGGTGTGAATCTGAACTTGACCACTTGCCAGTTATGAGACTTGAGCAAATTACTCATCCTCTCTAAGCCCTCAGTTCCTCATCTGTGAGTTAGGGGTAATTACACCTACCTCAGAGGGCTGCGGTAAGGATTAAACAAACTAATTTGTACTAGTATATAGCCTTTGGCCTACCACCTGCCAAAGAGTAAGTTCCCAGGAATTAATAGCGGTTATTATGATTTTCCTCTTTCTCTGCAAGATGAAGGTTGGTGGGAGGAATAGGTGATAACTTGTAGAGAGCATTCCATTAGAGTGTCTCTTTCTGGAGTTTTCTCCATTTCCTCTTTCCCTTATGCCCCTCACTAACTAACCCCTCCCCATCATTGTTTATCTCCAAGTAGGTTATTCTGAACGCTGTGGTACTATTTACCCCAGAATTAAACCCAGTCTGGTATGCCCCAGGAAATAGCTGCTGGTATAACTTCTTGGTAAAACCACAGTTTTTATCTTTTGTATTTACTGTGAATTGTGGCTATGAAACCTTTCCTTGAAAGGTCTCTCTTTCTCCAGAAAGTAAAAAGACATACTTGTCCTTAGTTACATACAGATTTGTTTTATGTCCAGTGCCTTTAAAATTTTTTTAAAAACTCCATAATATTTGCTGTGGCCATAAAATACTTAAGTGCCTTTAAAATATTTTAAGAAACTTCATAACATTTTTGTGAGGTATTAAGATGGCTCAGCTAAAAAAAAATCACTATTAGGTTGAACCCAATACATGTGTGTTGGAAAGAGAGATATAATACAAAAATAATAAATGTAACAATAGCTCTGGCCAGTTTGGCTCAGTGGATAGAGTGTCCGCCTACAGACTAAAGGGTCCTGGGTTTGATTCCGGTCAAGGGCACATGCCTGGGTTGTGGGCTTGATCTCCAGTAGGGGGCCTGCAGGAGGCAACCAATCAGTGGTTCTCTCTTCTTCTCTGAAATCAATAAAAATACATTTAAAAAAATAAATGTAACAATAACTCCCCATGAAGTTTTACTAGGTGGATGGTTTATTTGCTGTATCTCATTCACACCTCCCAGCAACTCTGTGAGGCAGGTGCTCTTCATTTTTTAAAAAAGTATTTATTGATTTGAGAGAGAGAGAGATCAATTTTATTGTTCCTCTTATTTATGCATACATTGGTTGATTCTTGTATGTGCCCTGACCAGGGATTGAACCTACAACCTTGGCATATTGGGACGATGCTCTAACCAACTGAGCTACCCAGCGAGGACATAGATGCTCTCCACTTTATAGATGGAGATACTGAGGGTTGTGGTTACACAGTCGATGGTGGAACAAGGCCTATGCTGTTAACCACTAGGCATCACTGCCCACGTGGCTGAACTTGTGCTCTGAAAATGTTTTGGTCTTTGGCCATTGAATAAGCAGGGCTAAACACTAGCATTTGGGAAAGGGCATATCAGGGAGGGCTATAACCCTTGTTAGATGAAATCAAACCAACCTATATTTCTGCACTGTCTTCTCTCACTGAGGGCCCTCTGCCTGATGATGGCTTTAGAGAAGCAAGTTGCAAAACAAGAAGAAGGAAGAGGTAGAGTTCTTCCATTTCTGGTCTAATATAAACTACAAATACTCCTTTTCTAGACAACGACTTCCTAAGCAGTGACATGTGCATGAATACCAATGAATACTTGGTTTAGCATCACAAGATGGCCGTGAATAAAAACGGCAAGAAAGGAATATGGGATTAAGTATTTACCTTTGACCTAACATATTCATTGTTGTAAGTATGGAATAAAAATGGGAATCACTTTGTAAGTGATGTACTTAATGGTGCTCACTACATGCCAGGGGCTGTTCTAGATGCTTTATATAATTTCTCTATATTTCATACCCCCCCCTCCCCATCATAACCCTGGGAGGTGAGTTCTAGTTTCCCCTTTTACAAAAGTGAAAACTCAGGCCTAGAGAGGTTAAGTAGCCTGCCCAAGGTCACACAGTGCAGAAGTAGTGGCAGTTTTTGACCACTATGCTAAGCACATGAAGTCAAAGGTCCTGTTTTGAATAATTTTATTCATGGGAAGTATGATATTGCTCCTGAGCTGCATAATAATTTTTTAATTAAAAAGAGCCATATGGCTTTAATTTTTTTTCTCCCTTTAAAAATGTTTAAATGGAAAAAAAGACAGAAAATAGACATACTAACATTTCCTTCCAATTTGCTTCTTTCTCATGTAAAAATAATAAAAAATTAGAGGGCAAGTTTAGGTCCCCTCTGTCTTCCCGCCCTCCCCAGGGATACTAAGATCACCAATTTTATCCATATCTTTCCAGCCTACATTTTCACACTTTTCTCATAATATGTGCCCATAAACAATATATGGTATTGTTTTATATTTCCAAACTTAGTCCTTGTTATCATACATATGTAATTTTTCAGCCTGTTTTTTTTTTCCACTCAACATGATGTTTCAAGACCTATGTCCATACACACAGATCTAGTCCATCGTTGTTGACTACTGTGGAGTATTCCATAGTGTGATGACACCACATTTTACCCCTTCCCCTCCTCAAGGACACTTAGGTTCTTTTCAGTTTCACTGTCATAGCATCAGCACCACCGTGAGCATCTGCATCTGAGAGAGAAGTGGAATAGCTGGGTCAGAGGGTCCTGACCACCTTGCCTCTCCAAGTACTTTTCAGTCTCCAGAGAGAGTTCCAGCTCCTGCATGTGGACTGACTCCTAGCTTCTTTTCTCGCTAGCATTTTGGCAATAGATGTCTAAAGCTTAATTTACGTTCTGCTGGCTGTCTCTTTGTGGCCAGGCTGAGCTTCTCCTCCGTACCACCCCCCCTCCCCCCAGCAAGGGCCCAGGGAAGAAGAAAGGAATTGTTTGAACAGGGGTCACAACACCAGCAAACCCAGCCTGCTTCATTCAAGTCTGACAATGAGACCGGGGCTCAGCCGGAGTCCCGGACTCTCCCAGCACTCAGGGGCTGCGGGGACAGAGCAAGGGCCGCAGGAGAGAGGACAGAGGTTCAACAGACACCTGCCATCATCTGAGCTCTCACTTGAAGCTCCTCCCTCTACTTGACACCGATTTGACACCATTGGCCTTGGAGGACAAGGGCTGACAAAGTCACACTTCTTGGTGGCGCTAGTTCCAGGTTAAGTGTGGGAGCATGGCCCTGCGGTCTGGATAGAGGCCAGCCGGGGTTAGGGCATTATTTTGACCAATTTCTTGGACTTTGGGTCACTGAGGGGAGTATTTCTCCTCATATCTCACTGCACAGTTAGAAGTCAGATTTGTGAGGCAACTGGTTCTCGTTTTAGGACCCACTTGCTCACTGGAGGAGATGAAAGAATCTTTCTAGCTGCTCAGGGAATTTTGTCTTCACCTCTGTTTCCTCCAGCAATGGCTTGCTGTCACTTTCATTCGGCTTAGTGGGTTGCAGGATCGAGTTAAGCGAAACAGGAATATTTAACAGTCCTTCTTTTCCCCTCCATTGATTGTTTCTCAACAATTGATGTTTATCCATGTGCCTCCTTTTCAGAAACAACAACAACAAATATCATCAAAACCGAGAAGGGTCAGAGCTCAGAGACCTGAGGGGGAACCTGAGTAAAACAGCACGTGATGGCCCTCACCCTCCAGCAAAAGGTGCCTCATTAAGGGAACAGTCAAGGACAATTTTACTTACCCTTGGAAGGAATCACAGTGGTGAAAACTTCGATATTTTCGTCACTGCAGCTATAAATCTGATGCATCCTGTCAGCCTTCTCTCCCCTAACGTGCCTGGGAACCGGAGGCCTCTCTGTGAACCCCTAGTTGCAAGGTTTCCTATTCCAGTCTGGCTCGGGGATCATTGTGCAGGTCCACAAAAGACAGGCTGGTGCTGTGAGCTCATCTCGTTTCAGTCTTCGCTGCAACATTTTCTAATCCCATCTGTCTTTTTTTTTTTTTTTTATGAATCCTATTATTGCAATCCTTTGATTGAGCGTGGAGGCTTCAGTCCCCTCCCAGCCAGGATGTATTTAACATTTTTTATTTTGCCGTGTCTGCCTGCCGCAGTGAATTTGGAAGTCTTTTGTGAAGTGATGAAGTGAAATCGCCTACTCGGTTAGCGCCAAGCTTGGCTGGAGAAATTCACCGAAAAGGAAACGTGATCTTTGGTAACAGCAATTCTCCTTTTTCTTTCACTTTTTTCTTTTCGCTCCAGAAGAACTGGATATTCAATAACTTGTCATGTATCAATTTGGCTTCCTTCAAAATTTCTATGTTAAGCAAAAGGACTGTTTCTCCACAGCATTTTCGCCTCCCACCAGTGCACAATAAGGCTGACATTTCTAGAGAGCTGTGCTTAGCATCTCCTTGTACAACCTTTCAGGTGCTTGCAGGAACAAGCAGTGTCCCCACACTCAAGGTGCCCAGTTACAGGATGGCTATATTTTACCCTGTATGTTGCATATATTATACACAAAAATAAGGTTGAAACATATGTGTGTTATGTCCTAATGCACTGCCTTTCATGACAGTATAGATTTACTTCTTCATATTGATAATGATAATGATACAATAATATTAACAAAGAGAGTTGGCATTTCAACTTTGCTAAGAGCTAGGAAGCCCGACATGTAATCTCATTTACTGTCTACAACTACCCAAATAAGACTATTTTTGCCACCTTATAGGTGAGAAAAGGAAGACATGAAGAAATTGAGTAATTTGCCCAAGATTAAAATACCTAGTTCAGCCAGGCCATTGTGGGTCAATGGTTGAGCACTGACCTCTGCACCAGGAGTTCATGGTTAGATTCCTAGTTAGGGCATATGCCCAGGTTTTGGGCTTGATTCCCAAAAGGGGGCATGCAGGAAGCAGCCGATCAATGATTCTCTCTCATCATTGATGTTTCTATCTCTCACCTCTCTCTACCTCTCTCTGAAATCAAAAAAAAAAAATATTTTTTAAAAAAATGCTGCTAAATCAGCTCACCCTAATTCTGTACTTAATTTTTTAAAATGTAAAGGTAGATGTTTTTATTTAGTTCTGTTAAATTTCATCTTGTTGGTTTTATTACCTACAGTCTGTTAACGTAATTTCAGACTATTAACATAATTTTGGATCTTGATTTCTAATACACTGGATATTCCTCCAAATTTTACATTATTTTAAACATGCATATTTAACCACTGTAGAGGTTATAAAATTTATAGACACATCTTTTACACAGTACTCTTTTTAGCTGAAAATGACCAAAATCTTCTTAAACTTGAGCAAAAAGGAGATTGACCTGATGGAGACTGAGGGATCCCATTGACCACAAGACAGGAGTGACTCTAGGCCTGAGTGAGACTGGCAGGAAATGGGAAACTGTTAAGTCAGGGCAATACTCTTACCCTCCCTGATCTCTACCTCTTTATGCTCTTTCTCAATCCCCCATACCCACCCCTCTGTGTTGCAACACTACCCTCATCGCCAAGCCCTCATCTCTCCCACTGGCCCTCACCCACCTGCACACATAACCACAGACACACCACGTATGGGCTGAGGTAAGAGCACCTGCTCCCCTCTCCCAGCTAGAACTTTTACCCTGGATCTGCAGGGGGATAATGTGGCTGGGTTAGTGATGCTCACCTCCTCTCAGGTGAGCATGGAGTGGAGCTGGTCTTTTTCTCTCAATATTTTTTAATATGTTTTTGTTGATTTCAGAGAGAGGAAGGGAGAGGAAGAATGCCATAGAAACATCAATGATGCGATAGAATCATCCATCAGCTGCCTTCTGAAGCCTCCCCTCCCGCCCCCACTCCTGCCTCCCGACCAGGGATTGATCCTGAATATGGGCATGTGCCCTGACCGATAATCAAACCATGATCTCCTGATTCATGGGTCGACGCTCAACCACTGAGCACACCAGCCAGGCTAGCAGCAATTTTTAAAAAAAGAAGTCTGGGGTTTGGTTAACCACACACTTCATAAGAGGCAATATTATTTAAAGGGCTGGGACTAAAAGACACAAATATGGTTTCAAGGACCTGATACTAAATAGAAATTAAGACCCCTTTTGTGTACTCAGTAGCCAATCAGTTACCTGGATTAATCTCAAAGGGTCCAGGCTGGATTAGGCTTTTTCTAAGAAAGCCAAAATTTAATCAAATAGAGCATATTGTACTATGTTTAATGAATAAGCTTGAAACACATAACTAAATGTGTTAAAGTATACTCTGGTTCTCTTCAGATTGCATAAATCTTTCGCCTTTTAAATGGGTTAAAGTGAGGAAACACACCCAGAAAAAACAATTCCTAAGTCATTTTTACCTGTTTGAAATATATTTTAAATAACAAAAATAACACATACTTATTATAACAAATTCAAAAATTGTAGATGGGTATGTAGAAAAAGTGATATATACTTCCCCAATTCTAGTCTCACTTCCTAAAAGCAATCATTGCTCACAGATTCATGGGTGTATTGTGCATTTCCAGATTTTTTCATATATATGTATCTATACAATTTTAAAAAATAGAAATAGTCACACTACACATACACACATACACACATCCATGCACACACTCATGTGTGAATATACAGAGTTCCCAATCTTTAAATAGATGAGCAGAAAACTACATTATAATAATTTATTCATTTCTTTCTTGATAGGCCTATAGCTTACTTCCATTTTTTAAAAGTAGAAATAGCCCGAGCTGGTTTGGCTCAGTGGATAGAACGTCAGCCTATGGACTGAAGGGTCCTGGTTTGATTCTGGTCAAGGGCATGTGCACGGGTTGCGGGCTCGATCCCCAGTAGGGGGCCTGCAGGAGGCAGCCGATCAATGATACTCTCTCATCATTGATGTTTCTCTCTCTCTCTCCCTCTCCCTTCCTCTCTGAAAATCAATAAGAATGTATTTAAAAAAATAAAAGTAGAAATAATGGTGCAAAGTACATCTTTATGTATGTCTTCTAATATTTTAATTGTCTTCATTTCTAGTTGTGGGAGTGTGGATCATAGCATATGCATACTTAACATATTGAGGGCCCTGGCTGGTTTGGCTCAGTGAATAGAGCATCGGCCTGAGGACTGAAGGGTCTCAGGTTTGATTCTAGTCAAGGGCACATGCCCCGATTTGGGGCTCAATCCTCAGTAAGGGGCGTGCAGGAGGCAGCCAATCAATGATTCTCTCTCATCATGGATGTTTCTATCTCTCTCTCCCTCTCCCTTCCTCTCTGAAATCAATAAAAATATTTTAAAAAATTTTGAGGGATTTTTCTAAATTGCCTTCCAAAAATTTTTCATCAGTTGACACTTTCACAATAGGATATGAGGGGCTTATTCCTCCCACCCTTGGCAATACTCGATATTACTAATCTTTAAATTTTTTGCCAACATGATCCGGTTTGGCTTTTATGCTCTGAGTCCAGAATCTTGATCACATTACACAATTAGGGTCCTTTTACCCACGTACTTTACAATGTCTGGAGGGGTGAATGACAGAGTCCTCATTTTGGAATACAAAATCTATAATTCGTACACAATAGTAGGTATACATCACACCTATGAGTACTGTAACAATCTCTGTCCAGGACCAGACTAAGTAAGTAAGGAAGGTCTGTGTTGGCCTGGGGTCTTCTCTGAGATTTGGGAAAGTCACTGCTGAGAGTTCTACACTGTTGGCACATGGATGTTCACTTATAACCCTTTAAAATTTTTGCCATAAGACCTGACTGCCTTCCACTTACCTGCCCTTTCTGTTTGGGGGAAATCCTGCCTCAATTCAGATCCCATGGTAACAGCATTACCCCATCCACAATGATCAACAAGACAACATCAATACTGAGACTTCCTAGGAATGAGCCTTCCTAGTGCTGTGAGACCACACAATCTCACCAAAAGGTTGGTCAGTGATGCACCATTCGGATTGGTTTATTACCAAAAGGGGAATTATGGATAAAAAAGAAAAGGATTTCTATGTAAGGTTACAATAAATTCCTAACTGGACAGGATATGGTGGGAAGTCATGTCCCAGGTGCCTAACTTTTTAGTAAAAGGTTTGTCTTTGCCTCGAGCAAGCTCTATCCATTGTTCCTGTGCATCTATTCTAGGTTAACCCACCTTTTGAAATAACCACCCTCAAGAAAGCACATAATCTTGTTAACTATCCTGTAATTTCAAATGCATAGAAGAAGCTGAAACACTTATTCTCTGGGACATTTGAGATCTTGCTCCCTGGCATATGTTGTCCATTTGGCTCAAGTAAACTCATAAAAATTCAAAATAATCAAAATAAAAATCTGCTTCTGTACTTACTCCAAGGGCAATCAATTAATGTCAATGGAAGCCTTTATTTCTTTACTGTGTACTCTGCAAAATGCTTGGTTACCCGTTTGGCTAATGGGAAGAGCTGAGAGTTGCTAATTCTGTTTCTTTCTCCAACCTGGGAGCTCTGCAGATCCATTCTCTCAAAGGTGCTGAAGAAGTCCTCTCTGAGGAAGTTCTGTGTAGGCTTTAATGTGCATGGGAATCACTGGGGATCTTGTTAAAGTGCAGATTCTGATTCCACAGGTCTGGAGTGGGCCTGAGAGACCGAGTTTCTAAGGGGCCCCTGTGAAGCCCTCCTTGCTAGTCCCAGGGTGTACAGGGCGTGAGAGCAGAGAGTTCGCGTAAGGAGAGCAGATGTTCCTGACCTGGATGCATTAGAATTATGAGGCACTCAAGTGCCCCCACGCCTACCCCAGACTATTTAAATATGATTCCCTAGGGCCCAAGCCTATGTATAAAAAACACCCCCAGTGATTATAATATGCAGGTAGGGTTTAGATAGAGTGAGGCGGTTCTCAAATTGTCTCCAGACCGCAGGTCAGCAGCACCTGGCAACTTGTTAGACAGGCAAATTCTCAGCTCCCCGCCCTCCAACCACAACCAGAAACTCTGGGGTAGAGAGCCCAGCAATCTGTGTTTGAACAAGCGCTCCAGGGCTTCTGAGATTTGGTAGAGATTGAGAACCACTAGTGAACAGAAGAGGATTCTTGACAAAGTGCTCTTCCAAGAATTGGATCTGTTGTTCTTAAGCCTGGCTGCACATCAGCTCTGCTAAGCAGCTTGATAAACACCCCCATGCTTGGGCCCTACACCCGTTCCTTCTGATTCTGAAGACCTGGAATGGTTCCCAGAAGAATGTACTATACATGATTTTTTTTTTTTTTTTTTTTTTTTTTTAATATATTTTATTGATTTTTTACAGAGAGGAAGAGAGAGAGACAGAGAGCTAGAAACATCGATGAGAGAGAATCATCGACCAGCCGCCTCCTGCACATCTCCCACTGGAGATGTGCCCGCAACCCAGGTACATGCCCTTGACCGGAATCGAACCCGGGACCCTCCAGTCCGCAGGCCGACGCTCTATCCACTGAGCCAAACCGGCTTCGGCTACTATACATGATTTTAAAACCATTGGGGGGATGTGGATTTAGTGGCTGAGCAGAGGGGTGGTAGCCTTCAATGTGAATGGTGGTCTGCGGGTTCCTGGCTTGCACCTTGCAGTGTTCATCCATTCACAGCACATTTATAGAATTCATCATGTGCCAGACACTCTCCGGATAATTAAATGTTGAATACCTATTATGTACCAGGCACTTTATACATTCACCCTACAATAACCCTGCCAGGTGGGCCTATTACCGTTTTACAGAAAATAGTCCCTAACCCAGGTTAGTCATGACTCCAAAACCTGGACTCCAAACCATGCCACAGTGCGAGTCTTTGCAGACTTGGGGGCACCAGACTGTGGAGATACACTTGTAATTTTAGCAGGTATAACATCTAACTTTCAGTTCGTGTGTGTGTGTGTGTGTGTGTGTGTGAGAGAGAGAGAGAGAGAGAGAGAGAGAGAGAGAGAGAGAGAGAAAGAGAGAGAGAGAGGTGGTTTCGATCTTTAACTTATGCAAAGTGATGTTCTTTGTGGGTGAAGAAGACTCCTTATATGAGGGCAGGTGCTTGGAGTATATGTAGTCAGATAAAATATACATTACCCATTACCCAGTTAAGTTTTAATTTAAGAAGAATAACAAATAGTTTTCCTAGTATATGTATATCTCAAAGATTGTATGGGGCATACTTATACTAAAATTTATGTTGTTTGCTGAAATTCAAATCTAATTGAGTATCCTGTATTTTATGCTAAGTAAGGCCTCCAAATTGACCTCCTTCTTGGCGGCCACCTTGGAAAGAGGTGTCATCTTGGGCAAGGTGTTTCTCCTCAGTGGAGTGATGTTGGTTTCTGAAAAACCACAGTAGGTGTCACCTGATCTCCCTCTTGAAATGTGTTGCTTTCCTGTTTAGCAAGGATGGCTTATTTGCCTTGTTCAATGCTTGAACTGTTGTGTGAGCATATTTTTTCTTTTTCTTTAAGAAAAGATAGAATTAGGCAACAATGCTTGTACTATACAATGCAAGTTCCCGTTTTCCAGCTTATTCAATTTTTAAAAACTTTTCATTCTGAATACTTTTAAACATATACAAAAGTGAAGAATCCTATATAATAAAAGGCTAATATGCAAATTGTCTCCATGACCCGGAGTTCGACCAGGGGGCGGGCCGGCTGGCCAACTGCCCATGGCCCCTCCCCCGGCCAGCCCAGTGGGATCAGCCTGATCCGGGCGGGCTGGCTGGACCCCACCCATGCACCAATTTGTGCACTGGGCCTCTAGTATAAACCCCAGCTTTCCATAACTCATTTTTATCAATGAGCAACTGACAGGCAACCTTTTTTCATCTATATCTTGACTTACTCCCATTTTATTTTGAAACCAACTCTAGACATCATATATTTCATTTGCATGCATCTGAAAAAGTCACCCCCCCAGCCCCCAGGTAAAGTCATTGGTGTCTAATAGTGTTGTTGTTTTTTTTTAATAACTTAGAAAATGACTCTTGGCTTCCCTTGCTACCTCTGGTTTCTTGGTAAGATCCAAATCGCAAATCAGGTCCCCGTGCTCAACATTATGGTAAATTTTTAGGTATTTAAACGGCTGGCGAGTTAATGACATGAGCAATCAAAGTTGCCATTAGCTTTTGATTTATGAAGCCACATGTTCAGCTTGTATGTCGGATGTCCTTAACATCAGGCATGGTGGGTTCATTCATGTGTCTCTGCCCAGCGTTCTTCAGTCATGACTGCACTCAACAGATGGGGAATTTCATGGCCACAATGGAACTGTTTATCCTCTCATTGTTCCTATGTCAGCAATCAAACTAACTCCATTACCCACCAATAAAAAGATCAGCCTGCTGCCAGTTCAATGGAAGCAGTTGAAGCGATGTTGAGGGGATTTTAAGTTTTAGAGGGGATAACAAAGAAATAAGAAGCCACATAAAAATTAAGACCAGAGAGAAGAATTTGAGTCTCTCATTTTAAAGCTGAAGGGCTTAAGGGAGTTATTAGGGAAGGCCTAGACATTCAATCTTTTCTTTAACATAAAATACACTCTAAAACCCCTGATTATAAATATTGCATAGCTTTTTTGTGTGTGTTGATGGCTTTATTATTTCATTTTAAAAATGAAAAGCGCTCAAACTGGGCTTTGAAGAAGGAAATGTCAGATTCATAATGGAAAAGCTGCTAAGATGTTAATACATTACTACTGGTAGGAAGATTTTCTTTTGTATGGATAAACAGTGTCTGCTTTTTATAAAGTTGTCCCTCTTTGGCTCAGCTAGGGGGTTCTTTCTGCATTGATCTGTAAGAGGAAGCTCCTAAGTTCTGTGAACCACCAGGCTGCCCTCCCAACTTTCTTAATGGTCCAGGACTTTAAAAAGTAGATCCTAGAACACTTTTTGCTTTTTGCCAGGTTGTTCTTATATCAGGATATAACAAGTAAGGGATGTTAGTTCTGATATTCATTGGTTATAACTAAGAATCCAGGGATGCAGAAGTGCATTTATTCACTCATAAAGTTTGAGAACTTGGCCAATGAAAAATCAGATTGAATAAGAAAAAAATCAGAATGGTTGTTTCATTTTCTCCTTTCCTTTCTATCCTGCCAACTTCTGGATAACTTGCAGCAGCTTCTATATCAGCACTTGCTGCTTCATCTTGCACCTTAATATATATATATATATATATATATATATATATATATATATATATATATATATAATTTCAGAGAGGAAAGGAGATGGAGAGAGAGATAGAAACATCAGTGATCAGAGAGAATCATTGATCGGCTGCCTCCTGCACACCCCTTACTGGGGATTGAGCCCACAACCCGGGCATGTGCCCTGGAATTGAACCGTAACTTCCTGTTTCATAGATCAACGCTCAACCATCGAGCCATACTGCATGGGCTCACCTTGCACTTTTATAGAGACTGTTTTTTTCCTTAAACATCATGAACCAACCTCTGCTAGCTTCAAACTTTTCTTCTGCAGCTTCCCCACCATCCCAGCCTTCATAGTACTGAAGAGAATCAGGGCCTTGATCTGGATTAGGGTTTGGCTTAAGGGAATATTATGGCTGGTTCCATCTATCCAAACTACTAAAACTTTCTCCATATCAGCAATAAGGCTCTTTCACTTTCTTATCATTTATGTGGTCACTGGAGTAGCACTTTTACGTAATTTCCTTCAAGAACTTTTCCTTTGCTTTCACAACTTGGCTAACTGGCGAAAGAGGCCTGCCTAGCTCTTAGCCTATCTCAGCTTCCAACATGCCTTCTTCACTAAGCTTAATCATTTCTAGCTTTTGATTGAAAGTGAGAGACATGCAACTCTTGCTTTCACTTGAACACTTAGAGGCTGTTGTAGGCTTATTAATTGGCCTAATTTCAATATTGTGTCTCATGGCATACGGAGGCCTGAGGAGAGGGAAAAAGATGGGGGGATTGGCCAGTCAATGGAGAAGTCAGACACACAACATTTATTAAGTTTTCCATCTTTATGGCATGGTTCATGGCACCCCAAAATAATTACAACAGTAACATTGAAGATCACTGATCACAGATCACAAAAAATACAATAATGAAAACGTTTGAAATATTGTGAGAATTACCAAAATGTGACAGAGATATGAAGTTAGCAAATGCTGTTGGAAAAAAATGGTGCCACTAGACTTGCTCAACCCAGGGGTGCCACAAACCTTCAGTGTGTCAAACTGAAGTGCAATAAAGCAAAGTGCAATAAAATGAGGTATGCCTGTATTATTATTGTCTTTAGTTTATTATTGCCAGCTGTAATAGTATTCTACTAAATAGATGTCTGTGTTTCATAAGAGTTGATTTTTTTTTTCCTTAAATAGAGGAAGGGAGAGAGAGATATGAAAACTGACTGGTCATGCCCCGTATGGCCCCCACTGGGGATGAGCCCGCAACCCAGGCCTGTGCCCTGAGCTGCTGACCTCCCAGTGCACAGGCTGACACTCAACTGAGCCACACCGGCCAGTCAAGAGTTGATATTTTTAAGTGTCAATAGTTTGGTTAAAAATACTACTAAATGTCATGTTCCTGTAATTATTCTCTAGCCCCCTCCAAAACACCCCTGCCTGCAGAACCCCAATTCTCCTCCTCTCCCCAAATCAATGTTTGAAAAACTACTTTTTAAGGTACTGAGTTTATTGTAGTTGTTAAGTGAGATGTAAAAAATGAAAGAAACTAGCCTGTTCTTAATCAGGCTGTCACTCCAGCCTATTTTGACTATTTGGACATCTCTTCAATTATATACTACTAGAGGTCCAATGCATGAAATTTGTGCAAGAGTAGGCCTTCCTTCCCCTGGCTGCTGGCACTGGCTTCCCTCTGGCACCAGAGATCCGGGCTTCCCTCAGAGCCCCAGCTTCATCCGGAAGGGCGGAAGGACGTCTGGAAGGATGTCTGGTCTAATTAGCATATTATGCTTTTATTTTTATAGATTTTACAAGTATTCTTTTTTCATATGCAATGCTTAGTATAAAGTTCAGATTGGTCCCCAGTAAATGTTGCCAAAGCCACCATGGGACCACTGTGCACAGCTGCAAAGCTTTGAGAGATTTTGGATTAGAGAGCAACTTGGATCCTTGGAAGGGATTTTGTTGGGGTGGGGGTGGGGGGGGGTTGTTTGGTGTCACTCACCTCCCTCCCAAGTGCAGCAAAGCTTTCACTCACAGGTGCAAATGATTCTAGAACATCCTTAGAGAAAAGGACACTTATATTTTCATGTGGCTTCCTTGGGTCTTTTTTCTTGGCCAGCAATATTGAGGACCATGAATGTAATAACACAGATCATAGACTTAGGGGCCCAAAGAGGGTCCTAGAAAGAAAAAAAAAAAGTAAGTGACCAAGAAAAATAGACTTAGTGATCTATCTATAGTTTCACTTGAGTCAGTAATATAACACTAAAGTAAGCTTCATAATTTTATTTGAAAATTTTAATTTGTTCATGTGAATTGTTAAACTATGTTGACATAGTAGAAAAACCACAGCTGAAATGTGCAGGTCTACCTGGTCCTTTGTGAACTTTGTTTCATCACTTGTTGTTGATTTGTTCATTTAAAGTTTTATTTTAAATTACAGTTTACAATCAATATTATTTTATATTAGTTTCAGGTGTTTAGCTTAATGGTTAGACAATTATATATTTTATAAAGTGTTCTCCCTGATATTTCAAGTGCCTACTTGGTACCATACATAGTTATTATAATATTATTGATTATATTGCCTATTCTGTACACTACTATTGGTTTTGAAGAGAAGTAAGTTTGAAGGATAGGTAAGCAGCATTTAAGACAATAGTGAGCCCTAACCGGTTTGGCTCAGTGGATAGAGTATGGGCCTGCGGACTCAAGGGTCCTGGGTTCGATTCTGGTCAAGGGCATGTACCTTGGTTGCGGGCACATACCCAGTGGGGAGTGTCAGGAGGCAGCTGATTGATGTTTCTCTCTCATCGATGTTTCTGACTCTCTATCCCTATCTCTTCCTCTACGTAAAAAACCAATAAACTATATTTAGAAAAAAAAAACAATAGTGAGATGTATATAATTTAATAATAGAAATCAAGAGCCATAAAAATGTCCATATTCTACTGTAAAATTTCATTTGGGGATGAATTAGCCTCAGAAATTAATTTAGAGTCTGAAAAAATCTGTATACACAATATTCATTGCTATGGTATTGGGAGGGTAAAATTTGGAAGCAGTCTTGAAGCCCTATAAGAATAAATTAAATTCCTGTTCAATAAACTATCATGCACCTTTTAAATGAATGGTTATAAAGATTATATGGCAACATAGAAAATACTGAAAATGTTAGGCCTTAAGAGCTAGATGGAATGAAAAAGATGGAAAGGAAATATATCAAATGATAACAGCTGTGTTTGGATAATGGCATGGTGGTAGTTTTTTTTCTCATTTTCGCTTGTGATTATTTTAATTAGTTTCCAATTTATGAAATCAAGTAAAAGCACCATAATGCAAAAGCTTAATATTTAAAACCAGAATGAATAAGATGAGGTTATTTTAAAATTAGCTGTCCTCCTCATAGCTTCCTGTGGGATTTCACATGGGACAAAATCACCAACAGGATTGCAATTTGTGAGGCTTATACATTTATTTATTCTGAGAGTTGGTGGGGTGGTTGGAAAGACAGTGGAATAATAGCATGAGAAAGTAGACCCTCCTACCCCCAGCTGCCGGTCATTCAGCCTAGGGCTTCAAGAACCAATTTCTGCTCAAAGGGTGGCTTTTCCTGGTGCAGGCCATTGTGATGGTGATGGCTGGGATGTGGCCTGGCCTCCTCAGCAGGTCTCAGGAGATCATGCATTTAATGGAGGAGCCCCAGCCCAGGCAGCTGTCTCAGACGGGGGTTGCTGGTCATCAGAGACAGGGCGGCCTGTGCGGTATTGACCCAGAGGTGAGCAGTCCCCTCTCTCATACCCACTCCCCAGAGACAACAGTCCCTCATTAGGGTACAGTTTCTAATCCAAACAACCATTAATCTTTCTCAGGGTTAAAAGGCCAGAAAAGCAATTTTTTCTTGCTCTCTATTTTGATACTGTACCTGTCTGGATTTTACAAGAGCAGACTTAGTTCATTGACCACTGAAAACACCCTACAGCTGTGTCCACAGCTACACAAACAATGCCAAGCCCAACACAGCACTCCCTATGCATAGAGAAGGGACAGGAGTGCAAAACCAGTCAGTTATTTATTGTGGCACTTGACAAAAACTGTAGAAACATGACTCATTTGAAACAGGTATTTTGTATCATGAAATGAATTTGGATGTGCATGTATTTTAAGTGAAAATGCCACCATAGAGGATAGTTTTATAAAAGTAATATTTCACAAACTTTTGAATACTGTTCTTTAATGTTCCTTGTCCTTGCAAGTAAATTAACCCATATACGTGGAGCTGTGAGACCTGAGGACTTTTTGATTTTTTAATGAAAATAAAATAAAAAGGATTTTATTTAGAAAAATGCACTCAATTGTCTCAGAAACATCAAAGTGTTCGGTTTATGGAAATGGCCTTAATCTCCTACCTCATACTCTGTTAATAGCTGGTAAGTCAAGAAACATACCTTTTTCATATACTTAAATTGTGAGGACCAAAAGTGATCGGTATTAAGATAAAAAATATGAAGGCTTCCTAAGTCTGTTTCTTCATGCTTGACCTTTAAATCCTTCCTTTAGAGTCATCATCAATATGAATAACACACATTCCTCCTGGTGAATCACATTTAGACATCTGGCTACCGGTAGTAAAGGCATCGAACACTTAAGAGAGATAGAAAATGCATTTTTATATCTCAAATTATTTTATAATAAACATTATTTAAATGTTATTTTCAAAATCTCAAGGAAATAAAGATCTTTATAGAGATAAGGTGGGTCTGGCAAGGTTGAATGGAACAATGATGCCCTGATGTGATTAAATAAAAAGACATTACTTATGTGATTAAAACTTTAATTCAATTTAAAACGTGAATAATTCCACATGTGCACTGAGATCTAGACCCCAAAGCTTGAGCAGACAGACCTCAGTGTGGGAACCCTTGTGGGGAAAAATGAGCCGTAGAAGTTTCTGCAGGTCGGGAATAACAGGGAGGCAGACTATCACGCTCCTTAGATTCCATATGCAAGGCTACCATCTGCAAACTACAAAACTGCTCACTCTTGGATTAACTTATTCTGAGCACCAGGAACATTTTTCCAAAGAGGGAATTACCATGTAAAATGTTAGTGTTTTCTAATTTGAAAAGTTATGGGCACCCCTATGTTCATTGCAGGATTATTTACAATAGCTAAGATATGAAAACTCTTAAATGTCCATTGTCGGATGAATGGGTAAAGAAGATTTGGTACGTATTTACAATGGAATACTACCGAGCCATAAAGAAGTTGAAATATTGCCACGTGCAACAACATGGGTGCTAAGTGAACTATGTCAGCTAGAAAAGGGCAAAAACAATATGATTTCACTCATATGCGGAATATAAAACAACAAACAAACCAAAACAAGACAAAAAACAAATTCATGGATATAGACTACAGATTGGTGGTTACTAGAGGGAAAAATGGAGGAGAGCAAAATTAAAGTGGGTCAAATGCCTGGTGACAGATGGAAATTAGACTTTGGGTAGCGAGCAAGCTATAGTATACACAGATATATAATTGTAATGCTGTACACCAGAAACTTATGTAATGTTACTGACCAATGCTGCCTCAATTAAAAAAAAAGTTAGCGTTTTTCTCAAAAGAACGTTTTCTTTGGCAGAAGATCAGTCTCTAATATTTTATCCCTTTGTATTTGTTTTTACCTTTTAAATATTAGTTACTAGTATTTTTATAAAACAAGATGAATCTGACCTAACACAGGAACATGGTATTTTTCCTTCTTTTCTCCCCCCTCCTTTAAAATTACTTCTTTGCTCGTTGTAACAAATCCAAACAATATAGACATTTATAAAATAAAAAGTGAAAGTCTAAAATATAAAGTATTTTCTCTTAAGTCTCTATACCTCAAATTCCATTTCTCCAGTGATAACTTCTAATATTTTGATGTGCATCCTTTTTTTCTATGTACATATAAATATATATTTACATGTAATTAAAAACATAAAAACCGAACCATACTAATATATAATTGTTCAGCAACTTACTTTTTTCCAACTTAGCAGTATATCATGAACATATTTCCAATCATTTTACTTCATTCTTATTAATAACACAATAGCATTCTATTATTTAATATACTGTAATTTATTTACCAATATATTATTAATGAATATTTAGGTTCTTTCAAATTTTTTGTTAGAAAAAAATGCTGCCAGAAACATTTTTGCCATATTTCTTTACACATTCATGCTAGTACTTTTATAGTATAAATTTCTAGACATGGATTACTGCACATAGGATATGCACATTGATATTTTTGATACTGAGCTTTTACCCAATTGATACATGAAGCAGGGACAGTCTTCAGAATATAGGGAAGGAACACAAACCAGGATCCAATACTTTTGGGCATTTGTCTAACCTGTATTATGGAAGTAGCTTGACTTTTGAGCATCATGGAATCTTCTGCAGGATAAATTTATATCACATTCAAACTGGTAACAGGTAAGTTATGTGTGGAGCTCTGACTAGATCAACTTCTGATTTCAGAACTATCACAGCCAATGCTTTCAGTGAAAATGAAAATTAATACAGTTTCATTGAAGCTTCAAATAGGGCAGACAGATCCTCTTCTGACTGAGGGCGTGGTGCAAGTTTGGTGACCCTTTCCTGAAAAGGTAAACAAAAGGAGTTACTCAGAGCTTTGAAAAGGCAGTTTGTAAAAGCTACTAGGTTATGCAAATTAACTTGGACGCAAGAAACAATGACTTTATAATAGTTCTATCTTTAAAAGTCATATTTCTTGTTTGCTTCATACTAGCTGACTCCCAACTCAAAAGTTTATCAAGTGACGCCTCTTTCCCACAAAGTTTTCTCATTTTATTTTTCAATTACAGTTCACATTCAATATTATTTTGTATTAGTTTCATGTACAGCATAGTGGTTAGACAATCATATACTTTTCAAAGTGATCCTCCAACATTTCAAGTATCCACCTGGCACCACACATAGTTGTTACAATACTATTGACTAGATTCCCTGTGCTATACAGCTTTCAAACGCCTATGCCTTGCCTAATTGTCCTTGCCTTATGCCCTGCCAATAGTCTTCTGCTCAAATGTGCAGAACTAAACCAACCTCAGGAAAAACACCTCCTACAATGACCAAACCGTGTTGGTCAGCAACCTTGGCCAGTTCTCCGGGTGCAGGTCCCAGGCACAGCAAAGAAAAGAGAACTAGGTCATCCCTGACTTCAAAGACTGTATATTTTGCAACTTGGACTTCAGGGATAGTCAAAAGAACTTCATTAGGACATAATTTCAGGCTATGGGTAATAAGGGACTCCTTTTTAAATATTAACTAAGGTTTTATCTCTACCTTTGCAAACGAATTTGGTGACTTGCTTAATTTTTCCATTGATTATTGAGTCAAGTCGGCAGAGCTAGCCAGCACATGCTTTTGCTATTTATACTCTCACCGGTGGCTCCTTGATTTCTCTGGGACAGAAGATTAAAAGATATTATAATGACTACTCTGTGTCCAAATTTCTGGGTCTAAATAAAATTAAAAAATGTATCAGTTTGGGTCTCTCGGTCTGTTTTCTTGTGCTAAGCACTTGTTTGGGAGCACGCCTGGTGGAAGAGGGAAGCTCCGTGAGGGCAGGGCTGGGTGCACTCCATGCCCAGCACCTCCCAGAGTGCTTAGCACAGAGGAAACAGGTCCTCAACAGTTATTTGTTGAATTAATAAAGACGGGGTGGGAGGGGGGGGAGGGGGGGGAGGGGATCTTGGCATCTCAAAATTCACATACAAGATAGAAGAACCTTGCCTCCCTGCCTCCCATTTTCATCATCTCAGAAATGATACTGTTACGAAGGCAAAAACCTAGGAGCCATCTTTGATTCTTCTTTCCCTTCCCTATGTGTTAAATCCATCAGCAAGTCTGTCGGATCAACCTGCACAATAAATCCCAAATCCCACTTCTCACCTCCCATTCCACCACAGTCCAAGTCTAAGTCACCTCCACTCCTGTGTATCTACTTGAAAGGCCTCTTTTCTTTTTAATTTAATAAAAATGTCTTACCTTTTGCTCCACTCTCACCCCCTAGAGAGAGGCAAATGGCTAATGGCAGCATTTCTCCCTGTGCCCCCTCCTCTCCCATCCCTCCCTTTCCCCACACTGTTATAAATCTGATCTACCATTCCCTTGCTAAATGCTCTCCAATGACTTCCCATTGCAATTAGAACAAAACCATAGCCTTTAATGCCACCTTATCTGGCCCTGGTTTTCACTCCAGCTCTACCTCTTCTCTCATGGGTTCATCTCACTTAGCCCCACCATCTCCATTCAGTCCTATGACAATGCTGATCTTCACCCTGCCTTAGCCTTTCCCCTCTGCCTGGGGTGCTTCTCCCAGAACTTCACTTGGCTGCCTCCACCTCCAACCAGAGGCCTTCTCTGTCCACTTTTGTTGGAGTTCCCTCAACACTACACGAAATCACCAAGATTTCTTCCATACACTTATCAGTATCTAAAATGATTTTACTTGTATCTTATTTATAGGTTTTATTAGATGTCCATTGTCTGTCTTTCCTCACTGGGATGTAAGCTCCATGAGAAAGGGGAGGGACTTTCCTTCCCTCCTCACTGTATCCCATACAATGGGTTATATATATAGTATGACTTCACTAAGTCTTTCTTAGGTAACAGGAAGAATGAAAAGAATTAATTCAAAATGAACCTAAATCTAAGAGCTAACCCATAAAATTCTTAGAAGAAAATAGGGGAAAATCTTTATACATTGGATTTGGCTATGATTTCTTGGATGACCCCAAAGGCATAGGCAACAAAAGAAAAAGCAGACAAATTGGACTACATCAAAATTAAAAACTCTTATGCATCAGAAGACACTATCAAAAGAATGAAAAGATAACTAATAGAATGGGGAAATATTTGTAAGTCAGATATCTGATAAGGGATTAATATCCAGAATATACAAATAATTGCTACAACTTAACAACAAAAACTCCCAGACAACCCAATTCAAAAATAGGCAAAGGATCCCTGGCCAGTGTGGCTCAGTTGGTTGGAGTGGTCCCATGCACCCATGGGTTGCGGGTTTGATCCCCAGTCAGGGTACATATGGGAGGCAACTGATCGATATTTCTCTCTCTCTCCTTCTCACTTTCTCTCTCTCTAGAATCAATGTGAGCATGTCCTTGGGTGAGGATTTAAAAAAAAAAAAAAAGGCAGCCTGGCCAGCGTGGCTCAATGTTTGAGCGTCGACCTATGCATTAGGAGTTCACGGTTCGATTTTCAGTAGGGTCACATGCCCAGGTTGCAGGCTCGATCCCCAGTGTAGGGCATGCAGGAGGCAGCTGATCAATGACTCTCTCTCATCATTGATGTTTCTATCTCTTTCTCCCTTCCTCTCTAAAACCAACAAAAAAATATTTTTAAAAAAGGAAGGAAAAAAAATAGGCAAAGGACTTGACTAGACATTTCTTCAAGGAAGATAATATAAATAGGCAATAAGTACATGGAAAAAGCTCACCATCATTAGTCATTAGGAAAATACAAGTCAGAACCACAATGAATTTCCACTCACACCCATTAGAATGGCTAATTAAAAAAAGGAAAATAACTAGTGTTTAAAAGTGTTAGATGTGGAGAAACTGGAACCCTTGAGCATTGTTGGTAGGAATGTAAAATGGTGTAGCCACCGTGGAAAATAGCTTGGCAGTTCCTCAAAAAAATTAAACATGGAATTACCCAAACAAATTGAAGTCAGGGACTAAAACAGATACTTGTAAACCAATGTTCCTAGCAGCACTATTCACAAGAGCCGAGCTGGAATCAACCCAAATGCCTATCTGCAGATGAATGGATAAGCAAGATACGGTATATCCACACAATGGGATGTTAGTCAGCTACAAAAAGGAATGAAGTTCTGAAACATTGAAGACATCACGCTAAGTGAACTAGGCAAAACGACAGGACAAATATTGTATAATTCCACTTACATGAAGTACCTAAAACAGGCAAATTCATAAAGATAGAAAGTAGAACAGAGGTTACCAGGGGTTGGGGGAAAGGGACAGAGGGGGCAATGGTAATATTATTTACCATTACACAATAGAGCAGAACTTCTATTTGGGATGATTAAACAGTTCTGGAGATGGACAGTGGTGATTGTTGCACAAGATTGTAAATGTACTTAATGGCACTAAATTGTATATTTTAAAATGGTTAAAGTAGTTAATTTTGTTAGGTATATTTTACCATAATTAAAAAACTAATTTAAAAAAAAAGGAAGGATGGATGGACAGATAGGAGAAGAATGGGGGTCAATACTGGTGAGTATGGATAAAGCCCAGATAAAATTGTATATCCCAGCAGATCTCCATGGTAGCTCTTCATTTGCATTGAAACTCTGTAGCAAAGTCCAGAGACTTGGTCATAGTGACCTATGTATGCCTTTGTGGCAGGGTCAAGAAGTGAAGAACGCTGTCCCATTATTGGGTCGATAATGGAGTAAGTATTATTGGATGAGCCAAAAGGCCTTTAAAATGATCTTGTTCATCTTTGGTGAAGTAGTTCAGGACTCTCAGAAGTATTTCAGGCCAAGCTGAGCTGATTTCAGATTTCTACCCCCCCCCCCCCCCCCCCGCCAACGACTGGTTAAATGGGGGCAAGGACATAACGTTTGTGATATATCCCCACAAACATCATCGATGCCATATAAAAGCTAAACTCTCAGAATTAAGATGTGTTCTGCAATGTGCTATTATTTATAGACATGTAAGACCGAAGGACAACTGGTTAATATGGGCACTGAAATAAATCCATACTACTTTTAGCACATTCATAAAATAACAACATTTCAGCTGGCCTGTCTGCCAGGGAGTGGAAGTGCTCATTTTGGTAGACAGCTCTCCTCAGTAATGAAATGTTTTGATTTGAAATGTAAATGTTTCTTTCCAGAAGTTTCAGAAATCCAGCTTGGAAGATTAATTTATTCTTGCCCGCTCCCCTTGCAGCCTGGGTATGGCGGTTGGAAGCCTCTGCACACAGGGCTGCTCTTTGCCGCTGCCAGTATGAGCTGCGGTGTTTGGTCAAGAATACTGGCCTGGTTGTTCCTTCCAGAGAAAAACGATCCCTCATTGCTGAACATAAAAGGAGCTTTATCAAATGCTGACTCCATGAAATAACCTTTTTTTGCAGGAACCACTATATCCCCTTCACTACCTTAAATCCTGTGATACTAATAAGTGAAGATTAGTGTGCCCCATGTGTAAAATCTGAAGTTGCCACAGTATTCCTGTAAAGTGTTTACTGTTGCCAAACAAACAAAAAAACCCCATAGTAGTTCTTCATTTGCAATGTAAGTTTATTTCTAAGATTCCTTCTAAAGTCCTGTGAATCTCTCTCTCTCTTTATATCTATTTACAGACCTATCTCTATCTCTATCTCTATCTCTATCTCTATCTCTATCTCTATCTCTATCTCTCTATATATTATATATATTATACATATGACTTTGACTCCAAATGTGATAGTTAATTTATTTTATTACTTTTAAAAAATCTATTTTTATTGATTTCAGAGAGGAAGGGAGAGGGGGAAAGAGAGATAGAAACATCAATGATGAGAGAGAATCATTGATCAGCTGCCTCCTGCACACCCCACACTGGGAATTGAGCCTGAAACCCGGGCATGTGTCCTGACCTGGTTCATAGGTCAACACTCAACCACTGAGCCACACCAGCCTGGCTGATAGTTCATTTAAATTAACAATGTTTCTAACATGATCAAAAGAGAAAAAGGCAGCATACATGTTGGGGCTGCTTTATGAATACAGCCTGAGGGAATCCTACTTTATGGACATGACTTGTATGCCAAAGATTCCATTTACATTGCATCTTTTGTGGAACAAAAAAATTAGTTTTGTCTAATTAAAGTTTTGCTATCTGTATTTCCCAGTATGATATGTATGCTGAGGCATTCAGAAGAATACTTAATTAACTTGCTATTTTAGTGGATGGACTCAAATGTTAATCTGGAACAGCTTCTGAAAGTGGAAGTCTGAGCAAGGTAGAATTAAAACAGGGAACACTTGCCAATGTGTCCTGATGCCTGGAAGATGCATTGCCACCAGCAATTAAATGGCCAATAATATCATACAGTTCCATCAGAAAATTAGGAATACCACCCATAGAGGTTGACTAACACATATTACCAAACACTTTGCTGAGCTATGTAAGCAGAACTTTTCAGAAGACCCCCTGCAGAATGGACACTATCACAGGAATTATATTATAAGAGCCAGAACTACATCAAAATCCCAATAACCATTTGTTCCCTGGTGTCCCTGGACAATTGCTCATTGTCATTGGTTGATTCCTATTCAATCTAAGGAAATTTCTCAAAAAGTTACCACCATTCAGCCATTAAGCTCACCTGGTATAGGAGGAAAGGGTTGCATGTATGTGTTCATTTAACATGTTTTCTGGCCCATGCTAGATGCAATAGAGGATGGATGACCAAAACAGACAGGTTCCAGGCTTTATGGAACTTACAGTCTAGTAGATTTGGATAAAATAATTGGGATGATCATATTTTTTGGCCATTTAGTCCCTGGGATTGTGGGTTAGAACCAAGAGTTTGTGTTAGCGTGGGAGCTTTGCTACTCTATGAGACTCCTCTTTTCTCATTCATTTATATTTTTAGATACAACAGAGTCCACCGATTCCCAGTCTATATCAGGGAAACTGGTGTTCCATGGGCCATGTTTGCTTTGTACATTGGGACATGAGGGAATTCAATACAAACATCCAGACTGTGGATTTTTCTTGAAAACTGGAAGGTCTACCAACACTGGGATCTGAATTTCAACTTGGATATACTAAACTGTAGCTGAAAATAAGCCATGAGTTTTCCAGTTCACCAAAGTCCCCACCACTTGCCATTGCCTTAAATTACTTTGTTCACTGTTGCTACCTTCCTGGCTTCTGTGGATATGAATGAACCCGTACAAATATTATCTTAGATGAGCTGGGGGCTTCAACTTTCTAAGCATTTGCTAAGTGGGGAAGAAGCTAGTGTGAGGCCCTTGCTTAACGGGAGTGGGGTGAGCAGGATGCTGTGTGAGGGGATGTTCCAGTTAACTCTGTTCCCATTTCAGGGATAGAGCCATGAACACCTTTGGGCAGACATGCCTTATCTTCATGTCCTCACAGTGTTCAAGTGCTCCTGGCTTTCCCATTTTGGACAGGAGGACTAAGTGAGCACTCAGCATGGGGAGCACAGTGTATTCCACAAACTGAGCACTCCAGCTCTCTGTTTTATGGTATTGGCTTGTTAGGATCTGATGCTATAGCACAGGGGTATCGGGGTATCTGATCCAAATGGAAGAGAGGTCAATGGGGGTTGAATTCTCTTCATGTGAACCTTGGGAGGGGAAACTCTACATCTATTACAATCTTTCTACCAAATAAAGGATAGCAGTTCAGTTTAAATTCTTTACCAACATTTAAATAAATATGACGCTGATATGCGTATGACATATTTTATATGTTTATGTATAAAATATATAATCCCCCAAATATATAAAACAGTGATTTTGTAGTAGTCTTAATTTAAAGGCCATGTCTATTCTACACAAAATGGCAGGAATCTGTAATTCTTTATAATGGAAAACGGTATTAGTGGCTCTTTAGTAACAGCTTCGTATAGTTTTATAGGGGACTCTTAAAAGAGCAGAAATGGAGAAAAGGGGAATTTTGCCATACCTCGATGTAAATGTGGTTGTTTTTGCCTTGAATTTTTATAAAGGCTCCTTTCAGTTCCATCATAAAAGTTTCACACATGCCCCAGTTTTATGGAAGAATATAAAGGTGAGGGAGCCTTGGCCCCATGGGGGGGGGGGGAGGGGGGAGAAGGGGGTAGAAGGGGAGAGCCGCCATCTGGTGGAGGAGACCTGGGAGCCGCTGGAGGACCCCTGAGTCTTTATCTCCCCTAACGTGCCCCAGGTGGGAGCCTGTCTTTCCTGCAGCAGCTAGAAGGGAGTGAGGTGCTCTGCATCTCTTACCTGGGGCAGCGTTCCTTTCACTAATGCGGGGATGTCAGCCTTGGAGTAGCCAATGGCAGCTAGGCCATCATCCACATCCAGATCGAGTAGGAGTTTCCGGAGTGCGTCTGCCAAAACGGGCCCAGCATCTGCCATCCTGGCAGTGCGGGTGTCGGCTCCTGGAAGACACAAAGCGCTGACTGTAGACAGAGAGGAGGAAGCTGGCCCTGGGTGCAATTCAGTCACACGATAGCTGATATATAACCTACGGCTGGCTCCCTGACACGGAGGACAAGGGCACCAATGTGCCTCCGCATGGAGGCCGGCCCAGCGCGCAGCCCCACAGAAGACAGATGGGCCAGGCCAGTGCGGAGGAGTCCATTGGGGCGGCTAACCGGGCTCTCACCTTTCCAATGGGCTCCTCGCCCCTTGTGTGGGGGGAAGACAAGGAACAGAGCCAAGAAAAGAGGCCCAGGAAGGAGACCGAGAAAGAAGGCTGGTGTTTGAACGAAGAAGAAGGAGCATTTGTGGCAGAAAACACAGCTTATGTAACTTTCAAGGCCTGGAATTTGCTGACATCTAGAGGTATTACATGTTCAATGTCTTTTCTCATAGCGACCTTTAGGGAAGAGACAGACCCTTTGCAACAACACTTTGTGAGACAAGGATCTATGTAAGTACAAAAACGCCAACACTGACTGCCAGAAAGGAAGTAGATGACAAAAGTGGATTATGTGTGGCCAGGGAAGGAAAGTATTTCCTCTCTATAGCTATAGAAAGTTTTTATTTTGGACTCTGTTACCAATGGGCAAAGCAGGTTCCTCTACATATTGCAGAACTAGTCAGACAGAACCAAGAACATGAAGAGTCTCAGCAAACAGTTTTTAACATGTAGGTGGTGATAGTACTGGTGGAGGGGGAAGAAGGTTGACAAGCGTTGGAGATGTAAGAGGGCAGAACTTGGACATAATGAATAATTAATACACAAAACTATAGAGACATCAGTCTGGAAGAGCCAGGGGGCTCTGCCCTTAGGAAGGGTGGTGGTGAAAGCTCCCAGATGAAGGAACCTGATCCCCAAACCTTAGCACCCCTGACTCCATCTATTCCAGGTGAACACAGTCACTGCCTGGAAGTGAAGCACTTTACAAATGGAATGTAGCCTTAGTTATTATCCAGGATGCCTCAAGCTGTCGTCCAAGTCCACTTTCTCGGTATTGTTCAAAAGGAGACTGGAATGTATGTTTCACCTCCATACTGAAGCACATTATTAAACCAATCTTAACCTCTCTCTCCTAGGACAATGAGAACTGGTTTAGTAATCCTGGAGAAGGATAAATAGAACCAGATATGGAGCTGGTTGGTGGAGCAGCTGGGCAGGAAGGTAAACCTTGCCTGACAAGACCAGTGTATATTACACAGCAGCAGCTAAAATATGGAGTAGGTGGAGAGGCAACATACGATACGAGGTTTATGAGATCTTTATTTTCTTGGGATTGCTGCCATAAAACACACCACCAAAACCTCTGGGTTTTTCTATGAAGTGTTTTAGAAAAAAAAGAGAGGGTAGGAAAGTGAATACATTGGTATAAAACTAAGAAAACCTGAGATTACTTAGGGAATCAAAATATTAATGGCCACATATAGAATAATATCAATCAAAATTTCCGATGCAACGAGAAAAAAACTGGTGGGTTCTCCCGGCCTGGGTTTTGTCTAACAGAGGAATCGCTTTCTCAGTAATTTTGGTGGTTGCCTGGAATGTTAGCTGTAAGTTCTCTAAGATTTTCCCATTTATCATCCATGTACTATGTGGGATCCTGTCTGTTTACACTGTTTGCATATTTCCAAAGGCATCTAAGTCCCAACAAATGGCTGAACAACATCCCTAGTCCCAAAGGGAAAAGGAACATGAGATCCTTGGTAGAGGTGGCATCACATTTCCGACAGCACATGCTGGAAAACCAAGCCCTGGACTTCTTTCCTGAACATGCTGGAAGCACAAATGTCAGAGTGAGAGAGGAGTGAGAGTGAAGAGGCCCCGCGGAAGGATGTCTGTGGTCATTCCCACCTTCTTGGAAATAACCTCTCCAACGGCTGGTGCTAGAGGAGTATAATGAAGTTTTCTTTTAGACTTTCCCTTCCTATCCTAAACACAAGTAGGGGAATAAGATGTTTGTACAGTTAATCAAATACTCAAGTGTACTTAAAAGACCTTTTTGTCTTAGAAAAATACCAAAATTTTACTAAACTAAGCTATCCTTAAGTTGCATTGGTGGTATAGTGGTGAGCATAGCTGCCTTCTAAACTAAGCTATCCTGAATATAATTTTATTTCTTGTAAGATTCAAAAGGCACTGCTGGAAATTTATTACAGACATTACTTACTCTACAGAGCAGCAAAAATATTCGCCTTTGGGGATCTTTTTATACAGTTTCTAGTTGTTTAGACTCTCTATAATTGGGAATTAGATTCATTTTATTACCTATTAAACACACCAAAATCATTTACCACATTTGTAGTATGTAAAGACTTTCACTTTCATTGGGGATGAAAACTGGAAATATGATTACTTCAAAATTAACATAAGCAATATTTGGTTCCATTTCACTGTTACCAGAATATTAGAACATACAATTATAAAATTTTAGCACTAAATTGTCACATTACTAAACTACCTCAAAGCAACATTTTTTTTTTAGTATTATCCTTTATGGTTTATCTTCAGAATCAAACCTAGGAAGTGCTCCACCTATGTGGGTCACAGGATTACAAGTAATGATTCGTACCCAATATTTCTGCCGTCTCCAGGTGCCGCTCAGGGAACATCTGGGCTGTGAAAGTGAACACCGCTGGGGAGGTGAGCACCACAGAAAGGCCATGAGGCTGTGGAGAAACAAAACATGGTGACTGATGGGCAAAACTGGCCTCCAACCTGCATGTTCTAGATATTAAATTACCCTGTACTCCGAGCAATCAAGAATTGACAAATACATTTATAGCAATTGCAAGGAATATAAGACTTAATTAAAAAATGTATTATGATTTTACCACCAATGGGTGATCCACATTATACTCCTTTGCTTTATATGTCTTCACTAAGCCTGAAATCGGGTAAGACATTCCATGGCTAGAAAAGAAAGAAAGCCTTTATGTTGACATAAAGATACCAGAAATTCAAGATAATAGAAAGATACTCTTATGGGAGAGTTCTTCACAGTCTCTAGACAATACCTTTATCTCACAAAGTTATCCACTTTGTTTTCTTTACTATATAAAAATACTGTTATACACTCGATATTTGGTGTTATTCACATTAAAACCTCTGAACTATTCAAATTCAAATGCTCATAAAATTGTATACCATTAAACATGTTAATACAGAAGATTCTCCCTAAATACATTGGTTAACCTCATAATCTTGAAGAAATTGAGAATTCACTTTGAAGTTTCTTTAATACATTTCAGGGCATGCGTTTTTTATCTTGCTCTGCAATATTTTGGCAGCATGTCCCTGCACAAGCTAACCATGTCAGTGGGAGATTTATAAACCAAGATGTGATACATTAGACATGCAAGTTCGACCCATCAGTGATCTGTCCCACCAATGATCAATACATCCTTTAGAATGTTACATACTAATGGAGTTGAATCATAAATGATTATTCTAGTCTGAAAGACTTTCAAGAAACAGCACCATGATTTTTATTTATGGGAATATTTGAGGGGGGGGAATGGAAAAACTATTTATATCCTCTTGAGTTCTTAATGAACAAATAGGATAATATTATAGTTTAATAGATGATTCAGGAGATATACATTGTTAGAAGTTAGTATCGTTACAATTAACGTATTAAAAATAAAATATTTTATAATAGTAAAGTGGCCTGTAAGTCTATTGATATGGGTTATATTGGACGGCTTTGTGCTTATTCACCAAAAAATTTACATTTCATAGAAAGATGAAATATTTGGTGAAGTGTATGATAATCTATCAAAAAAAAGGGGGGTGGGTGGGGTGGGCCCTAGCCTACCATCTTTCATGAGACAGATTGAAGGCTATGGGTCGGTCCTCTGAGTTGTTGGGTATTTTGGAATATGTTTTACATTTCTCAGGCTCCAAAGTATTCAGAAAATTATTTCCCAGTGTGCCTTCATGATGTGAAAGTGTTCATGTAGCTTTCAAGGGCACCTTTCTAATTATAGCCAATATTTTAGTTAATTTTTTAATTTTAACAGTTGTATATGTTCTTTGTAAAAAATTAAAAGAATCCATAATCCTATTTCTTCAAGATAATCATGATTGAATATTTCCTTCTAGTCTTTTTATGCACGTCTTTAATATATGATCATACTCTGCATTCAGTTTTAAACAATGCTTTTGTTACTTAATATTCTTTGTAAACATTTTCCCATATCATTTTGTATTCTTCTAAAGCATTATTTTTAATAGACTTATTTTATTCTTTGAGTACTGCACTTTGGTCAACCATTCCTAATCTGTTGGAAACTTAGGTTGCTTCCACATTTTTCAATTATTAATAACACTTAGGTGATTAGCCTTATAAGGAAATTCTTTGATCATATGGTATTTTTTAAGGCTACATTCTAGAAGTAAAATTAGTGGGACAAAAGGTAAACACATTTTTCAAACTTTGGGGAGATTTTGTTCACTTGCTTTTTAGAAAGGTAGTGACAATCTGTGCTCCTCTCAGCAGCAGAGTTTGGGGGAGACCATTTATTTTATTGTACTCTCCCTAACAAATTCTTTTTTTAAAAAAATATATACTTTATTGACTTTTTACAGAGAGGAAAGGAGAGGGATAGAGAGTTAGAAACATGGATGAGAGAGAAACATCGATCAGCTGCCTCCTGCACACCCCTCACTGGGGATTGATCCTGAAACCAAGGTACATGCCCTTGACCGGAATCGAACCTGGGACCCCTCAGTTTGCAGGCCGATACTCTATCCACTGAGCCAAACCAGTCAGGGCTCCCTAACAAATTCTTAATTCTCCATGTTCACTGGTGTTCAATTTGAAGGCAATATACCAGTAAAGTTCTGATCAAACAGATTAATTCTGGGCTATTGGCAAAGACTCTGATCTCTCTTTTTGTGAGAGATTAGAAGAAAAAATTCTGCATTTGAGATTTTAAAAATCCCCCACAACACGTGCAGAGTATGTGGAGAAATCAGAACCCTCATCCACTGCTGGTGGGAATGTAAAATGATGCAGCTGCTGTGAAAAACAGTTGGGAAGTTCCTCAAAATTTAAACAATTACCAGCAATTCCACTCCCAGTCATATATAATCAACAGAAATGAAAAATGTTCATAACAGCATTATTCACAATAGCCAAAAAGTGGAAACAACCCAAATGTTCATCACTTGATGAATGAATAAATAAAATGTGAAAAAGCAACATAATGGAATGTTATTTGGCAATAACACAGAATGAAGTACTGATACATGCATGAATGAACCATAGGAGCATTATGCTACATTAAAGAAGCCGGACACAAAAGACCAGATATTATATGATCCTATTTGTATGAAATGCCCAGAATTGGCAAATCTATATAGAGAAAGTAGATTAGTAGTTGCTAATTTACTGGGGGTATAGGAGGATTGGCAGGTGAAGGCTAAGAGGTATAAAATTTCTTTTTTTGGGTGATAAAATGTCCTAAAACTGACTGTGGTAATGGTAACTGTGAATATACTAAAAACCACTGAATTGCACATTTAAAATAGGTGGATTATATAATGTGCGAATTATATCTCAATAAATTGTTACCAAAAAAAAAAATCTGTGACCCAATAAATTACATTTGAATTAAGAAAACATTCCAGGACCCTAAGTTAAATATCTTCTTTCTATAACATATTTAAATATCACCACCTGTCCTAAGTTATAAACATTTCAAAAATTTAAGAGCAGCAGCTTAGGTGAAGAAATAAAATCTCCAATTCGCTCACCACAGATGAACACCAGCATTTCCAAAGCCAATGCCAGCAAAAGCACTTGCCAAGTGCATACTGGACCTTGCTTCAAGATCATCGGGATTTCTGACAGCCCTGTGGATGATATAAATTCCTAACAATAACATATCAGCATTGGCATTTCCTACTGAATAAAGAGCCGCCTGAGGGAAAGAGCTGGAAAAAAAGAAATGGCACTTGGTAGGAAGAAAAATTAGGCAAGTTATTCACATGACATCTTGTCTTCTAAAGGAAAGCTGAGGGTAAACATATTCTCTCATCAATGGTTTCAGCAGAGGCATAATAAATACGCTGTCAGGCTGCTCATGTGATAAAAGTGCCAGGGGAGGCAGCGCACTGACCCTTGGATTGTGAGAGCTGCTCTAGCCAAGTGCCCTGAGACTCATTCTTCTTCTTCATTTGTCAATGACCTTGACTGCAGCTATGAATGGGCTTAGAGTAAACACACACTCGGAGTGCACAGGGCCCAGACGGGTTCCCTGCAGTGAGTCCTTGTCGCCTGGGGCTACCTGCAGCCCGCCCAGCCATCTTTCTTCCTGTGACACTGCCCCGATTGGACCCACTGGAGACCTCTTTTGTTATCTGTAGAAACTGCACATGTTATTTTAATATTTGTTATTGTGGAAGTGGGATGTTATTGTAGGACAAGCTTTTGCTGGCTCTATTTGTCCCCGGTGCCACTTCGGAAAAGCAAATTCTCAAAGGCCCCTTTCAGATGCAGCTCGCTGCTTGTCCTGGGGATGAAGCCTGAGACTGCCAAGCGAACCACTTCCCACTTGCTTTCTTTGCGATTTTTCCTGGAGTTAAGGGTTCCTGTTATGAAATAAGAGCGCCACGGGTTTCCCCCGCTTTCATTTGAAATGGTTGGGCATTTGAATCTCCTTTCCAAAACCCAGTTGTTCGCTCTGTGTCCCCCGAATAACAAGGTAAAATAGTAAATGATGGCGCTTCAGCCTTTCCTCTGTCCGTTTCACCCCCTCACCTCCCACTGCTGCTCCTGCCTTCCGCTCCTGCCCAAACACACCGCTGAAGTGATCTGTATGCTTCTGTGCTTCCCGACAGTCCCTGGGCCTGAAATAGTTCTGTGTCCCATCCCTGGCTCAGTCCCCTCTCCAGAGCAGCTTCCAGCTCAGGGCCAGAGGAGGCACCGTGCTCACATCTAGGCCTAACCTGCTGTGTGCTTTCCCTCCCTTATGCACAAGTACACAAGTGAGTCTGACTTTGCAGATGTCTTCATGTCTCCGAGATCAGCTTTCATCTCTAAGTATATATTTGCTCTCCCAGGAGCCTATTATGGCTATGTCATTCATAAATCTTTCATAACCTTTTAGGAAGCATTTTGTGTCTCCTGGGACAGACAACTCCACACATTTAATGCTTCTATTTAGCTCCTCCGAGTGTGCTCACTGGGCCGATTCCGTGTGCCTTTGCCCAGGGCCCCGATGGGCACAGCCAACATCTGCCTCTGTGGTTCTCTTGTCTGGCATTGGTAGCCAAATCTCAAAGGACATTTCTCCTCATCCTAGCTTAGGTTTTGAGGCGTCAATGAATAAACCTTGTAGCTGCATCTTTCATAAATTAGGGACTCCTATTTTACCCCTTTCAGACTGAAGGACCCAGTTTTCAGCTGTCTTCACATGTGCGCCCCCCCTTTTCCTCCCCCCCGCCCCTCCCCCCCTTCCCCCTCCAATTCCTCTCATCTTCCCAGAAGCTTTCTGAGGCTTCTCTATGTCCACTGACTGACCTTTTGGTGAACAGACTTAGGACATGTCAGGATCTGGCATGCTACATTTTACATGAGGGTGGAATGTGGTTTTTCTGTTCTATTTCTATTCCCTCTGGGTGGCATACCTCTTCAGATACTTAGCGACGATCCGCAGTGCGTGGACTGCCCAAATGTCACTGATTGGGTTGCTGCCCTGGTAGGCTGGCCGGGAGATGGGATTTGAAGGGCAGGGGCTCCGCATATGGTAGGGAAGGGCAGTGTAGGACTCCAGGGCATGGCTAACAAGAAATATTTAAAATACACAGATTGAAAACATGGTCTTCCTTCCCCCCTCCATTATGATTACAAACTGTCTTGGAAATGTACTCACTCCACTGTGGATATGCTATGTGGTACTGATAACCACAATGCATTTCACTAGTCAGTCCCACAAAGTCCTAACAAGGGGAATTGCCTCTAAGGTTGAATTCATGGGTGTGTCCATCTTCAGAACTGGCCACTGGGCCCCAGGGGCAGATTCCTCAGGGGAGGTGTCCTCTTCCTTGGAAAATACTTAGAAGGGCAACTACCATCATTCTTTCTTCTGAACTCCCTCCCCCCTGCTTTTGATTGACAGTGAAGTCTTTGGGCCTATGAGTTCTTCACTTAAAGGTGACTGCTTTGGTCCATTATAAATTTATTATGTAGCTTGCAGTTAGGGAGGGTAATCTTATTTCTAAGTTGTTAGGGGATGACTCTTCAAAATACAGACAACTTTGACCAGGAAGGAGTTGAACACAATTTTCTCCAGTTTTTTGGTAGGCAGCATAATGTAGTGAAAAAAACAGGCCATGGATTTGGAGACCTGGATTTGAATCCTTACTCTGTTGCCTCCTGCTTGTGTGAACTTCAGTAGCTATTAATTGAGTACCTATGGAGTGACAGTTGGTTTGCAAGGGGCAGGGACAGATAAGTGAGTAAGATGGTTCTGCCCTCACCAAGCTCACACTGCACTGAGGGAGACAGGCATGTGAAGAGAGGGGTGTGTCAGAAGCAATGTACGGGCCCCCCAGTGGGGGAGAGCAAAGGACAAAGTGGTCAGTTGTACTTGAAGAGAGGGAAGGTGAGGGTCAGAAAAGGTTCCATCAGGGAGAGAACGCTCCAGTGGAATTGAAAGATGAGTTATCCAAACAGATAAAGAGCAGAGCATTGGGAACATTTCAAGGCCAAAGGAATTTGGACATTGGATATCAGAGGTTGAAAGACTTGCAAGGTAGAGAGAGAGGTGTGTGTGTGTGTGTGTGTGTGTGTGTGCGCGCGCACATTGATTCTACAAGCTTGATGAGGCCAGCATGGAAGACAGGAGGAAGGACTATGGGATGGAAACAGGCTGACTGATGAGGAGACTACTACAACCGTTCAGGCAAGAGCTGGGGTAGGCCTAAACCAAGGCAGGAGTAATGAGGCCTGAGAGGAGGGAGCATATCTAAGAGAGATTCTGCTGGCTAGTGTGGGCATTGGAGAAAGAAGATGTCCATACTGAATCCTGATGCTCACTACATTAAGGGACTCAGGAGGAGAAGCCATGGGGCATGTTGGTGGGAGGCGGGGAGGACAGGGAGGACTTATTGGAAATTAAAAGAATTATCAGATTTTATCAAATTTCCATTTAAAAACTATACCTGCCATGCTACAGATTTTAAAATATTTTCTGATTTGAGATGTTAGAATATGAAAAAAATGTGTGTGTGAAAATGGATGAAATAGGGTAATTTGGGACATGCTGAATGTGAAGTGCCCATGGGACCTCCATGAAGCCACCGGAATGAATGGCCTGGAGCTCAGAAGCGAGGTCTATGGAAGAAGCCACTGATTAGGAAGCCATCGCACACGGAGCTGAAGCCCAGGGAGCCTGCGGTAGACTATGCGTAAGTTACTAAACATCTCAAAGGGAGTTCTCACCTGGCACAGAGCTGTGGTGAAGTGATATGTGTATAAAGTGCTGACACGGTGTGCACGGTCCAGTTCAGGGGATGTCGGCTCCCTTCCCTGCCTTCTTCCGTGTTGCGGCAGCCCTGGGAACTCCTTGGTTAGTGTAGCTACAAGGCATGCCAGCTCCGGCTTCTCCTTTTGCCATGTCCCTGTGGCCACAGCTGTGGCTGGGATGGTCCATCCTGAATGGAAGGTTTCTGGCTCACCCAGGGCCTCACTTATTCACTAACCTACTCACTAACAGTGTCCTTGTTTTCATCTAGGAAAGGGAATGATGACAGTTCAAGCTGGGGTTGCTGTGGCATGCTAATCAATGAATGCTTAGTAAGTAATTTCAGTAGGAAAACACTGCATTCTTTCCAGCTGGTGTCGAGCATGGGCATCTCTCAGAACCACTGGCACAAGCGCCGCAAGACCTGGGGCAAGAGAAAGCCCTACCACAAGAACTGAAAATATGAGCTGGGATATCCTGCTGTCGACACTACGACTGGCCCTTGCCATACACACCCAGTCTGTGTGCGGAGAGGCAACAAGAAGTAGGGAGCTTTGAGGCTGGACGTGAGCAACTTCTCCTGGGGCTCAGAGTATTATATGCACAAAACAAGGATTATTGATGTTGTCTAGAATGCATCCAACAATGAACTGGTCTGCACCAAGACCCTCGTAAAGAACTGTACCCTGCTCATTGACAGCACATGGTACCCACGGTGGTCCGAGTCCCACTAGGCACTGCCTCTGGGCTGCAAGAAGGGGGTCAAGCAGACTCTGAGGAGGAAGAGATTTTAAACAAAAAGCGATCAAGGAAAATTCAGAAGAAATATGGTGAAAGGGAAAAGAATGCCACAATCAGCAGTCTTCCAGAGGAGCAATTCCGAGAGGGCAAGCTTCTTGCATGCATCACTCCAAGACCAGACTTGGCTGAGGAGATGGTTATGAATTAGAGGGCAAGGACCTGGAGTTCTAGCTGAGGAAAATCAAGGCCCAGAAAGGCAAATAAGTCCCCCTCCTATCTTAGCTCATGAAATAAAGGTGCTTATTGTTATTTAAAAAAAAAAAAAAGAAAGAAAGAAAGAAAGAAAACAAAATACTGTCCATAGACCCAGGTACCGAAAATGCCCCTCCAGGTACCTACCAAAGCACATCGAAGCCACTGTTGGCGACCACCCGGTCAGGCATGTGCAGCGTGTGCAGAGGGTCAATCAGTCCCAGCGTGGGTTTGATGGCTCGGGAACCAATGCCTAGGACAGGGATTTTCAATGGAGGCAATAGGCATGGACTTCATTTAAAAACATTAAATAAAGTGAGGATAACAAATTATCCTAAAATATAAAAATTATGAGATAAGAGTCATCCTCATGTAGAGAGGCTGCAAGGAGCAGTAGAGAGAGATCTGGAGTCAGAAACCTGGGCTTGTCAGTGGAGAGGATGCTCTTTTCAGTTCACAGGAGCCAAGTACGTGTGTCTCTTCCCAAGGGCAGGTTGAGTGACATCACTGACTACCGTGGGAATATTTATACCACAGAAACTGGCAAGTGCTACAAACCAGGGCTTATTTAATTATTAAATGCCAGAGAGCTGGTTTACTAGCTCACTGCTGGTTTGGGTCTTTGCTCTGCAATTTACCCTGTGTCTTTGGGCAAGTCACTTTGTCTCCCTGAGTTCTCCATGAGATTAGACTATGCAATCACAGGGCCTCCATCCCTCACTGAGCTGTTGTAAGGATCACATTAGGTAACGTCATGGAAAAGTCTTTTAAAAATTGTAAGGTGGAATTTCGCTGTTGGTAACTATTATTTCTTGATGTCAAAGGATAATGTACTTTAATTTAAAAAAGAGAAATTACTATAAATATGTGGTTGAATGTCAATTTATTCTGCTACAAAGTCCTGAAAGAAGGATACTGAGCCAGGCTCAAGTAGAGGGACATTTTTACCACCTCAGCTGAGAGTCAGAGAAGAAGATAGGCTAAAAAGGACAAAGGAAATGAAAAGCAGAACAGTGGTGATCTGGGAATGGGGCTGGAGGGATTGATCTAGGGTGATGTTTTATATCTTGATTGGGGTAGATAGTAGTTACATGGGTGCCTATATTTGCCAAAATCCATCAAACCATGCTCTTAAAATGTATGCATTTTATTATATAAAAATTATATCTCACCCTAGCCAGTTTGGCTCAGTGGATAGAGCATCAGCCTGTGGACTAAAGGGTCCCGGGTTCGATTCCAGTCAAGGGCACATGCCCAGGTTGCAGGCTCTATCTCCAGTAGGGAGCGTGCAGAAAGCAGGCAATCAATGATTCTCATCATTGATGTTTCTATCTCTCTCTCCCTCTACCTTCCTCTCTGAGATCAATAAAAAATATTTTTTTTAAATTATATCTCAACGAAATTAATTTAAACTGCAAAAAAGATGTCCAAGAAAGGGAACAACTCTTTATCATTGACATACAGCCACTAACTTGCACAGAGAAATAGCCAATCAAGATTCATGGCATTTCAATATATTTTCTGGGCAATTCTCAAAAAGAAGTTCATTAGATTGTTTCATATTTTCACATATACTTAGAAAAAGAAAGAAAATGTGTACATGAATATACCATTCCCTTAACTATATAGCTCCTTGATTGTTAAAGATTAGGATTAAGTAAAAGGGGCTAGTTTGAAAGGTAAAATAACTTAACAAGTTAAGAGCAAAGTTCTTACCAATTTTTACTTTCAAAGGCTCATAGTCAAAAATGGCAACTCCGGTAGTTTCACTCCCAGTTCCTGAAGTAGTTGGGACTTGAACAAAATAATATGAATATCAATAAAGCATCTACGTAAAGGTCAGTGGCGACACTTAATTCAGCCTTAGGACATAAGGAACTAAGTTAGAAGGAAGCTTTGCTGCCCCCACTGCTTGTCTGGTGTGTGTATCTCTATTAACATGCATGTATACTTCACATGTATGTGTGTGCCTGCGTTAACATGCACGTACAATAATATGATGCCAGTGTCAGCATTAACATGCATGTTTAACGGTAAAATGTCCATTCTGTATTAACATGCATGCATGTATAACATGTGTGTGCATTTTGAAGTGGATATGTGATATCTGTATCTGTGTTAACATGTATGGATGTTGTCCACATTTGTATTAACACCTTTGCAGGTTTAAAGTTTCTGTATTAACAGTGTGGAGCTCTGGGAACCTCAGGTTCTTCTAGTGCCAGAGCTTCAGCAGCTGCAGTTGGATATGCAAACGCAGGCTGCGGGGCATCTCTAGGAAGAAGACTTGTATTTGCCTCTCTGAAAGATGTCTTTATTCCCTCTTGGCAGCAAGCACAGTAACGCTCTGCCTTTGCTGGGCTTGCGGTTTTGTAGTTCTGTCAAGTTTCTAAACTTTACTAATCACCCTTCTGTGTGATGCTGACACAGTTTCACCAGAGGGCTCCATTTGCCAGACATCAATTATGCTGCTCCCTGCTGATTGCTCATTCCCATCAAAACAGCTCATCTGCCATCAACTCACTCCTAATCCATCACAAAATTCACGGTAAGGGCAGAAGAGGGGAGCCGAGAGAGAACAAGATTTTAAACTGATATTTCCAGTGACCAGTCGGTACATTTTAGCTATAAAACTTTAAACAGTAATATGCTAGCAGCTATAAAATGAGAGGGAAGAAAAGTCAGAAAGATGCCAAGGCTGGTGTGACACAGACAAGCTCTGCTGATTTGGGTTTGTGTGTCTGTGCCCCGTGAGCAGATGTCTCCCAGAGCGATGCAGCCGCGCTGGCCACATGTCCCAGGGCAGAGACAGAGCCTCAGGTCAGCTGAAGAACCATTATGTGTAGGAAAGCGTTGAGTCAACACCAGAAAAATAACAGTGAATATTCCCCTTAAATTCCACAGTGGCTGGCAAAATGGGACAAAACAGAGAGGGGTTTAGAAGACAAAGCTGCCTATAGAGGGATCTAATAATACATAAATGATGAACCTTCCCTTCTCTTTCACATAGAGACTTCACAGCTTAAACCTGCAAACTTTCCTACCACTGACCCAATTGTCTATATTAGTGCATAATGAAGATCAGAATTTTAAACATAAATGAATTGCTCTCTGTTTTGATTGCTAAACAAGGTAGCACACTGAAATGAAGAAATCAGAAAGTTTTGGAACACATACCCTAAAATTCCTGGCTCAAATATTTCCTAAGGCCTTTTGCCAATTGCAAACCCAAACAAACAAACAAACAAACAAACAAATGACAGTCTTTACCTGCAATCAGAGGCTTAAGAGGCACAGACACAGGCTTTCCCTTCCCAATGGGGGCACTGACATAATCTAGGAAATCAGAGTGAGGGCTGGATGCATACAGATTAGCGGCTTTACAGGTGTCCATGGTGGAGCCACCACCCACAGCAACGTAGGCATCAAAAGCTCCCTTTTTGGCAAACTCAATAGCTTCCATGAAGCTGTAAGAAAGAAAAACAGAAGCCATTATGTCATATTTTTCAAACATAAACTGACATGCCACTAAGTAACTCTTGGGGCAAATTTTAAACAACAGTGGTATGTGTTGGCTTCCACTTAAAAAAACAACAACGAAAAGGTACCTTCTATCGGTTGGTTCCACCCTCACATTATCATAAACCTTAAAATTTATGCCATTCTTCACTAGAGAATCCATAACTATTCGTACAGGAGGGAGCTGGGAGAGGTTCTTGTCTGTCATCAAACAAACATTTTTAGCACCCATGTTCTGTAGGTCCTATAATAACAAAAATAATTTATAAGTTAGTTTTGATTACACTAGAAATATAATAGACACTTCTGGCCAACTTAATATTACACATTTTTATTTTAAATATATTTTTATTGATTTCAGAGAGGAAGGGATAGGGAGAGAGATAGAAACATCAATGATGAGAGAGAATTATTGACTGGCTGCCTCCTGCACATTCCCTACTGGGGATGGAACCCGAAACCTGGGCATGTGCTCTGATCAAGAATTGAACCCATGACCTCTTGGTTCATAGGTCGACATTCAACCTCTGAGCCACACTGGTCAGGAAATATTAAAGAACAAAGGCCTCGTCGCTTGTGCATTTTCACTTGTTTTAGAAGATATGTAACTTTTACAGTAGACTCTAGAAATCTTAAATACTTGCCATTCCCACTTCCTTTGTAACTCCTGCTCCATATCTAATATTTGAAACAGCCATCTGAAAAAAAAAAAAAAAAGATTTGGGGGATGAGTTGGAGATTGGCCATTTCATTTCTAAAAGCCGGAAATGGCTCCTCATTGCCTATAAAGTATATATATTCTTTATGCATACGTCCAAGTCACCCCATCTGGCCTCAGACTCATCATACTTCTTTAAGCAAGCCTTGGCACTAGTCACACTGGAATTACTTATATTTTCCCAAACATCTCATGAGCTCTCAATTGTTGCCTGCCTTTCCTTGCTCTACAAATAAGTTACTTCTCAAATTTCTTCTTATTTTCCAATTTAAATGCCGATTCCTCACGTATTTTTTCATCCCATACATTCATCCATCCAACCATTCATCTATCCAACTTCTTTTGCATGCACGTATCTATCCACCCATCCACCCACCCAGTCTTCCACCCACTCAACGCTACTAAGTGCCTGCTATACTCCAGGCATAGTGCTAGGCTCTGATTATACAATTAGGAACAAGAAAAATAGCTTCCTAATGTTTACAGCTAAGAGAAGAACTTTATACTGATTGGATGATGGGTCACTATTGGCCCAAAGACATGTTTTGTTTGATCCACATTATGTTTAGATTTTTTCTGTTTTGAATTGTCTCATCACTCTTAAAAATCAGGGTAAAAATGTCCAGTGTGACTGTCTGATCTCTCTTGAATAACTTCCCAGGTGGCAGCAATGGGGTTGAGTGGAGGTTGTATCCTTCAGATGGGCCTGTGCTCCCAGAGAACTCAGCACTGTCCTCACCCAGCCTGCTCATGGACTGGTTAACCTTCAGGCCACTGGAGACATTTAATTTATGAGTCCTGAACTAGGAGGAGACAGGGACTTAGACAAGTAATTCTGTAATTACAGTGTGATAGAAATTCATCAGAATTAATTGTTCCTTTATTCTTGTGTCAAAAGATTACATGGACCCCTTTGGGGATTATACTTACAAAGCTAAAGAAGATTTAATGTACAACATATGTAAAGCAGAAAGTTGCCTAGAACTGGGAATTTGTTCTATTTCAATGGCTGTACAGAAGACAGTATCTAGACATTATTCATGTTATCAGAAGATTTATAGTCCATTATTCTAACAAGGTACTTTTCTAAATAGGGCCAGATCAAATAGTGAGATTGAGGGACATTAATTAACAGCAGATTTAAAATGAGATAATAATGCATTAGCAAAATACTCTAGTATTTTTTTTAGGTCACCCATAAAAGAAAGAATGGACTGATTACATTTACCTCAAAAGCATAATCTGTTGTTTTTCCAGAAGGTGAAAGCCCAGGAGCTAGAAATGTAAAACTTAGGATCAGAGTAGGCCTCAAAAACAAGGCAAAATATTATTTGATAGTAAATTGATATTCTAGCAGTGAACATAAGCATCTCCCCTGAAGCCTTAGCTAAAATATATTTTTCAGGTTTCATTGTTGCGTATAAAATTAAAATTAAAACCTGCATTTTAAGAGAATGTAATGCTAACTTGATGCTGATGGTGTGAAAATAAAGTTACTTAAAATATTTTACCCATTGAAATGAAAATATACTTTTGAAAACATAATGTGTAAAGTTCTTCTAGAAAAAAAACTTCTATACTCTAGAGCTGGCTTATTGTTAGAGAGCAACTATTAGTAAATTCATTAATCAGAGTCTTGCTTACATTTCTTATAGCAACTGTGACCATTTGTTTCCGTTAATATTTTTCCATGGAGGTTACTTATCACAGTAAGATATTTCTATTTCTCAAGCTTATAAGTATAAAAATTTTAGTTTTCTTTGTGAAATTTAATAAAAATTTTTATAAACTGATACTCCTTTGCAACAGTTGTAGTTAGGGAAAAAATAATTTTCTGTCATATTGAAACAAGAGGACCCCACTAAATGAACTTTACTCTTGTTTTTATCTGCTTATTTTTAATCAGTCCTGGTTAGTCATACAATTGAAAAAAAGAAAAGAGATTACAACTAGTTTCTTGAGTGAAAAATCCAAAGTTCTTTGATCTCTATAAGTTTAAAAAATAATCTATTACTCTGTGACTAAAGTTTAGGAAAACACATAAATTGGATCCTATTAAACAATGAAATGAACTTTCCCTAAACTACTAATTTTATTCACCCAAATAGGAAATTCCTGAATCTTTGTTGAAACCCAGTAAGAATGGGATACAACCAGATGAAGACAAAATTCTGCACATGTTCACGAGGGCCTGAAAGTCTGGGCATGCTTTGTCTTGGTAGATGGCCATTAGTGAATGGGAGGTCCCTTGGCTTGTCCTGAAGGGTGAGTCAGTCCAAGGGCAGGCAAAGCACTTAGTTTCTGTATCTGTTCCACTCCCATTGGGCTTCTCTGGGGTTTCTGCTTTGGGTCCTGTTTGGTTAGGCCCCTTCTTTTTCATCCCTTGCATAACTGTTTAGATTTGACCTTTTCTTCTAAGTGGTGAAATCAGTGTTTGTGTCAATAATTCATGTGACATTCTGAGGACACGCAGAAGCTACAATGAGCTTCCTGCTGCTCCGTAGACAATGGAGTTGGTAAGGATTAAGGCGTTTGTGGGAATTGAAAACTTTGGTCATTATTTTTAATTATTAAGAAATAGAATGCTATTTTAAAAATTAATATATACAAGATTTTCCCTTCTAGGAAGCACCTTGGTCTTTAGCTCCTTTCTTTTTTTGAGATGTATTAGAAACTTCCAAAGATTTTATCTTAATGAATTCTGTTTGATTCATTCAGACAATCTTAAGATCCTATCTGTGGCATCCTTTTTAGCTTTGGCAAATAATTCTATTTAAAACAGAAATACATTAAAAATAGCATTAAATATTTATGTATATATGTATAAGTATGTGCCAAACACATAATCTGTAGCATACATTCAGCTAACATCATATAAGTAGAACTACATATTGCCAATTTCAAGTGAAAAGGCAGTCATTTTCATCAATTTCCTTCTTATATCCTTTGATTTTCTTGCTTTACCCTTTGACCAAATGTATTGGAGTGCCAACTGTGGAAATGGAAAGTGTGGTTAGTATAAAAACACAAAATATATTATTACCTTGGGAGTAAGTATGAGAATGAGTTGGACACTGACATCTAGGGAAAAGAAAGGAAAAAGAAAAACATGTAAAGTATAACTAGAAAACCAAAAGTAAGAAGTCTTAAAGTAATTTATTCTGTAGCCTTAGTGTTAAAATGCTCGCAAAGTAGTAGCTATTGGCAAACACTGTACATAGAAAAAAAATAGACATCACCATGGACAAAAAGTGGACTCAGAGTCTTTCCAGTGTTGTAAGCTCGTTCTTTCTTAATAAATCCCTGCAGGAGCCGAGATGAGCACTCTGGGACACAAGTAAGTTAAAAATGGGGTCTCTGGTCTGGGTGAGGTCTCAGCTCTTACTAGGTTAGGAACTTTAACCAAATTGACCCAGGGTAACTACTTGGGCATCTCATTCCCCCTTTCTCTGTGTTTCCCCATTGTCCTCAAGGTGTTTAATTTTTCTTCAAAAAGGTTCTGGGCCTGTTTCCCTGGCCTCCTTGGGGACCACCTCATGCCTCCATCCTTTCTCTGAGACCACTGCCCAGGCTCCCTGTGCTTGTCCACTCTTGCGCCCACACCTGTCCCTCTACCCTTGCCTTCTGTATCCCTTCCCTGTCCTAGTCACCTCCTAGTTCTTGGGCAGTCCCTTCTCTGGCTTTCTTTGGTCCTGCTTTCTGTGTTTGAGTGTTGTTGAGAAAGGGTTTTATTTCTATTTATTGTCCAGGGGGCCGTGTCATAGGTTCCCTATAGATAAGTGAGTGTATGACTTCCCCCACCCCCCACTTAAACATCTGAGGGGAAAGAAGGAGAAAGAAAGAAAAGGATTGAACTCAGTGATAGTCAAGATCTCAAACACTGAGAATTGCAGTCAAAAACTACATGGGAGGCGAGTGTGCGCGCTACTGTGAATCAAGGCTGCCATCTGGTGGGCACTACTGAGCACACCAAGTGCTACGGGGTTTCCTAGAGCAAGCATGTCAAACTCAAAGGCTAACACAGGCCAAATAAACAAGGTTTAAGTTTATGTGGACCGCAAAAAACCAAAAGCTTCAATTTTCATAGAAATGTAGTTTTATTTAGAAAAGTATAGTATAAAAAAAAGAGAACAAGAGCAATGATAAAATTAATGTTTTCTTCCTGACACTTGGCATCTCTTTTCTGCTACTCTCTTTCCTACTTCGGGGGAAATCTTGTTTGCAGTGATTACTTTCAAAACTGACCCAAGGTGAATGTCAGTAATTCTGGATCTGACAGGAGACTTATTTCCTTTCATAACTGTAAATAACTGTTCCCACCGTTATATTGGCTGGGCTGCAAAAATATTCCTTGTGGGCCGCATGTGGCCCGTGGGCCGGGAGTTTGACATGCTTGTCCTAGAGCATCCCAGCTGGTCTGATCCAGCCGCAGACTCCTGCAGGAGAAATGAAAGCAGGCAAGGCCAATGTGAGCTTTACACCCTCCAAGAAAAGAGAGGCAAAGGGAAGAAAAAAAATCAAACTCAAAGCTTTCTAATGCCCAGGATCGTGGGAGCACATGCTCCCCCCCACCCCCTTTTATTTTATATTTTTCAGGTTCAGAGGCTACCTCAATCCATCATTTCTACTCTGTATTTGTGCTTTGGATCCCATCTCATCTTGCTTTCTGGGGACCTCCATCTGTCCAATATTTCCTAGTCCTTCCCCTCACTTGATCCTTGTCATATCATGTTTAAGAGTTTCATGCTTAGAACTCAACCCCCTTGACTTGCCCATTCTCTGGTTCTCTGCTCCTGACCTACATCTGCTGGCACCATTTCCTTGCCTTGCACCCTGAAATCTGGCTGCTGTCTTCATAAGTCCCAGCTTTCCTGTTGCATCCTCACTTGTCTGACCTCATCCTAGCACCCTGCTCTCATAGCACGGAACACTGTGGGCCACCCCTCCCTAGGAGGCTGAAACGCTCTTCTTGGCTTCCAGACTCCCTCCTCACCTCTAATTATTCTGCCCCTGGCTTCTTTTCCACTCTGCCCATTGCTTAAAGGTTGGCTTCTATGCAGGGCTCACCCCTCACCTTGTATAGCCAACCACGCATCAAGCCCCCAAGTATTTCTCTAGCCAAATCCATCCACTGCTCCGGGGCCCTCTGCCACTCTCTGGTTCTAGTGTCATCTCTCATCTGGATTTACTACGACGTTCCTAACAGGCTTCTCTTCACTCGCTCTACTTTTACTACGCTGTGGTCAGGGGCATATTTCCAAGGATGCTGCTCCCTTCGATGGCTCGTCATGGCTCTTAGGATAAAGTTCAGATGTGGCCCTACCTCACTGGTCCTGCTTACCTCTCCAGCCTGGCCCCTCATCACCCTCTATCTTTGGGGTTGAGCTCTCAAAAAATTAACTTGGTTCTTTTCCTTTAATCAGCCACACACTCTCTCTCTCGCCTCCAGAACTCTCTCCATTATTTCCTCTGCCTGGAACTTACTTTCCCCCCTCTTCTGGGTAACTAGTGTTCTTTCTCAGGTCCATTCAGATGTCAATTTCCCTGGGCAGAGGCCTCCTGGTAGACACCCTCTCTCTGTGATCCCTGGTACTGCACCTCCCTTCCCATTAAAACTGTTACCACACTGTGTTGTTGGTACCCTTTTCCTGGTGGCATTTGCCTTGAGAAGGTAAATTTTGTGATAACAAGGCAAGAGCTATCCTTTTTCATAACTTTATTTGCAGTGGCTCGCATAGAGCCCTTTTCTCCTTTGCTTACAGTTTGCCAAGGCCTTGCTTCCCCACTCCTCAAGGGCGAATTCTCAACTTGCTCCTGAAATCCAGAAAAATATATTCAAGTCCCTGCTGGGGGGTCTTCATCTGGACGTACTTGAGGCATGTCCAACTCAAAATGCCCAAGTCTCAGGTCATCATCTTCCTCCCAAAGCGAACCCTCTTCTAGGACCTATCTTGGTAAATGGCCCCACTGCTTACCTGATGCCCCAGCCAGAAACCTCGATTTCTTCCTTGTTTCACTAAAAATAAACAAAATCTTGCTGATTCTAACCAACTCCTCAGTATTTCTCATATCGACCCCTTGCACCAGCTGCCGCCCCAGGGTGTCTGAAGCCATCACCTTTTAGCTGGAGCACTACGATTACCTCTAGTGTTTCTTCCCCACTCTGCACTGCCGCCCGAAAGCTCTCACACAATTCTAATTATGCCACACTCCTTTGCCATGCAACCACCCTAACTACATGTTCTACATGACACTGGTTCCAAGGAATGGTGTTGCTTGATAAAAAGTTCTATGCTGACACAGGTTTAGAATCAAGAGTTTAAATACAGCTAACCCACTGTCCCCCACCTTTTGCAGGACTTCTCAGAGCCCTTTCATGTGCAGACATGCATCCGGACTCTACAAGAGAGCTATGCAGCAGTGAGCAGTTTCCCAAATCTATGTGGCCATGTACTTCTTTTTTCGTGGAGCATTTCAAGGTGCAGCTTCACAGTGAGAATTATTGCTTCCTTAACTTTCCATTATCCACATGACACGATTCAAACGCCTTAGCAGAGGATGCGGACAAGGACTGTGAAGCCAGAATATTTGAGCTCATATTATGGCTGTGCCATTTACTTAGCTGTGCGACACTGCACAAACTCTTTTTCTCCATGCCTTTATTTCTTTACCTGTAATATGAGGATATAATACAGTATTGCATAGGGTTGGTGTAAGGATTAGAGTTACTATTAATAATACGTGTAAAATGTGCAGGACAGTGCCTGGCACGTGGTAAGTGCCCAGTACATTCTATTTTCTATTCGTGGTCTTTTAGCATCTGTCTTCTCCATCCTCACTTCCTCCCATGAAGGGAGGTCTAGATTTTCTACATTTCTTGTCTCTGGTGCTGCCCTCCTTTAACCTGAAATTCCTCTTTAGTCCCCCTCCCTCCTTATTTATCTCCACCTCTTTGCTTTAAAATTTCCATGTTTTTCCTGGCCCACTATTCAAAATACTTGCACATTTAACACGTATTTTATCAGGTGGCTGCTATGTACCCCACATTTCCTTAATGGAGAGTCAGGCATGTCAAAGCATTTAACGTACTGACATTTCCCTTCTATACCCTACCGGCTGCATTCCGCACAGGCCCCTTTTACAGACCTTGTCCCTGCATCCAATATCCTACTAGACTTTAAACTGCTCCAGAATCTTCCATCTTTGTGTCCCCAGCTCCTAGAACAACTTTTGGCACATCACATGCGCCCAGTATAAATGTACTGACTGGATACAAGCATTTGTCTCGGTCACTGTGCCAAGCCCTCCACTGCCTGGCACGACGTGGGACCAGGCGCTGTTGTCTCTGGGTCTTAGTTTCCTGAACGGCACACAGAACAGGGTAAAACCTGCCTCCCAGCGCCGGGTGCGGACGCGGGGCACAATCTGACTGCGCAGTCCCACCCGGCGCACCGTGGGCGCGCCCTGCGGAAGCCCCTTCCCCGGCTCCTGAAAGTGACCAGAGGACGAATGCGCAGGGCGGGGCGGATCACACCCAGGGGGCTGCGTGGGCACGGCGGCACCCTGGCACCCTCGGGTCCCTGCCCGCCCGCCGGCCCCGCACTCACGCTGCGCGCTGCAGCTGCTTCAGGAGGTGCGCTACCCGGGCGCGGGCGGCGGCCATGGCTGCGCAATCGCGTCCCGGGGCCCCGCCCCCCACGCGGGCCAATCACCGCCGCGTCCTCCTCCCCCCGCCCACCCGGCTCAGCTGGGCAAATCCCGTGGTTGGCACTTCGGGTGGCTCAGGGCCACTTTCCCACGAGTCAAAACCGCCAGTGCTCCAACTGCAGTCTCCCCATCTGCCTTGGAAATCGCCAGAGGTAACTGCTCCGAAGGGTCTTGGATACTTGAGTCTCTATTTAAAACCCTCTTTCTTATGCGGGGAAAGGGAAAGACAAGGGCATACTTTCCCCAGTAATTTCTTTAGCCCTAGCAAGTGTTGCCCAGTGGATAGAGCATTGGCCTGCAGACTGAAACGTCCGGGGTTGGATCAGGTCAAGGGCAGGTACCTCGGTTGCAGGCTCCTCCTAGCTCCCGCCCTGGTGGGGGGCGTGCAGGAGGCAACTAATTGATTTCTGTCTTTCCCTCTCGCTAACAAAAACAAAAAACAAAACAATATCCTCGGGTGAGGATTAAAGATTAAATGCTCCCTGAATGGCTCGGCTTTTGATGAAGTTGCTCCAGGATTCCATTAAATGGTACACTCTGGGAGGGCTTAGCAGCCCCAAGTGTACCAAGTCCACGTGGGAAAGTTGATCAATGATCAACTTGGAAAAGTTCAACTTTCACTTAATCAGAAAATATCCTAAGTAATGACTGAACAAGTGTATTAAATAACCTGTATGAAATCTCTTTTCTTTCATACCAATTTCTAAAGTAACCTTATTAAAATGAGACAACACTGAAAGAAATGAATTCCCAATTTTAATTTCCTATCAATTGTCAGACTAAACAGCAGAGAATAATGGCTCTCGGCTCTGTAATAGCAGCAAAAAAAGACCCCCTGGATTTGAGGTCTACTATGAATACTTTTCAGGAGATAATTATTAGGGAGAGATAACCAGAATGGCAATAACATTTCAACACCTAACAAACCAGCTCCAGGCCAATTTGACAAATGAATAAAAGATAACGTTTCAATTAAGGGTTTTGTAAGCTGTCTTCCCAAAACAGCTCCGATTTGAAGCTTTAAAAAAACTGGGGACATAAATGTTGAGAAAGATTTAAGTATTTTCTGGATTAATGACAATTACCACCGTTATTCAGTTATACCCAAACTTATCATTTACAGCAAGCAAATCAATATTTTGTGTTGAAAAGCAGGAAATCTGTTTTCAGAAAAACCAATTATACTATCCCTTCAATATTATATCTGATACTAAAAGTTTGGTTTTTTTTTTTACAGTGATGTTGCTAAAATCACAAGTTTGCTGCTGTTTTAGAAAGTAAAGGAAAATGTCATGTGCCAGATATCCAGGTCACTGACTTTATTTAACAATAGCCAAACAGTGAAAAGCAACATTAAATACAGACACACTTTTATTAAATAACTTCACAACAATTACTTTTAAGGTCAGTTCTGAAATCTTTCTGTGTGCTCCCAGCTACTTTGATCAATACAGAAGCTTGTTACAAAAATAAAGCTGAAGTCATACTATTTTGTCTCTGAAATATGAACTGTCCCTTACACCACATCCAAAGTTAATAAAAAAAAAATACATCCTTTAAATCTCCAGCCAAAAACATGATTGTAAAAACATTAATTTGTAAAGCCCAACATTTTCATAGTATCTTAAGGGGAGGGGAGGGCAATCCTTTCCCTTCAACCTCAATGAAGGCGGTGGCCACCTTCTTCTGCATCCCCTGCAGGACTCAGACCTTAACATGTAGAGTAGCTCTTGGTTTACAGGTACTCGGGTCAGAGGGTCAACTTTACTTCCTCTTCTTTCCTCCTTGGTGTTGCCCTCCTTTCCTCTTGCCACCCCAGCCGGGCGGCCCGGAATTCATCTTGCCTCCCAAGCCTCCTTTCCTCTTACCTCCCTGGCTGGGCGGGGGCCCCCCTTTCCTCCTGCCCCCAGGACCCTGCCGGCCCCCCTTTCTCTTGCCCTTTTGGCTCATTTTTCTCCTCTTGGCCGCCTCCTCCTGGTCTTCCTCCCTCATCTGCTTATTGGCGGCCCTGGTCACGTCCAGCTGAGGCTTTTTGCTGTTCATGAGTCGCAGCATCTCCAACTGGCTCTTTTTCTCCGCGGCAAAGTCCCCGAAAAGAGGCTGAAACTTCCTCTTCTTGCCGGAGCCCCGGGGGGCCTTCTCCTTGGGCAGGCGCTCCTGAAAGCGCCCCACGGAAGCGGTGGAGACCCTGGCCACTTGGAGGGCGCGGCCCAGCTCCTGCTTACTCTGGTGTCCCGTCGGGTGCATCCCGGCCGAGCTGGGGAGCCGCGTCTTGTGCGCGCGGGCTAAGTTACGCAGCCGGTTCAGCTCGTTCTTGGCCACCCGTTCCTTCTTAGCCTGAATCCGCTTGGCGAACTGGTCCTCCAAGGGGTCGGCACTCCCGGGCACCTCGATCAGCCACTCCTTGGTGTCGTCGCGGGCGCGCTGGTAGCCCCAGCGGCGTCGCCACTGGCCGCTTACCTCGTCCCACACCAGATTGGTCTTCTTTTTGGGACGGATGCCCTTGAGACGCGCAAACTGCTGCCACCGGGTAAGCGGCCGCGGCCGGGGCACTGGCTTCTCGCGCGGCAGGCGAGTGGTGGGCTCCGGCAGCCGCGCCACCAGCGCCTCCTCTACGCGCTCCGTGGGCAACTGCCACAGCTGGTTGATGAGCAGCTGCGTGTTGTCCCGCGCCAAGGCCCGCAGTTCGGCCTCCGGGGGGGGTTCCCCGCGCCGCAGGCCCGTGGGAGGATTCCGGTCCGAGGCCAGCAGGTTACCCAGGTCGAACTCCAGCTCCAGCTCCTTGTGCACCGTGATGCGTTGCAACTTGTCGGCTTCGTCCCGCTCCGCCTTAGCCAGCAGCTCCTCCACGCTCTGGCCCTCCATGGTCCCGGGTCCGCTCACCAGCTCCAGTAAAACAACTCAAATTCTCCGCCAGCGCCGGCTCAAGCCGGGGCAACACAACCACGTGCGAGAACCCAGACGCTCGCCCCGGAAGAGAAAACTTCACTTCCGGAGCAACCGGAACTGGCTCATCATCCGGGCGACTGGAAGAGAGGCCGGCAGAGGGCAGTGTTGGAGAGCAGATGGGATGCCAAGCGGTCCTTTGGGCTCGTGCCCGGACGGGGCGGAGCCGGTGCGAGAACCCGGACTACAAATTCCAGGGTCCAGTTGGGACCGCGTCTCCCCGGAGGCGGCGGCGGCGCAGGTGGGCGGCGCAAGTTCCTGGGCCCACGGAGTGTGGGGTTCCGGAGCGGTTGTGTCACGATATCGGTGAAAATGTGTTCTCAAGATGTTTAGCCAGTCAGCCCTTTTTGAGAGGACAGGTTATATTTCACCCGAACCCTGGCCCGCTCGTGGGGGTCCTGGGTGAGGGCCGAGGAGGACACTTTGCACAGGCACATGGCGCTAAGCGCAGGCTTGGTCTGCCCCGGGGCGCGAGCGGGGCTGACGGACCGCCCGCCGGCGGAGCCCCCGCAGCTCGGACTCGGCCGCGTGCTCGCCTGGCTGGCGGCCGGAGAGCGCCAGGCTCCGCCGCTGGACTGCCTGGTTCCAGCCCTGACCGTGCCACTGGTTGACTCCCAGCGTTAACGTCTCTGTGCCTACTGAAACTATATTTTTATTGATTTCAGAGGTGAAGGAGGGGGGGGGGGGGGAGAGAGAGAAACATCAGCGATGAGAGAGAATCATTGACCGGCTGCCTCCGCCAGGCCCCACACTGGGGATCGAGCCCACAACCCTGGCAGAGGACCTCCTGGCTCCTGGGTCCATACCCAACCACGGAACCACACCAGCCTATTTTAAAATCTGTGATCTTCTAGGGCTAGTATAAAGATAAATGAGTTAATATGCTTCCAAGGGAGATTCGACTAGGCTAGGCCGGGAACTTGTAAGTGCCCGATAAATGCTAGCTGCATACCAGTTGTTAATCTTCATACAGACTCTGGGAGCGAAGCTGCAGAGGCAGTTTTACGCGGTGATTAGACACTGGGATCTGGAGTCAGACCTCGGGTTACGGTAACCACCTTGGACAGGTTGTTTAACTAAAGTCTTAACTTAGTCCTCAGTTGATGACTGTGAAACAGTTTCTGGTACATGGTAAGCACTCAGTAAGTCTTAGCTGTTGTTATTCACCGTGTTCCTCTGATGACAACGGAAGGCTCAGGGAGGTAAAATGACTTGTCTAAGGTTGTACAACGAGTACGTCAAACGCTAAGGCGAACACGGGACAAATAAACAAGGTTTATGTTTCTGTGGGCCGCAGAAAAAACAAAAGCTTCAATTTTCATAGAAACGTAGGTTTATTTCGATAGAGACATGCTGAGTACAAAGGGCTGAAATAAATGAGTCATTGTTAACATAAAAATAATAGAACATTTTAATAAAAAATTAATATTTTTTCTTCTACATTTACTTAGCAGACACTGAATAACTGCACACATTAATAAGCGTCACACAAGCTGAACCGGTTTGGCTCAGTGGGTAGAGTGTTGGCCTGCGGACTCAGGGGTCCCGGGTTCGATTCCGGTCAAGGGCATGTACCTGGTTTCGGGCACATCCCCATTGCGGGGGCGTGCAGGAGGCAGCTGATCGATCTCTCTCATCAATGTTTCTGGCTCTCTATCCCTCTCCCTTCTTCTCTGTAAAAAATCCATAAAATATATTTAAAAAAATAATAATAAGTGTAACACAAACCTATTTTTCTTGTTCTCTGAAAGCAAAATATTTCCTGTTGCGCACACCAAACAAGTTAGTACTAGACTAATGACGTGGCAGTTGGCTGCTAAAATATTCGCTGCTGGTATCAGTGGAGAGAAATGGTGCGTCAGGGAAATGAATGCAACATGATAGTAATCAGTCATGAGCGAACATTGTAGTTTGTTATTAATAATTATGTATAACTGGATATTGTAAAAATTAAGTTACGAAATTTTTATTAAAACGTTTTTTACATACCATTATATTGGCTAGGCTGCAAAAATATTCGTGTGGTCCGCGTGTGGCCCCGCAGGCTGCGAGTTTGATATGCTTGTTGTACAACTAGGAAACGTGGGAACAGGAGGTAGCTTACTCACAGCTTTAAGACTGTTTACATTTTCTCTGTGATGTCTTCAGGCTCTTGACACTCTAAAAGAGTGGTCTTTGGACCAGCATCATAGCCCCAGCTGGGCGTTTGTTAGAAATGCAGAATTTCTGGCCTCACCCCAGATGTAATAATTCAGAGCCTTCATTTTAACAAAATCTCTAGGTGATGAGTATGTATAGTTGAGTTTGGGAGGCCCTGCTGATTGTGGGGTTGAGGTTTGGTTTTCCTTTAAAGGGAGTTTGGAAGTAGTGAAGAAGGGGTTACGCTGGAGAATTAATCCATAGAAATGGACATAATTGCCATTGGGAAGTAAATCCATTTGAGTTTCTGCTAGAGAGGGCTTTAAATACAGCCTCATCTGTCATGTATGCTCCCTGAGTTTGGTCTCTTCTTGAGCTCACTATCTTTCCTCAGCTGTCATTTGTTCATTCACTCATAAACATTTAATGAACACATTTAAAAAATTTTTTTTTATTGATTTCAGAGAGGAAGGGAGAGGGGGAGAGAGAGAGAAACATCAATGATGAGAGAGAATCATTGATTGGCTGCCTCCTGCACACCCCCTACTGGGGATTAATGAACACATTTTATGCTTCAGGAATTTTGCTAGAATCTTCTTTTTTCCTCTTTTCTAAAAGCGTTTTAGGATTTCCCAGGGTTTTTCTGAGCCTTTACCTTAACATTCAGCACCATGTCTTTAATACCAACCATCCCCTGGGCCCGTGGTCGGCAAACCGAGGCTTGCGAGCCACATGCGGCTCTTTGGCCCCTTGAGTGTGGCTCTTCCACAAAATACCACGTGTGGGCGCGCATGTACAGTGCGATTGAAACTTCGTGGTCCATGCACAGAAGTCGGTATTTTGTGGAAGAGCCGGTATTTTGTGGAAGAGACACACTCAAGGGGTCAAAGTGCCGCATGTGGCTCATAAGCCGCGGTTTGCTGAGCCGACCACTGCCCTGAGCCAAGACTTTTAACCTTAAAGCTTTTGAGATTTGCCTTAGGAGAGTGTTAAGAACATTGACAGTTGCTCTGGACTTGGCTTAGCTTCTGATTCATTCACACATATAACGAACATTTGAATGACTACCATGTTCAAAGATTATTGAGAACAATGGGGAAGAAAGAAAGGTAAAGAGAAATTTACCATGTGGCATAATTAGGCATTTAATAGGAAGTACACCTATATAGAATTTATCTCCTCTATCAATCTGAGCTAGGAAAAAACAATCAGATGTCAGCCAACATGTGCTGAATGGTATGAATCCTCATCGGATGAAATGCTACTTGGTGTGAATCATACAGGTCAGCTCTTAATTGAACATTAACTGTTTTATGCTCAATGGTTTTTTAGTCCAAGGGGATTTTAATTTTCTTGATGATTGGAGATTGATTTTTACTTCCACTTTGCTGAGCAGAGTACTGGATGTGTAATAGATACTCAATACATGATTGTTTGAAAGAATAAGCCTAACAGACTTTTCTAAATTATGAAAGGATTAATGTTGGCTGTGTTAGATTCAAGGTGAGCAAAACTGGTAAGGTGGGGAATTAGGGCCTTAAAAAAAGCCTTTATTGAGGCAAGAAGTTAAGTGGTGAACTCCAGCTTGCATTTGTATCATCTTTATATTAGGCAACACTGCAGTGTCAAGAAGAATAGAGCTTGCCAGGGATGTGCAAATGTATGTGAAATTATTTTAATAATAGAGCAAATGGTTGCACAGATTGTCATTTCCCTTTGTTGGTTTTTCCCTACCCGCCCCCCTCTTTGTTGGTTTCCCTTCCTCCTTTGGTCCCATATATCAGAGCTCTCAAGTTTGGTATTAGCCCCTCCTTCTTTTCTCTTTATACATGCTCTTTATGCCATGTCATCCACTCTCTTGGTGTCAGCTAACATTTTTGTGCAGATGGTTTTTAAAAGTATATCTTTATTTCTTTCCTTTTCAGAGCTTTAGGCTCAAATCTCCAATCACCTGCTGGGCTCTTCATTGTCTATCCATCCACTCTAATTTGTTTATAGAAGCTTTTTATGCCCAAGGTTCTGTGCAAGGCATTGGGAATACAATAGTTAGTAAAAATAGGTTCAATTGAGGTTATTGTCATTTTAGTCTAGTAACTTAGGCTTGAAACTAGGATGTCATTTTTGACTTTTCTTTTTCCATCTCCAAATCCATTCCGGCAAAGTCCTGTTAAATTTGTCTCATATTGTGCCCTTTCCATTTCTTCTACCATGACCTTACCCCTAGACAGGGTCTTTTCCATTTGCTTCTCTAGATCCTCCCTCCACTCTGCTCTCTGCCCCTGGCATCCAGCTGGGTGTAGCAGTGACAAAAGATCAGAGGGTGGGAAGAGAGGAAGGTGAAGCTCTGTATGCCTCCAACCCTCTGCACGTTGATGTTGGTTGGCTGGTTCTTCTAAAAGGCCGTAGCTTCACTCAGGCAGCTCTGTCCTTGCAGCCACCCTCACGCAGCTCCTCTAACTTCTCCCCTGCTTCCTCTAGGCCTGGGAGTGGTTACAGCTCTTGCCATTGTAGCACTCTTATTTTTGAGTTTTCTTAAACTCTGCCCACATTTTTGTAATATTCCCATTGTTGCTCTTTTTAAATTACCCAGGTTGACTACTAATTTTTCTTGCCAGGACCATGACTGATACCCAGAGATCTATCCCAGAAGCATCCTAACAGTTTCTTGCCTCGGCTCTCTCTACAGTCCAGTTCTGAAGATTTATCTTCCAGAGACCTGGCCAAATCACTTTACTCAAAAACTCCCTTCTCTACCCAACAAAATATGATTGTTCTTGGTGTTGGATATTTATGATCTAGCCCCAAACGACTCTTTACTCACATCGTATGATAGTGCTGCTTATGCTTACTTTCTAAATATTTCTTCCCCATTCCTATTTTTTATCTTAGCTTTCTACAAACTTAAGAACAGTTATCAAAAAAGGCAAAAATTACATGCAGGAAAGAAGAAGCAACAATTGCATTTTTGTAGCAACTATTGAGAAGTTTTCATTAACAAAAGTAAACCTATAGGGAGATTAAACCCTCACCTTCAATCAGGAACAGGAAAGTTAAAGACATGAAAGAAAGCAACACCTTTCACCTTTCCTCAAAACATAATTACTTTGGCCAGTAAAACATTTTTGTAAGCAATTTCTTCATTCTTTTGATATTGCATTAACTTAGTGAAAGGGTTAACTGGAGAACACAAGGCTTGAGCCTTACAAAATCTAACAAATGTCAAAGGGAAAGCTCGTTCTGTTAGCCTAAGCCTTGCACAAACATGCTCCCCTTGAGTGGTTATTTTACAGAAATTCCTGAAGACCATCACCCCTGCACGCCCCCTCTACACCCCCCCCACCCCGTGCGCACACACACACACACACACACACACACACACACACAAATGACGTCTGGTGCCAGCAGAAGGACAAAGGGCAAGGCCTTAAAACTTATGGACCTGATAACATGGGTCAAGATGAAGTCCCATCTGCAGCTCTCCCTGTGCGCATAAAAAGCCTGCTCCCTCCCCAATTCACCGCTGGCTCTTTCACCTGCACCCAGGTGACTGGAATAAATATCATTTGATTACACTGAACCTTGAGTCCGTTCTGTGTGACCCTGGCTCAATCCCGAACCTTTCACTTAGATATACATGCTAAATGTTTTTCAGTTGTCTCTTTTTGGTAGTGGAAATTTTTAGGGATAATTCAACCATTCTTTCAACATAGTTATTATTTTTGTGTGGGAAATTCAATGTGCCAGTACTTAGATAAAGTAGTAAAAAAGGACCCTTAAAATGCTTATTTTATTCACATAGTTTGGCAGTACCTGAAGGGAAAATTTAATTTAGAAATTTCTTTTAAAAAAATATACTTTATTGATTTTTTACAGAGAGGAAGGGAGAGAGATAGTTAGAAACATTGATGAGAGAGAAGCATCAATCAGCTGCCTCTGCACACCTCCTACTGGGGATGTGCCTGCAACCAAGGTACATGCCCTTGACCGGAACCGAACCTGGGACCCCTCAGTCCGCAGGCCGACGCTCTATCCACTGAGCCAAACCGGCTAGGGCTAATTTAGAAATTTCTTAATCAGAGACAAAAATCTGTGTATTCATTTGTTTTAGTTTTAGTCAGAAATCTGCACAAAATATAATTATTTTTAAAAGGAACAAAAAAGGTGTAGCTTTAAAATTGTGTGTAGATAGCGTAGAAGCAGATAACACACACACACACACACACACACACACACACACAACCAAACGTACATTTGCCTAGAAAGTACTTTGGATTTTAGGATAGTAAAAATGATGGTAGTATTTTCTAGTTGACTTAATTTGTTTTGCTCTCTGTAAAATACACAATGATTTCTGTTTGTGTGTTTTTTAAATTGGCAAATGCAGTTTTTTTTATTTGCCAAATCTTACCACTACCTATGAGATAGGTAAGCACCACGGGCTGATGGTTTTCATTCATAAGACTTCATCACCAAGACCCAAGGGAATGAGACTGGTGTTAGGCTTCAGATTTTACATCTATAAGGAATTCAATAAGAGAAAAGATTGATATAAAAAGGAAAACTGAAGTTTCAGAATTTTAGGGATATTTGTACTCAAAGAATCCAGTTATCCTTTTGTATTATATTTTAATTTTTGAATTTAAAAGTAAGATTTCTGAATTTTTGAAAGTAAGATTACAATGAGTAAGAAGTCCTTTTGTGTATTCTTAATCATAAAATATGAACTGCTTTTGCAAATAACTTTTAAGTGATTTATCTTCAATTAGGCAACTGAGTCATAAATGCCTTTCCTCTCAGGAAAGCGACTTTGTTGTCAAGCAACCTTCAGTTTTTCTTTGCAACCATAGACCATCTGTGAATATACATTAACCCCTAGAGTGCCGGGGAGCGCAATCGTGCTCCTCCTGTCTCTCGCCAAAAGTGCCAGGAGCGCTATCACGCTCCTCCTGCAGTGTCACTATTAGATGCTAGTAGTTCACTCTTTATTGACAGATGGCACCTAAGTGCAGATTACTTATGATGCCGAATGTTTGTAGTTCTAAAATTGGCCACTGGCATTTATCTGCCTAATTTTTTACAGGTACTATGATTTTATGAAGTTTACTCAGATTTTGTAGCCCTAAAGCTTCGAAATGGCGTCCAGTTCTAAGTCTGCTTTTATTAGTCATGATGATATTGCTAAATATGTCAATTCTTGCTGTGAAGATGACGATTTTGTGGTAGATATTGGAGAAGGGTGTCCCTCTATTTTAACATTATATGTTTTGTTCAAATTTTTTTTCTACTAGTATTTTATAATACAATCAGCAAACAATATATGTCAAAGATGAAAACAAATGTAAAGGTTTCCTTTAAGTTTTTGAATATGTAACTCCATTTACTTGCGAATCATAATTTTTTTCCCTAAACTGCTGTAAAATCAGCAAAAATGCCTTGGCAATTTTAGCATAGTTCCTAGGATATTGGTTTACACTCAAAGGGTTAATCACATTTTCTTTTAAATTTCCCACATAAGCAATATTAATAATATACAGCAAGTTACTGCTGTGCCAAATAAACATTAATTCTTAGCCTCTCTTAACCAAGCATTGTTTCTGAACACTATTGATCCATTATTTTTTTAGAATACATCTATGAAAAAATATTAATAGAAATACTGAAACTATAACTACACTAGAGGCCCGGTGCACAAATTTGTGCATGAGTGGGGTCCCTCAGCCTGGCTGGTGATCGGGTCCGATTGGGGCCGTCTTGCCCAGTCCCGATCAGGAGATTGGCCGGCTGCAGAAGGTTGGCTGTGGGAACACACTGATCACCAGGGGGCAGCTCCTGCATTGAGCATCTGCTCCCTGGTGGTCAGTGCGTGTCATAGCTACCGGTTGTTTGGTCAACTGGTTGTAATGGTCGCTTAGGTTTTTATATATACAGATGTAAGGTAAGTTCTGTAGCCAACACTTTCCTTTTTCTAGATATTTTTACTTGCCAAAGGAAAGAGCCTCTTATTGGCAAGGAGGTGTGTCATTGTATCCTTATTAGCATCCAAGAATGCACTGCAGTCTCATCTAGTTACCTGAGCCACTTGGTAAATGCACAAGATTCAGTTGCTTGTGGAGTGTACACTTTCCCACAGGCCTAAATAGAACTTGTTATTTAGAATCCTATGTAATAAAAGGACAATATGCAAATAGACAACCAATCAAAGAGTAATATGCTAATGATATGCTAAGGCTGCTCAACCGCTCACTCTGATGTGCACTGACCATCAGGGGGCAGTCAGTTAACTGGTTGACCAGTCGCTATGACTTGCACTGACCACCAGGGGGCAGATGCTCCAAATGGTAGGTTAGCTTGCTGCTGGGGTCTGGCCAATTGGGACTGAGTGAGATGGGCCAGACATGCCCTGGAGACCTACTGTGGTCCCTCCCCTGCCTGATAGTGCACCAGTGGGGTCCCTCAACCTGGCCTGCGCCCTCTTGCAATCCACGACCCCTCTGGGGATGTCGGAGAGCCTGTTTCAGCCCGATCCCGCAGGCTACTCCCCTTGGGAGGGTGCCAGATGCAGGGCTCATGGCTGGTGAGTGCTGCTGCAGCAGCATGAGCCTCTCCCGATCGGACCAATTGGGTGCGAGCCTGTGGCAGGCACAGTGGGGCTGGGATGAGCGGGAGTGGCAGGCAGGAGTTGCAGGTGGCGTTGGACTGTGGGTTTTGGCCTGATCCCTGTAAGGCCACCCAGAGGGAAGGCACCTGTACATGAATTCGTGCACCGGGTCTCTAGTGTATAAATAATGTTCCTGGTACTTTCCAGTGTTTATTTCACTTGCATCCTCATCCAAGATAGTGTTAATTTTCAGTTGGGAAAGCTGACATTGTGGTGGGTCCCAGGTTCCCTTCTCTGGAAAGCCTGTGGATTTAAAAGGAGGTACAGTTTAAGTCTCAGGCTTAGCTTAGTATTATATTGTAAATAAAAGGTTCTGACTAGATGGTCTTTTTGATTCATCTCTGTGAACCAGTATTATACTATTGATTCTTTTGTTAAAAATTTTATGCTCTTCAGGTGTTTCAATATTATCAATACTAATAATAGAGGAATATGCAAATTGTCTGGGACGCTGTCACAGTAACAGTAACGACTGGAGCAGCAGGCTGCATGGGGTGACCAGGCTGGCAGGGGGGCAGTTGGGGGTGACCAGGCCAGCAGGGGGGGAGTTGGGGGTGAGCAGGCTGGCAGGGGGGGCAGTTAAGGGTGACCAGGCCGGCAGGCAGAGGCAGTTAGGGGTGATCAGGCAGGCAGGCAGGTGAGCAGTTAGGAGCCAGTGGTCCTGGATTGTGAGAGGGATGTCCGGCTGCTGGTTTAAGCCCGATCCCTGAGGGGTCCTGGATTGGAGAGGGTGCAGGCTGGGCTGAGGGGACCTCCCCCCCCCCCCCCCCCTGCATGAATCTCGTGCACCGGGCCTCTAGTTTTCTTATAAAGTGCTTTACTGTTTTTTCTTTCTCTTTTTAAAATTTATTGATTTTAGAGAGAGGGGGGAAGAGGGAGAGAAAGAGAGAAACATTGATTTGTTATTCTACTTATTTATACATTCATTGGTTGATTCTTGTATGTGTCCTGACTGGGGATCGAAGCCCCAACCTTGGTTTATCAGGTGATACTCTAACCAACTGAGCTATCTGACCAGGGCTCCTGGTCATTGATTAAAGTTTATTTATTTTAAATTCTTTGATTAAAGTTTTTGACTAATGTATTTTATTTTACAACCTCCCCCACCCCTGAGTCATTTATCTCATTCCCCGGCTGGTTGTATGACTCCACACAGTGGAACAGCTCCCTGCATGCACAAGGAGACTGTGACTACACAAGTGTTAATCAGTTTTTAATAACATGGAGGCTAATTATTGTGTTTATAGGTTATTCATAATCTTTTCTTTTTTCTTTAGTTAATCATTAAACTACTTTGAGAATTGGAAGGTAGGGTAGAGAATGAGCAAGGTATAGTTCTTTTTTCTATTTGTTAGTGATTCTGGAAAAATGTATTCTAGGGAAAAAGATAGAAGACAGATTTATAAAATATTTATTAAAATATTTATATTTTATAAGGTCAGGTCTGAGAATGAAAGATTTTGGATTGGCTTTATCTGTGTCTTTCTGGGCTCAAGATGTGGAACTTGATGATGATATTCTTTGATTATTATAGTTATAGAAAAGTTTTAAATAAAGCTTCAAAGTTAACTTCCTCAAATAATAAAATTGGGGCAGTTTTGTTTTTCCTAGCTTGGTGTTGCTTCAGAGAAAACTAATGAGAGAATTTCAAAATACGAAAGGTAAAGTAGAATAAAATATAACATTTCTGGTATGTTTGGTAATTATCATTCTGAGAATGATTTTTGGTGATTTCTGGCCTGATTACCTGAAGACAAATTCCCCAAGGGATCATCACCCTATCTGAATAATGGGCTAACATTATTTCTCAATTTTAGAGCTCTGTGAGTTGGAGATAAATTATTCAAACACACTTTGCAAAGAATCCTAGAGGGGTAGTCAGGATACAGGTTTTGGCTCCATCTCTGTCACTCTGTAGTTGTCTGTGGCTTTGGTAAGTCACTTCATTTTTCTATGAATCAGTTTCCTTATCTTGAAGTGAGCTTCATTAGCTTCTCTCTATGCCTCTTCTAGCTCCATGTAGCATTGTGTGCTTTTGTTAAGATGGCCTTAGGAGAAAAGAGTGTGTGATGGTGAAACATAGACTTGACAACAGAGGATCTTTTTTTTTTCTTTCTTTATTGATTAAGGTATTAACATATGTGTCCTTATGCCCCCATTGCCCCTCACCCACCTCCACAGAGGAACTTTAATTGGGATCCCCAAGGTGAGCTTCAGAGAGACATGAATCCTCTAATGTTTTATGCAAACATATGTGGTGATGCATGTGTATTTTTATGAATAGAAGATTCCCACTCTCCCATAAGATTCTCTAAGGCATCTCTGACTCTCTACCTCTCCCCCACAAGGTTAAGAACTACTGTACTGTAGAAGAGGAAGATAAATGAAGGCTAGACAGAGTAATTGGTGAAGGCTTTATGAAAGAAAAGAAACTTGAGTTAACCGTTGAGCTTGAATAGAGTTTGAATAGATAGGAGGAGAAAGAAATGTGTTCCAGGATGATAACAATATAAATAAAGACAGGTAGCCAGTATTTGTGGAGCAAGTACAATGTATCAGGCATTGATATTCTTTATAAATCCTTAAAATAGGCCTAGATATTACCAATATCCTCATTTTATAAAAATGGCTGAAATCACAAGGGTTAAGTAACTTGTCCTAGGTCATAAAGTTAGTAAATGGTAGAACCAGAATCTGAACCTTTGTAGTCTACCAAACCAGGCACATAAGCACTATACCAAAGAGCTTCCTCTATCTAGTCCAGCCATGGGCAAACTACGGCCCGCGGGCCGGATCCAGCCCGTTTGAAATGAATAAAACTAAAAAAAAAAAAAGACCGTACCCTTTTATGTAATGATGTTTACTTTGAATTTATATTAGTTCACACAAACACTCCATCCATGCTTTTGTTCCGGCCCTCCGGTCCAGTTTAAGAACCCATTGTGGCCCTCGAGTCAAAAAGTTTGCCCACCCCTGATCCAGTAGAGCAGTGGTTCTCAACCTTCCTAATGCCGTGACCCTTTAATACAGTTCCTCATGTTGTGGTGACCCCCAACCATAAAATTATTTTCGTTGCTACTTCATAACTGTAATTTTGCTACTGTTATGAATCGTAATGTAAATATCTGATATGCAGGATGTATTTAGGCGACCCCTGTGAAAGTGTCGTTCGACCCCCAAAGGAGTCGCAACCTACAGATTGAGAACCGCTGCATTATAGGTTTGGTTTGCCTAGGATAGATGATTTGTATTGGGTATGACATAAGCTTGGCTAGATAGGTAGGGCAGTACCAAATGTGGAGTACTTTTAGGATCAAGTAGAATACTTTGGATTTGATGCCAGAGGCAGTAAGGAGCCATGGAAGATTGTTAGACCAGTGAAGATATAACCAAAATGGTATTTTCTTAATTGTTTCTTTATATCTTCCATGTTTTTACTAATATTTTATCTTCTTGATCTATCAATTACTGAGAGGTATGTTGAGATCTTCTGTTTTGATTATAGATTTATAAAGTGTAATTCTACCAAATTTTCATTCTATATTTTGATATGTTATTAAATAAAATGAACATTTAGATTTACTAAATCCTCCTGATGGATTTTTTATCCTTTTTATCATAACATAGTGATCATCTTTATCTTTAATCATGCTTTCAACAGTACTATAGCTATATTGCTATTTTTGATTAATATTTGTCTGATTTATTTTATTTTATTTTATTTTTTATTTCCAAACTGCATCTATCCTTTTGCTTTAGATATGTCTTTTGTAAACACTGCTCAGCTGGATTTGTTGGTGGTTTTTTTTTTTTAAATTAAATCTGACAATCTTTGATTTTTAATTAATACATTTAGACTATAGTCATTTTGATTGCTGATATATTATATTTATTTACATCTTACTTTATGCTTTCTACTTACCTGATCTTTTCTATACCTATTTTTCTCTGCTCCTGCATTTTATTAGCTTAATTGAGTTTTCTTTCTTTTTTTAAATTGATAAATAATTGACATATGACATTAGTTTCAGGTGTACACATAATGATGTGACACTTGTATATATTATGAAATAATCACCACACTAAGTCTAGTTAACATCCTAGTTCATCATAATTGACTTAATGAAAATGCTCCTGTGGAAGAATTCAATTATTTTCTCAAGTTTTTACTAGAGCATTTAGAGATCCCTTTGAGTCAATTCTGTGAATTATCTCATATAGCTGCTGTAAAAAGAATTATACAACATTAAAAATAAGATAATGCTATATAATTATATATATATATAGTTTGAAATATTTAGAGACTATTAGTTTTTTTGTCTTCATCATCTTTACCAGCTATAAAAATAAAAGGGAAATGGCAGCTGCTACTTTAACAAAGGATATTTTACCAAATATCCTTACCCTTTTCTTTCCTTCCTCTTGGAATCTTGTTTAAAGCTGTTTTACAACATGCAACAAAATTATTTATTCTCGACAATATATTTAATAACAGACAATTTAGCAGACACTATTGATACCTTCCAAATAGTAATTTCTTCTAGGCAAATAGTGTTGAAAACATTTTGTTACATTATATTTTTCTTCCTATTTACAGCTCACAGGTTAGCCATATATGTAAGCACACTGTAACTTTTCTAAGCTTCCGTGACAGCATCTCATGCTATTTGCAGCCTTGAAAATGGACACATGGTAGGATATCTTTAAAAAAATTTTTTTTATTGATTTTTAGAGAGAGAGGAAGGGAGAGGTAAAGAGAGAAACATTGATGTGAAAGCAAAACATCGGTTGGCTGCCTCCTACACTCCCCCTACAGAGATTGAGCCCACAATCTGGCATGTGCTCTGACTGGAAATCAAACCCACAACATTTTGGTGCACAGGACAACACCCAACCAACTGAACCACACCAGCAAGGGCTTGGTAGGATATCTTAATTTTTTCCCCTTTTTTAATTTGCATAGATCACGAATCAATAAATACTTGGTGGTTACCTAATGCAACAGAACTCCAAGTACTATAGAAAGACAACAGGATGCCTGTATTGCAGGGACTTGTTAATGTAATTGAAGAGAAAATGACATCACGGAAAGGCGTAGAGAAAGTGTGGTAGAAAGACAGAGAGAAACATCAATGTGAGAGAGACATTGATTGGTTGCCTCCTGCCTTGACTAGGGCCCGGGCCAGGGAGGGAAAAAGAAAGTACGGAAGAACTCCCCAGACATTGTAATGTTCCCTGGCATGGTATTTCCTTCCTTACCATCATATCTCAGTACTGGTCCTAGTGCTTTTCATGGCCATGTGCTTCCTACTTACCATGTGTAGAAAAAGAAAGGAAATCATGTAGTTTAATATTTTGAAATAAGATTCAGTGCCTCCCAGGAGGAAGCAAGATTTGAATGAAGTGTCATATGAACAAAGTGGAGGATAAAAGTTTGAAGGAATATCTCAATATTTATGAAGTCCTTTTTGATCTGTTTAGTAGTAACTGGTGGGAAATGAAAAAAAAAAAAAAAAGATGTAACTTACAAACTTGCTATCTGCCAGGACTGATAGCTCATGAATTTAATTAGAAAAAGTCAATGTTTCTCTATTTAATACTGCTGTTCCTTCTGGTTTACATTCAGGGAGGTGGAGTGACTTCCCCAGGAAACCCTGCTATCTTTCTACTTTATTTGGACTGGGGCCTCCATTTTGCTCTCCTCCCACCACTACCAGAGTCCAGGCCAGAATTAGTGCTTAGGACAGTGCCAGAGAGTCATCAGAGTCAGCAATTTCTCACTGCACCATTTTCCCTCCCCAGTCCTGGGCCCTGTCTTCTTTGGATTATAAATGTCAGTTCTGAGATGCTGTGGGACAGTGACCTCCAACTTAGACTCTCTCATAACCACATGATTGTGATTCCTTATGATCTCTAATTTCTGTTCTGAACTCTCAGTCCTTGAGCACTATTGCTGAATTTAGGTGCAACCTATCAATCAAATTTATTAATGTTTTAAGCAACAGAATTATAAAAATATATATCATTTTAAGATTGAGACAAGTGAAAGGGACAACTATATTTTAAAATGTAAACCTCTTGTCCAGCCAATAAATACTTGGTGGTTATTCTGAAGTCAGAAATACTTAGAATTTTGGAAAACAAAACCTAGAGATACTACAAATTTGGGTTTTATGATTTAAAAATGGCCTAAGTGCTTTCTAAAGATTCTCTAATAACAGATTCTCCATAGTATACCAAGCCACGTGGCTTTTTCTTTTTGACATAGATTAAATATATAGTTCCATGATCTTGAACCCATGAGAACAGTTGATGTAGGTTAAGAATGGTAACTCCAGTACCCAAAAGGACCAATACATGAATGAAGCCCACAGCTACCACGTATTCTGACAAATATTTGTAGAGATACTTGGGTTTATGGCTTCCCTGGTCCAGAAAATTTGAAAATATTACCTAGTTACTATAGGTTAATCTGGGACTAAAATGGTTAGTCAAGAAACCTAAGTGTGTTTGCATAGTTTTCTGGAATTAGCATTTCCCTGAAAGGGTAGGTACCTGGGTAATCTTTTCACATATCTGCTGTGTTTGTTTCTCTGAGTAACCAATTACTTTGTCAGGACTTTCCAGTTCATCAGACTATAGTATAGTCTCATTTACTCTTAAACTTCATCAGCAAGCAAAAAAATAGGAAAAGAAAAAAATCAAGATTACAAAGAACTGAAAAACTGTCATGAGCATATAGGTTTTTAGATATTGACCCCCGAGAATCAGATATGGCTGAGAAACAACAGCCTCTTTCCTGAACCATCATGCTCATCCGAAACCAAGTTGTTATAACTCATAGCAAGAGAGATCCATTTTAAAGGCTAATGATCAGGGTTACTATGGAGATGATGCAGGCAATGATTCAGAAGATTGCTCAGAAATATATTTCCTTGAATATTGATAAATCCCATGAAACATGTGTCAGTTTGTGGCAATTATAAAATGAGTTGGATATCAGCGATTCCTTTTGACTCTGCCCTCTGTGCCCATCATGTGTAGCCCATACTTAGATGCCATTATAAGGATGAAATTGGAATCTTTCAAATGACACTATGCCACATAGTTACACAGAGTGGGTGATTTTCAGATTTGATTATGTGTGAGAATCACTGAGAGTACTTATGACAAAAGTCAGTGTTATTCTTCTTTTTCTTTTTTTTTTAATTATCACACTCTTTTATTAAAAATACGTAACTTTTTCTTTCACCTTCTGCATATTATGGTTAGTCTTTTAACACTAATTAAACACCCACCATGTGGTAAGTGGTAAACAGAATAGTGTTTCTGTTCTTATGGTGATGGGCTGAGAAACTTGGTTGAAAACTCAATAGGAAAGATGAAGGTAAATTATCTGATGTTTTAATATTAATCTTATTGACATAGTACTTTCAGGGAAAGTTGTGAAACCTCTTGACTTGGAAATATGAAAAAGAGATAAACCATCTTTTGGCAGAAGGAGAAAATAAATGAAAAGTTTGTTTTATTCTGATTCAGGGGATCTGCAGGCCATGTTTTGAGATACTTTGCTTTAAAATGGAAGGTTAGGAAGCATCATAGAGGTTTTGACTTGCTTTCTTGATAAATGGTCTTGTTCATCTGTATAATTCATTCCTTCAGCTACAAAATGTTAAAGTTCCTTGAGTAAAGGTAAAAATGTTTTATCACTGTTCAGGGCCCTTTTTTCATATATTCATGATGACTCCAAAGTTTATACTCCTAATCCAGATTTTCTTTGAACTCTTAGTAGATCCAACTGTCTATGGACACCTCTACTTGAATGTCTGATAGACCTCTCCCACCTTACACATTCACACTCAAATCCTCCCCCTGAGCCTGGTCCACCTACAGTTCTTTCTATTTCAGTTAATGTAGCATCATTCTTCAGTTGCTTTGGTCATATAACTTGGAATCGTCCAAGGAATTATTTTCTTATTTTTGTCATTTCCCATATTCAATTGGCTGACAAATCCCCTTAACCCTAGAGACATTCAAAGTATATTTAGAATCTGATCATTTCCCCCATTTCTTGCTACATCCTGGTCCAAGCTTTTAACCATCTCTCATCTGAATTATTGCACATCTCTTTACTAGTCTCCCTATTTCCATTCTTATTCCTTTATAACCAGTTCTTAACACAGCAGCCAGAGTGTTCTTCTAAAATTAAAACCACAGCATGTCCCTCTTCTGCTCCAAGTCCTGCAATGGTTCCCCGTGCCACTCTCACTAAGAGTAATAGACAAAGAAGTAAGATTGACCTACAAGATTCAAGATGTCTGACCTCTTCTTACTACACTTAGTACACCTCTCTCCCATCTGCTCACTTTCCTTTGGGTTCAGTATCTTCAACACTATTTCTTAAAGCCACAGGGCCTTTGTACTAGCTGTTCCCTTATGTATTAGTTGCTTGGAATGCTCTTCCTTGAGATTCTGAACAGCTCCCTTGCTCACCACCTTTAAGTCTTTACTCAAATGTTGCCTTCTCCAAGGGCCAGCTCTTATTCCTTTATTTATTTAAAACTATGACCATCTTGCCCTTCTGCACATTTTCTCTACCTTGATTCCTCAACCCCTTTTGCCTTGCTCTGGTTTTCCATAGCATTTCTCCCCTGGTGACACACTGGGTTAGTTTTTCATCTTTTCATTGAGTGATTCATTAATTTAATGTTTATTGTTTATTTTTCTTTCTTCCACACTAGAGCTGAGTGTCACAGAGAAGGGATTTTTTTTATTGTTTTATTGCTTAAAGTATTACAAAGAGAAGGTATTTCTATCTATTTTGTTCATTGAGGTGTCCCCAGTGCTTAGAAAGGTGCTCAGTAAATGCAATGAAATATTTATGGAGTAGTTACTAAAAGTCAAGTACTGTACTGCTTTAAGTTCTGGGAATACAGCTGTCAATAGACAGGACATGTTGGCATGCGGACTGAAGGGTCCCGGGTTTGATTTCAGTCAAGGGCACATGCCCGGGTTGCGGGCTCAATCCCTAGTAGGGAGTGCCAGGAGGCAGCCAATCAATGTTTCTCTCTCATCATTGATGTTACTATCTCTCACGCTCTCCCTTCCTCTCTGAAATCAATAAAAATATATTTTAAAAAAATAGACAGGACAGCTCCTTCTCCTTGGACCTGACATTCCTAGTGGGAATTAACGGCAAAATAGCAGAACTGCCAAGTATGCAGCATTTTTAAAAAAATATATCTTTTTATTGATTTCAGAGAGGAAGGGAGAGGGAGAGATAGAAACCTCAATGATGAGAGAGAATCACCGATCGGCTGCCTCCTGCAAGCCCCCCACTGGGGATTAAGCCCACAATCCGGGCATGTGCCCTTTACCGGAATCGAACCCGGGATCCTTCAGTTCGTAGGCCGACGCTCCATCCATTGAGCCAGACCGGCCAGGGCTGCAGCATTTTGTGTAGAGGACAGCACGAGGGGGCTGAGAAAGCAGCCACAGCAGTCAGAGATGGAGAACACCTAAAAGTGGCCCTAGGCAAAAGACAGAGTGGTATGCAGGAAAGCTAAGCCTTCCAGAAAACAGAGTGTATCACAGTGTGGAAAAGTACAGGAATTACAGAAATGTGGGCATGAAGAATGTGTGTGGGGAGAGAAAGAAAACTATGTAAATAGCATATAACAGCAGCTCCAGATAATAGTGGCTTAACAATGGCTTATGCTCCCAAATAAAAAAAAAGAAATTCACAGGAGTGAGGCAGACCAAGACCCTGCGTTAAGATGCCAGGAAGGAAGGGTTGGTGGTTAAAATTGTATTGTCTGCATATTTTGATATCATTAGTTCTTTTCCCCCTCTTTATTTTATTTTTCCATCCCCATTTATCCCCCCTGTACCCTCTTTTACCTCCACTCTCTCCCTCCCCCTGCACTCACCATACTGTTGTCCATGAGTTCTTTCTCTCTTTTTTTCTTTTTTGCTCAATTTCTTCACCCCTTCCCCAAAGCCCCCTCTTTCTGCCAGAGCTGTCTGTCTGCTTTGTATCTATGAATCTGAATGTATTTTGCTTATTAACTCAGTTTGTTAATTAAATTCCACATATGGGTGCAATCATTTGGTACTTAGTTCTTTGTATTTGTGTGTTGAGAGGTGATTAGCAAGGATGGAGATTTCAAAACTGCAAAACCAATGTCTCCAGAAGAGATGGTTAGAGTTTCAAATTGAAAAGGTGCTTTGATAGTTATCTGACTAATGCTTTTGATATGGAATATTGACTATTTTTATGCCATTTGAATAAAAGGAGTGTAGAAAACCAAGACAATTGATATGTCTTTCAGATCACTTGTAGAGAATCCTTATAAAGAACATCAGGAGTCATTTGTTTCTAAATTTATTTTAATATTAGTATCCTAATATATAAAAACCCTGGATTTGTCACATCCGCAATGACCAGGAGGCTCCACCAACCGGAAGTCAGTCCCGCAGTCAGTGCTGGGTTGCTGTGGGGACCCAGCACTGACTGCTATGGCTGCACGCATGGTGACCCAGCACTGATGCTGAGGGGGCTCAGAATCAGGCCCAGAGAGAGGCCTGAAGAGAGAAGCAGGGTCTGATCCATAGCCTCTGTGGCAGCTTTTGATCAGCACTTGCCTCTCTCTTTAGCTCTGGGCCTGGTCAGCAACCATGCCTCCATTTCTCTCCAGGCCTCCACTGGGGCTGCTGATTATCCCTGCCTTTCTGATCAGACCCCATTGATAGGCCCAGAGATGCTGACTGGCATAGAAACAGACCAATCAGAACCAAATCCGGGTCAACTGTGAGGAGCCAATGGCTGCCTAGGAGGTGGAGCTTTGAATGCTGACTGGCATAGAAACTGACCAATCAGAACTAAATTGGCCAGCAGAGGAGGGCAGTTGAGGGCAAGATCAGGCCTGCAGGGGAGGGCAGTTAGGGGTGATCAGGCAGAGGCAGTTAGGGGCAATTAAGCCAGCAGGGAAGGGCAGTTGGGGGTGAGATCAGGCTGGCAGTGGAGGGCAGTTGGGGGCAACCAGGCCGGCAGGGGAGGGCAATTGGGGGTGAGATCAGGCTGGCAGTGGAGCAGTTAGGTGTTAATCAGGCCGGCAGTGGAGCGGTTAGGGGGTGATCAGACTGGCAGGAAGAAGCGGTTAGGGGCAATCAGGCAGGCAGGCAGGCAGGCGAGCAGTTAGGAGCCAGCAGTCCCGGATTCTGAGAGGGATGTCCCACGGATCTGGCCTAAACCAGCAGTTGGACATCCCCTGAGGGGTCCCAGATTGGAAAGGGTGCAGGCTGGGCTGAGGGACAACTCCCCCCCCCCCCCCCCCCGCCAGTGCACAAAATTCGTGCACTGGGCCTCTGGTTTCAAATTAAAAAGGAATAAGTGTACAGTTAAAAGTAAGTAATTTCCTACCCCAGGCCATTAGGTCCCTAAACCTGTAAAATTCCAGTGCCTCTCCCCAAAAACAACCACTTTTATCAGTTTCTTATAGAAGGAGTCATATAAAACTGGTGAACCATATAAAAACAAATATGTGCTTCTCATTAACAGTGGAAACTTTAATTTTTATGCATTAAAAGGAAGTGCAAGTTCAAATAATACCACTTCTAGGAACCCTCAGGTAGATTAAGCCAGGCAGATGTTACTGCCTCCCAAACTCTTTCATGTTTTTTTATAACTATCATTTTTTTTTATTGTGGAAAAACATACATAACATAATGTTGTCCATTTTAATTATTTTTTAAAAAATATATTTTATTGATTTTTTTTACGGAGAGGAAGGGAGAGAGGGATAGAGAGTTAGAGACATCGATGAGAGAAAAACATCGATAAGCTGCCTCCTGCACACCCCCACTGGGGATATGCCCGCAACCAAGGTACATGCCCTTGACCAGAATCGAACCTGGGACCCTTCAGTCCCCATGCTGACGCTCTTTCCACTGAGCCAAACCAGCCAGGGCTTAATTATTTTTAAGGGTAAGTTCATTGGCATTAAGTACATTCACATTGTTGAGCAACCATCATGGCTGTCTATTTCCAGAACTTTTTCCTCATCCAAAACAGAAACTCTATACCCATTAAACACTAACTCCTCATCCCTTGTTCCTCTAGTCCCTGGTAACCACCACTCTACTTTCTGTCTCTGTGAATTTGCCTATTCTAAGTACCTCACATCAGTGGAATCATACAATATTTGTCTTTTGGTGTCTTACTTATTTCACGTAGCATAATGTCTTCAAGATTCATACATATTGTGGCATATGTCAAAATTTTCTTCCTTTTTAAGGCTGATATATTCCATTTAGTTTATTCATTCATCTGTTGATGAGCATTTGGGTTGTTTCCACCTTTTGGCTATTGTGAATAATGTTGCTATGACCTTTGGTATAGTATAAGTATCTTTGTGTTCCTGCTTTTAATTCTTTTGTATCCTTCATGTCTTTTTATAACATGCTGTGACTTATTGTAGTTGATGCATAGATGCACAGATGCTTTAAATTCCTTGTTAGATTCTAATCCCTTGACAGCAGGGACCATAATTTTTTTTTTTTACTCAAAAACTGACTCATTTGGTCATTCAACAATTATATATTGAGCACTTATGGAGTACCAGACATTATGCTAGACTTTGGACTTACAGAATACAATGATGAACGTGACTTTCTACCCTCTTGCTATGAGCATAGGTCTAATGAGGGACATTTTCTTCCAATTCATCTAGAACAATGTTTTGCACATTGTAAATATTAAACAAATATTTACTGCTTGTGACTTATTGACTTCATGTGTCCTCAGTGGATCCTGAGAGTGTCATAATAGTGATTCAATAGCAGTAAACATATTTGGAACAAATAGCAGCTCTGTGAAATTAGGAATCATGCCTTTCTTGTTCACATGTATACTAGTAAATAGCATGGTGTTCAGCCCATAGTTTAAAAATGAATGCTGATGACATAGTTTGTTCTGATGAACTCAGACAAGTTCTAATGAACTGTGCCCATCTATTATGGATGGCAAAACTGAGGCATTTAAGAAAAGCAGTGACCAGCTCAGGAATAAAACCCGAGTCTCCTGATTTGCAATCTGATACTTTATGCTCTCCATCACACTAGTGTATAAAATTAGAACTGATGTCCTACCTTTCTGTGGAAGATGCAAACTTTAATGAGGTGTAATCACACACAGTATGGAAAAGATTTAAAGTCTTTACATTTTCTAAAAATGGTAATGAATCAGGTTCTAAAATAAGCTTGTTAAATTCTATTCTTAAGTAAAAAATATAGTAGCATATGATGATGAATTGCTATTTGTGCTGTGAGGGATGAGGTGTTACTGTGTTGCCTGTTTGGGAAGGCCTTACCAAGCTGTGTCTACCTTTATATATAATTTCTCTGTTCATTCAGCTTGACCCCATTCTTGGGGTTGAGTAATGATATCCAATTCTTGACTGTCAATGAATAATTTAGGCCTTTTGGATCTTTTTTTGAAGGACCTACTTTGAAAACATTCAAGCCTATGTTATATGAGTTAAAGTTCAAATAATTTTATTTCATTAGGAATTCTGGCTGAATTTTTCATGAGGGTGAAGGTTGAGACCTTTAATTATTAAAATGTTTTTGGATTATTTGTGGAACTTAAAGCCAAGATTTCTAAAAATTTCAGATATTTCAGCTTCAAAAAGGCCTCCAGTATTTGAAATGAGTAAATTTGTTTTACAATAAACTTAACACAGTTTGGCATCCCAAGGAGAGCATAGATTAAATTCACACCCAACTTTAGCTGATCAAATCCTAAAACTATCATAGGTCCACTGATGGCACAGGGAATAGAGGACCTTATTTTGTAAGGCAAAATCATTTATATAGAGAATTTGACATTTTGAGAAGCGATAACTGAGCAGAAATTATCTAGAAGAACTTAAAGAGAACAGTGCTACTAGTGCTGTTCCCAAAGTTACCGTAAAAAGGACTTGGATACTGTCCGAAAGAGAATAAGCCTAAAGGTCAGACTTGTTGCCCTTGTTTTTTATTAATTACTATTTCTTCTTTATGGTGAGAACAGTTAGGATCTAGTATCTTAGCAACTTTGAAGTTTATAATACAATATTGTTGACTATAATCACTATGCCATGCATTAAATCTCCAAAACTTATGTATCTACTAGTTGTAAGTTTGTACCTTTAAACAGCATCTCCCCAATTTTCCTATTTCCCAGTCCCTGGTTACCACCATTCTACTCTATTTTTACAAGCTTGGTTTTTTTCAGATTCCACATGTAAGTGGTATTATACAGTACTAGCGGCCTGGTGCACAGATTCCTACACCGGTGGGGTCCCTCGGCCTGGCCTGTGGGGATTGGGCCGAAACTGGCTCTCCAACATCCCCCAAGGGGTTCTGGATTGCGAGAGGGTGCAGGCCAAGCCGAGGGACCCTACCGGTGCACGATCGGGGCTGGGAGGGACTGTGAGAGGGCTCCAGGGCGTGTCTGGCCCATCTCGCCCAGTCCCGATCGGCAGGACCCCAGCAGCAAGCTAATCTACTGGTCAGAGCGTCTTTCCCCTGGTGGTCTGTGCACGTCATAGCGACTGGACAAACAGTCAAATGGTCAGACACTTAGCATATCAGGTTTTTATTATATAAGATTTTTCTTTTTCTGATTTATCTCACTTAGCATAATGCCCTTAAGGTCCATCTATATTGTTGCAAATGGCAGGATTTCCTTATTTCTCGTTGTTTCATAATATTTAATTCTTTATCTGTTCATCTACTTAATGGACACATAGGTTATTTTCATATCTTGGTTATTGTGAATAATGTTGCAATAAACATGGGAGTGCAGATATTTCTTCAATATCCTGTTTTCCTAATTCAAACAACAACAACAAAACCATAGGGAAGAAGCTCCTTGACATTGGTCTTGGCAATGATTTTTTGAATTTGACACCAACAGCACATCAATAAAAGCAGAAATAAACAACCAGAACTACATCAAACTAAATTGGTTACTGACTCAATTTTGATGTGTTGATTTCCTTGGTGCTGCCCTGTTTGTGTCCCAGAGAATGATAGGAGTTCTTCCTCCAGCAGGCCACCTTTACTTCCTACCCAACCACATATAATGAAAAAACAAGCCGAAGTGGGAGAACCTTCTTGTCAATGAGCTCCTCTCTTGAATATCTGAATTTTTTGTCTCATAGTGGGATTAGAATTATAGAAAATTTAGACTCCTATTGACCAGCAGAGATTGTGCTGTTAGTAGAGAAATTTGTCAGAGCTGTTCTTACAGCTCCACATATTCTTATGCAGTTGTTACTTTAATACTATAGTCGATCATATATTATGATAAAGCAAAACACACCTGACATGCTCATTAAAACAAATGTCACACTTGCATAATCACTGTCAATAGAAAGGTACACACACAGAGACATCTGGAAAACTAGTGAGATTTGTTCAAGCAGTAGTCACCCTCATGACATACATGTTCCAGAAACTGTCATGGGACTCCGAGGCTCCTCCAGCCTTTCTACCCTCACATTTCTTAGAAGTCTAGACTAGTATAGTTAACTGGAAAATTGTAGCGGGTGAAAGGGAGCAATCTAATGAAAACTGAAGCTAGTAGTGAGATAAAGTGACATTATTGGGAAAAAGAGTATTCAGAGGAGGTATTACTAAATAGGAATGAAGACAAAGGAGGGCCTTGGTGCGGGGCCATCATCTGATGATAACCATTTCATGGATTAGAAGGAGGAAATGATTTATTCCTAAGGGCAGAACAGAGTCTACCACACTAGGGTCCATCCACAATGGAATAGGCTGGAAGATCCCAGAGCCTACAGTATGACTGATGCTCAGGAATGGAGAATGCAAGGAAGTCTAGGATATGCAGAATGCTCCATGATTTCCAAAGTGTTTTTATTTTTATTTATTTTTATTTTTTTTTTTTTTTAAATATATTTTATTGATTTTTTACAGAGAGGAAGGGAGAGAGATAGAGAGTTAGAAACATCGATGAGAGAGAAACATCGATCAGCTGCCTCCTGCACACCCCCACTGGGGATGTGTCCGCAACCCAGGTACATGCCCTTGACCGGAACCGAACCCGGGACCCTTCAGTCCGCAGGCCGACGCTCTATCCACTGAGCCAAACCAGTTTCGGCTCCAAAGTGTTTTTAATAAGTGATCTCATTTGATCATCCTGACCCAAACCTGAGATAGGTATTATTACCCCACCTCTTATAGATAAAAACAAAACAGTAAACAACCTGCTTGAGCTCATATCGTCAGGAAGTATCCAAATGGGGACTGGGGATTTAAGAAGACCAAACAGGTGCACATTCTAGCAGGGGTACTGAACATTGTTTTGTGAGGAAGGAGAAGATTTACAGGCAGGAAACAGAAACCCAGCTATGGAAGTAGGATTTGGTGATAGATCTTGAGTCTCTAGAAGGACCCCTCTTGACAGACAAACATCCCAAGATCCTATTGCCAGAAGATCTTGGTGCCAAGGCAGGGAGAATGGGGAACAAGACAGAAGTCAGTTTGAGAAAGCATTGTTCTGGTCACTTTTTAACAATCCATTGAAGGTGGGATTATGATCTTCTTTTAGAAGAATTGGTTGAGCATTGGGGGCAGGGCTGGATCTACTACGGATAAGGTGGCCTCTGCCACAGGGACAGAAACATAAGAAGATCATCCCAGAACCAAGGAGACTGGTGGAGGTGGGTGCGAAACACCCTAACAGTACAGCTCAGCATGACCCCCGCTGCCTTATAAAACAAGCTGGATGCAGGGTATGCAGCAGAGGGGAGCCCTGTATTGGGGAAGTAGTAGGAGATTACATGACATTGAATGGCCCTTCTAAATCATGGCATCTGTAAGTGTAAATAAAGTGCTACTGGTAAGATCTTTATCAAGGGTTCTTAGGCACCTCCAGGTACTTCACCACATCCTTTCCTCATCCTCTCCACCCCCAGTTACCCATGGCTCCTCAGAGGCTCTCTCACTCTTCCCCACAAAAGTTCCCATAGTGGCTGAAAATTGACCCTGATCCTAAACATAGCCATCTACCAGTGTAAAAGGCTGATAACCCCATCCTACTCAGGCCAACACATCAAGAATAGGGACATCCTCTATCCAGTAAGTTTCTCAAGGCCAAGGACCATGCCTATCTTGCTCACCTTTGAATTTCCTGTGTCAGACCCAGAGCCTGGTACATAGTTGAATGACTGGAGAGTGATGAATGAGTGAATGAATGAATGAGCACAGTTGCCAAGGAAGACTTGAGAGAGGAAAGTGCTGTTATCTCCAGGATCATGTCATACAATTCAAGGAGCTGATTGAACCAAAATTCAATGCCTCCAATAAAACAGAATCCTCTGCTATTCGGTCCATATTATGAATTGGGAGGGAGTAATTGTATAGTCATACCCAGGAAAGCCCCCCAGGTTAGTCCCTTCATAGGTTTAAACTGACCTACAGACCTTTTCTTTGTGCTTTAGCACTCAGCATAGTCCTTTGGACATAGAATATGCTCTACAAACATCTGTGATAGTGCAAAAATTCCTTACAATAAGGCAGTTTCATGTATTCAGTGGTTTCCTCACCCAGACCTTGAGAGCTTGACATAGTAGGCCTCTAGAGCAGTGGTTCTCAACCTTGGCTGCACATTAGAATCACCTGGGAATCTTTTTAAAATCCTGATTTCTGGGCCTCATTCCAGAGTGAGCCACTGCTCTAGGGTTTGTTGGGACTATGATTCATGAAGGCTTGTCCTATACTCAAATGGAATATAAATTCTCCACTGAGGGGTACTGTGCCTGGTGGTGCACAAATGCACTGTAGCTTTATTTACAGAGTAGTTTGGGTCTTTAACAGAACGCTGCTCAAAATCCAATTTTTTTTCTTTTTAAGTATGACTCATTCAAGTATTCTTTTTGTGACTCCTCTTTATCTAAAATTCTTTTGGGATAAATTGTTATATATAAATAAAGTTTTAAAGACTTAGACCCTTCTTTGTCATCTTGCTTCTGAGCTCATCAGAGTTTCACTAAGATCATCAGTGACCTCCAGTCACTAAAATCAATATTGACCAGTCCCTCCAAAAACAAAACAAAACACTTTCCCCTTGTCTCCTGAAATGGTGAATTCTGGTTTTCCCCTCAGTTTACATGGCTTCTCAATCTTATTCATAATTCTTACTTCTATACTCTGAAGTCAAATTGTTGGAGATTCTGAGATTTTAGCTCCAGGGCCTCTTCTTTCTTAACTCTGTACTTGCTCGGTACCATGGCTTCAATTGAATTCCATATGCTGATGCATGGACCATCAACTTTTGAGCCATACCTTTTTTTCCCCTATTTTTTAATTCAGTAAATTCCAATACAATTTTTTAATTTTTAAAAATTTTAAATTACAGTTTACAATCAATATTATTTTGTATTAGTTTTAATTGTAAGCATAGTGGTTAGCCAATCATATATTTTACAAAGTGTTTCCCCAAGCCATTCTTTTTTTTTTTTTAAATATATTTTATTGATTTTTTACAGAGAGGAAGGGAGAGAGATAGATAGTTAGAAACATCGATGGGAGAGAAACATCGACCAGCTGCCTCCTGCACATCTCCCACGGGGGATGTGCCCACAACCCAGGTACATGCCCTTGACCGGAATCGAACCCGGGACCTTTCAGTCCGCAGGCTGACGCTCTATCCACTGAGCCAAACCGGTTTTGGCGCCCCAAGCCATTCTTGACAAGTATTTCTCCCTACCCTCCATCATAAAATCCTGTTGGTTTTACCTCCTAAGTATCTCTCAAGTTCATCCCCTTATTGTCATCTTCATTGCCATACTCTAAGCACTCACCATCAATCACCTGGGCTATTGAGGTAGTTTACTGACTGGTTTCCATGTCTCTGCTCTGATCTCCAATCCAAACTCCACAGTTGGCTTTCCAAAATACATCACTGATAACTTTACCCCTTGCTTAAATCCTTTACTGTGTTATATCCTACTGCTCTAAGGGTAAATATCAGATTATCTGAGAAGACTTACAAGGCATGGCCTGGCCCCGGCCTACCAGGCCAAACCTCATCTTTTCTTCTATGTGCTTTACTTCTCTCTCTGTGTTCCAGCTACACATGACTGGAGCCACATGCTTTCCTATTTAGCTCATAGATTACAGATGAGACAACGGACTTAGGGGTAGTAAATAAGTTTGCTTAAGATCAAAGCAGACTCTTGTCTTCCAGGTCACTACTCCTTTTATCACTTAGCCTGCACTGCTATACTTCATGAGTGTTACTCTATTCTAATGTGACCAAGAGAGCCCCACAGAAAAGAATTGTGGGTGACTGCTTATTTAACTCTAGTAAAACCATTAATTTTACTTAAGTTCTTTTATAAAACCCAGGATATAGTCAGAGTCTGGTAAAACTAATAACAGTGTCTTTATTTGGATGAAAAGTCTTTAGAACATCTTCAGTCCATGAAATCATATTTGAAAAATGCTCATGTATTATCCTTGGCTAATGATAGGATGATAATGTGAAATACAGATTAAAGGTCAGTTTTCAAATGTAGCCATTAGCCAAAAAAAAGTCTTCCAGACAGTGTTTCCTGAAACCTTTTGAGCCCTGACATGGTTGATGAACAGAGTGGGTTAGAGCTGTGAATTATCAGAGCCTTCTGTCTGACAGTGTTTCCTTGGGTAAAGCCTGGATATGTTCAAGTCCCAAGTTATCTGATGCTTCTTTGTTAAACTGCTTCAAATGTACTTTGTCACCCTATTATTATTGATGGAAGGCCAAAATGACAGTGCTCAACTGTGAGCTTTGGAGGCTATTATGGGAAAGTGCTTATTTCATGAATTAATTCTCTTCACTGCCACGGAGACCTGAGTTAATGCTTTTCATTCAGTTGGGAAGATATGGATAGTCTCTAAGAATGTCTTGAGGTGGGAAATGATGAAGTGATCATTGTCAGAGGTGTAATGGCTGTCATATTGTGAATAGCTGTGCTCTATTTAATGAGTCCCTGGTTTGAATTTGAAGAAAAAAAGCATTTTCAGACTCTTTATCCTCTAGGACTTTAAAAAGTTCTAGGATTTTTAAAAACAAGCATTAGAAATGAACACTCCAAAGTACTTTTCAAGTTACCAAAGATTACCATGGCAACTAAATTACTGCATGACTAAAGGAAATGTGTTTAATGATGTTTTTCAACCCATGTACAAGTTCCCTGTTTATTAAAGAGGAAATGCCGGGGGTTGAGACTGTCATGCTCTTTGTTAAGAAAGAGAATGAATATTCTCCCGAGGAGGTGTATACTCTTAGCAATATGAAGGAAGTGTGTCAAAAGCCTCCACATTCATCTTCACTAAAAGAATGAAATTGTTCAATGGAACACATTGCTCCTTGCAAGAGTCAGAAAGACAGAGTTTAACTATAGAAACAGCTTTGGGATGATCTGGTGGTAGCTTCTTTTCTATATATATTTTTGTGTTCACCTATGTTCTATGCATTTAATTTCATACCCTACTGGGGTATGATTGATTTTTCATAATTTGAAAGGGGAATCAGTAACCAAGTTCAAGCCTTGTTACACGTTTTCAGAGGATCTTATGTAATTGCCACCCTGGAGTATCACTTCAAGTTTTATAGACTAAGTTTTTTGTTATTTATATGTATATTCTTAGAAAACTCCTGTACTGTAAGCATTATCACTAGAAAACACTAACCTTTGGTGAAGAAAATAGCAAAAAATGTATTTTAAATGGAAGTTTTTGTTTTATTTTGAAAGTTAAAGTGTTTATAGCAAATGCAGGTGTGTCATTTCAACCTGATTCATTTATTTGTATGCGCAGGTGATTTTTCTTCCTTTACTCCATTTGAAATCAGCACACATTATATACTTAGAAATATAGATTCTTATGTTTGGAATGGACTTTAAAGATAATCTAGTTTGAACCCCCCACCCCACCCCCGTACCTACCTAGTCTCAGTTCTAGCACTTTGACTGATAGGGCCATCACAATCCCTAAAGACAGTCACTTTATTACTGGACAGTAGTAATTGTTTAAAATTTTTTCTTTTGTTGAACTAAAAATTGATACATAAAACTTCTATTTTCTTATTCCTGCTCCACTCTCTGGATAAATGAAAGTATAGTATGCTGACAACAGCAGAAATGATAGGCTTCCAATGGATTATTTAAGTGCCTCTGAGTCAGAGGCTGAAGGTTTGTGCAGAATGGGATGAAATTCATCTGGAAGGAAATTGGGCTTTGTTTGGGCTAGACATTGAAGGAGGTGATCATCTTATTTTCCCTCAAATGAGGAATATCCTTGGTTATTTCAGTTTTGTGAGATGAGAGAAGGGCAATTGGCACAGGAAACATAGGGCAAGGGTTCAAAGCTGAAATGATCCTGGGACTTGGAAATACAGGATTTTGGTTTTTGACTTTTGCAACCTTGAAGTGACTGGTAAGTTGATGAGATGTCCAGAGAGAGCCTCCACACAATAGAGGAGCACTAGGGGCTTTACACAGACTTATAAATTCTGAAGGTAGTTATAGAACTTCTCACTGCTGTGAAACTCATCACTTCATGTAGCAGCAGCTTAACTTTTCAACTGTTGATTGAACAGTTCTTCCTGTGTTGAGTTAAAAGCCATTTGTCTATAACTTGGACTTATTGGTTCTAGTTCTTTTATCTGTTACAACCTTCAAATATTTGAACATAGCAACCCCAATGTTCTTTTCAAGATGACCATTCTCCTAGCTAAATCTTCCCAGTTCTAGTAATAATTTTCATATGAAGTTAACTTAAAGAAAATTGATTGCCCTGTGTAATTCCTTATAGTTAAAAATGTTTCAGCTATTTTTTGAGAATCTTATCTTTTATAAGCATTGTGCTTAGTAATTTAATTTTATTTTTTATACTCACCTGAGGTTATTTTTCCATTGATTTTTAGAGAGTGGAAGAGAGAGGGAAAGGCAGAGAGAAATATCAATGTGAGAGAAACACATTGATTGGTTGCCTCCTTCACGCAAGGTACGTGCCCTTGACCAGAACCAAACTTGGAACCCTTTGGTCTGCAGGCCGACACTCTATCAGCTGAGCCAAACCAGCTAGGGCTAGTATTTTACCTTTAGAGTACAGTAAGTATTACTAGGTATTTTCTCACTTGATTCTCATAAAAATCCCATGATATATGCATTATTAATATCAGCATTTGGCAGAAAAGAAACTAAGCCCAAAGTGGTAAACTAACATGCATGAGTTGCTGGAGCTGATATTCCAGTTCCCATCTTTTGAATTCTGAATTCCATGTTCTTAATTACTATAATAGATTGGTTCTAATTTATTAGTGGGCCTTTTAAAGGACTTTATCTGGAGCCAAATATATGACTTTAGGTACTAACCCACATGCATGGAGCAGAGTAGAACTCCCTTTATTTTGGAGACTTTGCTTCTGAGAATGTGCCAAGATCTCATTAGTTTTTTGACAAGAACATCATGCTGTTAACAATCAAACAAACTCTTGGTTTTTAAAATATGTGCTCTTATTAGGATATGTCTTCCCAATTATACTTGTATGGTTTATTTTTGTAATATGGATGTAGAAATTTGTAGTTGTATTTATTAACTTTCACCTCTTGTTGTTATTGGCTCATCATTTAAGATCTATCTTAATTCTGGCATCCAAATACCATTAGGGAAGTGCTGGAGTAAAGTTAGGAATTTTTGGCCAACTGAATGATCACTCAGGGTCAACAAGGAATGGTTTACTCTGTGTAAGTTATTCTATATAATAAGAGAGGAATATGCTAATTAGCCATTACGCCCTGAAGCGTAATGACCAAGTGCATCATGACCAGATCATGGATCAGCAGGAGGGTGGGCCAGTGAGGTACAAGTGGGTGGGTGTGGAGAGCTACAGGAGGGGGCAGGGCAGCAAGCTATGAGGGGGGGAGTGGGAGGGGGGTAGAGGGAGCTACAGGAGGGGGCAGGACAGCAGATAGGCAGAGAGCTACAGGAGGGGCAGGGCAGCAAGCTATGAGTGCGGGGGTGGGGGGGGTGGAGGGGGTAGGGGTGGAGGGGTCAGGGGGAGGGGGAGCTACAGGAGGGCAGGGCAGTGGGCGGAGAGCTACAGGAGGGTGGCACCAAGCTACTGGCCCACGGATTCGTGGGCAGGGCTACTAGTGAAGACATAAAAAGTCTTAGAAAGATTTAATAAAAGAAACCAAAACATTTAAAGTTTTGTTAATAAAGTAAAATTTACATATGCAAAACAACTTGGTCCACCAAAATCTGTACCCTGCATTATAGCATACTTTCTTCGAAAGGAATCCTGAGGTATTCTAGTGTTGTGATTCGAAGGTATACAGCTTTAGGTTGGTTTCAGGCTGGCTGCAATGGTGTTACCAGCCTTTGCTCTGGATATTTCAATTTTATAGATATGAGGTGGGGTTTGGAAATTTATATTAAAACCAGAACTCTCCAAGTGATTTAGATGCATAGCCAAGTTTGGGAACCACTGGCTTAGACCATCTCCATCACTATATGACTGATTAGTACAATTCATAAACTATTTTCAGTTTTTGCTCCTTTCTGATCACATGGTACAGATTGCCATTCCTGGCCTTTTTGTGGCGCTGGCCAGTAAGCTGTGAGCAGAAATGAACTGTGCCACTTTAAACCAGTAACATTTCATTGGTGATACTAAATCCTTAGGGCTCTCTCTCTTTGCTTCTGGCATGGGGATCAGAAACATTGTCTCTCAGAACTCTGAAGGCACTTCTCCCCCTCCCCATTTTCTTTTAGAATCCAGTGTTGATATTGAGGATCTAATGACATTTTGATGATTTTTATTCTTTTGAATATGACTATGTATGGAACTTTGATTTATCCTTGATGTTCTGAAATTTCATGATGAGCTATAGTATAGAATTTAAAAATTCACTGTGCTACATACTCTCTGGTAAATTTATATCCAGTACGGGAAATTTTTCTTATAGTCTTTCTTTGATAATTTCCTTCCCATCATTTTCTTTTTGGGGAACATCTATTCGTTGTGAACTGATCCTCTGTTTCTTATTTTTTTAGTCTTTATTTCCAACTCATTCTCTTTTGGTCCCATTTTTATTTTTGGAGATTTTCTTCTTTTGACACTTCAATGAAAATTTCCACTTGGTTATAACGTTACTTCCAAGACTACTTTCTTAATCTCTCATGCTTCCTTTTTTTTTTTTTTTTTTTTTTTTTAGAATTTCAGTTTTGCTTAATGAATGTGATGGGTTTTCTTATTGTTTTGAAAATGATTTTAAAAGCATTTGTTTCATTTTCCTATATTGCTATGTTTTCTCTAGTCTTCTTTCCCCCTTTGTTTGCTTTTCTTTCATGTTGGAAATTTCCCTTAAGTGTTTTGGATTGTTCATTTTTACTTAAAAAGGAGGCAATGAAATATTGACCAGAAGTGTGTTTGTGAAGGACTTGTCAACTGATATGTTTCATTTGGAAAGTGATCTCCAAATACCAGTGTGTTAAAGTATTTTGTGAGGGGACCTTCAGTTCCCTATAAAAGAATACTGCAGCCTGGCTCAGTGGCTGAGTGTGGACCCATGAACCAGGAGATCATGGTTAGATTCCCGTTCAGGACACAGGCCTGGGTTGCGGGCTGGATCCCCCTAGTAGGGGGCATACAGGAAGCAGCCAATCAATGATTCTCTTATCATTGATGTTTCTAACTCTCCCTCTCCCTTCCTCTCTCTGAAATCAATAAAAAACATGTATTAAAAAAAGAATACTGCAATCTCTTTCTCTTCAGAGTGTGTGTGTATACATACACTAGTCTGTAGGTACTCTGGGAGTGTGTGGGAAAGAGGGCTTTTATTTGCCTTCCCTCCCACCGTTTTTTCTTTTTTTTTTCTGTCATAGCATTGTATCTAGTATACCCAAGATTAGAGCTTCTTTGGCTCAGTGTCTCCAGAAAATAATAATCCTGTTTTCCATGGGGGAAAGATAATCACTGAATTGGCTGTGCAGTGAAAGAGACTGGTAATCAACCAATCAGTACAGGTTTTTAAGATGTCTACCAGTTTTTTAGCCTTACCCCTTCTCTTGCTTTCAAGTGCTAAGCTTCTCAGGAGCTATGCAAGGCACATGGCCATATTCCCTTTCTGAAGGCTCTAAAGTTGGAACATCATCCACTCTTTTAAGACAGTTGCTTTTTACCTGATCTCCATTTTCCAAAAATGGATCTTTGAACGGAGTTTGGCATGTAGGGTATTTATAGGGATTGACTCCCATGGACAGAAGAAGGAGGAAGCAGGCTTGGGCAGAGGGAGAGTGGAATTGCAATGCTGGTCCAGCAAAACCTCAGCCCACCCCATGGGAAGCCCTGGAATGTATAAGACCCATTACAACTATCCCCCAGAGATCCCAAAAGGCTAGACTTTAAACCTCAATGATAATCAATGATTGAGTTTGGCTGGGAAAGGTGTATTCTTGGGAGAGCTGCTTTATACAATTGAGGAAAACTCAGAGGGAGCTGACTGCTTGAGGCTGTTGCTGATGGCACTCCCTGCAGCAAGGAAGGACAAATTCTTCTGTGAAGGATTCTCCATGACTGCCACACTTGGCTCCCTTTTTAGAAGCTATGTAACCTTAGTCATGTTACTTAAAACCTCATTGGGGACTTGGTCTCCTTATATGTAAAATGGGGATAATAACAGTACCCATCTCAAAGTTTTTGCAAGGATTTAGTGAATTATTGTAAAGCCCTTAGAACTGTGCCTGGCATATAGTGAGTATAGATAATAAATGCTAGCTATTATTCTATTTAGGTAATCTTTCCCTCTCCCGATGGTTTCCATTTAATGGAGAAGGGTTGTAGCATTTTCAGACTTTATAAAATATAGTTCACACTCTGAGAAGAAGGTCACGACAGCTCTTTTTAAAAGAAATAATAATTGGGACACTTCATGTCCTTCCCTTGTCACTTGATATTATGTGATCTATACTGCTAGCAGAATGTGCTAATGGCCTCTGAGTAATAGAATATTAACAACTCCTAATAAGCTGAACATCATAGTTAGAGAGCTATTTAGAAATAATTTGTAAATTACATGATTCCATTCTTAATGTGTATTCATTCCCCTTATAAAATAATATTTAAGAATTGACTATTAAGAGAATTGGTCTTTAACCCTCTAATGTTTCATAAATGCTCATTTCTACTGTTTTGTAAGAGTCTCAATAGAAATTTAAATTGGAGTTTTCCAGGTTCTATACCTTTGAATTTTTCAAATTTTCTTTGAAAAGCACTGAATATATCAAATAAAGCTTTCAAAATTCCATTTATGACTGAATTTGAAAGGATATGCTCTTATCTGAAAAGTGGCAAATTACCAATGATGATGATACATTAAATTATCAACTAGGGAAAACTATCGAAGAATATAAGTAGGTGATATAGAAATGGGAAAAGGAGAATCTGCTAGAAATAAAGACCAACTGCTTCTTTCCATATATCTGTTCACTGAAAAAATATTACTCTAGCACCCACTGTATTGTAGGTATGATGCTGGGTGCTGGGATGACTAGAACATGAATCCTTTTGAGGAGCTTATAATCTATTAGGGATTGCAATTGAGGGGGAATGGGATGCAGAGATTTACACAGTATTATAGATCCTTATAGATCCTATATAATAAAAGGCTAATATGCAAATTGTCCCTACCTGTGGGAGTTCGAACAACCAGGAGTTAGATGTGTGCTGACCACCAAGGGGCAGCATGGAACATGGTGGGTGTCGGTGACACAGCACTGGCAGCAGGCGGCAGTTGAGGTGCTGCCAGCCCTGATGGGCCCTGACGAGAGTGGGACTGCGGTGGGATGGTGGAGCAGGTGAATGGGTGGTGCCAGGCCAAGGCGGGTGTGAAGGGAGGTCCAGCTGGCAGCTAGAGGAAGGGAGACCTCGGCTGACAGCTGCTAGGAACCCTACCCATCCACAAATTTCGTGCACTGGGCCTCTAGTATTGTAATAAATATACAAGGTGACATTTAGATGGGAGGCCTACATTTAAGGATTGGCCTTGGGAATGGCAAAGAAGGAAATGATGTCAGAGATACCACAGATAAACACAAGAAGTGTCTGGCCATTAATTTATTGAGGAAACAAGACAGAGGACTACTCAACAAGTGTTGGAGTTTCAAGTCTGGTTGATGGGTGGAAGAGAATATCTTTAGGAAAAGTAGGCTATTTGGGGAAGATGATGGATTTGGTTTTAGACATGTCAGTTTAAACTACATTGGAACATCCAGGTGGAAGTACTTAGCAGGCAGGTGTACAGATTTGTAAGGAAATTCCTGGATCAGAAAATAAAACTAAGGTTGCATTGATAAAGTTGAAAACAAAGTATACATTTATTGAATTAAACAGTTTGAGATCAAATGTGTATTGAGAAACAAAGCAACATTTTCATAATTCAAATTGTATTCAGTTAAAATGGCTGAAACAAATCACAATGTGCTTAAAGCTCCATTTGCTAGCGTGTCTGTATTTGATTTGCTTAATTTTTCTCTTTCTAAGAGTGACTAAACTTAAGAGTATCATTTAAAAAATATAAAATATCATTTGCTTGTGAAAATTCAACTAATGGAGAACTACATACAGTAAAGAGTGACAGGTTACTCTCCTCAAACCCCAGCCTCCCTAATCCCAAGATCAAATGGCTGCTAGGATTTGGTGTGGATCATTCTGGTCTTTAAATATTTTTTTAAACACTGAAGATGTTTATGATGGGAAAAGCAGTTGCTCTGCAGCCCAGCACTCATCTTTCAACAAATCACCTTTTCACAAGGTTAGATTGCACCATGGCCATCTTTATATACAAACTAGTGGCCCAGTGCATGAAATTTGTGCACATTAAAAGGGAATTAATTAAAGGAAGTATTTTAATATTGCTATTTTCCCTTTCTCTATAATAGAAGTGTCAGAGATGAAAGAAAATTAATAAAATGTATGTGAAAATCTCCCCCCTGTCAGAGTCTGGGGCACACCGCGGGGCCCAGAGTCAAGTCCCCACCCACCTGCGCGGGCCTCACAATCGCATGAGACCCAGACCCAGCTGGCCCCACCGTTGTCAAGCCCCACAAGGAAGGAGGGGGGCACAGCCTCAGGTCCGCTGGCCCAGTGCTGGGTGGGGGGGCGCAGCCTTAGGTCCCCTTTCAAGCCCCTCTGGGTGGAGGGCACAGCCTTAGGTCCCCCGGCCTGGCCTCATGTCCCCCAGCCCCGGCGCCAGGGCGGGGGATGCAGCCTCAGGCCCCCCGGCCTGGCCTCATGTCCCAGGCCCTGGTTCAGGGTGGGGGATGCAGCCTCAGGTCCCTCAGCCCCGGCACTAGGTTCCCCAGCCCTGGCGCGAAGTCCCCCAGCCCTGGTGCGAGGGCATGAGGGTGCGAGGGTGTGATGACCATTTGCATATTAGTTCTTTATTACATAGGATATATCTCTGAACATGGCTGGAGTTAGATGGTAGATTTAGACAGCCTTTCCCAAGCATGGGTGTCCCCCTCTCTCTCTGGTAACAGGGCCTTGGTCACTGAAGGACTGAGGATTAAGAGCTCAGATCTCTTAGGTTCCCTAGTTGACCCTTCTGGGTGCTGCCTGGTCTGTAGTGCAGGAAGAGGAAGGGGAAAAGCATGATAGGAAGGAGGGAACTCTGTGGTCAGGGAACTTCTTGTTGAGCACAGCTGCGCCGTGCCATCAGAGTGTATATTTTATGTAAATGAGTTCATACCATATATACTGCCTTACATCCTACTTTTTTCTTCGTGTATATTAATATGTTGTGGACCTTTTTCCTTGTTGAACCACATATATCTTAACCTTTAAAAAATATATGCTTTTATTGATTTTTAGAGAGAGAGGAAGGGAGAGGAATAGAGAGATAGAAACATTGATGAGAGAGAAACATTCCTGATCAGCTGCCCCCTGCACACACCCTATGGGGATTGAGCCCACAGCCCAGGTATGTGTCCTGAGCAGGAATTGAACCAGGGACTTCTTGGTTCATGGGTGGATGCTTAACCACTGAGCCACACTGGCCAGGTGATTTTTTCCTTTTTATTCACTGCATAATATATACTTTAGTACAGATAAATTATAATTCATTAACCATCCCTCTATGGATGTATGTTTATGTTGTTATTTTTCAAATTACAAAGTGTGTTTGCAAATATTCTTGTATATACTAGTATATCTTTCCATTTGTTCTAAAAGTGTCCTAGAAGTGGAATCACTAAAGGGAATCCACATTTTAAATTTTGATGCATTTGACAGAATGCATCTAAACAGGTTCTACCAATTTATACACCCTTTTAAAGGCTTATTTTTCTTCAATAATTATAGCTGGCCCAGATTTGGTTCTGATCTTCTTGGATGCTAAAAAGTTCCAATTACATGGAACTAATTTTAAAAGCTTTTTTTAAAAAAAACAACAGATTGTTATTTCCCCAGCCATCTTGTCTTGATCCTGCTTGAGAGAAGCCATGTCAAAGATCCTTTATTGAACCACATCCTTAAAGACCCAAGTTCTTGAGGGACAAGAGCTCAGGCCAACATTGGCCACACTCCTGTGACTGTCTTCAGCATCTGCTGACAGAGTCACAGTTTGTGTTCATTATTCTGATGCAATAGGTTATCTGGGCAAGAGAGACAGAGGAGAGGAACATGGCCAAGACCCTCCGGCTCTTCTTGTGAATATTTAAAAACCATTTAAATAGATTTCTTTTTATCCCCTAATGATGACAGCACTGAAACTACTTGTCTCATTTTTCAAATCAAAGCTTCCTAAAGCAAAATGGCCTGGAGACTGAACAGCTCATGAAGCTCTATTAATCATAAGGGGGGAGAGGCAGGGAGCTCAATAAGTTGTTCAGGGAATGGAAAAGTACTTAAGACTCAAGACACCTCTCCTTTCAGCCAAACATTTCATATTGATGCTTTGAGACTGTTTTTATTTGTTTGGTTGGTTTCGGTATGTGTGAGAAGAGTCCTTTTGTGTGTTTTTTTCCTTAGAAATGATCCCAAAGTACCTTCTTTCAATACACACCTTTGCTTTCTCTCAAGAGACTTTGCTGGAGACAGGCAGCCTCTTAGCGAATGAGGGCTGGCAAGGGCAAAATGAGAAACAGTAGTATCCAGCGCAGGGGACCTAGCATCATCTATAATGAGGATAACAGTGTCATCAAAGCCTTCAGAAACATCCCTGGAATTACTCTGCTCAATGTAAGCAAACTGAACATTTTGAAACTTGCACCTGGAGGGCATGTGGGCTGTTTCTGCATTTGAACTGAAAGTGCTTTCTGCAAGTTAGATGAGCTGTATGGCACTTGGTGTGGAGCTGCCTCCCTCAAGAGTAACTACAGCCTTCCCATGCACAAGATGCTTAATACAGACCTTAGCAGAATCTTGAAAAGCCCAGAGATCCAAAGAGCCCTCCGAGCTCCACAAAAGAAGATTCACTGCAGAGTCCTGAAGAAGAATCCACTGAAAAGCTTGAGAATCATAATGAAGCTAAACCCATGTGTAAAGCCTATGCATCGGAACACCATTCTTCGCCAGGCCAAGAACCACAAGCTTCGGGTGTATAAAGCAGCAGCAGCAGCACTGGAAGCCAAATCAGATGAGAAGGGGGTTCCAGGCAAGAAGCCTGTGGTAGGGAAGAAAGGAAAAAAGGCTGTTGGCGTTAAAGAAGCAGAAGAAGCCTTTGTTGGGGGAAAAGGCTGCAGCTACCAAAAAACCAGCAGCTGAGAAGAAGCCTGCAGAAAAGAAACCCACCACAGAAGAAAAGAAGCCTGTGGCATAAACTTAAATTTCTTTATTCCATAAAGGTCAGATCACTTTGGACAGCTAATTTTGAATAAAAATATGATCAAAGGCAACCCTCCACTCCCCCCCCCCCCCCCAAAAAAAACACCCCTTGGTGTCTCTATTGGGTTAATACCTGTCTCCCGGAGTTGTTTTTAAGATGAGTGATAATTCTCTCTCTTTTTGTTATCGACAAATCCCACACCAGCTTTGTTCTTCATCTATTGTAGCAGTTGCAGAACTTGCACAGTGCAGTAGCTGGGATAATCATATGGTTCCCTTGTAGAGCTTTGGTAGGTGTTGGGGTTTTGAGGCTGCTCTCCTGAGCTTTTAACATAAGATGGAGAAAACACCAGTTACTCATTTCAAAGCTTGGGGTCGGGTGCTGATAGACATTCTATGGGGAGGGGGCCCTCAAGCCTCTACAGACTCCCTTGGTGCATCCATATTTAGTTCCATAAAACCTGGTCAAGTTACTGAGCCCTCTATTTCTCTCAAGTTATTTTAGATGTAAACAGAAGATAACTCTTTCTACTGCATACAATTGCTGTGAGGATTAATAAGAACTTCATATCACCATTGCCTGCTTTATTTTTTCATTTAGGTACCTTTCATGATTTCATTTACTTTAGTTTCCTTGTTTATTTTTTATAACTGTTCACCTTTCCCAATGTAAACTCCATAAAACCAGAGGTTTTGTCTGTTAATCACTGCTCTATAGCACCTGGCACATAGCAGATACTAAATAAATATTTTGTTGAATGAAAAAACATGGTAATGCGTAGAACAGTGCGTGAAACATAGTATGCACTCCATAGATTTGAAAAGTCATTAGCTACTGTCTATAACTGGATAATAAATAATTTACCTCGAAGAGTAGGATAAGAGATCATTTAAATAGTGTACCTGATACAGCACTCAGTAGGCCCTCAAGAAATGGTAACTGGATTATGTATGAGTGATTGTCGATCATTTTAGCTAAAGTATTTTGTGAAGAAAGCACTTGTAGTCATTCTCTTCAACTCTATGTTTGAGCTCATTTAAAAAAATTTTACTTCATCCTTGGGGAAGGGGTAAGAAAAAGGGGTACAGGGAGAGTCTTGAACAGCCAGTGGGTATTAGGAAATGGTAGCTATTTTAAAGTGAATTTAGTTCCTGCATCCAAAAAGTATTTAATGAGTTCTTAATTAAAGGGTGTCCCAGCATTCATGCAAGAAGTAATTTTGATAGAAAACACAGGTTTATAATTAAAAATTGTAATTTTTTTATTGATTCATAAAGTATACAGTACAGGGTTATGTATGGAATAGCATATTGAGTAAATGGCCTCCACAGCTTTGCTGGCACATAGCACTCTTTTGTTGAAATTTTCCATGACGGAAATGCAGCCGCTCAGGCCATAACAGTTAATGGTGCTCGCTATCGCGACATGATAATCCATTTTTTAATTTTTTTAAATTAATAAATCTTTATTGTTCAGATTATTACAGATGTTCCTCTTTTTCTCCCCATAGCTCCCCTCCACCTGGTTTCCACCCCACCCCATGCCCTTACCCCCCACCACTGTCCTCATCCATAGGTGTAAGATTTTTGTCCAGTCCTTCCCGCACCCCCACATCTCCTTCCCCCCAAGAATTGTCAGTCCACTTCCTTTCTATACCCCTGCTTCTATTATATTCACCAGTTTATTCTGACTTAATTTTTAGGTTCACTTGTTGATAGATACTTATTTGTTGTCACTTTGTTGTTCATAATTTTTATCTTTACTTTTTTCTTCTTCTTCCTTTTAAAGAATATCCTTCAGCATTTTATATAATCCTGGTTTGGTGGTGATGAACTCCTTTAGCTTTTTCTTATTTGTGAAGCTCTTTATCTGACCTTCAATTCTACATGATAGCTTTGCTGGGTAAAGTAATCTTGGTTGTAGGTTCTTGCTATTCATCACTTTGAATATTTTTTGCCACTCCCTTCTGGCCTGCATGGTTTCTGTTGAGAAATCAGTCGACAGTCATATGGGTACTCCCTTGTAGGTAACTAACTGTTTTTCTCTTGCTGCTTTTAAGGTTCTCCCTTTGTCTTTTGCTCTTGGCATTTTAATTATGATGTGTCTTGGTGTGGTCCTCTTTGGATTCCTCTTATTTGGAGTTCTCTTCACTTCCTGGACTTGTAAGGAAAGTTACAAGTAGTTACATCAGGTAGGGGAAGTTTTCTGTCATGATTTCTTCTAATAGGCTTTCAGTATCTTGCTCTCTCTCTTCTTCTGGCACCCCCATAATTCGGATGTTGGTACGTTTGAAGTTGTCCCAGAGGCTCCTTACACTGTCTTCATATTATTGGATTCTTTTTTCTTTTTGCTTTTCCAGATGGATGTTTTTTGCTTCCTCGTATTTCAAATCTTTGACTTGATTCTTGGGATCCTCTTGTCTTCTGTTGGATCTCTGTATATTATTTTTAATTTCAGTCAGTGTATGCTTAATTTCTGACTGGTTCTTTCCATTTTTTTGGTATTCTCATTAAGATCTTTGAAGGTCTCACTAAGTTCCTTGGAGGTTTGTAGAAGATTCTTGAGTAGTGGTTTTGAACTCTAAATCCAGTAATTTGCTTTCCCCCATTTCTTTCATTTGTGACATGTTTCTTTGTCTCCGCATTTTGGCTGCTTCCCTGTGTTGATAGAGTGGCTTTGTATGGTATGTGTCCTATTGGGCCCAGTGGCTCAACCTCCCCAATCACCTGAGGTGGACACTCTTGGTGCACCCCTTTGTGGGCTGGGTGCACAGTCTTGTTGTAGTTAAGCCTTGATTGCTGTTGGTATCCCTGGGAGGAAATGACCTCCAGGCCAATTGACTGCAAGGACCCGCTGTGTCTATAGTGGAAGAACTGCTGTGCTGGAGACACCTTTATGGGGCAGGACTTGCTTCAGTGGGGCTTTGGTGCTCACTGAGTCTGCCTCTTGAGTGTGTCACTTATGGATGTGAGGAGTTGAAATCTGGTATCTGACCACTGGGTACACTGGCTCCTGGATCTCCAAGGAGGTGCAAATTCAACCACTGTGTGAGTCTACCCAGCAGGAGCTACCACAAGATCTGCAGATTTCTCCCCTTTGTTTGGGGTTAGGAAATTTTGGAGCTCTCTGATCCAGCTGCAGTTTGTTAGGTTAGGCTGCAAAAGGACAGGCGATTCATTTGCACCGCTGCGCACAGCTTGGGTGGGTTGTAAATTGGGTGGGGCGGCGTCTCAGAGAATCACCAGGGCAGAGCAAACAGTGATGGCTGCCCGTCAGCCGTTTCCAGGTCTTTAGGTCTCTGCGTCCCCGCGTCCCGAGTCCCGCGCCCCCACAGTAACAATGATCCCTGCGAGCAGTTCTGCAAGAAAGCCGCCCTCGCTTTCCTTTCCGACCCGATGCCAAACAGTCCAGTTTCTCCCCATAGGAGTCTGGGTCCCTAGAGTCTCACCGGAAACGAGTTCAGTGCATCTCCCGATTGAAAAAAACCGCGCATCCAGGTGCAGCCCAGTTCGCGCGCCTTCGTACCTCTGCTCTTGGCGCCTCCGCACCTCCTACCCAGCCTCAATGCGCTTTCTTCTTTCCTTCTAGTTGTAGAACTTCCACTCAGCCAGCTTTCCGGTGGTTCTGGATGATAGCCGTTTTGTCTTTTAGTTGTAGTTTTAATGTGGTTGTGGGGGGCGGCACGTAGAGGTATATACCTTATGCTACCATCTTGGTTCCGAGCCCAGAGAGATATTTTTAAATTTAATTATTTTGTTTCATTATAATTTCTTAGATATGCATGGGTGTTAATTTAAGCACAGAGAAATCTAAAATGATACACACCCAAATGTTAACAGCATCAGAGTGATGGTTCTATTGTCTTTTTAGTGGTTATTTGTATTTTCTAATTTTTCTGAATGAAATATTTTTCATTATTTAAGAAATTTAAATAATTATTTTCCATTATTTATCTCTAGGAGGTTACATGAGAAACTGGAAACACTTGTTTCACCAAGGGAGGGGAGCTAGGCATCTGGGGAACAAAAGTGTGAGGAGGAGATTTCACTATATCCTTTCTGTACTTTTGAATTTTAATATTTATTAATGTAATGCCTATTGGGAAAAAAATTTAATTTATAGTTGATGGCCTGAGGGATGGCAGTGGGCATCTTGACTGGAGTCTTGATGTGGGTAAAGGAACTTTCTCTGATAAGTGGCAGCTCCTGCAGGTGGGAGATGGTGGCTAGGACCTCAGTAGTAGACTTGGGGAGGCCATACATACTCCTTGTGGGAGGAAAGACTAGGGAGACAGAGCAAATGCCTTGAGTAAAACTATGCTGCTGACTGTGCTAGTCTCTTTTTTCTCCCTGAAAAGTCATCCAGAACTTGGGTATCAATGAGAGCCTAAGACAGTGATGGCGAACCTTTTGAGCTTGGCATGTCAGCATTTTGAAAAACCCTAACTTAACTCTGGTGCCATGTCACATATAGAAATTTTTTGATATTTGCAACCATAGTAAAACAAAGATTTATATTTTTGATATTTATTTTATATATTTAAATGCCATTTAACAAAGAAAAATCAACCAAAAAAATGAGTTCGTGTGTCACCTCTGACACGCGTGTCATAGGTTTACCATCACTGGCCTAAGATATTTATCTAATTATTATTTTTTAAAGATAAAAAAGTACATGTTCAGTATACAAAATTTGTAAAGTATAAACAATGAAAAAAATTATTTGTAATCCAATTCTAAAAATACTCACTATTTACATTTTAATGATATCCTTAATTTTGTATAAAATGCATGTGTGTGTGTATTATACAATGCATATGGCTTTGTAACCTGCCTTGAACATGTTTGAATGCTGATGGAAATTATCCAGTGAGGGTTAGATAGGGAATAATCACAAAAAATGTTTCAAGATTTCTTCTTTTAATATTGCTCTTGAAAGATATATAGATTAGGATGGAGAATTGTTGTAATTGAACAAATATTCATTTATTTATGCATGTATAATCCAGTGTTCCTCCATACTGACTAGCCAGTGTCCATGGTCTAAAGTCTCATTTACTTAATGACACTGAGCCCCCAACAACTAGATTGGCAAGACAACAGACTTTGTGACCCTTGGATCCCTTAGGATTGATTTCTTCTTTGTATCTTTTATCATTTCCTCTCTACTGGATTATCTCAATTAGCATTAAAACACGTTCAAGCCTCTCTCATCTACCTATCACCCTCCTTTACCTGCTCTGCTTTCAACATTTTCCACTTCAGAAAATGTGTTAACACAATTGCTCATATCAAAGAGCTAGGAGTCATCCTTCTTTTTTTTCTTTCTCCTTCCACATTCAATCTATTAATAAGTCCTGTGGACTTTATCTCCAAAATGTAACCCTGATTCATCTACTTTCCTCCATCTTCACTGTTACTACTCTAGAGCAAATCACTATTATTATTTGCCTAAATATGTGAATAGCCTCTTTAACCCATCTTCTACACAGCAGCCAGTGAGACTGCTGACAAATCTAAATCCAATATCTCTTTCCTCTGCACAAAGTCCATGAATGACTTCTTTCATTTAGAAGAATACTCCATTTCTTATTGTGGCCCAAAATGACCCTTAGAGGCTACCCCTGTCCTGCCTCATCTACTTTACATCTTTAGCCACTCTGGTTTTTTCCTGTTCCTTGTACATGCCTATTTCTTTTGCTGCAAAGGAAGCTTTACCAGGGCAGAGACCATGACTGTCTTCTTTATTGATGACTTCCCAGCTGTAAAGCTCCTTGAGGAGCATAATAGGTCCTCCATATATATTTTGGAACAAGTAGATGAATTTATGAGCTAGTGAGGGTGATAAAAACAAATACATACACTTCTAAAATATAAAGCCAAATGAGGTAAGTTTGAACTAAGTGATCCGGAAGACTGCAGAGGGGCTACTTATTTTGGCCAAGGAGGTCAGTGAGGACTTATTGTTGAGCTGGACATCAAGGATACATAAGATTCTCCAGGCTAGAGAAAAGGAGTAGAGTCTGAAGAGAATGATGTGTAGTGATCCTATTGAATTGGGACATAAAGTATATGTAATGGACCTGTACAAATTAGGACTATAAAAATAATTCTGGATGTGATCATGAGGGATCAGTAGTGCCAGGTTAAAGTGTTTAGACAACTCATCTGACAAAAGAAGTGTTTCCCCTATCTTTCAGGGAGCAAAATGATTATGGTCATAGGATGATAAATTGATCCATGGTCTTAGGTAGTTGATAGTGGAGATGAAAGAAAAAAGAACAGACATGAGGATTTTCCCGAAGAAACCATCAATAGGAATTAAATTAATAACTGATAAAAAGGGAATGAGTATGAGATGAGAAACCTATGCAGATTTGATTTTGGGTGATTCAGAGAATGATGGTATCACTGATAGAGATAAAAAATAATGAAAAAATGATATATTTTTGAGTTAGGTTTGTAACCTCTTGAGTTTAAGGCACCAAGAAAACATGCCATGTGTGGTGGAAGTTTGAACTACAGGCAGGATCAGAGATGTTTTCACTCATTCATTCATTTGTCCAAATATTTATTGAGCAGCTAGCATATGCCAGTCTTTGTATCAATCACTGGGAATACAAAGATGAAAACCATAAATCCTGCCCTTGGGAATTTCCTTTTTCTATATCTAGCTTTTTAACCTGGGATCAATAGGAAGACATTTCTTTATCCTATATAATAAAAGCCTAATATGCTAAGTGTCCGGTTGTCCAGTCGGCTGTTCAACCAATCAAAGCATAATATGCTGATATGCTAAGGCTGCTCAACCGTTTGCTATGACATGCACTGACCACCAGAGGGCAGATGCTCCAACTGGTAGGTTAGCTTGCTGCTGGGGTCCAGCCAATCAGGACTGAGTGAGATGGGCTGGACACACCCTGGAGCCCTCCTGTGGTTCCTCCCTGGCTGGCCAACCTCCTGAGTCCCTCCCCAGCCCTGATAGTGGACCAGAGGGGTCCCTTGGACTGGCCTGTGCCCTCTTGCAATCCGGGACCCCTCAGAGGATGTCAGAGAGCCAGTTTCAGCCTGATCCCACAGGCCAGACCGAGGGGCCCCACTGGTGCACAAATTCATGCACCGGGCCTCTAGTTGATATGTAATTTTAAATGATCAAAATCAACAGTGTAACTATTATGTTTGTATTTGTCAGCTCTGCTATGCTTATAGGCTTGTATTAGAAGGAGTTTCATCATACAAACATAATTACTTATAATTTATAACCTAGGGTTCAAGGAAATTCTGATGTGATTATCAGAAGAAAGTTTGAGGAACTATATGTGTCTTTGACTGACCCATATTAGGTTGTCTTATCTGCGTATTTATCACAGTGAAATGGCACTGGAAGAAGAGCCAAAAATATCAATTCCAATGTCCTCCAATGAATTTGGAAGACTGTTTCTCACTGGGTGTAAATTGTGTGGGTAGTTTTAGCAAGGATGTCAATCTGGAGCCATCTTCAAAAGTAAAACAATACCGCCTACACTCAGCCTCAGAAGAAGCAGGGATAACTATTTCATGAGATTCTTGTTATTATTTTTCTGTTGAGAAAGGATGGGGTATTGCAGGCAAGGTGAGGAAAACTGTGGGGGAGAAATCAGGAGGCAGAAATGTGGACCAAATGGGGAGAAGTCTTGAGAAAAAGGGATGTGAGTTTGATTATAATTGTGCACATTAACTTTTCATTATCCTATTTTATTTGCACAACAGCATGCAAATGTGAAAATACTTACTGTTCCCACTTTACAGAAGCAAACTAAAGCTCAGAGAAGTTAAGTGACTAAGGTTACAGAACTAAAAGCTAGCAAATTTGGGATTTGACCCATGGCTTTGATTCCAAGTGTAGGATTCTTTGTACTGTACTAAACTGTCAGGAGTTGCTGTTTGCTCTGGTGCTCTGTCCCACTGTTACTATTGCTCAGGCTTTCACTGAGCTTAAATGACCTTTCCTCCCTCTCCAAGGTTCAAACCCTACTTATCCTCACATGCCACTTTCTCAGATTCTATCAGCTAGCACTCAATAGCTCTTTGTCTTTACCTGTCTTATGATGGCTCTTTTTCTCTATGAATTGTGTACACTCCTGGCATTATAGTAGTTATTCTGTGCATGTTTTATCTCTACTGATAGTAAATCCTTTCAGGATATGCCCTGGATTTGAATCATCTTTATTTTCTCACAGTATTTAGCAGAATGCCTTCTAGGCATTTAATAAATATCTATTGAATAAATGAGTGAGTGAGTCTTCAGGTCTGCAGATATGAATCAGTAGGATAACTACTAGGAGTCTCCTTGCCTCTCCAATTTAGGTCACAATTGATATCACCTGGGTGTTATGGAGGGGAATAACCAGATGAAAAAAGAGGGTAAGTTTGTTTTATGTTTCACAGATAAAAATTAGAAAGATATAGAAGTGAATGGATAGGCTTGGATTGAGATGCAGATGCAGTCCTTACAATGATTGTCTGAAGGTTTTAGGAAAAACCTTCCAATCCCTTAGCTCATGTAAATTGGAATAATTAGCACTCTAGGCTGTGTAGTTGTGTTATTTGGCACAAAGAACAAAAATGTATTATGTCAAGTGTGTTATAGGGAGGTAAAAAAGACCAAAAATAAATGGAGTCCAAGGCCTCTTCCAGCCATTTTACTGTGGGCTGATGTCTGACTTATCCATTTTGGAGTTATATGATTCTGTCTGCTTCTAGACTGTCCAGTGTGCTTGGAGCAAGGGCAATTAATTCAGTGCCTTCTTGGCTCACGTACAGCACAGTGTACTGAAGAAGTTTGCCTTAGCACTGAGAGAGAACAGACGATTAAGGATGAGGAAGCATATCACTGCCCTACCACTGGGTGAAATTATCCCTGTGCCAAAGAGATATTAATCACTCTCTCAACCATCAAGGGGAATAATTCAACCTTAGCCTCTTCTGTAACTGCTTTGAAGAGGAATTAAAGAGTGTTCAACTTTAAAGCGTGGAACCAAGTAATATGGATTTAAAGTATGAGAATGTGATGACATGTTTTTAAGGAATCCCTGTATATTGTCCAATACCCGTTTTGGCATTCTCTTTCACTGACAGTGTCCTAAAGAACCAACTCTAGTAACTAGTTCCCTTATTGCAATGAAGGCAAAAAGTGGCAATCAGGAAATTTAGACTAAAGTGTATTAATACTATTTTACCAGGTGAATTAAAATAAATAAGATTATAGAATTTAAAAAGCTAATCATTTGAAAGCAGTTGTTTTTTTTCAGCAACACATTCTTAAAAGTGACATTTTAGACAGATTGTTGTAAATCATATAATGTTTGTTAATGGGAACAATGCTGTACATTGGGGTTGCATAACAATATCATAAAAGCAATAGTAATATTAACTTTGAATCCTCTACAGTAATTGAATGTGGAAAAATTGTGGTCCAGATTAGAGCACATTGAATGATCAAGTGGGATTATATATTTTAAAATACTTCATAAAATATGAATTATTACATAAATTCTAGCTATTATTCTTTAAATGGAAATAAGGGTATATTAATGCAAGAGGTTGTTCCATAAAGCCTACACTAAATACAGCTGTATTATATTAAACATTTGACCTACCATTAATATGCTACTTAGAATGAACAATATTAAACATCTAATTAATGATAATATTTCTTGGTTTTCTAAAAGTTCTAAGATTGCTTTTTCTTTTCTTTCAAGAGGGGGTAATCTGAATGATGTAAGTCACTTCCAACAATTAGAATTTCTGTTTCCTTTCTTAAAAAATATATTTCTGATGAGAAAATTCATCACTTAAAGTAATTTGATTAGAGGTATAGTTCATATTATGTTTCGAGGTAAAAGATCATTCCATATGGTTACTTTTGGTCTGAGTTTCTAAGGCCTGCCATGTAAGCCTTCCCTGAGCTTTTCAGGTTTACTATGTGGCCCCCTTTTCATCTACAGGCTATTTATGCAGACTCATCTTAGTGTCATCTCCAGTGATGAGTCCTTTTTCTTTCCTGATATAGGAGAGGGGGTACCTTTACAAATGGATATTTCTTTATGAAAAGGAAATTTATGCCCTGCTTTTAGTCAGATAGGAGAACATACCTCCTGTGTCTGCTTTGTCTCAATTGCCTTCAGTTCAAAAAAATCCTTATGCCAAGTGGCATATTTTGATTCCCTTAATACATTTTATAATCAGTAAGTCTCTGCATCTTGTGGAATTCTCTTGGCAAGAGTTACTTGAAGTTTTAAGTCTTTGCCTTTTTTTAAGTTCAAGGCAATCTGTTGCTTGAAGCTGTGTGATTCCTCTCTTCCTTCCCCACCTATCGTACAACAGTTCTCCTAAAGAGCCAGTATTCAGAGCAAAAGAATGAAGTTATAAGAAAGGGATTTCACTAGTCTGTGGAACCTAATTATAAATTCATTCTGTCTTTTTGGAAAGTTACTGAATTATCTCAAGTGATATAAAAATCAGTTTCTAAATCAAAGTCGTGGTCACAGCCCACTGTCACTTTCTCGCCTCCCCAGCGCTTCTCCATTTGACTAAATTCCATCATAGGCACTGAGTCGGGAAACAATCTCTGTCAGTTTAGCTCCTGTTGAACACTTACGGTTGATTCCCTGCATGGGAACAGCTTTTTGTCTTAAAAGAGACATTTTGAGTCCCTGAGCCCTGCATCAGCTAATTATCAGCAAAAGATGCAAGGAAGGAAATCCTGCTCATTGGTTCATTAACTTGCACCCCTAGACCAGTGCTGCAAATGAGGAAAGCCTCTACCAAAGCCTAAGGCTCTAGGAAGGCTTTCCTGTCAGCCAGGAACTGGAACAGCAATCACAAGTATTACTAAGACTGCTCTGTGTGCCAGGGCTGAGCCCTCTCCTTAACAAGGGAGAGGCTCTTCGGCCCCTCATGGTGCAGGAAGGAGGCAGAGCCCAATAGACCTACATCCCCGATTCCTTTCTATATTTAAAACTCAGTTGGACGTTTCTTTGTGATATATATCACTTCTCCTACCAGCTGTGAGGGAAGGAGGAAAAGCAATTATGGACATTATTAATCACCAAGTTTCCACTGAAAAGGGTCAAGCTGCATCAGGATTTGACCAAGCAACAACAATTCTATCACCAATCTATATATATAAAAGCCTAAGCAACTGACTGGCCGACTGGCCAACCTGCTGGTAGTTATGATGCACACAGACCACCAGGGGGCAGATACTCAATGCAGGAGTAGAAACCACAGGCATGGGAACATGGGACAGACTGATGAATCTCAGAGGGAAAGGGGGAGAGGGGAGGGCAGGAAGAGGTTTACCAAAGATCTTATATGCATACTAGAGGCCCAGTGCATGGATTTGTGCACCGGTGAGGACCCTCAGCCTGGCCTGTGGGTATTAAAGCCATGTTAGCTGGTTCAAATGTGGGTTCTTCTACTCATCTGCTGTGTGAACATAGGCAAGTTATATGACTGCTCAGTACATGCTGGTTTACCTATATATAAAATGGAAATAGAAGTTGTATCTATTTCAGGGTTGTTGTGTCCCTGGTACCTAGTAAGAACATTGTAATTGTTTTTAAATTTAAGAAAAGAGAGAGAGGAGGAGTGAGAGTATGCAGACATTTGGCACCATGTAGTCACCAATTATAGTTGATATGAAATGACTTCTCCCTGAGTTATGGCTCCTAATCAAACTCCAAAGCCAGCCAACTTATGTGGCTCATTTATTAGCTGTCTAAACCTGCCACCAAATAGTTTCCAAGGGACCCAAACTTCATAACAGGATTCAGCCTGTTATCTAAGGAAATACAGTGTCTGTGAAGGGGAGCATGAGCAGTAGTGACTTTTAGGTCAGGATCCACATGATTGCTGTAATTTGCAATGTCATTAAACATGAATAAATGGCAGCAAGTGTAGAGGATAGGAGAGATTTGAAGGGGCCACTACAGGTGGGCTTTCCACAGATGTGAGGTTTGTGTGTCTGGGAACTGACAGGTTTTGGGATTGTTTCTGACAATGGGAAGAACAACTTGTCACACTAAGCCCAGTTCATTTACCTTGGATAGCACAGATGACCATAATTAGCCCCCAGTTATTCAACATGTGGCTTCTCTTCTGTTCTTCTTCCTGCTGTCTGGATTTTGACAGTTTCTGTACTGAGTAGCTTGTATATAAGAAGGCATCAAATTAAATATGTCCATCTTACTACCCACTGATAGTCATGGTGAAAGGATTTTGGGCTGGGAAAATAAAACCATTGGCCCAAACGAAGAGTTTGGACTAGCCTTTGTGGTATGGGTTGCATGGTGTCCCCCTAAAAGATATGTTACAGCCCTAACCCCTGGTAGTTTAGAGTGTGATCTTATTTGGAGGTAGGATCTTTGCAGAGGAAATCAAATTATAATAAGGTTATTAGAGTGGGCCCTTATCCAGTATGACTGATCTCCTTAAAAAAGGGAAATTTGGACACAGAGGTACATACACATAGGGGGAATACCATGTAAGGAGAAACAGGGGAAAACAGCCAAACATAAGGCAAATAGAGAGACCTGGATAAGATCCTTCCCTCACAGCCCTCAGAAGGAATCAACCCTGCCAAAAATCTTTACTTTGACCTTCTAGCTTCCAGAACTGTGAGACCGTACATTTCTGCTCTGTAAGCCAACAAGGAGGAGAGCCCTGCTGGAAGGACAAACCTGTGTAAATGGTTGAAGAGACACAGTATGTTTGCAGATACACAAGAAGCCTAGTATTGTTGGTACAAAAATATAAGAAAGACAAGAAGTAGAAAAATAAATGTAAAGTGAAGTCTGGGACCAGACCATCAGGAATCTGCTGTGTAGGCAAAGGTGTTTGCCTTTAAAAAAACACATTATATATATATATATATATTCCTATTATTTTTTGTTGTTGTTAACCTTCACCTGGGATATTTTTCAGTTGATTTTCAGAGAGAGTGGAAGAGATACACGAGAGAAACATCAATGTGAGAGAGACACATCAATTGCTTCCCACACAATTGAGCCTGCAACCAAGCTACATGCCCTTGATGGGAATCAAACCCAGGACCCTTCAGTCCTCGTACTGGTGCTCTATTCACTGATCCAAACAACGAGGATAGGTGTTTGCCTTTTATGGCCTGGCGTATTGGTTTTCTAGCTGCAAATAGAATTATCTTGGAGAACTTTTTTTGTTAATCCTCACCTGAGGATATATGTTTTGCATTGATTTTTAGAAAGAGTGGAAGGGAGGGTAGAGGGAGAGAGAGAGAGAGAGAGAGAGAGAGAGAGAGAGAGAGAGAGAGGAGAAACATGCCTGCAACTCAGGTACGTGCCCTTGACTGGCAATCAAATTGGGACCCTTCAGTGCATGGGCCGATGCTCTCACTGCTGAGCCATGCCAACCAGGACTTGACTGGATAACTTTTTATAAAAAACCAATGCCTTGTTCCAGTCCCAACGATTCTAATTCAGTAGGTGTGGGTCATATCTAAACATTATTATTGCCTTCAAACTTTTTATTGGAATAAAATATACATGCATACTCAACCTCTTCTTCAGTGATACGTGGCCACTGGCTGGTCTCCAAATGTGCAGCTTTTTCCAATTTTCCCTATGTCTCTTTTCTGCTTGATGTTCCTAGAATATCTTTATTTTTTTTACCCTGTTTCTCTAACTCTTAATTGGCTTTCATTACTCAAATACCATCACCTCAGGAACCTAACTTGATCTTTCTTGGCAGAGTAATGAATCCCCCCCTGCATTTTCATAGCACCATGTACATGATTCTCAGTTATTGTTGTGCAGGTGACTTAGTTTGTGTCTTGGGCAGAATACCATGACTGAACTATTCCACCCAACCTGAATTCAGTGGGAGAGGCAAAATCAGAAGGGGGAATGGATACTGGGCACCAAAATGGCAAATGTGTTGTCTTCACACTGGACTCTGAGATCCTTAATAGCAAACACTGTGTGGTGTTAATCTTTGAATACCTGTTCCAAGTCAAGTTCCTGGCTCAATAAGTGTTTGTTAAGTGAATGGCTCCTGCCTTTGGTTTTCAAGACATGGATTTATTCTGGAGTCTATTCTAAATGGCATTCATCTTTTCTAAAGTGTTTTTAATTTATTCTATCAGGCCCCAGTGCTTCAAGGATGGGAAAAGAAATTGCACAATGGCTTTTGAAATTATCATCAAACAAAAAATGTCATTGAAAATGTCTAAATCAGCTTCTTTCCACTTGACCTCCTGAGAAAATGATGCTAAAATGTGGAGTCAATAATGGGAGAGAGGCGGTCCAGGCAGCTGGGATCCAAACCCTTTGATCCCATGCACAAATGTCCTCTTATTAGTGATAAGGAGGAAAGTAGAGGTTTCTGGACTCAGGGTGAGAGGTGCCCAACACATATTGAATTGATTGGGTTGGAGGTAGAAAATGTTACTTTAATTCTGCCTTATCTGCTGAAGTTTCTCTAAGAATCTCTTTTAACTTGTATTTGAAAATCAGAGGAAGAAAAAACTGACAGTCAAGGAAGTTCATATTTAAGTGCTAGTTTATAAGCAATTTTCCCAATTCCTCAGTTATTTCAAAGTTGCCATTTAATGGGTATCAGTGTTTCCCTGGAGAGAGGAATGTGCTCCATTAAACTCACTACAACTGCAGGGGAATACTTAGGTTGGTTTTTATAAATAGTAATGATTTTTTTCATAAAGTGCACTTTACTTCATGCAGGTGGAATGATTCATGAAATATAGTTCTTATGCTATAATTATCCTTTCCATGAGTAGACCCTATTTCCTGAAGCTATACTTCCTATTGTAAACCAGCTAGGTCTGTGCTTAATTCTGTGCAATGGATTGTTATCTTGTGTAGCTGCATTAAATGTCACAAAATGCTATAAATGGGAGATGAAACAGAAGAAGGAGGATAAGTAAGAGGAAAGAATAGGTGGAGCTGAACCTTCCCCTGCTCCCCAAAGAGAATTTCTCCAACTCCCAGATAGCCATTGGAGCTCTGTGGAGATAGACAAAGCGGATGGCTGAACTTTTTAAAAATGGACTGACCATATCCATAGAAGTTTGCTTTGAGCCATCAAAGTCCTCTTCCCAGTGCTGAAGAATGAAGGGATTGCCTCAGAGCTGCTCTCTGCTTCCCCCACTTACCTCTTTCATTGGTCAGAACTTATCTGGGCAACTTGGATTACTGGACTACTTAACTAATTAAATAGAATGTTGTAGAGGCCTGACATCAATTTCTCCCCACCCCACCCCCACCTTCCCATGGCAGAAGCACCTTTGTTTTCCTTTGGAGCAAGGGGGGAACAGGTGACCAAGAATCCTACTTACCTGCATTTCTCCCATGTAAGACCTCACTGCTGACTTACAGGAAAGAATCCAAATTTTTTTGGCATGGGATATAAATAGAATAATAAGAGTGATATTTTTGAGACTTAAAATTTGGCATCAGAAAATAAAAGGCAGGGAATAAATTAGCAGCTGATTAGAACAGTCTGGCAGGATATGGGCCTCAACCAGTAAGGCATTGTGCCAGAACTATTATTTAGAGAGAATTGGCCAAAGAATACACATACACCAAGAGTCTATTTGAACCAAACCCTGTGCTGAAAGCTTTATATACATTATCTCATATGATAAAAGTAATTCCCCCTTTAAGAGCATGCATACTTTTCTGCTGTGGCATTATTCACAGCTGGTAATTATATATTTGTGTGGTTAATTGGTTTACCATCTGGCTGTACCCACTAAATTTCCAGCACTGTACCTGGCACATAGTTGATGCTTGAAAAGTTTGTTGAATGAATACATGAATGTTATGACTACTGTCGAACCTAGATTCATGTGAAGAAACCTCATGGAATTCTAGAAAACCTTAATAAGCAGTATGCAAGAAGGGGCTAAGCAGGGCAACTTGTACACCAGAGGACTTGCTCATTGAAATTTCAGCTTCCAATGCTTCTATGCTATGGCTTTCAGTTTACATTCTTGAGAGAGATATTCTGATTGAGTCCGTTGCCCACTCATGATTCAATCAGCTATGACCAAAAGGGCTGTCACATAGTAGATAAGTGTCTGCAGGATTCCTCCCTTGAGGGTAATGGGTAAGGCACTTCTCAGAGAAAGAGAGTTTCATATAACAACTTTACTGGGGGCTGAAAAGGGAACCCCAATGGTAATTACTACCACACAGGTCTGGAAGAAGACTGTGACATAATGTATAGAGATGTACAGTATGGCACAGTGTGTAGATGCCAGACTTCAAGTCCCAGATGCAACACTCACTTCCTATGTGATCCTGGGCAAATTACTTAATTCTCAGTGCTTTAGTGTCCTCATATGCAAAGTGAGGATCATGAAAGTATTATCCACTTAGACTTGATATGAGTTTTAAAAGAGATAATACATGTAAAACATTCAATAGTTCCTAGCATTGTAAGCACTCAATAGATGTTAGCTTAACATAATTCTTACAATGGAAGATGGGAAAGTTCCATTTAGAATATCTTTATTCCTCTTAGTAAAATAAAAAACCTCATCAAGATTCTTTTAGGATATTTAATTTCTGGGAGAGAGTAGGTCTTAGTGTGATGAATAATTTCAAATTTGGAGAGAGAGAATTTTAATAAATCCAAAGTATTCGTTAGATCATTCGATCCTCAATTTTAGCAGTTTATTAAAACAGCAAAGTAGATTTAACATAATCTCCATATAGACCCTTAAAAAATCAGTTTTTCCATACTTTCTAGTTGCACTGGAAGTGGAGGACAGAGATTGCACTTTTTAAAAATTTGTCTTTATTGTTGATATCTCCTTTCTTCCCCTTTATTTCCCCCCCCCCCCCACCCCCTCACCCCCACCCCTCACCCCTCACCCCATGCCTTCTCCACATTATTGTCTGTGTCCATGGGTTATGTATATATATGCATATAAATTCTTTGGTTAATCTCTCCCCCCACCTCACCCCCACCCCCACCTTCCCTCTGAGATTCCTTAGTCTGTTCCATGCTTCTATGTCTCTGGATCTATTTTCATTACTTTATTTTGCTCATTAGATTCCACATATGAGTGAGATTGTGTGACACTTGTCTTTCTCTGACTGGCTTATTTAACTTAGCATAATACTAAGAGATTGCATTTTAAAATCATTATTTCTTCACCTAGACCCAACATTTAAGGCCAGGATCCATAGGCCTGTGCTAATAGGGAAGTGATGAGTTAACATTTGGCTGTTCAAGGCTCCTGATCTAATCACTTTACTAATGTTTTAAGGATAAAGTGAAAATTTTGTAATCTGTAGCTGTTGTAGGAGGCAGAACAGGCAGTTGGATATGCTTATCCACCTATTTAAATCAAAGGTCATTGCATTGATTTTATTTCTTCACATTTAGCAACACTTTATAACCTGAAACACATATTACAAATGTCAAGCTGTGCTTCTTAAGCCTAATGAGTTTCTCCATGAAGAACCAGAGGGATAGTGAGGAGCAGTTTGGAAAAGGGACTTTCAGAAACTTTGTGAAGTAATTGTACTATCAAATTTATGGTTATCTTTTAATTTAATTATGTCCCCTTTTGGTTCCCTGAAGTCTGGATTCTTGCTTTATATGCTGAGGGATATATCGATAGCAACCTCCAGTTAAGGTCAATTTATGTAAGGAAATACTGTATTATGATTATAATTATAGAAAGTCTTTTGAGATTTTGATTGCCTTCTGATTCAAATATTTCCTTTGGTTGTCAGGTCATTTATCATTTAAATGCAGATTAATGTGCAGATTGAGAGTTAAGGTGAAGGGTTCTTCTCCTTTAAAAACATCTCACTCTAATTTAGAGAATCTTAGCACTGGAAAGCAATTTAGAGATCTGCTGGCCCATGCCCTATGTTTCAGAGAAGAAAAAACTAGAGACCAGAAAAGTTGCATGACTAGTTCAAGATCACTCATCTGTATAAAGGCAGAGATAAACTCTGTATTAATAGGTGAAAGATTTCTCCACTGAATATCATGAGCAAAAAAGAAGTTATACTCCCATCACATCCTATAGAAAAATTGGTTACTGTGAGGATTATTTTGTTTTGTTCTGTGGCTTTGATGTTGTTGTTCAGAAAGTTCAACTTTTTATATTTGTTTTCCAAAGTGCTTAGAGCTCTCACTAGTAGGTAGAAGGTTCTCAGTACTTCTACCAGATGCAATTTCATGCATTAACTTTTGTGGCTGAGATGTATGGTTGTGGCTAACTTAATGAGAGCTGTGAGTCCCATCTGCTAGTTTAAACCAAAGGACTCAGGATTAGTAATCGGACTGACCAATATAATCTCATTTGGTTACTTTTATTTCATGGATGGTATAAATACACTGTAGTCATTACATTTTTAAAAAAATATTATGAGCAAAGTGAAGCCCTCCAACCTAAGTATAATACTAAGAAAAAGCTACTGGATCAATGTATGCTGCTTTTAAGGTATTAATCTTTTAAACATTGGGAAAGGCTAAAAAGCTTCCCTGCAAGAAGGTCTTATGTGTCCCGCCCCCCCCCCCCCCCCCCCACACACACATTTCATATAACAATTTTATTGGAGGCATTCTTACTTTTAAAAAAAAACTATTTTTATTGATTTCACAGAGGAAGGGAAAGGGAGAGAGAGATAGAAACATCAATGATGAGAGAGAATCATTGGTCAGTTGCCTCCCGCATGCCCGCACTGGGGATTGAGCCCACAACCCGGGCATGTGCCCTGACCAGGAATTAAACCATGACCTCCTGGTTTATAGGTCGATGTTCAACCACTGAACCAAACTGACTGGGCCTTACTCTTTTTAAAAACCTTTTATTTTTTATTGTAAAGTTCATAATACATTCAGAAAAGTGTGTGAAAACCTATGTGTAAATCTTAAGTAATTATTGTAATAACCCCTTTGCTTTTCTTTATAGCATTGCCACCATTATGTATTCTTCAACAAAAAATAAAATATTATAAACTTTATAATGTTTTATATAATGGGATCAGACAGTGAGTAATCTTCCATTCAACACTATGTTATGTGTCATCTTTCATTCAACACTATCTTAGTGAAGTTCATTCATATTTGCATGTAGTTGCTGCCTCTGCCAGCCCTCTCAGTCCCAGCTTCGTTTGGAAGGTCATTCTGGATGGTTCTGCTGTTCAGTCTAATTAGCATATTAGCTCTTTATTATATAGAATTCTAAAATATATTTATCTATTCTTTTGAGGATGGATAATTAGGTTGCTTACAGTTTGGGGCTAATACACATGATGTATTACAAATAAACCTGTATGTGCCTTCTGCTGAACATTTTTTATCTTTTCTTCTTCCTCCTCCTCCCCCCTTCATCATAATTCTCCTCCCCTTCCCCCTCTTTCTCTCCTTCTCCTCCTCCTTCTTCTCCTCCTCTTCCTCCTCTTCTTCCTCTTCTCCTCTTCCTCCTCCTCCTCCTCCTCCTCCTCCTCCTCCTCCTCCTTTTCTTCTCCTTCTCCTTCTCCTTCTTCTTCTTCACCCTTTAACATTTCATACTGTTAAAGAGTGGTGATGAACTTCTTTAGTTTTTACTTGTCTGGGAAGCTCTTTATTTGTCCTTCAATTTTAAATGATAGCTTTGCTGGGTAGAGGAATCTTGGTTATAGGTCCTTGCTTCTCATCACTTTGAATATTTCTTGTCAATCCCTTCCAGCCTACAAAGTTTCTGTTGAGAAATCAGCTGATAGTCTATGGGAGTACCCTTGAAGGTAGCTAACTGCTTTTCTCTTGCTGCTTTTAAGATCCTCTCTTTGTCTTTAACCTTTTTCATTTTAATTATGATGTGTCTTGGTGTGTGCCTCTTTGGGTTCATCTTATTTGGACTCTGTGCTTCCTTGATTTATATGTCTATTTCCTTTACCAGGTTAGGACAGTTTTCAAATAGGTTTTCAATTTCTTGATCTCTCTCTTATCTTTCCAGCACCCCTATGATACAAATGTTGGTACACTAGAAGTTGTCCCAGAGGCCAAATGAAACACATTCTTGAAAAATTTATTGTCAAATTTTTAAAATTTTTGCTCATCTAGTAGATGTGCAGTAATATTCCATATATATGTTTTGTGATGAATTTTTCTTAATCTGTGACTTTCCTATTCATTTTTATTAACTGTATGTGTAGTTAACTTTCTCCCCTCACTTTTTCTCTTCCTCCTCCCTATATAATTGTAAGCTTTGTGAGGACAGGGGCTGAGTTTATTTATTAATTTATTAATTTTTTTGTTAATTTTCGCCCAAGAATGTTTTTTTATCGATTCTTAAAGTGGAAGGGAGGGGGAGGGACAGAGATAGAGAGCAACATCAATGAGAGAGAGACACATCAACTGGTGGCCTCCTGCACGCACCCCCACCAGGACCAGAGATCAAGCCTGAAACTGAGGTACGTGACCTTGACAGGAATTAAACCCAGGACCCTTCAGTCCATGGACACTCTATCCACTGAGCCAAATTGTCTAGGACAGGGCTGAGGTGTGTGTTTTTTTTGTTTTTTTATATATATTCAGATCCCACACTAGAGCACAGTGTCTTGAAGCACATACTAGTAATCCTATTTTAAAAATAAATGTCATTTAAAAAAATAGCCAATTTTGTTTTCTGTTTTCTATGTCTCTTATTTCACAAATAATTTGCATGAAACATGTTTTTTTTTTTTTTTTTTTTTTTTTACTCTGGATGAGTAGTTCCACCTGCATCTTTAATCCTTGTGGTGAAAGCCACATTGTTCCACTCACAGTACAATGAAGGGTATCCTGGACTGTGCTCCTGACCTCATAATGAAAATTACCAGCAGGATTGGAGGATTCCTAAATAATATGAGCCTGCTCTCCTGCAAATGTCTTTAACAATAAATGATGAGAAAGACAAAAGGTGCAATTTATATATGTTTTATTATGGAACATCTCTGTAGATTTTTAGAGTCCAAATTTAAACTGAAAATGAAAGAGAGCTTATCCTTTTTGGTCTTTGGTTACATATAATGGAATAATTTCAGTTAGGAGTGAGATGACTCCTTTGGGATCAGAGGGATTTCAAGAGATTATAGAGGTACCTTGTTTTTTTTGGCTTAATTGTAGACAGTTTCAATAAGGGTGATACATTATTTGTGACCAGTTGATTTAATGGGAAATGGATTATGATTAGAAATATGAGTTAAAGCCATGCCAAAAACCTTCAGAAAATTATAACTAAAGGTCTGTGTAGGAGAAATTACTTTTTACAACATGGCAGAAAACACTATTTAGTATCAGATTCCAGAAAGAAGGAGTGTTAGAACTGGAAAAAACATTAGTGATCCAGTCTCTTCATGCTACATGAAAGTGGGAACCAGAGCCATAAAAGGGCTTACTGAAGATTACATAGTCAGGCAATTAGTTGATTGAGGCATGCTTGCTACATTGGTCTTTTGACTTGTTCACATTCCTGTTATGGATATGTGATACTAAAGGAGTTTGTTGAACTGCTATTATCCCATAATTCCAACATGTTGCATCTTCTCTTAATTTGACTTCCCTGGGCCCTAGCTTACTTGTGTATAAAATAGGGGTGGGGAGACTAGTTGATATCCAGGTTTGTTTCTATTTCTAAAAATTTCATTCTTTCATGGATCTTTTTTTTTTTACTTTATTTTTTACTGTATACGCTATTGCAGATATTCCCTTTTTCCTCCCCTTGCCCACCTCCCCCCAACCCCACCCTTCTCCCCTTTCCCTCTGGCAATCATCACACTGTTGTCTGTGTCCATGGGTTATGCATATATATTCTTTGGCTAATTCCTTCACCTTCTTTCATCCAGTTCCCCTCCCCACTGACAGCTGTCAGTCTGTTCCACGTGTCCATGCCTCTGTCTCTATTTTGTTCATCAGTTCATTTTGTTCATTAGATTCCACATATAAGTGAGATCATGTGGTATTTATCTTTCTCTGACTGGCTTATTTCATTCATGCTGTTGCAAAAGAGTAAGAGTTCTTTCTTTTTTATAGCCATGCAGTATTCCATTGTGTAAATGTACCATGACTTTTATATCCACTCACCTGGCTTGTTTCCAGATCTTGGCTAGTGTAGGTAACTTTGCTATGAAAATAGCGGTGCATATATTCTTTCAAACTGGTGTTTCGGGATTCTTAGGATATATTCCTAGAAGTGGGATCGCTGAGTCAAAAGGCAGTTCCATTTTTGTTTCAGGAAACTCCATACTGTTTTCCGCAGTGGCTGTACCATTCTGTATTCCCACAGTACACCAGGTTTTCATTTTCTCCACATCCTCGCCAGCACTTGCTGTTTGTTGATTTATTGATGGTGGCCATTCTGGCAGATGTGATATCTCATTATAGTGTTAATTTAATCTCTCTGATGATTAGTGATGTTGAACATTTTTCATGTGCCTTTTGGCCATCTGTATGTCCTCTTTGGAGAAGTGTCTGTTCAGGTCCTTTGCCCATTTTTTAATTGAATTGTTTATCTTCTTGGTGTTGAGTTGTATAAGTTCTTTATATATTTTGGAATTTAAACCCTTATTAGATTTATCATTGGTGAATATATTCTCCCATTCAGCAGGATCCCTTTTCATTTGGTTAATGCTTTCTTTTGCAGTGCAGAAGCTTTTTAACTTGATATAGTCCCATTTGTTTATTTTCCCCTTGTTTCCTTTGTCTTAGGAGATATACTGGCAAAAATATTGCTACAAGAGATATCTGATATTTTACTGCCTATGCTTTCTCCAAGGATTTTATGGTTTTATGAGTTATATTTAAGCCTTTTATCCATTTTGAGTTTATTCTTGTGTATAGTGTAAATTGGTGGTCTGGTTTCATTTTTTTTACATTTATCTGTCCAATTTTCCTAACACTCATTGAAGAGACTGTCTTTACCCCATTTTATGTTCTTGCCTCCTTTGTCAAATATTAATTGACCATATAGGTCAATATTTTTTTGAGGATTTTAGCATCTATGCTCATCAGGAATATAATTTTCTTTCTTTGTAGTATCTTTATCTGGTTTTGGAATTAGGATAGTACAGGCCTCATCAAAAGAGGTTGGAAATCTTCCCTCTTCTTGAATTTTTTGTAATAATTTGAGAAGGATAGGTATTAGTTCATCTTTGAATGGTAAAATTCACCTGTGAAGCGATCCAATGCAGGACTTTTATTTGCTGGGAATTTTTTTTATTACTGCTTCAATTTCATTAGTTGTAATCTGTCTATTCAGGTTTTCTGATTCTTCCTGATTCAGTTTTAGAAGATTGTATATTCCTAGGAATTTATTTATTTCACCCAGGTTGTCCAATTTGTTGGCATATAGTTGTTTACAGGATTTTTTACAATCCTTTGAATTTCTGTGATATCATTTTGTTACTTCTCATCTTTTATTTCTGATTTTATTTATTTGGGTCCTCTCTCTGATTTTCTTGATGAGTCTGGTTAAATGTTCATCAATGTTGTTTATCTTTTCAAAGGACCAGGTCTTGATTTCATTGATCTTTTGTATTGTTTTGTTAGTCTCTATTTCTGCTCTGGTCTTCATTATTTTCTTTCTTCTACCTACTCTGGGCTTTGTTTATTATTGTTTTTTTTTCTAGTTCTTTTAGAACTAGGGTTAGATGGTTTATTTGAGATTTTTCTTGCTTCTTGAAGTAGGCCTGTAATGCTATGAACTTTCCTCTCAGAACTGCTTTTGCTGTGTCCCATAGATTTTGGGTTGTTGTGTGTTCATTTTCATGTAATTTTTTCTTTCTTTGATCTCATTGATAACCCATTCATTTTTTAATAACATGCTATTTAGCCTCTATGTGTTTGAATGTTTTTTGAGTTTTTTAAATTGTAGTTGATTTCTAGTTTTATACCATTGCAACCCGAGAAGATGCTTGATATGATTTTAATCTTTTTGAATTTGTTAAGACTTATTTTGTGTCCTAAAATGTGGTCTGTCTTTGAGAATGTTCCATGTGCACTTGAAAATTCTGCTGCTTTGGGACCAAATGTTCTGTAAATATTAATTAAATCTACTTGATCTAGTGTATTATTTAAGGTTGCTGTGTCCTTGTTGATTTTTTGTCTGGAAGATCTATCCGTTGATGACAGTGGGGTGTTAAAATACCCTACTGTAACTGTATTGCTGTTGATCTCTCTCTTAAAGTCCATCAAGATTTTCTTTATATATTTAGGTGCTCCCATATTGGATGCATATATGTTTACAACGGTTATATCCTCTTGTTGGATCAATTCCTTTAGTATTATGTAGTGACCTTCTTTGTCTCTAGTTATGGCATTTTTTTAAGTCTATTTAGTCAGATATATGTATTGCTACCCCAGCTTTTATTTTCATTTCCATTTACATGAAATATTATTTTCCATCCCTTCACTTTCAGACTGTTTGAATATTTTGTTTTGAGGTGTGTCTCCTGTAGGCAGCATATATATGGGTCATGTTTTCTTATCCATTCAGCTACCCTATGTCTTTTGATTGGAGCATTTAATCTATTTACATTTAAGGTTATTATTGATAGGTACTTATTTATTGCCATTTTTCTTTATACCTATGTTTCTCTCTATACATTTGTTCATGGTTCTTTAAAAAAAAGAAAGTAGAGATAGTTGTTTAAAGAACCTTAGAATTCTTTCCTTCTTCAATCTCATTTCTTGCCACTTTGTGCCCATCCCATCCCCTCACCTAAACTAAAACACCGCTTCCCAAATGCCCAGGTTCTCTTGTTGTCTCAGAGCATCTGCACATGATATGCCATTTGATGTCTTTGCCCTGCTAACTCCTATTTGTTCTTAAAATATATATATATTATGTAGTGACCTTCTTTGTCTCTAGTTATGGCCTATACTAAATATATATATATATACATATATATATATATATATATTCGAATATATATATATATTCGATTTCAGAGAAGAAGGGAGAAGGAAAGAGAGATAGAAACATCAATGATGAAAGAGAATCATTTATTGGCTGCTTCCTGCATGCCCCACCATGGGGATCAAGCCCACAACCCGGGCAGCCCAAGAATCAAACCATTACCTCCTGGTTTAGAGGTCAACACTCAACCACTGAACCATACTAGCCAGGCCTAGTTGTTCTTTAAGGCTCAGTTTGAGCACCAACTTCTCAGGAAGCCTTTCTTGATGTCTTCTTCTATACTTCCCCAGCACCTAGCACCTCCTGCTATTACAATGTTTATCACACTGTATTGTAACTGTCTATGTAGATCCCCCTCCCTCTCCCTTTCTAGGTTGTGAGTTCCTCAGCTCTGAAAATGAGTGCCTGCAATGTGTCAGAAACATAGGACAGGTTCAATAAATGTTTGTTTAATAATATATAGACAGATTGCCAATTGTTTATCTCCAGGAGATGATCAGCAGTTCCACCTTGATCTGTATCTTATCTTCCTGCAGATTTTGACATTTTGTCATTGGCTGATTGGCAAGGCCAGTTTGTGTCTTGGATTGAATAATGAAGTTAAGATTCATTTTCCATGAGCCACCTCTAAACATTGCCCTTGTGAAGTCCCTTGGTGCCACTTTGCTAATGGAAGGAGCTCAAGGTGAGTGACTTTTGAACCTTCATCATTAAGGACAGCTTGAAGCTAGGTTATTTGCCATCTGGCTGCACTTGAACATCCCAAACCATGTTTTAAGGAGGGGGCTCCAGAAACACATGTAGGCCTCAAAGAAAGTGTGGCTCCTGTGAGTTTACAACATCTCGTGTACACAGGTAGCCTCTTTAGAGTTCTGGGGATTTAGGTGTGATGTTTTTCTCTGCAGTGGGAGGATGAAAAGAGGTCAGTCTTTTAAAAAATTATCAGAGGCTTTCCCCTCTGAGTTTGCTAAGTGGTTTCTAACATGTTAACTCAGGTTGCTGCTTCTGATTGCTGGTTAATTGCTGGCAATAGCAAGTGGCTGTCCTGACAGCAGCTAGATATTAGAGGTAAGAATAGAATGGTTTAAATGGCAGTAGAGTGCCAAGACCCACAAGCCCAGATTGCCGTAGGCAGCTAAAGAAGCCACTTAGCAAGGGGAGCTCAGAAGGGAAAGCTTGCTTGGGAGTCCAAGGCTACCAGAAGTATGAAAACAGAGGACATGATTCTGGCAGGAACTGGGACTCTGCTGTGTTAATTTTCATGCTAACTGATAAAGTTGGTCACCATGCTTTTGGAAAGTTGCTTCTCAGTATCTCAGTGTGTTGGAATTCTGAAGGAATCCAGGATAAAATAAGAGAAGTATTACCAAATGGAAATCAGAAAATTTAAGATTTTGATAACCTGAGCAAAATTAATGCACATGACATGTAACAGAAAAGTAATTTCATACTATTGAAATTACCTAATAATTATTGGTAAAAGTTATGAAAGAGGCTTTCCCCCTTCACCTCTGCTTTTCCTTCTCTCCTGGGCTGGGGTGGGGATGTGGACAGAGGAAGTCCTTTCTGTCATTCATTTATTGAGCTCACTGACTGCAATGTAGCAGGCTTTAGGGATATAACATGAAACTGGATGGAATTTAAAGGGTATTTGTCCTTTCTGCTTTTTCATTATTCCTCTGAATGTTTAATTCAGCTATTGACCCTGCTGGATGCTATTTTCTTTTCTTTGGTTGGGGTGAAATGGCTGGCTGGCTATGTTTGTGTGTAGGTGAGGCAGATGGATGATAGTTTCAGCAGGAAGACCAGGGCACTTTCTTTGTAACTTGGGACTCAACAGCAGACACACAAGGAAGAAGGCTTGGGTTGGGAGCCTTTGGATCTCTGAGGCCTGATTGAATTTGTTACTCTTTGTCAGAGTGAAGTCACCACAGACAAACATATTTGATCACTAGTTACATCTGTTGAGACTTTAGCAGGAAATTGTTGGCACACTGAAAAGGTCTTTTGAAGAGTTTAATGAATGAACATTTTCCCAGAGATATGGGCAGGGCTAAGGAAATCAGCAAGAGATGAAGAAACATCCAGAGAGTAGCAACAGTGGACAGAGCTTTCTGATTAAAATTTGACAATTTCATGGAGCTGTCACTTGGAGACAACATATTAGCTGAGGACTCAAGCATTTGACCATGGTGATGAATCATTCCCTTCCCATTGGAACATCTACAGATATTTTTAAATCATTTTATAGATGAAGCATGTTAAGGAGTTAGCCCAATACCATACCTCCAGTGAGTGGAAAAATTGAGGTTTGAACTCAGATATCTCTGAATCTAAATGCCATGTCCCTTTTGGCTATAGTCATTATATCTCTCATACAAGGCAGTAAGAGATGGGGGCAAGGGGTGATGTCATTCTTACCTGTCCCTTTTATTATGAAAACAGAAACTACTATAGAACCCTCTGGAAGACTTTTACTTATTTCTCACTGCTAAAATTATGTTACAAGGCCTCCTTCCACACCCATTCCCACCACTAAACCTGCAGAGAAGGCTAGGAAGATGACAAGTATTTGGTATTTCATCTTATATAGTGGAAAGTGATAAGGGAGTAGCAGTTGAGAATGATTCCTGAGTCAACCAACTAGAGGCTGACTTCTGTATTCTACAGTTCTTATGGCACATTCTTTCTTTAGATAACTTTATACATTCTAGCTGGTTTGGGTCAATACTGCAACTATTTGCCCTCTGGGTATTTAAGGTGGCAGCATATTTCTGATCTATTATGTATTGATTTTAAGTTGAACTCTGAATGCATTTTTATATTTCCTGTCTCTGGTTGTATGAGAGACACCTCACAGGAATACCTGTGGTACCAACTTAGAGATCAAGCGTGGAAAGCCCTGAGTACATTCCCTGGCACATAGCAGATATTTGGCAAATGGTGGCTATTATCACTACTCATCATTTGTGCATTTGGATGGGACTTGATGATAAAGAAAGATCTTGGATAGAAATGGATGGCTATGCAGATGGTTTTGACAAATGGGGCTTAGATGTGTGAACTCTGGTTTAAGACACCAGGTGATTCATTCTTGGCTAAGTGTGGAGAATGGATGGAGGGGCAGAACGCATTTGTTCAGAAGCTAGCTAGAGTGCTTTGAATTGCACAGGGCAGGAGAAGGAGAGAAAACCACAGGCAGATAGCTCTTTAAAATAAGTTCTATAGAGAATAGGACTTGTGAGTTAAAAGAAAGGTAAAATGATGGTAAATTGTTGCAGTTCACATGAGAGAGGATTGGGGAGTGAACTGGAGATTGTAATATTTAAGCTTTGCCCTCTCATTGGACTGGTCCCGTTATATTACAATCATGTCATATTTACATTTATTTTGCCTTGTCAACATAATCTGAGATAAGACAAGCACCATTCTAATTTTCCTGGAGGGGATGGAAGTAGATTCCAGACCTCAGATATGGCATTAAGTTTAGATGATGGCTTAGATGAAAAAAGAGATGTTCTTGTGCTCTTGTATAAGGGTCGATGGGAAATTATAGTAGTATTGCTTATATAGCATTTCTATGTGCCCAGCATTGTTCCAAGTACTTTACTTACATTATTTCATTTAATCTTCACAATGATCATATGCAGAAGATACCATTATCATCCCGTTTACAGTTGAGGAAACTGAAGGAAGGGAGGGTGAGTGACTTGACTAAAATCACACAGCTCATAGTAGTTTAAACCCTGGCAGTCTGCTCTGGAAGCCAGGCTGATTCCCCATATCAGTAGTTATGCTGGCTTAAATTTCTTTCTTTTATAGCATTAATAAATTGGCAATTACAGTAATGTAGTTGTTATTCCTTGCTTTTGAAATATTCAATTCTGTTATAGAAGATGAATAAATTTATAAAACATAGGTGAAACATTTTAAGGTCTAGATAAGCAGTTAGTAAATAGAGTATGTTTGTGTCAAACAGAGATGGGAAGAAATAAAAGGACCAAAATATATTAAACATTCATGAGGTCCCGAGTGCCAAATATTCATTATAAACTAAATATATATGGGATATAAGATATACTAAATATTAAAAAGGCACAAGGTATTCTGTTTACTAAATGAGCACATAATATTTATGACACCCTAATTCATAGTCATTCTGACCACATGTGCCCCTTGTCCAAGAAACACAAATAAAGTCATGGCTATTTATTAGCTAAGAAGTGAGTTATAGCTGTGGCCAGAGATATTTGTCCCTACATCTCTCCAATGAAATAAATGTGTAATGGGCTGGGTACCTTCCACTTATGGGACCCCCTTGTGCAAATCTCAATTCCGGTTTTTGTAACCATGTCATCAATAGGAAACGTGTGTGTGTGTGTGTGTGTGTGTGTGTGTGAGAGAGAGAGAGAGAGAGAGAGAGAGAGAGAGAGAGAGAGAACACAAATGTACACTGCTAGCCCAGGATTTAAGCAGTGAGGCCTTTTCACTCTGCACCCTCTTAAGTGTGTTAACTTATCATGATATCACTTCCCTTCTTTCTATGTGTTATAAATGGATCTTTAACAAACCATTCTATGACCTCCTGGTAGTATTTTTGACATTCTGGTTACCTACAATGGCATCAAGGTAATTTCCCACAGAACAGTGGTAGATGCCGACTATGGATACCTCAACAAAGGCCCCTGACAATCATACATGGGATCCTTGTGGGAAAATATAAGCTGGGAACTACTACAAACTGAGGGACACCTGTCTGCTCCTGGTGGCAATATTTTGGGACCTGAAACCCAGGAAGAAGGTTTCTGGTGATGCTTCATCTCTGTGCTCTGTTCTGGTGATTAAAGACACAAGGTAAGCTAATCAAATTTAGAGACATGGTAAATATCTAAAGGTTTTCATGTTGGAATGGTGTTTCATCTGTTCTGATTCTATGAGTGGAGCCGTGGGAAATCAATTCCATTTTGGACGAGATTATGAGATGTGAGGTGAGGGGAAGGAGGAGTGTGGGAACTGGCGATGGACTTTAATGAGGTACAGTTGAGTCCACAGAATTTTGAATGAGGTGATATAGGGAAGAATGACAACAGGGTTCAGCCTCAAGCAAGAGGTGTGTATGACAGGAGGGAGATAGGAAAAAAGGTCCTAGGAGAGGAGTACCACAAAGCAAGAGGTGCCCAGTAGAGGGGACCAATGGTTTCCCGGGGAATATGAAGGAAGCTGCTAATCCCCAGCATCCTGGGAACTAAATCTCTCTAGTTCTAGTATCTAGGGTCTCCTGTGCCTGTGATAAGTGAGCCCGGCTCACTACATACTATTGATATAGGGAGTGTGGACACCTCAAACCTATAATGGCAAATACTGGGGTTCCTGGTCTCATACTGTTCCTAATGAGTTCTATCCCACTTGCCTAAAAATCTGAATTACTGTGCTGTGGGCCTTTGGGCTGGGACTTTGAAACCTGGTTTACTCTAAAAAAGTAGTTTTCAAAAATTTTACCTTGACCCACAATGAGAAATACATTTTACATCACAATTCAGTACATACATTAACATATATATACATATGAAACCAAAATAAGAGTTTCATGAAATTTACCTCTACCTCATTTGATAACTCAAATGCCATTTCACTTAAAAAATGCTAATCACAACTCACTAAATTGATATATATTCCACTAATGGATTGTGACTAATAGTTGGAAAAAAATGTGTTAAAGGATTCAGGCTTGACTTTTGCTCTTTTTGTTGTTAGAACCCTGTGCTATATTGGGTAACAACTCTTGCCCCACTTGATTCCATGGAACCTAATTCATGCCGCCAACCAAATGCCTTAATTTCTTCCTCACAGATGGGTTAAAGATGAGTGAATTTATTTACTGGGGAACCCAAAGACTTTTGACCCAAATAATTTGCATATATTTATTCATGTAATTCTCATAGTCATGCTATCTATCCATTTATATACTTTATTTCTCCTTTCACAAATGAAGAAATGAGGATCAAGAAAGTTGTGTGATTCATCATCAATGGTTACATAGGTATTAAGTGGGATAATTAGGACTTGAACCCAGGACTGTTTGACTATAGTTTCAAGATAAGATGCCTCTCTTTATATCAACAAGATTCCTACCCCAAAATCTCTTCTATGTAGCAACTCTGGAGCTTGAATTCCCTTTCCATTTTCCCTCCTGAATCCCAAGCCCTCTTTTTTGCTATATATGCCACTGGAATAACTTGAAAGTAAAAATTTTATGTAGCATTTTTTTGGTCTTGTACATGTATCATTGGTGACTGTCCTCAGCCCCCTGGGTAAGAATATATATAACTTTAACTTATCCTCATAAGTATTTCCTAAGAAACATTTTGATTGATGCAAAAATTGCCATCATAGAAGCAGCTGTCTGTTATGTTGTCTCCAATGACACATCACACTTTTCCTCCTTAATTAGGAACAGGATGCACGTATGATTTATATCCTTAAGTTATGCCTAACAGGTGACATCTCAGTTGTTAGTATTTGAAATATCCCTTATAAAGCCTAGATTTAGTACAACAAAATGTGAATGGCAAAATGGCAGATACACCACGTTCTGGGAAAATTTCTTATTACCCTGTGTCTTCTTTATGTGTAAAATAAATGTGCCAATACATGCCATCTAGAGATGTCTAGAACTGTAGACATCTTTTAAAGTTTTGATGATCTTTGTTTAAATATGAGGTTAATGTCTTTGTGCTTGAAGAATATTTTCAAATGGGTTAGGGTGGCTTTATTGCTAAAAAGAACATGAATCATGCACGAATAAGTAGAAAAAGATCCTAGAGTTATATCAAGACAATGGAAATTTGGTCAATTAAAAAATACAACTTTTTTTCTGATTATAAAACAAATACACATTTATTATTTTTTGAAACAAAAAATGTATAACCTGGGGGGCTGAGTAAGGGCTGGGAGGAAGGAGGTAAAGGGGGAAAATGGGAGATATCTGTAATATCATCAACAATAACAAATATATTTTAAAAATGTGTAAAGCAGAAAATGATATGCTCAATACCAGAGTTAACTGTTAACATTTTAGGTATAATTATCTCCAGTGTTTTTTTTCAACATGTCTCAAATAATAAACATATGTACTCATATGTTTACAAGATTGGAATTAAACACATTATATTGAAATATAGTTTCATATATCTGCTTAAGAAAATTAAATTAAAAATTTAAAAATTTTATAAAGAACTTTTCCTATGCCACCATGTAGTCTTTGGAATTATATATTTTTAAATTTATTTATTCCTTTCTTGGGCATTCTGGTTTGTTTTTAGGATATTAAAAGTATAGTCAAATATTGTTATGTTTTTCCATGCAAACTTATGAAATTACTACATACATGAAAAGTAATATGAGAAGGTGGAAAATATTGGAAACACAAACAGTTCATGTAAAAGCAATTTTAACATTAACATTGCCTGGTTGCAATGGTTTGACTTATGAGAGCCTTTCAGCCACACTGCTTTGTTTTGTTCTGTGTTTTGACAGCATAGGTATTTGTTAATTCTCTATATATTTGACTTTATACAGCACACTTCCTCCAAATACCTTCTTTCTTTGGAATGCTACACATGTCCCCTTGATGCTTGATGTTAGCTGATGGTGCTGATTAGTTAAATCATTGGTGCAACTTGAGAAAGAATGCCTTTTATTAATGACATTCTTTGACCAGTATATTTTTCATTAAATGTCACTGTTCCACAGAGAGATATTTCAATAAGACCTAAAATATTTCAATAAATTTCTATTTTTAAAAAAGGATATTTCTAAAGAAATAAGTTTGAAATGAAAAAAATCTCCTACTTTTTCCTCTATTACCATTTCCCTCATAGCTCAGTGAAACAAAAGTGACAGGAATTCACTTGGCCTGGGTTTGGTCTTGGGTGTGCCTAGGACTCTAGGACAGCCTATGCTGGCTGCCCTTTAATTATTCTCTGTGATTGAAGCTTTTGTTGTTGTTTCCACTTAATATTCCACATAGAGATCTGATTTTCTCTCTGTTGTGTTAACTATTAAATTAACTTTGTAATACAGTAATTTTAAATTGTGCTCCACAAGGCACAAAGGTGTTGATCTCCAATGTAACCGGGGAGGTTGCTATATGTGCTGATTTTGGACCTTAATTCTAGACATTCTGACTCAGTAAGTCTGGAATGGGGTCCACATTTTGAGAGCCATCCTTCTGGGGAGGGGACTGGGTAGTGATAGGCAGATGGGTGGGCTTTAACAATCCCTCTGTCCTACCAGAATAGAAGTTTTTAAAAAAGAATCTGAAAACAACCTTTCTAAAGAATGCTGTTCCTCCACCCTAATACAAACGTCAGAAAAGCAATAACTTTCAAAAGCTCATAGAGACTTTCAGAATCTTACAAGAGGTATCTCTATAACACAAGGAGGTTGCCAGCTGCTCCATTTCTGGAAAACCTTTAAAATGTTTTGTCCATACTTTTGCCTTCTTTCTGTTTTTCCTCCTGTTATTTACTCTCAGCAATTGAATAGACATTCTCTATGATGTGAAGAGTGATATTAGTGGATGTTTTCATGAAGAATGAGAAAAGGGACAGAAACAGCTACTAAGTTTTTGCAATAGCATAAAAAAATAGTAACATGCTTCTCAATTTTTAATGTGTAGGGGGTCATCCCACAGTAACATGTGACTATGCTGTTTCTTTCAAGTGGGTTGTTTGAGTAGTTATTTTTTAAAAATGTGTGCATATATGGCCAATAACTCTTGTTTTAAATAATTCAGTATAGACATATAAGTGGGTGTGTCTGAATTACTTAGAGTCCACTCAAATTTGGGCAATCAGTTAACCTAGGCTGCATGCATGTTTCTAGGGATGGTAGTAGATATTTAACCAAACAGACAGCCCTTCAAACCTTCCAGCCATCTTTATCTGTGATCTAAATGGGACTAGACATTTTGTTAATGTTATAAATTGGTTCTTATTGCTGAAATTAATGGCTTGATCTTTTGTACAATGGCTTTTAGAAATAGTTTTTTTTCGTTGCTGAAATTACCAGAATTTAAAATATATGGATTGTTCAATATATTTTACAGGCACTTTCCAACTCTTTATGAAAAAGTATAAGAGGCTAGGAAGTACATTTCCCTTCACATGTGGGGTTGATGCCTGAGGCTTCAATATGATATGATCTTGGGTTCCCACAATTTTGAAGATTCTGGTCCCTTGAGGCTGACTGAGAGGTTAACTGAATTTTGTCTGTATAATTTATGATTTTTTTATTATATATTTTTTGTGCAAGGTGTGGTCAGAGCACTTAAGAATACAGAGCCTAGGACTTCATCTAGCTAAGAAAACAGGTTGCTTTTGTGCTATCTGCTAGTAAATGCTTGTAGTTGTTGCAGAATTTTATCTGAGAATTGCTTTACCTATAACTTTCCACAAATATAAACATTTATTAACAATATGTTAACACAAATATACTTTCATGTAACCAAATTTGTTATCAAGATTATAATGTTTTGAACAATGTTTTGAATTATTAAAATAAACCATTCAACATTAAAAGAAAACTCCTATTTGCCTTAAATAGAAATCCAATTTTCTGATAAGAATCAGAATAAATGTACGTTTAATTTAAATTTTATGATAACTAGTATGTATTTATCTCACAATTAATAATTTACCTAATAATAAATATATTTATCTGACAAAATAATGGATAGCTAGTGCTTTGTCTTTTCAAATCATCTGTGCAAATAGTCTTTCAATTTTTTAAATTATTCTTCATCAAATAGCTAAGAAACAAGCACTTCTTCTTCTGGGAAGATGAAGTAGACATATTTTTCCCTATTTCTTCTGCTAAGTATAACCCTGGACAGTAAATATACAACAATCATAAGGAGATTCTGAAAGAAGAAAAGAAGAAGACAGACAAGCTAGGATCCTCAGGACCCAAGGAATACCAAAATGGTCAATGCCCTGGGTTTTCTTTTTGTCTCAGGTATCCCAGAATTAGAGCTTTGTGGGGAGCTGATATAGGGTTAAGCCTGGACTGACCTGTGGGCAAAGTCATAAACAATTCCCAGCTTAGAGGGCACAGTCCTCCTAGCATAATTAGGCTTGACCTTATGAGGCTCTCTAGATCTTACTCGGGAAGCTAATGGGCTGAGGGAAGTGCAACAAGAACAAAAACAAATGAAACTTACAAGAACAAAAATAAGTAAAACTTACAACAGTGTAACTTACTGTGTAACTATGGAAACCACTACCTTGTTTACAGCTCACTATAAAATAAAGGCTCAGCTTGCCTTGGGATCTCTCTCTGTGGCCTTAGCCAGGCACAGGAAGATCCACGGAGACTAAGGAAAGCTAGAGAGTTCTGAACACTGTCTCCGTGTAAAACATTCTTCGCCGACTCCGTCCACACCTTTGGGAACCCCTGGACCGCTGGGGCTGGACCCCAGCAGAGCTTGATAAACTGGTAACCTGGGAACACCAACAAATGGAGACCAAAAAAAAAAAAGCCCCAGCTCAAGCCTGCTTTCTCTAGCCTAAAGTCCAGGAAAGGGGCAGCTTAGGAAGGCATAAAACTTTTAGATAATAACTGCTTTACTCCAGCCAAATACCACAGAAAAATCATGGTTCCACTTCACCCCACCAGAAAAGACTTTCCATCCTCTCTGAGCTGTAACGAGGAAACCCTTCTGCTGGAAAGGTACTAGAGAAGACCTTCCATCACTGCATAGTCGTAATAGGACCACCTTCCTGCCATCCATAGTACTAAAAAACTATGCAAAAAAGATACATTAAAAATAATACTGATCAATCTAAATGGAATTCTAAAAATTGTTTAAGTTACCGATCAGATGACAGGAAAAGAAAACAGAAATGGAATACTGAGAGAACAAAAAGAAAACTAAAAATTTAAATGGTAAGTTTAAGCCACAGGATTTGAATGGTTTAAATATATCAGCTATAAGACAGAGATTGGCAGAGTATATTAAAAATGACCCAACTATATACCCTCTATAAGAAATTCACTTCAAATATAATGAAATAGAAAGTTTGAAAGTAAAGAGATGGACAAATCTCTATCATGCAAACATTAATCAAAATAAATCAGGAGTGGCTATATTAATATCAGATAAAATAGACTTTAGAGAAAAGAAATTTAGAGTCAGAAATGACATTATAAAATGACAACAGGTCAATCTACCAAGAAGAGATAGTATTCTAAAGGTGTATGCACTAAACAACAGAGCTGCAAAACATGTGAAGCCCAAACTGGTAGAACTAAAAGAAGAAATAGACAAATCCACAATTGTAGTTGAAGATTTCAGTACTTCTCTATCAATTGTGATAGAACAACTAAACAGAAAATAAGCAAGGATATGGAAGAACTCTGCATCACCAGCCTACGAAACCTAATTGACATTTTTAGAAAGTTTCACCCAACCTCATCAATATACATATTATTTTCAAGTGCCCATGGGACATATACCAAATAGAACATATCTTAGGCCTTAATACAAACCTCAACAAATTTATAAGAAGTCATTTAGTATGTGCTTTCTGGCCACAATTGAATTAATCTAGAAATCACCAACAGAAGCAAAATCTCCAAGCACCTGGAAAGTAAACAATACACTTCTAAGTAATCCATGGGTCAAAGATTATACTGAAGAAAAAGTAAATTGAACTGAATGAAAATGAATATACAACATATCAAAATTTGTGGGATAGCTAAAACAGTACTGAAAGGGAATTATCCTATACTAGAGGCCCGGTGCACAAAATTTGTGAAGGAGGAGGTGGGTCCCTCAACCCGGCTTGCACCCTCTCCAATCCAGGACCCCTCGGGGTTATATCTTACTGCCTCTCACAATCTGGGACCACTGGCTACTAACTGCTCGCCTGCCTGCCTGCCAGATCGCTCCTAACCCCTCTGTCTGCCTGCCTGATCTCCCCTAACCACCTCTGCCTGCCTGATTGCTTCTAACTGCTCCCTGCGGACCTGATCACCCCTAACCACCTCTGCCTCGCCCTGCACCTGGGACCTGGGCTTCCCTCCCTCTGGCCAGCCGCAGGCATCCAGGATTCGGGCCAGCTTTGCCCGGGCCGGCCACAGCCGCAGGGGACCGTGGGTGGGCAGCTTCACCCAGGCCACAGCCGCAGGCGCCTGGGACCACGGGACGTGTGGCTTATCCCTCTCCTGGGCTGCAGGCGCAGCCACTGGCACCTGGGACCGTGTGGTGGGTGGCTTGTCTCTCTCCTGGGTCACAGCCCCAGACACTGGCGCCTGGGACCACGGGGTGTGCGGCTTGTCCTTCTCCCCCACAGGCGCAGGTGCAGCCGCTGGTGCCTGGGACCATGGGGCCGGCAGTTTGTCCCTCTCCCGGGCTGCAGCTTGGCTGGTCCCCATTCCTCTCTTGTGAGCTCATTTGTACCTGGCTGGTCCCCATTCCTTTCTCCCCAGTGTTGAGTGTCTGAGCCATCACAGTGTGATGGTGTGACAATCATTTGCATATTAGCTCTTTATTATATAGGCTAATAAAACCCTTATATGCAAATTGATCGAATGGCGGAACAACTGGTTACTATGATGTGCACTGACTACCAGGGGGCAGACACTCAATGCAGGAGCTTCCCCCTGGTGGTCAGTGTGCTCCCACAGGGGGAGCGCTGCTCACCCAGAAGCCAGGCTCACAGTTGGTGAGCACAGCAGTGGTGGCGGGAGCCTCTCCTGCCTCTGCAGAAGCACTAAGGAGCAGCGAGCTGAGTGGTAAGAAGCAGTGAGCAGGCAGGTGGTAAGGAGTGAGGGGTCCCGGACTGTGAGAGGAATCCCAGACTGCAAGAGGGATGTCTGCCTGCTGGGGGTTTTGGGCCTAACCGGCAGGTGGACATCCCCCAAGGGGTCCCAGATTGTGAGAGGGCGCAGGCCGGACTGAGGGGATCACCCCCCCCCCCCCAGTGCAAGAATTTTGTGCACCAGGCCTCTACTATAGCATTAAATGCTTTCTTCAGAAAAGAGGAAAGGTCTCAAATTAATAATCTAGCATCTCACCCCAAGAACCTAGGAAAAGAAGAGCAAAATAAATCCAAAGCAAGAATAAAGTAGGAAATAATAAAGATAAGAACAGAGATTGAAGAAATTAAAAACAAAAATAGAGAATACCAATGGAACAAAAATCTTGTTCTTTGAAAAGATCAATAAAATTTACAAAGTGCAACAAGATTAATGAAGAAAAAGCAGAGAAGATGCAAATTACCAATAGTAGGAATGACACAGGGAGTATCACTAAAGACCCTGCAGATAAAAATTTTATTTATTTATTTTTTGTTTTCGTTGTTTTTCAGATACAAAATTTAACTCAAAATGGAGCATGAACTTAAATTTAGAATGCAACATCATAAAACTTTTAGAAAAAACAGAAGAGAAAATTCAGTTTGGGAATTCAGAGTAGACAGAGTTCTTAGGCTAAACCCTAAAAGCACAATTCATAAATGGCAACTTGATAAATTAGACTTGATCAAAATTTAAAACTTTTGCTCTGTGAAAGACCGTGTTAATAGGATTAAAATAAAACTACAGGCTAGGAGAACATATTTGCAAACCATAGATCTTACAAAGGACCAGCATGTAGACTATCTAAAGAACTCTCAAAACTGAAAGTAAAGAAACAAATACTCCAGTTACTAAATAGCCAAAAGACAGGATATACCTGATACATATGGCAAATAAAGACATGAAAAAGATGTTCAGCATCATTACCCATTAAGGCAAGCATGTCAAACTCACGGCCTGTGGGCTGCATGTGGCCCACAACAAATATTTTTATGGCCCAGCCAATATAACGGTATGTAAGAAACGTTTCAATAAAAATGTTGTAACTTAATTTTTACAATATCCTGTTATACATGATCTGTATATATAAAGAGGTAATATGCTAATTGGTCCTAACAGTGTCCCAGTCATGACTGGTCAACAGGCTGCACGTGCACAGGAGCTGGTGGGCAGGGACAGGGGTGGGGACTTCCACCCCCAGCACAGACGTGTGCAGGCCTGCCCATCGCTAAGGTCACATTGCCTCGGAGGTGGAGGCCGCTCCCGAGGGAGGAACACGCAAGCAGGAGTTGGTGGGTGGGACGGGACGGGGGTGGGGACTTCCACTCCCAGCGCAGGTGCGTGCAGGCCTGCAGCACCTCCTGGCCCAGAGGGGGGTGTCAGGATGGGGGCGGGGCCTTGGCAGAGAGCTCTCAGCACTCCTGCACCGGAGTCTGAAGGCGGGAGAGGAAGGGAGAGCAGATGGGCAGTTAGGGGGTTTAGGCCAGGAGGGGAGAGCAGATAGGCAGTTAGGGGGATCAGACCAGGAGGGGAGAGCAGTTAGGGGCATCAGACAGGCAGGAGAGCTGTAAGGGGCATCAGGCAGGCAGGCAGGTGAGCGCTTAGGAGCCAGTGGTTCTGGATTATGAGAGGGATCCCAGATAGGAGAGGGTGCAGGCCAGACTGAGGCGCCTCCCCTACTCCCATGCATGAAGTTTGTGCACTGGGCCTCTAGTTATTAATAACAAACTACAACATTTGCTAATGATTGATTACTATCATGTTGCATTCATTTCCTTTATGTGCCTTATGCTGAGGCACACCATTTCTCTCCACTAATACTAGCAGTAAATATTTTAGCAGCCAATTGCCACATCATTAGTCTTGTACTGACTTGTTTGGTGTGCGCAACAGGAAGTATTTCACTTTCAGAGAACAAGAAAAATAGGTTTATTTGCGTTACACTTATTAATTTGTCCAGTTATTCAGTGGTAAGTTAATGTTCAAGAAAAAATATTAGTTTTTGTTAAAATGTTTTATTATTTTATGTTAATAATTACTCATTTACTTTAGCCCTTTGTATTCAGCATGTCTCTATAAAAATAAACCTATGTTTCTATGAAAATTGAAGCTTTTGTTTTTTTGTGGCCCACATAAACTGAAACCTTATTTGGCCCATGTTAGCCTTTGAGTTTAACATGCTGCATTAAGGGAATGCAAATTAAAGCTATAATGAGATATCACTACATACCTATCAGAATGGCTAAACTATATATACATATATACTATAATACCAAATGTTAACAAAGATTCAGATAAACTCAATCACTGATATATTGCTTGTGAGAATGTAGACTGCCACAACCTCTCTAGAAAAAGTTTTGTAGTTTCTGTCTATGCAACTATTAAGTTATTTTTTTGTAACATCAATAGCTAGGAACCATAAGAGCTTCCACAACTGACCCATCTTTGTTTTGATTGACTTGGTCTTTTAAAAATAGCAGTTACTTTCAATGAAGTTATGGTCAATCCCACAAGCCTGGGAGCCATCTTGTCTCAGATGCTTTGGGTTTCTTTTGCTCTTTCTTGAGTATTTATTTTAAGCCATCCTATTGCCTTTATTTCTCAGTTCTTGGTTGAACATCATATCTCTGAAATTTTAACAACTTTTAGTTTTATAGTTGTAATCATTACTCTTTTCTCTGAAACATTGACTTTGATCCCATTTGGGACTCATAGTGAGGTTTTCCATGACTGGCCCTGAGTAACATTGGGAAAATGGCAAACTTGACTCACTTTCCCACCTGTTACCTCTGCATCCCATGCTCCAGCTGTGAAGCCAAAGGGAATGAATGCACTATTAGGCAAGTATGCACCTGTAACATGAAGTATCTCTGGAAGTCCCACTGAATTCTCAGTCCCAGACCCAATGAAGAGGACTTGAATGACTCCCATTAGACAAATGGCATGTGGCAGAGAGAAAATAAAATTCTGCTTGGGGTGTAGAGTGGCTGGACCCAGATGGTCCTTTGGGTTCTACATGTTTGGCTGACCTCCAAATTCAGTAGTGGTTCTAGGGGTTTCTTTGCCTGTTGAAGTGACTGCCCCAGAGTGATCCCTCCTCCATGGAACCCACAGTGTTATATTCATAGGGCAGACCTCCTTGGGATTTAACTAGACAGTGGTCCAAGTCAAGCCTCTAGCATCCAAAGCCTAAAATGATGCTGCCGCCCCATTAACAACATTTCTAACATGAGGTTGGTGGTTTTGAGGTAAGGGAGAGTATTTAGCATGTACTCTCTGCCTGATTCCTTTTCAGGTATGGGTATCTGGGCTCTTGCTAATTTGTCCAGCTGTCCCATTGTCTTAAAGACCTAGAGTGAGAAGTACTATGTACTGAGTTGGAGAGGTCAGCCTTGTTAGAAATAGATTCTGTCCTTGTTAGCATCTTGGCTTGATTAATCTCTGCTGTTTCTGTCTTTTCCTATAATTTTTGTTCATTGGCTCTTTGGTTTACCAATTCTTTTATTTCCTGAAATTTGGAAGGTAGAGATAGAAGAAGCAAAGAATTTGAATTCCCACTGTTTGGAGTCTAGCACATGGTGTTTGTTTGTTTTTGCTTGTTTGTTTGTTTGGAAGTGTGTGTATAAGGCTAAATTTTAATTTTCTCTTTAGTAGATTATCCTTGGTGTTTCATTTTATTCTATCATTTTTCCAATTTGCCCTGTCTGTATGTATCAAGATTGTTTTGTATTATAGGATCTTCAGATACAAGTGGAGCTTATTTAGCTTGTTGTAGTCAGCACACATAGATCTTCAGTTATTTTTTATGATAAAAAACTTCTTAAGATGTGAAGTAGCATAGCTGTTCATAATGAAAAATTCTGGTTGGTGGAAAATAAACTTCATTTTTGAGGCAATAAAATGTCAGAGACAATAACCACTTGCAATGCTTACTTATCATACAATCCCTTGTTAGATTCTACACTTAAACAATAATGAAAGGAAAAACCAAAATGAGAACCCACCTCTCCTGAGAGTTACTTTTTTTCAATCTACATTCCCTGGCCAGAAGCCTCAATTTTTTTAAATCATGAGTTTTAAAAAGAGCATCATTTTGCATTTCCTGACAATATATCATGCAGTGACTCACAGAGCTGTTTCTGTAGGACAGGCACATTGGGTTGCTCTAACTGAGAACAAGACATGATGTCACAGGGTCAGCTCTGTGTAATGCGTCATCCGCCCAATATTACCAGGCAGCACTTGCCTTGATTCTGAATCTCAGATGCTGCAAAATGCTGAAGGGAAATATCTGTCTTATGGGATTGTCTATTGCAGGCATAAAATAAAAATCAATTTGATCCATTGGAGGTACCTTTACTCCTAAAGGATCCCAATGTACTCAGCTCCTGCCCCAGGGGTATTAGTCATACATCTCTGAAACATTGTCTCCTCTGTGCTGGAGAAGGCAGACTCCTCTGAGGCAGCCCTCTCTGCAACAAGTTTTATTTTGAGTGAAATATTAAAGAGCACTTTTAATTAAAATTACAGAAGAAAGTTTGGGGAGGCAAAATGTAACTTCCCACGATGGAATTTGATCAAGACGTAGTGGTTAATAATCCTTTTTTTAAAGGATTGTATGATTTATGTGGAAAAGCCCCTCGCCCCTTTATTTCAGAGAACAGTGGGAGTTCTCAGGAAGATGGATAGAATGAAAGAACAGAAGGAAACAGGTCACACAGTTGGCGGAAGAGTGGACAGTACCCAATAACTTGGAGAGAAAATCTAACAGGTTTAAATGGGTGAGAAAGCTATTAGGAAATCATCTGTATAAGAAATACGTGTCTGGTGTTTTAGAAATGTTTGCTAAAATTGAACTGCCTATCAAATGACTAAGTATACTTTCCTCTTGAAGCTTTTGAATGCCCAACATCTTAAAGATGAAGAGTCCTTAAAAGACCATCAGCTCCATCTCTGCATTCAAGTTTAGTGGTTTAAAAGCATCTCAGAAGGATGAAAATACCCTACTTAAAAGAAATTCCAGGGAAGGAATATCAGAAAGGCAAAATATTAAGTGAAATTCCTCATGTTTCAACTAAAACAGTGTTCTCTTTGTTCTTCATTTGGAGTAAGTGAAAAATAGCTCTTCTCAAATGTTACCCTGAAATGGATTCTGTGGAACCCTGAGGAGAAATTAGGAATCAGATTATGGGCTAATGAGGGTCCATGTTAGGATGGCGAGAACTTGATTTGAAGAATGGGGTCAGGATGGGTGCATCACTGTGATGTCACAAACCTCAGAGAAGAATAGTTATTGTTAGTTTTCTGTTTGTGCTTTTTGTTTTTATAAGGGAGGGGGAGTGATGTCTGGAAGCAGCAGTTGAGAGCAGGAAGAATGTCTTCATGGTGTGTGGGAAGCAAGTGAATGAGCAACTTCCACAGAGAGGCCCTCAGGAAAGGGATAACAATACTATTCAATAAATATGTGTTGAGCACATGTAGGTGCTGGGAAAGCAATGTGTCCTTAGAGTCATCTGGGGAGATAAACATGAGGCAGTACCAAAATCAGCACCCTTCTAATCCATCTTTCAGTCAAGTCAAGGAGGGTAAGTCAGGTGGAGGTAGAGCTCCATGGAGTCTAAGAGGGTCCAGTAATTCATTTGCAATGGGCAGGGTCCAGGGTCAGAAGGAAAGTGTTGGAGGAAGAGAGCAGTGAAGGTTTAGGTTAGGGAACCCAGGAAGTCCCTCTCATATCTCTGTTATGCTGCAGCTGCTTCCTGCTTTTCTTCACATTGGCTTTCTCTTCTACTCTGTCCACTGGCTGAAAACGGCTGTTCTCAAAGCCCCTGGGTATTTATATCTCCTCTGTTCAAGGGGCCAGCCCAGATTGAAACTGCACACTTTTAGCCCTGATTCAAAATTTCCAACTATGGCCCAACTTAGGTCACCCACATTCGGGAGGGTGGGTCACAGAGGACAGATATGCCTAAAATGCCGAGCTTGGCAAGAGACATTTTCCAGAGAAGGGAGATTGTTGAGAACTGGGTGAGCAACCTAAAACGTGTCTTCCCTAGACTACTTTTTAGGACTCTAAGGGTCAGGGAGAATGTTGGGTGTGTGTCCTCCTGTGTAGAGTTTGCATGGGAATGGAGATTGTAGTAGGTTCACTGGCATGTTGTTGCTATTTTCCTGAAGCCTCCTCCAGACAACTCCAAAGGTAGAAAAATGCCAGAATTTCCTCCAGCCTAATCAGATTAACCTTAGTAATAAAGAGGCAGCTTTACTCCTCTGCTCTAGAATTAAAAGGAATCAACATTGGCTTTCCTTCTCCTGAGCAGGTCAGTGTTAATTAGCAGCATGTTTTTATTCATAACAAAAATATGATATATCTTTAATCCCAATGAAAAATGAATATACATCTAAATAACAAAGTAACATTTTATTAATTTCTCCCAATCAGCTAAGCTTCATATCTGCACAGTTCTCATCTTGTTGCACAAAAGCCCCCTTTGCTTCTCAGACATGCTCTTTGGGCATCCAAAGGTAATCCGTCAGAGCTGGTGCAGCTGCTGGTGTCCCTGAGTTGTGGTCTGCGTCACTCTTCTCACTTCCAGGTGCAGACCGCAATATCAGCCCCGTTATTGATGATGGCAGTCTTGGCCTTTGGAGTCTGATGGATGAAGCCTTGGCCCACGTTTATGGATTATATTTTTAATGGGACACATTCAAAATTCAAAGAACCTGAATAGGTCCTTGGTTTGGCACTCCTTGCTTGGACAGACTCTGTCAACAAGTCTACAGGGGTCTATTTTTAGAGCAGATAGAAGAGGCCTCTCAGGGGCAGAAGGAATAAATCAAGCTTCATCCCTGCATTCACTTACTCCATTCATTTATGAGTTCATTTTTTTCAACACAATATTGTCCACCTGATGTACAGTAATGATATGATCTAGACCTACCCCCAGGGAGCTTTCTGACTAGTAATAAGCAGTTTCAATCAGCATGAGTGCTTCAGTTGGGTGTGGAAATATTAGGAGACAACTTAGGAAATGTACTGACCGGCAACTCTAGCATCTGAGATGGCTTAAGTGGGAGGTAGTGAGTAAGTGGAGAGGTGAAGGATGAGCAGATGCCATCTGGTAAGGAGATGTGGGTGTGGGAATATTTTTCTAAGTACAGGGCACAACTACTTTGGAGATAGGGGAGCTAGATGTGTTAGAGAATCTAGAGAATTCTAGGAGTACAGGCCTGGTGTGGCCTGGGGCTGGAGTAGGAGCCATGCTATGCAGGCCTCATAACCATCCAAGATGCTGGGACTTCTACCCAAAGGGAATGAGAGCCACCGAAGAGCTTCAAGCAGTGGACAGGGATGAAGGCTCTTCTTCCTTAGTGCCTCCAGCTCCTCCGGCAGAGTCAACGATGCTTTCATTAAATGTCAGAAATCCAATTTTATTAATGTTCTCAGGCCCACACTTATTTTATCCACAAGCATGAATTAGAAGTGAATTAAAATGAAGAAAATCCATGTATTTGGTCCTGTTTCTGGTATCAGTGAGGCCCTTCTCAGCTTCCTCTCTCCATATACATACCCAGTTCCTGAAAACTCTTGTGACTGAAGCCCTGGACTCTCATCCAGCATGAGTTCTTGCCTTGGCACAAGAGTGACTTCTGTAGGAGCCCATGACATATTTTTATCTTTGCTTGCCCAATGTGAGCTGAGTTACTCTCCCTGTGAGGCATGCAGGAACCTGTGTCATTTTTGAAAAGTCTGTAGAAAGTGTGGGGACAGGTACCCAAGTCACAGCTGTTACAATGAGGCTGTGCAAGGATCCCCACAGGGTCCAATCTGCTGGAGCTGTACTTGGGCACAGGGAAGTTATTTTAATCTCTTTGGTACTGCTTCATTCTGTGCTTCCACCCAGGTGGCCTTCTTGTCTCATCCCACCATCTGTGTCAACAACTGGGGGCAGCAGGGAGTGGGGAAGACAAGTGACGAAGATTCCTTTTTTGCCAATAAGATTAGTTTATGTACTCTATGCTGGAAGTGTAAAAGGACAAAATTAAGTTTCATTCAATTCAAAGTTTTATTTCTGTCTTTGATTTCTGAAGCCCTAAAGGCATTGAAGGTGAGTTAGCCAGGGATATGGACTCCATTCTGGAGCCAATCTGGGCTGGAATGCTGGATCTGCCACCTACATTAAGGGTAAGCAGCCCTGCACGGAGGTGACAGCATCCCATTTCACAATTCATAAAGTTAGAGAGGAAGGGGTCAATACAGACATAATCTTAGGTGTGCCAGTTGTTAAAGGACAGCTGTGATCTATACTTCCAAATGAATCTTCAGCATTATTATGGTAGCCAAGGTAGAAGATAGTAGTTTTAGTTTCAAACTTACTTTGAGAAGACTAGGTGCTATGGGCAGGAGCAAAGGGCCCAGCACAAAGCAATACTTTTGGCTACTCCAGCCACAACAGGGATCAGGGCCAACTCCAGGTGGCCTTTGACATGGCAGGGAGTGTGAATGTGAAGAAGCAAAGACAGCTGAAGCCTCATGACTTTCCCACATATTGGAAGAAAAGTGAGTAGCATATTGTAGCTCTGAGTCTACTATTGATGATCCAGCTCAAGGGTCTTCATCTAAAAAATGGGTTCACAGGGCTTAGAGAGAGGTCATTAAGGAAAACAACCAGAAAAAAATCTGTCTTTGCTTTGTCAAAAATTCATGAGCAAAGTTGAAAGATGACATTGAGGACAAAGGTGTGGAGCTCCTGAAGTTTTACCCCATGGGTCCCTGTTTTTGCTGAAGTCTCCAGCTGTTGGGACCAGGATGGTATGAGACAAATGGACTAAATTTGGCAGCTCATCTAGCTGTCCTTGAGGCTAGAGCCCGCTGACCATGTGTTCCCTTATAATCCCGTGGTGAAGGCAGGTAAGGAGGCCAGCCACACAGCTTGTAAAATTCATCATCATCTGCATTCATTCATCAACAAACATTTGATGGCCACAATTTACCCAATACTGGGCTGGTAGAACTAGAAAACTAATACACACGCTTGGCGGAGGAAAAGGGAAGGGAGCTGCCAGCCAAGGCATGAGACAGGGACATTGTGTGCTGTTTGCTGCTACAATTGAGGCATAGGAACAGGAAGGATGGGACTGTGCAGGAATTGATGCAGGAGAGGGCTGTGGGGGCCCTTCCTATCATTTTCCACCTGGATAATCCCCAAGTCCTAGAGCTACAGAGGTGAAAGTCTTGTGTTGTTTTTTTTCTCTCAGAGTCATGGTCAGGTTGAGGACACAGACAAGTGGACTTTATAATGCAGTGTGAAAAGGAATAGACAGAACCCCAGGGAAGTGTAGGGGGATGGGCACCCAGCCCAGCTTAGTCAGGAGGCAGTGCTCAAACTGTGGCTTTAAGGATTGTTATGAGCTAAAAAGTGTGACCTCCCCCCCCAAAAAAAGACTTGTGGGAGTCCTAACCCCCAGTACCTCAGAAAGTGACCTTATTTGGAGTTGGGTCTTTTCAGAGGTAATCTAATTAAAATGAGGTAATTAGGGTGGGCCTTAATGCAGTGACAGATACATACACAGGGATAATGTCATGAGAAAATTGGTATTATGCTGACACTTTGACTTCAGACTTCTGGTCTCTAGAACTGTGAGAAAACACATTTCTGTCCTAAGCTAGCCAGGTTGTGGTACATTGTTATGGTGAGAACTAGAAAACTAATACACACGCTTGGCGGAGGAAAAGGGAAGGGAGCTGCCAGCCAAGGCATGAGACAGGGACATTGTGTGCTGTTTGCTGCTACAATTGAGGTATAGGAACAGGAAGGATGGGACTGTGCAGGAATTGATGCAGGAGAGGGCTGTGGGGGCCCTTCCTATCATTTTCCACCTGGATAATCCCCAAGTCCTTGTATTTGTTTCCTAGTTCCTGCCATTAAAAAAAAAAAAAAAAAAGGCCGGAGAAGAGGGTATTGCTTACATTGTGAAGATCTTGACCTAATGCTAAGAGTTTGGGATTTGTCCTAAAAGTGACCGGGAGCTACAAGGGAGCTCCATCATAGTCAACTTGCCCTTTGGCAGCATTACATAGCCTGAGCTGCAAGGGGTGGAGCTCAGAGAGGGAGGCACTGATCTTCCTCTGAAGCTGTTTCAGAGACTAAGAGAAGGGGGACCTGGAGAAGAAGTTGTTGAGGGGATGGTGACCAGCTGGCTGTGGGGGATGAGGAAAGAGCCAGGGAGCTGAATGGTCTAGGGAATTAATTGGGTGCTGGTAGTCTTCACTGAAGCATGGAACAGTTGCCTGCAGGGGAAGATGGTGCTGTTCTGGGCCTGCTGGGTTTGGGGAGCTGGTGAAGCATTTCAATAGAGAAATTCTGCATGGCCCTGGATAAATGTGAGGAATTTCAGAGACTCTGACCAGGCTCTTGCCTGGTGTGGACACAGTCACCTGTGAAAGTGTGGAGAGGAAGACAGGGTTGAGGATGGCTTACAGGTCTCTCTGGGACACTCCCCACTTCTTACTGTGCTCAAAGGGACTGTGTTGCAACCTGAAGAGGCCCCACTCCTTCCTTCCTGCTCTATGGCTGGGGCCCTGATTGGGATCCGGGTTCACACTGGATGGACCACAGCTGGCTACTTAATCCTGCTGACCCAGGGCTGAGCTAAGAGTGAGATGTGTTGGTCTTTGGGGAACCCATTTTAGAGATCTGAGTTCATCTGCTAGTATGAGCCTAACAACTCTTAATCCAAATTCCCCATTTTTCTGGTCTCACTGATCTATGCTGCACTTCATCATAGTCATTTTGAGATGTTGGTGGAAAGAATCCTGGGCTTTGAATCTGGAGCCCTCATGTGGGGTCTAACTCTTCCATAGTGAATTGTACAGGCAGTTTTATTTTGCTTACTTTCTCTGTGCCTCAGTTTCCTCACCTCATTGCCAGTCAGGGTCTCCATCAGATCAGACTGTGGAGGATTAAAGTGAGATGATACAGTAAAATACTTTGAGCTCTCTGAAGGAAAAGTACTTTGTAACTGTACTTTTTATTATACCTCAGTGTTGTTAATAATATCTTCTCTGCTGGAAAGACCGCTGTATTATTTTCAACTCTTTGATGGGAGATCATGCTCAGTATTTGATTTCTTTCCATTCATATCTCACCTTTTCCCAAACCTGCTCTCTTTTAAGACTCACTTTCAGGCCCCGGTGAATTCTATTAAACTCGGCTCAAGACCTGTAAGTCAACCATTCACAATGAGAGGCAGGAACTGGATTCCTAGTTAGAAGATGCTCAGAAGGATAAAGGGGAAGGCTTTATTACTATTAATATCAAGTAACATTTACCAGGTGCCTAACAGAACACAAGGCTCCATACAGCACAGAGAGTGGTTGCATCATTGACAATAAGGGAGAAACTCATCATGAGGATTCTAATCACCAGTAACCCTTCATATTGGATCCCATGATTCCCAAACCTGGCTCTGCGTCTGCTCCCTAACCTGGAAGTACAGAATCTGCAGGGTGAGATCCAGGAATCCATATTTTTAAGAAGCTCCCAGGGAGATTCAGGCACCTCTTTAAGTTAGAGGACTGTTGCAATGCTCTGAGAGCCACCGTCACCCACAGCACTGTCAGGAATCCCAGGGACTGGATTGCCTTCACCCATCTTCGTCCATATTCTTATTTATTGATGGCAGGCTCCAAGCCAGATGCTGTGCCTTAGGCTCGATGCCTTGGCCGACACACCAATGAGCAGGAAGAACATGATCCACATTCCCAGGGACTCATCATCCTCTGCTGTGACCTCACTGAGTCTTGGCCAGGTGAGAGAAGTCGTGGAGTTCTGCAGAAGAAGGCAGGAGCATGGGGGACTGTAGAAGTAGGGGAAAACCCATACAACCTCTTCCTTATACCTTTTCTTGCTTCTTGCCACAAATATTTATGGAGACAACACTTTAGGATGTGGAGCTAGGTTACTCTGGGTCCCAATGCCATACATAGGCAATGTGGTGCTGGGCCAGTTCCTTCTGTGACATGGGGCTCCCTAGAGTGGCATGTGCAGTGTGAAATTAGGGCCTGGACACAGTGAGAGCTTGATGAACTAACGGGACAAGGTCTTCCCTTCTCATGGCACTCACATTCCAATGGGAAGAGGCAACTTAAACCAGTGAGAAAGGAAGAAAAAGTAAGTTTGGATGGTGAGACTGCCATGAAAAGCCATCAGAATTTCAGGTTTAGCTTGAAACTGGTGACACTGGGCCTTGAAAAGCCAGCAAGATTTAAGGTAGATTCTTCCTTCTTATCACTTTGAAAACACTGCCTAAATCTCATTCCCTGGCCTTTCTTGGGACAGAGCACTAGGTACAAGGCTTTCCTGTTCCACCCCTCTCCTGCCTTGGGGGTGCTGGTGGCTGTCAGGCAGCAGTGGCCTTGTGAGCAAGCACCCCAGACCTCCTTTCAAGACTCCATTCACCCTCGTCATTGATTCTGTCATCCTGCCTGAGTTGTGCTGTTTTACAAGCTTGGGCTTCTAAGCCTCTGTTTCTTTACTGTCTCTGGTTTATCTGGAGCCTGTGTCTAGGGTGGCCGCTCATTCACTACTTCTTGGGGCAAGGTGAAGCAGTGTGCTGAAGGTTGGTTGTGGAGGTATGTGGCTCTTCTATGTTACTCACGTGACCCTCAGCTGGGGTTTGTGCTGGTATGCAGGGCTTCTGCCCCATGTTACAGCACTTCTGTGTGAAGGGAAGGGAAGGGGAAAGGGAAAAGGGGAAAGGGGAAAGGGGAAAGGGGAAAGGGGAAAGGGGAAAAGGGAAGGGGAAAGGGGAAAGGGGGAAGGGGAAAGGGGAAAGGGGAAGGTAGTTCTTTCTTGAATTTTCCAGGGCATTCAAGCAAACCCCCTGTAGTGCATGTTTGCTGGCTTTTTTAGCAATAAGCTTTAAGATATCTAACAAACATTTGTAAAATACAAATTAGAAAAAGTTGAGAAAGGAAGAAGAAAAACAAGACTAAAGTCAAAATGATATAGACATTAGGCCAGTTCAAAATACAGACTGTAAAATATTTTGCTTGCTTATGCGTAGATGACAACTTTGCTTCTCTCACAGCCGCATAAAGGGCAGTGCTGTCCCTGCCTGCCATGGGGCTAATGTCAGTCTCCACTGCTGACTGATTCATGAGGGACAGAGGTGCACTGGATTGCAGCCTCAACGTGCTGGATAAAGCTCCTCTTCAAAAACACGTCCCTCCTGGGGACAGTGCAGGCAGGGCAGGCAGAGGTTCCTGGGACAAGGCTTCCAGTAGCAGCAGGACTGAAGCAGAGAAATGATTGTGTGCTTCAGGGTGAAGTGCATCTCAGTTTTAATCCCACTGCTCTGCATATTAGCTGTGTGATGTCAGGAAGGTTTCTTAACCTTTCTGAATCTTGGTTTCTACATCATAAAATTGGGCAAGTAAACCTTACCTTGTGAGAACAGATTGATTAATCTAGACTCAAAATGTACTCTGTGAGTGTGGCTGTTAGCATTGTCACCACCAAGATGAGCATGTTAATTGACAATTGGATAATATTTATTGAAAACTGACTATATAAATAGCTAAGCTGCCTTATTTATCCCCATCAGAACCCTGGAAGAAAGGCATTATTACTTTTGTTTTAAGATAAGGAATAATAAATTCAGAGAAGTTAAGAAATTTGCCCTAAATACTGAGCCTCCATCTACCTTCCCTTTAAGAGATTACAAATAAAAAGTGCTTCTAAGAGGAACTTTAATCCTGCTCCAGGAGTGCTATAGTAATAACCATTGCAAAAATAATAGTAACCCTAATTGGACACTTTTTCATGTTAGGCATTGTGCCTATGCATTTTACATGAATTATCTTACTTGATTTTTAAAACAACTCTCTGTATAGGTATTATCATTATGTTTGCTTTATCAGTGATGGCACTGAAGCTTAGAGAGTTTACCTTAGCAAGTTGAGGATCCAGAATTCCTGAGACAAGCATAGGAAACTGTTCAATTGTTTTTTCAACAACTAGCCATTGAATAGCTGCCATGTTCTATGCACTGTGGTAGGCCCTGGGGGTTCCATGATGTACAAGAAAGACAGTGTGGCTGCCCACATGGAGCCTGGAAATCTCATGGGGAAGCAGGCAGTCATATCCAGCAGGATGGGACTTGGGCCTTGATCTCTTGTCTCTTATTCTGGGTTCCTTCTCCTACACACGATGCTGAAGGGAAGCTACAGGTTTCTGCCCAGCCTTCTAGGCCATTCTAATATTTGAAAAAGCTAGATGGAATTTCACCAGAGCCAATGGCTTCATTTTCTGGACTGGTGTTTTTGGTTTTTTGTTTTCGTTTTTGTTTTTGTTTTTTGCTATAAAACTCTTCCTCCAAACAGAATCTTTAATTTGAGCCCAACCTCAAAATAGAACAAAGCTGGAACTTTCTGGTTGAAGGTTGGGGATGGATCTCCTCTCTCATCTCCAGTGCCACTGGGGGCATCTTCCCAGACTGAGGAGAATCCACTTTGAAATTACTTGTACTTGAGGCTTGGGATGGGAAAACAGACATTGATAATTGTATCTGAGGCTTAGGTTGGGAAAACAGACATTGAGACATTTTCATTCAAGGCAATGGTCAAGTCATGAGAAAAACTGTTCTTTTTGATTCTCTTTCTCCCTTTGGTTTCACCCTTTTTACATAATTATTGCTCACTTGTATATTTACATGAAAGTTGACAGAGAAGGTCAATGTTATTAGTGAAAAACTAGAAAAAGCTTATTTGGGAGAAGGCTGGAAATGGGAAGCAGACATGGGGATTTTTTTGTTGATTCCTTTTATCTGGACTCTGCCAACCCAGTAACCATTTAGGCTATTTTTTATTTATTCTGTTATTTTCCCTCTTTGTTTTTAGTGTTTTTAGTTTTAAGCCCCCTTATCCTAAGATCCAGCCACTTGAAAACCATAGAACTAAAAGGATAAAGTGCTATTCCTCCCTTGCTCTGTAGGCATTAACAGTTGTTCTTGTGACTACATATACATAGTCACATAAATACATATATACACATATACAGACATGAGAGAGAGAGACAGAGAGAGAAAGAGAGAGAATGATGTGTGTGTGTGTGCAGGTGTAGGGGAGAAAAAACTTTTCCTCTACCCTCTTAGGTTTGGTTTGTGGGAGCCTGCAAATTAAACTGACAAAAGACAGATTAGCAAGAGCAAAGACAGACTTTTATTCATGTAAGTAAATACATGGAAGTTTATAGAAAAATGTAACTCAAAGGAATAATTAGAATATGGGGTTTATCTACCATCTTAACACTACGGTGTCGGGTGAATTTCCCGCCAAAATATAAGATGGCGCGGGCAATTATTCAGGTTTCCCGCGCAAAATCAGAGTTAGTTTAAAATGCCTATATCTTTTGAAGTATGGGTTCGATTGAAATGAAATTTTCGGTTTCTTGTGTAAAAAATGAAAATTTATTCAATCACAGACATTTTTTTATCTATTCAGTACATAAATAATTCGATATATATAAACTAAATACGAAAAACCCAAAAAATACTTATTACCTAAAAATATACACATATTTTTAAAGTTTAAAATAAAATTTTCATAATAAATCAAAACAAATAGAAATTAATAGTTTTTTAGCGTATGATATTTTTCAAAACACGCCCCTTTATGTAGAGGTATATTGCAAAATTTGCACATGTAGCGTGTCTCACTGCGCAATTTATGAACGGAACATACGCGACACCTTCTCAAAATGTTTTTCTTTTTTCCACTTCCGACAATTGCCTGTAACGTATGCTTTCTCATGTCCATCGATAGCCTGCATGGTGGATCAGATGTAGGTGGTTTAGCCCGCATTCCAGAAGTAGACGGTACTGGTTGAAGGTCTGGAACAATGTCCATGTCCTCTGGAATATCATCCGTCAACCAGTGGATAGCTGTTTGTTTCAAAAACATTTTAAAACCCATTTTTCTTTGCCTCACTGATTTGTAAACTGCATAAGAATTAAATAATGCACAATTTATCATATACATTGCCAACCTTTTTGTCCATTTGACCGTCCTCCGCAATATAGAATAATATGAAAGGTATTGGTCGGCCCGGTCAACACCTTTCATATGTTTATTGTAGTCAATGAGTGCATTCGGTTTGACAATTTTCTTTTTTGATGTTCTGTCAATATTCTGACTTTCTTCCATCTCCGCAGAATGAATCGAAGAAATCAGGTATACAGGCTTTTTTGATTGCCACACTTGTAACAATATATCATTTTTCCTTATAAATTTTGTTTCACCTTTTTTCAAAGAAATTGTTTGAAAATCTTTAGGTATACCTCGATTTTTCCGGATTGTTCCACATATTCTGAATTTGTTTTTCATAAGTGCTTCACAATTTGCGACGCTATTATAATAATTGTCCATATATATATGGTACCACGAATCAGTGTATGGAGACACTACTGTTTGTATCGTTTCCAATAATCGCTTTCCTTCGCCGCAATAAATTTCCATGTTACAGATATATCCTGTATCACTTTCGCACAACAAACGAACCAATATTCCATATTTAACAATCTTGCCAGCATTATATACCCTAAAGAATAATCTTCCCCTCCAAGGTACGATCCCTTCATCTAGTGATAATTGCTGATGAGGTTTGTAAATATTTATAAATTTAGGCACAAAATAATCTAGTACTGGTCTCACTTTGCAAAGTCTATCTGATTCATTTACGATATCCGCATTATTATTGAAGTGCCAAGCTTTCCATATCTGTCGGAACCTGTCTCTCGTCATCGTTTTACCAAAATATGGCGTCTCCGTCCATGGCTCCGTGGTCCAATAGTCATCTCTTCTATCTTTGCGCACCTGTCCCATGAGAACAATTAACCCTAAAAACTTCTTCATCTCTTGAGGGGTTATATCTTTCCACTTTAGGCTTTTTTTTGAAAGTTTGAAATTATTCCTATTTTGATTATAATACCTGTTTGACTCCTCTACAAGAAATTCAAAAAAATCATCTCCGATAAATAATTTCACGGCATCTTCTATATTATTTATAACAGCATCTGTGTTTAATCCTTGATGCCCTAAAAAATCTTCTAAGACCGGTGGATTATCAACATGCGACCATTCTTCTCTCCCGCCTTCTATATCTGACTCTGAGTCAGAGCTGGAGCTCGAAATTCTTCGTCGCCTCAATGTCCTGGGACGCACCATTACTTCATCATCACTAGAATCTTCATCACTGGTACTCGCATTTTCAAGATCGCTATCACAAGAATAATTGGACAACTTGTCTGCACAAAACTCATCATCACTATAGTCTGAATGCTGCGACATTCTAGGTTAAAGCAAATAAAAATAATACTAACTGAAAATAGCGGTACTCCGATAGATATCTGATATAAAAAAATAATTATTATGCGAACACTTTGCGGAACAATTTTATTTTATTTGGTTAAAAAATTCTATATGAATGTCTTTATCACAATATATTTAAATATTTAAACACGTAATAATATTCACAAAACTCAAAACTAAAGATGTCCGGACACAAGAAGTATTTCTCAATAACTATTCTCTTTGCATGGTGAGATATCCAGGGATATCGGTTATAAAATGAGAAAACAATACATTGGTACCCTAACGGTATTGTACTCGACCAGCGCCATAAAGTGTTCTCTACTTACAAGGGATTTTTATGATACCTATTACCCCAATGGGTATGAAACGGTTCGCATACGCAGGTAGGTATCTTTGTGAACGGCAAACAAACAAATATTTGGTAATACGCAGTTACAATCGGCCCGAGTTTACACGTTTCCCGCACTCCACCGCAAATCTATATGAACCGAGTTAAGACGGCTCCCGCGGAGTACGCGCAATTCACGCGAGCCGACTTAACTCGTTTCCCGCAATCCAAGTGTTAATAGGGGAAGGTAAGAAGAAGTAAGGTACTTACAGAAAACATATGACCTATTTTTAAAAATATATATTTTATTGATTTTTTACAGAGCGAAAGGGAGAGGGATAGATAGTTGGAAACATCAATGAGAAAAACATGAGAGAAACATTGATTAGCTGCCTCCTGCACACTCCCTACTGGGGATGTGCCCTCAACCAAGGTACATACCCTTGACCAGAATCGAACCTGGGACCCTTCAGTCCACAGACCAATGCTCTATCCACTGAGCCAAACCGGTTAGGGCATGCCTTCTTTTTTAAAAAAATATTTTTATTAATTTCAGACAGGAAGGGAGAAGGGGAGAGAGATAGAAACATTAATGACGAGAGAGAATCATTGATTGGCTGCCTCTTGCATGCTCCCACTGGGGATCGAAACCAAAACCTGGGCATGTGCCCTTGACTGGAATCGATCCCAGGACCCTTCAATCTGCAGGTGGACACTCTATCCACTGAGCCAAACTACCTAAGGCAAATGTATGACTTCTTAATAGGGGAAGGGAAGAGGAACAAAGGACACTTATGGGAAAAGAAATTACTTTTTGGAAAGATAAATGGGCTCTTAGGAGAATAGATGGGAGATAGGATAGTTTCTTTTGACACTGTCTATGTGTGGTGGTAAGAGTCAGTCTTCCTTGGTTACACCTGGGAACAGGATTTATGACCATTGAGTTCTTTTGGGAGGCTCTGCTTTTAGGCAAATAAGGGATTTCAGGAACTCAAATGCCTTCAGCTCAAAATAATTGTCATGTTACAGTGGTGTATTCTGGACCCCTTCCATGGCATATGTACTTCCATGATCCGTGCCCATATCCCATTAGGCACAGAGTTTACAGTTGGTGAGTGGGATCTGCAAATGATGATGTCATTTCCAATTTTTTTTTCTTGGTTAGGGAGTTAAGCCTACTCTGAGCAGAGGTCATTCATCTTCTTGAGTATGGGACTCACATGCTTCCATGTGCATGGAGGAGCTGGAAAATGCATACTTCTCCGATTTGTATCACCTCCTTCTGTTCATTGCATAAAGACCTCTTGATTACTTGCCAGGTGGCAAACATGGTGCTCACAACTGGGGATATAAGAATGGAAAAAAATCCCACTTTTAAGGAGCTCACAAGATACTAAAGGGATAGTCATAAAACTCATAATGAAATATGTTTTGATAAATACTGAGATAAAGAAAGGCCCACTGTTATGGGAACCAGTGGAGAGAATTCTCAACTGTGCCAGGGCAGGGTAGAGCCTGAGAGAAGACTTCACAGGAGAGATGTCTTTTAAACTGAGTTTAGAAAGATGGATGGGAGATCACCCAGGAGCACAGGGACATTGCAGGCAGAGGGAATGTGTACAAAGGCAAGGGGCAAGCAACCCCATGCTGTGTTTGGGAATTGTTAATGATGTCATTAGAGCATACGTATGTTACTGGGATTGGTGTTAAGGGGAATACAGATGATGACCCTGGAGTGCTGTCTAAGGCAGGCTAGGAAGGACCATAGAACACCCTGGAGGTTGAGTTAGAGGGAGAGATCACTGTAGGCAAGGGCCCAACAGCAGAAATGGAAATAGAATTATGAGAACAGATTAAGATTAATCCGGTGCCCTGGTCGATGTTGTTCAGTGGTTAGAATGTCAGCCTGGGCACCGACAGTTTTGATTCTCAGTCAAGGGCATGTACCTGGGTTGCAGGTTCGATCCCTGGCTCTGGTAGGGGTGTGTGCGGGAGGCAACCAATCAATGTGTCTCTCTTACATCAATGTGTTGTTTTTTCTCTCTCTCTCTCTCTCTCTCTGTCTCTCTTTCTCTCTCCCTCCCTTTCACTCTCTAAAAATCAATGGAAAAAATATCCTCGGGTGAAGATAACAAAAAAATACAAAAAATATAAAAAAATTTAAACAAAGATTAATCCTGTGAACAGCCTGCATAAAGACACTTTCACTGTCTTCCTAGCTGCATCAAGAGGAAAGCAAAAAGTTAAATGGCCTCCAATAGCAAGCTGGCTTCTAGCTTTCATTATTGTTACAGAATGTGCACAGCCAGGAAGGAATTATACATATGTATTTCCCAGGGCTACTGCTAAGTTAAGGGAAAATAACATTTGCATTTCTTAAAGAATTGATTGATATTCGAAAGCCACACTGTAAAGTTAATGGTAAAAATGCACAGCTTGAAAGAATTTGCTTTTGGCATGGAGAGTACAGACCAGATGGACTCTAACTATGGCATAGTTAGTAATTAAGTGTTTATAATGATATATATAGCCACTCAAGAGGCCTTTTTAGTCCTTTGGGGAGGAGTCATGAAGGAGGAGACGTCTGTGATTCTAGCAGAAATTAATATATAAACAGATTTTAATGTGTGTTTTAAAAGAACCAAGCAGGAGGAAGCACTTTGTGAGGTGAAACTTGTCACACAAATTAAAACAACACAATGGGGGAAACTTGGCAAATATTACTGAAGTTAAGTGATTTTTACTCCAAAGCATTTGCTACTGGAAACCAGCATTAATACTAAAGAGGTTCTGGTACCAATTTTAATGTGCGTGTATGTGGTAGTTTCCCCACACCAATAAGCAATTCTCAGACACTAAATTTTGACACTCTACCCCAGTGATTCCCAAAGTGGGCGCTACCGCCCCTTGGTAGGCGCTGCAGCGATCCAGGGGGGCGGTGTTGGCCACAGGTGCATTTGGGGGCGATGAGTAACTGCTATTAAAATTTAAAAAAAATTAATTTCCAGGGGCTGAGTAATATTTTTTTCTGGAAAGGGGGCGGTAGGCCAAATAAGTTTGGGAACCACTGCTCTACCCAGAGATAGAATCAGATTCCATTTCTGACCATAAATCAGAGGTTCCTATGACTCCCACCTTGGGTTTGATTAATTTGCTAGAATGGCTCACAGAACTCAGGAAAACCCATTTATGCACTAGATTACTAATTTATTACAAAGAATATTAAAGGATATGAATCAGCAGCCAGATGAAGAAATACATAGGGCTAGGTCCCCAACAAAGAGCTTTTGTCCTCATGGAGCTTGGGACTGGCAAGGTGGCTTCTGAAAAAGCGCCAGTGAGCTGTCCTTTTTTTGTTTTTTTTTTATTGAGGCTTCATTACCAGAAATCAGGGGCTGGGACTGAAAGTTCCAATCCTCTGAACACAAGGTAGGCTCCTATTGACAATCAGCCCCTATCCTTGGGTCAGGGCCAAAGTTCATTCATTAACATAACAAAAGATATCATTGTTGCTCTTATCACTTAGGGATTTCCAAAGGGTTTCTTCAGAGCTGTGAGCCAAGAAAAGGGGATGAAGACCAAATGTATATTTTTTATTACTAATCACAATATCACAAATACCAATTAGGAAATTAGATAACACTTTCAAGTTAATTAATATATTGATTTTTATTTAATAAGCATTATATTTAGTAAATACCAAATGTGTCCTCAAAGCAATAGTACTGGAAGTTAACTGTCATGAACAGATGAATCCCTATTTCTTATGGAGTCATTAAGTAACATCAGTGGCCTGATCTTGAATCCACAATGACAGGACAGGACGGTTAGACAAGGATTTATCTAAAACTAGACTCAACCATGTTACTCATAGAAGGAGTGAAATATAAAATAGTAGCTAAATTTCCTCCTTGCTTCATACCAAGTAAATGCTTTCAAGCTCCACTACTGCAATAATCTCTAGATATGTCTCATAAGGTGGGCTGTGTCTTTGAGAGGAAGGATTGGTATCTAATATCTGTGCTTTTTTAAATGTTTGGCATTTATGTCTAATTATTTGGGAATCTTCATAGTGTTGGCTCTGTTCTTGACAAGTAATACTTGATTGCCCTATGGAGATGTGAGGTTAAAAGCAAAAACAAAGGCATTGTTAAGGAAAACTGCTTAAACTGCGTAGACTAACTGATGTTTGTAACCATTACAAACATCACAGCAAGAAAAACACAGTCTTTAGAATACTTCCTGAGCAACACTACCAGAGTGAATTCCCATTTTGTACAGCCATGTAGCACTAATAACCTGGGAAATTGTGTAGACTGTGATTAGGTCCTTCTTCCTCTCCCCTACTCCCCCATCTTTTTTCCCCCAGAAGCAACCTGCCTACTTCTGGAGAGCTCCCAAGGCTTAGAGCATTTTTACTTGCCCTAACCTGCCATTTCTCTGCCTCCACTGCAGGGATAGAGTAGGACCCGAAAGCCATTAGGAAATGAACAAATATAAGTGAGATCATGCAATATTTGTTTTGCTCTGACTTATTTTACTTAGTATAATTTCTTCAAGGTCTATCCATGTTGTCTTAAATGGCAGGATTTCATTACTTTTTAAGGCTGGATAATATTCCATTATTTATATATATGTGATATATATGATATGTATTTTATTTATTTATCTATCAATGGACACTTAGGTTGTTTCTATGTCTTGGCTATTGTAAATAATGCTGCTATGAACACAGGAGTGCATATACCTTTTTAATTTAGTGTTCTAATTTTCTTTGCATAAATACCCGAAAGTGGAATTGCTGGATTATATGCCAGTTCTATTTTTTATTTTTTGAGGAACTGCCATATTGTTTTCCATAGTGGCTGCACCAATTTATATTCCCACCAACAGTTCACAAGGGTCTTCTCTTCTTCACATCCTCCATGGCATTAATTATCAGTTATCTTTTATAATAGCCATTCTAACAGGTGCGAGGTCATATCTCATTGTGGTTTTGATTTTCATTTCCCTGATGACCAGTGATGTTGAGCACCTTTTCATGTACCTGTTGTTTATGTGTATGTCTCCTTTGGAAAGATGTCTATTCAGATCGCCTGTCCATTTTAAAATCATATTCTGTGGGGGGTTTTTTGTTTGTTTGTTTTGCTTTTGAGTTGTGTGAGTTTTTTATATATTTTGGATATTAACCCCTTATCAGATATTTGATTTGCAAATATTTTCTTTCATTTGGTTGGTGACTGTGGGGAAGCACGGCACTTGGTTGGAATGTCTGTAAGGAGGATTCTTTGAAAGGTCAGGGCCTCTGAGGGGACTTTGCCGAAGGCAGTAGCCCCTACCTTGACTTTTCCAAACAAGTCAGGTGTTTTGCTAGAATCTCTATGTTTAGTCTTTAGCCCTATAGAAGCATGTGCTTTCTCAAGGATACTTACCCTGCTGATTGTATCTAGAAGTTAATTTGAGTTCAAGCTGTTGTTACAATAAAAAGCTAAGGAGGCAGGCAATCAGGGCTATTTGCTCCTAAAGTAAACTAGCCCCTTAGCCTCTCTTTCACAGAAATGTTTGTTGGGGTAATCTATTCATCTGTCGCTCAGGGTCTGCTGGTCAGCCCTGGCAGGTGACTTTTTCATTTTGTTAGTGGTTTTCTTTGCTGTGCAGAAAGTTTTTAGCACGATGTTTATTTTGCTCTTATTGCCCTTTGCTTTTGGTATCAAGCATGGGGCATCTTATTTGGTCATTTTGCTCTGCAGTATTGAACAGACGTGGGGAGAGTGGGTATTCTTGCTTTGCTTTTGAGCTTGTGGACTCTTTCTATTTCCCCAATGTCTGTATCCCAGAGGACATTTTTAACTTTCTATTCCTATGTTTGGGTTGGTGCTTCAGCTATTGCTTTTGATGACTAATGTTCCTATTTCGGAGATAATAGTCTACTGCATAATTCTGGAATTTCTACTAATAATATAGAACTGAGATTAAATATTTATGGAGCATTTTCTGATCACCCAAAACATAGTTAGAGGCTCCCTTCTATATATTCCTTCATACTTTTTCATATATACCTACTTTATAGCAGTAATCATATTGCATTATAGTAATTCTGGTAAGATAAAGAACTAAACTAAACTCTATCATTTTAAATGTAAAAGTAGGTAGCCACACTCATGGCAGACATAATTTAGTTACTCAGACAAAAAAAAATTATTTGTTACGTTGGTAATGTGCCTGTAAGACTGACCTAGTAATTCTTTTTGGCAGAATTTTATGATTTTATTAATACAAATACAATGTGTACACAATCTGTCTATTTTGTTCGCTGCACAGCCTGGCATTGGGATTGGTGACTCTGAGGGCCAGCTGTGCTACTCTTTCCACAATGGCTTTGAGGTTCTTTGAGGAGATATTGTGAGCAACCTCAGCACATTAAGACTTGTTGCACTTCAGCAACACTTCAAGCTCTTTGATGTTATGGACCAGAAACTTCCGAAAGCCACTGGACAGCATGTGCTTTGTTTCCTTGTTGCTCCCCTAACCAATGTTGGGCATCAAGATCTGGCCCTTGAATCTTCTATGCACCCTATTGTGTCAATGCCTCCGGGTTTCCGCCAGTTCCATTTAATTTTGACATATTGGTCTGACTGGTGCCAGATGAACTTCTTGGTCCACTTTTTGACAGTCTTGGGTTTCATGAGGGGTGTGAGGGCAGTCATGGTGCCAAGTATGAGATGGCTGCCACCTTCGTAGGAAGTGCTGAGGAAGAGAGGGGCCCTAGTAATTGTTAAATACAAATTAGAAATAAAATACAAAAAGGCTCTGGCCGGGTAGCTCAGTTGATTAGAGCATCATCCTGATACACCAAGGTTGTGGGTTTGATCTCTGGTCAGGGTACATACAAGAATCAACCAATGAATACATAAATAAGAGGAACAACAAATCAGTCTCTCTCTCTCTCTCTCTCTCTCTCTCTCTCTCTCTCGTCAACAAAAAAGAAATAAAAATACAAAAATAACAAAGTGAAAAATTATATTTTATAGGCTCATAGAAATTTAAAATGGATAGAGAAGTTAGATAATATAGCCCAAGTTCTCATTTTATAGATAAGGAATAATGGTCCAGAGAATTTAAGAGGCAGAACTGATATGTCCTAAGACTTTTAAAATATATATATATATATTGATTTCAGAGAGGAAGGAAGAGGGAGAGAGAGATAGAAACATCAGTGATGACAGAGACTCATTGATTGGCTGCCTCTTGCATGCCCCACACTTGGGGATCCAGCCGACAACCCAGGCATGTGCCCTGACTAGTAATCGAACTGTGACCTCCTAGTAAAGCAAGTATACAAGACGAGTGTGGATGGGAGAGTTGGAAGGGGTTGACTTCAGCGAACGTACCTCAATCAGATTGAGGACGTTTTTAGCAAAGGCCAGTTTAGGAATACCCTAATTAAGTTAATAACCATGTACCTACCTATATAGTTTAAGTTTAAAAATTTGGCTCTCAAAAGAAATTTCAATCGTTGTACTGTTGATATTTAGCTCTGTTGACTAATGAGTTTGCCAACCACTGTCCTAGTTCATAGGTTGATGCTCAACCACTGAGCCCTGCTGGCTGGGCATATCCTAAGACTTTTTATGCTATTGTGTTTTTCCCAAAAGAAGATAAAATTTTGATTTTAAAATATTGTTGTTTATGAAATTGTATATTATTATACAAGCAGTACATAACTGCATTTTTGTAAAAGACTCAAGCAACAAAAAGGATGTAGAATAAAATATGGTAGACCCCCTAACACAGTGGTTCTCAACCTGTGGGTCGCGACCCCTTTGGGGGTAGAACAACCCTTTCAAAGGGGTTGCCTAAGACCATCGGAAAACATATGTAATTACATATTGTTTTCGTGATTAATCACTATGCTTTAATTATGTTCAATTTGTAACAATGAAATTGGGGGTCACCACAACATGAGGAACTGTATTAAAGGGAAGGTTGAGAACCACTGCCCTAACACCTGCCATCACCAACACACACATGCTCACCCGTGCACACACATACATACATTCCCCTATTCACAATTAATAACATATTTTTCTAGTCATTTCACTGCTGTTTTGCATGCATATGCATATATACACACATATATTAATATAGTGGTTATTTTATCTTGTTTTGCTTTGCAAAGAAGCATCTGTGACTTGCTCTTTTCCACTCGATGTTATTTTAGAGATCTTTTATTCCAGTATCATTGGTCCACTTCTTTTTTTTTTTAATCCTTACCCGAAGATATTTTTCCATTGGTTTTTAGAGAGAGTGAAAGAGAGAGGGAAAGACAGTGAGAAACAGTGATGTGAGAGAAACACATTGATTGGTTGCCTTCTGCATGTGCCCCAACCAGGGCCCAGGCCAGGGAGTAGCCTGCAACCGAGTACATGCCCTTGACCAGAATCAAACCCAGGACCCTTCAGTCCCCAGGCTGACTCTCTATCCACTGAGCTAAACTAGCTAGGGCCACTTTATTCTTTTTAATAACTGTATAGTATTCCATTGTATGGATTACTATAATTTATTTAACCATCCTTCTATCAATAGTACTTAGTTTTAGGGCTCCTTCCGCCTTCACGTTCTTACTATTATAAACAGTGTTGAAATAAATATCCTTTTAAATATGGTGGGGTTCAGGACATGCTATCCCAAAATATGGAGCTCATACCCTTTGTCCTATTACATTTTCACACAACTTTCTAATTTTCATCAAATCTTCAATAAACTTACTTCTTCAGGTCTTCATTTTCTTATAAAGGCTTCTGTGTCATATAAAAATTATATTAAAATAGGTTCAAGCAGAATCGATTCTGATTGGCTTACCATAAGGAGTCTCTGTCTGTCAAATGGAGGTATATTTCTCAAGACTCACTATCTTTTTCTTCTCCAAAAGCTTCTCAAAGGGCATGCTGTCACCCATCCTCACACTAATGATGAACTTCTTTGTATTCTGTAGAAATCTCATCCCAGTCTTTGGGCCATATACCTCACCCTCTGAGTGTGAGCTGTGGGATATGTGGACAGTGATATACAGCAATGATGGGAACTTAGTTTGTTACAGTACATCCATCAGAGAAAGAGGTTTGAAGACGCTGGGTGGGAGCTCTTGGCTCTGTAGCTAATTCATTTTATCTATGGGCCTTTGAATCCAGTGAATTCCTATCTGAAGTTTTTGGAGCTGTACAGGAAAAACTGCCAAGCTCGACAGTGTTGATTCTGAATGACCACATTAGCCACTACCCACAGCTAGAGAATCCCCTGGGCTTCCTGAATGCATGTATGGGCTTCATCAACTCCTGAACTGAAAGAGTAGCTTCCCTGTATTACGTCCTCTACTCTCTTATCTATTGTGTATTCCATTTAGAAAGAAATGCCCCAAAGAGGTCCTGGCCACCAAACACTTCTCTCACAAAGGTCCACCTGACTCATATTGGTGAACAACATATAGGAAAAAGCCAGAAGAAGCTCTGACTAAGGGTGACCTAATAGTCCACCTCCCATTCCTTTGACATCTGATCAAGTGTATGGACTTGCCTTTGCCTTTGTGTTATTAGGAAAGTCTGATGAGCACTACTACTCGTGGATGCAGAAAGGCAGACATTCTTTTGCTTAAAAGTCTTTTAACATTTCTATGGACTTTTCTGAAGTATTTAGAAATGTTCATCTCTGGCCCAGCCCCAATTGGAATCTTATAGTAAAGAATGAGGAGATGGTGCCTGCTTACATCTCCTTGAATGGCTTTAAGGGCCCATGCTTTTGAAAGCATTCCATGTAGCACAGCTTCAAGGGAGAGTGAGTCTCCCCTGTCATAACTTTGGATTTATTTTCTCAGCTGCATCTAATTATAGACATTTTGTAAAAAATATATTTTGCTTTATATAATGCAGCATTCTAAGTGTATTTTAAGACTATGATTTACTTACATGTATTATTTATATTTTAGAGGGGTAGTAAACCAGCAGATACTCTGGCAAAGTAGTGAACCTTATTAAACATATTTAATTTCTGAATAAATTGAACTAAATACAAATTATTTACAACATTTCCTAAAAGTCACAGGACATTAAAGACCAATAGCATCTATGCCAGAGAGTTATTATTAGCTAAAAAGATGAACTCTAACAGCAAATAACAGTCTGACTCTTCATACTTCAGTGCTTCAAAGCACGTCCTTCACAAGTTAATGTAGAGGGGAGGGGAGTGTTACAGTCCAAATTACCCGGCTGAGTGTTCACTGATTCCTTTCATGATGATTTCTTCACTTCTCATTGGTTGTCCCAGATAGCTCTGCAATTCCTGCCCTTTATAGAAAGCAAAGTTCCAGAAACTGAAGAACAAATTCTGAAATGCCTATGAGTAAATGGTACTGACTACTTTTTTTTTTTTAAAGCCACAGTTTCATTGTTTTAGTTAAAACAGGATTATTAAATGATTCTTTTAAATTCTTTTTTAATTAGAAACCTCAAGTATGACAACTGAAAGTGGAATAAGTGTTTATTTTCTATTAGTAAAAATGAATTTTGACCAAAATAAAAAAACACTGAGTATTTGTTGAGCCTCATAGTGACTCTTGGCATGGGTGCTCTTACCCCTCCTTAGTCACAGTGAGCACACTGAGGAACACAGGCTGGGCTACAACCTGAACTCTGATCAGCTGATTCCAAAAGAATGCGTCTTTTCTCCCACAGAGAGGTGACTTTTTCATCCCTCCACCCCCACTCTGGTGAACAAGACACATCTCAGAGCCCTTTTGTGGAATGGGTCTCTGTGCTAGTGTCGTATTTCTGGAACTCGGCTAAAAGTCTGGTATTCAATTAGAAGGGAGATCAAATGACTCCAGGCTGCAAAACCAGCGCCTTGCCCCTCCTGAGTTAAAGATTCTCATTTACAGCTATTAATATTGAAAAAGATGAGATATATCATTGTATCAGCCATCCATTTCCCCCTGCCTTCATTGTCAGACTGCGGGATAATTCTGGGCACAATTCAAGGCACCTGAGAAAGTAAGGAGAAGGAGTGGAAGCAGAGAATTTGAGGATTTAGGAGCTGTAGGGCTCTTAGCTTTTTTTTCCTTCTTCCTCATTTGATAGATGAGAAAACTGAGGTAGTTAAGTCACTTGCTCAAGGTACATGAGACTGGAGCAGCTAAAATTTAAAGTGCACACAAAATCACTTGGCATCTTGTTAAAGTGCAGGTTCTGATTCTGTAGGACTGGCATGGGGCCTGGGAGTCTACATTTTTAACAAGGTCTGAGTGAAGCTAATGCTTCTGGTCTAGGAACTGTGCTGTGAGCAGGAAGGGAGAGTGGAGCATTCCGACAGAGGCATTTCCCTCAAATCTTTTGCACATCTAACCCCTGAAGGACCCAAACTAACACAAGTTGTGCCAGGAGTGGTCTGAAAAAGTAGTTAAGATGGGCTTGCAAAATGGGCTTAAGCCCATAAAGCAAAGAGGGCACCATCCTGAGTAGTTTATGGGAATGGGTAATGCCTGGCATAGGATGGAGATTCAAGTACTAAACTTTTCGTGAGTGGGGACATGGGAAAATGCTCTAGTGAGGAGAACTTTCCTTAGGGAGCAATTTGTCAGCATTTGAAATATGATGGGGGTGAGGGAAATGTCTACAAAGGCAGTGGACTTGGCTCGTTACTACTTACAGGCATCCTTGTTGTATTGTGCTTTGCTTTATTGCACTTCAGAGATGTTGCACTTTTTACAAATTGAAGGCACAAAGATTATGACTCGCTGAAGGCTTGGATGATTGTTTGCATTTTTTAGCAATAAAGTATGTTTTATTTTCTGTTTCTGCTCTTCAGTAGCTGAGATCATTATTTTAACAAACACTTTCTTTGCTCCCCCACCCCCACTCCCTATAGCAGATATTGCTGGTGTCCTGCTCATATCCTCTCAGACACAGATTTCTGCATGCAAAGGCTCCCCTACTATGCACTTGTTCTGACTGTAGCAACACACTAACTTTGCCCATAATGCAAAACAAAAGTGACAGAGAATCAATGTGCCCCTAAAAGTAACCTTTGACCAATGATAAGTGGGTTTTGGTGGATACCCTAACTTCCTTGCCCCTCAGGTGTGCTGACTGTGGAATGTCCTTCAGAGGTCCCAAATAGGATGAAGGTCTACTTGCCTTCAGCACTAACTTCCTGATGTAGAAACCTTAATGGGCTACTCATATTTATAAGATATACCAGCTGGGAAGCAGTGAGTAGAATGAACATAAGGTTATCCAGGGCAGTGAGACCATTCAGGAGGCTAGAAGTAGACTCATCAACTCAGTCTGAGGAGGAAGTTGGCTGCCAGACTTAACTGAAGATGGAATGTGTGGCTTATGGGTGTGGTGAGTTCCTGGACTGTGGCAGCATTTAAGGAATAACAGGTCATGGCACTGGGGTTTGAAAAGGAGAATAAAACAGCAGGTTAGAAGCTGTAACTCTAAAATCTCTTCCAAGAGTGAAATTCTTTAGGTTCAGTCAGCAATAAAGTATTTATAAATTAAGGTATGTATATATTTTTTACACATAATGCCATTGCACATGTAATAGACTACAGTATGGTGTACTTTTTAAAAAAATGCTCTTATACTTAGTTTCTCACCCTTTTAAAAAATATATATTTTATTGATTTTTTACAGAGAGGAAGGGAGAGGGATAGAGAGTTGGAAACATCAATGAGAGAGAAACATGGATCAGCTGCCTCCTGTACACCCCCTATTGGGGATATGCCTGCAACCAAGGTACATGCCCTTGACTGGAATCGAACCTGGGATCCTTCAGTCCGCAGGCCGACGCTCTATCCACTGAGCCAAACCAGTCAGGACAGCATGGTGTACTTTTATAAGCACTAGGAAACCAAAAAATTTGTGTGACTTTATTGTGCTATTTGCTTTATTGCAGTGATCTGAAATCAAATCTTCAATATCTGAGGTATGCCAGTAGTACTGATTCCCTGTTGAGAAGGAGATGGCGATGGCGGCCTTTCTAGGAGAAACTGGGGGCCTTTGCCAAACAGTTAAAGGCTAACCATAAGAGCCTTTGATAGCTTTCAAAGAGACCCTGCTGAGCAGTGTCTTTAGAAAGAATTGCAGAGCTCAGAGACACCCAGTGTTCACTGAGGCAAGTCTGTCACACTAAGGTCAGGGCCCTGGTTGAGAAAACCTGGTACCCTGAAACATGGCAGGGAGACATCTGAATGGCTGTCTCTGAAGAATTCCTCAGAGTTTTCCTAGTACAAGCTAGCACTTCCCCTGTGCTAAGAGATGCTGAAGAGACCTCATCTCCACAAAACAACAGAAGCTGCTCCCATTTCCTCACCTGGCTGCCAGGTGGATGACAGTTTAAATCTCAGCATAACCTGATGGACCATGGTGGGCCTGATAAAGGGGGAAAGATTATACACTGGAGGAGCTTTAAAAATTAGCTAGAATGTACCTGCCATCAGGAGAACAAGTACTCTTGGAACTAGATTTTGAGGGTGCTTGATCAAGGGGACTAGAATGTATGACTAGATCAATAAGAAGTTACTTTCTTGGGGGCACTTTCGAGGGACATGGGCGTTAACACCCTGGCAAGGACCACAGGTATGATGAACTGAATGTTTGTGTCCCCTTGCCCACAAATTCATATGTTGAAACTCTAATTCCCAATGTGATGGTATTTTGAGGTGAGGTCCTTGGGAGGTAATCAGGGTTAGATGAGGTCAATAAGGTAGGGACCTTATGATGGGATTATAGTGCCCCTATAAGAAGAAGAGACATAAAATCTGTGTGTGTGTGTGTGTGTGTGTGTGTGTGTGTGTGTGTGTGTTCACCTGAATGCACCAAGGAACGTCTTGCGAGGACATAACCTAGAAGAGGGCGCTTACCAAGAACCCCACTACCCTGTCACCCTGATCTCAAAATTCCATCCGCCAGAACTTTTTTGAAATAAATGTCATGATGAGAGATTGCAAAGAAGTGAGAGAAGAAGGAACAGTTCTACACCACAAACCCGGCTCCTTGGGTTAGGCCCCACAGAAGGCTTTGGTGCCTGGGAGCATGAAGGTGTTGGGTGCAAAGGATGGGAGGGAGGGGACATAGAAGTGCGACCCACTTGATCATTTTACTATTTTAAGGCCAGTTCCCATTCCATGTAAATCTTAGTATAAAGTGTTTCAAAGAAACATTAAAAGCAACCGTGAGGAAGAGAAGTGGTCCTGCCTCTCTGAGCAGCATCCACCATACCTGACTCCCTCTATGAGAGCACTTGCCTTCCCTTTAGGGCCCTTCAGAGCCTCACACAAAGGGCCACACATTAGATTCATGCTCCAATGAGAGCAAGTTCATGGAACAGAACAATGTGACCTGGAACTTTTTGAAGAGGCCTGAACATTTAAATTATTATGAACAATTTAGCCCATTTCAAATGAGGTTTTCACAATCCCACATACATCAGAATTACTTGAGAACATGAAATAAAGTTTTCCATGGCATTTGCAATGTGGCTGGACCCATGCTTATATTGGGCCCCACTATGACCAACATCTAAACTTGTCTACAGAAGATACATTCAGTGCATTTCCTCCCTGAGGTGTAGTTGAGGACAAGGGACAAGGGGATGGAAGGAATTGAAATACAGTAGGGAGAAAGTGGATGGAGCTCTAGTCATTCTCTATGACAGGTAGCCTTAAAAAGTTAAGAAAGTGAGACTGAATCACTGCTCTCATTTGGCTGATGTGAGGATTGGACTAACTGTGAGAACACATTTAAAGTATATAAAAAGTGGCTGGCATTTAAGTGCTTAATAGATACTTATTGATAATAAGAGCAACACTACCTTTTTGTGTTATCCTTCCACTTACTTATAATACCATCTCTCCTTCTTCCCACCTGCCTAATCTTACCTGTCCTCCTGCTTCCTCTTTGAAGTCTTCCTGACTTGGTCCAGATCTATCTATACCCTCATTGGGCACAGACAACATTTAACTTGTATTCTGCTCTAGGCACAGATCTTATCTCACTTGGAGAAAATAAAGGCAGTGGAGGTAGTGGTTAGAGCATGAGGTAAGAAGCCAGAATGACTGGAATTCCATTACTTCTTAGCTATGTGAGCAGGTGACTTAGCTTTTCTAAGTCCCGGTTTCCTTACCTGTAAAATGGGAATCTATAACTTATCTCATACATTTGTCATAAAGATTTAGAGAAAAATATGCAAAGCATCTGGTATTTATTTATTTATTTATTTATTTTCTTCTCTCTCTTTGTATCTCTGTTGGAGAATTTAGCAGGTAGGGCACTATTCAGTTCATAAATATTTGAAATAAAATTGAACCGTGTTTTTGCAATCATTTCTTAGATAAAGGTTATTTTGAAACTGGTACCTCCCAGAGTTTCCTGGACATATGAATCCCTTGGAAACTCTAATTTGGTAGATCTGGAGTAGTGACTTTGAGCATGATGATCTTCACACTTAGAAAAACAGCTATAAACTCAAAGGATGCTTTAAACGCTCCATTACTATGTAAGGGTATCTGTTGCATAAAAAGAATGGATTTAAACCAGCCTCTTAATAATTGACTCATATTGCTGTCCAACCTCTTTGGCAAAAGTGACCAACAGGAAGAGGTGGATAGTGTGGATAAGTAACATTGCCATCTTGCTATCATTGGGTTAGAGCCATTAGCTGCTAGAGCAGGTATTGCATCTCTAAGTGGGCTACAGTATTTTCTTAATTGAATAAAATATTAATTGAAATAAAATTTCAATTCATTTCAAGGCTGTATAATGGGATAACTTGAATCCTAGTTACATCTATTGCCCTAAATGGAGATCCTAGGGTTATCTCACAATAGTTAAGAGGCCTGAGCAGATAATTACAAGCACTTCACTGTGATAATTTCCTCAGAGAGCTCCAAGGAAAGAATGCCTGTAGAACCAAAGGCTTTGAAAAGCTAAAGCACTGCTTCAACATCAGGCATTGTTATCAATAAAGAGATTTTGTCTTTTATGAAGCCAGGGTTGTGAGAAAGAAAGTTCTTTCACATGTCATTGGTTTCTTTTTAATTCACCAGTCCACAATGAATTGGCTTTAATAAAGCATGGACTGGGCTGAGACCAAGATGAAAGAAGAGCAACATCTAACAGGGAAGAAAAAAGAACATTCAACCCAGGAGCATTTTCCGTTGTGCCAGGACGATCTTGAAGGAGATTTTCTATGGTAGCATTTGAAGCTTTAATAGCAGACTTGAAATTTAAGCTTAATCTATTTTCAGGCAGCGTAGATGGTATCTTTAGAGATATCCAGTATATTTTAATATACAGATAGATTCAGAACTAGTAGACAACACCTGGAATATTTCACAGGGTGCAATCCAAGCAAAGTCATTCCAGAAAAGTAGGTAGTGCTCTATCTGCTTAAACCTCAAAATCAAGTCCAAAATCCAAGAAGCTGGTTTTTGAATTCCTGAAATAGGAACTGAAAGACCAGCCCACAAAGCAAGGATATATATATACATGAGGTGCATATACTATCTCACAGAACATACTATTTGATATCACTCTTTATAAAAAATATTTCCTCATTTCTAAATCTTAAAGTAAATGGCATTATTTCCAAATAGACACTATATTATCTTACCTGAAAAAAGTGAAGGCCTTCCTCACTGATTGAACAAATATTGTCTTACTTTATAGAAAATGTTTTTGAAATATTGATGATATTGATGTCACATTTTTTAAAATATATTTTTATTGATTTCAGAGAGGAAGGGAAAGGAAGAAACATCAGAAACATCAATGATGAGAGAGAATCATTGATTGGCTGCCTCCTGCATGTCCCCAACTGGGGATAGATCCCGTAACTGAGCATGTGCCCTGACCAGGGATCAAACCAGTGACCTCTTGGTTCATAGGTTGATGCTCAACCACTGAGCCATGCTGGCCAGGCTGATGTCACATTCTTTAGAATCAGTGGTTTTCAACCTTCCTAATGCCACAACCCTTTAATATAGTTCCTCATGTTGTGGTGACCCCCAACCATAAAATTATTTTCATTGCTACTTCATAACTGTAATTTTGCTACTGTTATGAATCGTAATGTAAATATCTGATATGCTATATGTGTTTTCCGATGGTCGCGACCCACAGGTTGAGAACCGCTGCTTTAGATAGTTGTATATATGAGATTTGGATGGTACTGAGGTGTTTTATTTATGATGATAAAGTCATACAAGTGTTAGCTATAATTATATATATAAAAACATGTATATATGTAAACTCATATAAAGGTGGCCTGCAAATTGAGATATTAGATCATTTCAAGTTGGGGACTCAAGTTGGAAGCAAGTTCTATGATATGTCATATTTTCAGACTGGTATGTGAGATCAAAACCTTTAGGTACTGAGTTCACCTAGCCAACTGCCCAGACCTCCACATCTCATGATGGTATTCATGAAATAAAAAGAACTAGATTTTTCTGTGGGTTTAAAAAAATTTGAAAAGAAAGTTAACCCACTGCTGATAGAAGTAAAGAGAAAGTTGAGGTCGAGGACAGTTATAGTTCTTAACTAGAAAACAGAAGTTTGGGGTAAATCAAGCAGTGGAATGTGAAATTCAGCAGTGACCCGGTTCTAAGAATATAAGTAATTCACCATTTATTTTCCAGAAAAAAGTACTTTGTGAAACAGTTTCAGCTGGTCTCAGCTAGTACAAAAATTGCTCATCAAGCGAGAGATAAAATTTTAGTGGAAATTGAAAAGACAATTTGTGTTATAATGATATGCACAAGAAGCCTGTGCTATACAGAAAACTGATTTGGGTAAATTTCTAGAAGTTTCCATAATTAAGATCTTGGGGATTTGTGAAAAAAAACACACAAAAAAACAAAACACCAGATACTTGTCTTTCAAACGGGTCAGGTATTTGAATAAATGTCTATCATCTATCTATCTATCTATCTATCTATCTATCTATCTATCTATCATCTATCTATCATCTATCTATCACCCATCCATCCACTCATCCAGTCATTCTTTTTTAAAAACCAGAAGTGCTCTGTGTCGGGCATTGTGCTCAGAGGAGGGTTATAAACTTCAAAGGATATAAACTCCTAAAAGAGGAGATTTTTGAAAGAACACTTATATGGATTAAGGACTGATCTGGGACAGGATCAGAAAGAGCATAACCTTCATGGTTTACCTTTTCTTATCCATTTACTACTCACTCTACTTTTCTGCATTGAAGAATTTGACAGATCTGCAAATCCACTGAACCTTACCAATCCCTTGATACTTTTCTTACCAAATGTTTGTCAAATAATCCTTAACTAATTAGCCCTATAAATTGTACAACATAAGGCAGTTTGTTAACAAGATAGAGTTCTCACTTTGGTTTTCTGTGACTTCCTATAGGTTTCTGGTGATTTGAGAATAAGTATTAAGGGTTCTTTCTTGCTTCTGAGTGTGTTTTCCACAAGGATGGGAGAACCATCATCGATGCTAATGATTAAAGTGGTTTCTGAAGGAGGACCCAGAATCTGGGACTAGCTTTCTATCTTTCAGGATCTCAATTGCCTCACCTTATTCTCCCTTTTCTACATGAATACTATAATAGCAAACACATTATGACAGTTATTAAAGGGTCTTTCCTATATTAACTCAAAGTTACAGCTACCCTAGGAGGTAGATGCTATTATTATCCCCATTTTGCAGATGAGGAAGAGGGACCAAGAGAGATTGAGTCATTGTTTAAAATTACACAGCTGATAAATTGCAGAGCTGGAATTCAACCCCAAAATGTCTGGTCTAGAGGGCTCCAACTTCACTGCTTCTCACACCAAAGTTAATCCAATGAGGGAAATATCCTTCATCTGTCATATCCTCACTCACTATTAGATGTGACAAAGAGACTCAAAGAGGTCTTCCTCCCAATGGATCTTTTATCACCTGTCCATCCCAATCTCATTTACTTAACTCATGGAAAAAGGACAAATATTATTAAGAGTTTTAAAGCATCTCTCTTTGGGAAATGGAAGAATTCTAAAACCAGGTATGCTCTGGTTGTAGTCCTGGCTGCATATCCATTAGACACAATAAAGACAATTAATAAGGTGATAAAAGGTCTTCAAAAGCAGACATGGTATGTTCTATAGAAATATGTCTCCCTCACTCTGTACCCATTAGGTAATGAGTTGCTGTCTAGTGAATAGAAGCAAAGAAAGCTGTTTGGCTTTTAGAAATTTCAGTTTCCTCCATTTCTCACTGACAACTAATGGGTACTGGATGTGAGAGAGAGTCTGCATAAATTCTGGACTGGTGCAGGCCACTCCTTCCCTGACCTAACATCCCCAATGTCTTTCACTCTCTCCCTTTAAAGCTGCAATAAAATATACCAGAAATAAAAATTAAAGTTCTCATCTTAGCTCACAACATGATTGAGCCAGCTTCATGTAACCTTGAGCTTTTCTCTTTTCTGTGAAACATGTTTTGAAACTATTTTAAGTTGCTGATGGAACATTCCATTTGAAAAAAAAAAAGGTAAAGTAACTGTGACTAGGTTGAGGGGACAAAAATCTAGGATGAGCTCAAGTTCTAGGGACTTAATTGAACTATTTCTGCCAGTTTTGCAAAAGTGCAACACCCTCACCCTGGATTGATTGGATGACAGGGTGATCCATGACAGGCATCTTCCCTGTGTCTGGAATTCATTTCTCTACACATCTGCCCAGGTGACCACTCTGAGGCCGTGTGGTGAGCAGTAGGAGAGCAGGAGAACACCTGCTCCTATTGAACTTATTATCTCTGCCTTTTCCTCCTTTTCCCTCTCCTTTAGGACCTCAAAGTGTGCATTTTGATTGAGGGGAAAATGCAATTCAAAAGTGAACTCATCTGGATGTGGTCATAAATGTTTTTGTCCCAGCTGTCCTGGATCTGATCTTATCAGATGCCGTGTGGCACTGAGGGAATATGGCACATGGGACCAGGTCACAGCTGAATTTCACATTCCGCTTCTTGATTTACCCCAAACCTCTGTTATCTAGTTAAGAACTTTAACTACCTTTGACCTCAACTTTCTCTCTGCTTCTATCTGCAAAGAAACTCCATTGTTCCTTTTCTCTTGTTTGCTTTATTTTTCCTAATTACTATAGTTTCTTTTTAATTAATTCAACTTTGGACTGAATAAAAAGGAAAAAATATCTATTTGTACATCTGAATCTTCCATTAGACATGCCTTCCCTAAAGGACACAGTGACACAGAGCAGAACTCATTAATGTCCACTAAGTAAGCAAATAAACACTTGGGCCACTGAAAACTAGCTGCAGCACATCCACTTTTTTCAATGACTACACTTGACTCGTGGTGTCAGTTTCCTAACTGTGAATGAAGCCTATGTTTTGCCACGTACCAACTGTGTGACTTGGCAGGTCTCTTAATCTCTTAGTGTGTCAGGGTCCTCTTTTATTAAAATAGCCCTACTTCATTGGGCTGTTGGAAGGTTAAATGAGACAATCCATGTGAAATCTTATAGCATTGTCTGGCTTATAGTACCTGTTACTTCTGGCTCAATGCTCATACTTCCCACAGGACAGCCAGTTGAGTTCCTCTTTTTTGTTGATGGACACCTCTGATGCTCAGCACACTTTCAGAGTAGAGGTGACTGCTTGGTCCTTTGTATAGTGTAGAGTGAGGCACCTGGAAAAATACTCAATAACAACCATCTTATTATGTTCACATATTCTGTGAGGCAAGACTTCAGAGTACAGTGGGGATGTTGTCTATTCTACAATGTCTGGTTCCTCAGCTGGGAAGATGCGATTGGCTGGGGCTGGCTTCACCAAGGCTTCATCACTCACATGTCTGGCACCTGGGCTGGTTTGTTAGTTTCCTAGGGATGCTGTAACAAAATACTAAAAATTGGGTTGCTTAAATTAATAGAAAAGTATTTTTTCACAGTTCTGGAGTCTAAAAGTTTAAAATCAAGGTCTTGGCAGGGTCTTCCCCCCTCTAAAGCCTCTAGAGAAGAATCCTTCTTTGTATCTTCCAGTTTCTGGTAGTCTCCAGGGGTCCCTTGGTTTGTGGCAACATAATTTCAATCTCTGCCTCTGCCTTTACATGCACATCTTCTCTGTGTGTCTTTATCTTCACAGGGTGTTCTCGCTTTGATAAGGACATGTTAAGGTCCCACCCTTTTCCAATATGAGGTATTGGGGGGCGGGATTAGACTTCAACATATCTTTTGGGGAGATACAATTCAACCCCATAACAGTTGGGATGACTCAAAGGCTGGGCTTAGCTGGCACTATTGACTAAAGCACCTGCTTGTGGTCTCTCAGGTTTGGGCATCTCACACATTAGTCGCAGCGGTTCTCAACCTGTGGGTCATGACCCCTGAAAATACATCCTGCATATCAGATACTTACATTATGATTCATAACAGTAGCAAAATTACAGTTATGAAGTAGCAACGAAAATAATTTTATGGTTGGGGGTCACCACAACATGAGGAACTGTATTAAAGGGTCTCGGCATTAGGAATGTTGAGAACCACTGCTTAGTGGCTAGATTCTGAGAGGGAGCATTCTGAAAGCAAGCATTCCAAGAGAACCAGATAGGAGCCAAATTGTCTATTTATGACCCATCCCTGAAGTCATACAGTGTGATTTCTGCCATACTCAATTGGTCAAACCAATCACAGTCCCCCCAGATTCTATCACTTCATGGGAGGACTGTCAAGGAGTGTTGGAGCTATACTTTAGCTGACCCCCTCTTCCCCCCCTACCCGCCACCACACACACACACACACACACATAGCTTTGGAATAGTTTTTCTGAATTTGCTCATTTTGATTTCCATTTTAAAATATAGAACACAGGATACAGGATCTCTCTGAGGAAATAGAAAGGTTATTCTCTCCCACATTCCATAAAACATCTTGCAGTGTTATTTTGAGATAGGATACTAGGCTGAACTAGTGTATCTTTATATTTTAATTTAAAAATCACCAAAGAATTTAAAGAATAAAAAATTAGACTAGGAGGAAGTATTTTTGAAAACTTTTTTTAAAATTTTAATTTAAAAAAATTTATGTGAGCTGAAAATAGATGACATGACATGAGCTGTTGCCACGAGGCAGGATGAGTCTGTCAGGCAAGAACGCTGCGATCCCACAGCAGTGAGAATCAGGGCTTGTGGCATAAGCTTACTCGTTGCTGCTTGATTTTAGAGAACAAACTATCAAAATATTGTGGAGAGATTATGTGAATATCAAATCATCCTACTTTTTTTCTAATAGATTCCTAAATACACACAGCACATACTTTCTTATTGAGCTTTCTAAAATGGGGCCAGGGAAGGCAGACAGATACATGACCATCTATTATGGGGCCAGATATGACTGAAAAATATGAGTTGCTACATATATTCACCAAAAACATGTATCAGGATGTTCATAGCAGGACTATTTAAAATAGCCCCAAACAGGAAGCTATCAATATGCCCACCAACAGCAGAATGGGTACAGTGTGGTTATTAGCAGTGGGATACTGTAATATATAGTGATGAGAATAATATACAGCTATACCCAACAATGTAGATGAATCTCACAAATGGTGGTGAGCGAAATAATGCATACAAAAAAGAACATACTGTATGATTTCAGTTTCATAAAGTACAAACCCAGTAGCAAAACTAACCTATGCTGTTGTAAGGCTGGTTAATAATTACTCTTTGAGGAATTGCCTAGAAGGGATGAGGGTAAAGGCTTCTGGTGATTTTGTTTCTTGATCTGGATGATGGTTGCATGGCGAGTTCAGTTGGTGAGTCTCTACACTTCTGATATGTGCATTTTTCTGGATGTATATTTTACTGGAGTAAAAATAAATAAATAAAGTACTTGCACTTGCTCGCCCCATGTGGCTCAGTGGATTAGTGTCAACCCATGAACCAGGAGGTCCCAGTTGGATTCCTGGTCATAGCACATGCCCAGGTTGTGGGCTTGATCCCCAGTAGGGGGCGTGCAGAAGACAGCTGATCAATGTTTTTCTCTCATCATTGATGTTTCTTTCTCTCTCTCCCTCTCCCTCTCTCTCTCAAATCAATAAAAATATATTTAAAAGGAATTGTCTTTAAAAAAAAAAGTACCTGCACTCAATCATCAGGCTATGACAGAAGAGTGAGTACGTATTATTAGAGAACACACAAGAACTTGTGTCGAGACTTATAGTGCTCATATCCAAATGGCTGGCTTTCTTGGCCATTCGGGTGATATGTTTTATTTTAGCAAGATATTTTTATTTTTATTACAGTAAAATGGATACTGTCACTGAAATCTGTAAAAAAGGTAGTTTGACTCTGGTCCTTGCTTAAAGGATGAGTCAAGGAATATAGGGGCCTTTGAAGGCAGGAAATTGTTCACTCATCACTTTGAAGGGATCTAAGACTGCAGAACAATAGAACCATTGGCTACATTAGCTGGAGAGAAGAGGGAGTACAGAGGGGACAAAAATGCCCATTTAAAACATGGACCTTATTGGCTTTCCATTCACTTCCCTTCCCTTCAGATCCAGGGCTCTCACTGGTCAGGATCTTCCAGGATTCCAGTTTTTGCTCCACCTTCTATCCCTCATTTCCATTACCCATGTTCTACACCCCCAGTATATTCACATGGAATTCTGTAAAAATCCTTTCTCCTTTGGGTGTCCTCCTTGTTTACTTTCTCAACTGGGACCAAGGCCACCTCTCTTGGGCGGGTCTTAGTCTTTTGTGACAAACCACACTCAGCAGGTTTCATTGAGACCAGTTTGTTCAAGAGCCTTATCATCTTTGGGGAGGCAGACAGCTTCCAGATTCCCTTGCCCTGCGATAAACCAGTTACAGATAAGATGTGTATGGTATGAAGCATGTTCCCCATGCAATGGCAGGGAAGGAATGGGGTGCATTAGTAATTTTGTCAAGTTGGCAGCAGCTCCCTTGGAGAAAACTGTGCCACTTGTGCTGATTGAAAAGAGTACCTATTGAAAGGGAAAAGCAGTCACAGGTTAAAGCTGATCAATTCCTCGAATGCAGCCATAGAAAATGTTCTCCAGGGCACCGGGTCCACATCACTGACAAGGAAGTTTCCCCGTGGTTTGAGCAGCACTCTGCTTCTCCTGCCTTAGTGAGGTGAGCAGCACATTTAATTTCAGCTCCCGAAGCCTTCTGCAAACCACTCAGCTCTTCTCCACTCCTCAGCTGTGTTTGCGTTGCTGTTCTCGGACAGCAGCGTTTTCACTTGGTATAACATGTGAGGAACCGTCTGATCATGCAGATTGTTTACTAGTAAGGAAACTGGCACTGGCAGCTTCTCAGGCTCTGCTGAGAGAAAAGAAATGTCTTCACATCAGAACAGTTCAACTCAAAATGTAACATACTCACTGGTTGAAATTTAGAGAGAGAGAAAAAAAATTTAATTGTCAGGCCGTGGTGAGTAGTGTCACAATTACTTAGATTATGAGAAATATATCTTTTCAACAGTTTAAAGGCCACAGCTCATATTTTTTTCTAGTATGGGCAGCTCAGACAGGATCCAGAAGCCCCAGCCTATAACTCATAGTTTTGTCAAAAACTTAGCAAAGGAAACAGGAAGTATTTGACTGTAGTGTGGAGTGTTCCCTATTAGTCATATGATTCTATTAGCTCTGCTCATTCCTGTCAGATTAATAGATATACTAGAGGTATTTAGAATTAGAAGGGTCCAGAGAGAATCCCATGGTCCCATTAAAATTTCTTTAAATTAAAAACCGACTCTAGGGTCAGTGAGATTAAGTAACTTGCCTGAAGTATTACATCAGCCACAGAGCTAAGACTGTGGTTCAGTTTTGCACTCGCCTCCCCAATTCACTAAGGACTCTATTTACTGTGCCACTCTGATGACCCACTTCATGTAGAAGTTTTTCCACGTCATTCTGACTTCTTGCCTGAGAGGTACATGTGTCTAGGATGAGGTCCATTTGGGAGATAATAAGGAAATAAATAAGATGAATCTATTTTCCCCAGTCCTTTTTTTCTCCACAAATTGAGACTGTCCAGGCCCTTTCAGCTCCACACTGGGGCTGGGACTGAACACCAAGGACCTCTAAGGAGCCTGCTTCAATCTGTAATTGCTCTGGAAGAGCTGGTTGTACACTGAGCCATTGCTGGTATAAGGGTCCCTTGGAGGTCTTAGGAAACATCGGTAGATGGGGGCTGTTCTGACTTAAGCTCGGGGATTCGATTCTTTGTGGGACAGTCCCCACTGCCACCCCAAGTCTGTGCAATGATTCCCAAATACCCAAGAGAATAAAAATGTCTCCCCTACTCCTTAAAGTCCTTCTGATATTGGAAGACCTAAGACAGAGGCAAACCTCTCAGAGACTTTCAGCTAGGGTTTAAATTTAAGTCTAGCAGAATTTGAACATTAGGAGACTGTAGTGTTTATTTAGATAAATTGCCTTTTGCATGGCATTTTTTATCCTCAGAAGACATCCATAGTGAGTTCAAGAGAAGAGTCTGCTATTTTCTGCTCTGTAGATGACCAGAGTTTTGCCAGGCAGGGTTATAGGTAATAGCAGTAGAGGTAAAGGGAGTTGCAGCCAACACTGTGTGCCGTACTCAACCTTGCAAATCATGGCACAGTTAAGTAACCTGACAATTCTGAGTTTCTGAGCCCATTCCTGTGACTAGTGCAGCTATCAGAGGTACACGGCCCATGTCTGGGAATCCTGGGGATATTTTTGAAAGGTGAGATTTTAGACATACAAGCTCTTTTATTTGCTTATACACATTCTCAGTGTCTATTTCCCATTCCCTAATTTATTCAACAAGTATCCCTTCAACATTTGTTGGAGACTCTTGAAACAAGCTGATAAATGAGCTTTTATTAAGCTCCTACTCTGTGCCAAGCAAGCATTTACACACACATTGTCTCCGTTGCATTCAAAATACCATTGTGTGTTAGGTTCTCTTTCATACAGATCCTGAAATTTTGGTTCAGAGAAGTTAGGTGAATTGTTCAAAATAAACAAAGACACAGAACTGTGACTTGACCCTGGGCCTGCTGATTTGGGCTTCTGGGTAGTTTTCTACTATATTTGCCTATTCTAATAGTGTACCCTCAATCAGTGAAATTGTGTGTGATTATTTTACCTGAAAAAAAATCCACAAACTCAAAATCTTTGGTCAACATGCTAACTTAACTATACTCAACTATAATGGTGATTTGATATAATGGATAGTACATGCAATACAATTTATAGTCTATCCAAAAAAATGTATTACACATCTTTTTAATAATAGATTTAACCTTCGTTATTTGCTCAAAATTAATTGAAAAATTTGTTTTGTCCTGGGCTCATATCAATTCAAAAGAGAAGTTATCTGGATAGCAGCTAGAAGTCAGCCTGGGAGTATGGTGGGTTATAACCCCAAGAACCCAAATGTCAGCAACAGTATACAATCACAATAATATTAATGACTAGAACATCAAATTGGAAAACACACACACCAGTCATGCTGCAGAAACAATTAAGTTCCGTAAGAGTCTTGCAGTCCTAAATCTGGGAACCATCACAGCTAAGAGGATAGCTGTCAAGTCTGAGAAAGCCGGTTCAAAAATATCTCTGCTTGTCATGTACCAACTACAAGCAACTAGGAAGTGAGTTAAACCTGAACGAAACCTCAGTTTCCTTCTCTGAAAAATGGTGTGCATTGGGGTGGAGCACAGTAGAGTATGATACCTCCCTGATAGGATTGTTGGGAGGTATAAATGCCTCTTAGCACAGGGTGGTCACATAGAAAATGTACTGTAAGTGGCAGCTATTTTTATTATTAAATATGATGTGTGATGATAAGCAAAATAATAGCTTTACACATTTTCATTCAATACATTAAATTTATATCAGGCAAGCTGAAGAGCCTCCTAGATTAAACATCTGGTGAGAGCTTAGACAGGTTGACCTTACAATTCATTTTAATCCTGAGAGTCTTCATTTTATAAGCCTTTTTAGGAGTTGAATGGAAATTTTAAGCAAGATCCTAGTGTCCTGTTAATTTTAATTAGGTGGGCTATTAATGAATAGATAAATAAGATATAAATGAGAAAGAAAACCACATATTGAACACTTGTGCAAAACTTCACAGTAAAGGCATTTAAAACATACGAACCTATAAGAACAAGTGAAGGGGAGAGATGATTGGAAAGAAAAAACTTTGGAAGCTGGAAAGCAAATACTACTAAGCAGTAACATGCTTAGTAGATTAGGGACAGTTGAAAGCTGCATGTATGTGGAAGGGAGAAGCCAACAAGAAAGAATGAGAGAAAAGTAAGCAAATTTTTTTATTTAAAAAATTTTTTTATTGATTCCAGAGAGGAAGAAAGAGAGAGAGAGATAGAAAGATCAATGATGAGAGAGGATCATTGATTGGCCGCCTCCTGCTGCCTCCTGCACGCCTCCTACTGGGGCTTGAGCCTGCAATCTGGGATGTGCCCTTGTCTGGATTCGAACCCAGGACCCTTCAGTCTGCAGGCCGACACTCTATCCACTGAGCAAAACCGACTAGAGCAAGCAAGCAAATTTTGATGTGGAACCTTGGAAAGCCTTAGAAAAGGAAACACCTGGAATTGCTGAAGGGAAGGGTGCTGAGCAAGGCTGGAAGCAGGAGGCTTGGTTGAGAGTTTGCTGAAGGAGCACTGGGACCCCAGGTCTCGGCCTCACCACTCAGCCCAATGGCTACCTGAGCCCCACCACTTTCCCAGCTTTTCCACAATCACCTCTGGCCTTCTCATAAGAATTTTTCTGAATTTGCCACAGCTTTTTTTTTAGTCTACTTTACTCCAAAGCATGGATATAGAAGCGTCTCTTCATTCTCCAATACTTACTAACACAATACGAGGTAATGATGTTCAACAAACTTTATAACGAAAAAAAAGGAAAACCTAAAACAAGATACCGTATATCACTATTTTTAGATTCCGTCGTCATGTCCCTTTGAACATGGTAGACAATCTCCTACTGGTTCTCTCTCTCATCAGCCCCTCACCTCTTGCCCCTGGAACAAGGGTCTGCTCTTCTCCGTGCTTGGAAATACCCTTTATCTTGTGTTCCCAGATCTACAATCAAAGTAAGGGATAACCTGTTGACAGTGTAATAGACGATATAATAGTTGACAATATAATTGGCAGATCTTGCCCAATCAGAAGATAGAATTTGTCATTGTTGGAGTAACAAACATTATCCATTATCCATGTGAAACATCTAATGTTTCAGGACTCTTTCTATTCAGTGCTCTGAAAGACCAACAAGTAGCTACTTCTCTCTGTCCATGACTAAAGACAACTCACAAAAATGAGCCACCAAGAATAAATGGGAGATTACTTACCCTCAAGAATGTATTCTAAATTCTACCCAAAAAGCAGATGCTTCTAAAAACTATCTAGAACCATTTAAAAAAAAAAACTAACCCAGATATATCAAGATTGAGACACAATCTCTGAGCAACAAGAGATTGTTGAGGTCTGTCTCTAAAATATCATTTGATTTCCTATCTGATGCCCCCACACAATATTTGTTGTTCCCTTATTGGTGTTCTCATTCTTGTATATTTATACAAATAACAATACAATTTATAGCTCTATTGCAGCTTACTAATATTATTTGTGATTAGGACTGTGTGTCCTGGTAAGCTGTGAGCTATTTGAGGGCAAAAAGTATTTTATTCATCTTTATATTCCTGGCACATAGTAGGTACTTGATAATGCTGCTGCTGAATTGAATTAGCTGTGGTAAAAGAACAAAATACTTCGCAGTCAGCATTTGTTTTCTAGGATCCATTCCAATATACTTCCAACTCAAAAATGTGATTAATGAGACAGGCAGAAAGTGAATGAAACTGGATGTTTTGCAAAACAACTTCTCTTTAAAGGTGGAAGGAAAAGTCAGCCACCTTCCCAAGTTGGCTATTCTGTCCCATAGTTTGAAGCATGAAACAATGAGTGCTGTGTTCAGAAAGGACTCTCAGAAATAAATGAAAAATCCAACTCTTGTAATGCAGCCATAAGCTGGGAGGGAAATGACAAAGGATATCATTATTGTCCTGATATTTTTAGAAGTACTTCGGTGACAGGTCAGATTTTTGGGAATTGGAAAATGATAAAAATAATCTTGTTATTCCACAAAGGAAGATATATATATATATATATATATATATATATATATATATATATATATATACACACACACACACACACACACATACATACATACATATATCAGGCTGATTTTGAACACTGCTTGAGAATGTTGAGAAAATATTTTAAGTGTTAGTGATATGATAGGTTTTGGGGGCAGACCCAGGCTTGCTTTATAAAAGATTTATCTTGGTGCTGGGGTTGGTGGAGGTGGGGATGAGGGATTTTAGTGGTGTTGGCATCATAAAAAAATTAGCAGTGGATGTAGGTTTTATTTCCCAAATTTTCAGGAAACAGCTCCACATGGTAGAATATCATGTGATGTGTAGAAAACTGAAAGTTGCTTTTGAAGTTATTAGAGGTGCCTGTGGAGTCCTCCTGGCCCCCACCATATGACCATGCTATCCAGATCTTAAGGGGCCTTCATTTTTCCTTACTTTCAGACTGCAGGATTCTGTAGGATTCCTTCTGCAGCTTCCATTTGTAGCTATTGCTGAGCAGCCCATAGCCATGTATCTAAAGGGGTGTGGGAGTCCACATTTCAGGTAGAATGGACCCTCCGTTTATTTGTGATGTTTGTTTCTTTAAATATTTAGCCATATGCCTCTCTAATTGTTTGGGATTAGCCATAAGTTAAGTAGGACAGAAAAAATATCATAAATAGTTTATTGCATATTCATTCAAGAAATTTAGACTACGTTTATATGTCCTAGCCACTAAAAGAGAGAGCCTATGTATTCACTTAAAACATTTGGTTCCTATTTCATTTAGAATACACTATTCTAATAAAAAATGATTCTATAAGATTTATATGTAAGCTGCTCTTTTCCTCGTATTTACTTTGCTACAGTTTTATTATTATGTTTCTTAAGTCTGAATTTGAGCCTTGAGTTTTTTCCCTTTATGTCTTTTTTGAATATTTTTAAAAACATCAATTAAAAATATAAGTCCATATATCAAGGAGACTTTGTGCACTTATTTCTTTGTAGTGGAGAGGTGACCACTATCAATAATCTGAGTTTATTTTACTAAATGGTAGAATTTTGATAAATTGGGTCTTACTGGGGCCAAGGAGACCTGATATAAAACTGACATAGTATTAAAATGTAAAATTCAGAAATACATAGGAGCCAAAAGAAAAATATTCTATATTACTACAGTAAAGTGTAGCTGACAATAGGACCTTTAAGTGGCCTATGTCATCCATAGTGTGTCCCAGGACAGCTCTAGCATCCTGCCTCATTGTGGTGAAGTGAGGAGTTTTGAGTTGTTTGCTTCCAAGTGCCACTACATCAGTATACCTGCTACAGGGCACACATGTTCCTCCATCTGTCAAGACTTAGGCAATGAAGGCCTCCTGCAGAATGCAAACATGTTTCTGGGAGGGACAATACATCAGTACATAGCATCTGGTATCATTAGTTATCAAGTTAACTGGCCTGTCTCCTAAGTGTGGCTCAGAGAGAACAGGAAGGAGGAGGAGATCTGAAGGCATCTGTGTTCTGGCCCAAATGGAAGGAGTACTGCACCTCCTGTCTCTAGGCAGCCAGTGTTGGGGGAGGGGAAAGGAGAACACTAAGATAAGGAAGGAGGAAGGATCAGGTGGTGGAGGGGGGTGGGGGGGGGGGGGAGAGGGGGCGGGAACCACAGTGACTTCACAAAGTTGCTATGAAGATGCAGTTTCCAATTTGGCAGAGCCACATGGATTAAGTAATATTTCAGAGGAAATTTGTATAAGCTGTCTCCAGTTTCTCATGGAGTTTCCACAGGTCAAGGACTCTGCTGTTATATTAACGTAAAACATGCCCTCTTTAGAAACTCTGCTACCCTGTGGCATAGCAGGAGTTTGACACAGGTAACTTCAATGTCCCAGCTCCATGAAGACAGGTATTGGGAGCTTCTCTCTAGCAGCCAAGAGCAGCATCCCATCCAGAATCTTCCTGGAGTTCCCCACTCCAGACAGCCACTTGCCCTGGAAATATTCTCTCCACTACAGCATAAGCAAGAAATGCAGGAGTATCTCCTATGTCTTGGGACTTGTAAAAGATGTCAAGAATGAGGGTGTGTCAAACATAAGGAAAAGGGCTATAGTTGGGGTTCCAAAGGATCACTGTCAGAGTCCTTTGGAGGCTGTACACTACATTGGTGCCAGTCACTTAGGGTGGATCTTTCCAGGTTCCTGATGAGCCCTTAAAGCCTTAGTTAAATGTGCCGACAGATCACTGGTGTTCATGAGCCCAAGTAGAGAAGAAGGCTGTAGGTTGCCAGCCTCTTCCCAGGGATTCCCAGAGGAGCGAACCTATAACAGCAGGACAAGGCATTTATATAAACATCTCACTGGGGGATTGGCTCTGGGGCAGAGGATTTTCTGACTTTTCTTTTTCTTCCCAACAAGAAGCATAATCGGTGGGAAAGTAAAAACTTAGAGTGAGGAGGCCATACATCCAATCGCATTCTAGCAATTTAAAGCTCTTGTCATTTAGGACAATTAATTTAGCCTCATTGAATCTCATCTTAAAAATACAGATGATTAAAATAATTGCTTGATAGAGCTGTTGCGAATATAAAATAAGGTCAGGAGTGAAAATTTGACATTTATCAAAATGTTTGTGAGATTCCCAGGGGCAAGGACTGGCTTCTGATCAGATAGATAGTCAGCCTTTCTGAAGGGAAAAATTTCAGATGCCTCCTGAGTGGACTAAGCTTTGGGAGCCCTTTCCTGAGATTTTAGATATGAAAGAAATCTTAGAAACCATCTTGTCCAACCATCATACTTTAGTTTGTATTTAAATTTATTCTTTGTTAAAGAAATACCTCATATAGTTTTAAAATAAAATATAATAAAAAACAACAATGTCATACCTCCAGTGCACCTCAGATACCACTCTCTATAAGATAATGTCTTGACAAATTTAATTTTAGACAGTGTCTTGTATTTGTTGCTCTGATATATGAATATTTAGTTTATAATACCCACCATCTATACCTGTCCTCCCAATATAGTCTTATCTCTATTTTTAGTTTCTTCAAGGCATAACTTTGTAACTTCAAAAATTAACCAATTTTATTTTTAAATTTATCATGAGGCTATAATCCTTGACTTCACACTTTGAAAGATGAGGCCATTGGCACCCCTCCCTTCTGTTCACCCCTCTTCTCTGCTTCCCACTTCCTAGTTTCTATCATTTGAATTTTTATGTCTATGTTGCTAAAGTTGGTGACATTTACATTCTGTTTTATAATTAAGTGTCTCATGCCTTGTTTATAGATTTTATTAAAAAGCTTAAAATCAGCCGAAACCGGTTTGGCTCAGTGGATAGAGCGTCGACCTGCGGACTGAAAGGTCCCAGGTTCGATTCCGGTCAAGGGCATGTACCTGGGTTTCGGGCACATCCCCAGTAGGAGATGTGCAGGAGGCAGCTGATCGATGTTTCTAACTCTCTATCTCTCTCCCTTCCTCTCTGTAAAAAATCAATAAAATATATTTTTTAAAAAATAAAATAAAAAAATAAATAAAAGCTTAAAATCAGTAAACTGTTTACCTAAGTGGTTAAGTAAATGTGGTTTACTGTAGAACCAAGTGGAAGACAGTGATTCCACTGCCTCATATACAGCATTTTGTTTTTCCTGGAGTTTCTAATTGAACGTTTTTTCTTTCTTTTTTTTTTTTTTAAATATATTTTATTGATTTTTTACAGAGAGGAAGGGAGAGAGACAGAGAGTTAGAAACATCGATGAGAGAGAAACATCGATCAGCTGCCTCCTGCACATCTCCTACTGGGGATGTGCCCGCAATCCAGGTACATGGCCTTGACCGGAATCAAACCTGGGACCCCTCAGTCCGCAGGCCGACGCTCTATCCACTGAGCCAAACCGGTTTTGGCTGAACGTTTTTTCTTTATCACAATTTTCCCTTGTCATTTGCTTATTTCAAAATTTTTAAATTATATTAGCTATTCCTCGAGTCCTCTTTTCCCCCCAGGAAGCTTCCATTCTCCTCTGGTTGATTTCTATATTTGTGTTCATATTTGTTATTCTTAGACTTGTCTTTGCTTTTCTGGGTTGAATCTTGTGCTTTCTGGATCTCAAGACTTATATGTTTCTTTTACTTTTTCATTTTTGTTTTTATTTATTTTTTTAATATATTTTTATTGATTAAGATATTACATATGTGTCCTTATCCCCACGTTACCCCCTACCCCCCCCCCATGCCTTCACCCCCCCGTTGTCCGTGTCCATTGGTTAGACCTATATGCTTGCATGTAAGTCCTTTGGTTTATCCTTACCCCCACCCTCCCCTACCTTCCCTCCAAGGCCTGACAGTCCAATCAATGCCTCTCCGTCTCTGGATCAGTCCTTGTTCATCAGTTTATGTTGTTCATTATATTCCACAAATGAGTGAGATCATGTGGTATTTATCCTTCTCTGACTGGCTTATTTCACTTAGTATAATGCTCTCTAGTTCCATCCATGCTGTGGCAAATGGTAAGAGTTCCTTTTCTTCCTCTTCTTAAAGAATACCTTTCAGCATCTACACTAATAAAAGAGAAACATGGTAATTGGCGTACGACCGCTACCCTTCCCATTGGCTAATCAGCATATCCTTATGCAAATTAACTGTCAGCCAAGATGGCGGCCAGCAGCCAGGCAGCTGGAAGCGAACATGAGGCTTGCTTGCTCCAGTGACTGCAGACTCCAACGTTCCCCGCCTGCCTTGCAGGCCTCTGAGCTGGCAGTTTGAAACATTCTAACAAATATAGGCCAGGATCTCAGAGCTGGAGTTATACATTGTTTCGATTATAGAACCGAAACAAACCAGATACCTGCTCTCAGAGCTAGAGCCAGAGCTAAAGCTGGCCCAGAATAAAATTAAAAAAAGGAGCCGTTGGGAGCTTCAATCAACAACCGCCAGCCTGAAAGAAGCCCTCAGCCCCTCACCCAGACTGGCCAGGCACCCCAGTGGGGACCCCCACCCTGATCCAGGACACCCTTCAGGGCAAACCAGCCGGCCTCCAGGCCTCTATCCTATATAGTAAAAGGGTAATATGCCTCCCAGCACCGGGATCAGTGGAGCCGCGAGGCCTCCTGGCACCGGATCAGCGTGACGGGGCAGCGCCCAAACCCCCTGATCGGCCCTGCTCTGTGTGTGACAGGGTGTGGCTCCCACCCCCCCCCCCCCCACCATAGGCCCTGCACTGTGTGTGACAGGGTAGAGCCATAACCTCCCCATCGGCCCTGCCCTGAGTGTGACAGTGGCTGCGCCCCAACCCCCTGATCGGCCCTGCTCTGTGTGTGACAGGGTGCGGCGCCCCAACTACCCCCCCCGCCCCGCCCCACGGGCCCTGCTCTGTGTGTGACAGGGTAGAACCATAACCTCCCCATCGGCCCTGCCCTGAGTGTGACAGTGGCTGCGCCCCAACCCCCTGATCGGCCCTGCTCTGTGTGTGACAGGGGGCGGTGCCCCAACTCCCCTATCGGCCCTACTCTGTGAGTGACAGAGGGGAGCTCCTCAACCCCCTGATGGTCCCTGCTCTGTGTGTGACAGGGGGGAGCTCCCCAACCCCCTGATGGGCCCTGCACTGTGGGTGATAGGGTACGGAGCCCCAACCCCCCTGATGGGCCCTGCTCTGTGCATGACAGTGGGCAGCGCCCCAACCCTCTGATCCGCCCTGCTCTGTGTGTGACAGGTGGCGGTGCCCCAACTCCCCTATTGGCCCTACTCTGTGAGTGAGAGGGGGGAGCTCCTGAACCCCCTGTTGGGCCCTGCCCTGTGTGTGACAGGGTATGGAGCCCCAACCCCCCTGATGGGCCCTGCTCTGTGTGTGTCAGGGGGCGGCGCCCCAACTCCCCAATCGGCCCTGCTCTGAGTCTGACTAGGGGCTGCATCCAGGGATTGGGCCTACCCTCTGCCACCCGGGAGCAGGCCTAAGCCAGCAGGTCATTATCTCCCGAGGGGTCCCAGACTGGGAGAGGGCACAGGATGGGCTGAGGAACCCCCTTACCCCTCGAGTGCACAAATTTTTGTGCACCGGGCCTCTAGTTTCATATAATGCTGGTTTGGTGGTGATGAACTCCTTTAGCTTTTGCTTATCTGTGAAGCTCTTTATCTGACCTTCAATTCTGAATGATAGCTTTGCTGGATAAAGTAATCTTGGTTGTAGGTTCTTGCTATTCATCACTTTGAATATTTCTTACCACTCTCTTCTGGCCTGCATGGTTTCTGTTGAGAAATCAGCTGACAGTCGTATGGGTACTCCCTTGTAGGTAACTGACTTTTTTTCTCTTGCTGCTTTTAAGATTCTCTCTTTGTCTTTTGCTCTTGGCATTTTAATTATGATGTGTCTTGGTGTGGTCCTCTTTGGATTCCTTTTGTTTGGGGTTCTCTGCGCTTCCTGGACTTGTAAGTCTATTTCAGTGATTCCCAAAGTGGTGGGCACTGCAGCGATCCAGGGGGGCGGTGATGGCCACAGGTGCATTTGGGGGCATATATCTTTCTGTTTAATTGCTATTAAAATGAAAAAAATTAATTTCCAGGGGTCGCTGAGTAATATTTTTTTCTGGAAAGGGGGCGGTAGGCCAAATAAGTTTGGGAACCACTGGTCTATTTCTTTCACCAGGTAGGGGAAGTTTTCTGTCATTATTTCTTCAAATAGGTTTTCAATATCTTGCCCTCTCTCTTCTTCTGGCAACCCTATAATTCTGATGTTGGTACGCTTGATGTTGTCCCCAAGGCTCCTTACACTATCTTCATATTTTTGGATTCTTTTTTCTTTTTGCTTTTTCGGTTGGGTATTTTTTGTTTCTTCGTGTTTCAAATCTTTGACTTGATTCTTGGGATCCTCTTGTCTGCTGTTGGTTCTCTGTATATTATTCTTTATTTCAGTCAGTGTATGCTTAATTTCTAGTTGGTGTTTTTTCATATCCTCCAGGGTCTCACTAAATTTATCGGCGGTTTCCAGAAAATTCTTGAAAAACCTTATAAACGTGGTTTTGAACTCTATATCCAGTCGTTTTCTTTCCTACATTTCTGTCATTTGTGACCTGTTTCTTTGTCTCCGCATTTTTTATGCTTCCCTGTGTTGGTAGAGTGGTTTTGTGTGCTAGGTGTCCTATAGGGCCCAGTGGCTCAGCCTCCCCAGTTACCTGAGGTGGACACTGTTGGTGCACCCCCTTGTGGGCTTTGTGCACAGTCTTGTTGTAGTTAAGCCTTGATTGTTGTAGGTATCACTGGGAGGAATTGACCTCCAGGCCAGTTGGCTGTGAGAATTAGCTGTGTCTGCAGTGGGAGAACTTCTGTGCTGGAGACACCCTTCTGGGGCAAGACTTGCTTCAGTGGGTCTTTGGTGCTCACTGAGTCTGCCCCCTGAGTGTGTCCCTTATGGATCTGAGGAGTTGTAATCTGGATGGTCCCACTCTGACCACTGGGTACACTGGCTCTTGGATCTAAGGAGGTGCTAATTTAGCCTCTGCCTGAGGTTACCCAGCAGGAGCTACAAAGAGATCTGCAGATTCCCCTTCCTTTTTTGAGGTTTGGAGGTGCCCAGATGAGGCCCAGCTGTGAAGCAATGCAAGCTGCTGTTGGGCCTTGGGCCTTCTCTTGGAAATTCTGAGTCTGTCTGGCCCAGCTGCAATTTGTTAGGTAATTTTCAGGTTGCAAAAGGCCAGGGCATTCATATGCAAAAGCCTCTGCCGCAGCCTGGGTGGGGCGGGGTCTAGGAATCAACAGGGTGGAGCAAGCAGCTATGGTTGATCCTCAGCCCTGCCCTAAGGGGCCGCGAGTCTCAGTGTGGTGGTAATTGCTGCAAGCACCTTTGAGGGAAAGCCGCTCTCAAGTTCCGAGTTCTGCCTGCTGCCAGACAGTCCAGTTTCTCCCCAGGGTCCTCAGAGACTTCCCGGAACCGGAGTTCAGAGCAGTCGGGAGCTTGTGACTCCCTCCCGATTCAAAAAGACAGCTGAGTCCTCAGGTACCAGCCCCTTTCCGCACGCGCTCGAGCCTCCGTACCTCTGCAGTTTACTTCCGAATCTCCTCTGAGTCTCAGTGCTTTTCTCTTTCCTTCTAGTTGTAGAATTTCCACTCAGCCAGCCTTCCTGTAGTTCTGGATGATGTCCGTTTTGTCTTTTAGTTGTATTTTTTAAAAAATATATTTTATTGATTTTTTACAGAGAGGAAGGGAGAGGGATAGAGAGTCAGAAACATCGATGGGAGAGAAACATCAATCAGCCGCCTCCTGCACACCTCCCATTGGGGATGTGCCTGCAACCAAGGCACATGCCCTTGACCGGAATCGAACCTGGGACCCTTCAGTCCGCAGGCCGACGCTCCATCCACTGAGCCAAACTGGCCAGGGCTCGTTGTATTTTTGAAGTTGCTGTGGGAGGCAGCAATTTCCGGTGTTTTCCTATGCTGCCACCTTGGTTTCTCTCCTTGTTTTTATTTTTAAAATTTTACTTTATGGGTTAAAGCAGATCCTCCAGTAATTTCCTAAAAACAGGACTGCCTCAGACAAATAATTTTTGTTGGGCCTCTTTCTTACATAAATAACTTTATTTATTAAAATATTACAGAATTCATGGACTCATATGGAATATAATGTTTTTATTGGACCTAATTTAGAATATTGGTTATGGATGAGATACTTGCATATTTAATATTCAATCATTATATGTGAAGACTTGTTCCATGTTCTTTATTGTCAAATGCATTATTTCTGACTATTTCCCACCATGAGAAAAGAGTAGCAATACTATTATTACTCACAATGCCAAGCTCTTGAGAATTTATTGCATTGAAATAATATAGATCTGTATTTCTGCAATTCTGAAATACTGTTTATTGAATGCTGGTTCTATTTTTACTTAAGATGCTGCATCATCCATCATGCCACTCATGAATATTGGCTTCCAATTACTCTCTCAGAGGTTGTTGCTACATATCATTGATGATGACCACAAATGCAAGTCTTATCCAGAATATGCAGGAAAGTGTGAACAATAATTTGTTTCCTGCTTATGATAAATTTACCACTTGGATTTTTATAACATAAACATAGGACAGCATGTCTTCCAACTCTGTCTCTCTTAGATTCTTTATGTGCTAATCACTGTATTCCTAGAAAGGAATGATTTTTATTTTAATGTTAACTGTACTCTACCTTCCATCCACTACCAGCAGTGGAGAGGACTGTAGGAGGAATGAGAAGAGCAGCCTGACGGGCACAAGGGATGTCTGTCCTTCATAAGGCATGGCTTTGGCCTCACATTAAAGGAGACAGGAAAGGACATCATTTGGGGTCACACAAAAGGAAGGATGCCTCCTTCTACCCTGGGCTGCTCTTGGAGGCAGTACCAAACACAAAGCCGGGCAAGAATTGACAGACACATGGGCCCACACATACAGCTCAAGCCAAGGGTCCACAATGTTGAAGGTAGAACTTGTCCTGTATTCGATATTTGAGAGTCACTTAAAATAAGCATGTCAGTGCCATTCTGGCAGCCCAGTCTCACATGATTCGGTGAAAGAAAGATGACACCAGGCAGCAGGAGCAGTTTACTTGCCAAGATGCCCTTCTGGAACCAGAGTTAGTTCAGGATCTCGGGAAACCCCATGACATGAGTGCAGAACTCCTTGGGGTATCTGGACAAACTCAGGTTCAGGCTAGATTATAGGAGAGCACTGGTAAGGGGATGAAGGGGACTGGAGCCCATATGGATCCTAGGGTGTCCCACCAGGAGGGTTCTGCTGGCCCTGGCTGGTCCTAACCACCAGAGGAGGGAGGCCTTCATATATTTCTGGAGACTTCTGGAGACCAGCTCTCATGAAAAACCAGAATTGAGCTTGTTTTATCCAGCACTGCTAAGTCCCAGGCCCAGGAAGGGACTTAGAACTTGAAGAAAAGTACCCTCAAGAGGGTAGGAGTCTCAAGATAGCGTTGCTTACAAGTGTGAAATGTAATATTTTTCAGTTTATGCATTTCTAAAAATGGCTTTTCCCATCCACATCCTTGATTGTTTGGTTGAGTATGAAATTCAAGGTTGACAACCATTTTAATTCAGAACTTTGAAGGCTTTTGCTCCACTGTCTTCTCAGATCCAGTGTAGCTGATGAAGAGATGTCTGAAACTGGTCAGAGTTTTTGTTTTTTATAGTTAACTTTTAAACTTCTCTCTTTCCTGCTGAAGCTTCTTAGTTCTTCTCTTTATTTCTGATGTATTGGATTTTTATAATGCTGAGTCTAGATGTATATACATATAAATAACTTAGGTAACTCATTGTCGTGGACACTTAATTAGCATCTTAATTTGTATCTTCATGTCTTTTGAATCTTGGAAAATCCTTTGTGATATTCCTTTAATTTCTTTCTCTTTGTTTCCTTTCTGTCACTCTTTTGATTAGATGTAGGACCTCTTGGATTGATCCTCCATATATCTTACCTTTTATTTTTTCATATCTCTTAATTCTACTACCTGGTGGTTTTATTAGATTTTATAATCTATTTGAATTTCAGAGTCAGATTTTAATTTTACAATAGTTCTTACTGTTAGCTATTGGTAATTTTGTTAATGCAATAACTTTTATTCTTTCTGGGAATATTAGACAATCTTTTTAAGTATTCAAGCATTTTATTTTCATTGTATTTTACAAAAGTATCAAAGTTTGAAAAAAAAAAAAAAGAACAAAAAACAAAACTGGAAAACTTATCCTTTACTTCATATAGTTTGAGAATCATTGTAACCAAACATGAACCAGACCACAGGCTCATCTTGAGCTGTGTGTGTGTGTGTGTGTGTGTGTATGTGTGTGTGTGTGTGTGTGGGTCTGTCTGTCGGGAGAAGGGGATGCTTGCAGGCTGGCAGTTTCCACTGCCATTCTCTTCAGAGATTTCCTCTCTATAAAGGAAAAAATGCCCAACAAATTATTGGATTTCCCCCCCCATCATAATCCCACCACTATTTTATTTATTTACTTACTTACTTACTTATTTATATTTTTTGTTAATCCTCATCTAAGCATATTTTTCCATTGATTTTTTTTTTTTTTTTTAGAGAGTGGAGGGGAGGAGGAGAGACAGAGAGAAAAACATGGATGTAAGAGAGACACATCGATAGGTTGCCTCCCACATGCACCCCGACTAGGGCTAGGGATTGAGTCTGCAACCAAGGTACGGGCCCTTGACTGGAATCGGACCCAGAACCCTTCACTCTGTGGGCCAATGCTCTATCCACTGAGTCAAACTGGCTATGGCAAATTATTGGATTTTTAAAAATAATACACTATAGTAACAGCAAAAGCTTGAGAGAGGAACACAAGTCACCGAAAGTCTCCTGGTTGCCAAATCCAATGGATCTCTTTCAATCTTTGCACCATAGCACTTCTGTGCAGTATTTTACTTTTCTGACTACTCTCTCCTTCAAGAGCTCTCCTGCCCCCCCCCCACCCCCCCCCACCCCCCCCCCCCCCCCACCCCCGCCAATGCCTTCAGTTTTATGATACCATTCTTTCTTGGTTCTCATTCTCACTTTTGAATGACTCCTTCTCAGTCTCCCCCATTATCTCTGGCTACCCCTTAATGCTTGGCTTTCCTTAGCTCCCTCCCTGGTCTTCTCATCCTGCTCCTCGTAGGTCATTCTGAGCCATGGCTTCCACCTCTTTTTGAGGATTCCAGTTCTCCAACCCTGCTCAGACTTCTCTCCAGAGGTCACACTCCTGTTTACAACTGTTGCTTAGACATTTCTACCTGATTATGCCCCAGGTTCTTTAATCTCAGTATTTCCCATATAAATCTTGTCATCTTCTCATTCCAAACTGCTCTCCTGCTATGTTCACTATCTGCCCTATTGCCTAAGACAAGATGATGAGATTGGTTTGGACTTCCCCTCTCCCTCACAGCCTGCCTTTTCTTGCATTTAACATTTCTTGAGGCAATAGCTTCCATATCCAGCCCCTGTCATAGTTCAGATAATAAAAGCTTATAGAGCATGTACTCTGTTCTACAAGTTATATTAAGGACTTTACATACAACTCATTTAATCCTCACAGCAATAACTGTGAAGTGAATCCTATTATTATCCCCATTTCACAGAAGAAGAAACTAAGGCACAGAAGTTTTATATTGCCTATCCAGTCACACAACTGGTAAATAACAGATCTGGGATTGGAAATCTGGGAAGACAGGGTCTCACCCATGCTGTTTGACAGCTTTCCAAACACCGTGGACTGATCCCAGCTGAATAGGTCTAAAGATTTCTGACTGGTCCTCTGCTCTTGTCTTGTCCAGCATTGTACCTGGCACACAGAAGGGACCTAAAAGTATTTATCATCATCATCATTTTCCATGTTTTCCATGTAGTCCAACCAGCCTGAGTGTGTTTTCTAAAATGCGAATCTTCCCTTTTCATCTTCTTACTTAAAACCTCCGTGGGTCCCAATCAGCCCAGGATCATGTTTCAGGTTCAGAATCCTTCAGGAGCTGGCCCTTATTGGCCTTTCTAGCTTTGCCTTCAAGCACTTTCCTCTTTGCACATCTTCACACATGACAGGAAACCACCTGCATTCTTGGAACACCAGGAGCTTCTTCATAGCTCTGACCATTCCTGTTCTACCTTTCAGTCTTATCTCAGATATTTCCCCCTCCATGGAGCTCTTCCCAAACCCTTCCTCATGTCCCCATCAGATACACTTCTTTCTCTGTTCTCACAGAGCACTAACTACAAATGCTGTTGGTGTTGACATGTCTTCTTTGGTGAGCAAGTGAACACCTAAAGGCAGCAGGGGTTTTACAGAGGCTGGGACATAGGAGATGTTCAGTAAATATTTCGGGGACTAGTAAGAATTGTTTTAGTACTTTATGGCCAGTTGAGTTCAGTGGTTAGAACATGAATTGGAGTCTAACTCAAGGCATTGGTGTATCAGCTGAGGGACACACCCCTGGGGACAGTCACAGAAACAGAAGTCATTTGTGTCAGGTTGAATTTGGCAGTGTGATCTTGGCTGCCTGATAGTCCTTAGAATAATATAATTAAATAGTATGACCTGCCCTTGGCTTTGAGAATCTTACCAAATAGTAAGGAAATAAGAAACAAGACTTCCAACAAAGACAGCATGCTAATCAGCTCCTTGTGTCTTGTCTCATGTTGCAAGAAAAAAAGAATCATGCAAATGTTGTATAATTGTCTTCATTATGTGAGCTTGTTCCTCACTTCATTATGCACAGAATTTACAAGTTGCTTTCTGCCTCGTTCCCATTTCAGATAGATGATTTAAAATCTCAGGAAAGGTACATGTTAATTAGCAGGACTCCATAGAGCAAATATTAATGTAGAAACGGGTGTGAAGCATAAGCATCAATTTATATCATCCATTATAAAATGAGAAACTGTGCACAGGTTTTCAAGGCCCAGTGATTTGGGGAGGTTGGAATCTATTTTGAGGAAATTCATAAGCACAGTTGTGAGTAGATTGTCCCAATTGCTCCTGGAAATGGCAGCGAAGAATGGATGGAATGTGATGTTGAGCATGGTGTACACAAAAGAGGTGTGAGGATTAAAATTAAAGAGGAAAAACCCAAAGCAAACAGCAAATGGCCATGGATAATGCCTGGACAAGTTTTCAGGGACGTTCACTCAGGCCAGATATTTTAGTTAGTGTTCTCTTGAGTGACCTGAGCATAAACAGTATGGTTGGTTTTCTTCCATATCACACCTTGTGGTTACTGCTGATGGAAGAGACAACCCAGGAATATGCTGTAAATAGGGGACCTGTTCCTTCACAACCATGTGATGCTGCCCACTCCTCCCCAGAGCTCCTGGGGGACCTGAGTGGAATGAGGAGAGAGAGAGAACAGAGGAACTCTTTGGGGATCGCAGCACCTTTCACATATCAGCTGGAAGACATTAGCCAAGTTACTTGCCCATTCTGAGCCTCTGCTTCTTCAACTATGGAATGTGGATAATAATATCTACTTCCTAGCAGGGTTCTAGTGAGGATTAGAAATAAGGGCAGTAGGGTTTCTGGAAGGAGCATAAACAAAGCAAGCCACTATTATACTTTTCTTGACCAAAAGGGAGAAAGCTTCAGTGTCCCAAGTTTCCCAGAGGAGCAGTCTCAGTGGGTAGTTCCTGAGAACGTGTGCAGCCCCTTTCAGCAAACCCAGAAGATTTCTGATAAAACCCCAGCAGATACAAACATAGGTTGGCATTTTTACAGTTCATCAAAACCCCAAAGTCCCAATTTCCAGCCATTATGTATGTTTAATCTTAGCCTTATTCTTAATTCTTAGTGAACTACAGAGTTGACCCAAGAGGTGACATGGTTTCAGGGGCTCTGACATTGCTTTGGGGATGTGATTGAGACTTGGAAAGACACAGGACTCTGCTTTGAGCTGTCCCCTCCTTGATATGCCAAACACCTTTCAGACCAGTCTCACACCCCAGCCCTGAATTGGGGAGTCTACCTGTGCAAATGGGAATGGAAGTGCCAGTGGTACTGCACTCCATGATCAGGAGCTGCCCCCATAATTAGACCCAGAAATGGAAACAGAATGAATACAACAGATCTTTTGGAGAAATCCAAATCACCCAGCTCCACGGGGTTTGGTGAAAAGCCTACCCTTTCTCCATCTCCCCAGCAAAAAGCCCTATGAAAAGTTCAAGCACCCAGGAAGATGGCTTTTAGCAAAGCACTAAAGCAGCCAAATATGTATATATTTATGGGTTTTCTAAGTTTAGACCAGTGGAGAGACATCCTGTTTATAAGTACTTGAAAGGTCCAAACATTAAGGTAAGAGAAAGCTGAAAAGCTGCAGAAGAGACTATATTTTAGAATGTCTTGTGAAATAGGATGAGCATGAAATTATCAAGGAAATGAAGTCCAGAAGAGGCCTGCCAGTTGGGGGCTGGCCTTTGGGGAATGCAGGTAGGCAGTATACCTGTGCTCTCTGGCCTCTTCTCTCAGGTTGGAGGTTGGGCCTTCCAGGGATTGATTCACGGAGACAGACAAGATGAATAAAAGTCAAATTTTTTAAATGTTTGGTGAATGGTTATTTTCTATTGCCTGTCTTAAGAGCAGAGGCTAAGATGAAGCAATAGTAAGGTTGTCGAGGAGTATTTGGGGTGTGGAGAAAAATGAACTCTTCGCCAGCTTGAAGGCAGTGGTTATCCAGGTCACACTTGGAGAATCTGATAGATCCATAGCAGCCTGTGGGGCAACAGAGGCTTCCACGGGAAGTGGGGCCTATTGATCTTAGAATAGAAAAGTATTTTATTTTTAATTAGAAATGTTAATTAAAGATGTAAAATTCCCTTTTGAGTGACCTATTTTCAGTTAAATCAATAAAGATTTAGATTGAGAATAGAAGTTTCAACACAGAAATAATGCTTAAGTGAGCAGACATTTACTAAGTAGAGAAACATCAGGCAAAAGATACTTCCCAAGTCAAAATGATGCTATTCATAAGTAAAAATATAGGGAGACAGGAAGGAACCTAAAATGCATATTGTATTACTAAGTGAAAGCAGCCAGTCTGAAAAAGCTATAATTTGTATAATTCCAACTCTAAGTCATTCTGGAATACAGGGACAGTGAAAAGATCAGTGGTTGTCAAGGGTTGGAATGGAAGGAAAACAAAATGAATAGGTGGAGCACGGGGGATTTTTAGGCCTGGGATTCTGTGTGACACTCTCAGGGTCGATACATGACATTATGCTTTGTCAAAATTCACAGAATGTACAACACAGAGCAAACCCTAATGTAAACTATGGACTTTAGTTAGTAATAATGCATCAACACTGGCTCATCAATTGTAACAAATGTTCCACACCAGTGTAAGATATTAATAGTAATAATAATAATAATAGGGAAAAACTAGGAGGAGGATAGGTGAGGGGGAGAACGATTATATGGAAACTGCTTCTACTTTCTGTTCAATTTTTCTGTAAACCTAAGACTGCTCTTATGAAATAAAGTCCATTAATTAAATTTTAAAAAAATCAGCTGAATAGCTGAAAAACCTCTGGTATTAGAAGAAAAAAAATTAGTGATTACACTTATTTTATTTCATTAATAAACATGTATTAAGCCTAATAAATACTGGGCACAATGCTAGGCTCTGAAGAGCTGAGATTAGATAGAATCATTACCTTCAAACAAAGCAACAACCATATCACTAGCCCAACAACAGTGACTAATGTTAATTGAATGCTTCTTATATTCTAGGCCCTGAATTCACTATCTCATTTAACCCCCACAAACCTAAGAGGAACAAATAAGGAAACTGATATTTTATAATGTTTTGACAAATAAGGCAACAAGTTTGGGAAATTTAAATAACTTGTCCAAGGTCACCTAGCTAGTAAGTAATGAAGTCAAAACAGAACTAAGGTAGTTAGACAACTGCCATACTTGGAAATCTAGTGTGTCTCCACAGGGAGAGGGATCCAGGTAACACTTTATTTGCAAGGCTGCACTGAAAATTTTTATTCTTAGTGAAGTCTTTGAGTAAAGATATTAGAACAAATTCCATCATAAACAGGAATCACTTATGGTGTTCTGCTTTAAAAAGCTGAATAACTATTTTACTGAAGAAGCTACCAAATTATTTAATTGCATTTCTTCATTCAAATAAAATCCCTTCATTGCAATTATTGTTGTTGCTGATAAGATAAAAATACATGAAGTTATATACAGTAATATGTATGTGACTTTATATAAATAGGAGTATTAAACTTTGCTGCATCTTGAGGCCGTTAAGTCTTTTCCATTATCCTGGGAACATTCTTGCTCAGGTCACTTCTAAAATTTAAGCAAAAGGGAACAGTGAATGTGGCAAATCAGATGGATCCTTTCTTTCCCACAGGTTGGTTTCATATAACCATTCTTTCAAAAGTTCATTGACTCCCAGTTATGAAACCACCTTCAATTGATATAGTCTTTCTCTTAGGTCAGCAGATACATAGTCAATCTCCAACAACCAACAAACACTTATCACGTGTAAGCAGAGTAATAGAAGTTACAGCCTCAAAGAAGTGGGAAGTAAGCTCACAACAAACTGGGAGACAGACAAACAAGTGCACTCATGAAAATTAACTGTAGGTTTTATAATGATAGCTAACATCACATTTCCCCCGGATGAATGACAGAAGCCTCAGAGATAAACAGACCTTGCAGCAAGGTTCACAAAAGGTCTGAACCCACAACCAGTAGCAACATCTTTGAAAATCCACAGCTCCTGAAGGTTGGCAGGCCATCGTCTCTGTTTACCCCTGCAACCCTTATTGCCTACTGCCTCTTGAGTAACTGAATATTCTTTATGAAAAACCCAGTGTCACCCATTGCAATCATTTCTGTGTAGAACATTTCTGCCTTTTCACACCCAAAAGAGGTCCTCCTTTGCAAGATGGGCCCACAGATTTCCACTGGGCTAAATTACTGTAGAGACCAACTCCTTCCCCTGACTAGGAAGTGTGTAAACAAACCTGACCATTTCTTGGGTAGCGAGGGAGGGCTCAGCAGCTCCTTGCTATAAGGTGACTCTTCCCAGGGTAATCCTCAGAAGCTCTGGAAATAGAAGTCTCCCCATCCCTTGAAACTGTCTCTTCAAGAGTAAAAAGTGTCATTTTAAAAGTTTCTCCCAAAAGTGCTAGAAAATGATTCAATATCTCTTTGATATGGATGGCAAAGAAAAGATGTGTAGCTGGACTCCTCATTAGATGCCTTGGCTTATTATATTTCCCAACTAGTCCCACAGTAAACATGTTCTGTGGTCAAATAAGTCTGGAAAATTCTGAAAATTTGGGGACTTACACTACAGGAAAAGTATTTTAAAACACTAGAAAATTCTGCAGTAAAAAAATGTTTAACCTTTGTTTAATACCGCCCCCACACACCCTTTTTACCCCTTTGTAACACAAGTAACATTTCTAAGAGAGTTCTTTGGGAATTGTCTTTAGAGTTAAGAAATGTTCATGAATATAAATACCTGTTCAGGATGCTTGGATGATGGATTTCCTTCTCATGACCAACTATTGTAAGAGAATCTGTTTCTGCAAATTGCCATTCATGACAGAAAGTTCACACACATCCTCTCACTGCCCTCCATTCATTATCTGGAGCCTAAAACAGAAAATTTGATGTATTGCGATATAAACAGAAAGGTCAATCTTGTCTATCAAGACAAATGCTTGTTAGAGAAACAGAACTATGCCCCTTTTCTAATGCTCTGAGTCATCTCCTCAGAGTAGATTACTTCCTAACTTCTGGAAAAATAAAGGGACAGGTAACAAAGTCCTTGCCATTTACCCAGACAGGATATAAAGTACCCAATGATAATTTCTGGATGCTGAGAGATTTATTGACTGATGGGGAACTGAAAGGAAGCCCTGCCCCACAAACCCCTGAATAGGAGTGTGATTGCCCAAAGGTAGTGTCCTGGGCTCTTTGAGCAATCCACAGGAGACCCTGCCATTGTTTTGTACAGCTCCTATCACAACTGGCATTTGATACTCATTCTATAGAGGTCCATTGGTGAATGTTACCAGTGATTTTGGCTCTCAGTTCTTGAGTTTGGCACAGGAAGAATTCAGAGCCAAGAACTCTAGCACAAGAGGAAGTTTATTTAGCATGCAAAGCAAAAGCACACTCACAAATGTTTCAGTTAGCAACTTGAAGATTGTCTTTGCCATGAACTTTGCTAGTTGAAGCACACATTGGGGTACTCCTCTAAGGGCAAGGAGATGCAGACAGCAGGAATAAGTTCAACAGTTACCTATTATTTCTGATATTTCTTTATTCATTGGATTGCTGTGCCATCTCTTTCTTAATTTGAGCCATACACTATATTATGTTTTATTTAAATTGGTTCTCCAAAGACTCCTTTCAAAAAGTTATTCCTACATGTAAGATAAAATCCATCAGTGTCGATTTTTATGGTATTTAGCTTACTGCACATGTAAGTCCTCTACATCATGTTATTTCTCCAGTCACACATCTGTATAATTACTTTGAAAAGCACTTAACTCTATACTTTATCAAAAGATTTCTATTTTCCAAGGTGAACTATGTGGAACACCAAAGTAAGCGTATTAAGTTGGCAACATCTTTTGAAACCTAATGTTAAAATTACAAGATTCAGCTGAAAGGTAAATTGCAGTATATACATACAAAAACATATGTGTGTTTTCATGCCTAGGGAGATTTACATGTGATAATATTTATCAATATAAGGAAAGTCTAAGAAAAGATACCTTAGCATTGGTGTGTGAATATGACACTTTACCTAAATTCATCTTTGCACTTCAGTTTGTTCATGTGTCTCTGCTACAAAAGGAAGTTCAAAGGTTATTGTTTATACAGGCTTGTAGTCAAAAGAACTCCCGGTAACTAGTTGAGTAACGTCAGGTAAGTCATTTTAACCTTTCTAGTTCTCATTTAAACCAAATGATCTCTTCAAGTCATTTGTAAAGTGAACATTCAGTGATTTGATGAGATCTATCTTTTGGATAAATTGTGGGTAGGGACTACTCTGCATAGTCCCTGTTCCTCTGGGATATGGGCCTTTTGTTCCTCACTTGTAGTCAGAGCCACTTTATCCCTAACCAACTATACCTACTTTAGGGAAATCTCACTGCAAGGACTCAACAGCGATGAGGGAGCTATACTAAAACAACATCCTCCATCTGGCCCAATAAGATAAGCCCAAAGCATGTCTCTTCTCTGGAGGAACCTCCCAGGCCTCCCTAGCTTGATGCCCTGGTCTTATCCCTTTCCTCAGTCTTCTTCTGCATCCACTTATCTGAACTTTCCCCTCCAAATCTACTTCCACCTCTAGATTGACATCCAAGCTGATATTTTCCAATGCACACAGAGAAGGGTTCATGAAAGACAGTCAGCAAAAAACTTGAGACTCATTTCAACTAGAAGAAAAATTATGGTTCTTTATGCTCCCTACAACATAAAACACAGCTTTTCTCTAAAATCTCAACCCTTATTTATAATCCTGATTTCCTATTAACAACTCACATCTTTCCTAGAAACACATTTCTTTCTCTGTTCTCTCATGTCAAAAGTACATTCTAGCCCAGAAGGGTGTGGCTCAGCAGTTGAGTGTCGAGCCAGGAATCAAGAGGTCACCAGTTTGATTCCTGGTCAGGCATATGCCTGGGTTGCGGGCTTGATTCCCAGTAAGGGGCGTACAATCAATGATTCTCTCTCATCATTCATGTTTCTATCTCTCTCTTCCTTTCCCTTCCTCTCTGAAATATAGATATATAGCATGTTCCACAGTGCAATGATCTGACTATGGGCTGACTTCTCTGGAAATTGCCAGAATTTCTCTTTTTACCTTCCTTTTATTTCTAACAGCAGTTGTAGATTGGCATAGAGCCAAAATGGGAGTTGAAATGTGCATTGCATCATTTGTCATGTTAGCTACAAAGGAAGCAGCAGAGGTACCAGAAATGAAAACGAGGAAATTTCTGATAAACAACTCGGATGGTTATCTAGAAGGTGAATTGAATCATAGATATCAGAGTTTGACACTGCATTTTGAATTGCACAATTAGAGATAACTGCCTCCCACCTAGATAATAGTATCAATTTAATTCAAAATGTGAGTGTGGTTTTATAGTCATTCCATTCTGTGGTAGTGCCAGAGAGCATTTACTTATCAGGCTCCCATGGAGCGCATTTGAATTTGGAAAAAGAAATGATTAATTAAAAAAAACAACAACCTGGGTGCCCTTGATATGGGTACTATCATAGTATGTGGAAGTAAAATGAATGAATTTACCTTTTAATAGGCTCAGTATGCATCAGTGCAAACGTGCCCTGTTATCAAGTAGTTTAAACCTTTTCCAATATAGAATAGGAAGTTAATCAATGCTTTTCTCGTTGGGTTTGCAACTAGATAAAGATTGTTTAACTCAGGCACCTCTCACTGGTCCTTTCTCTAATTTGGTAATTTAAAAAGTCCACAATTACTGAGAGAAGAGACAATGGAGGAGAAGTAAGCTTCTGGAAGAACTTAAAATCTTTGCTGCACCCCAGACTGTCCCTGGTTTGTGCCCCTTCATCATGGGAGTAGCTCTTGCCATCATTTAAAAAGCTTGACCTGCATTTTAGGAGACTTACTGGTATTATTGGTTTTGCCTCTGCAGACTCATAATCCCATTACCTGTTATTGGGAGGAAAAAGCAAATAGAGGCTTAAAAGCTGAGTGCCTCTACACTACCATCTCCTTGTTCTTCATTCTTATCCAGGCAGGAAGGCCATGGGACACTTTGTCTCTTAGCAAAGGAATATTTTCAGATATCAAGGTATTGCACAAGACAACGGGTCAGAGAAGTTAGGACGGCAAAGGAAGAAGAGGATCAGGAACCACCCCCTATAAGTGGTTGCTGCTTTCCCTGCAGGACTGTGCATTGATAGACTTCTCTTTCCTCCAACTCTCCCTTCCTTTCCCCTCCCATTCGCTGCGTCTTTTTCTGATCCTTAAATTGGCCTTTCCTAGTAAAAGGTCAATATGTTTTCACGCTTGACAAATTTCATTCAAGAATTTTTGTCAATGGACAAGTCATAAGAAGCTCTTCCATTTTAGGACTGGTTGACGTCACCAAGGAGGCGATAAATATCTGTTGATATAATTGGATGTGAGATTCAGTGTTGAGAGAGCAAAAATTCTGCCCCTGGTTTCCTGGCAGGGCCCAATGATTTATGCAGGAGCAGAGGCAGCACGCAATCGAGCTGTCAAGAGAGCGTCAGCTTATTAGGCAAATGCTGCGTGATTTCTGAAGAGGATTGACGCTATAAAATCCCACTCCAGGCTCCGGTGTGGAGAAACTCAGAGCCCAAGTCCGTTGAGAGGCTGAAGAAAAAGAGAAGAGGGAAGAGGGAAGAAAAAACCCACAGTGGAAACAGAAAGGAGAAAGAAAGAAAACCCCTGAAAAAGCCGGGAGACATTAATCTGCAGCAGCGCCTCAGAAGGTAGGGAGCCTAGACGGAAACGCGGCTCCAACTTTGCACTGCCTGAGCTGCAACGGAGCTCACTGCGGCGCCCTGGCCCTGTCCTTCCAGTGGGGTGTGTGTGTGTGTGTGTGTGTGTGTGTGTGTGTTTGCTGACTGTGCCTCAAGATCCCGATAGTAGCTGGGATGTGGCAAAAGCAAACTTAGACGGCTACTCATCGTTACCCGAACTTCCAGTTATTCCTTTTTGGCTGTGTAGATGAGCACCCCATTGATCCCGATCCTCGGAAGAAGGGCGCTGGAGTAGGGATGGATGAGGAGGAAGACGAGACGCAGCTTTTCATTTGGAGGAAAAGGCTGAAACATCCGAAAGGGAGTGGGAGTTGAGAGCAGTTGAGGTCTTAAATTTGTAGATCCTCTCTAGAGCTCGGGAAATCAGTTCTAGAGATCGTTAGGAAGGGGATTCGGGGACTGTCCCTTTGGGGGTTTCCGAAGGAGAGGGGTCATTCCAGCCTGGCGAGGGGGCTGAGCTTTGGTGCCTAGCCCTGCAGGCGTCCGCTTTCCTGCTCCCCCTTTCACTCCAAGCTCTGTAAGTCCTACCTCGGGAGCTTCAGCACCACGGACAGCGCCCGCCCGAGCCCCCAGCCAAGTCTGAGTCCTGTGGGAAGACGACATCCTCCCCCCACCGCCCCCTCCCGCCACACACACACACACACACACACACACACACACACACACACACACCCGCACCTCCCAATTGAGCTAAACTGTGATCAACTCTTTCTTTCTCTCTTTCCTTCTCCTAGTGCCTCTAACATGAGACTGCCGCTGCTCGTGTCCGCGGGCGTCCTGCTCCTGGCTCTCCTGCCCTGCCCGCCATGCAGGGCCCTCCTCATCCGGGGGCCTGTCCCAGGCGCCCGACAGGCCCCACAACTTCCCCAACCCCTAGATTTCTTCCGGCCGCCGCGGCGGCAGGTCCTTCCAGTTCAGCCGGTCCCGCTCACCACGGGGGAAGAATACTTCTTCCGCCAAGGTAACCTCAATGAGAGCCCCGCTGCTCCTCTCTGGTCAGCCTCCTCGCCCCTCGCCCGCCGCAGCAGCAGCCACCTTTCCCCTGACAAGGCAGCCGCCAACTTTTTCCGCGCATTGAGGCAGCTGCGATCGCTTCCCCAGCGCCCTCTCAATAGCCCTGCGAGTCCCGCTGAGCGTGGTGCTGAGAGCGCCCTCAGCGGTCGCCAGGAGGCCCTGGAAAGGGAGGGGCGATCCAGGGAAACTACCACCTCGCTGGATCTCACCTTCCACATCCTCAGAGAAGTTTTGAAAATGGCCAACGCGGAGAAGTTAGCACAGCAAGCTGAAAGCAACAGGAAACTGATGGAGATAGTTGGGAAATGAAACGGTGCGTTTGGCCAAAGCGATTCTGCATTTAGCAAAAAATAAAAAAAATAAAGTCTTCTGTACCATAGCATGGCTCTGATACCATTTGTTTATTTTTATATAGCTTAAAACGTAGAGGATGTATAACAAGAGCACCTGTTCTCCTTAATTAGAATGCACAAAGTATATTCATGTGCAGTAATAGCAACAAAATGGTATTTGTATTGTCTACTTTTAGTTTTCATTTCCAGCTGTCTTTAATGGTGTTTAAAAGAGTATAGACCCAGGAGGAAACGTTTTTGAAGAAGCAGACAGAAATCACCCAATTGATTTTGCTGTGGTCTGAATTCTCTTTGGTGGGTGAGAGAAATCATGTAAGCTCTTTGAATCAACTTTTCCTTGTAAATGTTTCAGTAATAAAACATCCTTACAATCCTTGGTCAATTTGTTTGTGTAAGAGAATGTTCAATAGTTATCCTACATAATAAAAGGCTAATATGCAAATTGACCAAACCACAGAACCACCTGTTACTATGACGTGTACTGACCACCAGGGGGCAGATACTCAAAGCAGGAGCTGCCCCCCTGGTGGTTAGTTGCTCCCACAGGCAGAACTGGGCTCAGCCAGAAGCCCGGCTCGCAGCTGGCCAGCTTGGCAGAGCTCCCGCCTCCCCAGCAGTGCTAAGGACCCTTCCAGGGATATCTGACTGCTGGCAGGTGGACATCCCCTGAGGGGGTCCCAGACTGTGAGAAGGCACAAGCTGGGCTGAGGGACCCCTTCCCCCACAACCCCCCAGTGCACGAATGTCATGTACTGGGCCTCTAGTATTTTTCATAAACGCTGCAAAGGTAATCCTGACTTACTTTTGCTTTTCAATGATAGTAGTAGAAATAGTCTCAGCTATTGGACTCCTCCAAACTTACTTAAACACACGTAAAGACAAAATCCTTGCATTTTTTTCTACTACAAATACAAAGATAAACCAGTGGCTAACACAGATCCTGCAGTCTCCTTGGGTTCATCTCTGTACCTCAGATTACTCTTCTAAGATTGAGTTAAATAATTTGAGAAGTTGCTTCCAGCTCTAAGACTTGCTAATTCTATACATGGAAAATCTATTCATAATGGAAATAACATTTAGCCCTGATTAACTATAAGATGTAAACTAATTGGGGAGGGTTGGGGAAGGAGGAAAGGGAAAGAGGAGAATGGTTGAGGAAGGGCACTTCTACAAACTATAGGGCCAAATGCCTCATTTTTTTTCCTATGAGAAAGTCTCATACATTATTCAGCCATTATTTTGCTATAATAAATAATTTTTCTAAGCTATTTTCCAATGCCTACTTCTAATGGAAGCAACTTCTCAAATTATTTAACTCAATCTTAGAAGAGGAATCTGAGGTACAGAGATGAACCCAAGGAGACTGCAGGATCTGTGTTAGCCACTGGCTTATCTTTGTATTTGTAGTAGAAAAAAATGCAAGGGATTTTGTCTTTACTTGTGTTTAAGTAAGTTTGATAGCCTCTCCACTTAAAACAACTAAATTTAGTTGCCATGAAATGGCACTTGAGACAATTTCTATAAATATTTTGACTTTAATACCTCCACAAATACCCTCCTCATTTATGTTTATGCCAACACTAATCACTTTCATTTTAGTAATATAAACTATCTCTATTCACTTCTGAATTCAAACAACACATCTAGTTAGTTTTACAATGCATTCACCTTTTGTAGTTTAGTTACAACTTAAAAAATTCAATTGAGCCCTAGCTGGTTTTGCTCAGTGGATAGAGCATTGGCCTATAGACTACTACTAGTGGTCCATGAGGTCCAAAAGGTTGGCGAGCACTGGTATAAGGAAACCTTTGGAGCAGCAGTCACCAACCAGTGGTCCATGAGGTTCAAAAGGTTGGCAAACACTGGACTAAAGGGTCCCAGGTTCAATTCTGGTCAGGGTCACATGCCAGGTTGTGGGCTTGATCCCCAGTGGGGGGTGTACAGGAGGCAGCTGATCAATGATTCTCTCTCATAATTGATGTTTCTATCTCTCTCTCTCCCTTCCTCTCTGAAATCAATAAAAAAATATATATTTTTTAAAAATATATTTTATTGATTTTTTACAGAGAGGAAGGGAGAGGGATAGAGAGAAACATCAATGAGAAAGAAACATCGATCAGCTGCCTCCTGCACACCCCCTTCTGGGGATGTGCCCACAACGAACGTACATGCCCTTGACCGGAATCGAACCTGGGACCTTTCAGTCCACAGGCCGATGCTCTATCCACTGAGCCAAAACGGTTATGGCTCAATAAAAATATATTTTAAAAAATAATCTCATCCAAAATTTAACATCTTACACAATTATTAACACAAAATTAATCATGGAGTTAATTGTAAAATATAAGACTATAAAACCCCTAGGTAAAAAAAAAATTAATTGGTTGATACTTCAAAATTAATTTGGATGTATGAAGATGCTTCTTCCCTTGGGACCCTTTAAACAACTTGACTAATGGATTAATAAGATAAAAAAAACACACCAAATAAATCATTATAAGACTAAGTTGTTTAAAACAGCATTTATTTCAGAGTTCATACAGAGTAAAGTTGTATTTATGTTCTGAAGGAGGCATTATGGTGGGACAAATAAAACAATTTAAATATATATACATATATAAATATATAATGTAGTACATATATGTGTATATGTGTGTGTGTATATATATATACATATATGTATTTAAATACATGAAGTTGTGCCTCATTGGATACATGAGAAAATAGATGGTTCCTGTGAAAAAGTTTTTTTCCTCAATTAAAGTGCTTGTTATCTGCATATCTAAAACTAGATTAGAAAAATGTCACAAGAAATGTCCTAGACCTTCAGCCTTCTGGACTGTGAAAGTGTCACCAGAGTCAAAGAACATTTCTAGATATACGTCCAGCAACATATATTATGGAAAAGAGGAAACCTTTGTGAAACATATCTTACCTTTGGTCAATGATTTACCTTTTGTCCATATATTGATAAATCAGTCACTTCTAAATTAATAGTGAATTTCACTGACCATATGCATTGTTAACAAGGAAAGAGAATACGAGCTACTATTATATAATAACAAAAGCCAGTGCCTATTAGAGACAAGAATGTAGAGCCTACATTTTTCAACACTTGCCACTTGTTACTGACACATTCTCACACATACCATACTGACACATCCTTCATACTGTTTCCCACACAATAAAAGATTTGCATAAGATCAAGTTTCTTTTTCCCAATGCTTTCTGCAGCTGTTTTCCCTTAATGTGTTAGATAAATCATCTGGAATTAAAGATTTTTCTTTTGTTGCAGAAATCTTGTTCCGAGGTCCCTGTCATCATTTACATCATATTAGTTTCATCTAGGTTCCCTGCTACTTGTGTGCATTTCAGCCAGGCAGACAGAGGGGCAGCAGTTGGAATGAACATCATTTGTTCAGGTAGTTCAACCAGGAAAAGGAGAAGATATGGCGTGCTGACTCAGATTCAGCTCCATTCCCACTCCCTGAAGCTGCAGCTTGTTCCTGGAGGGGAGGATCCTCAAATCCAATCTGCAACAGAAGAAAATCTGAATGAGAGGAGGAAGAGGCTAGTCCTTTTTGGGTTGGTCCAACCACTTTTTTACTGAGGAGAAAGGATCTTCATCATAATAATTATCTAGAACATAATTATTATTAGAGACGGGAAGCAAGCTCAGGTTATTTTAGCCATTGGTCAAGAGCCATGAAAAATTCTCACTCATGATCCAAAAAGGGGCAACAGTAATGCATGCAGTGGGAAGTTCTTAGGAAAGAAGTCCAGGCTATTCTACATTTTTAAAAGGCCATTTGTACATTATTTACTAAAAGGCAAGCTATGAAGCTAATGGGAATTTGGATTTAGAAAAATCTGCAGAATAAATAAAATCCTGTTTTAAATGACATTGTTACATCACATGATATTGCAGGACAAATCTCTGCACTGCTAAAGTAAGAATTTCTACTAGGATGTGAATATATCCTATCTAATAAAAGAGAAACATGGTAATTAGCCGTACCTCCGCTACCCTTCCCATTGGCTAATCAGGGTGATATGCAAGTTAACTGCCAGCCAAGATGGCGGCCGGCAGCCAGGCAGCTTGAAGCGAACAGGAGGCTTGCTTGCTTCAGTGAAGGAGGAAGCCAACGTTCCCTGCCTGCCGCTGCCGGCCAATGAGCTTGCAGTTTGAAACATTGTTACAAATATAGAAGCTAAACAAAACTCCAGAAACCTGCTTTCAGCCAGCACAGCCTCAGAGGTGGAGTTGAAGCAGTGTTGCGATTATAGAACCCAAACAAACCAGATACCTGCTTTCAGCAGCCGAGGCCTAAGAGCTGGAACCAAGCCTCAGAGCTAAAGCTGGCCCAGAATTAAAAAAGAAAAAAAAAAAGGAGTGGTTGGGAGCTTCAGTCACCCACCAGCCTGAAAACAGCCCACAGCCCCTCACCCAGACTGGCCAGACATCCCAGTGGGGACCCCCACCCTGAAGGGGGTGTGACCAGCTGCAAACAGCCATCATCCCCTCACCCAGGCTGGTCAGGCACACAAGCGGGACCCCCACCCTGATCCAGGACACCCTTCAGGGCAAACCAGCCAGCCCCCACCCGTGCACCAGGCCTCTATCCTATATAGTAAAAGGGTAATATGCCTCCCAGCACCGGGATCAGCGTGACAAGGGGTAGCGCCCAAACCCCCAATCACCCTGCGGCTCTGTGTGTGACGGGGCGGGGCCACAACCTCCATATCCACCCTGCTCTGTTCGTGACAGGGGAAGGCACCCCAACCCCCTGATCAGCCCTGCTCTGTGCCTGATAGGGGGGAGCTCCCCAACCCCCTGATCACCCTGAGGCTCTGTGTGTGACAGGGTGCAGCGCCCCAAACACCCCCCCCCAAGAGCCCTGCTCTGTGTGTGATGGGGTAGAGCCATAACCTCCCCATCAGCCCTGCCCTGAGTGTGACAGGGTGCGGTGCCCCAACTCCCCTATCGGCCCTACTCTGTGCATGATGGGGGGAGCTCCCCAACCCCCTGATTGACCCTGCTCTGTGCGTGACAGGGTACGGAGCCCCAACCCCCCTGATGGGCCCTGCTCTGTGAGTGACAGGGGGCAGTGCCCCAACCCCCTGATTGGCCCTGCTCTGTGTCTGACAGGGGGTGGCGCCGCAACCTCCCCATCAACCCTGCCTTGAGTGTGACAGGGGGCGGTGCCCCAACCCCCCAATTGGCCCCACCCTGAGCGTGAATAGGGGTGGCATCGCAACCTCCCGATCCGCCCTGCTCTGTGCACGACAGGGGGCATTGCCCCAACTCCCCAATCAGCCCTGCTCTGAGCCCGACCAGGGGCTGCACCTAGGGATTGGGCCTGCCCTCTGCCACCCGGGAGCAGGCCTAAGCCAGCAGGTCATTATCTCCCAAGGGGTCCCAGACTTCGAGAGGGCACAGGCCGCGCTGAGGGACACCCCCCCCCCCCCCCGAGTGCACAAATTTTTGTGCACCGGGCCTCTAGTATAGTATAATTTTGCAAAAATGCAGGCTTAGTTTTGAGCAAGTCATGAATTAAAGGACTTTTTCTCTTTAGGCCATAAAAATCTAATAACATCAATACTTCTAAAGAAATATCTGTCTTTTATAGATACCACTATAAAAACACTTTTATAGATACATGACAGATACAATTTATAATTTTGAAGTAATTGTTCAATCTAATCTATAAGTGAAATTTACAGAGTAGGGCAAAAGTAAGTTTACAGTTATTTGTATGGAAGATAATACAATAATCAATAAATAATAATACAAGAATAAACTCCATGTTTCACATATTTACAACTATAAACCTACTTTTGCCACACCCTGTATTTATGTCCTTTTGAGTTTAAACTATAACTTGGTGAAATGAGAGACAATTACAAAGACTTCTTGTTGAGATGCAATTTGATGTATAAACTCAAATTCCTTACTCTTAAAGGGACCATGATAAACTCAGGTCTTCCTAGGAGAACTACCAAAGACAGGCTTTAAAACACCATTGATTTCAAAGCAATGAGGTAGGCACATGCATTCAACTTAGACACTCCTTGTGATTTTATGAAGCTGCTATATGAATGGACAATACCTATCACAGGAAAAGCAGAACTTGGATAAATACTATTATGTAGTAGATTTTGCCACTCAAAATACTTTCAAGTGAAAAATGAGTGCCTGTCCTGCACTTTACCAGATTTTACCCTAAATATATGTTTGGGGATACTATTTCAAGTTCAGCAAAATTACCCCAAGTCCTTATGACTTTGGAATTATCTCCCCATGGCTATGTTGCTCCCTAAGATGATGAAATCATATTAGCCACAATAGAATAAAACGGAGGCATGTGGTTTTCTATGAAGGAACAGTTGAGACATCCAGTGCATTTGGGCTTTTGCAAAAAGGTTGCTATTGGATTCTGTTGGTAATGGGCTGGCTACCTCCATGTGCTTGAAGTTGAGGTGGTATGAACATCATTTTGACAGAACCTGTGCCTATTTATACACAGCAAATTCATCTCCCCACCATAGTCACCTTACGCTCACAAATCCTAAAACAAAAACAAAAACAAAAACAAAAAACAACCACTAAGTAAACTGGGCATATAATTGATGTGTAAAATACTTTTTCCTAACCATTTTGAAGGAGTGAATATGAATTCTGCATGGAAGAACAGACCATCAAGTCCATTTTGTAGCTTCTTTTCCTTGAAGACAAATTCTAATCTAAAAAACTACCACAGTAGCTTTTCTAAAATATCTAAAGGATGATGCTAGTTGGGTAAGGTATTTTCTGCAGAGGGATATAGACTTTGTGAAGCTGCTGGTTGCTAACAAACCATTTGGGACTGCTTTCAGAATGTCCATATATTTTTGTGCTTTTCTGTACTCGAGTTTAAAATCTTTCATTTTTAATGTTGTTAGTTGCTAATACCCTACAGCCTTTAAAACTTGATATTAAACAGTTTGCTGCTTTCACACCCTCATATTCTCAGTCAGTTATGAGATTTCCTTCCAAACAATATGGACCTTATCTTTCAGATAAGCTGTCTTTCATGGAAGAAAGGCCAGGGCCAGAGTGGGGGCCAAGAGCATAGGTTATCCAGAATATCTTTGGGAGAAAAATATTTAAAAATCAGGGCCAAGGATGTGGAGAAAAAGAAACTCTTTTGCTGTTGATGGGAATGTAAAATGGTGTAGCTATGTGGAAAATAGTGAGATGGTTCCTCAAAAAATTCAACATGAAATGACCATATCACCCAGCAATTCCATTTTTGGTTATATACTCAAAAGAAATGAAAGCAGGGACTCACACAGATATTTGCACACTTGTGTTTATAGCAGCCCTATTCACTATAGTTAGATGGTGGTAGCAACCCAAGTGTCCATCAATGGATGAATAAACAAAATGTGGCATGTACATATAATGGAATATTATTCAGCCTTATAAAGAAGGGAAATTCTGGCACATGCTACTGAAACAGGAATTTTTAGGGGTGAGAAAATACAGGTTTATGAAATTTTAGACACTAAGGGGACCATGGAAGGAGCACAGGGCTGCTGAGCAGCAGAGGGGATATTTCCATAGAAAAGGGGACCTGAAAAGCTGCAACAGGTACATTTCCATAGAGTGAAGGAGCTGGAAACAGCAGAAGGTCTATATTTATAAAATAAAGGGAGGAAGCCCCTCATCCAGAAGGAGAAGAAGAAAGCCTAAAGGAAATAGAAAAACAATAAGAGAAGAGGGGAGGAAAACCTCACATGTCCCATGTGTGGTTTGACCTTGGAGCTCAGGAGTTACTATAGTAACCAGTCTAAGGGGATAGTGACCAATCAGAGGGGATATCAAGGCACAAAGATCTACAGCCTTTATAAACTGTGGAAACAGGGACTCGGTGGGACTCTTCCCCCTCCCCATGTGGGAGTCTCTACTTGTTCTTTAATAAATTTCCACCTTTGCTATACCACCTTCTGTCCAGAGACAAAGAGCCCGGGAACCATCCTGCCCAGAGGAACACCGGGTGTTCTGGTCCAAAAATTCAGTTTCACTACAACATGGATGAACCTTGAGGACACTGGCTAAATAAAATAAGCCCATCAGAAAAAGACAAATACTGTATGATTCCACTTATATGAGATATCTAAAGAGTCAAATTCATAGAAACAGAAAGTAGAATGGTGGTTGACAGTGGCTAGGGGTAGAGGGCAATGGGGGGGTTGTTTCAGTTTGGATACAGACTTTCAGTTTTGCAGCATGAAAAAGTTCTGGCAATTAATTGTACAACACAGGGAATATACTTAACACCACTGAAATGTAATTTAGAAATTGTTAAAATGGTAATCTTTATGTCATATATTTTTACCACAATTAATTTTTTTCAATTAGGAGACTTCACATTAAAATCTGAATTTGTAGGTTCTCTTGACAAAATGGAAATGTAGCACCCAGAAATAACCTGCATGGAGTGCTGAGCAGTGCTGCTCCTTTGAACTGAATTCTCTCTCTCTCTCTCTCTCTCTCTCTCTCTCTCTCTCTCTCTTTCTCTCTCTATCTCCCCGTCTCTCTCCCTCTCTCCTGCTTTGCTTTCCACAGTGCCCACAATCCCCGTTGCCTCCCCGATGCAAGCCTGGTTTCAATGGCTACTTATCATTGTGCTTGTACAATTGCTGTGCTCAGAGCAGAGTTAAGAGGAAAGCAAATTATATCTTGTATTTATGCATCTGTCAACATTTTCTTTTGCTTGACCTGCTTTTCCATTAATGTTACCTTCTTAGTCAGAAGGGCAACACCAGCTTGTTGCTCTTAATAGAAGGCTAGGTTTAGTAGGAAGATGTCAAAGAAAAGAGAGTAAAATGCTCAGTGGAATATTTGACTTGATTTTTATGCTAAGTGTGATTACTTTTTTTTTTAAAGCCAACATGTTTCTTGTGGCAAGATTCTTGAAAATCAAAGCATGAGACTGCTTTCATTGTTCAACTGAGGCCAGTTGTGTTCCTGGGCACTTAGCATAGGGAATATAACTGGGTGCAGATTGGTGAACATGCTCTTGCTTTGGCTTGTGGGCAATGCCAGCAACCCCTTTTTACCTAAATGATCCACCAACTGAACAAAAGTAAACAGATGCTTTCCTGACATTCATTCTGGCACAAGTCTGGGTAGCCACATTTAGGAGGAGGATTATTATATATTTTTTTAATATATTTTATTGATTTTTTTACAGAGAGGAAGGGAGAGAGATAGAGAGTTAGAAACATCGATGCGAGAGAAACATCGATCAGCTGCCTTCTGCACATCTCCCACTAGGGATGTGCCCGCAATCCAGGTACATGCCCTTGACCGGAATCGAACCTGGGACCCTTGAGTCCGCAGGCGGACGCTCTATCCACTGAGCCAAACCGGTTTCGGCGGATTATTATATTTTATATTCTTGACTGACCCAAAGTAAAAGGGTGAGCCCTGCCAGGTCATTTTGATCAGTAATCAGTGCCCCCAGGCTGCCTCTGAGCTTCCTAAGACTCCATGAGGTGCCAGCCTCAGCCCTTCCCCAAATGATCATCCCCTATATCACCCACGATCCTGATTAAAATTTATCAGTCTTGTGTCCCCTTCCCTCAGGCTTATCCAGTGATAGTAATTAATCTGATTAACTGAATTGCAAGTAATATATTAATGGGTGACAATGGCTTGATGTACACTCCTGCAAGATAACATTTTGCCTAGAAATGTCCATGTCTTATCCTATGAAACTCATTCACTTTTTCTTAACCCAGGAGAATGTACAGTGTATTCTGTTTGGTTTGTTTGTGGACTTTGTTGCCATGACTGTTGTGGACATGTTAGCCACCATGGTAGGCCACTGACAGGGATGCTAGGGATAGTGAGGAAGTTTGTGTCCAGACCCCTATACTTGGGCCTCTGTCTCCTCTCCGTTGCTGTGAGTGTCAACCACAAATCCAACCTGATAGCAGGATCTGGTAACCACTGCATGTGAAATGCCAGTCTTTCTAGGCCAATTCAGAAGAAATGTTGCCTGTTTATAATGAAATACATTTGCCTTAAAGCAGTGGTTCTCAACCTTCTGGCCCTTAAAATATAGTTCCTCATGTTGTGACCCAACCATAAAATTATTTTCGTTGCTACTTCATAACTGTAATGTTGCTACTGTTATGAATCGTAATGTAAATATCTGATATGCAGGATGGTTTTAGGCGACCCCTGTGAAAGGGTCGTTCATCCGCCAAAGGGGTCATGACCCACAGGTTGAGAACCACTGCCTTAAACGAATGTGGATAGGAGGGGTAAGGTTAGACTTGAGGCTTCTGAGTGGGCAACCACCCTGCACCTGCTAGGCTGGGTCAGAGAATCAAAGCCAGATGCTGGAAACAGGTGTGAGTAGGATCTCTGAAGTCACATTTAGAATGCTCATTCAGAAAGACTAAACCCAAGCATTGGCCTGCTCCCCTACTTAGCATTCCTGAACCTCAGACCCTTGGATAGCTCAAGCATTATGGATTCCAGACTGGAAAAGAAAGCACAGCCAAGAGCCTGAGCCAGTTGTTATGTCTGAGAAGTAACTGAGGCAGGTCTGTGACTCACACAGGCAAGAGTCTAAGCCCTGGAAACTTTCAGGTCTGACATTGTGGACATTTCTCTCACAGGAACACAGACACTTCTGCTTGGTGGCAGAGCAACCAAGATATGTTAGGAATGAAGCACAGAACCGAGAAAATATAGCACAGTCTCCATGAAAGCTAGAGGAAGAAGAAAATAGGTATTCCCCTACTCCAAAAGGAGTTCTGGAAGGAAAACACTCGCTAAAAAGCATTTTTTTTTTTCCCTTGAGAGGATTGATAACTATACACACTGAGGGGATGGGCGAAGGGAATTAATTTGGGAGCTTCGTTGCCATTAGCCACTTCCTTCTGCTAAGGAAAGATCTGAAGCCAGAGTAATTTCCTCAGGCTTATGAAACAAGCAGAAATTAAATTCACTCACTTTTTCTTAACCCAGGGGAAGATGTACAGTGTATTCTGTTTGGTTTGCTTTAAACATGGTATATAGGAATTGATGGGGTCAGGTGGGGAGCTGGAAGGAGGTAAAACACATGTGTCACAGTCTAGCAAAAACTTAAGCCAGCTGTTTTCTCAAATATGGACCTGACCATCGTGTGTCCAGTGTAGAGTGTGTGTGTCCTCACTGTTTCAGAAAGAACTGAATTTCAAAGAACTGCTAATTAGATAATTAATTCTTCAGTCAAGGGCTTCCTCTGTCTTGTGTTAGACAAATAGGTCAGGCAGGTTGTCAAAAGCTATGGGAGGTGATAGTATTATTATACCCAATTTACAGGTGAGAAAACTCAGTTTCAGAAAGGTTGAAGAACTTGCTCCAAGTAATTCTAAGATAAAGTGCTGAGAGTTGTTGATAGTGACCACAAATTCAAAGAGAAAAGGGGCATCTGGTGTTGTTGAGCAGATGAGACTCAGGATGGCCCACTCCACCCTGGAAGTCAGCTAGAGAGGCAGGATTGCCAGCAGCATGGGGTGCAACTAGAGTAGGGGTCCTCAAATTTTTTAAACAGGGGGCAAGTTCACTATCCCTCAGACCGTTGGAGGGCCAGACTATAGTTTAAAAAACAACTATGAACAAATTCCTATGCACATTGCACGTATCTTATTTTGAAGTAAAAAAACAAAACGGGAACAAATACAATATTTGTATTTGCATGTGGCCCGCCGGCCGTAGTCTGAGGACCCCTGAACTAGAGGATAGAAATGCTCTCATTTGCAATAGACAGTCACATCCCTGCAAGCAGTGGAGGCCAGAAACGCCCTCTGCCCTCTGGAGGCTGTGCCAATGTGTCATGAATAGTGAATCAAACCAAGGGAACCTTTGGTTACCCTATTTTTGCTTCAGTCACATCAGCCCAGGAGAAATGGGGATTCACCCACTTTTCCTAGATGTGGGCTTGGCCTCTATTGGACTGTACACACACACTCCATAGGGAAAGACGAGGCATCATTGGGCACCAAGCTCCAAGTGCTCTGTGATCTTGAGCAAGTCACTCATCCTCTATGATCCCTCAATATAAAATGGAGAAGTTTAGCAATTCCTTATGTACAGGGTGGTTGGGAGGTTTAAGTGAGAGAATCTCTATGAAAGACTTTGTAAATGATAAAGCAATATGTACACATTAGTTACAGCCATTGCCACACAGAATTGGTTTTTTAGATGCGTTAACATTATGGTGAATTAATTCTTATTTTTGTGGGCTGTAGTGGGGACAAAGGCATTTCATGGAAATCACTGAGATACATAAATAAGGACAGGAAAAAATTCACAGGATGTGCAACACCAATATCAATCTTAGATTTAATGAAAACAATAAAACAATTTAAAAACACAGGAAGCAAAACTCAATTAGCAATGTCATTACAACTTCCCCGGAGAGCTCTCTCTGGTACCTGTGTTAAAGTTTTCATGGAATTGTAGAGCTGTAAGCATAGGTTGCCAGGGGAAATGAATTCATTACATTGCTCACACATAATTTACATTATATTTTCCTTTTTAAAATGATACATCCATTTAGCTTCCTATTAGAGTTACATTTACTAAGGATGCTATTTGATCCTGAGAAATTTAGTCTACATTTTTAGTATAGTTTTTTTTTTTTTTGTCCTTCTAGAAAAGCCCCCAACTGACAAGTATTAGGATGTCACTTTTCCAGCAAGGGTTAAAAAAAAAATCTCAGAAAAAGAAAATTGCAATTATAGGATATAAATGAAAGAGCATTAATAATGTTAATGTAATGGCCTCACTAAAGCTTACTTGTTTAAGAAAAACCTTACTCTCTTCTATAATTTTTCTATGTAAAAATGCATGTATTTCATTATTATAACGTCTTATGATTTCCAGGATTATTAAATCCTGGACAATTTTAAGCAGCAAATGCAGGCCAGTCCTGACCACTGGTCAGTTTTCTATCTATTTTTATAAGCTCTGAAATTCCAGCACAGTCAGGACACAGGGCGTATCAGTGAGTTGTAAGCTTGAATCTCCTAATTCAATCACTCTCAGTAGGGATTTCTGTTAGAAAACAGTTCGACACCCTGAATTTCTCAATTAAATTTAGAGAACATAGTTACATTTTCATTCATTTCTGCTGTTCTGGAAAATTAAATAGATCATTTCAAAAAACACAGAACCTAGAGTCACACTCGTGGGAAATCATGTTTCTGATCTCCTGCTTTATTTTTTTAATGTTCTTATAATAACTTGTGAAATTAATCTTTCTCAGAAAAGAAGCTTTCCAGCCCTCTAGCCTCAGGTATCTCTCACCTCTCAGTCTCTGGTAGCAGCTGGAATTGATATTTGCCCTTGAAATCAAAGATCTGGTCGCAACGGTTATTCACATCAAAATGGTTTTATCTTTTTTGAGAGTGACACCTTGTGGAGACCCAAAACTCCCAAGGATACTTTGGCCTATTGCTCATTCTAGTTTAGGAAAACATGAATATTTTCAAGGGGACTGAATCTTGATGATAAAAAATTTGATAAGGTCTTAGGTCTCTGGACACATATTAGTTTCTGAGAGCCTAGGAACTAAATCCTGAGCTTTAAGAAGACTAAAGAATCTTTGTTAGCTCCCAAGTGTCTTTTTAACCATTTAAACCATAGGTCTTCCTCTTTCCTTACCTTTCCTTTTCTTTCCTCCTTTTTTTTCTCAATTGTTTAAAAAAATTTTCCTTTGGAAGTACCTTTATAGAGCTTGGGTCAGGAACTAAGATGGCCATGGGCTAGTTTTGTTGATGACATCTTTCATACTGGCCTTGAACTCCACACATCCTTCTGCTATTTTAGAATGAAGAGCTCACAGGTGTGGGTGACCCACATTGTTCCTCAGGTTCTGTCTCTGAGCTTATGATATGTAGAGAGGAACACTTAGGACAGAAGAGGCAAACTGCACCTTCTTAGATTTGGAACCTTGGACCTTCTTCACTAAGAAAACAAGCCCGGTTCTGGATGTCCCTGGCTCTTGACAGGGAAACAGGTTTAGACAAGACAACGAGTGAACTAGAGTGCTGGTGTGTCATGAAAGTGTACAGAGACATAAGCTCATAAAGCAATTTACATCAAAGCTAAAAATAGGAACCCACAGACCAGTGACAACTGATCACCAGATTGTAAAGTTCAGCCTAGTCACTTAAAAGCATCAGGAATCTCAGCCATCCCGGCCTTTGCTATATTTGACTTCGTGCATGGCTGGAGGAGGAAGGGGAGACAGACTTGTTAGATTTAGGCCATGAGGCCTTCGCTATGGCCAACCATTTGAAATGCCTTAAGGATTGTCAGCACCTTCCTCCTCCAAGTTCCATCCCACCTGCCCCCTCTCTTTTCTAAGCTGCCTTAAAAGATAGTATATGTGAATGAAGACCCCTCTTTATAGCCATTCAGGTAAGCAGACAGAAAAAGAGGAAAGGTCGAAAAGAAGTTATCTTTTTTTTTAACATTTACCTTGGGATTAATTCTTCAAGAAAATATAACAATATAGCAATGCTAAATGTGAAGACACCTAAACAGCATTTCAAAATTGATAGAATTTAGAAGATAAGTAGATAAATCCACAATTATAGTCAGGTATCTCAAAATCCCTCTCTCAGCAATTGATAAAACAAGTTAAATGGAAATCGGTATGGTTATAATACACTTGAACACTACAAATCAACTGACCTAATTGATATTTGTAGAACACACCACCCAACAACAACAGAAAATACAGTGTTTTCAATTGCACATGGAACATTCACTAAGTTAGATCATATTTTGGGCCATAAAACAAATCTTAATACATTTAAAAGGATTGTAATCATATAAAGGATACTCTTTCTTCACAACAGAATCAAAACAGAAATTAAACAGAAATATGTCTAAAAAATCACCCAATATCTAGAAATTAAATACTATTCATCTAAATAACGCAGGGGTCAAAGAAGAAAGCAGAAGGTAAATTAGAAAATATTTTGAATTAAATTAAAAATACAACGTATCAAATCTTGTGGGATGATCTAAGCAGTGATTAGAAGAACATTTATAGCATTACGTGGTTTTATTAGGAAAAAGAAAGATATTTAAAATCAATAATCCAAGCTTTAACCCTAAGGAACTAGAATGAGAAGAGATAAATGAACTCCAAAGTAAGCATAAGAATAAAAATTATGAAGAGCAAAAATGAATGCAGTAGGAAATAGACCAAAAATAGAAGAAAAAAAGCCAAATAAAACCAATAAAGTGGAAGACTTACTTTACCTGTTCTGGAGACTTCTATAAAGTTATACTAATCACAACAGTGTGATATTGGTAGATGGACAAGCATACAGGTCAATGGTACAAAATAGAGAGTCAAGAAGTAGCCCCACACATATGTGGTCATTTAAATTTCTACAGTCATTAAGTGAGGAAATGATAGTCTTTTCAACAAATAGTGCTGAAACCAATGAATATCTATATGGAAAACAAACAAACACACAAAAACTGCAAACCTTTATTCTTACTCCACACATATAAAATTTAACTTAAAATGATCTTAGATCTAATTTAAGAGCTAAAACTATAAAAAATTCTAGAAGAAAACATAGGAGGAAATCTTTTGATTTTGAGGTAAGCCAAGATTTCTTAAATAGGATACAAAATGCAGGAATCAAAAGGAGAAAAATGATAAATTGGACTTCATTAAAACTAAAAGTGTTTGATCTTCACAATACATTATTAAGAAAATTAAAAGGCAAGCCATAGACTGCGAAAAATATTTGCAAAACATTTTTGATAAGAGAGTTTTATCCAAAATACATAAAGAATTTTATAATTCTCCAAGATGACAAACACTGAATAAAAAAGTCAGCAAAATATGGGAACAGATAGTTCATTAAAGTAAATTTTAAAATGACTAAGAAGCACATGAAAAGATGCATCTTTAGTCATCTGGAAAATGCAAATTAAAACTACAAGAAGATACCATACAGATCCATTAGGATGGCAAAAATGTAAAAGATTAGCACAATACCAAGTTCTGTCTAGGATGTGGAGTAACTAGAACCCTCTTACATTGCTGGGAGAAACACAAAATTGAACAGCCAGTATGGAAAAGTTTGACCGTTTCTGATGAAGTTAACCATGAATTTACCACATAATCCAGCAATTCCATTCCAAGGTATTTACTGAAAGACACATTCACAAAGACTTATATTCATAGAAGTGAATGTTCATAGAAGCCTTACCTATAAATAGCAAAAACTGCTAACAACACAACAATCATCCATCAAGTGATGAATAAATAAATTGTGTTATATCCATTTGATAGAATATTACTCACGATAAAAAGAAATGAGCTTCTGATGATACATGCAACAAATGGAGAAATCTCAGAAGCATTATTTTACGTGAAAGAAGCCAGTCACAGAAGTCTACAGAATGCATCTTTTCATTTATATGACTCTCTAGAATTGGCAAAGCTATAATGACAAGCAAAAAATCAGCTGGGATAGAGAGTTGACTGACTGCAAAGACACATGAGGAAACTTTTTGGAATAACAGAAATTTACTATATCTTAATTGTGGTAGTGGCTATACAATGCTACATATTTGTAAAAGGTTCTTTACATAAAATAGGTAAATTTTTAAAAATCACATCTTTCATCTCTTCATTCACCTAATATTTTGTGACTGTCTCTCATGTGTACATTCTGTCTTTGCTCTACTGGGCAATGGATTCTATAAATGTCTTTTGGTGGACTTCAGAGTTGAGTCATCATGGGCTTTTATGGAGTTTACTAGAGGCCTGGTGCACAAAAATTTGTGCACTTGGGGGGGGGGGGGTCCCCTCAGCCCAGCCTATGCCTTCTTGCAGTCTGGGAACCCTTGGAGGATGTCCACCTGCTGGCTTAGGCCGCTCCCTGGGGGATCGAGCCCAAGCTGGCAGTCAGACATCCCTCTGGCAGCCCTTGGGGGATGTCCACTTGCCAGCAGGGAGCAGGCCTAAACTGCAGTCGGACATCCTTAGCACTGCTGAGGAGGCGGGAGAGGCTCCCACCGCCACCGCTGTACTGGCAGCCTTCAGCCTGGCTTGCTGAGCAGAGATCCCCCTGTGGGAGTGCACTGACCACCAGGGGACAGCTCCTGCATTGAGCGTCTGCCCCACCCCCTGGTGGTCAGTGTTTGTCATAGTGACCAGTCATTCCCACTGGTTCTGCTGTTAGGGTCAGTTTGCATATTACTATTTTATTATATAGGATAGAGGCCTGGTGCACAGGTGGGGCCTGGCTGGTTTGCCCTGAAGGGTGTCCTGGATCAGGGTGGGGGTCCCGCTTGTGTGCCTGGCCAGCCTGGGTGAGGGGCTGATGGCTGTTTGCAGCTGGTCACACCCCCTTCAGGGTGGGGGTCCCTACTGGGGTGCCTGGCCAGCCTGGGTAAGGGGCTGATGGCTGTTTGCAGCTGGTCACACCCCCTTTAGGGTGGGGGTCCCCACTGGGGTGCCTGGCCAGCCTGGGTGAGTGGCTGATGGCTGTTTTCAAGCTGGTCAAGCCCCCCCTCCCCCCAGTGGGGACCCTCACCCCATGGAGGTTTGGCCAGCCTGGGTGAGGGGCTGATGGCTGTTTTCAGGCTGGCCACACCCCCTTTATGGTGGGGGGTCCCCACTGGGGTGCCTGGCCAGTCTGGGTGAGGTGCTGAGGGCCATTTTCGGGCGGGCCAAGCACCCCCGGCGACCGAAGCTCCCAGCCTCTCTTTTTTTTCTTTTTTCTTTTTTATTCTGGGATTTATTTACCTTCTATAATTGAAATTTTGTAGCCTTGAGAGGAGCTCAGAGCCAGCCAGGGTGGGTGGGAGGGAAGCCTCCTGCTCACTCCAGCTCTGAGGCCATGGCTGACTGAAAGCAGGTATCTGGGGTTTATTTACCTTCTATAATTGAAACTTTGTTTCTTTGAGTGGAGCTCAGAGCCCAACACAGCAGCTGGGAAGCTTGGATTCCTCCATCATTGGGGCAACCAAGCCTCCTGCTTGCTCCAGCTCCATGGCTGCTGGCCACCATCTTGGTTGGGTTAATTTGCATATAGTCACTCTGATTGGCTGGTGGGCGTGGCTTAAGGCTTAGTGAAGGTACAGTCAATTTGCATGTTTGTCTTTTATTAGTGTAGATAGCATCTAAAGGGGTAGTAACAGCTGTGTAAGTATTCATTTAAATGGATGTTGGAAAAACAGTTTGGGAAATGGGTATTTATATAAGAGATTCAAGACGAGAAATATATTTTGAAAAATGCTATCAATTTTAGTGAGAATATTTTCTTGTTATTGTTACTGAGAGTGATTTGTATCAGTCCTAAGCCCATAATCCTCCCAATGAAAACATCCTGAAACAATTTATTAAAAATTTAGTAATAACATTGTGTAAATAGATGAATTTTCTCATTGATAGTTACTTTATTTTCCTGGTGAGCAAACTGAGCTTCAAAGAAATACCCCCAGAGTCAGGTGTAGAAGCAGAAAGTTTGGGACCTAAATTCTTACTCCTAATTTCATTGATCTTTTCAGTGCCTCATACCTTAGCAGAATGTCTGACCAACTTATTTGTCTATTTTCAGACTTGAAGAATGGAATGTAACAAGTGGATATTCTATTCTTGAAAACAACAAATAGCTATAAAGTTTTTTGGGTCTTGTATGACTACAAACTCTTGCTCTGGTAAAATATATGTGCTGTGGTTCTTTATTATTTTTAATTAAAAAAATACATTATATTGATTTCTTACAGAAAGGAAGGGAGAGGGATAGAGAGTTAGAAACATCAATGAGATAGAAATATCAATCAGCTGCCTCCTGCACACTCCCTACTGGGGATGTGCCCGCAACCAAGGTACATGCCCTTGACCAGAATCGAACCTGGGACCCTTGAGTCCACAGGCTGACGCTCTATCCACTGAGCCAAACCAGTTAGGGCTGAGCTGTGGTTCTTTATAGAGGCAGAAATTTTAATGTCAAAGTTCCTATTTCCAAAGTAATTAGCTGTTTGTGGAGTGTGTGTGTGTGTGTGTGTGTGTGTGTGTGTGTGTGTGTGTGTAGAGGGTGAGATGGGGCATCTTCTGACCTTGAGGTAGCTGCCATGGTCAAGCTCAAGTATCAGCCAGAGCAGCTGCAAAGTTAATCTACCAAATAAGGAGACATTTATTTGGAAATCCCTGTTCTCTGAACAGTTCCTATTAAATGGTTTAGACAAATTCTTCCACCCAAGGCCACTAAGAAGAAAGAAAGGGGAACAGAAACATTACAGCTCCCACTTCTGAAAAAATCTAATTGCCATTGACATTCCCATAAAATACCCAATTGTCCATGGGGGTCGGATGGGTGTGGAGGCAGTCCCTGTGTTAACACCCAGGTGTAATTTTCATGTAAGTAGCGTAGGAAGAGGAAGGGCAGCAGATGGAAGCAGATTGAACCAGGCATCCCCAGGAAGTGAGGCTCATAGAGACGGCTTTCCAAGAGAAGCCAACCTGTATCACAAAGTCTTCCCCACCTTATTATTGTCCTGTCTTCTGAGGTTAACTAGGGCCTGGTGTAATTTTTTTCAAAGTAAAATTTAAAATTAACACATGACATAGGTCAAATATCATTTCCACCAAACTCGTTTCATTGACTGAGTATATAGCAGTCATGGCCCAGAATTGTGGAACTTAGAGGGCAATTTTGTAGCTAAAGATCAGTTCATGTATAGAGGCTTTGCATAGTTTGACCTGTGATCCATCAAAAAGCAAAGTCCCCATTCCCCACTGGTGGAGGGAATTGATGTCTAGTTCTTGCCATGACCATCTTCTAACACACAATCTGCCTATGTGATTAGGTGAAGAGAGAAGGTACATGATAAAGTAGAGATTGCATGAAATCACAGGCAACAAAAGTAAAGGCAGGTGAATGGCCATGAGGAAAGCACCTGGTAATAGAACACTGGTCTTAAAAGCTTTGCAGTCTGGCTGATGAGATCTGAAGTGAGCTTACAGATGAGCAAGTGAGCTGACATGCTTCAGAGTTTCTGAGGCAACCTCATTCCCTGGCATGGGACCAGTGAATCAAGGAGAACTTTATATCACACTATAAATGTTCAGGGGAAGACTAATGATGAAGTATAAAATTCCAACAAGCTAACCTTGCATTGGACAAATACTGATTTAGTGAGGTGATGAGGGTGTATCAGGCCTGCAAAAAGTTCAGAGGACAGGAGTCTGATACTTTGGTGAGGTCTCTATCAATCTGTTCATATCTTCTTTCATGGATCAAAGAGTGGTACTCCATCATAAACAGATTTTCTTCTCTATGTGACAGGCCCTTTCTCAAACACCAAGGACTGCATGAGCATGGTTCTTTGCAAAACTGAATGTCAATTCACCCTACCTCCCCTCATCCCCACTTGCCTCACCCTCATCCCACCAAACAGGCACATGAATGTCAGTGTACATGACATGGGCTCAGTGGATGGCAGACAAGAAGCATGACTCTCCCCCTGCAGACTCAGAGAAGTATTACAAGGATGTATGGCAAGCAAGCCCCAAACCTGACTTCTCAGAATGTAAGCTAGACTCTGCAGACAATTATTCAGATCCACATTAGATTATTCCAGTAACACATGGAGTTTTCTCTCTCCCCTTTTGCTCCACTGAATCCATGGCCAATACGTCCTCCCACTACTCTTCCACATAAACAATGACACCAGGAGGAGGTAAGCACCTGAGCAGACTATAGGGGCGCAGGTTTCTGGCTAACTATTAACCAGTGGGGGCAGGTCCCACTCACACACAGTTAAAGACATGACAGGAATCCACAAAGATCCCACTGCCTTTGCTGAGAAGACAGCTAATGAGGCAAAAAGGAACTGTATGATGGGAGCTTCCAGAAGAGTCAGTGTCAACCCTGTAAAAAGTCAATGAGCCAGAAATAGCTGAGGCCTTTCAGCACAGTCCCCCTGAATTGCTTCTGAGCTATAGGCACAGGGAGCTGGGTCTCAGGTCCAGCAGGGTCATTTACTAAAAGTTCATGGGGTTTGAATCTTTAAATATAATTAATTAAACTGGTAACATTCAAAGGATTATTAAAGGAGTAAGATGTCAGTCCCTGAGCAAACCTCCCAACAGTAATCAAGAAAAGGATTGACTACGAGAGAGGTGTCTTAAAAATAACCTGCTGTTTGTTGGCTTTATGACTTTTCTCTGGTTCTAATTCTTTATGGCTGGTAAGTGAACATTGATCTCTGACTCTTCACTCATTCGGATCTCTCCTGGCTGCAATCCCCCTGATATTGCTGTACCCAGGGAACCTTTCTGTTAGGGCCCCCCTCTCCCAGAACAGACTGTAGAGTCTGAGGGTTCAAAGACAACTGAGAAACCACCTAGTCCAACTGCCCACCAGACCAAGAATTGCCTATGTATCCCCAACAGGAGTCATCTGGCCACTTTCTGGGCCCCTCCGGTGTAAGCAGGTGAAATGCTGCTACTTAATCTATGGAAACCCTACAGAGTCCTTTGTTACTCCTCCCTGAATTTTGAGAGCAGTGAATTCCCACAGCATGGTGGATGCCTTTTGAAACTGCTCCACCCCACTTACCCTTCTCCCCTGTCCCCTCCCCCCCCTCGGTTAATGGCCATTTGGAGGGCCCATTGTCACTGGATTACTGAATAATTGCCCACGGAGTCACTTCTGAATCAGGATCCCCTCCATGCAGGATTAGATAATGGAGCAATGACTTGGGTCATCTCATTCTTCCTCTCCTCCAGGATGCCATACAGGTAATCAAACTTCTCACAAAGTTCCTGTTTCTGTTTTTTGCAGCATTCCTATTAGTTGGGTTAGCTAATGTTAGAAAGTGTTTGAAAGAATGTCTATTTGGAAAAATCACCTGGACATTTTGGAAGATAAGAAACTTTATTTATGTAGGATACTTTTCCCTTAAGCTATCACTTACAGATACTTACTGTGTTGATACTTTGGAAATCCCACTTTTATCAAATTACTTGGCCAATCCAAAAGTAATCAAATTAGCTAAATCAGAGGTTCTCAACCTGTGGGTCTCGACCCCTTGGGGTTCAAATGACCCTTTCACAGGGGTCGCCTAAGACCATCGGAAAGCACATATATAATTACATATTGTTTTTGTGATTAATCACTATGCTTTAATTATGTTCAATTTGTAACAATGAAAATACATCCTGCATATCAGATATTTACATTATGATTCATAGCAGTAGCAAAATTATAGTTATGAAGTAGCAACAAAAATAATTTTATGGTTGGGGGTCACCACAACATGAAGAACTGTATTAAAGGGTCGTGGCATTAGGAAGATTGAGAAGCACTAGGCTAATTGGATCAATTTTTTCCATCTTCTGTTCTTTATAAATGGATAATTTCATACAAATGAAGTCAGGTTTTATTTTGAATTATATATTGGTTATATAGCTTATAGGTTTATATTTTGCTTTGGAATGAGTGTGTGTGTGTGTGTGTGTGTGTGTGTGTGTGTCTGTGTGTGTGTGTGTGTAAGGAAAAAACTATGGTACTTCCTGGTTTGTACCCTCAGTCTTTCTCTGTCCTGTCTATACTGCTACTGTTGTAGTTCAGTCATCCCATGTAGATTCTGAAGTTTCCAATGGTCTCAGCATCTGGCTTGTCCGCTTCAAGCCAACAAACATGCTTCTGTCAAATTCATTTTCCTGGGATACAGTGCTTTTTCTCTTTTATGACTCCCCATTGCCTAAAGAATAACACTTTAACTTTAAAACTGGCTTTCAAATCTTTTTATTACCGGATTCCAGCTTTCCTTCACCATATGTTACTCTTCTCCATCACATACCATGCCTGTGTCCAGCAAAAATTAATCACTCACTTTGTTTTCTCATGTTCTCCCTCTGTTTAGAATTTTCTTTCCCAATTCACAGTTGCAAACGCTAAACTATCTTGAAGACTTGTTGAAATACCACTTCTTCCATGAAGCTTTCCTTGATCTCTATGGTTGAATGTCATTTTTTAATCTTTTGAAATTCCATAATACTTATCATTTATGGCATATACTTGCATTCAGGTGCTCTATTTATGTAATACCTTCGTAAGAGAGTGAAATATTGAATCTAGTCTTGAATTCCTGGAGGGAAAGGCTGTATGGGAAGTCAGCCTTGTCCATTTGCACTGTGTGACTACAGCATCTCCAGTATCAACCAGCTCACTTTATACTCTGAGTCCGTGTTTAAATCCAGTTAGGCCTGTTGGTGTTTCAAACTCCAGTAAGCTTGATGTGTGTGTGTGTGTACCTGTCTCCTTGGACCTGACCATGTGGGTCCAGGACCTTTATGGCTGAGAGCAGGTTTTGAGCCATGATGATCCAACCTAGCTCTCCTGCCTGGTGGGTGCTTCCTAGACCCAGCCAATTGATCTCTGACATATCCGACCTTTGTACGATCTTTATTACCTATTCTTTTATTTTAGTAAACATTATTCTCTTTGACATCACATATTTCTTTCTCTACATGAGTTTCTTAAATATCTAAATTATAGTCTCCTAGGGGATAGAATCTGGGTCTTCCTAGGACACATACCACCTTGGACAGATGTTCAATAAATATCTGCTGAATAAACTTTTTTTAAAATCATGTTTCATTTTCCCCCAATTTCTCTACTATTCTCAGACTAAGAGGGGAAAAGGAATGACTTAAAGGAAATTGTTAATTATGAAGATGCTCCACAAATGTGCAAGCAATACATCCTGCACTCCACTGCCTCCATTGGATAATATAGTTAGTTCTCATAATAGTATTGCTGTCATCCACCCATCTATTCATTCATTTAACAAATGATTCTTAAGTATGTCATTTGTGTCAACCGCTGTGCAAGGCTCTGGGGACCTAACAATGACTTAAACATAATTCCTGTTGTCAAGGAGCTCTCAGTTCACTGAATGAGAAAGACTATGGACCAATAATATAATATAACTTAGTAGGTGAATAATTGAAATATATTAAGGATTTATATCAGGCTTCATAGAAGCATAGAGGTGGGGCTTTAATCAACCCTTTGAGTGGATGGGGGATATCTGAGGGGAACAGGATGAGAGTGGTGAACTTAACTCAGGAAGTGGTGCCCAAATTTGGACATAAAAGATGAACAGGAGTACAGGAGGGGATGAAAATGTGTAGTGTCTTGGTAGCTGTCAAAGTAATAGTACATGGGCCCACACAGCATGTCCAGACATGAAAATTGCTGGACTTACCAAATTCCCATCCGTTTCCAGCCCTTTAGCTTAAGATTTAGACTATTATGCAGCCTAGGAACTCAAGCCTGTTAGTAGCTTCCCAATCAAACTTTCTCTGTCTTACCTCCTGTTCTAAGCTTACAAGCAACTGTGTGCCCATGGCATTCCTGAAATACGCCTTTGATGTTCAGATGCTGTACTGCTTACTCTGACTATATGATGGTTTCTAGCTTAGTTTTCTAAAATGAATTGTGCACTTAAAACATTCAGAATAATAAGTATTATATTAGTATGTGATACTAGCAGAATGTCTTTGTTTCATAAAAGTTTTCTCCTATATGATTTAATATGTGTGAGAAGTTTGTGAAAACCGAATTCTTTTCAGTGAGGCTAATCTGAAGTCATGTGTCATGGCTAGTGTATTTGCTCAGATCAAAGATTAGATCACTTAGTTGGCCCATATAATTTTTACTTAGTGGCTTAAGTGGAAAACCAAGTGTTATTTTATTTCTATTCTGGTTTTTTAATGATTTGCACTTTATTGATTTTTTATAAATTTGCTATCATTTTAATAGCAACTATCATTTGCTTATACTTTACAGTTTAGGAAATGCTACTTCATGGCTAGACTTTAAGCAGCTCACTTTTCCCCAGGCGCTTATTGCTGTCTAAATGATCTTGTTATTCATGTGTTTATTATCTATCTCTTACATTAGAATAACATCTTTCTGGAAAGCAGGTGCCTCTTCTGTTTAGTTCACCAATATTTTCCCAGCATTACCTGTGCAGACAATGCCCACATGAGAAATATGGTGTGAATAATTGAATGAATAAATGAAATCTAGGAATGGTCAATCCTCACTCAAAAGTTTCTATTTTGTTCTGTTCCAAAGAAATGGGTATTTAACTGGATATCCAAAGCCTCTTCTTAATTCAGTGCTCCAAAGAAAAAAGCCAGAAATAGCTATGCAACCCCAAAGAAACCATTTTACCTCAGGATAATTTTTTCTTAATCTGTACATTAAAGGATGGGTTTAAATAGTTGCTCAGATCCCTTCTTTCTTTACAGTTCCAATATTTAACAGTTTATGAAATGCCTCGTTATATGTAAAATGCCTCTTTTGGTTCCTGGCAAGTTTCAAAGTGGTCATTTACAACACTAAGATATAAATTGCATGCTCTAGCCCTGCAATGTCAGCTTGGCAATGTGCCATGGTCACGATAGGAAAAAAACTGAGGCAGTTGTGACCACTGCTCTTACCATGTAAGGAGCGTGGCTCTGTGACCAAAATAGAGCTGAAGATAAGCTTTTAGCCCCACCACTTGTCATTGAGCAACTGGCTCTGCCAAGCCTCCCAGTATTCCTATGTCTATCATGTTCCTCCATTCGAGATACACTTGTTTAGAGCTGCAGCTCTGGGTCTCTAAGTGCCCACTCAGCTTCACTTGAAATACAGAACTTCAAAATTCCCTTCAATAAGCAATACTAAAGCTGTAAAAAGTAGACAGTAGATTAATAATACTAGAGAAAGAACTCTATTAAGGTAGGAAGATTCTCTCAAGGAAATCAAACCCAACTCCTCACTTATAAAGGCCCATTAGAAGCACTTGGAAGAAGTCCCAAGAGTGCAGAGCAGGGTGAGAGCCCAGGTCTCTGCTAGGCTGCACTAGAAAAGAGACCAACACATTAGAAAGACACTGTCTCTCCAGGCACATGGCTGGAGTTCAGCCCCTCTCTATCCATCCGGCCTCTGTGCTGTGTTCAGTGGAACAACTCTATTCAATGGCCTTGGGACTCAAGACTCCCAAACTCATGCTTTTTTTCCTACCATATTGTATCACCCCCACTTCATGTTAGAAAAATAATGTCATAATTTATGAAAATTCTAATGCTTACTCTTGGAGTTCTTGGCATTAGGGGTTTTGCGGATTGGTTCTGTCATTTAAAAGCTCCTTGAGTAAACTCCCTGAAGGTTGAGGGCCAGGTGAGCCCATCCTGACTCAAGCCCCATGGTTCAGTAAAAGCCATGAGACCGAGGCAAGCTGAGCAGATGCTCAATTCATTCCCATATGCTCTGGGTAGTCAGTATGTTCCCCGGAAGAGGTTCAGTCTCCCTTGCTTACCAATATTTCAAGTTACCATAAAGCTTCCTAGAAAAAGATAGAACTTCCATTCATTCTCAAATATTCCCTCTGCAGGGAGTTGCTTCACCCTCCTATCATAATCAACCAAGAGCCTGACATGCTCATTCTGACTCCTTTCAAAAGTTGCTCCAGATGCTCCAGTGGTTTAAATGACCATGAACATCATTAGAATAAAATGACTCTGAGGATGATACAAGGTGATACTTATGGAGCGCCTGGCCTGTGCCTCTTACACCAATTTAGTCATCATGACAACACTGTGAAGAAGGTATTATTATCCCCAGTGATTGTTACAGAAATTAAGGGACAGAGAGCTGAAGTAACTACTTGCCCAGGGTCCTATAATTCAGTGACAGTGCTCTAATTAAACTCTGATATGCACCCCTATGTTCACTGCAGCATTATCTATAATAGTCAAGATTTGGAAGCAGCCCAAGAGCCCATCAGTAGATGAGTAGGTAAAAAAAGCTGTGGTACATTTACACAATGGAATACTGCTCAGCCATTGAGAGAGAGAGAGAGAGAGAGAGAGAGAATCTTACTTCTTGTGACAGTATGGATGGACCTGTAAAACATTATACTAAGTGAAATGAGCCAGTCAGAGAAAGACAAGAATCATATAATTTCACTCATATGTGGGATCTAATGAACAAAATGAACTATTGAGCAAAATAAAGACAGATTCATAGATAGAGAGCAGGCTGACAGCTGTCCGGGATTGGGGGGTAGGGGATGGGGGAGTAGGGAGATTGAACAAAAAAGAAAAAACTCATGGACACCGATGTGTGGTGATTGCTGAGGGGAGGTTGGGAGGTGGGGAGGTGTAGAAGAGTGTAAGGAGGGATAAATGGTGATGGATGGAGAATTGAGGTGGTGAACATACAATACAGTATACCGATGATATGTTGTAGAATTGTGCATCTGAAACCTGTATAATTTTGTTAACCAGTGTCACCCTCCCCCTCAAAAAAATACAATAAAAATCAAACTCTGAAATCTGTTCTTTTAAGCACATGTTATATTGCTGTTTGAATACTGCCTTAAAAATCAGGGAATGCTTATTAAAATGATTCTTATTATAGTCACGGACAATGCTTCAAAGCTGTTTGGGTAAAATCACTATTTTGGAAATACAGTGGATTTTTTCTCACTGCAAAATTATTGGAGAACTTTATTAAAGTTGACATTTTTCAGATATTGCAAATGCTCAAAATTAAATATTTATTATTCAACTTGTAGCTATTTCCTCTAGGCAGGTATCCAGGAAAACAGGATTATTTCTAGCCTGCCTGCCTACTAGCCTCAGGAAGGCCAATACTAATTGTCTGCTCTCTTGGGGTCCAGTGATATAGGATAAGTGCCATTTACAAAGACTATATGGGGGAGCTTACATTTTCTGGAGATGAAGAATGAAAGTCAAGCACATTTTTCTGGAAGCAGAGTGCTCCTGAAGTACACTTCTCCACTCCCACTAGAAGCCCCCCTCCTCAGTCCCAGCCTGTCCCAGGACATTTCAGGGCCTGGTAAGGTGAGGGAAGGTAGCCCCAGACCTTGCCCTTGCAATCCAGAGCCCTGGGAATGCCTCAGCCTGAGCCACATCAGCCAGGGTGGCTAGAAGGCTCTTTCATCCGTCATCAGAACACAGCAACAGGGAAAATGCCACTCCCCTCACACAGCTCAGACTGCCCTTCTGTGACTCTGCCACTCTCATCATCAATGGGAACTCACCTCAACTGAACACATTACTTTTAAAGGGTAACAAGGAGTCCACAATGTGATTTCTCCTAAGCTCAGCAGCTCGCCAGGGCCAGTCCAGGGCCAGGTGCCTGGCCAGGCCAGCTCTGCAAGACACTGCATGATTAGGGACAGAATTAGACATGTAAAGGGAATGGACACTTGACCAAAGGGCCGATGTCAGGCTTCTCGTGGGGAGAGGCAAGTAATTAGGGAAGGACAGAGCCCACTCCAGGGGCTGCTCCATTTCGTGTCCCTCAGGGGTTCCTCACCAATCAGAAAGGAGAATTCTTTAGCAACAGCTCCCCACTCCTGGTCCACAGCCACCAAAGGCTTTCCAGCAGGTGGTGAGCAGAGCCTGAAAGGGAAACAACAACCCCAGGCAGAACCAGGGACACAGGAGCTCTGGGACCCTGACCTGGGTACAGAATTCACCTGCTTGGCAAGGTAGGATAATTTCACTCTGAGCCAAGGACCCAGTGTGCTTCACTAGCTGGCTTCTGGGTCAGCAGGAAGTGAACCGCTGGTGCTTCACCCACTGATAAGGTCTTACCTGTACAGGAGAGCACCTTAGTGATTACAGGCGTACACAATGTTGCCATTTTGTGGCAGTATCTCTGTCCTCGGGCCCCTTCACATGGGGGATATTGGCCTCAAGTGGGAATCCTAAAATCAGATACTTCCATGGCGCTCTGAGCCAATCCCTGCATTTCCTGATAAGCCACCTAAACTGGTCTGAAGGAACTGTGCTTATCTGAGCCATATTCACTCATTCATTCACTCACCCTTACTTATTTTATTGGATATTAAAATGTCAAGCTTGCTTTAGAAAAATGTGGAATGCAGAAATATATAAGGAAGGCATTGAAAACGTCTGTGGTCCCCCTATTCACTGCTCTAAACCTGGAGTTTTTCCCCCTATGGATGTGGGGTTATTTTTTAATATATACATTCCATACTGTTTTATATACCACTTTTTCATTGGATTTTCTTAAGATAAAACCCCAGAGTTGAAATAAACAGCTAAAAGAGATGGGCACTTTTAAGACTCCTGCCACCCTATCAGTAGATAGTCTGCCTGTGGACTGAAGGGCCCCAGGCTTGATTCCAGTCAAGGGCATGTTCCTCAGTTGCAGACTGGATCCCGGGCTCAGGTGGGAGGCAGCCAATCGATGTGTCTCTCTCACATCAATCTCTCTCTCTCTCTCTCTCTTCCACTCTCTCTAAAAAAATTTTTTTAAAAATCAATGGGAAAATATCCTCAGGTGAGGATTAACAACAACAAAGACTCCTGCCAATTTGCAGTCTCATCTTGAAGCCTTCCAGGAGACAATTATACACCCTCCTCTAGTAACCTGTGAAAGTACTTATAAAAGTACTATGTTTGAGGAATGCTTTTATCAGTAATTATAGAGATAATAATTCTGATGGTCGCTTCCAAGAAGTTCTTCCTGACATCTGCACTAAATCCGTTCTGCTAACATAACTGCACACCTGTTCCTTCTAGTCTTGTTCTCAGTGGAAATAAAAACAGCCACTTCCTATTGCACCTGAGCTCCCAGGAACAAAACTGTTGTCTAATCTCTCCACACCCTCTCAGTGTCCTCTGACACTGGCTTTGCTCAAGGCTAACTGCGACTCACAGGACTTTTCTCCTGTATGTGTCCCCAACCTAACGTCCCTCACAGAAAGCCCTCCCATGATAGAGGTATCTCTGATGAAGGCCAAGCAGAGACAAGTATAGCGATTATCTCACTGGCCCACAAGCAACACACTCCTATTTATATACTCAAGACTCAATGTGGTACTACACTGGAGTGCTGATTCATGGCTTATTGATTGAGTTGTATTTGACCTTTACTGTAAATTAAGTTAATATTTATGTAGAAACTGGTGTGAAGCATAAGCAACAATTTATATCATCCTATCTAACAAAAGAGAAACATGCAAATTGACCATACCCCCTGAACGCTTCCCATTGGCAAATCAGCAGGATATGCAAATTAACTGCTGACCAGGATGGCGGCCAGCAGCCAGGCAACTGAAGTGAACAGGAGGCTTGCTTGCTCCAGTGATGGAGGAAGCCAAGGTTCCCCGCCTGCTGCCGGCCTCTAAGCTTGCACTCTAAGCAACTATGTTGCAATTATAGAAGCTAAACAAAACCCAGAAACCTGCTTTCAGCCGTCAGAGCTGGAGCGAGCAGGACCAAAACAATGTTGCAATTATAGAACCCAAACAAACCCTAGATTCCTGCTTTCAGCAGCTGAGGCCTAAAGCTGGAGCCGAGCCTCAGAGCTAAAGCCGGCTCTCAGCTCCAGTGACAGCTGTAGAAGGTAAATAAATCCCAGAATAAAAAAAAAGAAAGAAAAAGAGGAGAGGTTGGGAGCTTCAGTCGCCCGCCAGCCTGAAAACGGCCCTCAGCCCCTCACCCAGACTAGCCAGGCACCCCAGTGGGGACCCCCACCCTGAAGCAACAAGATGGCGGCTAATTTGCATACTGAAGGCGGGTGGCAGCGGGCAAGGCTGTCTGCAGTCCGGGACCCGGATCCGTGACCTTGCCGGGTGGGGGGCAGCGCTTGAGGCTGTCCGAGGTCTGGGACCCAGATCCGTGACCTGGTGGGCGGGGCGGCAGTGCTTGAAGCTGTCCGCGGTCTGGGACCTGGATCCATGGCCTCGTGGGTGGGGCGGCAGTGCTTGAGGCTGTCCGCGGTCCCGGGACCCAGATCTGTGACCCTGTCGGGCGGGGGGCAGTGCTTGAGGCTGTCCACAGGACCAAGACACAGATCTGTGACCCTGCCGGGTGCGGGGCAGCGCTTGAGGCTGCCCATGGTCCCGGGACCCGGATCTGTGACCCTTCACAGCGGGGAGGCAGCTCACACAGGGGCGGACCGGCTGGGGTTTGGCAGGGCAGGACGCCTGGCTTCTGCCCAGCCCCAGTCACTCTGTGCAGGTGAGCAGCACAGAGAGCCTCTGGACAGGGGAGGCAGGCCGGCGGAGGGCGGCCTGTACTCCCACATGGCGGCGGAGCCTGCAGGCTGAGCTGAAGTAGAGCCTGCAGGCCATCAGAGCCCAGGAGTGGCTGCGCAAGATCCGCCTCCTGGCCCAGAAGGTGCAGGATCGCAGGGACAGCCACCGTGGCGGGCCAGACTGACGTCCTCCTGGCCGCACCACGGGGGTTTGCGGATCTGCAAAGCCAGAGGCCTCCCGTGTGCACATCCCCTCCTGGCCTGCGAACATCCCCCAGCACACTGTCACCCTCCCATGCCTGAAACAGTTGCAAACCAAGGCGTGCACAAGTTCACCCCGCCTCTCCACCGCACTTCCATCAACCCAGCATGCCTAACACCCCCACAGGATGTGCACACATCCCCTCTGATGCGCTCACGTCCTTTGGAGAGTGTCTGGGTGTTCTGGGTGCTGAGGGTGGGCGCCTGTGAGATGACAGTGAGAGGGCGGAGTGGTGATGCCCTGTTCCCACAGAGGCCAGTGCAGCTACGAGATCACCTCTGGGGGGTTAATGCAGGTGCTGAGGCAGGAGCAGATGCAGATAGACACACCTGGTGGGCGCGGGTGGTCCTCTCTGAGGTGCCTTCGGTCAGCATTCAAGATTAAGAACCCAGAGGCAGAGAGGAATTCCGTCCTCTCAGTGAAACAGTGGGATAGTCGGGGCGACTGTAGAGGAGGAATGTGCACTTTGGGTGCCAGCACCCATGAACGAAGGCTGCCCTGACTGAGCCTTGCTTGCTTGGGGCCTAGCGCACTTCTGCTGGGCAGCAGGTGACAGGACATGCTTTTCCGAATTAATGAGAGAAAACGTTGATTCTCCTGCTGCCCACGAAGGTGGAAAGTGAAGTGGGGAGACATGTGGGGAGTGAGCAAGGTTCCCTGTCTGGGGGTTCCAAATCTGCTGTTGGTTTCTTTCACCACTGACTAGAGATATACAGGGTGTCCCCCCAAAATGTATACACACTTTGAATACCTACTAATTCCAATGGTTTTAAGCATAAGAAAGAAACAACAATGGAGCTGTTATCTGTTAAAAGTGTGGGCACAAACAGGTAGTTGGACATTCCCTGAGGGGTCTCAGATTGGAGAGGGTGAAGGCCAGACTGAGGGGCCCCTTTCCCCCACCCCCACCCCAGTGCACAAATTTCGTGCACCGGGCTACTAGTCCTATATAATAAAAGAGAAACATGCAAATTAACCATCCCTCTGCTATGCTCAAGCCACACCCACCAACCAATCAGAAGCAAGTATGCAAATTAACCCAAGTAATATGTCAGCGGCCACGGAGCTGGAGTTAGCAGGAGGCTTGGGTTGCCCCCTGCAATGGAGGAAGCCAAGCTTCCTGCCTGCCCTAGCCAGCCCTGGGCTCCGCTCGAGGCTACAAAGTTTCAATTATAGAAGATACATAAATCCCAGATACCTGCTTCCAGCCGGCCGTGGCCTCCGCTTAAGGAGGCACTGGGTTGCCAGTGTCAACCCAGGCTTCCAGCTGGACCTGAGCTCTGCTCAAGGCTACAAAGTTTCAATTACAGAAGATAAATAAATCCCAGAAAAAAAGAAAAAAAGGAGAGGCTGGGAGCTTAGGTAGCCGGGGGCGTGGACAGCCTGGAAATGGCCCTCAGTCCCTCACCCAGCTGGCCAGACATCCCAGTAGGGAACCCCAGCCTGAAGGAGTGTGGCCAGCCATAAACTGCCATCAGCCCCTGACCCAGACTGGCCAGGCACCCCAGCGGGATCCCCACCCTGATCCAGGACACCCTTCAGGGCAAACCAGCTGGCCGCCACCCATGCACCAGGCCTCTATCCTATATAATAAAAGGGTAATATGCAAATTCACTCTAACAGCAGAACCACTGGGAATGACTGGTCACTATGACACACACTGACCACCAGGGGGCAGATGCTCAATGCAGGAGCTGCCCCCCTGGTGGTCAGTGTGCTCCCACAGGGGGAGCTCTGCTCAGCCACAAGCCAGGCTGACGGCTGCCAGCATAGCGGTGGTGGAGGGAGCCTCTCCTGCCTCCTCAGCAGCACTAAGGATGTCCGACTGCAGCTTAGGTCTGCTCCCCACTGGCAAGTGGACATCCCCCTAGGGCTCCCGGGCTGCCAGAGGGATGTTTGAATGCCAGTTTAGGCCCAATCCCCCAGGGAGCGGGCCTAAGCCAGCAAGTGGACATCCCTCAAGGGGTCCGAGACTGCGAGAGGGCACAGGATGGGCTGAGGGACCCCCCTGAGTGCACAAATTTTTGTGCACCGGGCCTCTAGTCCATTATAAAATGAGAAACTGTGCACAGGTTTTCAAGGCCCAGTGATTTGGGGAGGTTGGAATCTATTTTGAGGAAATTCATAAGCACAGTTGTGAGTAGATTGTCCCAATTGCTCCTGGAAATGGCAGCGAAGAATGGATGGAATGTGATGTTGAGCATGGTGTACACAAAAGAGGTGTGAGGATTAAAATTAAAGAGGAAAAACCCAAAGCAAACAGCAAATGGCCATGGATAATGCCTGGACAAGTTTTCAGGGACGTTCACTCAGGCCAGATATTTTAGTTAGTGTTCTCTTGAGTGACCTGAGCATAAACAGTATGGTTGGTTTTCTTCCATATCACACCTTGTGGTTACTGCTGATGGAAGAGACAACCCAGGAATATGCTGTAAATAGGGGACCTGTTCCTTCACAACCATGTGATGCTGCCCACTCCTCCCCAGAGCTCCTGGGGGACCTGAGTGGAATGAGGAGAGAGAGAGAACAGAGGAACTCTTTGGGGATCGCAGCACCTTTCCACATATCAGCTGGAAGACATTAGCCAAGTTACTTGCCCATTCTGAGCCTCTGCTTCTTCAACTATGGAATGTGGATAATAATATCTACTTCCTAGCAGGGTTCTAGTGAGGATTAGAAATAAGGGCAGTAGGGTTTCTGGAAGGAGCATAAACAAAGCAAGCCACTATTATACTTTTCTTGACCGAAAGGGAGAAAGCTTCAGTGTCCCAAGTTTCCCAGAGGAGAAGTCTCAGTGGGTAGTTCCTGAGAACCTGTGCAGCCCCTTACAGCAAACCCCAGAAGATTTCTGATAAAACCCCAGCAGATACAAACATAGGTTGGCATTTTTATATTTCATCAAAACCCCAAAGTCCCAATTTCCAGCCATTGTGTATGTTTAATCTTAGCCTTATTCTTAATTCTTAGTGAACTACAGAGTTGACCCAAGAGGTGACATGGTTTCAGGGGCTCTGACATTGCTTTGGGGATGTGATTGAGACTTGGAAAGACACAGGACTCTGCTTTGAGCTGTCCCCTCCTTGATATGATGAACACCTTTCAGACCAGTCTCACACCCTAGCCCTGAATTGGGGAGTCTACCTGTGCAAATGGGAATGGAGGTGCCAGTGGTACTGCACTCCATGATCAGGAGCCGCCCCCATAATTAGACCCAGAAATGGAAACAGAATGAATACAACAGATCTTTTGGAGAAATCCAAATCACCCAGCTCCACGGGGTTTGGTGAAAAGCCTACCCTTTCTCCATCTCCCCAGCAAAAAGCCCTATGAAAAGTTCAAGCACCCAGGAAGATGGCTTTTAGCAAAACACTGAAGCAGCCAAATATATATATAATTATGGGTTTTCTAAATTTAGACCAGTGGAGAGACATCCTGTTTATAAGTACTTGAAAGGTCCAAACATTAAGGTAAGAGAAAGCTGAAGAGCTGCAGAAGAGACTATATTTTAGAATGTCTTGTGAAATAGGATGAGCATGAAATTATCAAGGAAATGAAGTCCAGAAGAGGCCTGCCAGTCAGGGACTGGCCTTTGGGGAAGGCAGGTAGGCAGTATACCTGTGCTCTCTGGCCTCCTCTCTCAGGTTGGAGGTTGGGCCTTCCAGGGATTGATTCAGGGAGACAGACAAGATGAATAAAAGTCAAATTTTTAAATGTATGGTGAATGGTTATTTTCTATTGCCTGTCTTAAGAGCAGAGGCTAAGATGAAGCAATAGTAAGGTTGTCGAGGAGCGTTTGGGGTGTGGAGAAAAATGAACTCTCTGCCAGCTTGAAGGCAGTGGTTATCCAGGTCACACGTGGAGAATCTGATAGATCCATAGCAGCCTGTGGGGCAACAGAGGCTTCCACGGGAAGTGGGACCTATTGATCTTAGAATAGAAAAGTATTTTATTTTTAATTAGAAACTAGAGGCCCGGTGCACAAAAATTTGTGCACTCAGGGGGGGCGGGGAGGGGGGTCCCTTAGCCCGGCCTGTGCCCTCTCGCAGTCTGGGACCCCTCGGGAGATAAGGACCTGCTGGCTTAGGCCTGCTCTCAGGTGGCAGAGGGCAGGCCTAATCCCTAGGTACAGCCCCTGGTCAGGCTCAGAGCAGGGCCGATTGGGGAGTTGGGGCGCCACCACCTGTCATGCACAGAGCAGGGCGGATCGGGAGGTTGCGATGCCACCCTCAGTGATGCTCAGGGTAGGGCAGATCAGGGGGTTGGGGCGCTGCACCCTGTCACACTCAGGGCAATGCCAATGGGGAGGTTATGGCTCTACCCTGTCACACACAGAGCAAGGCCTGTGGAGGGGGGTTGGGACGCCACCCTCTATCACCCACAGAGCAGGGCCGATCAGGGGGTTGGGGCGCCGCCACTGTCACACACAGGGCAGGGCCGATGGAGAGGTTATGGCTCTACCCTCGCACACACAGAGCAGGGCCCGTGGGGGGGGGGGGTTGTTTGGGGCACCGCACACTGTCACACACAGAGCAGGGCCCATCAGGGGGTTGGTGCACCGCACCCTGTCACACACAGAGCCGCAGGGCAATCAGGGGATTGGGGAGCTCCCCCCTATCAGGCACAGAGCAGGGCTGATCAGGGGGTTGGGGCACCTTCCCCTGTCACGAACAGAGCAGGGCGGATAGGGAGGTTGTGGCTCCGCCCGCTGTCACACACAGAGCCGCAGGGCGATCGGGGGTTTGGGCGCTGCCCCCTGTCATGCTGATCCCGGTGCCAGGAGGCCTCGTGGCTCCGCTGATCCCGGTGCTGGGAGGCATATTACCCTTTTACTATATAGGATAGAGGCCTGGTGCATGGGTAGGGGCTGGCTGGTTTGCCCTGAAGGGTGTCCTGGATCAGGGTGGGGGTCCCCACTGGGGTGCCTGGCCAGCCTGGATGAGGGGATGATGGCTGTTTGCAGGTGGTCACACCCCCTTCAGGGTGGGGGTCCCCACTGGGGTGCCTGGCCAGTCTGGCTGAGGGGCTGAGGGCTGTTTTCAGGCTGGTGGGTGACTGAAGCTCCCAACCGTTCCTTTTTTTCTTTTTTTTTATTCTGGGCCAAGGCCTCTGCTGCTGAAAGCAGGTATCTGGTTTGTTTCGGTTCTATAATCGAAACACTGTATCAACTCCAGCTCTGAGATCCCGGCCGGCTGAAAGCTGGTTTCTGGGGTTTTGTTTAGCTTCTATATTTGTTACAATGTTTCAAACTGCCAGCTCAGAGGCTGGCAGCGGCAGGCGGGGAACGTTGGAGTCCTCCTTCACTGAAGCAAGCAAGCCTCCCTGTGCGCTTCAGTGCATGGCTGTCGGCCGCCTCTTGGCTGGCAGTTAATTTGCATATCGCCCTGATTAGCCAATGGGAAGGGTAGCGGTCGTATGCTAATTACCATGTTTCTCTTTTATTAAATAAGATGTTAATTAAAGATGCAAAATTCCCTTTTGAGTGACCTATTTTCAGTTAAATCAATAAAGATTTAGATTGAGAATAGAAGTTTCAACACAGAAATAATGCTTAAGTGACAGACATTTACTAAGTAGAGAAACATCAGGCAAAAGATACTTCCCAAGTCAAAATGATGCTATTCATAAGTAAAAATATAGGGAGACAGGAAGGAACCTAAAATGCATATTGTATTACTAAGTGAAAGCAGCCAGTCTGAAAAAGCTATAATTTGTATAATTCCAACTCTAAGTCATTCTGGAATACAGGGACAGTGAAAAGATCAGTGGTTGTTAAGGGTTGGAATGGAAGGAAAACAAAATGAATAGGTGGAGCACGGGGGATTTTTAGGCCTGGGATTCTGTGTGACACTCTCAGGGTCGATACATGACATTATGCTTTGTCAAAATTCACAGAATGTACAACACAGAGCAAACCCTAATGTAAACTATGGACTTTAGTTAGTAATAATGCATCAACACTGGCTCATCAATTGTAACAAATGTTCCACACCAGTGTAAGATATTAATAGTAATATTAATAATAGGGTAAAACTAGGAGGAGTATAGGTGAGGGGGAGAACGATTATATGGGAGCTGCTTCTACTTTCTGCTCAATTTTTTCTGTAAACCTAAGACTGCTCTTTTGAAATAAAGTTCATTAATTAAATTTTTAAAAAATCAGCTGGATAGCTGAAAAACCTCTGGTATTAGAAGAAAAAAATTAGTGATTACACTTATTTTATTTCATTAATAAACATATATTAAGCCTAATAAATACTGGGCACAATGCTAGGCTCTGAAGAGCTGAGATTAGATAGAATCATTACCTTCAAACAGAGCAACAACCATATCACTAGCCCAACAACAGTGACTAATGTTAATTGAATGCTTCTTATATTCTAGGCCCTGAATTCACTATCTCATTTAACCCCCACAAACCTAAGAGGAACAAATAAGGAAACTGATATTTTATAATGTTTTGACAAATAAGGCAACAAGTTTGGGAAATTTAAATAACTTGTCCAAGGTCACCTAGCTAGTAAGTAATGAAGTCAAAACAGAACTAAGGTAGTTAGACAACTGCCATACTTGGAAATCTATTGTGTCTCCACAGGGAAAGGGAGCCAGGTAACACTATTTGCAAGGCTGCACTGAAAATTTTTATTCTTAGTGAAGTCTTTGAGTAAAGATATTAGAACAAATTCCATCATAAACAGGAATCACTTATGGTGTTCTGCTTTAAAAAGCTGAATAACTATTTTACTGAAGTCTACCAAATTATTTAATTGCATTTCTTCATTCAAATAAAATCCCTTCATTGCAATTATTGTTGTTGCTGATAAGATAAAAATACATGAAGTTATATACAGTAATATGTATGTGACTTTATATAAATAGGAGTATTAAACTTTGCTGCATCTTGAGGCCGTTAAGTCTTTTCCATTATCCTGGGAACATTCTTGCTCAGGTCACTTCTAAAATTTAAGCAAAAGGGAACAGTGAATGTGGCAAATCAGATGGATCCTTTCTTTCCCACAGGTTGGTTTCATATAACCATTCTTTCAAAAGTTCATTGACTCCCAGTTATGAAACCACCTTCAATTGATATAGTCTTTCTCTTAGGTCAGCAGATACATAGTCAATCTCCAACAACCAACAAACACTTATCACGTGTAAGCAGAGTAATAGAAGTTACAGCCTCAAAGAAGTGGGAAGTAAGCTCACAACAAACTGGGAGACAGACAAACGAGTGCACTCATGAAAATTAACTGTAGGTTTTATAATGATAGCTAACATCACATTTCCCCCAGATGAATGACAGAAGCCTCAGAGATAAACCGAGCTCGCAGCAAGGTTCACAAAAGGTCTGAACCTATTCAGGATGCTTGGATGATGGATTTCCTTCTCCTGACCAACTATTGTAAGAGAATCAGTTTCTGCAAGTTGCCATTCATGACAGAAAGTTCACACACATCCTCTCACTGCCCTCCATTCATTATCTGGAGCCTAAAACCGAAAATTTGATGTATTACGATGTAAACAGAAAGGTCAGTCTTGTCTATCAAGACAAATGCTTGTTAGAGAAACAGAACTATGCCCCTTTTCTAATGCTCTGAGTCATCTCCTCAGGGTAGATTACTTCCTAACTTCTGGAAAAATAAAGGGACAGGTAACAAAGTCCTTGCCATTTACCCAGACAGGATATAAAGTACCCAATGATAATTTCTGGATGCTGAGAGATTTATTGACTGATGGGGAACTGAAAGGAAGCCCTGCCCCACAAACCCCTGAATAGGAGTGTGATTGCCCAAAGGTAGTGTCCTGGGCTCTTTGAGCAATCCACAGGAGACCCTGCCATTGTCTTGTACAGCTCCTATCACAACTGGCATTTGATACTCATTCTATAGAGGTCCATTGGTGAATGTTACCAGTGATTTTGGCTCTCAGTTCTTGAGTTTGGCACAGGAAGAATTCAGAGCCAAGAACACTAGCACAAGAGGAAGTTTATTTAGCATGCAAAGCAAAAGCACACTCAAAGGAAAGATTAGACCAGGTTGCTCAGAGAGCGGCTTTGGTCTTTTACAAAGAATGTTGGGGAGATAGAAGTAAGCCAGCTGGCCTGCATGGACTCAGGAAACAAGTTACAGAGGCGAAAGAAGGGCCCTTGGAGACAGGTTTCGGGGGTTTTCCTGGAGTCAACTGCACTACCCATTGCTCCCCCGGTTACAAGTTTCCTGGGGACCCTTACAAGGTAGGAGAAAGCAAAGATAGCGGCCTGAGGAAAGAAGGCACTTGGGATGCTCTAGACTGAGAGAAAGTGTGCACTAGGTCCTCTGTCTTAAAGGTCTTTAAAGGCAGACATTTTAAGGGAGGGTCTCAATAGAATATTCATCAGCTTTCCCTATGCCCTTTAATATGATGATTCATAAAAATGAGCATATGAGATCAAGGTTGTGGTCTCTATTGATTGGTCAGTGTTAGGGTAGTGGGTCATTAGTCATTAAATCTGGTCCTGATGTCAGCCATGGTATCATTTCCTCTGGTTTTGCTGCTTTTCTGGATCTGGAACTGAAACACAACTGAAGCCTAGATGTTATCTCTAGTTTGACCAAAATTCTGTCTCTGTGGTCAACAGACCTGAGGCTTTGTTCCTAAGATTATTTGATGCTGATCAGAACCTCATTGTCCTGAGGACTTGCTTAAAGGAGTGGATATGCAAGGGAGAAGGTGGTAGGTGAGTCAGGGTGCCCATTTTATAATCTGGGAAATTAACAGATATTGTTTATATTTGAAAGATCGGGAAATTATCCTATGGGAAGATTACTTAAAGGTGCAAGGATAAGATAGGAAAGAAAAATTTTAAAGCAGGTTATTAGGATGGTGATCAACAATGAGGAATGAATAGAAATTGTGATATATCTCTTGATGGAATGCCATTCAGTCAATAAAATGGATGTCATTTAGACATAGGAAAATGTTTGAAATATAATTTTAAGTGTAAAAAAGTAGGTTATAAAATTTTTGTTATAAAATATCTAGTTATTTCTGGATGATAGACTTGTGGATGGTTGTTTTATACTTCATTCATCCAACTAATTTTTATAGTTTAGCCATTCAAAAGGTTTATTGGGTGCCTACCATGTTTTAACATTTGCTATGGACTGAAGTAGTGAATATGACAGTTTATAAATACAATCAAATCTCTGTTACACAGTTTACATTTCAGAAAGGAAGATATATATTGAACCAGTGATAATTTAAAACTGTGATCTTAAAAAAAATGTGATCTTTATGATGGAGGACATTCATGATATTAGGAGAACATAGAACACAGGTCCTAAATCTAATCTAGGAATCTGGGAAAGATTCCTTCAACCAATTAGTTTTCTTTTAATTAAGAGAGGGTTTTTTTTTTTATTTGTGGTGGGTTTTTTTTGTTTGTTTTTGTTTTTTTACTAGAGATTCACAATTAGGAGCAGTGTTACCTCAATTACTAAAAATGTATGAGCTCAGAAATATTTCTCAAGGGAAACAACAAAATGTTAATTGAGATCATCTTTAGATTCTGGAATCTGAGTAATTTTGTATTCTTCTGTAATTTTTCCAAGTTTCCTACAAAGAAGGTGAATAGCTTTGATAATCAAAAGAGAGTATTAGAAGTGACTGTTACCTGTGAAGCAGTTAGATATTTGTGCTATTTAATATCTTCCTATGGAAGCAGAAGGTAGTTAGTTACTAATCTATCTATCTAAAGCAGGGGTCCTCAAACTTTTTAAACAGGAGGCCAGTTCACTGTCCCTCAGACGGTTGGAGGGCTGGACTATAGTTTAAAAAAAACTATGAACAAATTTCTATGCATACTGCACATATCTTATTTTGAAGTAAAAAAACAAAACAGGAACAAATACAATATTTGTATTTGCATGTGGCCCGCGGGCCATAGTTTGAGGACCCCTGATCTAAAGCAAAATTACAAGCAGTTACCAGGTCACCTATCCAACCTGGCCTGTCATTGAAGATGTAGATTCATTTCAACAAATGTGCCAGCCAGCATGGCTCAGGGGCTGAGGCCTATGAATCAGGAGATCATGGTTCGATTCCCAGTCAGGTCACATGCCTGGGTTGCAGGCTTGATCTCCAGTGTGAGGCATGCAGGAGGCAGCTGATCAATGATTCTCTCTCATCATTGATGTTTGTATCTCTCTTTGCCTCTCCCTTCCTCTCTGAAATCAATAAAAATATATATTTAAAACAAAACACACACACACAAATGTTTCAGTTAGCAACTTGAAGATTGTCTTTGCCATGAACTTTGCTAGTTGAAGCACACATTGGGGTACTCCTCTAAAGCAAGGAGATGCAGACGGCAGAAATAAGTTCAACAGTTACCCACTATTTCTGATATTTCTTTATTCATTGGATTGCTGTGCCATGTCTTTTTAAATTTTAGTAAAACCCTGTATTTTATTTAAATTGATTCTCCAAAGACTCCTTTTAAAAAATTATTTCTACATGTAAGATAAAATCTGTCAGTGGCGATTTTTATGGTATTTAGCTTACTGTACATATAAGTCCTCTACATCATGTTATTTCTCCAGTCACATATCTGTATAACTACTTTGAGAAGCACATAACTCGATACTTTATCAAAAGATTTCTATTTTCTAAGGTGAACTATGTGGAAGATCAAAGTAAGAGTATTAAGTTGGCAACATCTTTTGAAACCTAATGTTATAATTACAAGATTCAGCTGAAAGGTAAATTGCAGTATATACATACAAAAACGTATGTGTGTTTTCATGCCTAGGGAGATTTACATGTGATAATATTTATCAATATAAGGAAAGTCTAAGAAAAGATACCTTAGCATTGGTGTGTGAATATGACACTTTTCCTAAATTCATCTTGGCACTTGAGTTTGTTCATGTGTCTCTGCTACAAAAGGAAGTTCAAAGGGTATTGTTTATACTGGCTTGTAGTCAAAAGAACTACCAGTAACTAGTTGAGTAACTTCAGGTAAGTCATTTTAACCTTTCTGGTTCTCATTTAAACCAAATGATCTCTTCAAGTCATTTCTAAAGTGAACATTCAGTGATTTGATGAGATCTATCTTTTGGATAAATTGTGGGTAGAGACTACTCTGCATAGTCCCTGTTCCTCTGGGATATGGGCCTTTTGTTCCTCACTTATAGTCAGAGCCACTTTATCCCTAACCAACTATACCTACTTTAGGAAAATCTCACTGCAAGGACTCAACAGCGATGAGGGAGCTATACTAAAACAACATCCTCCATCTGGCCCAAGAAGATAAGTCCAAAGCATGTGTCTTCTCTGGAGGAACCTCCCAGGCCTCCCTAGCTTGACGCCCTGGTCTTATCCCTTTCCTCAGTCTTCTTCTGCATCCACTTATCTGAACTTTCCCCTCCGAATCTACTTCCACCTCTAGATTGACATCCAAGCTTATATTTTCCAATGCACACAGAGAAGGGTTCATGAAAGACAGTCATCAAAAAACTTGAGACTCATTTCAATTTGAAGAAAAATTATGGTTCTTTATGCTCCCTACAACATAAAACACAGCTTTTCTCTAAAATCTCAACCATTATTCATAATCCTGATCTTCTATTAACAATTCACATCTTTTCTGGAAACACATTAGTTTCTCGGTTCTCTCTTGTAAAAGGTACATTCTAGCCCAGAGGGTTGTGGCTCAGCAGTTGAGTGTCAAGCCAGGAAACAAGAGGTCACCAGTTTGGTTTCTGGTTAGGGCATATGCCTGGGTTTCGGGCCTAATCCCCAGGGAGGGACGTGTTGCGGGTAGCCAATCAATGATTCTCTCTCATCATTGATGTTTCTATCTCTCTTTGCCTCTCCCTTCCTCTCTGAAATCAAATATATATATATATTAGAGGCCTGATGCACAAAAATTCATGCAAGAGTAGGTCTTCCTTCCCCTGGCTGTCAGCACCAGGTTCCCTCTAGCACTCAGGACCCGGGCTGCTTCACTCTGGCTGCCGATGCCACCCACCCAGTGCCCCCTGGCTTTCCATTCACCATGCTGCGATTGAAGCCTGTCGGTCAAGGGAGAGAGACCAAGAGGTGGTCAATGCACCACATAGCGACTGGTCGTTCCGGCCATTATGGTCACTGGCCTTTTATAATATAGGATATTTAAAAAGCATGTTCCATAGTGCATGATCTGACTATGACTCACTTCTCTGGAAAGTGCCTGAATTTCTCTTTTTACCTTCCTTTTATTTCTAACAGCAGTTGTAGATTGGCACAGAGCCAAAATGGGAGTTGAAATGTGCATTGCATCATTTGTCATGTTAGCTACAAAGGAAGCAGCAGAGGTACCAGAAATGAAAACGAGGAAATTTCTGATAAATAACTCTGATGGTTATCTAGAAGGTGAATTGAATCATAGATATCAGAGTTTGACACTGTATTTTGAATTGCACAATTAAAGATAACTGCCTCCCACCTAGATAATAGTATCAATTTAATTCAAAATGTGAGTGTGGTTTTATAGTCATTCCATTCTGTGGTAGTGCCAGAGAGCATTTATTTATCAGGCTCCCATGGAGCACATTTGAATTTGGAAAAAGAAATGATTAATTAAAAACAAAACAAAAAAAACCTGGGTGCCCTTGATATGGGTACTATCATAGTATGTGGAAGTAAAATGAATGAATTTACCTTTTAACAGGCTCAGTATGCATCAGTGCAAACGTGCCCTGTTATCAAGCAGTTTAAACCTTTTCCAATATAGAATAGGAAGTTAATGCTTTTCTTGTGGGATTTGCAACTAGATAAAGATTGTTTAACTCAGGCACCTCTCACTGGTCCTTTCTCTAATTTGGTAATTTAAAAAGTCCACAATTACTGAGAGAAGAGACAATGGAGGAGAAGTAAGCTTCTGGAAGAACTTAAAATCTTTCCTGCACCCCAGACTGTCCCTGGTTTGTGCCCCTTCATCATGGGAGTAGCTCTTGCCATCATTTAAAAAGCTTGACCTGCATTTTAGGAGACTTACTGGTATTATTGGTTTTGCCTCTGCAGACTCATAATTCCATTATCTGTTTTTGGTAGGAAAAAGCAAATAGAGGCTTAAAACTGAGAGCCTCTACACTACCATCTCCTTGTTCTTCATTCTTATCCAGGCAGGAAGGCCATGGGACACTTTGTCTCTTAGCAAAGGAATATTTTCAGATATCAAGGTATTGCACAAGACAACGGGTCAGAGAAGTTAGGAAGGCAAGGGAAGAGGAGGATTGGGAACCACCCCCTATAAGTGGTTGCTGCTTTCCCTGCAGGACTGTGCATTGATAGACTTCCCTTTCCTCCAACTCTCCCACTTGCTGTCTCTTTTTCTGATCCCTAAATTGGCCTTTCCTAGTAAAAGGTCAATATGTTTTCACGCTTGACAAATTTCATTCAAGAATTTTTGTCAATGGACAAGTCATAAGAAGCTCTTCCATTTTAGGGCTGGTTGACGTCACCAAGGAGGCGATAAATATCTGTTGATATAATCAGATGTGAGATTCAGTGTTGAGAGAGCAAAAATTCTGCCCCTGGTTTCCTGGCAGGGCCCAATGATTTATGCAGGAGCAGAGGCAGCACGCAATCGAGCTGGCAAGAGAGCATCAGCTTATTAGGCAAATGCTGCGTGATTTCTGAAGAGGATCGACGCTATAAAATCCCACTCCAGGCTCCGGTGTGGAGAAACTCAGAGCCCAAGTCCGTTGAGAGACTGAAGAAAAAGTAGAGGGGAGAAAAAACCCACAGTGGAGAAAGAAAGAAAACCCCTGAAAAAGCCGGGAGACATTAATCTGCAGCAGCGCCTCAGAAGGTAGGGAGCCTAGACGGAAACGCGGCTCCAACTTTGCACTGCCTGAGCTGCAACGGAGCTCACTGCGGCGCCCTGGCCCTGTCCTTCCAGTGGGGTGTGTGTGTGTGTGTGTGTGTGTGTGTGTGTGTTTGCTGACTGTGCCTCAAGATCCCGATAGTAGCTGGGATGTGGCAAAAGCAAACTTAGACGGCTACTCATCGTTACCCGAACTTCCAGTTATTCCTTTCTGGCTGTGTAGATGAGCACCCCATTGATCCCGATCCTCGGAAGAAGGGCGCTGGAGCAGGGATGGATGAGGAGGAGGACGAGACGCAGCTTTTCATTTGGAGGAAAAGGCTGAAACATCCGAAAGGGAGTGGGAGTTAAGACCAGTTGAGGTCTTAAATTTGTAGACCCTCTCTAGAGCTCGGGAAATCAGTTCTAGAGATCGTTAGGAAGGGGAATCGGGGACTGTCCCTTTGGGGGTTTCCGAAGGAGAGGGGTCATTCCAGCCTGGCGAGGGGGCTGAGCTTTGGTGCCTAGTCCTGCAGGCGTCCGCTTTCCTGCTCCCCCTTTCACTCCAGCTCTGTAAGTCCTACCTCGGGAGCTTCAGCACCACGGACAGCGCCCGCCCGAGCCCCCAGCCAGGTCTGTGTCCTGTGGGAAGACGACATCCTCCCCCACCCCCCGCCACACACACACACACACACACACACACACACACACACACACACACACCCCGCACCTCCCAATTGAGCTAAACTGTGATCAACTCTTTCATTCTCTCTTTCCTTCTCCTAGTGCCTCTAACATGAGACTGCCGCTGCTCGTGTCCGCGGGCGTCCTGCTCCTGGCTCTCCTGCCCTGCCCGCCATGCAGGGCCCTCCTCATCCGGGGGCCTGTCCCAGGCGCCCGACAGGCCCCACAACTTCCCCAACCCCTAGATTTCTTCCGGCCGCTGCGGCGGCAGGTCCTTCCAGTTCAGCCGGTCCCGCTCACCACGGGGGAAGAATACTTCTTCCGCCAAGGTAACCTCAATGAGAGCCCCGCTGCTCCCCTCTGGTCAGCCTCCTCGCCTCTCGCCCGCCGCAGCAGCAGCCACCTTTCCCCTGACAAGGCAGCCGCCAACTTTTTCCGCGCATTGAGGCAGCTGCGATCGCTTCCCCAGCGCCCTCTCAATAGCCCTGCGAGTCCCGCTGAGCGTGGTGCTGAGAGCGCCCTCAGCGGTCGCCAGGAGGACCCGGAAAAGGAGAGGCAATCCAGAAGTATTGAACTCTCTGTGGATCTCCTGTATATTTTGCTCCGAAAACTCTTGGAAATAGAAAAACAAAAGATGTATGCAGAGCAGGCTGAAGAAAACAGGCAACTGATGGAGAGTATTGGGAAATGAAACGGTGCATTTGGCCAAAGCGATTCTGCATTTAGCAAAAAATAAAAAAATAAAGTCTTCTGTACCATAGCGTGATTCTGATACCATTTGTTTATTTTTATTTAGCTTAAAATGTAGAGGATGTATAACAAGAGTACCTGTTCTCCTTAATTAGAATGCACAAAGTGTATTCGTGTGCAGTAATAGCAACAAAATGGTATTTGTATTGTCTACTTTTAGTTACCATTTCCAGGTGTCTTTAATGGTGTTTAAAAGAGTATAAACCCAGGAGGAAACGTTTTTGAAGAAGCAGACAAAAAACACCCAATTGATTTTGCTGTGGTCTGAATTCTCTTTGGTGGGTGAGAGAAATCATGTAAGCTCTTTGAATCAACTTTTCCTTGTAAATGTTTCAGTAATAAAACATCCTTACAATCCTTGGTCAATTTGTTTGTGTAAGAGAATGTTCAATAGTTATCCTACATAATAAAAGGCTAATATGCAAATTGACCAAGACCAGAGGCAGTGATCCCAGCTCCCCAGCAGTGCTAAGGACCCCCCAGGGGCTATCTGACTCCTGGCAGGCGGACATCCCCTGAGGGGTTCCCAGACTGTGAGAGGCTGAGACTGGGCTGAGGGACCCCTTCCCCCACAACCCCCCAGTGCACGAATGCCATGTACTGGGCCTCTAGTATTTTTCATAAATGCTGCAAAGGTAATCCTGACTTTTCCTTTTCAATGATATTAATAGAAATAGTCTCAGCTACTGGACTCCTCCAAACTTACTTAAACACAAGAAAAGAAAATCCCTTGCAGTTTTTTCTACTATAAATACAAAGATAAGCCAGTGGTTAACACAGATCCTGCAGTCTCCCTGGGTTCATCTCTGTACCTCAGATTACTCTTCTAGTATTGAGTTAAATAATTTGAGAAATTGCTTCCATCTCTAAGACTTGCTAATTCTATACATGGAAAATCTATTCATAATGGAAATAACATTTAGCCCTGATTAACTATAAGATGTAAACTAATTGGGGAGGGTTGGGGAAAGAGGAAAGGGAAAGAGGAGAATGGTTGAGGAAGGGCACTTCTACAAACTATAGGACCAAATGCCTCATTTTTTTTTCTATGAGAAAGTCTCATACATTATTCAGCCATTATTTTGCTGTCATAAATAATTTTTCTAAGCTATTTTCCAATGACTATTTCTAATAGGAGAAACTTAATAGCCTTTCCAGTTAAAACAACTGAAATTAGTTGCCATGAAATGGCACTTGAGACAATTTCTATAAATATTTTGACTTTAATACCTCCACAAATACCCTCCTCATTTATGTTTATGCCAACACTAATCACTTTCATTTTAGTAATATAAACTATCTCTTTTCACTTCTGAATTCAAACAACACATCTAGTTAGTTTTACAATGCATTCACCTTTTGTAGTTTAGTTACAACTTAAAAAATTCAATTGAGCCCTAGCTGGTTTTGCTCAGTGGATAGAGCATCGGCCTATGGACTACTACTAGTGGTCCATGAGGTCCAAAAGATTGGCAAGCGCTGGTATAAGGAAACCTTTGGAGCAGCAGTCACCAACCAGTGGTCTATGAGGTTCAAAAAAATGGCAACCACTGGACTAAAGAGTCCCAGATTCAATTCCGGTCAGGGTCACATGCCAGGTTTCAGGTTTAATCCCCAGTGGAGAGTGTACAGGAGGCAGCTGATCAAGGAATCTCTCATTGTTGATGTTTCTTTCTCTCTCTCTCTCTCTCTCCTCTTCCTCTCTGAAATCAATAAAAATATATTTTAAAAAATAATCTCATCCAAAATTTAACATTTTACACAATTATTAACACAAAATTAATCATGGAGTTAATTGTAAAATATAAGATTATAAAACTCCTAGGTAAAAAACACACGATTTATTGTTTAATACTTCAAAATTAATTTGGATGTATGAAGATGCTTCTTCCCTTGGGACCCTTTAAATAACTTGACTAATGGATTAATCAGAATAAATCATTATAAGACTAAGTTGTTAAAAACTTAGCATTTATTCAAGAGTTCATACAGATTAAAGTTGCATTTATGTTCTGAAGGAGGCATTATGGTGGGACAAATAAAACAATTTAAATATATACAAATATAATATAGTACATATTTGTATATATGTGTATAAATATGTATGTGTATATATACATACATATATATATTTAAATACATGAAGTGTGTCTCATTGGATACATGAGAAAGTAGATGGTTCCTGTGGAAAGGTTTTTTTCCCTCAATTACAGTGCTTGATATCTGCATATCTAAAACTAGATTAGAAAAATGTCACAAGAAATGTCCTAGACCTTCAGCCTTCTGGACTATGAACGTGTCACCAGAGTCAAAGAACATTTCTAGATATACGTCCAGCAACATATATTATGGAAAAGAGGAAACCTTTGTGAAACATATCTTACCTTTGGTCAATGATTTACCTTTTGTCCATATATTGATAAATCAGTCACTTCTAAATTAATAGTGAATTTCACTGACCATATGCATTGTTAACAAGGAAAGAGAATACGAGCTACTATTATATAATAACAAAAGCCAGTGCCTATTAGCGATAAGAGTATAGTGCCCACTTTTTTCAACACTTGCCACTTGTTACTGACACATGCTCACACGTACCATACTGACACATCCTTCATACTGTTTCCCACACAATAAAAGATTTGCATAAGATCAAGTTTCTTTTTCCCAATGCTTTCTGCAGCTGTTTTCCCTTAATGTGTTAGATAAATCATCTGGAATTAAAGATTTTTCTTTTGTTGCAGAAATCTTGTTCCGAGGTCCCTGTCATCATTTACATCATATTAATTTCATCTAGGTTCCCTGCTACTTGTGTGCATTTCAGCCAGGCAGACAGAGGGGCAGCAATTGGAATGAACATCATTCGTTCAGGGAGTTCAACCAGGAAAAGGAGAAGATATGGCGTGCTGGCTCAGAATCAGCTCCATTCCCACTCCCTGAAGCTGCAGCCTGTCCCTGGAGGGGAGGATCCTCAAATCCAATCTGCAACAGAAGAAAATCTGAATGAGAGGAGGAAGAGGCTAGTCCTTTTGGGGTTGGTCCAGCCACTTTTCTACTGAGGAGAAAGGATCATCATAATAATAATTATCTAGAACATAATTATTATTAGGGATGGAAAGCAAGCTCAGGTTATTTTGGCCACGGTCAAGAGCCATGAAAAATTCACACATATGATCCAAAAAGGGGCAACAGTAATGCATGCAGTGGAAGTTCTTGAGAAAGAGTCCAGGCTATCATACTTTTTTTATTTTATTGATTTTTTACAGAGAGGAAGGGAGAGGGATAGAGAGTTAGAAACATCAATGAGAGAGAAACACCGATCAGCTGCCTCCTGCACACTTCCCACTGGGGATGTGCCTGCAACCAAGGTACATGCCCTTGACCTGAATCGGACCTGGGACCTTTCAGTCCACAGGACGAGGCTCTATCCACTGAGCTAAACCAGTTAGGGCAATCCTACTTTTTTTAAAGGCCACTTTTACATTATTTACTGAAAGGAAAGTTGCTATGAAGCTAATGGGAATTTGGATTTAGAAAAATCTTCAGAATAAATAAAATCCTGTTTTAAATGATTTTGTTACATCACATGATATTGCAGGACAAATCTCTGCACTGCTAGAGTGAGAATTTCTACTAGGATGTGAATATATATAGTATAATTTTGCAAAAATGCAAGCTTAGTTTTGAGCAAATCATGAATAAAATGACTTTTTCTCTTTAGGCCATAAAAATCTAATAACATCAATACTTCTAAAGAAATATCTGTCTTTTATAGATACCACTATAAAAAACACTTCTGTTTTATAGATAATTTTGAAGTAATTGTTCAATCGAATCTATAAGTGAAATTTACAGAGTAGGGCAAAAGTAAGTTTACAGTTATTTGTATGGAAGATAATACAATAATCAATAAATAATAATACAAGAATAAACTTCATGTTTCACATATTTACAACTGTAAATCTACTTTTGCCACACCCTGTATTTATGTTCTTTTGAGTTTAAACTATAACTTGGTGAATTGAGAGACAATTACAAAGACTTCTTGTTGAGATGCAATTTGATGTATAAACTCAAACTCCTTACACTTAAAGGGACCATGACAAACTCAGGTCTTCCTAGGAGAACTACCAAAGACAGGATTTAAAACACCATTGATTTCAAAGCAATGAGGTAGGCACATGCATTCAACTTAGACACTCCTTGTGATTTTATGAAGCTGCTATATGAATGGACAATACCTATCACAGGCAAAGCAGAACTTGGATAAATACTATTATGTAGTAGTTTTGTTGCCACTCAAAATACTTTCAAGTGAAAAATGAGTGCCTGTCCTGCACTTTACCAGATTTTACCCTAAATATATGTTTGGGGATACTATTTCAAGTTCAGCAAAATTATCCCAAGTCCTTATGACTTTGGAATTATCTCCCCATGGCTATGTTGCTCCCTAAGATGATGAAATCATATTAGCCACAATAGAATAAAATGGAGGCATGTGGTTTTCTATGAAGGAACAGTTGAGACATCCAGTGCATTTGGGCTTTTACAAAAAGGTTGCTATTGGATTCTGTTGGTAATGAGCTGACTACCTCCATGTGCTTGAAGTTGAGGTGGTATGAACATCATTTTGACAGAACCTGTGCCTATTTATACACATAAAATTAATCTCCCCGCCATAGTCACCTTATGCTCACAAATCCTAAAAAACAAACAAACAAAAAATACAACCACTAAGTAAACTGGGCAAGTAATTGCTGTTTAAAATACTTTTTCCTAATCATTCTGAAGGAGTGAATATGAATTCTGCCTGGAGGAACAGACCATCAAGTCCATTTTGTAGCTTCTTTTCCTCGAAGACAATTTCTAATCTAAAAAACCACCACAGTAGCTTTTCTAAAATATCTAAAGGATGATGCTAGTTGGGTAAGGTATTTTCTGCGGAGGGATATAGACTTTGTGGAACTGCTAGTTGCTAACAAACCATTTGGGACTGCTTTCAGAATTTCCATATATTTTTTCTGCTTTTCTGTACTCGAGTTTAAAATCTTTCATTTTGGAGAAACCAAGATGGCAGCATAGGTAAACACTGGAGATTGCTGCCTTGCACAACCACTTCAAAAATACAACTAAAAGACATAATGGACATCATCCAGAACCACAGGAAGGCTGGCTGAGTACAATTTCTACAACTAGAAGTAAAGAGAAAAGCATACCGAGACTCAGAGAAGGTGCAGTGCTGAAGGAAAATACAAAGGTGTGGAGGTGCATGCAGAGAGGGCTGGCGGCTGAGGACAGGATTGTCTTTTTCAATTGGGAGGGAGCCTCAGGCTCTGAGCTCTAGTTCCAGGTGAGTCTCTGGGGACCCAGACTCATACAGGAGAAACGGGACTGTCTGGCATTGGTCGGAACTCGAGGGCAGCTTTCTCTCCGAGGCACTCTCGGCGATTGCCAGGACCTCTGAAGGCAGGACTGAGAGCAGCCATACTGCTCGCTCCGCCCGCCCTGTTGATTCCCTGGGACCCGCCCCGCCCAAGCCCTGCACAGAGGCTTTTGCATATGAAAGGCCCGGCCCTTTGTAATCTGAAAATAACTTAATAAACTGCAGCTGCCCCGAGGCCCCAGGGCAACTTGCATTGCTTTACAGCTGGCTTCTGCTGGGTAGCCAAAAAAAAGGCTAGATTAGCACCTCCTTATATCCAAGAGCCAGTGTACCTAGTGGTCAGAGTGGGACTATCCAATTCCAACTCCTCGGATCTATAAGGGACACACTCAGGGGGCAGACTCATTGAGCACCAGTGCCCCCACTGAAGCAAGTCTTGCCCCACAAGGGTGTCTTCAGCACAGAAGTTCTCCCACCATAGACACAGCTGATTCTCACAGCCAGTTGACCTGGAGGTCAAATCCTCCCAGTGTTACCTACAACAATCAAGGCTTAACTACAACCAGACTGTGCACAAAGCCCACAAGGGGGTGCACCAAGAGTGTCTACCTCAGGTAATTGGGACACTTAGCACAGAAAGCCACTCTATCAACACAGCGAAGCATAAAAAATGCTGAGACAAAGAAACAGGACACAAATGACAGAAATGGAGGAAAGCAAACTACTGGATATAGAGTTCAAAACCACACTTTTTAGGTTTTTCAAGAATTTTCTAGAAACCGCCAATAGATGTAGTGAAATCCTCAAGAAATCTAGTGAGTCCCTTGATGTTGTGATAAAGGACCAACTAGAAATTAAGCATACACTGACTGAAATAAAGAATATTATACAGACTCCCAACAGCAGACCAGAGGATCACAAGAATCAAGTCAAAGATTTGAAATACGAAGAAGCAAAAAACACCCAACCAGAAAAGCAAAATGAAAAAAGAATCCAAAAATACACAGATAGTGTAAGGAGACTCTGGGACAACTTCAAGCGTACCAACATCAGAATTATAGGGGTGCCAGAAGACGAGAGAAAGAAAGATATTGAAAACCTATTTGAAGAAATAATGACAGAAAACTTCCCCTACCTGGTGAAAGAAATAGACTTACAAGTCCAGGAAGCGCAGAGAACCCCAAATAAAAGGAACCCAAAGAGGACCACACCAAGACACATCATAATTAAAATGCCAAGAGCAAAAGACAAAGAGAGAATCCTAAAAGCAGCAAGAGAAAGAAACTCAGTTACCTACAAGGGAGTACCCATACGACTGTCAGCTGATTTCTCAACAGAAACTTTGCAGGCCAGAAGGGAGTGGCAAGAAATATTCAAAGTGATGAATACCAAGAACCTACAACCAAGACTACTGTATCCAGCAAAGCTATCATTCAGAAGTGAAGGCCAGATAAAGAGCTTCACAGATAAGAAAAAGCTAAAGTAGTTCATCACCACCAAACCAGTATTATATGAAATGCTGAAAGGTATCCTTTGAGAAGAGGAAGAAGAAAAAGGTAAAGATACAAATTATGAACAACAAATACACATCTATCAACAAGTGAATCTAAAAATCAAGTGAATAAATAATCTGATGAACAGTATCAACTGGTGATTATAATAGAATCAGGGACATAGAAAGGGAATGGACTGACTATTCTTGGGGGGAAAGGGGTGTAGGGGCGCGCGAAGAGATTGGACAATAATCGTGCACCTATGGATGAGGACAGTGGGTGGGGAGTGAGGGCTGAGAGTGGGGTGGGAACTGGTTGGAGGGGAGTTATGGTGGGAAAAAAGAGGAACCAATGTAATAATCTGAATAATAAAGATTTTTTTAAAAAAATTTAAAACACCTTTCATTTTAAATGTTGTTAGTTGCTAATACCCTGCAGCCTTTAAAACTTGATATTAAACAGTTTGCTGCTTTCACACCCTCATGTTCTCGGTCAGTTATGAGATTTCCTTCCAAACAATATGGACCTTATCTTTCAGATAAGCTGTCTTTCATGGAAGAAAGGCCAGGGCCAGAGTGGGGGCCAAGAGCATAGGTTATCCAGAATATCTTTGGGAGAAAAATATTTAAAAATCAGGGCCAAGGATGTGGAGAAAAAGAAACTCTTTTGCTGTTGATGGGAATGTAAAAAGGTGTAGCTATGTGGAAAATAGTGAGATGGTTCCTCAAAAAATTCAACATGAAATGACCATATCACCCAGCAATTCCATTTTTGGTTACATACTCAAAAGAAATGAAAGCAGGGACTCACACAGATATTTGCACACTTGTGTTTATAGCAGCCCTATTCACTATAGTTAGGTGGTGGTAGCAATCCAAGTGTCCATCAATGGATGAATAAACAAAATGTGGCATGTACATATAATGGAATATTATTCAGCCTTATAAAGAAGGGAAATTCTGGCACATGCTACTGAAACAGGAATTTTTAGGGGTGAGAAAATACAGGTTTAGGAATTTTAGAAATTAAGGTGACCATGGAAGAAGCACAGGGCTGCAGAGCAGCAGAAGGTATATTTCTATAGAATAGGAGAGCTGAAAAGCTGCAGCAGGTACATTTCCATAGAGTGAAGAAGCTGGAAACAGCAGAAGGTCTATATTTATAAAATAAGGGAGGAAGCCCCTCATCCAGAAGGAGAAGAAGAAAGCCCAAAGGAAATAGGAGCTCAGGAGTTACTATAGTAACCAGTCTAAGGGGATAGTGACCAATCAGAGGGGATATCAAGGCACAAAGATCTACAGCCTTTATAAACTGTGGAAACAGGGACTCGGTGGGACTCTTCCTCCTCCCATGTGGGAGTCTCTACTTGTTCTTTAATAAATTTCCACCTTTGCTATACCACTTTCTGTCCAGAGACAAAGAGCCTGGAAACCATCCTGCCCAGAGGAACACCGGGTGTTCTGGTCCAAAAATTCCGTTTCACGACAACATGGATGAACCTTGAGGACACTGGCTAAATAAAATAAGCCCATCAGAAAAAGACAAATACTGTATGATTCCACTTATATGAGATATCTAAAGAGTCAAATTCATAGAAACAGAAAGTAGAATGGTGGTTGACAGTGGCTAGGGGTAGAGGGCAATGGGGGGGTTGTTTCAGTTTGGGTACAGACTTTCAGTTTTGCAGCATGAAAAAGTTCTGGCGATTAATTGTACAACACAGGGAATACACTTAACACCACTGAAATGTAATTTAGAAATTGTTAAAATGGTCATCTTTATGTCATATATTTTTACCACAATTAATTTTTTTCAATTAGGAGACTTCACATTAAAATCTGAATTTGTAGGTTCTCTTGACAAAATGGAAATGTAGCACCCAGAAATAACCTGCATGGAGTGCTGAGTAGTGCTGCTCCTTTCAACTGAATTCTCTCTCTCTCCCTCTCTCTCCCTCTCTCCTGCTTTGCTTTCCACAGTGCCCACAATCCCCTTTGCCTCCCTGATGCAAGCCTGGTTTCAGTGGCTACTTATCATTGTGCTTGTACAATTGCTGTGCTCAGAGCAGAGTTAAGAGGAAAGCAAATTATATCTTGCATTTATGCATCTGTCAACATTTTCTTTTGCTTGACCTGCTTTTCCATTAATGTTACCTTCTTAGTCAGAAGGGCAACACCAGCTTGTTGCTCTTAATAGAAGGCTAGGTTTAGTAGGAAGATGTCAAAGAAAAGAGAGTAAAATGCTCAGTGGAATATTTGACTTGATTTTTATGCTAAGTGTGATTAATTTTTTTAAAAGCCAACATGTTTCTTGTGGCAAGATTCTTGAAAATCAAAGCATGAAACTGCTTTCATTGTTCAACTGAGGCCAGTTGTGTTCCTGGGCACTTAGCATAGGGAATATAACTGGGTGCAGATTGGTGAACATGCTCTTGCTTTGGCTTGTGGGCAATGCCAGCAACCCCTTTTTACCTAAATGATCCTCCAACTGAACAAAAGTAAACAGATGCTGTCCTGACATTCATTCTGGCACAAATCTGGATAGCCACATTAGGAGGAGGATTATTATATATTTTTTTAATATATTTTATTGATTTTTTTACAGAGAGGAAGGGAGAGAGATAGAGAGTTAGAAACATCGATGCGAGAGAAACATCGATCAGCTGCCTTCTGCACATCTCCCACTAGGGATGTGCCCGCAACCCAGGTACATGCCCTTGACCGGAATCGAACCCGGGGCCCTTGAGTCTGCAGGTGGACGCTCTATCCACTGAGCCAAACCGGTTTCAGCGGATTATTATATTTTATATTCTTGACTGACCCAAAGTAAAAGGGTGAGCTCTGCCAGGTCATTTTTATCAGTAATCAGTGCCCCCAGGCTGCCTCTGAGCTTCCTAAGACTCCATGAGGTGCCAGCCTCAGCCCTTCCCCAAATGATCATCCCCTATATCACCCATGATCCTGATCCATTAAAATTTATCAGTCTTGTGTCCCCTTCCCTCAGGCTTATCCAGTGATAGTAATTAATCTGATTAACTGAATTGCAAGTAATACATTAATGGGTGACAATGGCTTGATGTACACTCCTGCAAGATAACATTTTGCCTAGAAATGTCCATATCTTATCCTATGAAACTCGTTACTTTGTCTTGTGTTAGACAAATAGGTCAGACAGGTTCTCAAAAGCTATGGGAGGTGATAGTATCATTATACCCAATTTACAGGTGAGAAAACTGAGTTTCAGAAAGGTTGAAGAACTTGCTCCAAGTAATTCTAAGATAAAGTGCTGAGAGTTGATAATAGTGACCACAAATTCAAAGAGAAAAGGGGCATCTGGTGTTGTTGAGCAGATGAGACTCAGGATGGCCCACTCCACCCTGGAAGTCAGCTAGAGAGGCAGGATTGCCAGCAGCATGGGGTGCAACTAGAGTAGGGGTCCTCAAATTTTTTAAACAGGGGGCAAGTTCACTATCCCTCAGACCGTTGGAGGACCAGACTATAGTTTAAAAAACAACTATGAACAAATTCCTATGCACACTGCACATATCTTATTTTGAAGTAAAAAAACAAAACGGGAACAAATACAATATTTGTATTTGCATGTGGCCCGCGGGCCGTAGTCTGAGGACCCCTGAACTAGAGGAGAGAAATGCTCTCATTTGCAATAGACAGTCACATCCCTGCAAGCAGTGGAGGCCAGAAACACCCTTTGTCCTCTGGAGGCTGTGCCAATGTGACATGAATAGTGAATCAAACCAAGGGAACCTTTGGTTACCCTATTTTTGCTTCAGTCACATCAGCCCAGGTGAAATGGGGATTCACCCACTTTTCCTAGATGTGGGCTTGGCCTCTATTGGACTGTACACACACACTCCATAGGGAAAGACGAGGCATCATTGGGCACCAAGCTCCAACTGCTCTGTGATCTTGAGCAAGTCACTCATCCTCTATGATCCCTCAATATAAAATGGAGAAGTTTAGCAATTCCTTATGTACAGGGTGGTTGGGAGGTTTAAGTGAGAGAATCTCTATGAAAGACTTTGTAAATGATAAAGCAATATGTACACATTAGTTACAGCCATTGCCACACAGAATTGGTTTTTTAGATGCGTTAACATTATGGTGGATTAATTCTTATTTTTGTGGGCTGTAGTGGGGACAAAGGCATTTCATGGAAATCACTGAGATACATAAATAAGGAGAGGAAAAAATCCACAGGATGTACAACACTGATATTGGTCTTAGATTTAATGAAAACAATAAAACAATTTAAAAACACAGGAAGCAAAACTCAATTAGCAATGTCATTACAACTTCCCCGGAGAGCTCTCTCTGGTACCTGTGTTACAGTTTTCATGGAATTGTAGAGCTGTAAGCATAGGTTGCCAGGGGAAATGAATTCATTACATTGCTCACACATAATTTACATTATATTTTCCTTTTTAAAATGGATGCATCCATTTAGCTTCCTATTAGAGTTACATTTACTAAGGATGCTATTTGATCCTGAGAAATTTAGTCTACATTTTTAGTATAGTTTTTTTTTTTTTTTGTCCTTCTAGAAAAGCCCCCAACTGACAAGTATTAGGATGTCACTTTTCCAGCAAGGGTTAAAAAAATCCCAGAAAAAGAAAATTGCAATTATAGGATATAAATGAATGAGCATTAATAATGTTAATGTCATGGCCTCACTAAAGCTTACTTGTTTAAGAAAAACCTTACTCTCTTCTATAATTTTTCTATGTAAAAATGCATGTATTTCATTATTATAACGTCTTATGATTTCCAGGATTATTAAATCCTGGACAATGTTAAGCAGCAAATGCAGGCCAGTCCTCTATCTATTTTTTATAAGCTCTGAAATTCCAGCACAGTCAGGACACAGGGCGTATCAGTGAGTTGTAAGCTTGAATCTCCTAATTCAATCACTCCCAGTAGGGATTTCTGTTAGAAAACAGTTCGACACCCTGAATTTCTCAATTAAATTTAGAGAACATAGTTACATTTTCATTCATTTCTGCTGTTCTGGAAAATTAAATAGATCATTTCAAAAAACACAGAACCTAGAGTCACACTCGTGGGAAATCATGTTTTTGATCTCCTGCTTTATTTTTTTAATGTTCTTATAATAACTTGTGAAATTAATCTTTCTCAGAAAAGAAGCTTTCCAGCCCTCTAGCCTCAGGTATCTCTCACCTCTCAGTCTCTGGTAGCAGCTGGAATTGATATTTGCCCTTGAAATCAAAGATCTGGTCGCAACGGTTATTCACATGAAAACGATTTTATCTTTTTTTGTGTGTGATATCTTGTGGAGACCCAAAGCTCCCCAAGGATACTTTGACCTATTGCTCATTCTAGTTTAGGAAAACATGAATATTTTCAAGGGGACTGAATCTTGGGATGATAAAAAATTTGATAAGGTCTTAGGTCTCTGGACACATATTAGTTTCTGAGAGCCTAGGAACTAAACCCTGAGCTTCAAGAAGACTAAAGAATCTTTGTTAGCTCCCAAGTGTCTTTTTAACCGTTTAAACCATAGGTCTTTCTCTTTCCTTACCTTTCCTTTTCTTTCCTCCTTTTTTTTCTCAATTGTTTAAAAAAATTTTCCTCTGGAAGTACCTTTATAGAGCTTGGGTCAGGAATTAAGATGGCCATGGGCTAGTTTTGTTGATGACATTTTTCATACTGGCCTTGAACTCCACACATCCTTCTGCTATTTTAGAATGAAGAGCTCACAGGTGTGGGTGACCCACATTGTTCCTCAGGTTCTGTCTCTGAGCTTATGATATGTAGAGAGGAACACTTAGGACAGAAGAGGCAAACTGCACTTTCTTAGATTTGGAACCTTGGACCTTTTCACTAAGAAAACAAGCCCGGTTATGGATGTCCCTGGCTCTTGACATTCAAGTAGGCAGACAGAAAAATAAGAAAGGTCGAAAAGAAGTTATCTTTTTTTTTTTTTAACATTTACTTTGGGATTAATTCTTCAAGAAAATATAACAATATAGCAATGCTAAATGTGAATGCACCTAAACAGCATTTCAAAATTGATAGAACTTAGAAGATAAGTAGATAAATCCACAATTATAGTCAGGTATCTTAAAATCCCTCTCTCAACAATTGATAAAACAAGTTAAATGGATATCGGTAAGGTGATAATACACTTGAACACTACAAATCAACTGACCTAATTGATATTTGTAGAACACACCACCCAACAACAACAGAAAATACAGTGTTTTCAATTGCACATGGAACATTCACTAAGTTAGATCATATTTTGGGCCATAAAACAAATCTTAATACATTTAAAAGGATTGTAATCATATAAAGGATACTCTTTCTTCACAACAGAATCAAAACAGAAATTAAACAGAAATATGTCTAAAAAATCGCCCAATATCTAGAAATTAAATACTATTCATCTAAATAACGCAGGGGTCAAAGAAGAAAGCAGAAGGTAAATTAGAAAATATTTTGAATTAAATAAAAATACAACATATCAAATCTTGTGGGATGATCTAAGCAGTGATTAGAAGAAAATTTATAGCATTATGTGGTTTTATTTAAAAAAAAGAAAAATATTTAAAATCAATAATCCAAGCTTTAACCCTAAGGAACTAGAATGAGAAGAGATAAATGAACTCCAAAGTAAGCATAAGAATAAAAATTATGAAGAGCAAAAATGAATGCAGTAGGAAATAGACCAAAAATAGAAGAAAAAAAGCCAAATAAAACCAATAAAGTGGAGGACTTACATTACCTGTTCTGGAGACTTCTATAAAGTTATACTAATCACAACAGTGTGATATTGGTAGATGGACAAGCAAACAGGTCAATGGTACAAAATAGAGAGTCAAGAAGTAGCTCCACACATATGTGGTCATTTAAATTTCTACAGTCATTAAGTGAGGAAATGATAGTCTTTTCAACAAATAGTGCTGAAACCAATGAATATCTATATGGAAAACAAACACACAAAAACTGCAAACCTTTATTCTTACTCCACACATATAAAAATTAACTTAAAATGATCTTAGATCTAACTTAAGAGCTAAAACTATAAAAAAAATTCTAGGAGAAAACATAGGAGAAAATCTTTTGATTTTGAGGTAAGCCAAGATTTCTTAAATAGGATACAAAATGCACAGATCAAAAGGAGAAAAATGATAAATTGGAATTCATTAAAACTAAAAATGTTTGATCTTCAAAATACATTATTAAGAAAATTAAAAGGCAAGCCATAGACTGGGAGAAAATATTTGCAAAACATTTTTGATAAGATAGTTTTATCCAAAATACATAAAGGATTTTACAATTCTCCAAGATGACAAACACTGAATAACAAAGTCAGCAAAATATGGGAACAGATAGTTCATTAAAGTAAATTTTAAAATAACTTAGAAGCACATGAAAAAATGCTAAACATCTTTAGTCATCTGGAAAATGCAAATTAAAACTACAAGAAGATACCATACAGATCCATTAGAATGGCAAAAATGTAAAAGATTAGCACAATACCAAGTTCTGTCTAGGATGTTGAGTAACTAGAACACTCTTACATTGCTGGGAGAAGCACAAAATTGAATAGCCAGTATGGGAAAGTTTGACCGTTTCTGATGAAGTTAACCATGAATTTACAACATAATCCAGCAATTCCATTCCAAGGTATTTACTGAAAGACACATTCACAAAGACTTATATTCATAGAAGTGAATGTTCATGGAAGCCTTACCTATAAATAGCAAAAACTGCTAACAACACAACAATCATCCATTAAGTGATGAATAAATAAATTGTGGTATATCCATTTGATAGAATATTGCTCGCGATAAAAAGAAATGAGCTTCTGATGATACATGCAGCAAATGGAGAAATCTCAGAAGCATTATTTTACGTGAAAGAAGCCAGTCACAGAAGTCTACAGAGTGCATGTTTTCATTTATATGACTCTCTAGAATTGGCAAAGCTATAATGACAAGTTAAAAATCAGCTGGGATACAGAGAGTTGACTAACTGCAAAGACACATGAGGGAACTTTTTGGAATAACAGAAATATACTATATCTTAATGGTGGTAGTGGCTATACAATGCTACATATTTGTAAAAAGTTCTTCACATAAAATAGGTAAATTTTTAAAAATCACATCTTTCATCTCTTCATTCACCTAATATTTTGTGACTGTCTCTCATGTGTACATTCTGTCTTTGCTCTACTGGGCAATGGATTCTATAAATGTCCTTTGGTGGACCTCAGAGTTGAGTCCTCACGGGCTTTTATGGAGTTTATGGCATCTAAAGGGGGAGTAAGAGCTGTGTGAGCATTCTGTTAAATGGATGTTGGAAAAATAGTTTGGGAAATGGGGATTTATATAAGAGCTTCAAAACAAGAAATATCTTTTAGAAAATGCAATGGGCTATCAATTTTAGTGAGAATATTTTGTTGTTATTGTCACTCAGAGTGATTTGTATCAGTCCTAAGTCCAAAATCCTCCCAATAAAAACATCCTGAAATAATTTACTAAAATGTTTGTACTAGCATTGTGTAAATAGATGAATTTTCTCATTGATAGTTACTTTATTTTCCTGGTGAGCAAACTGAGCTTCAAAGAAATACCCCAGAGTCAGGTGTAGAAGCAGAAAGTCTGGCACCTAAATTCTTACCCCTAATTTCATTGACCTTTTCAGTGCCTCATACCTTAGCAGAATGTCTAACCAACTTGTTTTTCTATTTTGAGACTCGAAAAATAGAATGTAACAAGTGGATATTCTATTCTTCAAAACAACAAATAGCTATAAAGTTTTTTGGGTCCTGTATGACTATAAATTCATGCTCTGGTAAAATATATAAGCTGTGGTTCTATAGAGGCAGAAATTTTAATGTCAAAGTCCCTATTTCCAAAGTAATTAGTTGTTTGTGGAGTGAGTGTGTGTGTGTGTGTGTGTGTGTGTGTGTGTGTAGAGGGTGAGATGGGGTGGTCTTCTGACCTTGAGGCAGCTGCCATGGTCAAGCTCAAGTATCAGCCAGAGCAGCTGCAAAGTTAATCTACCAAATAAGGAGACATTTATTTGGAAATTCCTGCTCCCTAAACAGCTCCTATTAAATGGTTTGGACAAATTCTTCCACCCAAGGCCACTAAGAAGAAAGAAAGGGGAACAGAAACATTATAGCTCCCACTTCTGAAAAAATCTAATTGCCATTGACATTCCCATAAAATACCCAATTGTCCATGGGGGTCGGATGGGTGTGGAGGCAGTCCCTGTGTTAACACCCAGGTGTAATTTTCATGTAAGTAGTGTAGGAAGAGGAAGGGCAGCAGATGGAAGCAGATTGAACCAGGCATCCCCAGGAAGTGAGGCTCATAGAGACGGCTTTCCAAGAGAAGCCAACCTGTATCAAAAAGTCTTCCCCACCTTATTATTGTCGTGTGTTCTGAGGTTAACTAGGGCCTGGTGTAATTTTTTTCAAAGTAAAATTTAAAATTAACACATGACATAGGTCAAATATCATTTCCACCAAATTCTTTGCATTGACTGAGTATATAGCAGTCATGGCCCAGAATGGTGGAACTTAGAGGGCAATTTTGTAGCTAAAGACCAGTTCATGTAAGAGGCTTTGCATAGTTCGACCTGTGACCTCCTTCAAAAGATTTTCTGGGAGGAATGGGGTATGTGAACAGTTTCAAAGTGTATCCTGCAGAAGGATGTCTTCTATGAGACCTAACTTGATAGAGGGCTGAATTCAAACCTAGTTGAGAAATTATTTTTTCTTTGAGAATGAGAATGGGAAGGCAACAATGCTCTTCTGATCTATCAAAAAGCAAAGTCCCCATTCCCCACTGGTGGAGGGAAGTGATGTCTAGTTCTTGCCATGACCATCTTCTAACACACAATCTGCCTATGTGATTAGGTGAAGAGAGAAGGTACATGGTAAAGTAGAGATTGCATGAAATCACAGGCAACAAAAGTAAAGGCAGGTGAATGGCCATGAGGAAAGCACCTGGTAATAGAACACTGGTCTTAAAAGCTTTGCAGTCTGGCTGATGAGGTCTGAAGTGAGCTTACAGATGAGCAAGTGAGCTGACATGCTTCAGAGTTTCTGAGGCAACCTCATTCCCTGGCATGGGACCAGTGAATCAAGGAGAACTTTATATCACACTATAAATGTTCAGGGGAAGACTAATGATGAAGTATGAAATTCCAACAAGCTAACCTTGCATTGGACAAATACTGATTTAGTGAGGTGATGAAGGTGTATCAGGCCTGCAAAAAGTTCAGAGGACAGGAGTCTGATACTTTGGTGAGGTCTCTATCAATCTGTTCATATCTTCTTTCATGGATCAAAGAGTGGTACTCCATCATAAACAGATTTTCTTCTCTATGTGACAGGCCCTTTCTCAAACACCAAGAACTACATGAGCATGGTTCTTTGCAAAACTGAATGTCAATTCACCCTACCTCCCCTCATCCCCACTTGCCTCACCCTCATCCCACCAAACAGGCACTTGAATGTCAGTGTACATGACATGGGCTCAGTGGATGGCAGACAAGAAGCATGACTCTCCCCCTGCAGACTCAGAGAAGTATTACAAGGATGTATGGCAAGCAAGCCCCAAACCTGACTTCTCAGAATGTAAGCTAGACTCTGCAGACAATTATTCAGATCCACATTAGATTATTCCAGTAACACATGGAGTTTTCTCTCTCCCCTTTTGCTCCACTGAATCCATGGCCAATACGTCCTCCCACTACTCTTCCACATAAACAATGACACCAGGAGGAGGTAAGCACCTGAGCAGACTATAGGGGCGCAGGTTTCTGGCTAACTATTAACCAGTGGGGGCAGGTCCCACTCACACACAGTTAAAGACATGACAGGAATCCACAAAGATCCCACTGCCTTTGCTGAGAAGACAGCTAATGAGGCAAAAAGGAACTGTATGATGGGAGCTTCCAGAAGAGTCAGTGTCAACCCTGTAAAAAGTCAATGAGCCAGAAATAGCTGAGGCCTTTCAGCACAGTCCCCCTGAATTGCTTCTGAGCTATAGGCACAGGGAGCTGGGTCTCAGGTCCAGCAGGGTCATTTACTAAAAGTTCATGGGGTTTGAATCTTTAAATATAATTAATTAAACTGGTAACATTCAAAGGATTATTAAAGGAGTAAGATGTCAGTCCCTGAGCAAACCTCCCAACAGTAATCAAGAAAAGGATTGACTACGAGAGAGGTGTCTTAAAAATAACCTGCTGTTTGTTGGCTTTATGACTTTTCTCTGGTTCTAATTCTTTATGGCTGGTAAGTGAACATTGATCTCTGACTCTTCACTCATTCGGATCTGTCCTGGCTGCAATCCCCCTGATATTGCTGTACCCAGGGAACCTTTTTCTCAGGGCCGCCCTCTCCTAGGAAAGACTGTAGAGTCTGAGGGTTCAAAGACAACTGAGAAACCACCTAGTCCAACTGCCCACCAGACCAAGAATTGCCTATGTATCCCCAACAGGAGTAATCCGGCCACCTCCGGTATAAGCAGATAAAATGCTGCTACTTAATCTATGGAAATTCCCGCAGCATCATGGATGCCTTTTGAAACTGCTCCCCCAGTTAATGGCCATTTGGAAGGCCCATTGTCACTGGATTACTGAATAATTGCCCACGGAGTCACTTCTGAATCAGGATCCCCTCCATGCAGGATTAGATAATGGAGCAATTCTCCTCAGGAAGGTGCCTTGAGGTGATTGCATTGTGGGAGCTCCATGCCACAGTATTGTCTAGGAACTTGGATCTTTTTAGGTGGCTGAGCCTCAAGGTGGGGAGAAATTCATCTCTGGGCCTACAGAAGAGAAACATGATAAAAGAAACTACATGAGATGTTAGTCAAGGGAAAAGAAAATGTTTCCTACCCATTAAAGTAAAAATCAAGCACTGAATCTGACTCCAGATGTAGTGAAGTATAAGAAAAGCCAAAAGTGCTAGGCAGATTGCTAACTCCTGTGAGGAAACAAGAAGAAAACTTCACTGATATTATCACAAATAGTTTTCCCAACATCATTCAGAAGGACTTTTCATTTTGGTTCACAGCCCTATTTTGTGCTCCTTACAGGGTCTGTTCAGAAAACAGCTCCTCCTCACTCAACTTCCACTAAAGATGTAAGAATTCCCACAAACTTTCTAAGAATAATCAAAGGCCACTCCATTTTTTAAACCTGAAATCCACCTCAAAAGTTTTCCTCAAACCAAACATTTATTTTTGTCATTTTCATCTGTGAAAATAAATATATGGCACAAAAGCCTGTTTGTTACTTTTAATTTTCCAAAAGTCATTTGGTTTTTTATCTCATGAAATGAAGGTTCACTTGAGCAGATACAGTCAAGATAGTAGCTAATTTTCTAATTTTTGAAAAAATATTGTCTGTTGTTGGTAATCACCTGATGACCCAGGAGCATGAACGAGAGAGTATTTGTTTGACAGCCCCCCTTGTCTGGGTGACACTCCCATCCACACAGCATTTAAGAATGCTCAAGGGTATTGAGTAACCACGAACATTCTTCTTCACGAAGAAATTGTAGATTTCTTCTGGGGAACCTTTGAGCCATGCAAACATCTAACCAGTGTTAGGAAGAAGACACTGATGTCAATCTTTCATTATAAGAAAAAGAAAAAAAATAAGTGTCCCTTTTTATAAAATTCGATGGAAGAAAACCTGTGCTTTTCTGCTCCCAGGAGCACATGCTTAGGGAAAGCACTAGTTTAATCAAGCCAAGACTATCTTTGTCTAGCTGTAGCCAGCACACTCCCAGAATCCATGAATCACGGGTTATTTTCCAGAGCAGACTTAGAACTCAATTCAAACATACTCTGTGAGGGTTGCTGAGAAGGGCACAAAAGCAGGTCATTAGTCTTTGGAAGCCCAAGGAGGACATAGAGTCAGCTGAGCAAGGGCAAGTGGCCTTGCAACGGGAACAGGGACACCAGCCAGTCACTGCAGGAAAGCAGCTTTCAACTGCATGCCTAAGGGCCAGGCTCTCTGGACCCCCTCCCCTGGGAAGCCAGGTGTGAGGTCACCACTCATGCACAGAGTGAGGTCAAATTGATTTTTATGTTTTGTTTCATATAAGGTTTAAAAAACAGGTCAACATGAGGCTTAAACAATATGCCAGGGTTGGGACTGAGCTGTTCCTGAGACTTTCCCAAGGCCATGGTTTCTGTCTGCCCCTTAGGAAGCCCTGGTTACTAGCAGGACCCAGGGTGGCACAGGGGAGCATTCAGACACAAGAGCATCAACACTAACCTGAGAAGTAGCTGCAGGTGAACTAGTTTCCTTACCACTCACTGCTGCTCTCTCACTGGCTGCGGCTTCTGCCACTTCTGCCTTCTGCACACTCGAATCCTCAGAACCAGGAGGCCCTATGTGCCCCAGACCTTCGCTCACTGGGGTGGAAGGTGGGTTGGTGGTAGCTTTCCGGGTTTGGCCTTTATACCAACTAGGGTAAAGCAAGGGATCCGCAGTGTCCGTTGCTGTAGGGACTGGAGTTTCAGACTCTGTGGTCTGCAGAGAGCCAGTGGATACAACCTCCCCCTTAATCAGGACAGATACATTCAAAAGTAAAACAAGAAAAAGAAGAAGAGGGGAAAAAAGGCAGTCGATTTTAGTTCCCTTCAGGTTTGACAATTGTGAGCTCTGTGTGCAGTGCCTGCTTCAGTGCATGCTTTAATTCATCCCACCCTTGGCAAGCGCTAAGGGCAGAAATGCTAACAGTACCCTCTTCATAGCCTCTGAAGTTCCCCTCTTCTTTTCTGGGCTTGTCTTTCACAAGATGGTAGCCTGACCAGGAACCCTAAAATGAAGGTTACTTACAAAACATTTGATATGGGAGAAATGTCAAACTATTGACCAATTTAATTTTTAATATATGTGGGCCCCTGAAACCTCTTTTCTAAAACCAGCCATTGAGCTTCTTCCCATTTAGTTATCACCCCTCTTTCAGTTTCAGTGCAATTGGTATACTCAGATTTTCAAGATTTTGGGAACTATAAATAACAGTATTTAGCCTGGTTGTCTGTGGAGGCAGAGCATAGATGATATACTTCCATCCCCCAGGTCTCACTCTAAGGTTTTGTTTATGTAGGTAATTTCAATCCACTGTGAAAGCAGGTGCAAAAACAGGGCTCATTTGTGATGAGTCTGCATTGTCCACAAACTCAGCAGGTTGGAAACTGTCTGCTGAAGGTGTCATGCAGTCAGCACAAAGGCTTGAAAACTGGCCAATGACATCTTAGAAATTTAAGGTCAGCCAATCAGGTACAACATTTGGGATGAGCCAATTGGCTTAGAACATTTTAAACAATTCTGTCAACACATAATCTTATCAAATGACATACATAGAAAATGAGGCTTCATTTGCATACTGAACAAAAGTTGTATTTCAGGGTAAGGAGGAGGGATGTAACTACCATAGCTTCTCTATTCACTTTCTATATTATCCATAAAAAAATCAGAGTTTCAAAAGTACAATCATTGTTATTTTTCACCCTAAGTTACATAGTCTCACGCTATACCATATATCTGTATTCAGAGCAGACCTAATCTTCATGAAATTGGCTCTCTATGAATATGTAACATATACATAATTTCCAGACAAAGATTGCCTAAAATTTGAGGGTGTTATTAATGGAAAACCATGTCAAATTAGTTATAACAACTGATCTGTTGAATAAGCTACAGGGGCTTTTCTCCCAGACATTGTGACTGTCCTGAAATCTTTTGTCTTCCACATACAAAAGTCTGTCATAAAGTTATCTTTTCCTCAAGGCAGAATAAATTGTTTAGGCTGTTGGTCAAGGAAGCACACAGGCATGTCCAGTAGGAAAGAACTCATGAACAGTTACCTGTGTCACTGGGGCATCTGCAGCAGGTGGCAGGGCTGGAGGTGGCACTGGAGAGGAAACAGGAAGTGTTGCTGGGGTAGCCTGGACCTCTGAGGCCAGCTCGGAGGGCTCCAAGGCTTTCTCCAGACTTTCATCTTCTTCTGATGGCTCTGTTCCAACATGTTCTACCTCTTCGATTTTTACTTCTTCTTCTTCTTGTCCTTCTTCCTCTCTGTCTCCTCCTCCTTCCTCTTCTCCTTCTCCCTCTCCTTCTCCTTCTTCTTCTTCCTCTTCATCTTCTGGTAAGGTAATGTATTTTTAAATCATTACAATGACCACTACAGCCATGAAAACAATTAATGGCCAGGGCTAGGGAAATCATCTCTAACAGAACTTGACTATCGCCCAAGTATGCCATCATGCTGGAGTTTTACACTTCTAGTTAAATGTGGACAGGACACATGTGAAGGGGGCCAAACCATCACCATCTTCCTTGCTCCCCTCCCCAGTATAATGTCTAGTCCTCACCACCACCATGCACCATCTCCCTGACCCCCAGAGCCTGTTCACATTGTTACCACACACTGTCACATCTACAAGCTCCAGAAAGGTTAGGATTGTCACTTATTTATCTCCAACAAGTCAAATGAAAATGCAACTCTCTTCTTTATCTAGTTTTATTTTAATTTCTTACTTCCTTTGTTCAGTGAATGTTGACTTTTGCCACAATTAATGTCATCTTTTCCTAACCTGTCACTCTTAATATTCCCTCAGACAATTAAGAGAGACGATATTAATTTTTTAAAATATCCATGCAGAAAATTTAATTCTAAAGTTATATCTGTGAACACTAATACAGCTTCCTGGCTTTAACAGTAGTCTAGCTGAGGTGCCTCATCACCTAGATGGGCTAGGATGGGTGAAGACCATCAAAGACTTGGTCAGCTCCAAGGTTATTTTCCTCTTTTCAGTTATTTCATTAGGATAAATTTCAGGAGTGGGATTTCTGGGCCAAATGGTAGGGATGCATTTATAACTCATGGAGTACATCTGGTTACATGGTCCAAGTATTATTACCAGGTTGTGACTTATTCTTGACTTGCTACTATTCGTGCCCTTGAAAGTTTAAGTGGATGAACTACACTATCTATCCAGATGTCTTCTATGTTTTATTTTTATCTCATCTCTAACCTTGCACCTGATGACATCTTACATCATTGTGGCTAACACCTTGTGGAGGGTTGAAATTGAGATTTCATCATCACCATCAACTATTAAGTGTTTGACTACTCAGAGTCAAATGCCCAATAATGGCATTATAATGGGCACTGTGATATGCAAAGCTAAATTAACACTGTCAACAAACTATATGATTTTGTAATGAAGTAGAGCTTCACATTAGATAATATCCCTTGTAAAATTGTCACCATCCATTCTGAAAGTGACTCTGAATCCACCTTTTCTCCCACTGAACTCTCTGCAGCTTTCACACACTTGCAATTTTGGCCAAATGGTCACAAGAATAACAAACCTCTGTAAAAATCAATTTCGCGTATTATTTTCTCTTCTCTATTGAGGTTGACTGTGAAGTGGTTCATGTTCTCATAACCATGCTCTATTTTCTCCATCTGAAATGCCTTCGATGCTTCAGAAATTCTGCAACAAAGACAAGTTGCTGCTTTCTGTCACTGTTTACAGTTTTGATAGCTTTGGATAAAAATGAAGAGTATTGCATTTTTCCTTAAAATGAAAATTACTTACTTTTGTAACAGGGTTTTGGCATTCTGTGAAAGCAAACAAAAGACAAGCCTACTTAAATTACTTTCATCAAGCATGACGTTGAGACTTAATTCTTTCCTTTGCTGACTCTGAAAATCTCATAGTTTAAATTTTAAATGCCATAAATAACTGCTCCTTTATACCAGAACCATCTTATATTTAAGCAATGTCATGGTCCCTTAAATATATGCTCATGAAGTTGTTTAAGCAGATGGAGAATAAGCACATGATGAACTCATATTTTAGTTGGTAAAATAGATCTGGATGAGATGTACATAACAGAAACGTGATGACAACCACTTCTCCAATACCCATCTGCTTGGTTAGTGTCCTCTGATGCCAAAAGGAGACTTACCTGCAGAAACACTGCCATTTCTGGCTCATCCATGAACTGGATTCCTGACTCGACCAACTTTGATACATTCTCCAAATGATCAGAATACTTTTTGATCAGAGCACGGACATGTTCCAGTTTTTCCCCTTGAGTTCGGGTAATGACTTGGGTCATCTCATTCTTCCTCTCCTCCAGGATGCCATACAGGTAATCAAACTTCTCACAAAGTTCCTGTTTCTGTTTTTTGCAGCATTCCTATTAGTTGGGTTAGCTAATGTTAGAAAGTGTTTGAAAGAATGTCTATTTGGAAAAATCACCTGGACATTTTGGAAGATAAGAAACTATTTATGTAGGATACTTTTCCCTTAAGCGATCACTTACAGATACCTACTGTGTTGATACTTTGAAAATTCCACTTTTATCCAATTATGTGGCCAATCCAAAAGTAATCAAATTGGCTAAATGGATCAATTATTTTTCCATATTCTGTTCTTTATAAATGGATAATTTTATAGAAATTAAGACAGGTTTTATTTTAAATTATATATTGGTTATATAGCTTATAGATTTATATTTTGCTTTGGAATGAGTGTGTGTGTGTGTGTGTGTGTGTGTGTCTGTGTCTGTGTGTGTGTGTGTGTAAGGAAAAAACTATGGTACTTCCTGGTTTGTACCCTCAGTCTTTCTCTGTCCTGTCTATACTGCTACTGTTGTAGTTCAGTCATCCCATGTAGATTCTGAAGCTTCCAATGGCCTCAGCATCTGGGATGTCCCTTTCAAGCGCTTCTGTCAAATTCATTTTCCTGGGATACAGTGCTTTTTCTCTTTTATGACTCCCCATTGCCTAAAGAATAACACTTTAACTTTAAAACTGGCTTTCAACTCTTTTTATTACCTGATTCCAGCTTTCCTTCACCATATGTTACTCTTCTCCATCACATACCATGCCTGTGTCCAGCAAAAATTAATCACTCACTTTCTTTTCTCATATTCTGCCTCTGTTTAGAATGTTCTGCCCCAATTCACAGTTGGAAACACTAAACTATCTTGAAGACTTGTTGAAATGCCACTTCTTCCTTGATCTCTATGTTTGAATGTCATTTTTTAATCTTCTGAAATTCCATAATACTTATCATTTGTGGCATATTCTTGCATTCAGGTGCTCTATTTATCTAATACCGTCGTAAGAGAGTGATATATTGAATCCAGTCTTGAATTCCTGGAGGGAAAGGCTGTATGGGAAGCCAGACTTGTCCATTTTCACTGTGTGACTAAAGCATCTCCAGTACCAACCAGCTCACGTTATACTCTGAGTCCGTGTTTAAATCCAGTTAGGCCTTTTGGTGTTTCAAACTCCAGTAAGCTTGATGTGTGTGTGTGTGTGTGTGTGTGTGTGTGTGTACCTGTCTCCTTGGACCTGACCATGTGGGTCCAGGACCTTTATGGCTGAGAGCAGGTTTTGAGCCATGATGATCCAACCTAGCTCTCCTGCCTGGTGGGTGCTTCCTAGACCCAGCCAATTGATCTCTGACATATCCGACCTTTGTACGATCCTTATTACCTATTCTTTTATTTAGTAAACATTATTCTCTTTGATATCACATATTTATTTCTTTACATGAATTTCTTAAAAATCTAAATAATAATCTCCTTGGGGATAGAATCCGGGTCTTCCTAAGACACATACCACCTTGGACAGATGTTCAATAAATATCTGCTGAATAGATTTTTTTTTAAATCACGTTTCATTTTCCCCCAATTTCTCTACTATTCTCAGACTAATAAGGGAAAAGGAATAACTTAAAGGAAATTGTTAATTATGAAGATGCTCCACAAATGTGCAAGCAATACATCCTGCACTCCACTGCCTCCATTGGATAATATAGTTAGTTCTCATAATAGTATTGCTGTCATCCACCCATCTATTCATTTAACAAATGATTCTTAAGTATGTCATTTGTGTCAACCGCTGTGCAAGGCTCTGGGGACCTAACAATGACTTAAACATAATTCCTGTTGTCAAGGAGCTCTCAGTTCACTGAATGAGAAAGACTATGGACCAATAATATAATATAACCTAGTAGGTGAATAATTGAAATATATTAAGGATTTATATCAGGCTTCATAGAAGCATAGAGGTGGGGCCTTAATCAACCCTTTGTGTGGGTGGGGGATATCTGAGGGGAACAGGACGAGGGTGGTGATATTAGCTCAGGAAGTGGTGCCCAAATTTGGCCAAAAGAGATGAACAGGAGTACAGGAGGGGATGAAAATGTGTAGAGTCTTGGTAGCTGTCAAAGTAATAGGACATGGGCCCACACAGCATGTCCAGACATGAAAATTGCTGGACTTACCAAATTCCCATCCATTTCCAGCCCTTTAGCTTAAGATTTAGACTATTATGCAGCCTAGGAACTCAAGCCTGTTAGTAGCTTCCCAATCAAACTTTCTCTGTCTTACCTCCTGTTCTAAGCTTACAAGCAACTGTGTGCCCATGGCATTCCTGAAATACGCCTTTGATGTTCAGATGCTGTACTGCTTACTCTGACTATATGATGGTTTCTAGCTTATTTTTCTAAAGTGAATTGTGCACTTAAAAAATTCAGAATAATGAGTATTACATTAGTATGTGATAGTAGAGGAATGTATTTGTTTCATAAAAGTTTTCTCTTATATGATTTAATATGTGTGAGAAGTTTGTGAAAACCGAATTCTTTTCAGTGAGGCTAATGTGAAGTCATGTGTCATGGCTAGTGTATTTGCTCAGGTCAAAGATTAGATCACTTAGTTGGCCCATATAATTTTTACTTAGTGGCTTAAGTGGAATACCATGTGTTATTTTATTTCTATTCTGGTTTTTAATGATTTGTACTTTATTGATTTTTTAATAAAATTGCTATTATTTTAATAGCAACTACCATTTGCTTATACTTTACAGTTTAGGAAATGCTACTCCATGGCTAGACTTTAAGCAGCTCACTTTTTCCCCAAGCGCTTATTGCTGTCTAAATGATCTTGTTATTCATGTGTTTATTATCTATCTCTTCTACTAGAATAACATCTTCCTAAAAAGCAGGTGCCTCTTCTGTTTAGTTCACCAATGTTTTCCCAGCATTACCTGTGCAAACAATGCCCACATGGTGTGAATGATTGAGTGAATGAATGAAATCTAGGAATGGTCAATCCTCATTCAAAAGTTTCTATTTTGTTCTGTCCCAAAGAAATGGCTATTTAACTGGATATCCCAAGCCTCTTCTTAATTCAGTGCTCAAGAGAAAAAAAAGCCAGAAATAGCTATGCAACCCCAAAGAAACCATTTTACCTCAAGACAATTTTTTCTTCTTAATCTGTACATTAAAGGATGGGATTAAATAGTTGCTCAGATCCCTTCTTTCTCTACAGTTCCAATATTTAACAGTTTATGAAATACCTCTTTATATGTAAAATGCCTCTTTTGGTTCCTGGCAAGTTTCAAAGTGGTCATTTACAGCACTAAGATATAAATTGCATGCTCTAGCCCTGCAATGTCAGCTTGGCAATGTGCCATGGTCACGATAGGAAAAAAACTGAGGCAGTTGTGACCACTGCTCTTACCATGTAAGGAGCGTGGCCCTGTGACCAAAATAGAGCTGAAGATAAGCTTTTAGCCCCACCACTTGTCATTGAGCAACTGGCTCTGCCAAGCCTCCCAGTATTCCTATGTCTACCACGTTCCTCCATTTGAGATACACTTGTTTGGAGCTGCAGCTCTGGGTCTGTTAAGTGCCCACTCAGCTTCACTTGAAATACAGAATTTCAAAATTCCCTTCAATAAGCAAAAATAAAGGTGTAAAAAGTAGACAGTAGATTAATAATACTAGAGAAAGAACTCTATTAAGGTAGGAAGATTCTCTCAAGGAAATCAAACCCAACTCCTCACTTATAAAGGCCCATTAGAAGCACTTGGAAGAAATCCCAAGAGTGCAGACCAGGGTGAGAGCCCAGATCTCTGCTAGGCTGCACTAGAAAAGAGACCAACACATTAGAAAGACACTGTCTCTCCAGGCAATGGGCTGGAGTTCAGCCCCTCTCTATCCATCCGGCCTCTGTGCTGTGTTCAGTGGAACAACTCTATTCAATGGCCTTGGGACTCAAGACTCCCAAACTCATGCTTTTTTTCCTACCATATTGTATCACCCCCACTTCATGTTAGAAAAATAATGTTATAATTTATGAAAATTCTAATGCTTTCTCCTGGAGTTCTTGGCATTAGGGGTTTTGTGGATTAGTTCTGATCATTTAAAAGCTCCTTGAGTAAACTCCCTGAAGGTTGAGGGCCAGGTGAGCCCATCCTGACTCAAGCCCCATGGTTCAGTAAAAACTATAAGACCAAGGCAAGCTTAGCAGCTGTTCAATTCAGTCCCATGTGCTCTGAGTAGTCAGTATGTTTCCCGGAAGAGGTTCAGTCTCCCTTGCTTACCAATATTTCAAGTTACCATAAAGCTTCCTAGATAAAGATAGAACTTCCATTCATTCTCAAATGTTCCCTCTGCAGGGAGTTGCTTCACTCTCCTATCATAATCAACCAAGAGCCTGACATGCTCATTCTGAGTCCTTTCAAAAGTTGCTCCAGATGCTCCAGTGGTTTAAATGACCATGAACATCATTAGAATAAAATGACTCTGAGGATGATACAAGGTGACACTTATGGAGCCCCTGGCCTGTGCCTCTTACACCAATTTAGTCATCATGACAACACTGTGAAGAAGGTATTATTATCCCCAGTGATTGTTACAGAAATTAAGGGACAGAGAGTTGAAGTAACTACTTGCCCAGGGTCCTATAATTAAGTGACAGTGCTCTGATATGCACCCCTATGTTCACTGCAGCATTATCTATAATAGCCAAGTCTTGGAAGCAGCCCAAAAGCCCATCAGTAGATGAGTGGATAAAAAAAAAGCTGTGGTACATTTACACAATGGAATACTGTTCAGCCATTGAGAGAGAGAGAGAGAGAGAGAGAGAGAGAGAGAGAGAGAATCTTACTCCTTGTGACAGTATGGATGGACCTGTAAAACATTATACCAAGTGAAATGAGCCAGTCAGAGAAAGACAAGAATCATATAATTTCACTCATATGTGGGATCTAATGAACAAAATGAACTATTGAGCAAAATAAAGACAGATTCATAGATAGAGAGCAGGCTGACAGCTGTCCGGGATTGGGGGGTAGGAGATGGGGGAGTAGGGAGATTGAACAAAAAAGAAAAAACTCATGGACACCAATGTGTGGTGATTGCTGAGGGGAGGTTGGTAGGTGGGGAGGTGTAGAAGAGTGTAAGGAGGGATAAATGGTGATGGATGGAGAATTGAGGTGGTGAACACACAATACAGTATACCGATGATATGTTGTAGAATTGTGCATCTGAAACCTGTATAATTTTGTTAACCAGTATCACCCTCCCCCACAAAAAGTACGATAAAAATCAAACTCTGAAATCTGTTCTTTTAAGCACATGTTATATTGATGTTTGAATACTGCCTTAAAAATGAGAGCATGCTTATTAACATGATTCTTATTATAGTCATGGGCAATGTTCCAAAGCTGTTTGGGTAAAATCACTATTTTGGAAATACAGTGGATTTTTTCTCACTGCAAAATTATTGGAGAACTTTATTAAAGTTGACATTTTTCAGATATTGCAAATGCTCAAAATTAAATATTTATTATTCAACTTGTAGCTGTTTCCTCTAGGCAGGTATCCAGGAAAACAGGATTATTTCTAGCCTGCCTGCCTACTAGCCTCAGGAAGGCCAATACTAATTGTCTGCTCTCTTGGGGTCCAGTGATATAGGATAAGTGCCATTTACAAAGACTATATGGGGGAGCTTACATTTTCTGGAGATGAAGAATGAAAGTCAAGCACATTTTTCTGGAAGCAGAGTGCTCCTGAAGTACACTTCTCCACTCCCACTAGAAGCCCCCCTCCTCAGTCCCAGCCTGTCCCAGGACATTTCAGGGCCTGGTAAGGTGAGGGAAGGTAGCCCCAGACCTTGCCCTTGCAATCCAGAGCCCTGCAAATGCCTCAGCCTGAGCCACATCAGCCAGGGTGGCTAGAAGGCTCTTTCATCCATCATCAGAACATGGCAACAGGGAAAATGCCACTCCCCTCACACAGCTCAGACTGCCCTTCTGTGACTCTGCCACTCTCATCATCAATGGGAACTCACCTCAACTGAACACATTACTTTTAAAGGGTAACAAGGAGTCCACAATGTGATTTCTCCTAAGCTCAGCAGCTCGCCAGGGCCAGTCCAGGGCCAGGTGCCTGGCCAGGCCAGCTCTGCAAGACACTGCATGATTAGGGACAGAATTAGACATGTAAAGGGAATGGACACTTGACCAAAGGGCAGATGTCAGGCTCCTCGTGGGGAGAGGCAAGTAATTAGGGAAGGACAGAGCCCACTCCAGGGGCTGCTCCATTTCCTGTCCCTCAGGGGTTCCTCACCAATCAGAAAGGAGAATTCTTTAACAACAGTACCCCACCCCCTGGTCCACAGCCACCAAAGGCTTTCCAGCAGGTGGTGAGCAGAGCCTGAAAGGGAAACAACAACCCCAGTCAGAACCAGGGACACAGGAGCTCTGGGACCCTGACCTGGGTACAGAATTCACCTGCTTGGCAAGGTAGGACAATTTCACTCTGAGCCAAGGACCCAGTGTGCTTCACTAGCTGGCTTCTGGGTCAGCAGGAAGTGAACGGCTGGTGCTTCACCCACTGATAAGGTCTTACCTGTACAGGAGAGCACCTTAGTGATTACAGGCGTACACAATGTTGCCATTTTGTGGCAGCATCTCTGTCCTTGGGCCCCTTCATATGGGGGATATTGGCCTCAAGTGGGAATCCTAAAATCAGATACTTCCATGGGGCTCTGAACCAATCCCTGCATTTCCTGGTAAGCCACCTGAACTGATCTGAAGGAACTGTGCTTATCTGAGCCATATTCACTCATTCATTCACTCACCCTTACTTATTTTATTGGATATTAAAATGTCAAGCTTGCTTTAGAAAAATGTGGAATGCAGAAATATATAAGGAAGGCATTGAAAATCGTCTGTGGTCCCACTATTCACTGCTCTAAACCTGGAGTTTTTCCCCCTATGGATGTGGGGTTATTTTTTAATATATACATTCCATACTGTTTTATATACCACTTTTTCATTGGATTTTCTTAAGATAAAACCCCAGAGTTGAAATAAACAGCTAAAAGAGATGGGCACTTTTAAGACTCCTGCCACCCTATCAGTAGATAGTCTGCCTGTGGACTGAAGGGCCCCAGGCTTGATTCCAGTCAAGGGCATGTTCCTCAGTTGCAGACTGGATCACGGGCTCAGGTGGGAGGCAGCCAATCGATGTGTCTCTCTCACATCAATCTCTCTCTCTCTCTCTCTCTCTCTCTCTCTCTCTCTTCCACTCTCTCTAAAAATTTTTTTAAAAATCAATGGGAAAATATCCTCAGGTGAGGATTAACAACAACAAAGACTCCTGCCAATTTGCAGTCTCATCTTGAAGCCTTCCAGGAGACAATTATACACCCTCCTCTAGTAACCTGTGAAAGTACTTATAAAAGTACTATGTTTGAGGAATGCTTTTATCAGTAATTATAGAGATAATAATTCTGATGGTCGCTTCCAAGAAGTTCTTCCTGACATCTACACTAAATCTGTTCTGCTAACGTAACTGCACACCTGTTCCTTCTAGTCTTGTTCTCAGTGGAAATAAAAACAGCCACTTCCTATTGCACCTGAGCTCCCAGGAACAAAACTGTTGTCTAATCTCTCCACACCCTCTCAGTGTCCTCTGACACTGGCTTTGCTCAAGGCCAACTGCGACTCACAGGACTTTTCTCCTGTATGTGTCCCCAACCTAACGTCCCTCACAGAAAGCCCTCCCATGATAGAGGTATCTCTGATGAAGGCCAAGCAGAGACAAGTATAGAGATTATCTCACTGGCCCACAAGCAACACACTCCTATTTATATACTCAAGACTCAATTGTGGTACTACACTGGAGTGCTGATTCATGGCTTATTGGTTGAGCTGTATTTGACCTTTACTGTAAATAAGTAAAAAGAAAAAAGTTAATATTGTCCACTTCATAATCTTTTGGGCTTTTCACCAAGAGAAAAATTTTCTTCTATGAATGGATCCCAGATTTATGGGTTCTCATAGGAATATGAGTATGGAGAAGAGAGAAGATTGACTTTCATGATTTGTGAATCTAAAATGAGATGATTATGGCCAATATCTTGAAGTCATCACCTAGGAACTGGCCTTTGGCTTTTGATAGGATGTGCCTTTCTAATGATAAAATAATAAGACTATGGCATTTGCTGGGCACTCACCACATGCCAGGCACCATGCTAAGCATTTTGCTTATATTCCTTTAATTTCTCACAGTATGAAGTAGGTACTATGGTTACTCCACTTTTACAGAGGAGAAAACTGAATGACTGAATGTACATGTGCTTAGTTTTTTAAAAGGAAGAAGCAGAATGAGAAATACAGCACAATGCCATTTATCAAATTAAAAGACATGCATATAAGACAATACATATTTTATAAGGATACAGGTAAATGGAACATGAAGCACGTTAGAGTGGTTATTTACAGAGAAGAGAACAGAAGTGCAAAATAGGGATAAAAGGAAATAAATAGATAACAAGAGGGGCCTTGCCCACAAATATGAAGACAATTAGCCATGAACTGAGCAGTACAATGCCTCAACACTCTGCACCTGAAGTCCAACTGAAAAACAAATTACCCTAAAACTTTGAGCAGGGAGGGAGGAATCAATGGCTCCAGGGTACAGGGCCAGAGACCTAGATGTCTTACCCCTGTCTCTCTGCAGCAGAGCTCAACTAGTCTGTGAATCTTCAAGTCTTGACAAGATATCTGCTACAGAGCTAAACCTTTTTAAGTTCCAGCATTTTGCCTTCAGCAATTACACTGTTTATCATTGACCTTGGGGAAAAAGTGGATTTCCTATGTTTTTAACATGCCAAACCTAAGTCTGAACTAAATAGCCAGCCATTCATCCATTTATTCATCAAGTTTTCATTGAGTGTTTATTATGCGCCAGGTACTGGGCCAGACAGAGGGCAAACAGAGTTGAACGAACCAGAACTCAGGCCTCCATGAACTCCCAGTTAATGAGCCATTCCCTAAGCACAATCAGGCAGTTCTCTCTTCCTGCTGGCTTTTTGCAGCCCCACTGTCAGAGCACAGATATGCAGCTCAAACTAGAATAAGAATTTCTTACTGGCATTTCTTAAGAAGATTTAGATTTCCACAAAGAAATTGTGTTCTAAAGGCTGACAACACTCATTTTCATTATGGGGAATTTCTTTCCCTGTAGCTAATCTTTCAAAATGGGTTGTCCAAGAAGACCAATGCATATAACAAAACCCTAGTAAATATGGTAAAATCACAGGAGGTGAATATTTTAGAGACATATCAGGAAGGAGGTCCTTCTATAAGACGAGATTGAAATGTTGAAATGGTTTTCTAGTGTGGTGTTAAGGAAGCCACATCCCTAGGACTTCTGTTTTGGTTTACACTTCTGTGGAGTCTTACTTACCTCAATAGTTTTACAGGTGTCCTCCAACTGGCTGATCACTCCCTGGACTCGATCATTGCTTCCCACAAGGACAGCAATGCCATCACTGAGCTCAGACTAATGAAGAGAAAAGAGGGGTGCAAGATCTTAGGGGTTTTCTAGTCAGCACTGATTGTGAATTAATCATAGTGTTGTCCTCATGGGTTCTTAGCTTAGGATCTATAAAACCCTAAGGAGGAATAGAGAGTCTCAGGAGTTCTGTGAACGTCCTAATCTTGTAAGTAAATTCTGTATGGATGAGTATAGAAATGCATTTGTGTGGGAAGAGGCTTCATATTTTTTCATCAAATTCTTACCAGATTGTGACCCTGTTAAAAACATTAAGAATGCTAATTATAGGCCATAGGTAGAGAATAGCATATTCAAGCTAAAGAATTTGAAGTATTGTTTATAAATTAAATGGAGTCCAATATGTGACATCAGAAACAGAAAATAAATGATTTGCCAAGTGCAGCTAGGGATTAGTTTTACTAGGGAAATGTATATAGTGACTACTCATTCATCTATTCACTTATACTTATTCAACATATACTTATCATGCACCTTCTATGTGCTAGGTGTACACATACTCGTGTACTAGACTAAGTCACTACAATGTAACTTGAAACTACTAACATTCAACTGGTTCTAGGGGAAATTCCTCTCAGACTCTTGACAAGAAGAGATTCCATTGTTTGTACTTACTCCCTTCCCAGGGTTGGCTAAGGAGCACAAAGGAACACAGAATGGGGAAGTAGGAGATCTACCTGCTTGGTCCAACTCTGCCTTTAAATTCTCTATGATGTTGGGCAAAATGTGTAATCTAATTTTCTCACATTTTAAGTGGCAAGAACAGTGGTTGTAAAAACAATTTAAAGCTGCAGAATGCTTTCTTCAAATGGAAGAAATGGATGAGAGTGAAGCTATTTTGGCCAAACAGGAGTGGGGTAAAAGTCCTGCCATCTATCCTTCTGTTCATCCCACCTGAGTCTCCAGGGCATGGAAGGAAGCAGTGTGAAACTGGTACTAGTCAGTTCTAGTACACTAAGACTAGGGGTGGAAGGAAAGGAGGAATAAATCACAAGTAGAATAAAAAATAAATGTTATAGACATCTTATGAAATACTGCTTTTTTAGCAGTTAGTACTCACTGGTGGGAATTGGTGGTGTTTAAAAGTTTGGCTTCCAAATTTGATCCTCAGTAAAACACTGAGCAAATGTGGAATCTATGATTCTAACAGAAAAAAAAAAAATCAAGGTGTGGAGCTGCTCAAATTCTAGGTGTCTTGAGTGGCTACACCTATTTGAGCACGTGACTCCACATTTATTTGGATCAAATGGATAAGTTCCTACTTGTCCATGGGTGAGACCATATTGGCAGGTTAGTGGTAAACTGGGGGAGATGCTGCATTTGGTCAGAATGAAAGGACTGAGCCTGAGGCCCTGGGGTGGGGACACTCAGAGGAGGCCTTTCATCAACTGGCCTAGGGCAAAAGGCTAGAAGGTGGGTTTCACCTAGTGTTGAGGGCCCGCCCAGCAATGTTTTATTTATTTTTTAAATATGTTTTTATTGATTTCAGAGAGGAAGGGAGAGGGAGAGAGAGAGAAAGAGAGAGAGAGAGAAGAGAGAGAGAGAGAGAGAGAGAGAGAGAGAGAATGAGAGAAACATCAGTGATGAGAGAGAATCATTGATCAGCTGCCTCCTGCATACCCCACACTGGAGATCGAGCCCACAACCTAGGCATGTGCCCTGGACTGAAATCGAACCCAGGACCTTTCATCCTGCAGGCCCACGCTCTATCCACTGAATCAAACCAGCTAGGGTCCAGCAATGTTTTAAATTGTTCTTAAAGAAATGCCATTCATTGTATCTCTCCTGTACTAGGAGTGGAGGAAATTGGGGGCTGGGTGGTGGGGGGGGGGGGGGGGGGGGGGGCGCGAAGAAATCTTTTGTTGGTAAATGAAGAAAAACATTCTGTGACTGGAGTAAAAAGGTATTTTTTTCTTTTCTGTAGTCTGAACTTCAAATAATGTTTGAGCAGCTGGAGCTCAGATTCCCGTAACAATGTTCATCACCAGAAACCTCTAAAGGGTGCAAAAAACAGCAACCCTTCCCCCTCCAATCCCCTTCTTGACTGCCCCCCTCCCCCGTCCACCCGACTCCTGCATCCCTTCCCTCTCTGGCCTTCCCCACCACCTCCAGAGACTCAAACGTGAGGTCATGTGCATGCAGCATCCCTTCCCACCCTCCATCCTTCCTGTCTCAAGGGGCTGCAGAGGAGGGACAGGGGAGAGTCCATTACCTTCTGCCTCTGGAACACGTGAGTGAGGGGAGCCACCTGGCAGTCCTTGTGTGCCCCAAAGATCTTGCACAGAGAGCAGGTGGGCACCTCGCAGTTTAGACAGTAGATGTTGATGCGCTCTTCTTCATGCTCCTCGCACCTGGGCTGGTCGGACTTCTTTTCTGGTCTGGGAGGAGGTAGCAGATAAATGTGTCAGCTCCCAATGGGGCAGAGCCGAGATGGGTGATCAGCATCGCAAATCCCAGCTAGCCCCTGCACTCAACAGCAACCCATTCCAGAGGGCTCCCAGAGCCCTCCAAATTCAGTTTCCTTACAGTGATGTGCCTGGGGTGGTGGAGAATCTGATCTGTAGCATTTGCCAACTTCCGTGGTGTTGAGTATTCCCAGCATGGCAAATGTAAGCGATCAACCAAAGGACTTGTATGCATGCATATAACCATACCAATGGACACAGACAGGAGGGGGTGAGGGCATGTGCTGGAGGGTGGGGGTGATCGGGGAGAGGTCAATGGCAGGGGAAAAGGAGACATATGTAATACTATATGTAATACTTTAAACAATAAAGAATTAAAACAACAACAAAACTAGTGCAATTCCTGAAAGTTAACACTGGGCTCATGCATTAAGAGCATGCTCCAGCACTGTCTCCACTGCCCACTATTTTCAAGAGAACTCCTGCCATTAACCCAGAAAGTTAAATGTAAATAACTTCCTGAAGACTTGGCAGTGGTTAGGAGTGGGCAGTATGTGCTCAGGGAATGTGAACAATTATACTGAATAGGCAATAAGAAAAATGCAAAATGCTGTTCTGGGACATGGTGAACATTGGAAGTACAAATCTCACAGGTAATCCCCAAGTTTTAGTTTTCCCAACAGGTCAGCACCAGCTAAAACTTTTCGAGCTACAGCAGATAATAATGGAGCATCGGATTTGTAAATGCTAGAGAGAAGATGAACAAGCAATAAAGAAACCATGAGGAAGGGGTGACAAGTCATTGCTACTTATGGGTAACCTGTTAGCTGTGGAATCGCCTGTAGTGTCCCAAATTCACAGCGCATGATAGCACCCTGTATATTCCCCTAACCGTCAGCATGGCTTAGATGTTATGATCAAGATAAAAATTGCACCAAGTTGCCCTAGCTGGTTTGGTTCAGTGGACAGAGTGTTGGGCCACAGACTGAAGGATCCCAGGTTTGATTCCCATTGAGGGCATATGCCCAGCTTGTGGGCTTGATCCTGGGGGTGGGGTGGGGGGTGTGCAAGAGGCAGCCAGTCAATGATTCTCTGTCATCATTGATGTTTCTCTATCTCTCTCTCTCTCTCTCTCTCTCTCTCTCCCTTTTACTTTCTCTCTGAAATCAATAAAAACATATTTTTTTAAAAATTACACCAAGTTGCGGGCACATCCCCAGTGGCGGGTGTGCAGGAGGCGGCTGATCGATGTTTCTCTCTCATCGATGTTTCTAACTCTCTATCCCTCTCCCTTCCTCTCTGTAAAAAATCAATAAAATATATTTTAAAAAAATAAAAATAAAAATTACACCAAGTTGTAGTGCTTTAGGCTCCCTCTGGTGAGTATGGTGGGAGGTGTGGATGTAGCCAACTCACACAAAAATCTGGAATTTTTATATGTCTTATCTAAAGACTGAGGCTGTTGATAGGTATTTGAAAAATTTAAATACAAACCCAAAACCTTGCCGAACATATGGTTATTTAGAAGCATGTCAGATTTGGAACTGAATATTTTTTAGCTGTTATCAAGATCTACTTTAAAAAAACTGCAGGTTTTGATGGGCCATGATATCAATATAGGGGATTATGACCAGCATTGTTAAAATAAAATAGAATAGCTGGGTTCATCTCATTCTGTATATCCCAGGTTATTCCAGAGTCACCTAATATATCCTAAGATTCAGGATTCTGAGCTGATAAGGCTTCCAGCTTCTAGGGAACAACTGGGTTTCTGCCCAAATATCGGTCTGAGCCCTTTGTGCAACCTGTGGTTTTGTTACCAAATAAAAATGTCCCAACGGCAAGTCTCAAGTTTAAGAAACAACAGCATAAAAAGAATTCAATAATCACAGAAATACCCTTAGTACACTCAGCTATGAGCTTCATTGCTGGACATTTGGTTCATTGCTTTTATACAATTTGCTCACCTGGACACTATTTTTGACACATGTACCACACAGACTTTATAGTTAACTAAGGTGTCTTGTAGTTTTACTAATGCTACAAGTTTTAACATCTCCTCTTCTCTGGACTTCATAACAGCTATTGTTATTTCACATGTTTCAAGGTCTTGCTGTGGCAAGTAGAAAAATGGAAAATTATTGCAATAACTAGAACATGTAGGAAGGTACTGTAGTAGGCATGGAATCAGTTATTATATAAACTTCCTTAATAACTGGTTGATAACTCATTGGCTGGTTAACTTTTTTAAAGAGATAGTGTGTGTATTTGCATTTTAAATTAATGAAATACAATGAAATCCAAGCAACAGTAACAATAGATCTTTCCTTCTTCTCAAGAGACTTTTGACTCAAGGGAAATAGTCGACTACATATCTCTGCAATATGTCATCAGCAATCATTCTTCTTCCCCAGTTCCATCTATATCCTGGTGCTATCGAATTTAGTTTTGAATCATAAGCAGAAACTAATAGCTATAGTGATTATACTAATTATATGTTAGATTTATAAAGCAGCTTTCCTTCTAAGAGCGCAAGGCTCTCAGAAGCATGCAGATGTTCCATAAATACATACCTTCTAATTAGAATCACAATGAGGTCATTTCTAAATGGTCTTAATATTGCTATCAAGCTTTGTGGACCCACCTGACCTGCATACAATTGAAGGAGGGCTCTTCATACCATGCCTTCTAGGAATGAATACTCACAGTGTTGTCTTTAGGAAAAGAACTCTTTAGCCAACGTGATTTGATGAAGAAGAAGCCCCCTCCCCTTTAAATGAACAGATGTATATACTGCATATCACTCAATCAATAGGTAAATGTTAATAGTGTGCAGTAAATACAATCTAGAGATAGGGAAACATAACCTGAACTCCATCTTTATTTTTCTCCCATGTCTCTACACATTAAGTTGCATAAGGCCAGGACTATTATCTTGCCTTGCAATTTCCAGAGTCAATTCCATGACATGTTAGAGAATTTTGTTTTTATTATCATCTAGATAATTTTAAGATGAGACTGTCTGAAGTAGGAATGGACTATTGGAAAGGTGCTATTTCTGTAATTTCCTATAAAGTTTTATGCTATGAATTTTTGGCTATGTTGAATCTGGAGCTACAAAGATCCTGTGAAGTACAGAAATGTCCACACTGAATGTAATACAAAGCTTTGGGTGGGGCAGCATTATGCCTCTTTCAATGTCACCATTTGGAGTGGATTGGTGTTGAATTACTTCATTCTTAAATTGATACAAAAGCATGGTCACTATATCCCTTCTCCCTTCCCATGAGCAACTCTCAATCCCACTGGAAAAGACTGACTTGGAAAAACATTTTGCTACGAAGCAATTAGCCTGTGATTGCTAAACAAGCATTCAGTGTAGTGACTCACTAAAACAACCAACCAAATAAATAAAAACAAGCTTCCAATGGGTTTGATACATGGAAGAACTATACCTGGTGGACTCCTGCTTGTAGATGTCAATGATATTTTCCACCAGCAGGTTCCTCTGAAGTCCATATATCCCATGTCTGTCCAAAACCACTTCATGCCTACAGGATGGGCAGCGGAATCGGCCTCCTGATGCCACCGTGGTGCCTCCTCTTGTGGGCAAGTACGGGTTAGAGGCCTGTTCTTGCCAAGCAAGAAAAGAGGAATTGAGTAATGCCATGGGTAGCTTTTCTGAGACGCCTCTTCATTCTCTGTTACTACAAACATCAACTTCTACTTTAAGCTTGCCATAAGATAATCCCTTAGGGCCTTATCAGCAAGTAGTCCTAAAAGACAGGCCCAGCTCCCACCCACAGTCAACTGCAATGTATCATTTTCACCGTGAGGTTATTTTCCATCCAGTGTTTTCATAACCGAAAGTTCCTAGCCAGAAACTCCAACATTAATGTATTGGATAGTAATTCATTTACAAATTTGAAACAGATTCCATTTAAAACACACACACACACACAAATTTGATTCGTAGCATTGAAATAAGAGGAGGCTAACAGCAAAGCACAAAGCAAATCATTAATTTTTTTTTCTTGAAAATGAATGCAGCCTTTTAAAGTTTCCTAAAGGAATTCACCTCAAAGTTAAGCACTTGATTCCAAGGAATCTATCCACCCCGACATTCCAAACAAACCTACCTGGAAGATATCACTGGCACATTTCCTACACAGGTTATGCTGACAGGGAAGAATGACCACAGGCTTCGTGAACATCTCCAAGCAGATGGGACAGATGAGCTGCTTCTCCAAGTTGTCCATGGTCTGCTGCTCTTTGGAAAAAGACTTATAATTCAAAGATGCGCTCATCTCCTAGCCGTCACGGTGTGCACCGCCAGGGAAGGGGTGCTCCGAATGGTCTCTACAAGGGTTTCCTGGAAATAATTCCAAGGATTGTGTGATCAAGTGTCCTTCATGTTTCTTTTGGTGGAGGACATTGTTTCAGGCCCAGGTTTGGAGCGGGAGCTGGGGCTGTTTTTAGCAGCTGGGGTCACGTGACAGAAGGCTGACTTGTCCATATAAGCCAGTGACAGGAGGACAGATTCTGACAGGTGACAGAGAACAGGAGCCAACATTCCTACCCCAGGGAGTGAAAAGAGTGAGTGGGAAGGAGGATTACACACTCCATTTAGATGGGGTTGTGAGGAGAAGGAGGTCGAAGCAGACAGTTGTCAACAACAAATGCGAATGAGTATGCTGAGGAGTCACAGAGCCCTGCCCTCTGTGAGTCTTTGGTAAGGACATGGTGACGGGTTTCTCCAGGACCGGGAAAAATGCAGCCCAGGCAAGGGTATAACTGTATAGTGAATGCCATTTCTGTCTTGAGAACTTAGAAAGTGAGTTATCCAAGTAGCATGATCATATCATCTCAGGTGAAAATATACCTTGAAAATCATTATCCCAGCTTCACGAGGACAATCATTGAAAATACTTACTCAGTGTTAAATATTACATCTTCACAAGGGTTGTGGTATGGAAAACATTCTAACTTAAAAACTGATTTCAAATCTTTTCACTATAAAAGTGTCTACAAAGTAAAAAAAAAAAAATCAAATAACAGTGGATGTTTCAATTATTTTTAAAAGCTGTGTAATAAAACTCCAGTGTGTTCTTTTCTGTTTTACATTGCTTTTCCTCTTTCTTAACCTTTTGTCATCCTGTACCCTCACTCTCACCCCTATACACACCCCAAAATACAAAGAAAATGGAACAATCTTTAAAAGGTTAAAACAGTTTGCAATGACTGTCAGTAATGAGGTAGTAACTGGCACCTGGGGTAGACCCATTATCTCATTTTGATATATGACGGGTGACAGATATCAGTGCCATTGCCAACTGAAGGGAAAATGAAGTCCTGCTTCCATACCTGTTTCTTATCTGGTCTGAAATACCTATACCTCTTTGCATTTGCTTAGTCCTCCAAGTTGATTTTTTAAATGCTAGTTTCCTGGTGGTTTCTGATATTCTTGGTCTGTTCTGTTATTTGCCAAGATTTTGTGAAACAACTGTTTCATTAATATATATTTCATTAAAAATTTTAAATTATATTAAAAATGAAAAAGAAATACATGTCTATTTTTTTATGTGATGAATTTGTAGCTTCATTCCTCTTTGATTTTAAAAACCTCAAATAATGAAGATACTTTGTTAACATATCCCTGATGTGCGCTTAATTACCGGTACAGACTATGTAGGTGTGACTGGTTAAGTATGGTCTTAATGCTGTGTTTACTGAGAGCTTATTGGGAATCTAAAAAGCTCCATTAGCTAATAATAAGTTACATATATTCATAAACATATCAGGGATCTTTGGAGAATTTTGTTATTCTTTTCAATATCTATTTAGCAACTATAGTGAAGAAGGGAATTGGTAGAATCTTTTTACTGTTTTAATTCAGTTCAGTCAGCCTGGGCAGTTAATTGTGTTTATTATTGTGTAAGCTATGAAGGTCTGAGCGCAATAAAAGAAAGTTTCTACTCTAAAAGCCCTTGCAACCTAAAAAAAAAAAAGCACTTAGCCCAGCTGGCATGACTTAGTGGTTGAACATCAATTTATGAACCAGGAGGTCATGGTTTGATTCCTGGTCAGGGCACATGTCCAGGTTGTGGGCTCGATCCCCAGTGGGGGGAGAGGTAGGGGTATAGGAGGCAGCCAATCAATGATTCTCTCTCATCATTGATGTTTCTAACTCTCCCTCTCCCTTCTTCTCTGAAATCAATAAAAATATATTTTAAAAAAATAATAAAGAAAAGCACTTAAACTAATAATATACTATAGTATAGCAGAGTCTATCCTTATAAGAGGAATTCATTCTTTCAAAAAAACATTCATTGAGTGTTTATCATGTGATTCCATTGTGCTGGGCTCTGGGGATTGAAAGACGAAGTAGACACAGGTCATTGTCCTCAAGGAGCTCAGTCTAACAGTAGAGATGAGGCATGCATATGCAGAACCACAGTATAAGACAACATGTTATAAAGAGCTACAGAATTTCAGAGCTGGAGGAGTTAGGAAGACTTCATGGGTGGGGTAGCATTTGAATTGATCCACTGAGGAATTTAGGTGGGTCATAGGTGGGGCTTCTTAAGAGAAGGCACAGAAGCAAAAACTGTGAGCACAGGAGAGCTGGGAATGCCCAGAGTTGTATGGTGCTTTGGGCTGGAGTGCAGAGCCTAGTGCTGGCTCATTGGCAGGCCAGGCACACCAGGCTAAAGAGTTTTCAACACTTAATTAATAAATTAGACAACAGGAAATGTTAAAAGCTTCTCAGAGGGATGTTTCCATGAGAGCTGTGCATTGGTTAGATTATAATCTCACAGTGGTGGTTGGAACAGATAAAAGTGACGGTGACCTGGCTAAAGACCAGATGGGAGGTTGTTGCCAATAGCCTGGGTGAAAGGTCACAAAGCCCTGGTGCCAGGCGATGGCAGTGGGGAAGGAAAGGAGGAAATGGACTCTAGGTTGACTACAAAAGTAGAACTCACAAAGATGACTCAGATGCCCTGAGTCTGAGCAACGAGCAATGATATGGGAAGCTGCACAGTGAGTCAGAGACAGGCCTATTAACACTCCGGTGTCGGGTGAATTTCCCGCCAAAATATAAGATGGCGCGGGCAATTATTTAGGTTTCCCGCGCAAAATCAGAGTTAGTTTAAAATGCCTATATCTTTTGAAGTATGGGTTCGATTGAAATGGGTATGAAACGGTTCGCATACGCAGGTAGGTATCTTTGAAACAAATATTTGGTAATACGCAGTTACAATCGGCCCGAGTTTACACGTTTCCCGCACTCCACCGCAAATCTATATGAACCGAGTTAAGACGGCTCCCTCGGAGTACGCGCAATTCACACGAGCCGACTTAACTCGTTTCCCGCAACCCAAGTGTTCAGCACTGATGGCCTCCTCGCTTTGTGATCTCAGGGAACTGACCTCACCTAGCTGGATTTCAGTTCTATTATCGATAAGTGAGAGTACTTCCGAACCTAATTTAGCAGCATGAGTAAGGAAACCCCCCTCCCCTCTGAAACAGTATTAATCTTGACATAGAGAATCCCCAATTTGATTACTTAACATAGAGTTGATCCCTATCCTCTCCTCTTTTTCCCTCTGCTCCTTCTTGCTCTCTGCCTTTTACTGTTTCTTAGAATTGCCTCTGGAGGCTACACAGGAAACTAGAAAGAATCCCATAGGAATATGAGTGAAGTTGATGGGTAATTATTTCCTTTTCCTCCTCATCTGCTTTTCTCCATTCCTCCATTCTCTCTACTCTCAGAGACCAGCAATCTATAAGGTGGGCATGTGAGTTGAGAATGGGACATGGCAGTAGCACTCTATCCTAGGGAGGAACCAAAAATTTTTAGTCCACTCCCAAATCATTCACAGAGTCTAGGAGACAGGTAGAATTCCAGAACTGAATCAGAATTAAAGTCTGGTTCAAGTCATTGGGATTTGGAGTGGACTTGGGCCTCCACAGAAACATGAAAACCAGCCCAATCTCCTGAAGGTATCCTGGACTCTATAGGAGTTGGTGCATGACTTCCTCCCCCTTTCCTACCCCATCCCTCCCCACACTAGGACAAGGGGTTGAAGCCAAATGGGAGCAATTAGTTGAAAGCCCCAACTTCCCCTCATGCCTAAGTCTCACTAGACTGCAGCAGGAGTATGTTTAGACATTTAGAAGCTGAAGCAAAACCACCACTGCTCTCACCTCCTCCAGCAATTTCCCAATACCCAGGTAAGTCAGAGGATGAAAGATGGGTCTCTAAGAACCTGAGTAATTCATCAAAAAAAAAAAAAACAAAAAAAAACAAAGAACTTATAGTCAGATAGAACTAAAGGGAAGTAAAACATAGATACAGTTTGAAGTAAAACAGCGAGGCAGAGAGGCCCTGGTGGTGTACTGGGCTGCATATCTGGCACTTCAGCCAGATGGGGCGTGCTGTGCTGTCTGTTCCTAAAATACATAGATAGGAAGGTACTGACATCAGGCCAGGTCTTGAGATATAGTCTCATGGCCCCTTCCTGGCACTCTGTACTCTCTGTTCCTAGAACATATCGATAGGAAGGTAGTCACTGTATGATGCTATACTGTGTCGAGAACTAATTATGTAAACAAGGCTTTGTAACTAACTTTGTGGTTTTTGCAAATGAAATTGCTGTAATTCCTGTAGTCTGGACTGCAGTTCAGCCTTTGCTTCGGCAGGGTGCTATAGCTCTAGTCAGCTGGCCAGCTTAATAAAGGCTCTTAAATTTAAATTCTGAGTCGGTGGTCTAGTGAACCCATAACAGTGGAAGAGAAAACAAGAATTGCCTTATAACACAGACTCAACTCATGGCATCTAGAAAATACTTAACATTTTCCTCTGTCTACATTGTCAGTCTTTTCAGTTTAGCTGTCTATCTGCCAATAGATAGCTTGGATATGTGGTTTTTAAATTTTTAATGAAAAAAATTTACAAAATCTAAAATTAAAGAGAAATGAACTACTTTGAAAAGTACTTAGCAGAAGCCAACACTATGGCATTTCTTTCATTAGATAGTTTGCAGACTTCTGGCTGAAAGCTTTTTTTTTCACATTGATAATTACTCCTTTTCCAAATCTGTTGTTTATAAATTTTACTTCATCATAAATATCTCTGAGGAAATGTTTGAAAGCCAACATATTGTACTTCCCTCTGAATATTCCTTGGCATAATCCACATGCCAGAAATAAACAGTGACTACCAAAAAGGAGCAAATATTTTAGCTAAGGCTTTCCATTGGCCATGTCTGAACTCCTCACCTTGGCTCCAGGCCATCCTTGACTCCATCCTCAGCATATACAATTCCCCTCTACCTCCCCTCCACCACAGTGTCCTAATTGATTTCCCTGAATTCACTCTTGCCTTCTGCAATCTATTTCTCATATGTCACTCCCTATTTAAATCCCATTAATGGTCTTATTACCCCTAGGATAAAGATATTAATCTTCCCTGTGGTCCCTAAGGCCTGATCTGGCCCTTACTTATCTCTCTGACCTAACTACCCAATAGAAATAAGATCTGAGTGATATATATGAGCTATATATATGATTTAAATTTCTAGTAGCCACATTGAAAATCAGAAACAAATAGAATTATTGCATTAATATATTCTGTTTAACCCCCAAACATATAAACTATTATCATTTCAACATATGATCAATATTTTTTTAAAATGAGATATCTGTAGAGATAGTTTTACTTCTTCCTTTCTAATCTAGAAGTGTTCTACTTCATTTTCCTTGCCTTATTACACTCACTGAAAACCCTAGAATGGACATCCTTGCTTTGTTCCTGATCTTAGGAGAAAAGCATTCATACTGTGAAGTATAGTGTTAGCTGTGTTTTTCATTGATGCCCCTTATCAGTTTGGAGAAGTTCCCTTCCCTTCTAAGTCTACTGACAGTTTTTAAAAATCTGGAATGGATGTTGAATTTTGTCAAATACTTTTCACATCTATTGAAATGATCATGTGGGTTTTCTTCTTTAGTCTGTTTAGTATGATGAATTAATGTTGATTTTGGAATGTTGAACCACTTTTATATTCTTGGAATAAATCCCACTTTGTCATGAATTCCATTCCACATCCAAGTTACTGATCCTGAGATCTTGTTTGAATTCTTGCTCACTCATCTGCCCTAAATATGTGTTCTCCACCTGGATTTTGGGTGCATACCTTCCCATTCTTTTGACTTATTGCTCATTTTTTGTTCTTTTAGTAATTTATAGTTTCACTGCCAGCTCCTCCTGTCAGCCATCTAGAACACCCAAAACTTGGGACGTATCATCTGATAAAATGATACCCTACTTTGTAATTTGTTTCCCCCAAAATGATGAGGGTATATTTTAAGTGAATCACTATGCATTTCATTGAAAGACTTTATTGAAAAGAATAAAATGAGATTAAAAAAAAAACACTGTCTTAGAAAATGAAAGATATACCAATAAAATACAACAGATTGTACACATTGGTAACAAAAATGTACAGGTTGCCTAGAACCCTAAAATGGACATTGGATAAAAGAATGATCATTTCTTAATTGTAATCCTCAAAAAAAATAATAATACCTCCGCTTTTGTCTAGAAGATTTATTTTTGTGTTTAGAACTGCAGTATGAGTTCAACAGTTTTTTTGTGACTGTCGTCTAGAAAATTAGGGTATGGAGAACTTATTGCCAGAAGAGCCTTTGTGTGTATTCTGCTCAGTCTCTGAACCTTTCAGTGCGTGTATGTGTGTTTTTGTTTAACTTTCCTCTAATTAATCCCCTTGGTGCTGATCTCTCTTTAACTCTCCACAGTTATTTCCCAGGAGAAAAATGGCATTAGAACTCTCCTCCATCAGCAAGCGCTGGGTTCCAGCCGTTCTCCATTTGGTCACCTCTCCTAGGTACACATTACCTTATATTCAGATTTGCCCAAAGCCAGCCACCTCACTGTACACAGTTGAGATGGAGCAGATAGTCCTCGCTTCCACAGCTCAACCTAAATTTAAAGTAGTCAGCGCACTTTTCCAAGTTCTCCGTTTTTTGTTTGTTTTTGCTAGTGTTTATTTTCCATCTGTCAGCTATTCTAACGACGGGCAGCTTAGTCCTGGATGAATCCCTGGAAGTGCAGCCATCAATCGCAAAGAAATTGAAATGGCAAGGTGTGAATGCAATCTGTCATCATTTTAGGAGAGAAAAAAAACAAAAAAACGATTTCGTGAACTTCCCAAATAAGTGGGTCTAAACTTCTAAAACTTGAAGGATAAACGTCGTGCACCCATAACCCTTGTCTGAAAGTTTTATAGAGCGGTAACTTCAAACTAGCTGTACCCTTCACTTGCCCTATGGCTGACTTTCAGCAACATTTTAATTGAGAATCCAGAGGGAAAAAAAACGAGGTTAGAGGGGGGAAAAAAAAACTGGAGGATGCGGGCATCGATCCCGCTACCTCTCGCATGCTAAGCGAGCGCTCTACCATTTGAGCTAATCCCCCACCGCTGGCTGAGGCGCCTTATCTCTTCCCCTAGAGAGAGGTCAGCATACGTAGTCACGAAGATAAACATACTTCGATCACATTCCTGACCTTCCTCACCACCGAGGCCAAAGAAACAAAACACAAGCGTCTCTCCTTCGAGCCGGAATCGAACCAGCGACCTAAGGATGACAGCGGGCTCGCACCTACAGTCCTCCGCTCTACCAGCTGAGCTATCGAAGGGAGCGAGGAAACTCTGTCCTGACTCTTCCCATAACTTCTAGATAATTCCTGACTTTAGTGTACTTTCTACCACGTCTCCTTCCTGATTCCCAGGTCCCTGGAGCGTAAAACCTTCCACGCAGCCCTCCCACCTCCTCCGGCAGCCGGCGGCCGCTGGCAGGCGCTCGGACGCCCGCCCTACCCGGGACGCAGAGGAGGCGGTCCGCGGCCCGGGAGCCGGCGGAGTGACCGCGCTGGCTTTCTCCGCGAGGCCCAGGGGCCCGCACACGCCCAGGACGACCTGGACACACGCAGAAGGCTGCGTCCTGGCACCTCCGGCCGAGCGCGGACTCACTGCCGCGCTCGGAGCTAGGACAGCAGTGCGCGCTTCCGGGATTCGCAAAAGGCTTCACCAGGGAGCCGCTGCCGTGGGCCCAGATTGGAGCGCAAGCGGTAGAAATCCCAAATGTTCTTTGTAATGTAATGTATATTAGAGAAATGTAACCACGGAAAGGACTTGAACCACAGAAAGTTGGTGGAGGGAATAAAAAGAACGCTTGTCTCCTTCGAGCCGGAATCGAACCAGCGACCTAAGGATGACTCATGATCCGGAAATCAACTACAGTCCTCCGCTCTACCAGCTGAGCTATCGAAGGGACGGGCGACGGAGGTCCGCCTTCTGAGATTCAATATAAAAAGGAGCGCGCGCCCAACTTGCGACGGAGGCGGATCTGCGCAGGCGTAACCCGGGGGCGGAGTGGGACGTGCTGCGTCGTTGTGCGCGTGCGCAGAAAGGTAGCACGGCTTTGCTGGCGGGAGATCCGGACCTGGGGTGTCCGAGACGTGTGGTGCCAGGACTCAGGGACCCCCACGCCAGCCCCGCGTGCCTGGCGCCCTTTTCCTTTACTGCCGCCGGTCGGGCGGTGACCGCCTGATAAGGCTCACGACTCTATGGTCTGTATGCCCCGCCCCACCGCTCCCCGGCGCAAGGGGCCAGTGGCGCAATGGATAACGCGTCTGACTACGGATCAGAAGATTGTAGGTTCGACTCCTGCCTGGCTCGGCGTTTTGTTACCTCCCGTTTTAAAACCACAGGTGATCACAACAACCCCCCACACTGTGTCCCCCTCCCCGCGAGCATGGCTTTCTCTGGCTCCTCCAAACCACAAAGGCCCAGAGTGGTTTAAGGCACTTTGGCCCTTCGCACCGTGGGCCTTGGGAGATGCTGAGAGCTGGGGACACGGACGCGACCCCGAGGCCAGCCGCCCTGCGGGCCGTGGAGGACAGAGGGGCCGCCCCCGCGGGCCCAGGTGGGAAGCCGCCAGGTGAGGCCCGCGCACACTTCCCGGGACAGGCGGTCCCAGTTCCCGGCCGGCTCCCGCCGGGGCCAGGGCTCGGGTCGGTAAAGGTAGTTGAAGACGTCACAGCCCCTACGTCACCAGAGGCACCCCCACTCCCCCCGACCCCCACCCCCGGCTGTGCGGAGGCCAGAAGTTAAGGTTATTTAAGTGACTTTCTGATCTGGGGCCTGTTTTACTTGTTTACTTGTTAAAGGCACTGAGCCCCTCCTCGGTTGTAAGCCCAACGTGAAACTCATCCAAGGGCTTCGCTTCTGCTCTCAAGAGTCTTTGAACCAAGAGGGCCTTGTATTGGTTTGGGCAAACAGTCTTTTTTTTTTTTTAATTGTATTCATCTTATTTGTGGAGAGGAGTTTAGAATTCTTCTTTAAGCCTCTCCAGGTAAGATAGCAATTCCTAAAAATAAAAGCTTTAATAAAGTGCGAAGTTCGGGAAGAGATGAGGAAAGGGCTGGTCTTTAAGTGGGAAGACGATTTCCTGAAGGCTACACAAATCTGGTTAAAAGCAGTTAAAAATGTAGGGCTTGGGGGACAGGCACAGGCTTATTTGAACAAAATAATAGTGGGTTTTATTTGTTTACTACTGAACATGTTGCCATTTGTGACAAATCTTTGAAGTTAATAGTGTTTCTGAGAGTTTTAAAACAGTATTATCTCTGCGGGAAGTTGAGAGATCCCTCCTCTCTTCCTCTATGTGAGGACACGGAAGTTAAAAAGTTTGCAAGTGGGAAGTGGGTTACACCCCTCCCCTCAATTTGTGGACAGAAACCTGTAAACTTGGGCTACGAGAAAAGAGCCTCCGTCTGATTGGTGCCTTTTCCCTTCACAAGGGTGGTGTTTGTTACCTGCAGAGGCCACTGCCATGGCCTCTGCGCCAGAAACCCTGGCCCCTCCCAGAAGCCCTTTTTGATGCCCCCTTTCCTCCATCAGCGGCCTGACCACATTCCTAGGGGGCCAAGACGGTGCAGGATTTCTGGCTCTCGTACTGGTGACAGAAATTCACATAGTTAGTGTAAGCAAGGGAGACACTGCTTGTAAAGATACAGGGTGTCCCAAGAAAACCAAGGATGAGATGAAACTGGGCCTTCTTACGGTGTTTCTCCCAGAGCCTCTCAGCTCCTCTTGAACTTCTCTAGTGCAGCCATTTTCAACACTGTGCCTCAAGAATTTGTAAGCCATGCAACGCCCGACTGTTTAGTCAGGGGCACTGACCTCTTTTCCCTTATACAGTGGGGCCTTGACTTCCGACTAACGAGTTTTTCGAGATAAGAGCCGTCTCTCAGCCAATATTTTGCTTTGAGTTGCGAGCTAAAATTCGGGTTACGAGCCAGCTTTAGATACCCCACCGCTAGTTGGCGCAGCGAACGTCACAGTGAACGCCACAACATCAGCCCAGCATCACGTGTCTCACTTGTTCACTTTTTGATTTGACATACGAGTAATTTGAGTTACGAGTTCCGTCACGGAACTAATTAAACTCGTAAGTCAAGGCCCCACTGTATTATCAAAAATATGACAACAGCCAACAACAATAGCCGTCAATGTGAATGAATCTAGTTATACCTATTTTATTTTATTTTTTTTGTCAGATTAGCAAAAATGTATTTTTTGGTATGCCACAGTTTTAGTGATTTTAGTGTAGGTGTACCAGGAGATGAAAAAGGCTGAAAGTCGCTGCTCTAGTGCAGAGTTGAAAACATGGTGCTGCCTCCCCCGAAAAGTTCCTGACCTTTATCTCTCACAGTCTGTTGCTGTAGACTGAATACTTGTGTCTCCTCAAATTCACGTGTTGAAAACCAAATGCTCAATAAGAGGTGGGGGCCTATGGGAGGTGATTAGGTCATGAGGACAGAGCCCTTACAAACAGGATTAGTGCACTTATCAAAGAGGGTCTGAGCAGGGGTGGGCCAAAAGGGGTCAATAAGAGAAAAAAGGGAACATATGGTAATACTTTCAACAATATAGATTTTAAAAATAAAAATTTAAAAAAATAAAAGAGGTTCCAGAGAGATCCCTCCTCTCTTCCGCTGTGTGAGGACACAGACGTTAAAAAGTTTGCAAGTGGGAAGAGGGTCTTCACCAGAACCTGACCATGCTGGCAGCCTGATCGTGGACTTAAAGCCTCCAGAACTGTGAGAAATAAATTATTTATAAGCCACCCAGTCTGTGGTGTCTATTTTGTTATAGCAACCCAAACGTACTAAGACCTTTATCAACTAGAGACTCACTTCTCTTTTTCAGTCCTGACTGCAAAACGCTTCATTGTCTGGCCTCCATTAGATGCACAGCCCTGTCTCATGAAATGTGTCCAAGGTCAAAATCATATGCAACCATCAGGGCAGCTCACCTCTAGGTTTATGGTTGGGAATATATGATTGTACCCCCTCCTTCCTAGGATCCCAGTGAAAAGATAATAAAGATATACAAAAAGAAAAAAGACTGTTGCAGTATGGAAAACAACAGAAAGTGCAATCAACAAACCTGAGATTTTGATTTCTGTGATTATATACCAAATCACTACATCAAAAGACCTTGATGAAACGAATCTCCAGCCCCTCACCTCCATTAAGGAGGTTAACAGGAGCCATTTGTTATGTACAAATAGGTAATTGTAAAAATAACTAGAGGCCCAGTGCACAAAAATTCATGCACAGGGGTGGGGGGGTGGTACCTCAGCCTGGCCTGCGCCCTTTCACAGTCCAGGACCCCTTGGGGGATGTCCACCTGCTGGCTTAGGCCCACTCCCCCGAGGGGTTCTTAGCACTGCCACGGAGGCAGGAGAGCTCCTGCCACCGCCACTGCGCTCGCTAGCTGTGAGCCCAGCTTCTGGCTGAGTGGCACTCCCCCTTGTGGGAGCACACTGACCACTAGGAGGCAGCTCCTGCGCTGAGCATCTGCCCCCTGGTGGTCAGTAAATGTCATAGCGACTGGTGGTTCAGCTGTTTGGTCAATTTGCATATTAGGGTTTTATTATATAGGATTAGGGATTTCTAAAAAACAAACCAAAAAACACATGAAAAAAGAAACAAAGAGCTTTATGAAGAACTCGTGGTCCAAATGAAAGCAAATTGAAATTGGACACAATTGATGGTATGTGTTACAGGCTAATTTGAGTCCCCACACCCAAATTCTAATATTAAAGCCCTAACCCTCAGTACCTCATAATGTGTATTTGGAGATATGGCCTTTAAAGAGGTAATTAAAAGAGAGTTAATTTGGTGGGCCATAAACCAATGTGATTAGTGTTTTTATAAAAAAGAGATTAGGACACAGAGAAAGAGACACCAAACATGTGCACACAGAGAGAGAGAGCTATGTGAACACATAGCAGGAAGATGACCATCTGCAAGCCAAGTAGAGAGACCTCATAAGAAATCAAACCTCCTGACATCTTGATCTTCCACTTCTGGCCTCTGCAACTATGAGAAAATAAATTTCTATTGTTTAAGCTACTCAATCTGGTATTTTGTTATGGTAACCCTAGCAAACTAATATAGGGGTGGTGAGGAAAGAGAAATTTGCTTCTTTCCTGCATTCTTTGGTATTGTTTGCATGTAGTGAAAATTGTTTAAAAATAGAGGAACTGATACCCAGAGGTGTGAAATGACTTACCTTCAATAACAATGCACAGTGGCAGATGAGGTCTCAGATCTCCTGAGTCACCAGCCAGGACCCTCTCCTTAGTATTACTTGGTCTCCCTGTCCCCAGTTGAACACTTGAATTACAGAAAGTGGACTGCTGGACTGCTTCCTAGGAGCAAGGAGGTTGAAAGGTGGCTTTTGAGGCTAGGCTTGGGCAGACGATGACCAGGATGTTCTGGGAGTAAAAGAATGTTCCATTTATTAAAGTGAACTCTCTTACCTCTAGAACCCAAAAATAAAATCCCTAGAATTTGTTAACAGTGGTGCTTCACAGAAGTTATGACAGGTACAGCTTAAAAAGTACCTGACACGTATGCATAAGAAAGCATTTTCAAGGAAACTGCTCTATAGATCAGGAAGCTCTACCAAGAAATAATAATAAATAATTTCTTCAGGATGACCCCCAGATTGAGGGAGTGGGGCTGAAGTCAGATTTACTGAATTCTCATCTGTGGCTTTCTGTAAATATGTACTGTGTCCAAGAAAGCTATTTTGGGAAAAAACAGATTGTTTCTGAGATCAGAAAGGGAGCCATTCTGGAGAACTCTAGGGGAGGTGTAGTTGGTTCTTGTTACTTGAAGTTAGGTTTTATAAAATCACCACAAATACTGATTTAGTGAATACTGAACTATTGCTCCTAGAGGAAGATAGGGTTAAGTTCCTGTGAGCCTCTGTACACAACATTTTCATTAAGTGATCAATACATGCATTGTTTTATGTGTGTTTCTGTTTAGACGCTGTATTTAGTTTATTATTGATTCATTAACATTGAACTCACAGCCAACAGAGGCTTATCTAACATACATATTTTCTCCATAAGGTACATTATAACTTCTTACACTTAGGAACACTAGGCAACACTTCTACACTATGCCTTTAAACATTTTATTTTTTAAAATATATCTTTATTGATTTCAGAGAGGAAGGGAGGAGAGAGAGAAAGAAACATCAATGATGAGAGAGAATCGATCAGCTACCTCCTGCATGCCCTACACTGGGAATCGAGCCCACAACCTGGGCATATGTTCTGACCAGGAATCATGACTTCCTAGTTCAGAGGCCGACACTCAACCACCGAGCCACACCAGCTGGGCTGCCTTTAAACATTTTAAATAGTGAAATCACCAACAAAAAGCACAAAAATGAAAAAAAATGTGGCACTTGTTTACAGTAAGAGAGCTGAGCTAAGAAGGCAGAACATTGTCTTGTTCAACCTCAGCTGGTAAACTGAAGTTTCTTGTCATTCTGTGTATGTCTGTGCATGATCATGAAATGAATTTTGGCAAGCAGGAAAATTTGCAAATATAGAATCTGTGAATGAAGAAGATTGACTGTATTATTAAGTCAAACTAAATCCTGAATTATATACCAAATCACTACATCAAAAGCTTTTGATGAAACCAATCCCCAGCCCCTCACCTCCATTAAGGAGGTTCACAGGAGCCATTTGTTAACAGAGAGATGGGTGACCTTTGCCAAGCTACTCAACTCTTCTGTGTTTTAGTTTCATAGTCTGAAAAGTGGGGAATGATGATAATGGTGATATTCCTTGTCTCATAGGTTGTTGTATTAAGCGAATTGGCTTATATAAAGCCAATACAAATTTATTATGGTAGTGTCAGGAATAAAGCACTACAATTATTGGTAATTATTATTCATTTGACAGATTTATTTTTAATTTATGAAAGAATGAATCATCTTTTTCAAATACAAAAGCACCTGTGATCCTAAAAGCCATCACTTTCCACCTCCTTTCAAATCCTTTAGTTTGGGAAAAGGGATGTGCTGAGGAGAAGCAGAAGCTAAGCAGGGAAATGAATCCTTTTTCTCTTCTATTAAAACTTTATCTTTTGACATGTGTCTTTCAGGTAATTTTTTTGTGGCTAGAAATTAATTTCCTAATATGCTATATATTGTGTTTACAAATAAATTCCATCCTAAATACAATAAACTTTATTTCTAAAAATATATATTTTTTTATTGATTTCAGAGAGGAAGGGAGAGAGTCAGAAGCATCAATGATGAGAGAGAATCATTGATCGGCTGCCTCCTGCACACCCCCTACTAGGGATCGAGCCCGAAACCCAGGCATCTGCTCTTGACCAGAACCCAGGACCCTTCAGTCCTCAGGCCAACACTCTATCCACTGTGACAAACCAGCTAGGGCACAATAAACTTTTTAAATGAAGGCATTTTACATAGAACTGTTATGCTAATAAGTTAATATGTCAACAATATTTTTATTGTCTGATGGCTTTCATTTGTTACTTTTAAACCTAGATTAGCTTTAAAATGCTACTTTCTGCAATTATAATAAATACCCCTGAAAAATGACAGTTTAGTAAATAGTTAACATATATATGTACAAATAGATAAAAACTTTAAATGTTGGAATTTCATTACTGAAGTAAAAATCTGTCCTAAAATTTTCCCCAATTCTTCTTCACCAGGAAAAATGAAACTTTGACAGAAATGAATTTGGACATCTCAGGAGTGGAGATACTTGGATACCAGAGCAGATTACTCAGAAGTAAAGGGAAAACCCCTCACAAGGTAAGATCCCTTCTTTCGGGCCCTGGGAACAAAGATGTGTCTGGTGGGCTCTCAGGCATTAGAGAAGCTGATAACTGGATTTTCAACTATTAGAAAGCTCAGTTGACAGCCCAGTGGTGAGCAGAATGTGTTAACATCTGTCCTGTAACTGCTGATATATGATTCTAGGAATTTAGTTTTGCTTCTTGAGGACAGCCCTGGAACAGCATGAAAATTCCAAAAAGTGGTATCACACTTCTACCCATTTATCTAGCACCGAAGATGTTTAAGTCTCCTTTTGGAAAAAAGCTTTTCTCAGAAATATACTATTTCTGAGAAAATTAATCAATTAATTAACAGGTACTTATTAGTTTTCTACTTTGTTTTTAGCACCGTGCAAAATACAGATGTAAGATGTAGTTCTGGAAATCAATGCTAATTTGAGCCATCTACAATTTGGAAATGGATGTGTTTAATAGAAACTGGTTATCCAAATAGGTATAATCTAAATTTTTGGTGCTTCATAGTCTAGAACTGCTCAGGGACAATATGAAGATTAATGTGACTTAGCTGGGTAGGAGGGCTGCAGACTGGAAAGGGGGCTTTTGGAGAGCAGGAGGAGGTTTCTCTGCTTGGAGGACTGGTACCCTGGAAATGGACATTTGTCTTTATATCAGTGAGAAGGGAGGGCAGGGTGCTGAACTTTAAAAAAACAACTCTGTAATTGGATCAGAGCTTTGATTGGGTGCTGAGCTAACATTTAATTTTCGAATTAATTTCATGCAAGCTTCCCTTAAAAACTAAGGATTCTGGCAGCTTTTGTGTTCTAGCAGTAGGGACTTCTCTATTCTATGACACAGGTTAACTTAGTCGTTTTATAAAATGTCCCTGACTGTCTATCCTATGTCAGGCACTGTTTTAAGTACTGAGGATTCAACAGGACACAAAACAGACAAAAATCTTTGCCCTTGTGGTGTGGGAGACAGACAATAATCAAGATAAAATGTTGGTGGAAGGTACTAAGGAGAAAAAAATAGAGAAGAATGGGTGAGGTGGGGTGTTATAATTCTAAGCAGGGTGGTCCAGGAAAGCCTATGGAGAGTGACATTTAAGAAAAAGTCTGGGGAAGTCTCCATGCTCTAAGTACATTACATTTCTAAATTAATCTAACTCTGACTCAGAGCTGCAGTTAAACACTGTAGCGAGAAATTAACCTCAGCCAGGTTTTGAGAGTCCCTCCCATCCTTTGGTTGTAGGGGTTCATCAGAGGGTTATGTCTCTATCCTCCAAGTGAGTTTCAAGCCCCTAATCTTGCCTCAGTCTGTTGTTTTTCGTGTGTGGTTTTTTTCCTGAGGTCTCAGTGTCCAACTGGACCTGGAGGAGCCAGATGTTGGCACAGGAATCTTTCATTTGACTGCAAGGCCATGGCTTAATTTTGTCACCCAGGCATCCAAGTGTTACCTCATCATAGAGGCTCTCCCCTGTAGAGACACAAGTGTGGGCTACTCTGGGAACACACACACACCCGCCAAAACTCCCAAACCCATCTTTAATCTAGAGGCCGTTCATGATGAGGGTATTTCTCTTCCTCAAATATCAGTACACACCTTTCTAATAGACCTTCTAACAAACCAAGCTCCCAAACAAGAGACTGCGTATTGTTTTCCAGGTGTCTGGCTACCTTTTTTTAAAACCTCTAACGCTGTGGTAACAAGAGAGTGACTTTTAAAGATGAAACTCACTAGTAGAACCCTTATTCCTTTGACTCTGCTAAAGCACTAAAGATAAAAAAAACAACAATAATGTTTCAATAAATTACCTTTCTATACATTCAAATAATGAATGTGGTCATTATAAATTATTTCTATTGGTCAGTACACTCAGAGAATTGTTTGAAAAGTAATTTTGTTCTTGCTTTCCCTATTAGCATTGTGATTATTTGTGCTTGAAGTTAGGGGGGGAAAGACATTTCTTTAAGAATATTCCATTACCCAGACTATTTCCAATCTCTTCCTCCCCCACCAGTTGTGTTATATTTATAATAGTTCGGTTTATCTAAAAGACCAGTAAATGCCTTTGAGACAGCATGGAGAGACCTAGAGAGTATCATGCTCAGTGAAATTAGTCAAAGAAAGACAAGTATCACATGATCTCACTCATATGTGGAATCTAAGTAACAAAATAAACTGATGAATGTAATGGATCCAGAGACATGGAAGCATGGAACAGAGTGTGGAATCTCAGAGGGAAGGTGGGGGAGGATGGATGAGTGGGAGGTAATCAACCAAGGACCTTGTATGCATATATGTATGGCCCATGGACACAGGCAATGGAGTGGTGAGGGCCTGGGGCAGGGGGTCGGGGCGGGCTGCAGGAGGTCAATGGGGGGGGGTGGGGAAGGGGATATATGTAATAGTTTCAACAATAAAGAATTATTAAAAATAAATAAATAAAAGACCAGTAAATGTTAAGGTGGAGAGTTGACAGTGGTGAGCAGAGAGATTAGGAGATAAAAAAGAGAAATGTTTAGGGGACAATGGGGGGGATAAAGACACATTTGTAATACCTTAATCCAGCGTTTCTCAACCTGTGGGTTGAGACCCCTTTGGCGGTTGAATGACCCTTTCACAGGGGTCGCCTAAGACCATCCTGCATATCAGATATTTACATTACGATTCATAACAGTGGCAACATTACAGTTATGAAGTAGCAACGAAAATAATTTTATGGTTGGGTCACAACATGAGGAACTGTATTTAAAGGGCCAGAAGGTTGAGAACCAATAAAAAATAAAAAGAGAAATGAAGGTCAAATGGAAAAAAGGTAGAAATGGGAGAAGGAGAGGGACAGGGAAGGGGATAGAGTACTGAGAAATGGGGAGGAGAAGGGGCAAGGAGACAAAGAAGAAACAAGTGAGGAGCACTGATCCATTACTAAACTTCTGAAGGTCAGAAGTTTGACAGTGTCACTGGGCTAAAATCAAGGTGGTAACAGGGTTGTGTTTCTTTCTGGAGGCTCTAGAGGAGGATCCATTTCCTTGACTTTTTCAGCTTTTAGAGCTGCCTGTATACCTTGACTCATGGCCCCATCCTCTTTCCCCTTGAAATCATATCTCTGACCATTCTCTGATCTTCAAGTGCATTTTTTTGACCACTCCTCTATAGTCACCTCTCTCCCTCTCCATAGCCAGGAAAGGATCTCCATTTTTAAGGACCCATGAGATTAGATTGAGCCTGCTTTCATAACCCAGGATAATCACCCCACCTCAAGGTTCTTAATAATCACATTTGCAAGGTTCTTTTTACCATGAGAGGTGATATATTCACAGGTTCTGGGAATTAGGACATGCGTATTTTGGGAGGCCATTATTGTGCCTACCACAGAGATCATGTAGCCTTCACTGGAACTCTCTGTAGGTCAGATGATCTTGTATATCCAGGCTAGGCCATACCAACTGTGTTTTAGCCTGCATGTCATTTGAAATGTAGAAATAGAATGTCATTTATTCTCAAAGAATTAAGAAATGCATATTTTGGTGAAGAAAAAATGCATATTTTTATTATGTTCTAATGTAAGACAGCAAAAATAAATGGATGAACTATAAAACTTCATATGAAATCCCCTAGTCAGGTAGCCTGGAGACCAGGATTAGGTAGTGAGCCACTAAAGTGGGTGGTTCATTTGACCCTGCATGAACCAGGGCCATGCAACCGTTGCTGAGGATCATGGTCAGCCTATCCCTTCTTTCCTCGATGTTTCTCTGCTAAGATGTTTGTGGATTCAGAATAACTGCTGGTGATTCCAGATGGCAGCTGTTGCCCCTTGACTCCCAAAAGATGTTTAAGTGGCCCCTCCTCAGATTAAGAGTTGATGATCCTTGTGTCTGTAGCTAAGGGACATTCTGTGTAATTCATTTCCTCATTCATAGGTATTCATGTGCTTGCATTTGCCACACATCATTGTAACTAGAAACTAGCCTTTGTGAGAAATATTGGTCAGGACCCCTTTAGGAATTTAATTTCACTGTTTGATTCTGATTCTGATTCATGCCCTTTTCTCATCTTAACCATTCTTGTACCAGCTCCCTGGGCAAGCTGGGAGTGGAAGTAAAAAACTCCGTGTGAGAGAGAAAAATGAGGTCTGAGAGAGAAAGAGAAGCCGAGCTTTGTTATGTGCAGGCCTGGTGCATGAAACTCATGCACTCAGGGGGTCCCTCAGTCCGGCCTGCTCCCTCTCGCAGTCCGGGAGCCCTCAGGGAATGTCCAGCTGACAGCTGGCCTAAGCCATCAGTCGGATACCCTTAGCACTGCCGCGGAGGCGGGAGAGGCTCCCACCACCACTGCTGCACTCACCAGCCATGAGCCTGGCTTCTGGCTGAGCAGCACTCCCCCTGTGGGAGCACACTGACCACCAGGGGGCAGCATCTGCCCCCTGGTTGTCAGTGCACATCATAGCAACTGGTCATTCCACCATTTGGTCGATTTGCATATTAGCCTTTTATTATATAGGATAGGCTTGACCTTTGCAGTCCTCAGGAAGAAAATGTAATGACTCAAATTATCCACAGGTAGAGCTATTTATCTCAGAGTTCTGAGCTCATCACTTGGGCTGTTAGTATTTGGTATGTTCATAGGTCTTGTTGAGTGAGAGTTTATATATAGAAGAAATTCACATCACATTTTCCTATGAGTACCAACATATACAAATTTATGCAAGATCACCTTATATTTGTTAAACACTTGACTTGTCAGAGTTCTTTAGCCTCACCTCTATCATCTGGTCTTATGAAGATGACAGCAAATATGAAAACAGAGTCATAGGGAGGTTAGCTATATTATTCTCATCTCACTTGATCAAAGGGATAGTTTATTAGAAATGAGATTAGAAAGTTTCTTTACTTTCAAGCCAGGGCCCTTTCTACTTGATTATGTTGATTTTTTTAAAAAATTCCAGTAACTCAAGAGTTAGAGCAGAGTTTTATTGACATCAGAACTGTAAGAGGTATCACACCAATTCTCACAATGTATATTTAACCTTAATTAACTGTTATTTGGTGGTAGGGGAATAAGAAACAGGAAAAAAAGACATTTCATAATATCATATAAAAACACAACAAGATTTTGAAAATGCAATGTCATAGAAAGATCTAAGAAAGTCCTTGAAAAGCAAACACTTTTGCTGCTGTACTGTTCAGAAATAGTACATAATGAATATCTGGATCAAGTAAGTAAATGTTAAGATGACCTCTAAGTTTAAATGTTTTACATGCACAGAGATAAACATTTTCTCATCAATATAATATAATCCCACCAAAAATGGGATAAGTGATATGCCTTTAAATGTAGGCTATAGAATTTAGAATTCTACCCTTTACCTCATGTGTTGTTGTTTTTCTTTAGTTTATCTAACCTAGGCCAGTTATGCAGAAATAATTTTTACATAAAAATGATCAACACATTGTTTGGGACTGGCTTGAGCTCATAATGATTTTCCAGATCATTTATAACATTGAACCAGGTTGGAGTTTTGTTTTTGTTTTTATGCCAGTCTAAAAGTACACACAAAACCTGTTTCTTCCTGGTTTTATTTGTCAGTTTTCAACAAATTAAAATTTTAAATCTTTCAAAAATGTACTTTAAAATAATATGGTTTGTCTTTTTTACCTAATAATTTCTTTCTGCCTCTTTAAATATTTCTCTAGCCATATTGAATATCGACAGGGGTAAAACCTCCACACATGAAAAATTCCTCCTAAGTTCTCATACATATTTTGCTGATATTTATGGCAAATGTGAATATTGCATTTAGCTAAATAGATGAAAAGTGGCCTTTGTTTCAGAATATTGTTTTAGTCTGTAAGGAGTGAGGTCTGGCTCCCATAAAGGGCAGGCTCCTAAAGCCTGTCCCGTGCCACTGCTTTACCTCATGCAAGGAGCATCAAACAACTCTTCACGTCTTTATTCATTGAAATGGAATGTTTCGTTAGGAATTCTACTCAAAGAGTAAGTCTGCATACTGAGAAAGTTGTGTTGGGAAAGTTATCTTTCCCTAACCTAAAAATAAAATACAAGTGTGGAAAAGTTCACAGCATTTCATGCCCCCTGTCCTCTCCCCATGACCACCTGGAGGCATGGTTGAACCAAGAGGAGGTACTGCAGACCCTCAATGGGCTCAATATTAAGAGTCTGTGCAATAACTTCGAGGTCCTTCTCTGATTAGCTGTGTTTTCTCATTTGCATTTGTAGGCTGAAGAACAACTGGAAAGTCCAAATCTAAAAATAAACAAAGCAAAACAATAAATATCCTCTTATCATGCTATGTTTTCTTTAATGGGGCAAGTGGTGGATATTTTTGTTGAAATGATGATTGGCAAATCAATTCAACTCGTAAGATATTGAGGATGGTTATCATTTAAAGGACTTCAGAAGGGAGGAGACACTGTCCTTACTCTTCTATGAGTTCTATCAATCATAGAAATATAAAACCAAAGCACTGAACCCAGCTTTCAGTTTGAGGCAATTGCTGAACTTGGTTTAGTTTTTACCATCTTATGGGAATGAGGATAGACCCACTACATATCATATAGACTATAATATATATATATATATATATATATATATATATATATATATACATATATATATATATATATATATATATATATAATGAAAAATGCCCCCTAGAGTTGTGCAGTGCACAATAGCATATAAGGCTCTCGTCGGGAGAGAGGCCAAAACCCAGAGTTTGCTTAGATAAAGAGTCTAATAGGAAGCTCCCTACATAAAGCCAATACTCAAAATGGTTATGTGCTCTGTAAATCTCCATACCTCTAAATCTGCAAGGAAATTTGTTAGTCTTGAGTTGTGTTGAGACATTTACTACATTTGCTGTTCAGCATTCACCACGTTTATAAACCAGAAAAAGGGCACCAAGGAAGATATTAAATTCTTCCTCTTTTTCACTGATCCTCACTTCCCTTCCTACTCCCTCTATATGCAAAAAAAAAAAAAAAGTCTCCACCTAAACCTCACACCTTATACAAAAGTGAACTCAAAATGGGAATAGATCTAAATGTTAAACATAAAACTTTTAGAAAACAATGAAGAAAATCATGATATAGGCTTAGGCTAAGAGTTCTTAGACATGACATCAAAAGCATAATCCATTAAAAACATTAATAAATTTTTCATCAAAATTTTTTCTCTGCAAAGCAGCAGGAAAAAAACACACAAACCCAATATGTAGCTATAACATTTTTGTAAAACAAACAAAACCCCCTATAGTTACACAAAATTTTTTTTAAGTTGTGATCCTTGAGGAGCTGGTGCCAGGAGGTTTATATAAACTTGCCTTTCTTTGACTCTGTACCTCCCTGTGGTGGTTAAATTTTTATGAGTATGTCTTACTTTTCATACAAACCTTCCCATCATTGGTAGCTTTCAAATGAGGTTGGGCCTCAGTCTGCTAGAAAAATTGTGGGGAGATGAGGGTTGACACCTTGGACTCCTTCCAATTCTAAAATCTTAGGATTTTATGATTAGATCCAACATAGGATAATAAAAAATCCTCTAAGTGAGAATATGTTTGCTATATTTTATTCTATTTCAGAATCACCAAAATAAAATAAGCAGAGCTCCAATGTCTTACAAGTGCCTTCTAATGGACTCAAATCTTTTTTTTTTTTTTTTTTTTTTTTTATAATAATTTTTATTTCTTAAAGTATTACAAAGAGTGTTACATATGTCTCCTTTTTCCCCCCCATGACATTCCCTCGGCCCCTACCCCCCGCCCCCCCCGTCCCGTGTCTTGTGTCCATTGGTTAATCTTATATGCATGCATATAGGTCCTTCAGTTGGTCTCTTAATCCCCCCCGCAACCCTCCCCAGGCTCCCCATTGTAGTTTAACATTCTGTTCAATGTTGCTCTGCTTCTGTATCTACACCTGTTCATCAGTCCATACTGGTCCCCTTTATTTGTCCCAGCCTCACTGGAGCAGTCTCAACCTCACCAGGGCCGTCAGAGCCTCACCAGGGCCGTTTCAACCTCACCGGGGTCGTCCCTACCTCACGGGGGCCGTTTCAACCTCACCGGGGTTGTCCCTACCACGCCGGGGCCGTTTCGACCTGACTGGGGTCGTCCCTACCTCACGGGGGCCGTTTCAACCTGACCGGGGTTGTCCCTACCACGCCGGGGCCGTTTCGACCTGACTGGGGTCGTCCCTACCTCACGGGGGCTGTTTCAACCTCACCGGGGTCGTCCCTACCTCACGGGGGCCGTTTCAACCTGACCGGGGTTGTCCCTACCACGCCGGGGCCGTTTCGACCTGACTGGGGTCGTCCCTACCTCACGGGGGCCGTTTCAACCTCACCGGGGTTGTCCCTACCACACCGGGGCTGTTTCAACCTGACTGGAGTTGTCCCTACCACACCGGGGCCGTTTCAACCTGACTGGGGTCGTCCCTACCTCACGGGGGCCGTTTCAACCTGACCGGGGTTGTCCCTACCACGCCGGGGCCGTTTCGACCTGACTGGGGTCGTCCCTACCTCGCGGGGGCTGTTTCAACCTCACTGGGGTCGTCCCTACCTCACGGGGGCCGTTTCAACCTGACTGGGGTTGTCCCTACCACGCCGGGGCCGTTTCGACCTGACTGGGGTCGTCCCTACCTCACGGGGGCTGTTTCAACCTCACCGGGGTCGTCCCTACCTCACGGGGGCCGTTTCAACCTGACCGGGGTTGTCCCTACCACGCCGGGGCCGTTTCGACCTGACTGGGGTCGTCCCTACCTCACGGGGGCCGTTTCAACCTCACCGGGGTTGTCCCTACCACACCGGGGCTGTTTCAACCTGACTGGAGTTGTCCCTACCACACCGGGGCCGTTTCAACCTGACTGGGGTCGTCCCTACCTCACGGGGGCCGTTTCAACCTGACCGGGGTTGTCCCTACCACGCCGGGGCCGTTTCGACCTGACTGGGGTCGTCCCTACCTCGCGGGGGCTGTTTCAACCTCACTGGGGTCGTCCCTACCTCACGGGGGCCGTTTCAACCTGACTGGGGTTGTCCCTACCACGCCGGGGCCGTTTCGACCTGACTGGGGTCGTCCCTACCTCACGGGGGCCGTTTCAACCTCACCGGGGTCGTCCCTACCACACCGGGGCCGTTTCGACCTGACTGGGGTCGTCCCTACCTCACGGGGGCTGTTTCAACCTGACCGGGGTTGTCCCTACCACGCCGGGGCCGTTTCGACCTGACTGGGGTCGTCCCTACCTCACGGGGGCCGTTTCAACCTGACCGGGGTTGTCCCTACCACGCCGGGGCCGTTTCAACCTGACTGGGGTTGTCCCTACCACGCCGGGGCCGTTTCGACCTGACTGGGGTCGTCCCTACCTCACGGGGGCCGTTTCAACCTCACCGGGGTCGTCCCTACCACACCGGGGCCGTTTCGACCTGACTGGGGTCGTCCCTACCTCACGGGGGCTGTTTCAACCTCACCGGGGTTGTCCCTACCACGCCGGGGCCGTTTCAACCTGACTGGGGTCGTCCCTACCTCACGGGGGCCGTTTCAACCTGACCGGGGTTGTCCCTACCACGCCGGGGCCGTTTCGACCTGACTGGGGTCGTCCCTACCTCGCGGGGGCTGTTTCAACCTCACTGGGGTCGTCCCTACCTCACGGGGGCCGTTTCAACCTGACTGGGGTTGTCCCTACCACGCCGGGGCCGTTTCGACCTGACTGGGGTCGTCCCTACCTCACGGGGGCCGTTTCAACCTCACCGGGGTCGTCCCTACCACACCGGGGCCGTTTCGACCTGACTGGGGTCGTCCCTACCTCACGGGGGCCGTTTCAACCTCACCGGGGTTGATGGACTCAAATCTTGATGTATGCTGCTTATCATTCGTCACGAGTAACTTGATATCCAAGTGACTAGTAGCTACTTTCAAGTGCCGTTTCGTAAACAACTTTAAGTGGGTCTTCTTTTGCAGAGCGGAAGAGACCATAATCCATTAATAGGATCAGAGTCCAGAAAGTATAGTCTTCACATGGAATCTTCGTTTACATCCTCACAAGCCTTAAATTGCACTAATTTTACCAGTAAACTACATTAAGTCTTTGAATTAGTGGAATAAAAGTGTGAAACTAACTAATGCACTTCACTTCAAATAAGGCATAAATTCTCATAATGAAATGTTAGACTGAGGAGCAGTGGTGGTGGATTTACTGCAGCTAATGAAAGTTAAGCTTCAGGGACCCTAGAAATATGTTCACATTTTTTGTAGATTTGCAAAAGTAAAATGTTTTAATCATAACAAAACACTGTCTCTTTCCACTTTACTTTTCCTCCATCATGCTTTTCTTCTTGATGAGTGGCAACAGAGGGGCTATGGACATTTTGGAGATTCGGTTAAGGGGAGATATAGTTGGGGATAGGTTTCCTTTGGGTTTAGTGAGGTATGATTTTGTGGTTTGCAGCAACTCTGTGTATAATTATTGGTAGCCATACTGGCATAGGGATGGCTTTAGGGATAAGCTTGTAACTCAGTATGCCAATCCACTTGTTGAGGGGGCACGAAGATTCACACCAGAGGTGGTGTCACACAATATCAATGTGTCGGTGGGCTCTGATCCTGGTAGTATTGGGTGATGGAGGGGAAACAAGGTTTGAAATGTGCAGTCAGAAAATGGTGTGTGGAAAATTTTTTCCAAATTTTATGTTATATATGAAATCAACTAATTTTCGCAGATTTGACAACAATCCCTAAAAATTTAGACATTAGCAATAATGAGTTGCAAAACTGTAACTTTTCTCATCTACAATCATAAAAACAAATTGATCAAACATGCTAGAAGAAAGAATTATTTTTCTATTCTTGTTACAGAAAATGATATTATGAAAGTATTGTTCAATGAAGAGGCATGCAAAGAATATGCACCCAGACAGCATAGGGTAAAAGTATTATAGAGATGTGCCAGGCACTTAATTAAACTATTGCTGTTTTTCTAGATTTTGTGATATTTATGTTATCTGTCAGTTTTTTAAAATATATTTTATTGATTTTTTACAGAGAGGAAGGGAGAGAGATAGTTAGAAACATCGATGAGAGAGAAATATCGAACAGCTGCCTCCTGCACACCCCCTACTGGGGATGTGCCCGCAACCAAGGTACATGCCCTTGACCGGAATCGAACCTGGAACCTTTCAGTTCGCAGGCCAACACTCTATCCACTGAGCCAAATCAGCCAGGCCTATCTGTCAGTTTTTAAGCTTTGCAGTTTGTTGTGATTTCTTCTTCTCATTCTAAATAAATATTTACTTTCTGAATTTAATTTTGCGTTCTTTTTCATAAAAAGGACTGTCCCCAAATTGTATAAGTTTAAAGCCCTACAAAACCTGGATTAATTCTGCATTGGAGCTATTAAGTATTTAGGAATGGAATAAAGCTTTTTCCTCCTGTCTAAATCTTCTTTGGGAGGGTGCTCTATTTTATTCGTCAGTTTATTTTGTTCATTATATTCCACTTATAAGTGAGATCATGTGATACTTAGTAATACAGTAAAATGAGATCATAATTTACTTAGTCTAGAATCTGACCTCTGCAATGGAATTGGTAGCTCTGGGGGGCATCAGAACTGAGAACAGTGAGAGACACATAGATTTATCACCAGTCACCCTGCAGGAAGGAAACCTGGGTGGAATTTGGCACCAAGGATGAATTTCTGTTCCAGAAAAGAAATCTGCAAAGAAGGTCCGCTGAAATGACCTTTGGAACTTAGATCTAATTTAAAAGAGGAAAAACTTTGCCTTGGCTGGTGTGTTCAGTAGTGAGAGCACCAGCCCACGCACCACCAAAGATTCGTAGGTTTCATTCCTGGTCAAGGGCATGTACTTGGGTTGCAGATTCCATCCCCAGCCCCAGTCAGAATTTTAAAAATTAAAAGAGGAAAAACTTTGAGGCTTTTCAAAGACATGTGGACACTGGATTTGTGATATCTAAGTTCAATTCACCTAGTTTCGGGTTCCACAGCATAAAAGACAAGTTAAAGTTGCTCTTTACAGTGGATGATGATGACAGTGCTCTCTTCCTATCCTCTGTCAGTGAGTGAGTACTGGGTAGGATTGATGGATATTATGGGAGGGCCTCTGAACAATGGGACCAGAGACCTCTGACATGATCTTTCAACATTTTACCTGCCTCAAAGAGCAGTTGGGATTAATACACTGGGCTCATCATTCTTAAACAAGCTGTGCCAAGGCCATTCACTGGCCCTTTTCTGAAGAGGAGTTTGCATATATGTATCTCTTTTTAACCCATGTATGAGTAATACTGCTTGCTTGTGCTTTTTGGTATTTATGCCTCCATTAAAAGACTTGTTCTTTTATATCCCAAATAAGGCAAAGGAAACTTAGGATCACATTTCACCTTGGGCCCATACTTTGACTCCAGGGGCAGTAATAAAAAATTGTAATAGCAACCCCCATTTGCTGGACTGGTCACCCAGCGGTCCCCATAAGGAGGGGTCACAGGTTACAGGGAAATCCCTTCCATCCTCTCTGACCCCCCCCCCCAATCCTAAAATGGTGTGAGACTAAGCATGATTCACATGATTCAAGACTCCTTCCTTGAAGCTGGAGTCAGGGTGGATAGTAACTAGATCAGCCATGGGCAAACTATGGCCCGCAGGCCGGATCCAGCCCGTTTGAAATGAATAAAACTAAAAAAAAAAAAAAGACCGTACCCTTTTATGTAATGATGTTTACTTTGAATTTATATTAGTTCACACAAACACTCCATCCATGCTTTTGTTCCGGCCCTCCGGTCCAGTTTAAAAACCCATTGTGGCCCTTGAGTCAAAAAGTTTGCCCACCCCTGAACTAGATACTACTTAGCATCACATTTGATTGGGAATAAAAGATGCATACAAGCCTTTAAGCAGTCTGCTGCTTGATGTCATGGAATTTGTTTCATTGTGATGAAAAGAAGCAGAGGATGGCCCTAACTGGTTTGGCTCAGTGGATAGAGCGTCGGCCTGTGGACTCAAGGGTCCCAGGTTCGATTCCAGTCAAGGGCATGTACCTTGGTTGCGGGCACGTACCCAGTGGGGGGTGTGCAGAAGGCAGCTGATCGATGTTTCTAACTCTCTATCCCTAACCCTTCCTCTCTGTAAAAAATCAATAAAATATATTTAAAAAAAAAAAAAGAATCAGAGTATGGTGCAGTCCAAAGTGCACCATTCCCAATTTCAACAGTTCTGACAACACTGGGCCACTGTCTGAATTACCAAGTAATTCTCTTATTTGGCTGTCCAGGGGTCTTTGTGATTTAGTGATAGTCCATAATTCAGAATAATGATGCATTCTACAGGAGAAAATGACAGTAGAATTATGGCTACAAGATAAAGGACAATGGCAGGTTTGACTCCAGCTTGTTTAAACAAAATCATTTTTCAGAGAATGTGAAATATTTCTGGTGTTGTAAATTCTGTGAGATTTTATCATTTGCTACATTTTTTCCTTATCATTTCTGGGCAAAGTGAACTTGAATAATCAAGTAATATTTCATGGATATATACATATATAGACATGTGGGGGTGGTTTAACAAAGGAAATAGCCCTGTTTACATAGGATAATATTCTTGATGCTGGTTTAGGGCAAGCTCTAAAGTGTAGGTTTGGAAGGAAGCTACCTTTCCCGGGAAAAAAGACTATGCTCCCCCAAATCTACCCAAAACTCATTATAAAATAATCAAAAAGAAGAGAAGTGACAGGTTGCTGACTTTTCTTGATGTCCATTCCCTTCTATTTGAATAAAGATCCTAAAGAAACAGGCTGAAATGCTTCTTCTGGGAGAAATTTCTACCTTGGTTCTCCTACCCCTGGGCACTCCCAATCCTCCCTGAACCCAGAGCTCACACTCTTGTAATAAGACCATGAATTATACTACCTTTGCATATTGTACTAGATCAGCATATTTCATGATTTCTTTCTAATGGTGTCAGGCTCTGTTTTTCTCTGTTGCTGCTAAAAGTAACTATTCTTTCATCCTCTGCAAAAGAAGTACCAAAGCTGACAGTCTATGGCAGTGGTTCTCAACCTTCCTAATGCCACGACCCTTTAATACAGTTCCTCATGTTGTGGTGACCCCCAATTTCATTGTTACAAATTGAACATAATTAAAGCATAGTGATTAATTACAAAAACAATATGTAATTATATATGTGTTTTCCGATGGTCTTAGGCGACCCCTGTGAAAGGGTCGTTCGACCCCCAGGTTGAGAACCGCTGGTCTATGGGGTTCTCCCAACTTGGTTGATGAATTTCTCTCACTTTTGTGATGACCATCACCATGGGACCTGGTGCTTGGCCAGGCCTATGAAGGGACACCCACTACCTCTGCTCTCAACTTACGCTACCTTTTTCCATGTCAGTCTTGATCTGCTCCTCAAGATCCTCTGGGGACACATAGAAGTCCTCTTCGGGCTCCGATGATTTGGGCCGGCAGCGTCCACAGCAGCAGTTGCAACAACAGCATAGACAGCAGCAAAAATAGCAGCCGGTCAAGAGGCCGATAATGACAAACAGGGTCTAGGAGAAACAGGAAAAGCAAAACAGGGGTGAGAGGTAGTGGGGTATGTGAGAACTCCAGAAATCAAGTGTGTACTCATGTACCTCCAGAGACCTGAAGACATTGATGTTTACCCTGCACTCTCATCTTTATTGCATGCAATTTTTTTAGTTCCCTTGGAAACAAATTCCACATAGAGGTTTGCCTAGTAAATGTCTTGTAGCCAAAGTAATGATGCATGACATTTTCTTCTTTATTCTTAAGTTATGGTGATCATTATTAAGAGTAAACCAAACAAAACAAACCCAACCAACCGACAAGCAAAAAATCTATAGGTCTCATGATCTAACCAAGAGGACAGAATCATTCTCACCAGAGGAGCTATTGATAGCTTCCCCTCCCCCACCCACATTCCTCTTAGTCTCTGCAGACTTTCTCTCCTCAGTATATCTTACCCTCTCCCCTGTCTCTATCCTGCCTGGCAGGGCTTTAGAACAGGTCCTGTTACCTCTGTTTTGGATGTTTAAGTAACATCGTAACTGGCTTCCCTGCCTCCTAATCCACCCTATGCGTTGCTGCTGGAGCTTCCTGAAATATATATAATCTCATGAACCCATGCAGCTACTCTCTGCCTCTCAGATAAGGCTGGAGCTTCTTGTTATGGTCATCTGGCCTTTGCCAACCCTTCTCCTGCACCAGCCTGACCTGTTCCTGCCATGGCTTTGCTCTCCCTGTGGAATTGTCTGCCTAGATGTACCCACCTAGCCATGTAACAATTACCCACTCCGTGTTTCAGAGTCATCTCAAAGATCCTCTCCCTGACATGTTTTCTGACCTCCCCCCCTTTATACTCCATACAGACTTCCACCACAGTGTTGCTTAAGTGGTTTACACATCTTTGAATCAGAATGCACATTTTTATCTAATAAAAGGAACAAAGAGGATAAAGATCACTGTGTGTGTCTGCAATTCTTCAGTGACTTAAGGTGGAATCTCTTAGGTTGAGGAACCTCACCTGCCCCATCCTGGCTTCCCAGCCCAGCACTCCATCTGACTCTGGCCCCAGTTGTGGGGTGGCTTGGAGTGAGGGAGCTTTAGTTAAACCCTCACACCTACCATCTTTTTGCTCTAAATACTCTACATTTTCATAGACTTAGGTAAATTACTCTAAAAATAAAACTGCAGCCCAGCCGCGTGGCTCCTTGGTTGAACGTCTACCTATGAACCAGGAGATCATGGTTCAATTCCCAGTCAGGGCAATGCCTGGGTTGCGGGTTTGGTCTCCAGTGTGGGGCAAGCAGGAGGCAGCTGATCAATGATTCTCTCTTATCATTGGTGTTTCTATCTCTTTTTCTCTCTCCCTTCTCTGGAATCAATAAAAATATATTTTGAAAAAACAAACCTGCAACACCCTCCCCCTCGACAACTGCCTCTAAGACCCTGCTGTGCAGTACTCTTGAGTCATTGCCCCAACAAGCTCCTCCTTTCATCCTTTAAAAATTTTTTACTGTGCAATTGCCAGATTTTCCTCTTCTCTGGAAATGTTCTTTAATTCACATACTGTTTTGTTCTTTAGTTGTTTCAAACTAGATTGCTTGTCTTGTCTTATCCCTTTCAATGCGTAGCACAGTACTAGGTGCAAGTAGGTGTCCAATGTTTTTAAAATGCATATTTCAATAGTACAGATTTACTCATACAGTGCATACTTAATACATGCTCACTGTGTGCCAGGCCACTCTCATGGGCACTGTGCAATTAGGCTTTGGCACAAGCAGAAGGGGAAGGTAGAATTTTTTGTAGCCCTATTTTTAAAAAGCCACATCAGGAATTACTTTATATACCGCTTATACTACTGGACATCTGCTTGTCTATGAATTTTGATCAATTTTGTCAACTTCCTGAGCAAAGAAACCTATTCTCGTTTTTATGCAGGTGGGCTCCCAGATGCAATCAGGTGCTAGTGTGCAAATAATCTAGAACTACAGATGGGCCTTCCTATGGGAGAAGTGTCATGCCTGGAGGTTAGGTCCCCAGGCAAGCCCACAAAAAGCCCATATTGTTATATGAATGTTTAATCTATCATCAGAAATGACATTGTCAGGAAGTACACTCTCATTCCAAGTTCCAGATCTGCGTGGCAGTTGTCTCCCTCCCAAGTCTTCAACAATAGAGAAAGGGGGTTTTAGTGGGAATCCTAGTTATCCCCAAGAAAAGGAAGTATGGGACTGCAGGAGGCAAATGAGGCTTGAAGTTGCAGACTCTCTCCATGCTTATGTACAAAAACATTCTCTTCCTGCATATATAAAACTCTTCAATTTAGCAATATTTATTTTAGTGGGAGAAAGTGGCAATCAGAATACCACAGAACATGCCTTTTTGGAAATCGGCAGCTTTATAAATTATTAATTACAACTCATGAATGTAAGTTCATATGATTTCACAAAATGTGTGAACTGCTCACATGTATGTGAATTGTCCAATAATATGCTGGTGGGCTATATATATGTTCATATGCAAATACATTTTTATCAGAAGATATTAAAACTCATAAACAAATATAAAACCATCACCAAACATACATATAGTAGGTATTCCTAGGAATCTGCACAAAATTACTGTCAAAAATCAGTTCTGATTGCACTAAGTCCTTAAAAATGTTGTCTTTTCTTGACCAGATATCTTTTTTCTCTCCTTCCCTCTCTCTGTCTCTCCAACTCCCTCTCTTCCACTACTTAATTCCCCCCTTTCTCCCACATTTCCTTCACTACCTCACCACAGGCTCCGCGTGAGCCCATGACATCATTACCACATACTCCCCCAAGTACTGTGTTTGCTGATGCATTCTGTGCTATAAATAGTAAAGTACATGGCTAAATTTGTTAATAATAATTTATTGGACAGTCATCACACTAATAAATTATTTTCCGTTTTGAGCAATGAGTTAGTTCTTAATTAGTCACTATGGAGGAGGAGAAGGCAGTCAGAATCAACCTGAAGCTTCAAATGCAAATATAATTAATGTCTGGAAGTATTTTAAGTCGTGCTGTATATTACAATCATTTGATGAGCTAAAGCAAAAACAATCCTCAAATAACAATTTTCCATCAAAGCTATATCTCCTTTTATTTACACGAGTTTAATAATATATAAGGTTAGGCTTTCTTTGAAATCGAGTCTAAAAGTGTGAATAATATCATGATCTAACAGGAAATTGGTTCTGAAGGGAAAAAAAATATGACTCACCTTTGCCCACCAACTTGACAGCATAAAGTAGGTATTAACATTTTCATCTCCAAATTGCTCGGCCACATACAGCCCCAGTGAGCCGTACTTGTCATAGATGATTCTCTTGGACATGTCGGTCAGTATGGTGTGGGCATTGTTGATTTCCTTAAACTTGTCAGCAGCAGCTGGGTCATCTGGATTCTTGTCTGGATGGTGTTTCAGGGCCAACTTTCTTTTTAAAAAAGTAAGGGAAATGTCATTTGACAAGAATTACAATGGCATTTTAGAAGGGCACTATTCATTTGTACATCCTTTATAGATCTAATACTATGAAATGAGCCCTAGCTGGTGTGGTTCAGTGGAGAGAGCGTCGGTCGGCTTGTGGACTGAAGGGTCCCAGGTTCTATTCTGATGTGTCTCTCTCACATCAATGTTTCTCTCTATCTCTCCCTCTCCCTCCCACTCTCTCTAAAAATCGATGGAAAAAATATCCTTGGGTGAGGATTAAAAAAATAAATTAAAAAATAAATACTGTGAAATGATAATGTTGATTTAACTGAGCAGGTGCTAATTAAATGTCTCTTGTTTCTTTTTTTAAAAATATATATTTTTATTGATTTTTTTACAGAGAGGAAGGGAGAGGGATAGAGAGTTAGAAACATCGATCAGCTGCCTCCTGCATACTCCCTACTGGGGATGTGCCCGCAACCAAGGTACATGCCCTTGACCGGAATTGAACCTGGGACCCTTCAGTCCACAGGCCGACGCTCTATCCACTGAGCCAAACCAGCCAGGGCAATGTCTCTTGCTTCTAATGTGCAGGTACAATAGTATTGTTTCTCCTCTCATATCCTCAAAGGGATTCTCAAAAGCATGGTTGTTGGGGCTGAGACATCTTGATGTTGGCAAATATTTGAAGTTTATTATTACCTAGAAGCTGATAAGTACCCCACCTCAACATGCAAATGCATGGAACTTTAAGAGCAACAGGACCAGTTTACACCAAAAATTTCATTTACAACTAGAAGAATTTTCCAGAATTAACAAATCTACACACCACATATTCTAAAAGTTAAATTCACCTATCAAACATTTTTCTAATTTATATTTCCTTAAATAAATACATTATAACCCCTTCAACGAATCTTCCACAAATCCCTTTTGTTTTTCTGAATAAATACTGTGACTTCCTTTGTATTCAAATGTATACACTTTACCTCTTTTCAAATAGGTCTTTCCACTTCAAATAATCCATAGAAATTTACTTGTGAGTAAAAAACCCTGTCTCTGTGGACCATAAAGTGGTTTGTAAGGGGTGTGATTATGCATTGTGCTGCCTCGTTTGTGTGTGTGTGGGGGGGGGGGGACGGAGGGGGGCTGATTGGGAATATTTTTTTATCTTCAGTTATACTCAAGTACAAATAAAACTATAAAATAGATATAAGAAGTGAGCTTATAATAGTCAGGCTCTGGCTGGTAGCCCTCTCCAGAGAGATTTAAATATTGATTAAAGCCATGTATAGAATTGAGTCTATAGTAGTTTTTCCAATACAAAGTCAATTAATTTTATGACTCTCTACTGGAAAGTCCACATGACTTATTCTCCCTACTGTGCCTATCATGGGTATATGTAGGAATACACCATATGGTTTTGTTTATTTTATCACTTTTAGAGTAAATTGTTTTTATTTTAATGCAATAATAAGGGCAGAAAAGTAAAGTATATCTTATAAAGCAAGCTATACAATAAGTAGGGGAGGGGTCACACCTATTTTATGAATGAAAGTATTGTTGGGTTAGGAAGTAAGGGAATAATAAAGTAGCTCAGTGTTAGGATGCTTAAAAAGTCCCAAAATATTTAAAAGTACAAATCTTGGTATGTAATCCATTCTAGCTTTGACCTCAGGATAAACAAAAAGAATAAAACAATGATGGTTCATTGTAAATTTGATTAACCAAAACATTTTTCATCTTTTTGAGAGATGTTTGGGTTATCTAGAAATTCTTATAGATGGAACCATTGGAGACATTTTTATGTGCAGAATTTATTATGAGATCTTGTGCTAATAGAACAAAATTCCTATTTTGTCATTTTTAAAAACTTTCATATTTACTATATGCCAGCACTATTGTAAGGATGTTATAAATATTAGTTCATTATTATTCACTACACTCTATGAGATAGGTATTATAATTTCATTTAACAAATGAAGAAATTTAGCCAACAAGAAGTTAAGTAACTTACCCAATGTCACACAGCTAACAATTAGAGCCAGGCTTTGAACACAGGCAATCTAACCCTGAGCACATGCTCTTAACCGCCAATATGCTGCCTCCTATATATGTTTAAACTTAGGAAAGTAAGGCACACAGAATGTTATTAGGCCATTGTAAGGACTTTGGCTTTTGGTCTAATTAATGTGGGAAACCATTGGAGTGTTTTGAGAAGGAGGGTGGTATGATCTGATTTTAGTTTCAGAAGAACCATTAAGTCTTGGAGAGGACAAAGGTGAAAGCAGGGAGACTCTTTTAGAAGTTTATAGTGATTCAGACCAGTGTGGTAGTGTAGAGGATGTAATGAGAAATGTTTGGATTCTGGATATATTTTGAAGACTAGCTGGATTGGATGTGAAATGTGAAAGAAAAAGAGGACCTACGGATGAATCAAAAATTTGGCCTGAGCAATGGGAAATTTGGAGTTACTGTTAAAGGGTTGGCAAGGAATTTTTTTGTAGTAGGAAATGGTTTGCTAGGATTTGGAATTCTCTTTTGCACACCTCTGAGATGCCTATTAGACTTCCAAGTGGAGATGGAGGTAGAGAGATCTATGAGCCTGGAGGTCACATGAGAATTATGGGACATGTATGTTTGGGAGTTGTCAGCGGGTAGATAGTATTTAGAGTCATGGAACAGGAAAAGATTCCCAAGAGAGTAGGTCCAACAGAAGTCCAAAGACTGAACTATAGGAAGGAGGAACCAGCAAAGGAGATGACAAAAAGAAAGACTAACTTGTAGAAGGAAAAAATCCAGAGAATATGGGATCTTGGGGTCCAGGTGAGCAAAGGATTTGAAGAAGGTCAGCTGTGTCAAATGCTATTGACAGGTTAGGTATGATGAGGATTAAGAATTGATCACTGGGTTTAGTTATATAGAAATCTTTAGTGACTTTGACATGTACCCCCCACACACACACACATAAACACATGCATCTATACACACACACACAATCTATATCTATATCTATATCCATATATCCATATATCTACATATCTACATATATATATAGATATATATCCATATATCTATATATATAAAAGCTTAAGTGACCAAATGGCCGAATGACTGGTTGACCGTTCGTTATGACATGCACTGACCACCAGGAAACAGATGCTCAACACAGGAGCTGCCCCCTGGTGGTCAGTGAATTCCCACAGCCAACCCCCTGCAGTGGTCCCCCCCCCCCCCCCCAAGATGGCCCTGATCACTGGCCCTGATCACCAGCCAGACCGAGGGACCCACTCATGCACGAATTCATGTACCAGGCCTCTAGTTATGTATATGTCTTTATATAGGGAAAAATAAAGCATAAAAATAGGCTCCTGGGATCTTTTCATTAACTCTGGCTTTCTTAGAAAAGAAAGAAAAATGGAAGGTTATATCTATAAGCACAATTAACTGGGTTTATATATGTACATTGGGATTATAGGCGATTCTGTGTTTTGTTGTTTGTTTTAATAGCTGAAAGTTTAGAGTTTGTTCCCTTAAATGGCTCATGACAAATTAGAAGGGGGGAAAGGAAGAAAAAAAGTCCTCCAACTTCCATGATACAACGTTCATCATCAAAAAACCTCATGTGGATTCTTTAAGCACATTAATTTTAATGGCTCAATATTCCTGGAATTCTCATTCTGTGCCCTGGAATACAATTGCAGCATTTTCCCTACAAGTTCCAGAGATCATGTCCAGACCAGTCAAATGCAAGAGCTGTTAACTTCTGCTTAGAAACAAAGAAATTCCTGGAAAAATGGCTCTTTACGTGCATTTCTTTGTTTCTGGTATTCAGTTGTAGACTGATACACAGGGCCCAAGAGTTGGCCAGAGAAGCCTGGCTTCCTGTCATATTTTAAGCTGCTTGGATCATTGTCAGCTCACAAGGGCAGATGCTCTCAACCATTTATCACATTCCTCTAACAATGGAGTTGGCAAAGTCAGAGAGCTGGAACACCTCCATTTGTAACAAGTCCAATTCTTGGTTGCCAGCAGCATTTTGACTCCTCTTGGCAGATACTCTTGGCTCTGAGGAATCCTCTGGAAATATGGCTAGCAGACACAGCTGCCAAAATTACACAATTGCTCAAGGAGATAGTTGATCAGTGACCCACCCCCTTAGGAATTGTCTATGGAACAAGAAATGTGTAGAATTTAGGGTTGAAAGGAAGTGCTTGGAGTACATTTAAATGTACCTTTACTCACTTGTTTTAAATGTATTTCTTATAATTTCTAATTTTATGCTTAAAAGTGACATAATATTAAATCAGAGCTTGTAATTCTAAATCTCTCTCTCCCATTAGTCACCTGTTAAACTGGTATAGCTATAACTAATATTAGAAGTAGCAACAATGCCTTTAATTTCTACTTCAAAACCCAATGACAGCTATAAACTGAGATGCATAGTGAATTCAGTGAGTTACAGATAAGCCAAATATAAGTTTATAGTTGTGATTTCCTAAGGCCCCTAAGAGCTATCTATTTTGAGGCAGTGGAATAATCCTAAGAATTGTAATGTTCCTCCCAGTTCTCTTCCTTACACCAACTAACACTCAGGTGAGATCTACCTACTACTCTACCAGTTTCTGAGTCACCTAAGACTTGATTCTGACCATGTTGCTCTAGCTCTAGTCCAAATCTATCTCCATGGGATTGGAATGTCAGGTTTTTCCTCTTTGATTTTCTGCAGTTTTTATGTGATGTGCTTGGGTATAATTTTTTTTTTATTCTGCTTGGCTTTTACTGGGCTTCTGATATTTAGGGATTGATATCATTCACAAACCTGCGAAGTTCACATAAATTATGCTTTCAAATGGCGTTCTCCTTAATTCTCTTTCTACTCTCCTTTCAGACTCCAATTGCATTTATCGAAGGCCATGTTAATGGATACTTTAATATATTTTATCTTTCTTGCATTGTTTCCTCTCCTTTTCTGATTCTTTCTGGCTATTTTTTCTGACCTATCTTCCAGTCAGCTCTCTAATCTGTTAAACCGTACCTTTGAGTCCTTGATTTTGGTCATTGTATCTTTTAGTTATAAAATTTATCTGTTTATTTTAAAAATCTGAAATATTTTCATAATTTTCAGTTCTCTCTGAAAATTCTCATTGTTGTAATTTATCTTTCCTGATCCTGGTAGTTATTTTTAAATCTATATCTGATCATTTTAATACCTGAGGTTTCCACAGTTCTGTTTCTGTTTTCTCATTTCTGCTATTCTTGTTCATATTGTCTTGGCTTGAGTACTTGATCATCTCTGTGTGCCAGATATGTATTTTAAAAACTTTTAAAGAAGTATTTGGAGAACTAAGATGTTATCTTATACCAGACAGCATTTTTATTCCCTATTTTCAGATGTCTGGAGGCACATACAAAAATTGGGATCATTTTAATCCAATATTAGGGATTGAGATTTTCTTGGTCAACCAGTGGCTCAAAGTTTGGTTACAACCAATGCAATACTGGTGTTTCCATGATCTGTGTATGTGTAATAAAGCTACAGTAAAATTTAGTAGCTTAGAACAACAAGCATTTTATTTATTTGCCTACAATGTTGTAATTGGGTTGGACTTGGTGGGGACAGTTTCTTGCTGTATCTGGCTTTGGCCAGGACTACTCAGTTGGAGACGAAGGATCTGCTTCCAAGATGGCCTCGGTGACTTGCTGGGAAGTGGTGCTGGCTGCAGCTAGAGTTCAGCTGGGGCAGTGGGCTGGGGACTTGCTTCTCCATGTTGCTTCTCCACATGGCTAGGAGAGATGCCTCACAACACGAAGGTCTCAGGGTAGTCATATTTTTTCAGTGGCTAGCTTAAGCCAGATTGCAAAAGTAGAAGCTGCTAGGCCTTTTAAAGTTTTAGTAAAATATCACTTCTGCCACATCTATTGGTTAAATCAGGTCAGAGAACCAGCCAGATTCAAAAGGACTCCACAAAGACATGAATACCAGGGGACATAGTTTGGGAGGCTCACTAAAGTCATTGTCAACCACAGATGGTTTACTTCCTTGCTGCCCTCTCTCCTGAGGGCACTTGGGAATCTAAGTAGAATTGCAAGATTCCCATTCTTGTTGGGCTAGGGTCCAAAGCTTTTCCCCCTTTGTAGAGTCTTGCTCAGCCTCTCAGCTTCTTTTCTCCCATATTATGACCTAGTCAGCAGTAATTCTTTACTCTCAAATGATTTTAAGATGTATATTTAGAAATAGAACGTTCCTTTTAGTTTTTCTAGTTGTTCTCAGCAGAAGGGAGAACTGATACACATTACCTAGCCAGTGATAACCAGAAACTCCTAATTCAGAAACTTCTGCTTACTTTGTATGTTTATGTTTTCTTCATTCAAATATAAACTGCGCAAAAAGCTTTAAACCACTGTTATATAAATGAGCCAAAGCACCTCTATGTTGACTCCTATGTTGTTCATTTATTTCTTTTTTTAAAAATTGTTTTTAGAGAGGGAGAAAGAGAGAGAGATAGAGAGAAAAACATCAATTGAGAGAGATACATTGATTGGTTGTGGCCCATAGGGGCCCCACCTAGGGATCGAGCCCACAACCTAGATATGTGCACTGACCAGGAATTAAACCTGCAACCTTCAGTGCATGGGACAATGCTCTGACCAACTGAGCCACACTAGCCAGGGCCTCTGTTTACTTCTTTATTGCAGGCTAAGACCCATTAGCTCAAAAGTCTACTGGTGCCAAACTCAAATTTTTATACATTCAAGTATTTTAAAAGTAACCCAAACAAGAAGATTGTTAGCTTTTTAGAGCCTGGCTGCTTTATATATTGCAAGACCTCACCCTACAGCTGCTGGCCATTGATAAGATACAGCCATGTGGTTATAAGACCCAAGCTGCCACGGCCCTTTGGAGCTCTCTGACTCCAAGACTTCTCACTAAGCTTCTGAGTGACATCACCTAGATCAGCGGTTCTCAACCTGTGGGTCGCGACCCCGTTGGGGGTCAAACGACCCTTTCACAGGGGTCGCCTAAGACCATCGGAAAACACATATATAATTACATATTGTTTTTGTGATTAATCACTATGCTTTAATTATGTTCAATTTGTAACAATGAAAATACATCCTGCATATCAGATATTTACATTACAATTCATAACAGTAGCAAAATTACAGTTATAAAGTAGCAACGAAAATACTTTTATGGTTGGGGTCATCACAACATGAACTGTATTAAAGGGTCGCGGCATTAGGAAGGTTGAGAACCACTGGCCTAGACATTGAGCCTCCTTCCCACCTTCTCCCTCTGTTGGAAGTGCCTTTGCCCGTTTCCCATTCTGAGGGTGGCCCCATGCTGTTAGTCTCTGAAAGGTCTCATTCTGTGAGGGGCTTCCCCTCTCCTGTGATCCTGTGGAAACACCATCCAATAAAGCATGTTGTGTGTTACTGGCTTTCTTGGTCACATCTTTTCCCTTGATCAGCCCTCAAGTCTTTCAAACCCCCTACAAACATTTCATGTATTTGTACCCAGTACAGTTTCACTCCCTATAAAAAGCTCTAACAACAACAACAAAAAATGCAATATGCTACTGCGAGCTGAAAGGAGAGTGTTAATGGGACTCAAGGAAGCAGGATCCACTGGTCCAAGATTAGTGTAGAGTCAAGGGACAGAATAGAATTTAAATAGCAAATAATGATGCCAGTACTACCTCTGCTGCAAATTATTTCAGAACACCTGATACCATAATGTACAACTCAAGTAATTGAATCATACCAAAAGCAAAGGGCCCCCTGAAGGCACATTACACAGTCCTATGATTTCTTCAAATTTACAGATGGAATATCTGAGCATCTCACCCCGGAAATTGGGTGTTGTCTGGGATCCACAGTCACATTTGTGATTCAAGACAGATTGCATGAGATAACAATAGGAACCATAAATGGTGATCTCTTTCAGAGAATTCGTCTTTTCCATTATGTAGAAACACATCGAGAGTCAAGTGCTGACCTCTAGTGGCGGTCAAGACAGGGACTCCACTGTACTTCAATGATTCCCTGGCAAATAATCCCAGATTTTTACTTGACTTTATGAGGCATTATGGTTGAGTATGTTTTTAATATGAGAGTTAAAAATACTTAAACTTTTGAAAAGTTAAAATTCCACTTGCTATTATATTTCCCTGATGATTAGTGATATTGAGCACCTCATGTACCAGCTGTATGTCTTCTTTGGAAAACCATGTTTATTCAGATCCTTCACCCATTTTTTAATCAGATGGGTTTTTGGTTTTTTGCTATTGAGTTGTATGTATTATATATATGATATTAAATTATTACCAGACATATAGCTTGCAAATATTTTCTCCCATTCAGTAGGTTGCCTTTTCATTTAGTTGATGGTTTTCTTTGCTTTGCAGAAACATTGTAGTTTGATATAATCCCACTTGTTTATATTTGCTTTAGTTGTCTTTCTTTTGGTGTCAAATACAAAAAAAATCATCGCCAAGACTGATGTCAAGGAGCATGCCACTTACGTTTCCGACTTATAATTTTATGGTTTCAACTCTTACATTCAAGTCTTTAATCCATTTTGAAATAATTTTTGTGTATGATGTAAGATAGTGTTCCAGTTCATTCTTTTGCATGTGGCTGTTCAGTTTATTAAAGAAACTGTCCTTTCCCCATTGTACATTCCTGGCTCCTTTGTCATAAATTAATTGAACTATACAAGCAGATTTATTTCTGGGCTCTCTTCATTGATCTGTATGTCTGTTTTTCTGCTAATACCATACTGTTTTGATTACTGTAGCTTCATAATAAGGTATGAAGTCAAGGATCATGTTGCCTCCAGCTTTGTTCTTCTTTCTCAATATTGCTTTGGTTAGTTAGGGTCTTTTGTGGTTCCATACCTGTTTTAGGATTCTTTGTTCTATTTCTGTGAAAAGTGCTTTTGGAATTTGATAGAGATTGCATTGAATCTGTAGATTGCTTTGGGCAATATGGACGTTTTAACAATATTAATTATTTCAGTCCATGAGCATGTAATATCTTTCTGTTTGTGTCTTCTTCAATTTCTTTCAACAATGTCTTATAGTTGGTTAATTTCCCCTAGATTCTGAAAAGGTTTATTCTGACAGCTTTTTTCAGATATTTGTAGTTTTTGTGGAGGATCAGAAATATGGAGTTCCTAATGCCATCATTTTCACTGACATCACTACCTATCAATAGTTTTAATATCTATATCAATTTCACTAAAATGTATTAAAATTTATAGAAACATATCCCTTTGAAAGTGTACTCTTATTATTTACTAGAGGCCCAATGCGCAAAATTCATGCAAGAGTAGGCCTTCTTTCCCCTGGCTGCCGGCACAGGCTTCCCTCTGGCACCCAGGACTCGGGCTTCCCTCTGGCCGCTGGCAGGCACCCAGGACCCGGGCTTCCCTCGCAGCCCTGGCTTCATCTGGAAGGATGGAAGGATGTCCGGAAGGACATCTGGTCTAATTAGCATATTATGCTTTTATTATTATAGATGCTTTTGGTATGCAATAGGTGTAACAATTTTCATTGAGGTCAAACAGTACTGTATCTTCATATTCTTGCTTTCAAATTTATGTTCACATAATTTCCTTATGAGTGTATTAGATTATTTGATTTGACCCCCATTGCTAAAGCACCCAGGAAGCATTGCTTTTTCTCGCATTTATTCATTTATGCCTTCATACATGCATTTATTCACCAACTAGTTATTAAGCACCTAGTCCATCAGGCATAGCTAAAGGTGTATGGTATATGGCAAGTAACATCTGCTGAGTGAAGCCATGATTTTTTTTAAATCAAAAGATGACTTAAGAAGCAGTTCGGCTCAGTAGTTAGTATTGCCACAAAAGGTGCATTACATTACCTTAGGACCTATAAGGACTCCCTTGTGGATCTAACTATTTTAACCATTAGATATATAATATGAACTTTGCTAGTAGATACCAGAATCCACGTCTATCCCAATGCAAGGAAAGATGTCACATTACCTGGTATGTGCAGTCATTCCCTAGGTGTGCTGAGAGTGAACCCACTGCCTCACACTCTCTGGAACTTAAAGCTTGGTGCTCATTCTGGATCCTTTCTCTACTTCTGTATTTAAATCCCAGTCTGGGACTAAGAACCCTGAATTTCATCTCCAGGCTTCCTTCTCAGACATTGACCTTTGCATCATCCTCCAATATGGCCCATCACTCAGGTTCTGGCCTTTGAATCCTTTGGATTCATGGCAGTTGTTTTAAACTCAGAAATGTTATGGTTAAGAGCAGTGGGCTCTGGAGTAAAGCAACCCAAGTGTCAGACTTGCGTGTGACAGCTACTTAACCTACATTTCTAAACCTGTTTCTTCAAGTGTAAAATGAAGACAATAGAAGTACCTATAATACAGAAATATGAGAATCAAATATAATAATGACTACAAATCACCAAGCATAGTGCCTGGCACATAGTAAGCATTGCATACACTAGTATGTTGGAATGTGATTTGTCCTCTGGCTTTTATTTTATTTCCTTTGATACAAATTGGTGTAAACTGTACTAAAATTAAAACTGTGTTCACTTTCTTGGGGAAGACTTCTCTAATCCCCAGTCCAGATCAGCTGTGTTTCTTATATTCTCTTGTGGAGCCATGCTTTTTCCTCCAGGGCACTGTATCTCATCCATAATTAGGCACTCATTTTTGTCATCATTTGATTAATTTCTGTTTCCTCCACTAGACCTCAAGTTACATGAGATCAGTAACCATGGTTTACTTATAATTGTAATCCCAGAACCTAGCATAGTGCCTGGGACAGGAGTAAATGATGGAATAAAGCATTAACTTTCATTTAAATGATTAATATGAATCCTATGCTCAAGTTAATCTATTGCATCCACAACTGACTCCTTTATTTGGCTTGTCTTTCAGTATGTATCTTTTAAACCTTACTAAATCTAACTTTCTATAAGATAAGCTCTTTAAATGGTACAAACTATAGATATGAATAGGTATAATATGAATAAGTATCCAATACTAAATAGGTATTGAGTAAATTAGTAAAAAAAAAAAAGTCATTGATCATTATGATTCTTGTGCCCAGGAACAATGAAGTTGAAGTTGCATGAAAAAATAAGAAGATCAAGTGGAAAAATTGTTATGGGAGGAGGGAGAGTATGCAAGAGCTGGAAGGTAACTCTGACTTGGCCTCATATTCTTTTGTTCTTAGTGGAAGGTTTTAGAATTCAGGAAACAAATTAGTGCTTGATAAAGATTAATTTCAATTTATCTTGTGAGCTTGAATCATCATCTTGCCTTGTAAATATTTACCATTCTTCTATTAGCTGTGTATTCCCCTGACATTCACACTTTATTCATCATCAGCCTCTGTTATGACCTGTAATTGCTAATAAAGATGGGTAAAAGCACCACTGCTTGGGGTTAATCACTATGGAAATGACACTCCTTCCTGCTCCTTGTGAAAATAACTTTTGACTCACTTTCGTCTACTCTGAGGCAACTCACCTCTTTAGAGATGGAAGATGAATTCCAGAAAGCTCCATGTGAAATTGAATGAAATAGAATAGAAGAATCAATTTAATTACTGCTGCTCTATATCAGGATAGAAATTAAGCTCATCCATGAGGCACAGAGATCCAGGTGCTGATGTATAAAACGAGTTCACTCTGATTTTGTGGTCTCTGATATGTTAAGGAAGAGTTTGATCTCATTCAGAAAGTAGGCCAGCATTTTGTTAGTTTCTTGCACCAAGGGAAAGCAGTCGGTCTCCCTTTTAAGCATCCTAATCTTGTTTTTATCTAACTTCAACAATGTACATATCAGTGTAAATAAAAACTAACATTGAAGTTATACGTGAGATTTTGAATACTCAAGATTCACATTCTCCAAATTGCATAACTGGCTGTATTTTCTACAGTTTTCCCTTCCTTATCCACTACTTCTCACTGGAAGGTCCCACAACTGTACAAAGTGAGCAGGTCCCAGACTGAAACCATTGCCTTTCCTTGCTGGTCTGCCCTCTCTATTTACTGGGTCAGTAAATGACTCCCTACCCAGCGAGGTGACAAAACCTTTGAGAATGATCCTGAAGAAACTGAGAATATAATCAAAGAGAACACACAGAGGCAAAATCTATTTGCTGACCAATTTGTTCTTACATTTGGTAACATTAGCATGGTGCTAGGGCTGGAAGTGAGAGGAAGACAAAGCACCGTGCCTTCCCTCAGAGAACTGATGGAGTGGGAGAGGCAGGAAAGGGAGGAACTAAAACCTCTCTGATGCTCTGATTGGACATCACAGTGGGCCATGGAGCACACGGAGGGCCTCAAAGAAGGCCCCACAGGCCTCCTTCCCCCAACCCCTTGTAATCATTTTGGGTGTAATGTTTGGGTCCCTCCCGCATTCCCTCTCTGATTCTAACTTTTTGCTTATATGCCCCTTAAAATTTTGAGAGACCATTCTCTCCACATTCTAAACTTGGTATCTAATCTTTTTGTTTGTTTATATGTTAATGTTCACCCAAAGATTATTTTTCCCATTGAGTTTTAGAGAGAGAGGGAGGGAGGGAGAGAGAGAGAGAGAAAGAGAGAGAGAGACATCTTTGTGAAAGAGACACATTGATTGGTTTCCTCCCTCCACATGCACCCCAACTGGGGCCAAAAATTGAACCTGCAACCCAGATACATGCCCTTACCTGCAACCCTTCAATGTGTGGGCTGACACTCTAACCACTGAGATACCAGCCAGGACAGTATCTAAATATTTTTATGAGAATAAACAGATGCAAAGAATACAAAATTTTCAGCATAGTACAAACATTGGCATGTTAAAATAAAACAGTTTTAACACCCTTTTAAATGTATGCAAAGGAATTTAAATGTCACAGAAATCTAAAAATACCCTCTTCTCCACCCCCCCCCCCACACACACACATACACATACTCCTAAAACAGTTTCCTTGCACCCAGGCCCTAACTAGTTTGAAGAATGCCATTCTACAGGGCTATTTCTATTACTTCTTGTGTATTTTTTGTATGACTTCTTAAGTATTCTTTGTATCACCCAGTACCCATGTGCCAGACCTTGACTAAACACTTCACATGTATCATCTCACTTAATTCTCAGCAGTCCTCTGAGCTCAGTATATTATCTGTATTTTGAAGAAAGTGAGGCTAAGAGATGGGATTTAAATCCAGATTTTTCTGAATTCATACCCTGTGCTCTTAACTTCTACGTTATACTTAGAATTCACTGCAACCAAGGGATTTTGGTGTTAAAATCTATGTGGAACACCTTGAAGAGAATGTGTAACTTCCAGTACCACTCCCAGCACCTCCTACCTGCTTTGCTTTTCTGCACAGCATTTACAGCATCAGATAGACTGTATGTTTTACTTAATTTACTTATTATTAAGCTTCCCTACTCAGCCAGCCCAGAATATAGGCTTCAGGAGTGCAGGGATTTTATCTTTTTGCCTAGCACATAGTAGGTGCTCACTTAATATTTGTTGAATAATGAACAGAACTTGCTGCTAGAAAGCCAATAATGGTGAGAGATTCTAGATATACTACAGGCTGCTAAGTGCTCTCATCATCCTTCTTGGCTTCTGCTATAATTAGGTAGCAGTATGAGGTATAGATCAAATCTACTGACTTTGGACTGAAGGATTTTTATGTACCAGTCAATATCAAGGAAAGAAGGATCTAATCACACACCTAAAGTGCTTGCTGAGCAGCAAGCTATATTTACCTCTTTCAAGTTACTAAGGAGAATACAGAACAGGTAGCCTTGTTTGTTATAAAGCTATGGTAGGGAGGTGGATGCATCTTTGAGCCATTACAGCCTACTGTTCATGGCTGGGAGTTTGAGCACATCAAGGCATGCTTGGAGGCCTGGAGGCAGCCTCCCAGAAGTCCACCAAGCCTGAAGAGCATTCCAGAAAGAAATCCACGTCATGTACCCTGCTGGGGCAGCCACTGCCGGGTAAATCTGATGAACCAGTGGGGCAGCCTGATGGAAGCCTATCTGGGGGTGGCAGAGACTCCTTGAAAAGAATGCCATCTCAGGAAAGAAAGAGCCAAGCATAATGAGCTTGACCTAGGAGCAAAGCTTTAGGGGTCAGAGAGGATGGAGAGTCTAAGTATAGGGTCATTACTGCTAGTCTCTGACTCACCTCTGAGCACGCGTTTGGTCCTTTAGAAAGAGATCTATAAGAAAAGATGGAAGGAGCTTATCTATCAAACTTTGACACTCCCTGGAGGCTCTAACAGAGGGTATCACAAAAAGGAGGGAGCTATCCCCTATATCCAGCCTCTACCTCTTAGTGGCGCACAGACCAGCAGGCACTGGTGATTCCCTCAAGTCTCCAGATGAATAGCATAGGTGGCTTCTTGGCCTGGGGGAGTAATTCGAACACTTGGTCACCGACTACTTAGCAAGGAGACCTGCTCTCCCTGCTGGGCCTGGTGGGGCCACAGAATAGCAGCAGAGCAGCCCTGCCCAGCTGAGAACCAGAGGAGCTGCAGCAGCAGAGCCTAGCATGCCGAGTTGTGCCTGCAGTTGACCATGGACGTGCCCACTGAGTGAATGAAAGCAGTGTCATTCACAGGGTGGAAATTTGGTTTGTTGGAGCAACACTGCTACATGAGGATGAACTCAGTCCTGGATCCTGGGAGACTTTCCCAGGGGGGACTCCTAAAAGGACTTGGGTGGTGAAGACTTTACAGGGAACTCAAGTTCTTGAGTCACTTGAAAAGGGCCAACGCCCGGTATTGGGGATTAGAGAACAAGCTTTGAGTCTCTTATTTCACCAACCAACCCTCTTGCCAATTGTCCCACCATTCACTAGTGTCTCTCTCCTCCTCCCTCCCCATCCTCCCCAGCTTCCTAACTCAAATTCCTTTGCCTCAGAGAGACTACTTAAATTAGGCGAAAGAGGGAAACACGCCAGTTTAAAGTTACAGCAAATATGTACAAGATAAGTAACTGCTGAGCCTTCGCAGGTGTATTTGATTAACTAAAATGTCTCCTTCAGACAGCATGCAAAGGGGGAGTAAAGACTTTTAGGCAGTGGGAGGATAGGGGAAAATATTTGCTTATCTCATGCAAACACTGTTATGATTAAGTGGTGTGACCCAGCCATGAAAAACTTGGATTAAATGAGCCTTAAACTTTAAGCTTCTTGGAATGATTATGCTGTACAATGTGAAAGGCAGATTTATTCCCTAACGAAGGCCATGGATGAGACTCGTACCACGAGTCTCACCCTGTGATATGGCACTTTTGACATGGAGCAAAACGTCACTTTATGTTGGATAAATGGTTTTTGAACAGTGGCGGCAAATAGCAGGATAATTTTAGACTTTTAAGGATGATGAGGATATCTATCCATTCATAACTGTACCTGGTATTTTCATTGTGCTCTTCCACAAAGAGCTCCACACACTTTGAGAAAAAATGATCTCATTTATCTTTACAAAGTCTCAATGAGACAAGAGCTTCAGTACATGATGGATTGACACAGAAGCCTTCCTCTTGTCACTGCTCCCAGATACCCTCTGAGGTAGCTGGGGACTCCAATTTATCAGCTAACAAATGAAACATGGTTATACTATTGTAGGGAAAAAGATGACATATGAAAAATAGATGCTTTACTCATAGAAAGATTTTATGATAAAGACTTATAAATAAACATAGGAAGGGGCTGAGCTAGGCCTATGAGGCTGCTATTTATGTGAATTTTTAAGGGAATAAAGAAATAGAAATATTGGTAATTTCCTTCCCAACTCTATACCCACACTTAGAGAACATTGCCCCCTTTTCTTCCCAGGAGTTGGATCCTACAGTTCTTGCTAAGGTAGTGGGTATTTGTGATTCCAGATCCCTAGTCAGAGCCAGCTAGACTTGGGTGAGCGTCTGACCCAGCTGGGTCTATTCGATCCTTGCTCCAGGAATTTGGAATAGGGGCATAGCAAAAACTGGGACGTGGGCAGAACAAAGATAGTTTCCCTCTCCCCATCTCTATCTACTTTTCTGGGACCATGGGGTTTTCCTGAGAAGCTATAAATTGGTTTTAAAAGGAAACCTAGATTTAAAACAACCGAAATATTTATCAACAGGGGACTGATTAAATCATGGGACGTCTATGTTATGGTACATGATGCTGCAGAATGAAAAGAATGAAACTTTTTATGAACTGATCATTCCTGAGAAAGATCTCCAAGGTATATTGTTAAGAGAACAATGCAAAGTGCAGGATAGGAGTTATAGTACACCACCGTTTGTATAATAAGGAAGGAAAATATAATATATGCTTAGACCTTTACCTTTAATATACTTATTATGTCAGGGCTTACGTCTATTATTTTATTATTTGTTTTCTGTTTGTGTCTTCTGTTTCTTACTCCTCCATTTTCCTTTTCTTGTCTTCCTGTGGGTTACTTGAATAAAATTTTCATATATATATATATATATATATATATATATATATACATATATATATATATATCACAGTCTACTGATATTCTACTGATACTCTTTTATCAATTTGAGTGAAGTGCAGAAACTTGACTCCCATTTGGCTCCCATTATCCTCCTCACTTTTAGATATAATTGTCTTGAGTATCAGATAATGTTATAATTTTTATACTAATCATCATATGTAATTTAAAAACTAATGAGGAGGATAATCTATTTTATTTACTCATATTTCTGCATTCTTCATTTTCGCTCCTTCCTTCCTGATGATCTAAGATTCCTTTCTTCATCATTTTCTTTCTTTATCTGAGAATATTTTTATTTTCCCTTAATTCCTGAAGTATAGTATCACCAAACACAGAATTTACAGCTGACAGCTCTTTATTTTTAACACTTGAAAAATGTTGTGTCACTTCTGGCCTCTGTTGTTTCAGATGAAAAATCTGCTGTCATTTGAATTGATGTTCCCTCATAAATAATGTGTTGTTTCTCTGTCTGCTTTTGAGGGTTTTGTTTTTTGGGTTTTTTTTTGTGTGTGTGTGTGTGTTTTTGTCTTTAGCTCTCAGAAGTTTAATTATGATGTGTCTTGGCATGGATTTCTTTAGATTTATCCTATTTATGGTTCACTCAGCTTCTTGATCTGTAGGTTTATAGGTTTGCCAAGCTCGGGGAATTTTTACTCATTATTTCTCTGAACAGTCTTTTGATGCCGCTTTCTTTCTTTCCCTTTTAGGACTCTAATGCTATACATGTTGGATCTTTTGTTACAGCCGTACAGGTTCCTGAGACTCTGTTGTTTATTTTCTGTTTATTTTCTCTCTGTTGTTCAGGCTGGTTAAGTTCCATTGATCTGTCCTCACCTTCGCTGATTCTATCCTCAGTCAGCTCCCTCTACTACAGAGCTCTTCTAGTTTGTTGAAGCATTTGTGCTATTTTCCAGTTCTGTAATTTCCACTTGGTTCTTTTTTTATAATTTCTATTTCTTTGGTGAACTTTCTATTTTTTTTCACTTGTTTCAAGAGAATTTGTAATTGCTTGCTGAATCTTTTTTATTAGAGTTACTTTACAATACTTACCAATAAATCCAATATCTGGTTCATCTCAGTGTGGAAGTCAGATGATTATCTTTTCTCATGTAACTTGTGATTTTCTTGGTTCTTGGTACAATGAGTGATATTCATGTGGACATTTTGGCTGTTGTATTAAGAGACTCTGATTCCTATTTATATATATTTTTTTTATTTTAATGGGCAGCTACTCTGGATTTAACATGCAGTTTCTAGCTTGTGGTCCCTAACCAATTCATCTTCTCTTTCTCCTTTCAGGGTTCTCTTTTACTTGTCTCTTGCATTGTTTCCAAGGCTTTTTAGTCTTGCTTAGCAGGGAGGATCAGAGAAAGACAACCCTGTACTGTCTTGCCCAGATGAGAAAGTCTGGATATATGCTTATAGAGGTAGGTGATCTCTCTAGAAGGGTACACAGGGAATTGCTTTCCCCTGAAACAGAACTTGGAGATCTGATGTATGAGGGAGATTTTTTGTATACCTGTTTGTTTGATCTCATTTTAATCAGGTAAATATATTATCTATTCAAAAATAAAAATAAAATATAAGTGAAGAAAAAAAATGTCTTCTAACTCAGCCTTGTTTTCAAGAGCACAACCAAGGATTACAACAGGTCAAGCAGCGTATGCATTCAACAGTTGGTAATTTTATTAAATTTCACTGACTTTTAATTTCACTACATTTTGACTGCTTTAATTCGGATCCCTGAATATAACAATAATATTATGAGTAGTTTTTCAGCCTGCTCATACACTTTGAATAACTTCCAGAATACAAATGTGTAATTTAGATAGAAGCAGATGCTCTTGGCAGCATACTAGTACCCTAATCAGCTGAAAAAATAATATTTGTATGACATTAAAACAAAATTAATAGGAAGATGTTGACTACATGAAAAGACTTTAGGTTGTAATTATTAAACTTGCAAACAGCTCGGCATAATTAGTGCCTTAATTAGGATATGACCTGAATTTTTAGCTTACAGAATTAATAAAGGCAATTAAAAGTCACATTTGTAAAGTGAATTTTAAAACTTACAAGGTAGTTAGTTAGACATCACTTTTTTTTTTCAATTTGGAGAGCATCTTTGTAGGTATTAAGCTTATAATACAATTACTTTAATTCCCAACTTCCACCCCAGCACAATGTCTCAGCACCAAAGCTTCAAAAGTCAAGTTTAGTGACCCTCGTTCAAGGGTGTCCAGGCACAGGGCTGCGCAGCTCCCAGGCACACACCTGGATAGCTCTAGGACCCAATAAAATGGCAAAGACTCTTTCTCTCCCCACTACCTTACGTGAAATATAAGCTGGAAGATTGACACTGACTTTGGTCAAACTTTACCATTTTCACAGAACTGTTTGGATTCAAATGGTAGTTTCCACCACTGTCACTTATTCTTCAACACATGCTCCTTGAAGGCCTTTTGGGTCCTACAGTTTACCACATAGTGAAGGTTCCAATACAAAGCTAAAGAATTTTTCCATCAATAGATAAAAAGAGAGAATTCAATAAATTTTGGTGGAGTAGTGATTTAGGAAAAAATAAATGTGAAATCATACCTTCATTCCTCATGTTAAACTCCAGATTGACCAAAGATTTAATTTAAAAAATGTAAAATCATAAGTGTACTAGAAGAAATGGGTTAATCCTATATAATACAAGGCTAATATGCAGATTGTCCCCTCAGGAGTTCGACTGGCCGCTATGATGTGCACTGACCACAAGGGGGCGGCACAGAACTAAGTAAGGCCTCGACCAGCAGCCGGCAGCCAGCGGAAGGAAGGCCCCAATTGGCCCTGATTGCCAGCCAGGCCTAGGGACCCTACCCGTGCACAAATTTTGTGCACCGGGCCTCTAGTATTTTCATAATATTGTAATTGGGAGAGGCTTTTTAACCATGACAGATAAGATAAAATCCATAAAGTAAATGACTAACAAATTTATCCACTTAAAAATTCTAAACTTACATACATCAAAAAACCCCATAAGTTTTAAAAACCTAATTCAGGGCCAAATAAGAAGTAACTGATTAAAAATAAACTTTCATTTATATTTTGATTCATTTTTCTTTCTAACAGCATAACTTTATTCCTCAATAAATAAGGACATAATTGAAAATGTACATCATGTTTTATGTACAAGGAAATTAACTCTAGGGAAAAATTAAAAGAATGTACATGTTTTTAAAAATAGCTAACAAGGTAATTAGAGAATAGCCATAGCATTAAAAATCAAAATATTTAATAACACCAGTATACTTTTATGATACGACCTTGTTAAAGTGAAAGAGAATATAGATGAATCCAATTTAAGTTTAAAATGTCTTATTTAAACAGGAAAAAAAGACTAGAAGGAAAAAAATATCAATGATAATTATCATTAGAGATAGAATTATGGATATATGTTATTTTTATTTCTGGTAGTTTCCAATTTTTCTATAATAAGTAAATTATTTTTGTACTCAGTCCTTTAAAAAATAATCCTTGGAGGTTTAAATAAAAAACTGTTTCAAATTTTCCCAAAAATAGCTAACTTGAAACTAGATCAGATATGAAAGATCAAAACTGAAGAGTTAAAAAGTATAGCATACAATATAGCAACAAACCCCCCTTTTAAAAAAAAGATTTGTTGAAACTATATTATATGGGTTATGGGCTTAATCACAACTCCTATTCATTCACAGTGAGATCTCTCTCTCTCTCTCTCTCTCCTCCTCCCCTTCCTACTCCTTCTACTCTTCCTCTTCCTCCTCTCTTTCCCTCCCTTTCTTCCCCCCACCCTTCTCTTACCCCTACCTCTCTCATTGTAGGCTTACAACATAGGCTGCCCTTTCCTAAGGCCCAGCATCATGAGACAGTTCTTTCATAAAAATCAGTGTTGGCCTCTCTATTCCTAACTGCCTGTGTTTATGGAACAGGGAACATGAGCTCCCAAACTGAGATTATCTGGTCTTAGCAGAGAGCAAATATCTTTAATTGAAGGCCCTTGCAAATCACAAAATAACCATCTCTAGTAGTACAGGATATGTCATCATTGAACTGCCTCTGTACCTGTAGGTTTTCTTAATTTCTTCATTTGATGCTCCCTTATGCAGACCAAGAATTTCATACAGAGCTTCTCCAGAGGTTGACATAGTCCGCTGTCTTTGGTTAGGGACGTTACATGCCATTTTCTCCTGCTGTAAAACCAAAAGGGGGAAGTAGCCATGAAGGTTATGCATACTGGATCCTAAAAGGAAGATAGTTCATGTCTGGCCTTTTGCAAAATGACAACCTGAAGTACATTTTTATACCAGCTGCAAAATGAGGGAGTAAAGGGTTAGGATTGCCAAAAGGAGAACTTCAAGTCAGTATGAAAGGCTACAGGCAGCTATACAAATGGAATACGGTTTTGTCCATATGGCAAAATAGAAGCAAGATGTTATCTAAGTATTCAACTAATTCAGAATTATTGAGAAACAATCCTCATAGGTCAGGCATGTGTAGATTTATTTTTAAATAAATCTGTAGAACTTGTAGAACTCCTTCCTTGTCTGCTTTCCAAAGTTAGCCAACAATGGAAATAATCATCCATTTTGCCTTGACCTATTGGCCTAACACAGGGCAAGAGTTTAAAAAAAACAAAAACAACTTTTTGTAAGTATTAAGGAAAAAATCCTGGCCTTATCTGGGAGCCAGGTTAGAACTGCTGGAGCTATGTGATACCAGAGGCCCCACAGTGCTCATGGGCTCTGCCCCTGAGATAGCTCCTTTCCCTGAAGTCTATCCGGAAAGAGTTGTGCTATCCCAAGTCCCAAGGACTATCTTCCTGCTATGTTCTGGCTCTAGGAAGGGCCAGGCAGAGTAGCAAGCACACTAGGGGCATTCCTGCACCCACCACTTGACCTCTCCACGCCTTAATGTCTTCACCCGTAACATAAGGATAAAAAAGACATCATAAGGACATCTTAAAGATTTAGAAATAATGCATCTGATATACCCAGAATATAGTAAGTTCAAAGGAAAATGTAAATATCTTTATTAAAGGCGGCACAGTGTATAAATCAGGGAGTGCACTGTAGTCAGACCCTCTGGGTTGGGTTGTTGGCCTTGCCATGACCCAGCTGCATGGCTTTCCCTATCTGTAAATGGGAGAGAAAAAATGAGCCTAAACACAAGAATTAAATCAATTAATATATTAAACAAAAATGAACACCATTGTTCATAGCAGAAGTATTCATAAAAGCTAAAAGGTGGAAACAACCCAAATGTTCATAAAGCGATTAATGAAAATGTGGTGAGTACATACAATGGGATATTTTTCTGTGATAAAAAGAAATGGAATCCTGACACCTGCTACAATATGGATGAACCTTGAACATTATGCTAAGTAAAATATGCTAAGCCAGTCACAAAAGAACAAATATTGTATGGTTCCTCTTATATGAGGTAACTTGAATAGGCAAATTCATAGAGACAGAAAGTAAAATAGAGGTTACTGGGGGCTGAAGGGGAGTGGGGAATGGGGAGTTATTGCTTACTGGGTACAGAGTTTCTTTTTTGGGATGATTAAAAAGTTCTGGAAAAATACAGTGATGATGGTTTAAAATCATAGTGATTATACTTAATGCCACTCACTGTACAACGTTCACTGAGTCTGGCATCTCAGGGGCCTCTAAAACCATCCTGATCCACCAGGCAACATTGGGCAAGCTCTGCTCTTGCCTGTGTTGGTTTGGTTATTAGCCTGCTGGGAGCAGAGCTGGAAAGTTGGTTCCCACCAAGCCCACCTGACACTGGGACGTACCCGTTGGGCTCTGCTGCTGTCAGCTCTATTTCTATAGATTCCCTAAGTTGAGCATGAGTGTCTCCACATCCCTGACAACACATTCTGGGCCCTGCTAGTCATTCATTCACATTCATTCACTGATAACACTTGCTACACAAGGACCAAAGCCAAGAGATAAATGATGATTTTCAAGGAACTTGTGGTCAGAGGAGCGGACAATCTAAGCAGTTTTTATGTGTGTGTGTTTTTCTGTTGCTGTTGTTGTTGTTGTTTTGCTTTAATGGTAAAATATAACATAAAGCTTACCAGGATAATTATAGATTTTTCTTAAATCACTGCACATAGTCTTCCTTTAAATTGAATGTGACTTCTAGGTATTTGGGGATGAATACTTTGGGGAAAATTACAAGGGAATATTAAGAGATTCAAACCAAACAGATTCAGATGTATTGTGTAGATATTACTAGTATGGATAAAAGGAGCAGTGATTCCCAGTAGAGGCACATGCCCGGGTTGTGGGCTCAATCTCCAGTGTGGGGCGTGCAGGAGGCAGCCGATCAATGATTCTCTCATCATTGATGTTTCTCTTTCTCCCCCCTCTCCTTTCCTCTTTGAAATCAATAAAAATACATTTTTTTAAAAAAGAAGCAGCAGAGATAAATTTGGGTCAACATGCTTCCATAAAGAAAGTGTAGCTAGCTAGTCAAGAGCACTAAGAAGAAAAGTATGGCAAATAGTTACCTTTGCTTTATCTATTTTTCTCTATATTCAGCATTCAAAAGAAAGTTGTAATTTGAGGGGAAAAATGTATTCACTCTTCATCTGTATCATGAAATAAGACAGATGTCAGGGTTCCCAAAAATCAACTGATAGTCCTAAAATCAATTTTAACAAGGCACAGACATACACAATCTTCACTTTGAGAGCATCCTACTCCATGACCAGCTTTAATTCCCTCATATTTGGGTCTTGCTGTCCCAGGAAAAAGATGTACATAGTATTGAAGATAATCTGCTAAACATATTATGTTAACACCCACAGCAGACAATTCAGTTACTTATTTTTCAAAATCTGCAGTGCAGGCCTGGTCTTTAGGGAGATTGCAAATTAATATGGGATGCAAAACTGATAGCCCAATAATGAAACTAGTGTTCAGGGTTAAACTAGTACTAAGTATAGAGGGCAAACTGAACGAGAAGGAATCTTCTGGAGGACAGGGATTCAGCTTTGAGTCCTGGCATTGTGCCTGGCACCTATTAGGTATGCAATAAATGTCTGTTGGGTAATTAAATGAAAGAAGACTTTCTGGTTTGGGGGTTGAAAGAAGAGGGACATTTTGACAGTTTGACTGGAACATTTTTTTTCTAAGGCTGCCTCCTTCAAAGTTATCTCAGGTGTGGAACAACAGAGGTGGGGTCAGTTGGGGGCTACCATTTCCAGAGAATAGTACTGGAAACAGCCTGGGTTTTATCCTTCCCTGTCCCATGGCCATCCCTCTACGCACTCCTCTTCCCAATGGAAAAAAGGAAGGCAGATTGCATCTCTCAAATAATTTCATACATAGAAACTCACACCAGCAAAGACATCATAACTGGCTATTCCTTTGTTTTATGTATTTTTTCAAATCATCTCTTCAATTATAAATCTAATCACACTGTAATCTGTACCTAAGTGAAATATGGTAGCTGACTTGCTCTGTGATGTGGGTTGAATAATATTCAGAATGGGTTGTTATAGGGGAGTTTGGAAATTTTTTATTCTATCTATCACCTTCTTTGCCTTATTCGCCAAAGATTTCCTTTCAGTCTTTAATCAAAGTTGGTCAATGTGGTTAGAGGTTGGCTAACTACAAACTGAAACACAAAGCAACCAAAAGACTGCAAGGTTGCTCTCTGCACATCCAACAGCAACAACTTCTACTTTCCCTGTTTCCTTGCTGAGCTAGAAACCAGACTCTTCATATATTATTGATATAGACAACATTTAGTTTCAAATTCAATAGAGTAATACATTGAAACCCTTAGTTGTTTTAATGTGTAAAAATATATAATGCTCTGAGAACATACAAACTACAGAGTAATAGTGAAAACATTCCCTAAAAACTCTCCTTAAATAACCTTAAATAATGGACTCATACCCTTATTTAACACCTTATATAAAATATATAATTTTATGAATTCTTTTTCTGTAGCCTTTGAATTCTAATATTCCTATGCAAAATTCAAGTCATTATTATTTATTCATAGTCTCTCATCCATAAGCTATCCAATGGAGTAAAAAATGTCATGTAGTTATTAATTTAATCTTGATCATCCAGTACTTGATACTTAATCTTCTGGACTTAAATTAGTTCTAGCTGCATTATAATTCATTAATATCATAATTTCTTAAAGCATTGATTACTATACAGTCACTACCAAACCATATGTTGTCACCCTGTCCCTTATAGGTATAATTGAAAGAAGATTCAGCATGCTGCTGCTGATAGGTATCCAATGCAAAATAAACGCATATTTTAAAGGTTCTACAAATGCTGTTCTAAATTCTTTACGTTCACTTGAAATGTTCCTTTCAAAAAAAAAAAGAAGCTTCATCTATATCTATTATGTGAATTCTGAAAAATGCGAAAAAAATCAAACAATGCTTTTCTTGGCAGGGTCCCTTCATAGTTGAGAAAAAGAAAATGGTCAGGGGAGATAATCATTAAACACAGCAAAAACTCTTTTGATGGCTTGGATTGGGGAAACCAACATGCTCTACTATTCTGTTATTACTTCTGTAATTCCTTCATAGGACTCCATTTATTGGAGAAAAATCTCCTTATTCAAATTGTGTATCTTAAAGCTAAACACACATTCAAAAAGCTAATTCTGTTTTAAGATAATAATTATTCCTAGCATAATTACTTATTTACTATTGAAAAATAATTCTCTCTTAATTGCGTTGGTACTTATATAAACAGCAACCTCAAGACACACAACTCAGAAATGTTACAATACGCACAGTACCTGTTCCTATAACTCCGATTCTGTGTTCTCAATCAGGAACAACGTGACGTTTTTAATTGGTCTGGAAATAGATGTGCAAAGAAATACAGGAAGGCAGAACCGAACGGATCTGTTCCATACCTGTTCCACTGTTTCAAAGCAAACAGTTGCTCCTTTCCATCGTTCCCATATGGAGTTAAGCAGGTCAATGGAGTCAAGTTACTTTTCATTTGTTACTCTCTCAGCCAATTGGTTATCCCTCTGGAAAACATAACAAAGAGAGAATAAAACATGCATGACCATAAAGGTTGCCGTTACAAGGCATCTAGTGATCCCAAAATAATGCTACCTCTATTTTGTTCATTAGTCAGCTGGTACTTGGTTTAACCAAATGCTACAATGGAACTGCCACCAGGTTTTCACCAGAACTTTACATTAAGAAAATGTGCTAATCTCCTGATATGCAAATTGAATTCTTATAATATTTTTATTGAGATATAATTGACAAAACATTATATTAGTTTCAGATATACAACATAATGATTGATTTTTTTATATATTGCAAAATGATCACCACAATAAGTGTTATTAACATCCACCACCTTACATAGTTACAAAAATTTTTTCTTGTGACGAGAATTTTTAAGATCTATTCTCTTAGCAACTTTCAAATGTGTAATACAGTATTAACTATAGGCACCATGCTATATATTACATCCCCATGACTTATTTTACAACTGGACGGTTGTACCTTTTGACCCCTTTCATCCATTTTGCCCAACCCCCAGCCCCCATCTCTGGCAACTGCCAATCTGTTCTCTATATCTATGAGTTCTGTTTTGGTTAGGATTTTTTCTTATCTATATATATAAAAAGCAAGGTGTCCCCTCGGGAGTTGGACTGAGAGACCTGGAGTTCTATCGCTCACTATGACATGTGCTGACCACCAGGAGGCTCTGGCCAGCATCCGGCAACTGGGAAAGGGAGGCCCCAGCCAGCAGCCAGAAGGCCCCGACCGGCCCTGATCACCAGCCAGGCCTAAGGACCCTACCCGTGCATGAATTTCATGCACTGGGCCTCTAGTTCAACATATAAAAGAGATTGTATGGTATTTGTTTTTCTCTATCTGATGTCACTTAGCATAATGCCATCAAGGTCCATCCATGTTGTCATAAATGTCAAGATTTCCTTTTTTATTTTAATAGCCAAATGAGACCCCAGTGTGAGAGAGAGAGTGTGTGTGTGTGTGTGTGTGTGTGTGTGTCACATTCTCTTTATCTGCTCATCCATTGATGGACACAGGTTATTCCCATTTCTTGGCTATTGTAAATAATGCTGAAATGAACATAGGGGTGCATATATCTTTGAAAATTAGTGGGTTTTTTTTGTTTGTCGTGGTTGTTTCAGATAAATACCCAGAAGTGGAATTGTTGGATCATATGATAGTTCTATTCTTAATATTTTGAGGAACCTTCATACTGTTTTCCAGAGTGGCTGAACCCATTTGCAATCCCACCAACAGTGCACAGAGGGTTATGTTTTCTCTACATCCTTACCAGCCCTTGTTATTTCTTACCTTTTTGATAATAGCCATTTTAACAGGTGTGAGGTAATATCTCATTATGGATTTGATTTGCATTTACCTGATGATTAGTAATGTTGAGCACCTTTTAATGTACCTGTTAGACATCTGTATGTCTTCTTTGAAGAAATATCTACTCAGATTCTCTGCCCATTTTTAAATCTGATTATTTGGGGTTTTCTGCTGTTGAGTTGTATGAGGTCTTTGTATTTTGGGGATATTAATCTTTAATTAGATATGTGATTTGCAAATATTTTCTTCCATTTGGCATGTTGCCTTTTCATTTTATTGATGGTTTCATTTGATGTGCAGGATTTTTTTTAATTTGATGTAGTCCTACATGTTAATTTTTGCTTTACTTGCCTTTGTTTTTAGTGTCAAATCCAAAATATCATTGCCGAGACCAATGTCAAGGAGCTTACTGCCTGTCTTTTCTTCTGTGAGTTTTATGGTTTCAGGTTTTACATTCAAGTTTTTAATCCATTTTAAGTTGATTGTTGTGTCTGGTGTAAGACAGGAATCCAGTTCCATTCTTTCACATGTGGCTGTCAGTTTTCCAAACATCATTTATTGAAGAGACAGTTCTTTCTCCACTATATATTCCTGGTCCCCTTGTCATAAATTAATAGGCCACACAAGTGTGGCTTTATGTCTGGGCTCTCTATTCTCTTTCATCTTTGTGTCTGTTTTTAATGCCAATACTGTATGTTATGATTATTATAGCTTTGCAATATAGTTTGAAATCAGGGAGCATGATACCTCCAGCTTTGTTACTCTTTCTCAAGATTGCTTTTGCTATTCGGGGTCAAAGTAGGTTCTTCTAAATTTTCTTTTCTTTACGTCTAAGGCTAGAAATAATCATTTGCTTTAAAGTTACTGGAAAGACCATGTAACATTAATAAGGAGAAAACTGTAATTGCTCAGTATATAATTCAACTATTTTTATATCTGAACATTTTATCCTAACCTTAGTCAAGAAGAACTGAATCACAGTTACCCACATCTTCGTCAAGGTGACTGAGGTGGTTTTAAAGAATTAAGGGATCTCTTGTTAAAACAATACCCAACTCTCAGATGCAAAAACGAGAGAATAGTTTCTGTGATTTCAGGTAAGATTCTACGGACAGAAAAAGTCTTAAATCAACTGAGACAGGTGTTACTCCTGAATTTGGCACAGTGGGTCTGTCTGGCTCCTGAAGCTCAGCAGAGTTGAAAGGTGCTGCTTAGCTTGACACCTAGCTTGGGGCTATTTTGTGTGAACATTTTAGCACTCTGATCTCTAGATGGCACTGTTTTGTTTTGTTTTAGATACAGTATAAAGGAACAAAAGGCTATTTCTCATAGATCCTGATTTCCAACCAGAGTTTAGGAAGCAGCCCTTTGTCATGCAGAGAATTAGGGGGAGGGGAGGAAACAAAAGACATTTAGATCTAAGTTCCAGAATCGCTGCAGCTTTAGGACAATGTCCTTTGATGAAATAAAAGTAGTTGATGGGTTAATGTGATGAGATTAAGGGTGACTTTTTTTAAAATTACAGTTTCTCAAATTCAGTGTAATAAATTATTTAGTAAAATTCATTATTTTATACAATTAACTTTCTTCTTAAATCATTACTTTTAATTTTTAAAATATTGAAAAAACCATGAGTTTTGAAATTTCTTTAAGTATTGCAAAACTCATAGGTGAAGTAGAACTGTAGCTATGTTTCAGAGAGCAAACACAGTTTCTTATTTATCTAGTCACTCAGCAATTACTCACCTACTAGGATCCAGGGGCTAAATGCTAGAAATATACTAGTAAACAAGACCAACCACAGATTCTGGGTTTGTGGGTCACAGAGTTACAGCCTACCAAGAGAGACAGATATTAATGAATGAATACTCAAATAAATATAAAAGTGAGACTTTGGAGAGATGCAACAAGGCCATGCAAATCAGTGGAACAAGGGAGATCAGAGAAAGCCTCCCAGAACAAAAATAACCAAGGAGGGATATGAAAAGAATTAGATGTTGAGGTTGCTGGTAGAATCAAATATATTCTAGGCAGGTGAAAGAGCATGGTCAATGGCCCTCATGCTAAAATTAGAGAAGTAAAAGAGACGTGCTGACGTGCTTTCATACATAGTGCATAGAATGGCAGCATATGCCTCTACAAATATGACTTCTGATATATCCTCTGAAGATACAGCCAGAGGTTAATGGGATCATATTCCACTTAAACAGGTGAGGCTTTCCAGAAGTGGTGAGCTTCAGTGATGTTTGTAAAAGGAAATAACTCATGGTAAGCCCATAAATAATTCCCCAAAGCAAAATGCACCAACTATATTGTAAAAGCATTGCCAATTAAGTCATTTGGGTTTGAAGAGGCTGACTTAGAAGATATTGCAAGATTGAAACAAAGTGGCCTTTCTGTGATGTAGAAAATTGGAGAGAGAATGGTGTGTGTGTGTGTGTGTGGGGGGGGGGGGTTAATTGCTAATTTTCCTGATGTATTCTATTTATGGAATCTGCACTACTCCTTTATTCACTACTAGAGGCCCAGTGCATGAAATTCATGCATGGGGGTGGTCCCTCAGCCCAGCCTATACCCTCTCCAATCTGGGACCCCCCCCCCCGGGGGATGTCCAACTGCCCGCAGGGATTGGGCCTAAACTGGCAGTCGGACATCCGGGACCACTGGCTCCTAACTGCTTGCCTGCCTGCCTGCCTGCCTGATCACCCCCTACCTGCTCCCCTGCTGGCCTGTTTGGCCTGAACTGCCCTCCCCTGCTGGCCTGATTGTCCCTAACTTCCTCTGCCTCAGCCTCCGCCACCTTGGCTTTGTCCGGAAAGACATCCGAAAGATGTTGGGAAGATGTCTGGTCTAATTAGCATATTACCCTTTTATTAGTATAGATTCCTTTTGGGTGCTTCTAGAGACATTGTATATACCTGTCTCAGTGATCGTATAGAGTTAGGGTTACTATAAGTAATGGCAAGTACATCAGCACAGAATCTGCAGCCAGTGCTAGACAAGTTTGAATATTCAACCAAAATAATCTATCATAAACATTAGGGTATATAGTCTTTCATTTAAACTTCCTATCTTAGCAGGTGCAAACACTACTCATTATGAACATGTGATGTGCAAGTGCACATGGCCCCAACAAGTAAATCCTAATCTAAACAGCCCAAAACAATGAACAAAGACATTATTATTGCTCTCATTATTACTATTACCCATCTACATTGTTTATCTATAATAATAAAAGTGTAATATGCTAATTAGACCAGACGTCCTTCCAGACAACCTTCCGGATGGGGCTGCAAGGGAAGCCTGGGTCCCAGGTGCCAGAGGGAAGCCAATGCCAGCAGCCGGGGGGTAGGAAGGCCTACTCTTGTACGAATTTCGTGCATCGGGCCTCTGGTATTATTATAATAAAACATGGAATTTAGGCCACCACTTTGTAAATTTCAAAGGGAAGAATCATCTGGGAAAGCTTTATTCTGTTAAATGAATTTAGAAAGAGGAAAGACAGGTGATAACTTTGATTTTATACAATTAAGAGGCTTTTGGTTACCATTCCGATGGCATCTCAGACATAACTACAGAACAATCCTGGCAATTCTTCTGTAAAATCAAGTGTTTATATTTCAGAAGAGCAAATTTGTTAATTCCTATTAGGCTTCATAATTTTCTGAAGTTAAAAAAATGTCCCTATTGAGGAAGGTTACAAAGAGGACGGAATTTTAATGTGCCTGATGTATAAATATGGAGAAAGCATAGAATCACAGAATGCTGAGCGGAAAGCACTAGATGGAAACTCTTCTTAGGGTCACTTAAAAAAGATTTTAAGAATTTTGATGCCTGGCCAGATTATCCCAAAGCAAAATCTTGCAGACTGGGGCCAGGCTCAGACACTTTTAGGCCCTGAGCGGTTCTAAAGAGCTGCCGGGTTGAGAGACACTGATAACCTCTTCCCTTATTCACTCCATCTGACGAGCAGAGAGCTCTTCAGTTAAGTAACATGGAAAACACCTGCCGACTAAGCAGCCCTCTGGAGGAATTTTCCATTGCCTGGACGTCCTAAGAAAACATTTACTGAAGATAATGGCTCCCATGTGATTAAACACAAAATAAAATTTGGCTTCACATAGTTTAACTCAAGAAGGAATATCCAAAAACAACATGCCTTTTTCTTAGACTCTAGGCAAGTCACTGTAAGCCTGTGTCTTTTCTGTAAAACAATAAAATAGGAACTCTTTTTATCTCTCAGACCTTTTGTCAAATGTCTAGTACAGTGTACCAAGAATGATACTTGGAACTTTTGTAAGCACAGATCTAACGATTGTTCTCTAGGGTTGGGGTTTGGACAATTGGTAAGTAGTTACTCTCTCTGTGCCGCTTCCCCGCACTGCCCCCACCCCACCTCAACACACACACCAAATCAGAACATGGTATGCTAAAGGTGCTTTAAGAAATTGCACTTTTAGCATAAGTGGTTGATCCTTGACCTACGAGCCAGGAGGTCACGGTTCGATTCCCAGTCAGGGCACATGCCCGGGTTGTGGGCTTACTCCCCAGTGTGTGTGGAGGTGAGGGGCCGGGGGGGGGGGGGGGGGGGGCGGGGGCGGGGGATTGCAGAAGGTAGCCGATCAATGATTCTCTCTCATCATTAATGTTTTTATCTCTTCCTCTCTCTTTCTCTCTGAAATCAATAAAGATATATTTTTTTGAAAAGAAAAGAAATTGAAAGTGCAATCTGATTAATTTCATTCCAAATCTACAATTTATCAGTGAATGGGATCCAGTGAATGGTAATTGCTCCCTTGTTATCACAGTGCAGGGCACTATGCTGGGGGTTGTGAGGGATTCAGAGATGGTGATGATGGTGATTAGAGTAACTAACATGTAACTAGATTATTTCATTGAAAACCTACAAAGTATAAGGTTGGTACGTCCACTTCCTGATTTTGCAGAGGAGGAATCTACACCTTCTGATAGTGAGGACAGTCTGGCAGAATGTTCATGGTTTCTAAAGCAATCAGGAAAGCTGTGTCCAGCTCACCGAAGGGCCTGGAAGGAGCAGGAGCAGAGCAGCTGGGAATGAATCTTGACAGTGGCAGTGAGTTTAGACTGTATCAGAGAGCTTTGCTTCAGGAGTTGACAGTCTCATTCCAGGGAACTGCTGCCTGCTGTACTCCCTTGCTTATCAATCTGTGCCAGATGGTGTGTGTGTTAAAGCTCAAGAAAAATAAAAAATAAAATGGAGTGACGGCTTTAAACAAGGAACTACCAATAGTCACGTTCATTAATGAGGCCCAGCGTGTAGTTCAGTGTCGAGGACAATATCTATTTGATTAAACAGAACTCTGAATGAGACCTGTGTTTACTGAAAAAATATTGACTTAGTCTTCTCTCCTGCTAGGAAACGTAATATGTATTTCACAGATGTGAAATTCAAGCACCTCGTTGCTTACTCACAGTAAGCAATTACTGTAATAAACCAAGGAGGCTTCAGGTCCAACAGATGTGTTTATTTGGCAAAATGTTTATAAACAAAACCTTGATCCTTGACTTTGCCAATAGTTGTTCCCTTTTCACATTAGCCCAAGATGACTCTTATGTTAAGTAGCTAAAAAAGATAGAAGACAAAAACTTTTGCTCAAGACAAAGTTCTTTCAATAGTGTTTCCAATATAAATAGTGATTGTTCTGCAAATTGTCATTTGAATGCGGCTAACCATGAGTGTAACCTACAAATTGTAGAGTGCACAGAAACCAAACTAGTTCTCATTCCTTTTTATTTGGCTTTTTAGTAGTAGTAAGACTGGACTAAAAATATATCTTTATCTTAACTCTAAGCACCCTTTCAAATGAATCCTCACCCAGCTCAAGTAACAGATAAATATTTGAGAGAAGGAAATGCTAAGGATGCCCTCTAGAAATTAATAACTGTACTTATATCACACTTGGTAATTTCCCAAGCATTCTCACATGTATACATTGTTTGGTACTCAATGCCCATTTTAAGAAAGAGATAACTGGCTAAGTGTTGTCATGTGACTTCCCTAAGCATGAACATGGATAACGAGAAGTAAAAGCTGGAACAGGAGTCCAATCTAAGTGTTCTGCGTGCAGATCCTGTTCTTTTATATCCTTGTTAAATAAAAAGGCTGAATTGAGCAATAGAATTGTATATGACAAAGGGGATCCTATCTTATTCATGTACATGGCCAAACAGCCCCCAACAATGGTCAAAGACCTAGGAAGCAGGGAAGTCCTGTCTGCCTTCTGGGCCCACCGCACCATGCAGACCATGGCCCTGCACCAATTTCTAGTGTCCACAGTAGATCTTCTCAGTGGTACATTTCAATGTTGTCAGATGACAGTGACCTTGTGCCTTTATTATAGATATACATTCTCCCTCATTTTATCAGTTTTCATGTTCAAATGAACCACTGGGGCCACTAAATAGTAGTCAACTTATTAGCAGTGCTTTTGTTCTTCAAGGCCTTTTTCTATCTTGTGTAGTAAGTGGGTGCTTTGTTGCTGACAACACGCTATTGGAAAGAACAGTCTAGCTCTCGGCTGAATGCCACTGGCTGGTCCCCAGAGCCGAATAGCTAAAACAGAGCCGCCTCTCCCAGGGGAAGAAGGTGGACAGGCCCCTTTCCAAATAAGTTGAGAAGTCGGGTGCAGATTCTTCTACAACTGCACACACACATCCAAGAGTTCTGGACACAGAGAATTAGATGGGCTCTGATGCTAGTGGTGTCTTGTCCCTGCTGCCCAGGGGGCACCTGCCCGCAGGCCTCAGAGCTCCAAAGCCAAGCCCAGTCTCCCCTTCCCAGGGCCCTCACCACTGTCAAGATTCCCATAAATGTTCCCAACTGCTCTACTTCTGCTCCTTTCAGATTCTTTGATGAACGTACAGTTTTCCTTAATTCTCCAGAAACCATGAACATTCTGCGGATCTCTCCTCACTGTCAGAGGGTGTTGGAAGGAGCTGGTCCATGACCACAGACACACAGCCTGGTCAGCTGGCCACCATCACCAGAGCCCCAGCACTGCCCATAATAACCATTAGGACCTCTGCAATCTCTTGACCTTCTTTGTTCGCTCAGGGCCAGGCCTCACTTCCAGACACTAAGTAGAACAATCTCGTGGAACCAATTTACAAGTAAAATGGCCCTGGAAGTAACAAGCTGGGTCCTAACACAAGGTAGCTCTTACCTTGGACACAGTCCAAACCTTCCCACAGAGCCAACCAGAACTAGACAGTCTCAAGATGGGGTGAGAGGATGAGTGACAAGTGCTTCCCCACAGAGGAAGCTGCAACCTTGCCCAGCACCTTTCTGTGGGTCTCCCAGCCCCAGGCCCCAGAGCTTGGACAGCGAAGTGGTCTCAATAGCCTTCTCTGTAACTTTCTTAGATGCCTGAGCAAAACACATAGTCCAACGAACAAATATTCAATTCAGCATTGGTTCTCACATTTAAAAAAAGAAAAAGAAAAGACTGGTTCCCAGAATCTCAAGTTTATAGCAAGGTAGTCAGCTATTCAGTGGGTCTGCATCGCCCTCTGGTGTTCAAAAAGAAATGAACTGTAAACGGGAGTTTCAACTTGGAAATACTCCTCAACCCAAGTCACCCTCCAATGTCCCTGACACCTTCCTCTCTCAGCCACCTGAGATTCCAAGAATTGCCAAGAAAAACACTCACAGAAACATTAGGGTAGGGCAAGCTTTGCCTAGAAGGGGCTCCGCCCTCTTGTTGCATTCTTCTGAAGCTGAAGTTTTGCAATAGTGTCGAGTCAGTGGGGGATATAAAATATAACCTTACAAAAATCTCTTTTGAAGCTTTTATCTGAAAAGAAACTTCGGGCAGTTGTTGAGCTTCTAAGGTCTCAGACCCATGCACTCATTGGCTGGGCCGGACAAGACCGGAGAGATCTAAGCAGCAAATTCTCAAATAGTAATGAATGTTCGTTAGCTGCTGTTGGAGGGAGGCAAAGGCCAAAAGATGTCCCCGTCCCCCGTCCCCCCCCCCCCCCCCCCCCCGCCTCTGGGTACATGCAGAGGTCCCAAAACAACAGGTCTTAGTCCGATTTTCCTTGGCTAGCAGGATAGAGAAAGTATTTTATTTAAAGGCAGACACACATGCCAGTCTGAAATGGTTCCCCTGGCATCCCACTCAGCAACCTTGACCCATGAGGCAGCTGAGTTTATAACCTCTGGTCACCACCTAGAAGAAGAGGCAACATGTCTTCACTTAAAAGCATAACCCACACTACAAGGCAGCCCACAAGAAGGGCCAGACGATGGTCCATAGAACCTCCAAGCTAGAGGAGTTAGGAGGGAAGATTTCTGGGAACCAGAGCACAGGGAACAGGGAGCTCCCCCTTGCAGTTCACACTGGGGAACTTCCACTTGCCTCATGCCCAAACTTGACGCTGGCATGACAGGGTATCCGTTTCCTAGCACTGCTGTAACAAGGTAGCACAAACTGGGCGACGTAGAACAGCTGAAGTGGACTCTCTCTCAGTTCTGGGGGTTGAAGTCTGAAATCAAGGCGTCAGCAGGGTTGGTTCCTCTGGCAGCTCGGAGGGCGAGTCTGATTCATGACTTCCTCTTAGCTCCTGGGGTTGCTGCAATCCTTGGCGTATGTACCTCCGTCTCTGCCTCCATCACTATGGCATTCCCCCTGTGTCTGTGTCTTCACGTGGTGTCCTTCCTCTGTCTCCTCTTCTTACAAAGACACCAGTCTATTGTCGTAAGGGCCCACCCTACTCCAGTGCAACCTCATCTGAATTTACACCTGAGTAACATCTGCAAACGTCCTTTTCCAAATAAGGTCACATTCACAGGTACCAAGGGTTAGGATGACCACTGTTAGTGACACAATTAAAACCACAACAACAGGACTGCAAAGTCGGGCAGATTTGGAGGTTATATTTAGGCCTATTCAGTGGTGTGCTGGGAAATGTTTAACCACCAGATTTCCAGGGGAGGAAAGGACCTAGTTTGCAGATTTTCATGCTGTAACTATTTCTTCCCAGGCTTATTTCAAGCTACTAACATGACATCTAGCTTGCAAAATTCCAGAAAATTTAACAATGTGTGGCCCTCATCCACTGGTGCTAACTGGCATGCCATTGGGCCTGTTACATTAAAAATATCAATGACTAAAAGGAGTTACCTATTAAAATGTTTATATATTTGCATATTGAGGCCAAGATGCCCCTACAACTTCTGAGTATCTATGTATAAAATGACTTGTTTTTTATGTAATTCTTATCAAATTTTAAATCTGAGCATGCCTCTAGGCCCGTGGTCGACAAACTGCGGCTCTCGAGCCACATGCGGCTCTTTGGCCCCTTGAGTGTGGCTCTTCCTAAGCCTTAGGAGTACCCTAATTAAGTTAATAACAATGTACCTACCTATATAGTTTAAGTTTAAAAAATTTGGCTCTCAAAAGAAATTTCAGTCGTTGTACTGTTGATATTTGGCTCTGTTGACTAATGAGTTTGCCGACCACTGCTCTAGGCCGTTCTGTTTTCTGGGCCACCCTTACCCTGAAGCAGCATCAGCATTATGCTCCTCTCAGCCTTTCCAGACACTCAGCCAACCCCCCACCTTCGATATCCCTCCATCCACAGGTTCCTTGTCCTCCCTATAGCTATCCCCAGGTCTGATAACTCACCCATATTCTCTCAGGGCCCTAGCACTCAGCTCTCATTCTCTCAACCCCAACTCCTGTCACTGACCTGGGGCCCTTCAACTCCCAGGTGCTCCTCCCAGCCAGCACCCCCTCCCTCACAGCTCCTTGTCCTACTCAGATATCCAGATGTCCTCCAGCTCTCAAACCTTCAACCCCAGCCTTATACTCTCTGCCCACCATTGCCTACTTCGTCAGCTAACTCCATAGCACACGTGGCATTTACATCTCACTAACACTTGTCAGCTCCCCAAATCTATCAACTGCGTCCCTTTCTTCAACCCTTTCCCTGTTGACTCCAGGGTCACCATTGTAACCATTCCCTTGTCAATACCCCTAATTCCTTTTACCACGCAAGCCAACATTCATTTGTACATCCACTGGTGTGGTGAATGTCGCCACCACAGACCCATGATCTCCAATCCCAGCTGCAACTGAGCCTTGCGTCTTTCTGTGTGTCTCAGGGGGGCCTTGGTCCTTTTACCATTCTCCACCATTCTCCTCCAATCTTGTGCCTCACTTTCAGCAGAAGACATTACTAGTATGTCCTACATCACAGGAGAAAATAGAGAGCACTCTAATGTTAACAGTGTGCTTTCACATAGGTTTGTTTGGCCTATACAACAACTGGGACAGGTGGACAGAGGAAGTGTTGTTATTCCCATTTTACAAACCAAGAAACTGAGGCTCAGAGGAGTTTCATGTCAACATCAGACAGTTACTAACAGAGCCAGGGGAGGAACAGACATCTCCCAATTCCAGGAATCTCAGGTGAAGCAATAAAGTGGATGCTTTGTCCAAAGGCACCAGCACGTCCTTGGCAGCCAGAACTAGCACCTATGTCTCTGGGTATCTTCCAAATTCTTTATCCACCTCTAGAGTGTGCTGCCTTCTCAGCAATGGTCTTAATGCCCTCAAAGCACCTGAACGCCACTTGCCCTTTATGTTTAGAAAATTAAGAAGTAGAACGATCTTGAAAGCAGTAAGAAGTTTTATCTTCCTTTCTTTTGAAAGTTGCCACCAGTGATTATTTCCTTGTGTAAATGTTTATCCAATAGAGTGTTCTCAGAGCCTTGGCTGAAATAAGGCCCCATTCACCCTTAGTTCCTGTCACCTGGTTCACAGACTCTGGAAACAACACCAGAGGAGATAGAGGGAGCCAAACTAGGGGTCTGACCTGGAAACGTCATCTTACAGAGCCCAAATGCGCGCCTGTTTGCTTACAAAAGTGCCATAGAGAACCCACTGGGTGGTGGAGCCTGGGTAGGAACATAGATCTCCCAATTCCAGGAATCTCAGGCCAAGCAATAAAGTGGATGCTTTGTCCAAGGGAACTTAAAGATGAGCTGATTTTCTAGAAACACATGATACACGCCAAAGCCACTTCCGTTGGGAATGGGGGCCATAGTGAGTCACTCGCTATACTGTAGTTCCAGACAGATAGGAATCGCAGCTCTTTCCCCAGCCTTCTGGTGAAGCATGCAGACCAAAGGGAATCTGCTGCTGTTCATAGAAAATGACTTCCTATCCCAATTTCTCTACCAATATTTTACTTTGTGCTGCACCTTCATCATTGTTACATCACTGTATGTGCTGCAGACGTGAAAGAGGTGCTGACCTCCCTTGTCATTTGGTGCAGTCTGCCCTCTCAAGCACTGCCTTGGAGACATGCTGTCCTTGAGCCTTCCTCCACTCAGGGTCAAACCTGAGGCTGCCCAACCCCCACCCCATCAGAATTGATATCTGTGGGGTACGCCAGGAGGCCTGGGAAATGGATGACTTGGCTTTTAACTGTGAATTTAAATAAGACACGCCCTCCTGAGTCTCAGATTCCTCCTCTTTAAGACAAAAGGTTTGCTATGGCCAAAGCTAACTCAGCAATAGTGGAAAGACTGCTTAGATTGTCACAAGCAGACTCGCAGGGAGCAACGCAGAGAGTGCTGTAGGAAGAGAGTAAGAGCAGTCTCCTTTAAATAATATTGATCTCGGGACTTACAGTGAGTTTTCAACTGGACAGCATTTCCAGAAAGTGCTAGTGGGGATGGATAGTGAGGAGCAGTGACATGTCAGGCATGAGGAGCAAACCAAGTGAAGGGAAAGCCCAGGCCTGTTCCTTGGGTGAATCAGCAGACAGTACATACCTGCAGAATTATTGATTCATGCACACTTTCAACTGGTTTTATGGGAAGATTTGGGGGAAGGATGGAACAGGATTAGACTAGCCCACGGGGACATTTAAGGGAATATGGGGTGTTCCTGGTGGCTCTGAAGACAGTGTTTTAAGAGGGATGTCTCACAGTACCTACCCTTGGCAGCCCATGGTGGCTCTGTTATCCTGTCCCTCCCACAGCAGAATGGGGTGGTGGGAAGAACACAGGGCCATTCTGAACAGTAAGTGATATCATCTATGCCAAGCATAAGCACATAGCTTTCAATAACGGGTAGGAACTATTAATATTCTATGGATTGCCTCAAAGGCAAAGGAAAGCAGAACCTTCCTAGTAGCTCTAGTTGCACTCACGTCCAATATGTTCATACAAGTGACGATAACAATGAGCCCCCTTCCCCACTACTGCCCTTGAGCTTTGACCAACAGATAATGCCTTCAGACCTGTCCCACCTCAAGCATGGAGCCTCAGGATCTGTGGGATAACAGTACCAGTGCAGAAAGGCAGTGATTACACCGGTGAAGAATGCCAAATGAAGTCATTGAAACCTAGATTAGAATCCTGGTTCTGCCATTTACTAGCTCTGCTGCAAGTTATTTCAACTCTCTGAACCTCGGTTTCCTCATCTCTTAAATATACAAACACTTGTTAAATAAATATCTAGAGAAAAATGGGAATAAAGGTACTTTCCACATGGGTCTTTGTGGCAATTAGAGATAATTACTAGGCCTATTGGTGATATTGGTATGATGGTTCATGTTATGTGTCCACTTGACTAGGCATGGAGTACCTAGATATTTGGTCAAACATTATTCTGGGTGTGTATGTAAGGGTATTTGGGGATGAGATAAACATTTGAATCAGGGGACTGAATAAAGCAGATTGCTCTCCACCTAATCAGTTGACAGCCTGAATAAAACAAAAAAACCAACTCTCCTGTAAGTAGTTATACACCACTTACCAATGGGGATACGTTCAGAGAAATGCATCATTATGTGATTTTTCTCGTTGTGCGAACATCATATAGGGTATAACATAAACCTATATCTCCCCAAGGCATGGGGAAAGAGAGCAGAGGTGACAGGGAAGTACAGAGCCCATCTACTGTGGTTGGTCAGTCTGGAGATGTACTACTTCCTGATGACATGAAGAGCCTTAAATTGATTTATATGGAAAGGAAATATGCAATGAAAAGAAACTGTATGTTCATCAACTTTGTTCCAGGTGAGAAAAGTACATAGGGCCCTAGGGAATATTTTATCTCTTCTTGTACAGACTTTGAGAAAGGAAAATAAAGGAAGCTAGCTTGGGAGGGTGTCAAAGATCACAATTTGGTTTTCTCGTGATGACCTTGACTACTAGACAATAGACACCTTGCAAGGAATGCCGTGAGGCCTTTGAGAGCCATCAATGACTTGGCAGGCAGGCAGATTGATCTTCTAATCAAGGCTTTCAGCTAAAATCTGAGTTGGGGAGAAAGAAGGGGGCCCAAACTATGAAAGGCAATAGAGGGTAAAATGTCCACAATTCTTAGAAAAAGACAATAGGAAGACTATCAGGAACAATACTTACAGCAACAGATGTCTGTTCACCAAAGTCTGTTGGATACCTAGGCACCCTGGTGACTTTAACAAATGAATGCAATTCAGGCCTCATATCAACTGACATGTCCTCTAAGAATAAAGTGTCTGAGGAGCTCTTGATCAGCCTTTTTGAAAGTTCCATCTCTGAGAAGTAGGAAAAATCTGAGCTTAGTTCTTACTTGCAAAGAACTAGTCGCTGATTGGCAGTGGGCTGTGACATTTTAGAATTTAGAACACCCTTGCTGTGGCTGGAAAAGTATAGGACTTTCAAAGCACACTTTACAAATTCAGAGAAAAGATGGGTGAAATATGAATCTGATAAGCCAAATACCTGCCACCATCACAGATGATTCCCAGGTAGAAGGAAAGTGGTGGGATGTGCTAAATTCTTGTGGCTGCAGGGGGAGTCCTCTTACTGCTGATCTGAAAAGAGATTTGTGTGAAAAGGTGGAAGGAGAAAGTCACCCTGAGTGAGACCATGAGTAGTTTAGAGCAGCAAGCACATCAAGAGCTGAGGAGAGTGGGAAGGAATGAAGACAGGCAAGAGCACTTTAAAACCATGTTTGACTTAAATATTCATCAATAGGAGGCTTGTGAGACAACTGTCAGTGTATATCCATGGTAGACATCAAAGGTAATGAAATAGATGTACATGAGCTGATATAAAATGGCTTAATACCGTTTCACAGTTAAAAAATAACAAGGCATAAGAGTGTGTATAGTAACCTCATAAAAAACAAAGTGGATACACACAGATAGAGAGAGCGTGTACATAATACATGTTCTCACATTTGTGTGCACGTAGAACGTTTCTGGAGAGTATGTAAAATGCAAAGTTCCAGGGAAGAAAAAGCCCAGGACTGGGATGCACTGTTTCTCAGAGCATAACATTTTATACTACTTAAATTTTTTTTAGTACATGCACATACAACTCTTCAATTAAAATCCTTCTCTTTCATTAAACTATGCTTGGGCCAGGATCACCAGTGCTGGGAGGGGCCCCCTGCTTTGAGCAGCTGTACCCTGTCAGCATTTAACACCCACCTCATCCCATCACCTTGGCGTCTATCTGCGACCAGTCTTCCCCTTGCAACCATTCTCCACACCACTTCCAGTTTGCACTTTCAAAAATTAGATTTACCTAAGCCAAGAAGTCCTTGTTGTCTCCTGTTTCCTATCGGTCCAAGTCTGGTTTCCTAAGCTGCCATTAGCAGGAAGTGATATGGCATCTATAAGTATCATTTCTGGGCCCAGGCAGAAATATGTCTATCTTTCTTCATTTATTCTCTGTTTGGCCCATGCCTGGTCCATCAACCAGGCCAATTCAATTCTCCTTTCTAAAGCTCTCTGAAGTCTACTGCCTTCCTTTCTCTCCCCACCGCCACCGCCCCCCCCCACCCCCAACTACTTAGACCAAGTTTATCATTTTGGTTTACCCTGCCAGCCTCCTGATGGTCCTTTCTCCCATCTTTTCCACTTCCATCTGTTCTCCATACACTACATTCTCTTAAAATCAGATAGTATCCTGTTACTCCCCTGACTATAACCCTTTAAAGCTGCCCACTGATCTTGAGCTAAAGCTAAAATCCCAGCTCCTTATCAGGGCCAGCCTCTGCCTCTTTCTCTGTGCCATCTCTTCCCAATTCCTTCCACTCTATACACTATCCTAGCTTTGCTTTTGTTGGTTCCTTCAACACACCATCTTTCCTCCAAGTCTTTGCACCTGCTATTCTTCTACGTCCTTCTCTCTGGTCTTCCAAACTCACCTGGCTCACTCCTTCAGCCACTCTGGTGTGGCTCAGTGGTTGAGTGTCAACCTATGAACCAGGAGGTCACGGTTCAATTCCCTGAAAGGGCGCATGCCTGGGTTGTGGGCTCAATCCCCTGTAGGGGGCATGCAGGAGGCAGCTGATCAATGATTCTCTCTCATCATTGATGTTTCTATCTCTCTCCCTCTCCCTTCCTCTCTAAAATAAATTATATATATATATATATATATATATATATATATATATATATATATGTATATATGTATGGTCATAAATAATAAGAATGTCGTGAGAAAAATCATAAATAGTGGATGAGGAAAGCTATCTCCCCTTTGAAGAGGAATCATGCGGGAATTCAGCTCTCAGAACAGAATTGCGTGAGTAAGACCTTAGAGGCAAGAAAGTTCTGGGCAAGCGAGAGAGTGGAAAGTGGAGGGACCTATCTGGTCCGTAAGCAAGAGAGGACTGGAAGAATGAGAGGCAGAGGCGAGGAGTGGCCAAGCAAAGCTAGAGAAGGTGAAAGAACTCAAAAGCCAATATAAGGAGTTCAGTCCTCGTTTTTCAAACAATGGGAAAACTGTTTTTGAACTGGCGAGTGACAATGTCTAGTACTTATTTTAGGAGGATGTGACCACCAGAGTGCAGAGGAATGCAATTGGGGAGCTGATGAGAGCCTGGCCCAGGGCGGTAGCAGCAGGCAGAACTGGCAGGGAGCAATGGATTCAAAAGAAATGTGGATATATAAAGCCCTGGGCTTGATGAGCAAATGCAGAAGAGAGACCCTGGGATCAGAGAGGACTCGTGATTCTAGCTAGAATAACTGAATATGCTGAGGTCATTGGCTGAGAGTAGAGTCAAAAGAGCAGGTTGGAGGCAGATAATTAATTAGATGTGGAACATGTTGACTTTTGGGTATCAGGTCAGGAAGCCCATTTCCATAATTAAAATCAGAAACCACCCGTTAGAGTTGGCCTCGTCCTTCCTCGTGTTTCCATGATTCCTATTTTCCACATCCCAAAGAAGCCCTGTGAATTGTTTGCCTTGCGTGCAAAGAAGGGGTTGTAAAAGCACAGGGATGGTGGACATAAGGTCTGTGAGTGGGAGAAAACCTATTGCACTAGAACTTGTTTTTTCTCCCAAGCTGGTGTCAGTCACTATTCTGTTTCTCTTCTTTCAAGAGTCCTCTCAAGTCCCAACTCTGCCACGATGAGCACCCCGAGCACTTGAGACAGTTTCGCCTCTGCTCAGCCCTGAGCCCTGGGATACTTTGAAATCCACAGTGCAAACACTTTTCAGTAGTTGTGCAGTTCTTTCTTTGCTTTTGAATTCTTCACAGATGTATTTCTTGTGTGCTTATCTAAATTCTTAAAGAGCCCAATTGATGCCACACATTTCATTTTGTTATTGTCAGAGTGCGTAGTCCGTATTATGTTTTCAAAGAATATAAATGAGATTGAAACTAACACTGAATTCATTTGAGGGAGGAGACAGGAAAGTAACTTCTTTGAAAGAACAGAGAATAACAAGAGGTAATGTGTTGGTTAATATGACTTTGCATTTTAAATATGCTTGAAAGGAGGAGAATACTGGCATTCTGATTACCAAGTGAGTTGTCTTCTCAACTGGTTAAAAAGTCTGTTTTCCTAGGACCACCTTTTGTTGATAAGCAATATTGGTAAAATAAAATAAAAAACTTGTCATTTACCATTAATTATACTCAGTTGTCTTGAACAGTGCTCAAATGGCAAGACTGAGGGTTGTCTTCCATTTCCTTTTAGTTGGAGGTCCACTTGTGTGGCCTTCGTGATGTTTGGGCATAATTCCTGGGCAGAAGAGGTGGGACAACCCCAGGTGTTGCCGGTGGCCCGATTGTGCATTTGTCATGATGTCTGTGGGGGAGGTAGGGTGAAGAGGCAGGAAGCTGGCTTTATGTTGTCAGTTGGCAAATACCAATAGGCCTATGAATATCACAGAGATCTCTCCAGCTGTCCTGCCACCAGTTTCTGGCACTCTACCATCAACATCACTATTTAATATGAAACACACACCCCCCCCCCCCCCCCAAATTAGGATCACCCTTCACTCTGTCCAGGGGCATTGGAAGAATGGGATCTACGACTCAGCTTTCAAAGGAGAGTGCAGTTGGGAACGGGAAAGGAAGTGACTCAAAAGTAAATCCGAGTCTACTCTCAGGAGCAGCATGAAGCATGCCTCTGGAGGTTGGCAAAGACAAAGGGAAAGGGCACTAGAGTATTTGCTTCACGATCCTGCCAAGGGCTCCATTCCTGCTCCTTTTAGTGCACTCTGTCCTCTGAGGTTCCCCAGGCGCAGGGTAAACAGCAGGAGAGCTCCGTCTCAGCCCTGGTAGCGTGTTGGCTCTGGGTCGCATTCCTTTCCAGACTTCACAGGCCTTGGGTTACAAAGGCCTCATTGCACAATTCTTAGGAGACTGGGCATGGGGGCTGGGCTGGGACGAAGGGGAGTGTCCTGCATGTGTCAGGAATCCAGGTGTGGCCAGATGCCAAGACACCCCAGGTGGTGGCAGCAAGAGAAAGAATCAAATATCTCAGGATCTCTGAAGAGGTAGCTTTTTTTTAGTTTTTGTTCTTTCAAAGCTGTTAAAAGATACTTGTCAAAATGCCTCTTATCAGATGACTTGACAGAAAAAATTTCACTTGCATACCTGTGTTTCAGTTTACTGCAGAGATTTAAGAATTCAAAACCCACAATGAAGACTCTGAAACTAAAGCTCATTTTATCCCTCCATTTTTTACAATCAGCTTTCGCTTGCAGTTTTATGCTGTAGTAAATGCAAAATTACTCAATATATTACACAACTTTTGAAATTAATATGGAAGCTGAAAGATGTTGCTACAGCCCTGTTTAAACCCTATGCCATGATGGAATATCCTTTCCTGTTGGTAATCACTTCATAAATCTCTTTTATTAAAGACAATCTGTGTGGAAAACCAGCAACATATGGGAAGATCCTTACAGGATATGCACTTTTTAGTTGGTTAAAAAAAAGTATCTAGTGGCCTCCAAAATATTCAGATATTTGGCCATACAAATAAGGTCTATCCGTGTATTCAACAATTCTTAATTTCATTTCATTTTCTTTAAGATTTGGGGACCTTAGGCTAATATTAATATATTTGCAATACATTCAATCAGAGAAAGCTCTGAGTATCTGTATCCAGGGAGTGCCCGGCTCACACTTACAGATTAATTGGAGATGCAAGACATATATTGCCCTACATAAAACAAACCGTGGATACATCTAAGGCAGCTCCTAAATTACCAAGTTAATTCCAATTAAAGTATTAATTTATGGGATAAATCAGGGAAGGCTTATTAGGAGACATATTAGGTAATAGGTCAATTACCATGGATGGTATAATGGCCCCACACCTGCCCCACATATCACAGACTAAACACACATACACATAAACAAAGTGATCTACCAAAGCCAGAAAAGGCAATGCCAAAGGAAGTCTATATATTTATTATAAAGCAAAAGCTCATTAATTGTATAAATGCTTCCCTTCTTCTTCCCCTCTCCCAGTGGACTACTTCTATTCAGACCTCAAGTCATAGTAGCCTTTCAGTTTCCCTGGATTTATTTTCATTGCTCTATCAGCCTTGTGGATAGGGTCTTGAGTGTCTTTTCTTTACCTTAACCCAGTGGTTCTCAACCTGTGGGTCGCGACCCCTTTGGGGGTTGAATGGCCCTTTCACAGGGGTTGCCTAAGACCATCTTGCATATCAGATATTTACATTACAATTCATAACAGTAGCAAAATTACAGTTATGAAGTAGAAACAAAAATAATTTTATGGTTGGGTCACAACATGAGGAACTGTATTTAAAGGGCCAGAAGGTTGAGAACCACTGCAGCTGTGGAGACTATGTGGAGGCTAGGAGAGCTTTGGTGAGTAGTGTCTGAATTTACCAATAACCACATCAAGGTGACAAAGTGAGATTTCCTCACCTTAGAAAATTCTAACTTGGAAATTAAAATAACTAAAATACAAATCAGTAACCTCATTCAGCATGAATTCAGAGCAGGGAGAATTGGAAAGGCCACCAGGCAGAGAGTGAGGGGACTTAAGCTTTAGTCTCCAAGCCAGCTCTAGCCAGCTCAGTGATCTGTGGAGACACTTAACCTCTCTGTACTGGTTCCTCTTCTGGAAATGACGTTGGAATGGATGATTTCTTAGTTCTCCTGCAACTCTAAACTTCTGTGGTACGTGACTAACACAATGGTCAGAGAACATTATAGTCAACACATATAAATGTAGATGAGTTAGGACATTCTGCATTTTATTATTTTAGGGTAAACCTAAACTTAGTTTTTAATGACTATAAAAGAAAAGTCTAAAACCTGGACCAATGAGGTTTTAATTTTCAAGGACTTAAGAGGTTGGACCATAACCTAATTGTGAAAATCATGGAAGTTTTTCTAGCTAGAAGTTGACGCTGTGCTAGAGTTAGTGTGCAAATACTTTTTGTTTTTATCCAGACCTCTGGATTTATTTACGTGCTTTGGGTTATTCTACTTTCACAGTGTGAGAGTATTGGCCTTACTCCTGAGATATATTTACTCCTGATGTGCTAGAGGCCAAAGGGTGTTAAAACTGTGTCCTGTGGATAGAGATTAGGTGCCCCTCCATTGCTGCTGAGGTCCCCTGTGGATAACTAATCTATCTGTCAGAACATTGGACTGCTGCTTCCACTGAAGAAGTGTGGCAATAAACTCAGATCTTGCAAGCAAATCTGAGCATGCTTCCTGAGCCTTGTACTGGGCTTTGGGGTCGCAGTGTGCTAAGACCTGAGGGAGGCCAGTGGGGATGAGTCAGGGCCTGGCACCCACCCCGTGCTCCGCCCTACTGGTAAACAGAACAGCTATTTGCCGTCACTTGGAGCCTCTCAGGACTCTAAGACTCCAGGAAGAAACAAATACTTTAGAAGCCAAAACCCCAAGGCAAGGTAAAGAAAACAGAACTGTCCACATCCCCAGCGATGATTTCACTGGTGTAAGTTTCTTAGAGGAGGAGGTGCTGGAGATGGTTCCAGCTGCACTGTTTTATTACTTCTCAACCATAAGGCCCTTCTCTTTCACTGTTTACAGGGGGTAGCCTTTTGCCTTTTAAGCCTTGAAATTTCAAAACCAGACTTTCGAATCAATCTCAGTTGCTAACCCTTAGTAAATTTTGTTTCCTTCTTTTATTACTTTTGTTTGTATTTTTTGGTACTGTCTTCTATTAAAACACTTCTTTTAGTTAACTTATTTTTTTGTTTAGTTTATTCTTCTCTGTCATTCTGGGGAGAAGTTATTAAAAGAAAATCATACTGATAAAGGAATAAACATCACTAAGCAACAAATATGGACTACTTTAGAAAGCAATTTTACACTGATCTCTTGAGATGCCAGTGCCTTTTGCATTTTCCCAGTGGTTGGGGAGAGGACAGTGAAGGGCCAACTGTCTTGGAAATGTCTTTGTGGTCTGGCATCATGACAAGAAATCTGGCTGTTAGAAGGACATGTCCCAGCTCTGCTTCTGGTGGGACTGCCTTTGACCTTTGGCCTGCTTATGTGGAATGTTTACATTACCCTAAGTATCTGGTGCACAATCTCTGTGCAGATACTGTTATTCCTAAACCTAGAGACACACTCACACTGTGGTCCTCTCCTCCTGTTCCTTTAGACACCAGGTATTTCTGTTCTCAGCTTAGCAAACTGCACGTACCTGAACTGGAGGCATGGCTTGCTGATTCCTTCTAACTCTGTCAGGTACAGTCTCACCTCTAATGTACCAATAGCTGAACCCCCTGTTACCTTTTTCTCAGTAGTCAGGTGGAGCCTGGGCTGGATATTGTGATGTCACAGATACAATCCTTGCTCCTCCCAAAGGCCCAGCTGAGAGCCTCTGGCTGTTGCACTCCTCTCCCATTCGTGGCAGGAGGTTGGAAGGTCAACCTCCTAATTTCTAAACTGACCCAGAGAATTCTAGAATCTTACTGTGGAGACCTGGTGACTAGATTCTGGTTTATCGCCCTTATTTTACAGATGAGGAAATTGAGGCCTCAGGTGGTTAAGTGGCAGGGCTAAACCTAAAACCATGATGCCCTCAGTGTTTGGACCCTTCTTGAACATACTACACTCACACTGGGCTCAACTCTCTGGATTTTGTCAACACCAGTTTTCTGGTAGGCAGCTGATGAGATGAATTTTACCTGAACCCACCATTCAAATAATTTGCATTATGGGAAGAGAACAGTCTCAGTGACAATCTTTAGTTTTTTCCAGTGATTTATAGGTGCCAGGAATCCCTATCTCTGGTTCTAGCCCTAACTCAGAAATTTCAAGCCACCAGATCAATTCCACTTTAACAAGTAATGTGACTTCTGCATAACCAATGTTTTCAATGAGATTTGACAATACTAGTAAGAACAAAGCTCAAAAGCCCAGGATTAATGTTGACTGGAGTGCCATATCAGGTTGTAGTATTTGTTGAGCAGGGAATGGGAAGGAACAATCAGTAAAGAAATATTCTCACTGGAACTTAGTTCTTTCTTCTTTTATACCCTTCACCTTTTCTAGACACAATCCCTATATGGTATTAAAAAATTATCTGCATTGCATGAGATGACTTGTATCTGTCAAGCTGGGGAATTGAGCTTTCAAAATCTCTAAAGAGGGGAACACACATTGCACTTTTATAATGCCAACAACTAACATTTTATATCATGCTTTAGCATTTACAAGCCATATTTACATATATCATTTCATTTAATCACCACAGCTCAGTGAGGTAAACTATTTTTTTAGTGCAATTTTATGTGTGAGAAAATTAGCTTAGAGAGGTTGTGACTTGCACATGATCACAAAGCTAATTAAGTGGAAGGGGTCATATTAACTACAAACCAGATCTTCCAACCAAGCATTTTCCCTACCACAGGGCTTCCCCAGGATGGGAGGAATTGTAATTTGGCCCCAGAACACAACTAAAGTCATTTGCATTAAGCAACCTTTGAGTAACAAAGGAGAAATTATTCCCACGGGTCATAAATACTGCTTTACTGACCTCCTAAATGTCATCATAAAAACTTAGAGAAATAGTTAATGAACACTAATTTCAAAATTTATTAATATAATCATTGCCCTTATGCTGACAATTCCACATCTGTGAATTCTCCTAAGGGAATTGTCATGGAATAAGAAAAATATTTAGCTATAAGACATTCTTTGAAGCATCCTATATAATAAAAACCTAATATGCTAAGTGTCCTGGGGATGTCAGAGAGCCGGTTTTGGCCCGATCCCACAGGCCCAGCAGAGGGACCTCACTGGTGCATGAATTCGTGCACTGGGCCTCTAGTTGTTTATAATAGAAAACAAGTTAAAAGCTCAACATTAGAAGAGTGGTAAAATTCTGTTTATCTAATGAAAATAATGTTGTAGATGAGATTTTCTATTAATCATTTATATGCCATCTTTGGAATATTGCCATCTACACCAATATCTACTTAACATTTTCCTTTAAATAAACTTGCACATTTTATTAAATTATTTTTAAATATATTTTTATTTATTTCAGAGAGGAAAGGAGAGGGAGAGACAGAGAGAGAATCCAATGATGAGAGAGAATTATTGATTGGCTGCCTCCTGCACACTCCCTATTGGAGCTCGAGCTCAAAACCTGGGCATGGAATGGAACTGTGACCTCCTAGTTCATAGGTCGACACTTAACCACTGAGCCACACTGGATGGGCAACTTGCACATTTTATTGAAATAAGAGTATTGAACCCTGGCTGGTGTGACTCAGTTGTTTGGAGCATCATCTGGTGTACCACAAGGTCAGGGGTCTGATTCCCCATCAGGGCACATACCCGGATTTCTGGTTGGAACCCTGGTCAGGAAGCATATGGGAGGCAACCGATCAATGTGTCTCTTTCCTCCCTCTCTAAAATCAACAACAACAACAACAATAGAAGAGTATTAAAAGGTACTTTTTATCACTATACTAGAGGCCTGGTGCACAAAATTCGTGCATGGGTAGGATCCCTAGGCCTTGCCAGTGATCAGTGCCAATCGGGGCCTTCCTTCCGGCTGCTGGCTGCCAGCCGGGGCCTTCCTTCATTCCGTGCCACCCCCTGGTGGTCAGTGCACATCATAGCGAGCAATTGAACTCCTGGTCTCCCAGTCGAACTCCGGAAAGGACAATTTGCATATTAGGTTTTCTATAGAGAGATAAGTGGAAATAAAGTATAATTACCTTAAGTGTCAGATAACCATAAAAATAAATATAAAGAAAACAAAGTAATGCTATTAATGCTTTGATTTGGTCCTGATACCTAGCAAAAAACAGGACTGATTTAATCAATTTGCAATTAATGCCCTTTATTTCTCTCACAAACTTTACCTTTCTGCATTAAAAATCTTTTTTTTTCATTACTGATATACTTCTGTCTCAATAAGGAACAGAAATGTGTGTCTGATTCCAAATCTCAGTTATGTATATTTATACATATTGGTATACTAAATAATTGTCACCTTCCAAAAGTGACCCTTTGATGTACCTTAGAAAAGAACATAGCTGCCCTGGCCCTGTAGCTCAGTTGGCTGGAGCATTGGCTCCATACGCCAAGGTTGTGGTTCAGTCTGGTCAGGGCACATACAAGAATCAACCAATGAATGCATATCTCTCTCTCTCTCTCTCTCTCTCCTTTCCCCTCTCTCTCAAATCAATATATAAAAAATTAAATTTTTTTAAAAAGAGCATAGCTGTCGCATAGACAGTTAGTATAGGAGAATCTATATTAACTCACCCTGATTTCCACTAATGGTTCTCAGGAACTGTGCACTGCCTAGGAAGCATTCAGAAACTTGTGGGTGTTTTTGGTTCTTGCAATAATGGAGGCGGGGGTGGAGGTACTAATGGCTTTGCTGGACAGGGGCCAGAGATATTAGACAGCCTTTGATGCCAGGCATGGTCCCAAGTGACCAGAAATTAACTGGTAATTCCAAGTGACTTTAAATGTCTTACAGAAAATCCAAGGAGGTGAAAAACCTACTGAGCCAGACCTAAATCCATTTAACACGTAAATGCAAAATTTTTACACAGCTTTAATATATGCAGACTTTTCTAGAAATTCAACTGCTTTGTACATCAGGGAAAACCATACTTTATTTTGTTCAGAACTTTACCAGAAATTGTCCATTGTTGATTTTGGAAAATCAGCATCACCAATGGCCATGCTGCTGGCAGTATTTGAGTCACCATGAAAGTCACCTGTGCAAATAGCCCGTTGAGTCCTCCATGGTAGTCAAGCCCAAGCATTTAACTCATTGAAACACGTATTCTCTTACATAAATTATTTTCTTTTCTTTCTCCTTTTGTCCATTAGACTAGTTTTTACTAAATTATGTACAGGCCATCTATGACAAGGGAAATTAAAATTTAGTCATTAAAAGGGCACGCTGGTTCTCATAGGGTTGAGCACCACTCGGCAATTCCAAGAAGTTATCTGAGACATTCACGGGCGTGCCTGAGGGTATCACTGTAATCTGCACATTCTTGATAAAGTTGGCTATCACAGTGCTATCTTCTTTAGCCTTGTTACAAGCAAGAGTATCTATGAAATTACAGGTTTGATGTACTAGTTATATTTTTTCAATTACTCAAAAAAGTAACTATTAAAAATGTTTAAAGTGTGTTCATGTAACACTAAAAAAAATCAGCTCACACATCAACTCTGGCACATATTAAATATCATGCTTTAGGAAATAACAAGAGTTTCCATTTTAATGATATAGAAGAATGACCATAAGATATTAGTGAACAAAAAAGATAAATTGCAAAAAAGTAGGTACCATTTTTTGAAAAAATACACATATTGGAGAAATTTTGAAAGATCTACTCCAAAATATTAACAGTGGTCACATCAGAATGGGAGACTATATCAGGAGTGTGATTCACTTATTTTGCCTATCTACCTTTTCTAAATGTGTTGCAATAAACATGTATTGTTCTTAAGTTAAGGGCTACTTGAAGTACATATACTTAGGAGATAAAACTGGAGGGAGATGTAGGACCTTTATGTTCATATATACATCTCTGTAGTGTTTGACTTCTTTAACAAGCATTATTGTTTTTTGCTGTTAAAAATCTAATAAAGTAGAAAAAACAAAAATATGGAAAGGACTATACTTGTAAATATAATGAATGAGTATCAGTTCTTCTTTAGTTGAAACAGAAATACAGGGTGAGTATGTGAAATACAGTAAGTATGTGAAACATAGAATTTATTTTTGTATTATTAGTTATTGTATTATTTTCCATGCAAACAACCGTAAACCAACTTTTGCCTCACCCTGTATAATAATAATAGATTTGTATATTCTAACTAGCTAAATAGCATAGTGTGAGGCCTGTATTCCGCATGCATCTTTCTTTTTATTTATTTGGTATCCAAAAATATTTATTACCATACCTATTCCTCCTACCACACAAAGTGGAAAGACCTATAGAGCAAGCAGAAATTCAGTAGAAGAAGCATAAAACAGCCCTAGCTGGTTTGTCTCAGTGGAAAGAGCATTGGCCTTCGGACTGAAGGGTCCTGACCAGGTTCCATTCCAGTTGAGGGCACATGCCCAGGTTTCAGGCTTGATCCCCAGTGGGGGATGTGCAGGAGGCAGCCGATCAATGATTCTCTCTCATCATTGATGTTCTATCTCTCTTCCTCTCTGAAATCAATAAAAATATTTTTTTTAAAAAAAAGAAGCATAAAACAAACTGACAATTTCCCTACTTCCATTAATATTTTTACTAGTACCCATGGATTAAAGAAGTAATTCCCAAAACTTTTTTTAAAAGTCACCTTGCTTAGAACAGAGCGTTCTCATGGCAAGATATACAAGGATCAAGTTCCCTTTTCCCAAAGTGATTTATCTCCAGCTAGCATCTCATGAAAAAATTAGATTCTCTTGTGTTTTATCTTGGCTGACCATGGACTTAATCCTTTATATTCTGCTGATGTATGGATTGCATCATTTCTCCTACAGCATAGGTTTCTGGAATGAAACGTGTGCCATTCCTGTTGGATGAGGTGGGCAAAGCCTCACAGCTGGAGCCCACAGAGGTGTCTGGTCCCTCTGGCAGTGGGATGAGGGAATACCACCATACGCAGGCATTCTTCAGGCTACATGAAAGTTACAGATATTGGGAAGTCAGAGTTCAAAGGCTTCTGCTCAGTTGTAGAAGGGAATTTTGAGGGGAAGGAGGGGAAATAGAAGTTTTGTCAAACTTAAAGCCAAAAATCTCTCAAATTGTGGTTTACAGACCACCTACACCAGAGCCACCCATTTTTCTTCAAACATAATTAATGTAGGTTCCCACACAAATCCCTGGATTTACTGCCACTGAATTTCATGCTTAAGCAAACCCTCCAGGGGATTTTGCTGCACTGGAAGGTTTGAGAACAATTGCTATAGGACAGAGGTTTCCAAACTTCAGAGCAGAACATCAGTGGCTGGAGTGCTTGTTAAAACCCAGATTGCTGGCCCACCCTCAAGCTTCTGGTTCTGGGGGTCTGGGAAGGCCCAAGACGTAATGTTAAAGATGGGGCTGCTGGTTGAGATCATTGAGAACACCTGCCCTCAGCCCAAGAAACTTGGGAGATTCTAAAAGCATTTCCAAATCCCCAGGAAATGCAGTTTGGGATCCTGAGTCTTCACCTATGAGAGAGTCAGAAATAACTTTCATATGAAGGAATTTTGTTCTTACTTTGTCTTTTTATTTTCTTTAATTGGGATTTTATTCCACAAATAGTTTTATTTTCCCACTAAAATACTTGCAGTCTCTCTATGTCCATCCATTCAGGACTCTCCAAGTTAAACAGAATCACTTTGCCTTTATTTTGTACCTTTTATATGTGAGAATGTTGATGAATGAACACAATTGATGTCTGACTTTTCAAATGACTGCATTAATTTGATTTCAGTGACCCACTGAACATGAGTGTTAACATAACAACGGTTACCAGGAGCTAGAGCTATGGGATAGGTAAGGGATATGCACACATTGTGGGCTAGAGATTTTAATTAAGCCTTAGTGACTGGAGCCGGACTCTTCTCCAAAGGATGTTATGAGATTTCGACATGATCCTGGAAAAGTAAATCTAAATCCAGGCCTTTTTCCAAGACAAACTACTTATGCTTAATAGAAATGTAAGCATGCCTGGGGAATCAGAAGGATATTTGTTGCTAATGTTTGTTCCCATGACACACTTCATGTACTCATAAAATGATAGTATTTTCTCAAAACAAAGGTAGTGCTGTATACCCCAGCATGATTCATCTTTAAGTTGCACTAATGACATTCGTAAAAGTAAGTATCGGCCAAGCTGCAATAAAGCATTTCTAGCCCAATGAAAGTAGTTTGAGTTGAATGCTTTAAAATTATTGGCTTTGAAAGGTTAAAATAATAAGTGATTACAGATCCAAGAAATACAATGCTCAAGTCATTAACAAAGATGTTTTATGCTGTATTGTAATTAGTCTCAGGGACTTCTTGGTTTAGATCAGTGGTTCCCAAACTTATTTGGCCTATCGCCCCCTTTCCAGAAAAAATATTACTCAGCGCCCCCTGGAAATTAATTTTTTTTAAATTTTAATAGCAATTAAACAGAAAGATATATGTATTAATGTTTCTACCTTTTTCGTAAAATATAGTAAAGAAAGGTGTAAATTAGAAACATTGAAGTTTGAAATTATGAAACTATTTATTGAACTCAGAATAGAAAAGTAATACAAAAAAAGTTAAAACAAATGCACCTGTGGCCATCACCGCTCCCCTCCCTGGATCGCTGCAGCGCCCACCAGGGGGCGGTATCGCCCACTTTGGGAATCACTGGTTTAGATCCTGTAAGGTGATCCCTATAGGACCGCTTTTGCAATGTGGCTCATCTCTGAAGAATAGAAAGTTCTATATAGGAACAGTAGCACAAACATTTTAGAAAATAAAAACATATATACGTTGTATTACATTTGTGTAATTCCATTTGGATGTGACTGCCTGGTCTTTTGAAAATGCTTTAAAGCAAACTTAAGACACATTGTGAAGATCTACATTCCCAAAGACTCATACTGCTCTAACTTTCCCACCAAGCCTCCTTGTCAGAAAATGTTTCTACTTCTTACACCAATGACAGAGGCTGACACAATCATGTCTCAGGGATAAGGGAACATATTTATTGAGCCGTGTGGTTAGGTACTTGACATATATTATATTTGTCCTCACCACTCTCTTGTGAGTTAGGTGTCTTATTAATGCCACTTTACCTATAAGGACATAGTTCAGAGAAGTACAGTCCTCCTTGAGCTCTATACTAGTGAGTGATGGAGATAAGCTTGAACCTGAGAAATGTTTGACTCCAGAGGTTGTGCTCTCTCTACACCAGACTGCATCATCCTAGAATGAGCTAAATAACTTACACCTTCCCCTACATCAGAGAAGGCAATATATTTGGGTTTAAAAACTGGGTGAGGATTTCTGGGAGGAGTATAAATAAACAAGAGACAGTGAACGGTCTGAACAAAGACCATTGGTGTTAATAAGAACATGAAAGCAAGATTTGCTTCAGATAATCCAAAGTAAGTGGTTACATACATGTACTTTATTTTTTGCAAAGAAACTTCCTAGTTTAATTAAAATTTTGGAACTAAACTATTCCTAGTTTAGTTAACATTTTATAAATTATATATTAAATGCATTAAAGGAACTAATAAATTAACAAAATATGAAGCCAGTCCTTTTGTTGAAAGAAGGGATATTTACATCCTAGCTTACCTCCTTTGTGAAGTTGAAATTTTCACTTCATAATTCATTTACTTCCACGAATGTTTATTGTAAACCTACCATGTGCAAGGCACTATGCCAGGTGCTAGAGACATTGTCCTCTAGAGAGCTTAGAGCCTAATGCTGTATAAATAAAATACCAAAAAATCTCTACCAGAAGGCAGTGTATATGTATCATAAAAGAATCATTATCAAAGTTCTATGAGATACTAAAGGAGAGAGAACTGGCATCCTGGTGTGGCAATCAGAGAAAGCTTCATGAAGTGGACAGCATTTGAAATGAGTGAAAGGATAGGTACTTTTTGACAAAGCTGATGATGAGAGTGAGAGGTGAGAAGGAATTTTTAGGCACTGCTGGATTAGAGTTTATTACCAATAATCCTAATCAAGTCACAATCCTAGTGCTACAAAATGCAGTCAAGCTAGGCATTTACTCCCAAGGCTTTGAGAAAGCATATGATTAAACCACACACATTATAAGATAGCTAAAAATAAAGATTATATGGGAACTCCTGACTTTTTGCTCAGTTTTTTATAAACCTAAAATTTATCTTAAAAAAATAGTGTATAATTTAAAAAAATAAAGGTAGACTATATTAGACTTCAGTTCAACCTTTTTTAAAATTAAGGAAAAGTCCTCCTTAACACCTTATTGCCTACCATTGTCACAGGTGGCTTTCATGATCTTATGGGTGATCCAGTCCAATAATTTCAGAGTTCTTCAACTTAATTTTGCTGACTCCAGATCCATCAGGTCTTGTTATATCATCCAGTTCTAACATTTTTAATTCCAGTTGTTCTGACCATCTCTGTTCTTCCAAACCCACCATTTCCTATTACACTGCTATTTGAACCTTACAAAGGACTGCATTCCATTGACCATACAAATTTCCCCTGTTTAGCTAAGATGCCATCATCCTATCAGCCACCCTCTCAGGCACACCTCAGATGCCTCGCTCCATTGTCCTGTTGCGCTCTCTCAGCAACAGCTGAGCCCTGGATAAATCGTTTCCCCTTTCTTTACCCCAAGTAGTTATCACAGCTGAAGAACCTCACAGCACCGTTCAGACTGCTTCTACTACAAATGGTCTCCAACCTCAACTATGCCCCCAACACAAGGCAGATGTCCCATTGTCCACTCTACATTCTATAAACTTTCTCCAGTCTGCTGAAGCCCTCTCTCTTTCCTATTTCCCTCTCACTTTTAGCAGGGAGCCTTATCTCCTCTGCAAAAAACTCTGAAGTTATTAAATACTACCTCTCCCAACTTCAACCCCACAGCACGCTGAATGTATCCACATCCATGCCCTCTCTTAACGCCTTCCTTCAGCTAATACCTCCCTTTCTGCCCTGAGCCCCACTCAATACTGCTAGTTTAAGGAACTTGCTCTTTTAACCATCCACTTTAGCTAATTTCTACGACAGCCTCTCTCTTCTCAGAATTAAAACAGTCTCAAGTCCTTTCTATTTATAAAAATACAAAACTTCCTTTAACCCCAGACCCTTCTGCCAATACAGCTACTTTCAGTTCTCTTTCCTCCTTTTCCAAGCCAAGCTATTGGAAAAAATAATGTACTACATTTTCTTTCAAGCCACAGTGCCTACCTCCAAAGCAAGAGACAAGGAGGATCCAAAGTACCCAGACTTGATAGTATATTATAACCCCTTCATGGCTTCACTCCCAAATGCTCTCAGGACTTCAGGACTTCTTTCAAAGTTACAGCTAGTAGACAAACTACTTGCATCCCTGCCTCAGAGACTGTTTACAGTATTATCATGTGACTTTTCTCATCCTAATGCCATTGCCAGGACTTCTGGAAACAGAGTATGTGCAATTCAGAGTCAGATGGGTCTGGACTCCTGGTTACCCACCAGCTGTGTTTCTGGCTTACCTGGGCTTGGGAATCATAAAGATACAAGGTTTGAACAGTTTCCCCTCCTCATGAGATCTGTGTAATCAGCATGTTTCCTTGAAACCACTGAACTCTCAACTTTTTATTTCTACTAAGCTATCTCTGATTACCTTCCCTTTCACTTTGGAATGGTTCTCCTCTGCATTTTTACTCTACCTGAAGGAACTCCCAACTGAGTTCAATATACAATTCAAATGCAAACCAAGTCTTAACCACTTCTGGAGTTAAATTCTGAATACAAATCCTCACCAGTATCCTCATCTGTACAGTGCTTTTGACTATTAGCTCTATGGATTTAAAGGAGGAAGAGATCACTTATGTTTGGGAGACTCAAGAAAAACTTCATTCAGCAGGTAACCTTTGTGCAAAGCCTTGAAGGATGTGTGATATTTCTTTAGGGCAAGATGGATGCCCTACATCTGTCTATACTCCTGGCATAGAAACCCTGAGCCTACCAGGGTAACCACCTAAAGGGTCATGGGCAGAGATGAAACTATACATGTTAAAATTTACAATACTGCTCTGGCCAGTTGGTTGTCCCATTCACTGAAAGATCCTATGCACCAGAAGGTCACAGGTTCAATTCCCAGTCAGGGCACATGCCCAGGTTGCAGGTTTATCCCTGGTTGTGGCGCGTGCAAGAGGCAACTGATCAATATTTCTCTCTCACATTGATGTTTTTCTCTCTTCCTCTCCCTTCCTCGCTCTCTCTAAAAAAAAATTTTAAAAAATCAATAAAAACATTTAAAATCCTTATTTTAAAAAATTTACAATTCTTATTTGTGATTGTACCTGGTCCATTCATTCAATAAATTTCTATTTCTATCTTTGATTTGAAGTAGGCAATACTTGTTGAAGTGCTATAATATTTATAATAGTCAAGAAAGCAAGCAGAGGATAGTTTCAGTAAGTGTTATTGTGAAAGAAATTTCTAAAGAGCATACTTATTATTAATGACAGGCAGTGTATTATGTACTTCTTGGCTTGTAATCCTGTCTATGGAGTACATGTTGTAAAAGAAGAAAAGTGGGTAATTATATTTCACATGAACATCAAGTTGAGTGTTCCTTCCTTGTAGCTTTGTAAAGTAGACTGTGGCAAGGTTGTCCCTAGTTAATGCCAGGAAAAGTGAAAAAATAAATGCCATTTTCAAAATGTCTTTCAGATAAATAAGTAAAACCTGTGAAAGTAGTTTTCAGTCATTGAACATGGGTCTGTTTCCCTTAAACTCTGTGGGTAAGTCTGAATTATTTTGTTATGTTGGTAATTTGCTGTATCAAATCTTGCTTAGCATGAAATTACATATATAAATTTTATATCAGAAAAATAAATATCAATATTAGTATTAATTAAGCCATTGTTGGTGGACTCAAATAAGTTTGCAATAAAAGAGTTTTGATTCTACCTATATTTGTCTTAACAAGGTGCAAACTTATGGCTCAAAAAATAAACAAGTTATTTTTTAATCTTGTTCTGTAAATATAGAAGTTAATTTTTGTTTTGGATATTTGTTTTAATAATTGCCTTCAAGATATGTATCAGAAAAGCATAGTTGAGATGGTGTCATTAAGATTTGTGTATTCTGCATTAAAATGATCTAAGAGGTTCTAATATTCATTAGTATTTCATATCTTAATCTCATTTCCAAGGAGTTTATTACAGGCCCTTGTTTGGGACTATAATTGTTGTGTGGATTTTAATAGTATCACAAACTATTGAAGTTTATATAACATTCTGGACTGTACTCATTGGAGAACATTTCTAGTATCTCTTATGAATGTGATGTTTGAAATACTCTAACCTGATTTTGGAGATAGAGCCAATCACTATTTGGAGGGGCCCTGGCACTTTCTCCTTCACCCACCCCTCACCTCAAATCCCATCCAGAGTCATTCCTCAGTTCCTTGGGAAACTTTGCCAGATGTATTAATGAGCTTTTGCTGTGTACCAAAAATTCTCAATGGTTTGCAGTAGCTTTTGTGGCCTTAAGCATTTCTTAATTTCTTCTTTTTCCATTTAAAGATAAGAAACAATTCTATTTTTCAAATTTGCAAGTCCCAGAATTTCTGAAGTCACTCTTTACTCTTTCATCCCTGCCTGCAAGCAGGCCAGTTGTTTTCTGAAAAACTGTAACAAAATCAGTAACCAACTCATGATGGTAACAGTCTGTCTTGAAATCTCATCACCAAAATCACACCTTATTACATATATTTTTGTCTTCAAATTATCACAGGTGACAGTTTTACCAAATATCTGCTACTAGAGAGCATGGATCATCATTTTTCCAGTCTCCACTTTCTTGCTGCCTGCTATTCAGTTCCAAGACCAAGGACACATATTTTAAGTTTCCATCATAGCAGCACCACATTTCTTAGAATCAAATTCCTGTTAGTCAGCTTTTGCTTCACTAATGCTGTGTAATAAACCACCACCAAATCTCTGTGACCAATAAAACAAAGACATCTTGCCCATGGGCCTGAGGCTGCCCACAGTGGTTCTGCTGCTGCCTACAGGTGGTTCAGTTCTGCTTCTCTGCTCTCCTTCCAGGCAGGACCCAGGTGGATCGAGAGGGCTCTTTTTAGGGCAGAGGGAGGGAATGCAAAAGGCCAGGCCAAACCACACAAGCACAATTTAAGCCTTTGCTCACATTTTTATTGACCAAAGCCAGTCACACAATCAGACCAGTCAATGGAGGGAAAAGAGAGAGCAAATACTATAATCTACCTCACCTTAGAAAGGGCTGGTTCATTATTTGTCATTTGAATGGTCACTAAAATGTAAAGGGAGTAGGAAGGGAGGGATGCAAATATGTTTAGGGAAATATTTTTAATCTATGCTGCCACTTGAAGTTCTAATCCCTCCTTTCATCTCCCTTAAGTAGCTCCTTACCCTAAAAAAAAAACAGCAGGGCTGGGTTTCGTCAATACCTAATTTCTGAGGTACTGGGGTGTATCTATACCTAATTTCTGAGGGTGTGCAAAGACTTTTCAGCTCCACTCCTGAATGCTCCTCAGCATTACCTGTGGGCTGCTGTCTTGCTCTTCACCAGTTGTGTCCAGCTCCAGATATTTCTCCTTCTGGCCCTGCTACCTCTGCTGCAGATGAGAGTTTTCTTTCACCACTTTCTTCTAAGAGGGATGATCCCCTTGCCTTTTTAGGGAATTTACAATGACCTGATAGGTCTCCAAGTTCTTTCCTAGCCTTGGGCAGAGTGAAGAACTGAAGGCAGAATTGCTTGGGCCTGGGCCTGACCGTCCCATCTCATTCCTTAATATCAAAGCCAGATGTACCTTTGCACTGCTCCTTCTGGGGTACTGGACAGCAGGCCCTAGCCTCGCCTGTAGCCCCTACATTTTTCTCAGTGCCCTCCTCTCCTCATCCCTACTAGTTCCAGTTCCTTCAGGTCATCCTCACCTCTAGCTTGGCTTCCTGCACCAGCTTTCTAGCCTGGCTCTACCTCTAGCCTACCCACCTCCAAGCTACTCTACTTCAAATTGACCCAGAATATTCTTTCTGGGATGAAAATTTGATCTCATGGCTCTCTTGACTTAAATCTTTCAGTGTTTTTATACTTTGCCTTTAGTAAATAAAAGGTGACTTTCTATGTGTGTCCCCTTTTGCCTCCAAATATTCAAATTCAGTAAAGGGTCAAGCTTCCCCCGCCCATTCAGACTCCCATACCTCCAGGCTCCTGGATGCAAGTGAAATGGCTGGACACTCTGCTGGACAGGCCTATGGGACAGCAGAGTAATCTGAAAGCCCGAGTGCCCCACAAGATTGCCCTTGCCCCAGGCCAACGCATCCCTGCCTCAAGCCAGACCTCCCCAAATGGAGAAATGACTACTGACAGAAAGGTAATCAAACTACCAGACGCATGATATTAGCTCCACAAATGGTGAACTCTAAGGCCTACAGCCACTAGATCCTGTCTCTGTGGTATGAGAAGTACGCAAAGAAAGAGAAGTCAGGAAATTGGAAATAATTCACTCCTTTAGGATTTCAGAAACTAGAAGAAAACAGTTCCTGTCTGAGGCGGAGTAGATGACCTCCTGAGGTACCTTAAGATTCTCTGGCAGCACTACTGGGAGGTGGAAGACCTTCTTCAGCATTCCTTCCGTTTCTTGTTTTGTTCATGAAGAGGTGCAGGGAGCTAGCATGGTCATCAAGCTGATAGCATTGTTAGGACAAGCCCATAAAAGCCATGTTTGCTCATAAACAGATTCCTCTTTCTGGAACAAAATTGCTGTTCTCTATTGAAATGATTTTAATCAAGGCTTTTTTTTTGTTTTGCTTTCAAGTAACAAATACATCAAGCTTACTCAAGCAAAACAGTGTGGTTCGTGTAAGGATTCTGGGATCTCTCATAAAACTCAAGGTCAGGAAAGTGTGCTGAGTGACTGAAATGAGGAATTGGCTACAGTAGTAAAAATTGAAGCCAAATCTGAGCAGTATGTGTTGGTATTGAGATTTCCATGTAATTATTTTGCCACAGCCCAGGAGACCAAATGCCGGGCTTGTCAAGTGCCAGCTGTGTCCAGTCTCTCTGTCTCCCTGAAACTGACCCTCCCACCACTCTGTACAGGGAACCAGCATGTAATTGTTTCCTATACCTGACAGCCACTGGTGGAACCAGACCAGGCATATGATCCAAAGGCAGCTTATCCATTGCTGGCCAGAAATCCGTGAGGTGTGTTGGTGCAAAGGTCTCACCCCAATAGTATCAATGGTAGTTAGCCAAGACAATTAGTTTAGATTGGGAAATATAGGAGGACTGGCCAGTGAGTAATGAAGGAAAATGGAACCAATTTACAGGGGCACAGATGCCATAGTTAAGAGATGAGGCTGGCTCAGAAGGCTGGAAACTATCATTGGCCTCTAGCAGTATCTTTCCCGGTTCTAGTTTATAGGTACCTCCTACAACAACGTATCACAGACTAAGTGGCTTAAACAACAGAAACTTATTTTCTCCCAATTCTAAAGGCTAGAAGTCTGATATCAAGGTATTGGCAGGGTTGGTTTTTCCTGGCTCATAGTTGAACATCTTCTCCCTGTGTCCCCACCATGTCTCCCCACTGTCATGTCTGTGTCCTAATCTCTTTTTATAAGGATAGCAGTCAAATTGCATTAGGCTCCATGCTAATTACCTCATTTTAACCTAATTACCTCTTTAAAGACTTTATCTCCAAATATAATCACATTTTGAGATATTGGAGGGTTAGGACTTCAACATATGACTTTGAGGGATCCAATTCAGTTTATAATAGTGCTCCTTCCTTTTTAAGAGTGTCTTGTGCAAGCCTATGTGGTCAAAAGAACCTAACAAACTATATTAAAACTCTCTTGTAAGTGGCAGAAAACCAAGTTCAAACAGCCTTTAGGAAAAGAGGAGTTTATTGGCTCAAGTAACTGAAAAGTTAGAAGTATCACTATCCTTAAACATGTCTGGATCCAGAACTCAAGTCAATTTATCTGTCGGGGGCCCTGGCAGGAAATGGATGACGACACCTAACTAGGTTTTTAAGGAAGCTACTTACAATGATAAGGGCAGAGTTCAGGAAGATTACAAGGGATACTGAAGTACCAGAGCAAGTAACAGACACTGTCACCATCTCTAGGCATGAAGGAGTGAAGCAAGAGTGGTTATTGAAACCTGAAGACAGAGAGTTGTGGCAGCAGTCCCCTGACGGGAACTGTAGCCTTCAGTAGAGAGACAATCAGCCTGAAGGAGAACCCATGGAAAGGGATTGGGAAATAAGTAATCTGATGTGTCTGATATGACAGTACTCCCACCTGGAAACCAGAGGAGAAGATAGGTTACTAGAGTCCATTATTAGTCAGCAGGTAGAGAGGAGAAGAGGGAAGATCTGGAGGCAAGGGGCAAATACCCAGCCCCTTCATTGAGACTCGGTCTCACTCTCTATTCTCTGTGTTGGTGTCTTCTAAACAGGGTCTGAGTTCATCACCCTTACAGCTTGCAATCGGTGGGAAGAGAGCTCCTCTTGCCCAAGTTTTTCTAACAAAAATACAGAATTTAGTCTCATTGGTCTGGCTTATATCACCAAACCAATCTCCTTTTTAGTCTTTATTTATGCCCATCTCTAAATCAATCACTGTGGCCAAAGGACAATTGAGCTGGTCATGATCACCTAAATTGCCTTGCAGCTAGAAGAGTGGTATTAGTCCCATAGAAACACATAGTGTGGAGTAGGGGAGAATGGCTCCCTAAAGGCAAATTCAGGTGTTCTTAACAGAAGAAGGGGCAATACATAGAGGCTGGACAGGCAAAAACAACTGTTGTTACATTACCCAGTCCTTGATAAATGTGTAATGTCTGATTGCATTGATTGGATGCATATGCTTTGAGAACTATTTATTACACATAGTTGAAGCTCAATAAACATTTGCAAAAATATGTTAGAATATAAATGATAATAATTCATGGACAGAATTATTTTTTGCAATTGACTAGGAGATGTTTCTGAATCTGGAGGATATTTTTCTACTTCCAGTCTTTATAGTGATCCTTACGAATTTTGACTTATGATTATTAACTTCTTGTTTATAGAAATCTAAATTTATGTCCCAAACACTGCCTCTTTCAGTGTACTGAATTATTTTGTAAACCCTGTTTATTTGCTTTCATTAGACCACAGTCTTGAGAATTTCTGGCTTGTTTACACACATCACCAAGTATTTTTTTAGACTCATTTAGCAAAAGACCATCATGAAAGAGGCAATAAACTGAAGTAAGATAAGTAAACAATTTAAATTTTACTGTTAAGAGGGCTTCTTTGTTTCTGCCCATTACAGATGGCTATCAGTGTTGCTAAGAGCAGTTTATTGAACTGATAGAAATGAATATTGTCTTTAAAAAGTAAAGCTGTCTTTATCTGATCTCAAAGGTGAGCTTGTAAGATTAATTCTTCTGGTATTTGCTGGTCATTCAAGCATAACTTTTCTTCTACCCACACCCACTGGTTTTTTGTCCAGCTCCAGCAAGTTTTTGGCAGTGGTTCTGTCAATGGCTCTTTGGATAAGAAGCCCTGCCAGTGGGGCTTAAGCAACATTTTGCAGAGAGCGAGATCAGGGAGTCAGATTGGGCTGACATTGAAAATCAAAGAATTTCCAAAGTATAAGCATCACTATTTTTAAGGTTTTAATGCCATTGAAAGTTTCAGTTAAGGAAACTTCCTTTATTTCTCCTATATTCTGGAGGGCGATGACTTCTTTGATTTATTTCATAAATATTTATGCAATGAACAAGAGAAGCAGCAACTTCACCTTAAAGGAATTTAATCTCCTGTGGGGAGTCCCCAAATGTATGGATGATGGGGATTGTCATGGTGTCTGCAAGTATACATGTGTAAATGTGTGCAAGGTAGTGCACCTGCTGTCCATTCATCCTTGCAAGAACACCCCAGGGAGAATAGGAAGGAAAGTCTGAAGTTATGAGCATCTGCGTTTCCATCATCTGTGCCAACAAAGACAAGCAGCATTTTAGATAGCGCCCCAAATCTCACCCATTTAATTGTGGAATTCATGACAAATAGCAAGAGCTGAAGATTTAGCTTCTTTCTCATCTCTTGTTTAAATGTTCTTATTGTCCCCTTTCTTTCAACTCCTGTAGTGCTTGGACTTCATTATATAATCCCTTATAGTAGTATCTGGATTTTTAGATGTCTCCCTCGGGGCAAGGATCAGATATAATGCTTTTTTATATTCCCCATGGCCTGTAGCCTGGGACAGAGCAGAAGCTCTATAACTACTGACTAAAATAACAGGAATGCTTTGCTCAGGTTAATATTAAACTTAGGTTGCATTCTCAGACCATAAACCACTCAGTCATTACAGGGCCATTTGTGTAGGAGCAGCTTCGAATGTACCAGTAATGGAATAGACCTTGTCTGGTGGCTGGAGGAAATAAACCAGGCCTAATAAAAATCTAATTAATTAGGTCAAAACTGACCCAGAGATCATCAGAGCTGGGAGAGTTTATTAAAAAAAATCATTTGGTGCATAGCCTGTCATTTTACAAAAAGGAAACAAGGGCACTTAGAGGTTGTGACCTCAAGGTCACATTGAATTTAGTGATAGCACTCAGAACAGTAACTACAGTTCTTGACCAAGTTGTAGGTTGAAGAGTCAGGCCAGGGAGCCAACTAGATGTAGGCTCAACCTGTGTTTGCCAAGTCATCATCATAATAACTAGCGTTTTTAAAACCCTCTTTGAAAGTGTTCCTGGCACTGTGTCAGGTGCTTCCCATATGGTAATACACTACTTCGTTTAATATTCACAACCCATCTGAGAGAGGTACTTTCTATGAGCGCTTTGCAGTTTGCTTTTGCCCCTATCGCTAAAGATGCTTTTGTTAAAGTTACCAGTGATCTCCTAATTACCAAACTCAATGGATACTTTTTATTCATTATCAATTTGACGATTACGGGATGTTTGACACTGACTGTCTCCTTGAAAAATGCCTCCTGATTGCCAGGACATCACACACACCTGGCTCTTTCACTTCCTGGCAGAATCTCCTCAGAATCCTTCACTAACTTTCTCCTTTGACCTACAGTGGGGCCTTGACTTACGAGTGTCCCGACTAACGAGTTTTTTGAGATACCAGCTGTCTCTAGGACGATTTTTTGCATTGAGTTGACAGAGTAATTTGAGGTAAGGAGCTCCTTAACGAGCTCGGTCTCGGAAAGAATTAAAACTCGTAAGTCAAGGCCCCACTTTACTACCTAAGCTTCTGACTCGTGTGTTCTGCTCACTCTATACCTTCTTCCAACGATGTCCATGCCTTACCAGAACCTTTAATGGCTCGTTTCTCCCTGTGCCAGAGAGCACCAGAACCTATACAAGTTGCTGCAGTGGTTCCCTGCAGCCCAGGGAACTTCTCTAGGCAACGTTTCACCCACTTCTTAGAACCTTCTTTTCTTGTTTTGTTTCCATCTCACTCCTTGGAACAAGGATCTGTACTTTTTGCTAACCCTCTTTGCGCGCATGACTTATTTAGATGATCTGCCTGGCTTTTGAGTCTACTGTAACAAAAACAAAATTATTAATACATGAGTCCTTCCAACCTTTCCCTTCCGCCTGGCCTCTAAAAGGATCCTGACTGTGCAGGTTTCATTTCTTCTCCCCATTCACCCTCCAGAGAAGCCTCTTCCTGCTTACCAGACTTATCTTTGGGGATTTTATTGTCAACTTAAGAAAACATCCAAACCTGTAGATAATTTTTATGAGTTTATTTGAGCCAAACTAATGACAAATCCTGGGAAGCAACATCTCAACTGATTGAGAAAATGCTCCAGCAAATGGTAGTTTTGCACCTTATTTTGTACATTAGAATTAAAGGAGGAGATGTAAGGGGGTTACATGAAATCCATTGGTGATAGATTAGGAAGGTGGGAGAAAGCAAAGCTAGGAAATCTCTGGGATTGGATAAAAAGTAAAATGAATAGGCACATACTTCTTTTACATAGGTGGGGATAGGATAGTTAACAGTTAACAACACAATAATGACAACAATGAGGGGTTCTGTGGTCTTCTGCTCTGGTGGGAAATTATGCCCTGAAATTACCCTAACATTTCAAAGGTGGGCTATTATGGATGCAAAAAGACAATAGACAGGCTGAGTTAAGGTAAATATTGACCTTTGTCAAGGAAGATCGTGGCCTAGGTCATGACTACCTGCCAGGACTCACTTTTAGTGAGGAAGTTTTAATTTCAGACCATCCTATGTGGTCACCTTAGGTCTCTGAGTTTGTAAGGCCTGCCATATGGGCTTCCCTGAGCTAGTCAGGTTTAGTATGTGACCTCTTTTTCATCCACATTATGATGTAGAATAAGGAGGAAGTGGAAAGGAGATAGGAGCAGGAGATGTGGGGGCTAAAATTGGGGGCAGGCTTTTCAGGATGGGTAGGAGGACTGGAGGAGCAGTTTGTGATGAGAGGGAAATGGGAAAGAGATGGGGGTCTTAAGAAGTATTGCCATGGTCTATGTGTTCATTCAAAATGACATGCTGAGCCTCTTGATGTATCTGAACTCTTGAAGCAGCTAATTTCCATGTCATGCCATTGAGCATTCTGGGTTTTGTTTTTGGGGGTTTTTTTTGTGCATCTTTCCATTCACCACATCTGCTTATCTGTTAAACATTTAAATGATGCTTAAGCTCAGGCTGTGTGGCTCAATTGGTTGAGCAACGGACCATGCACCAAGAGGTCACCAGTTTGATTCCTGGTCAGGGCATATGCCCAGGTTGCGGGCTCGATCCCCAGTAGGGGGTGTGCAGGAAGCCCAGCAGATCGATGTTTCTAACTCTCTTTCCCTCTCCCTTCCTCTCATTCTAAAAACCAATAAAAACACATTTTAAATCATACCTAAACTTTATCTCTTCTTCAAAGCCTTCCTTGATTGTCCTAGGTGGACCTGATCACTTTCTCCTTCATACTACCTTGAACTTACTAGTATCAAAGCAATTATCACAATGCACTGCAATTATTTTATTTATTCAACTATCTCTGCTCCTAGACAATGAAATAAATCTTTGAGGGAAACCATTGTACCTTGTTGTTGAATTTCTAGTACCCAGCATGGTATCTAGTTTCTAGTAACTGCTTAATAAATAAGCATTTATTAATTACTTTAATGAATGAGCAATAAAATTATGAGGCTGTCAGAAATCCAAATAAAAGTTGGAAATATAGGTTTCACAAAATTAAATGATTTGCCCAAAGTTACACAGCTACTAAGTGATGGAGTAGGAATTAAACCTGGTCTGTTACTACAAAGCCCATACCTTTTTTTGCAACAATCATACCATCTCCTAGCTGGTCAAAGCTCTTCTTGTACTTTGGAAGTTTCTTTGCTGATAGTGATAATGTCCTCTCTCTTTATGGTGACACTAGAGGCCCAGTGCACAAAATTCATACGCAGGTACAGTCCCTGAGCCTGGCCTGTGATCAGGGCCATCTTCCCGGCTGCTGACAGCCAGCCCCGCCCCCTGCCGCCACCCAACCCTGGTTCCCCATTCGCCATCAGGGGATCAGAGCCTGCTGGCCAGGGGGAGGGACTGAGAGGTGGTCAGTGCACCTCATAGTTACTGGTTGAGCAGTCATTCTGGTTGTTCCGCTGTTTGGTCGATTTGCATATTTTTGTTTCCTGGTCATCATCATAATAACTAGCATTTTTTAAAACCCTCTTTAAAAGTGTTCACCCCAGTACCTCCAAACCTCCCTATGCTGACCCCAACTCTCCTTCTGCACCAGCCCTCCACCCCCACACAGATTTCACCCTCTCCCTTCCCCACCCCCCAGTCTGCTACCCCATACTTCTTCCTGCCCCACCTCCATTCTTGTGTACTAGTAATGGAATAGATCTTGTCTGGTGGCTGGAGGAAATAAACCAGGCCTAATAAAAATCTAATTAATTAGGTCAAAACTGACCCAGAGATCAGAGAAAGGGGCAAAGGAGGGTTACTGAAAGTGATAAGGGAGGCAGCAGGGTGAACTTTTTTTGGGGGGGGGAGGGGTTTCCTCCTGATGACGGGCTTCAAAGGACAGCAGCCTCCTTCTGCTACCCTCTGTCTCCAGAGACACAACTTCTGATTGGCATCTGGCAGGACAGAGCAATTGCAGGTACAGGACTGGGAGCGCCTTTCTTCATGCAGCTCCTTGGAGAGTCTCTTCCGGCCAAGGAAAGCTTTGTTCTAACCATTCCCCCCCCCCCCCCCCCCCCCCCCCCCCCGGAGCTAGGGCTGCTGGGTGGTCTGGGGCAGGAGGGCAGAATGGAGGTGGGGCAGTGCAGGCCAGGGCAGGAAGAAGTATGGGGTAGCAGACTGCGGGGTGGGGAAGGGAGAGGGTGAAATCTGTGTGGGGGTGGAGGGCTGGTGCAGAAGGAGAGTTGGGGTCAGCATAGGAAGGTTTGGAGGTACTGGGGGAGTAAGAGGGACCAGCAGATGCCAGAACAGGGGAAAGGATCTAAGGGATCAGGTGGGGGTCCTCGAGGGTGAGTATAGACTAAGTCCCTTCCCCAGACCTTGCCATCCCAATTCCTAACCCAGTCCAATAGTGGGAGGGGTCCACAGGGAGGCGCCGAGCCCCCTACACTTTGTGTCTGAGGCTCCAGAACGTGTGGCCAACACGCCCCGCCCCTGCCACCCCCGCTGAAGTGCTGCCTTTTAGAACACATTTGCAGACACATGGATTGTTTTTAAGTTAATGCTTTTTAATTCACTCTGTTTCCCATTTGTCGTTTTTTATTGAAAAGGTGGATTCTGCTGGTGTGTGTTCTTCAGCAGGGGTGTTCTCCACAGGCAGAGATCCGATGAGAGACAGAGACAAAAGGCCCAGCGAGACATGGGCAATGAGTAACAGGATCAGGGAGCAAGGAACAGGGAGAGAGATGCACAGGGCAAGACAGACACATGACACAGGGTGCTGTGGACAGGGATAGAGCTTCCTGGCCCAGTGAGAGGGCTCACCCAGCGAACTGAAAAGTCCTGGATAATTAGAGCTAATTACATGTGTGCAAACAGCAGCAGCAGCAGTGGAGGCCCGGGCCGGCCACCCCTCCCCCGGCCTTCCCACTGCGATCCTGCCCAGCAAAGGGGCTTTGCTGGCACAGCTGGGGCTGAGCCCCTGGGGGAAGGGCGCGCAGGCGGAGAGCCCCTGGGGCCCAGGGGTTGTGGTGAGCCCTGTGACTCCAGAGCACCACCCATGATTACACAGTCCAGCACTCACTGCAGCCCGGGGATGGCAGGTCGAGACCGGGTTAGGAATTGGACCAGAATTTGGTCCGAGCTCTTCTTGGCCTTGTGCTGAGCAGGCCCTGGCGGCATGGGCCCCAGCTTTTGGGTCTTTAGGTTTCTATTATCTTGGCCTCCTGAGCATTCCTGTCTCTTCAAAGATTCAAGACGGGGCTCTCCTTGTATCCTGCCACGGTGAATGCCTGTCTGGAGCTGAGGCTGTGGGATGAGAAGGGACAGAATCTGGTGCTTGGCTGGTGATCAGTTTGTCTCTGCCTGGATGGCCACAGGACCCCAAGAGAGTGACTTCTCTGAGCTTTCATTTGTGCATCCACACCGTGCGTGCCTCCTCTGAGACTCGGAGTCCAAGGGGAAGGAGAAAGGTGCGAATTCCTCATCTGTGAATGAGGCTTTACACTTTGAACTGCTAGCCTGAATCACTGACCTAATTTTGTGGTTTCAGGAGCCTTTGGCAGGTTTGGGTTGGAGTGGTGGTGGGCTAGGGTTTTATATTTCTACTAGAGGCCCGATGCATGAAAATTTGTGCAAGAGTAGGCCTTCCTTCCCCCAGCTGTCGGCACTGGCTTCCCTCTGGCACCCAGGACCCGGGTTTCCCTCCTCTGGCACCCAGGACCCGGGTTTCCCTCCTCTGGCAACTGGCAGCAGGCACCCAGGGCCCTGGCCAGCTTCCCTCAGGCCCTGGCTTTGTCAGGAAGGATGTCCAGAATGACATCCAGAAGACATCTGGTCTAATTAGCATATTACCCTTTTATTATTATAGAGGCCCAGTGCACAGGTGAGGACTAGCCAGCCTGCCCTGATGGGGGTCCCGATCGGGGCAGGGGTCCCCTCTGGGGGCCAGGCTGGCCGGGGCGAGGGGCCACGGTCATTCTGGTCATTGTGGTCATTCTGGTTGTTCCGTTGTTTCGGTAGCTGGGCTTTTATTATATAGGATTTTTAGGACATTTTCTTGGACATGCCTCAGGGGATGCAAGAAGCATTTGAACAGCTCTGTTTTCATTGCATTTTTTATGCTCCTATTTGAAGTTTTCCCAGAAAATTCAAGCTTTTAAAGCCTTTCTCCTCCATTTTATTTGACAAATCCTAGGTGGTGATATTGTTGGAAAGAAGGTCAGACTTGGAATCCCTCAGAGCTACCTGCTGTCATGCATGGAAGGCCAGTCATCAATGCCAAGGGCGCCCTAAAGCAAAGGTAGGTGGAAGAGTTTATTTTGAAGAAAATTAAGGGACATCATAGAGCCATATTTGAGAGGAAGTGTTTTGTGTTCATTAAACCATTACTATTACTCAGCAAGGACTCCCTTTCTCAGAAGTCAAATGGAGCAGCCACCGATGCCCAGTGAATATTCTTTTGTTGGATTAATTCCTGATTCTGTATCCTACTCATCTTCTGTAATTGCTGCCTCTAGCAAAGTGGCATGTGACATCTGGACATATTATTTCAGGAAAGAAAAAAGAAACATTTGGCAATCTACACTCTTTTTAAAAGAAGGTGGTTCTCCCTTGTTGAAGGGTAGAGAGTATGTGAATAAATCAATGGTTAGTTTTCCTTTTGGGGTGGTTTTGTGTGTGTGTATTTTTCTCTCCCAGAATATCTCTTTTATTTCATCTGACAAAAATGTGGGATAATATGTGGTCATTTTTATTCATTTAAAAAAATTTATATCATTTCACTAAGTAGTTCAGGGTACCTGTATTCTCTATAAGCAGCATACAAGAAGAGTGTGGCACCTGGCCAGCGTGGGTCAGTGGTTGACCTATGAACCAGGTCACGGCAGCCAGTCAATGATTCTCTCTCATCATTAATGTTTCTATCTCTCTCTCCCACTCCCTCTCTGAAATCAATAAAAATATTTTTTTTTTTTTAAAAAAGAAAGGATGTGGCAGTAACCACAGGTCAAAGTCATTAGTGAATTTTTAAAATATACATGGACCCTAAAAATAAAAATAAAATATATATGCCCTTACCTCCAAGGAACTTAAGTCTCTGTACAAACTTCCATTGCCAAATAGGCATTGATCTAGTCAACCCAAGAAGACAGGTGAAAGTGTGCGCTTTTTAACACTATTTTAAGAACTTTTGGGGGAGAGCAGTCAACAGCGTACTTACAGAGCAGAGAGGCTAGCAGTGGAGAATCTTAATGATTTGTTCCACCAACATTTGCTAAGCACTTTCTAAGCATCAGGCACTGTACTGTGTTAAGGTAAGGACACAGAGATTATTTAGCCTGGCTTCTTCTCTCAAGGCACTTCTAGGAGAGTGGGCAGTTGTCACAGTTATGTACTGACTGATGAGGGCCACGAGCACTGAGGCCATGGGAACACATGGGCCCCTGTAAGGATGGGGATAAAGGAAGACTGCCCAGAGGTGGCACCTGAGCTGGGTGGGCCTTGATAAATAGGAGATAATACAAGAAAATTAGTAAACAGCTGCTTCCTCTGTCATTAATAAATGAAGCAGAGAAGACAAGGCTCCTGTGGGAAACTGCAAGAATTTCAGAATGACTAAGTAGAATTTTAAAGGTGTGGTATGAGTGGGGAGCAGACTGCCCAGGACAAAGGTAAGAGCAGGGAAAGAGCAGAGAGGGGGTTTCATGAACCGCTTTTGCAACTCCCTGTCTAGCCGTAGTTGAGCTGGACATCTCTGGTAGGACACAGCCTTCTTCTAGATGTGCCTACTTCCCAGAAACAACCCTGAGAGAGTCGTTGCCCCAGAGTTCACAGAGCCCACTCCCCTGAGCTCAGGGACTCTAGGAGGCAGGGAAAGGAGCCCCCTTGCACCTCCCACTCCTAGAAGCGTTTACCCAGGAACCTCAGACCCAACATTGCAGGTCTTTACTCTCCTGGAAGGTCAGCCACCATCAGCAATGCAATGGCAGTATTGCCCCAGACTGTTGCATTGCGGGATTGTTTACCCACTGGGCAGGGACCAAGTACACAGCGTCTCTCAGCCTGTTGCTTCTGATAATTGCTTAGTAAAGATTTACATGTGTATTGACTTTTCTGAACTACTATTTAATGGTGGTTGATTGATGCTCAATAAATATTTACATTATTTATTGTAAAATAATCATTACAATTGGGTTCTGTGGTGAGGGAGAAACAAAGGAAAAGAGTGGGAGCAGAGAGAAAGAGTGAGGGTGCAGAAAAAATGTAAAGTAGTCATTAACATTAACTTATTGAGTACTTACTAACTCTCCAGCCTGGAGCTTAGACTTCTGTATGTATATTATCTCATTTAATATTACAAAGACTTATGATATAACATTATTATCATCTCTATTTAACAGATGAAGAAACGGAGGGTCAGAGAAGTTGAGTGACTTTCCTAAGGCCAAGGGGGTGGTTTTCTGACTCCAGACCAGGGTTCTAGTTGTTATATCTAGCTTCTGGTAAGAGAGGAAGAGGCCTTGGGGCTTCTCTGTAGAAGCTTTAGTAACAGTTCTTGCCTGAGAGTGAGCAGCAGGAGATTCTGCCTTATGTTTCAGTAACTAAAGAATAAAGTGTAACTCTTGTTTGGGTGGCTTCAACAAAAACCTGTGGACCTGATCACTGTTCAATGACCCACACAATTTTCTCTGGACATTCTGGATCACCATTGTCATCTCCCCTGCCCTTTATTATTCGGATCTTTGTTTATCACCTTTTACATCCATTTTGATCATCCTCCTCCCATGAATGACAAGTGCATGTATACTCTGTGAGCTTAGAAAAAAATCCCAAGATTAGAATCTGGTGTCTAATATATGATATGACAAATTCCCACATTTGATGTATTCTTTCTCATGGTGTTGACTTGGGATTTCCTATTAGATCTGAGAAAAATTATTTTTAATAGAATTATTCATGAATGATTAGTGGGTGGCTTTAAAGACATTAATTCATAAGGGTACTTTAGCTATCAGATTGTCCAAAGCCCACTAGAAAGATCCATTTACAGGTTAAATGTTAGTGTGTTTGAAGATCTTTGCTTTTGCTATACCTGACCTGGGTGTGTACTTTTATGATTCATTATATGCATCTAGGGGGCAGATGTTCTGTCTTATTTAACCTGCGGAGAAAATATTGCCAAGTAAGAAGTAACATATTTTCGAATAGATTAATGAGGATCAAAAGGGTAAATAAAAGTGAAGAAAATATACCCCCAGGTCACAATGTTTATAAATATAAGCTTAGTTTGTTGTTAAATGCAATAAAATTAAAAACAGTAAAGCTATTTCCTTTCGTAATTTCTTGTGTAGTCTAACAATAACAGTTACCTAGCTGAACTGAATTACTGATTGAGAAATGTCATTTTAAGCATCAGATTTAGAAGTGCATATTTAAGTTTCTACATTCAATCATTCATTCATTGAAATATTACTGAGCACCTATCAGGCACCATTCCAGGGAGTGAGGATTGGTAGTGAAGAAAATAAAGGTGTTCTCACACGAAGCTTGCAAATTCTAGTGGGAGGAGACAGAAATGCACCCATGAGTATATGGTCTGCCAGGTGGACATTTGAGCAGAGATATACAGGAAGTGAACACATGAGCCACACAAGAAACTAAGAACATTCCAGAACACGTAAGGCATGCAGTAAATGAGGAAAGAATATTCCAGGCAGAGAGAAGAGCAAATATGAAAGCCCTGAAGTAAGGCCTGGTATGTTTGAGGGACATTGAGGTGGCAAGGCAAAACACTTAGAATTTAAATCTCAATTAACTATAAATATATAAACTTTTTCATTTAAAAAATATTTTTAATAAGCTGGCTAAATAGAAACATCTTTTTGTTTCAATCCATATTAAAACTATTTCTAAGTTTCCTATTTGGGATAAATACTACATTAACAACTTACTTTAATTTTTTGTTCTTTTGTTCATGTCTACTCTGTGTCAGGCATGTGTGGGCACTGTTAAGTGCTAGGCAAGCAACAGGGAACATCACAGACATATTCCAGCCTTGATTCGTCGGTGTACAGTGTTGGAGGACTAGCATTCCTTGAGGTCTTCATGTTCATGTATAATGTGGGTAGACTTAGGAGCCAGGATAGGGACTTCAACTAGGAAAAGGGATGGGGGAGTGCTGAGAGGATCAGCAAGGTCTTGTAGACAGACAAATTCAGACGCTGTGAGGAGAAAAAGGAAGAATCAGGTGAGGAAACCTGGGGTCAGGGAATCAGAGACCCACCAGGCAAACGGTTTAGGCACCATGAGATAGGAATCCTAGCCACGCATCTGTCAGCTGGGAGAGGTCTCTGTAAACAGCAGCAGGTACCCACAGCAAGAAAGGAGCTAAAACAGCTTGTCTCTCCCAGTAGGGCTCAAAGTTTAATGTGGAGAGTTTTCAAGCATTTTTGTCAAGGCCAAAGGACAAGATCTCAGTTGTTCTGCTGTGCCCAGGCCACACGTTGAAAAGGTGAAGACAGAGGTTTGATTGCATTGTTCACCACTGTTTGAGTTGACGCATGTTGTTGGGTTGAATTGCCCCGTTCCTGACTGATTACCTGAAGTGGGCCCATGGGCTTTCCAGCACCTGTGTCCTCTGGACCCCGGAGGTCTCTTGGCCAGCCACTGTCAGCTGTTGCTCACGTCTGTGCCCTCTGCCCCAGTCATCTGTTCTCCAGATGCCCCTGAATGACAAGGACTTTACTGTAAAAGCGCCAGAGCCCCAAACAATGGAATTTCAGCAAATCTCTGATACCAATTGGACTTTTTAAAAAACATAACTGCTTCTTCTAGAAAAATCCAGAAAACTTAGTCTTTAATTTTAATTCACATGTGGATAATCAAAATTGTTGTTGTTATTGTTTGTTCTTTGGGTTCTTTTTTCTTCAGTGTCTATAGCCCCATTAAAATTTTACAAATGGGCACACTTACAGTTTCTTCCCCATACATGGATACATACATACATCTTGCATATTTTACATAAATAGTTCATATGTAACTCTATATAAGATATATCCATAACCATCCTTACTATGAAATGAAAACAGCATTCAAAATATAAGTCAAAGTAAAATGTAAATGCTTGCTGGGCTCTGGGCTCTGTATAACACAAGATAAAAGAAATGTGGTAGCTGACATTCATAAAATTAGTTTAGGTGTTCAAGTCCTACTGCATGCTTCTTGGTTGCCTTGGAAACCCAGTATATAAATGAAAACCCTGGAAACAGGTCAGATACTCACATTGACTTAACAAAACTATCATCCTATTATAAGGATGATTACGTTCACCTTATTTCTATTCCCTTTGACATTTTTTTTTTATCCTCACCTAGGATACGCTTTTTAAAAAGTTGATTTTAGGGAGAGAGAGAGAGAAACATCCATCAACTGATGGCCTCCCGTACATGCCCCAGCCAGGGATCGAACCCGCAACCTAGGTGTGTGCCCTGACTGGGAATTGAACCCGCAACCCTTTTGGTGTAGGGGATGATGCTCCAACCAATTGAGCCACCCAGCCAGAGCAACAAAATTTTTTAACGAATATTTTAATTTGGGGGGCATTCAGAAGTTTTTCTTGTTAATAACTTTTTAAAGTAAAAACATAATCCTACTCCATTCAGTAAATTTGATGAACACATTTATTCTAAAAAATGCTTAAAATCAAATCCTCTCAACCTCGAACTGAATGACTAGGCATGGCAATCACCCTTAGCTCAACTCTAGCGTCAGCAGCATCGGCTCTGCAGCAGCAGGCATGATCCAGCCAACACAGGCCTGGCAAAGAAGCATTCTAAAGTGCCTGTCCAGGCTCTGTCAGTTCTGACACAGCATCTTGACTGTATTAGTTCCCATACACCCAGATTAGTTTCAATCTAGAACAGTTTACATAGAGGTCCTTTATGGAACCTGACAAAGCATCTGTTGGGATGACAGCACCCTTTAGAAAGAGAACTACACCTGAAGTTTACTAAACAAGTATACCGATGATTCTGAATACTATCTGGTTTTTTCTCACTCCGAAACTGGTGATATCACTAATGAGTGCAGTTGTGGGAATTGTCTCAACTGTCATACAGCCTGGATTCTCTTCTCCCAGGTTTTGGGATATCCTTGGATATTTCATCCTACTTACCATGGGATGTCCACCTCTTCTTTAGGGCCATTACTACTAATCTCAAAAAGTTTTCAGGCTTCCCTTCTGCCAAGTACAGACTATGGACAGAATTACTTGCCTCTCTCTGAAATAATCCGTCAACTCTCCTCTAGGAAACATCATCACACTTCCTGTGCCAAATACATTCTGGGAGCAGCACTAGAGGCGGCGTTATTCTTAATGTTCAGTATCTTATGAGCTGTGTGTTATCTGCCTGTTACATGTTTCCCTTGCTCATCCAGCTGCCTCTACCGCTAATGCCACATCTAAATTTGAACTAATCAAGTTGTTTCTAAAACCAGCTCCTTTCTTGGTTTCCTACTTCTATTACATATGTCCCCCTTACCCAGGCTTAAAGCTGCAAAGTCAGCCTTGATGCTCCCTCTATCAGCCAACAAGTCCTGAACATTCATGCTCTATCATCTCTGCATAATCATACCTTTTATTCCATACTGCTGAGAATCACCATTCCAATTCATGTCCTCTTACCCATGGTCTCACCTCCTCCTCAGGCTTTCCTCCTTCAATACATTCTATGTTCTGGCCAGATTATTGGTGCTCAAACACTGCTTTAATGTCACTTTTCCACTCGCAAATATCCAGTGAGTCCCCATTGCTAAAAGGATAAATTCTAGACTACGTCATTTGGTGGGTAAAGGTCCTGGTGCAAGCTGTTTCTCTAATCTTATCTCTCAACTAGAGGTCCAATGCACGAAATTCGTGTAAAGAGTAGGCCTTCCTTCTCCCGGCTGCCCTCTGGGATCCGGGACCCAGGACTTGGGCTTCTCTCTGGCACACAGGACCCGAGCTTCCCTTGTAGCCCCGGCTTCATCCAGAAGGTCGTCCATTCTAATTAGCATATTACACTTTTATTATTAAAGACTCTCACCTAACTCAGCCCCAGAGAGATGTCATCTATTTGCCCTTCCTCCAGCATATCCTATATATTCCACCCCTTGCCTGTGCCCAAGCCCTTCTCTTACCTAGTTGGGTAACCCAGCTGTCATTTCTAACTTTCTTTATTCCCTTGCCATCTTCTACTATAGAAGCTAGAAATGCTAAATGTCTTCTTTCCTAACCTCCCTTGAACATCGTCACATTTGTTTTTCTGTTTTACCTCTAGAAAAATTACAGTGATGAGTATAGAAGTGTGGATTCAGTAAAATGTCATGATGGGGGTTAGATCCAAAAGAGGAGTAGTGTTAACAGTTTCTAGTTTATTTGGCTAAATTAAAGATTTTCTTCCTTCCTATTCTTATTTCTCCTTCTTTAGTTTGGTGGAGGAAGGCAGAGGGAGGTGTGGTTGCTTGTTTGACATCCTAGACATAACAGAAATGTTTAAATCTTCTCCTTTACCTTTTCTGATAAATTTTTTAAGTGTGACTTTATTTAATAACTAGAAGCTACATTTTATTTAATTGATTACTATGGCCTGACACAGATGTGCTAGTCATAAAACTCAAGAGTTTTTGTTTACTTGGATTTCAGCAGTTATCTTCACAAGGATGTTAAGTTGCATTGGTGTTTTTTTTTTTTCATAATGTGCTTAGGGGTTACCAAGTCAAAATGTCCAACCCACAAACTGTTGAACTTTAGTCCACAAAGTAGTAGCTATAGAAACTGAAAGGGTCGCTTAGAAAGGCCCTGAACAGTTAAAGACACCTGTGGTTAACGCCAGAAAAAAGAAGGAAAGAAAGCCCATCGACCCTCAGTCAACATTATGAACAGTTTTACTTCTGTTTCTTAACAGTCAAGTGTAAACCACCGTGAAAGTAAAATGTCTCTGAACAAAAGGGTTCTAATGTAGCAATAGCTGCAGAGGTCTGACCGTGCTCTCCCTCTAGATAGGCAAATGATGTTTCCTGCCTTTGCAAATTTGACCAAATGGCTTAATAATCAATACTTTTCCAAATATTCCTATGCAAATATCATTCTCTAAAAGAGTTCAACCCTGCCATTTATGAGCCACATCAGTTTCTAAAAGGAAATATAGTCACGTGTTTGACCATGGTAGAGTTAGGAGTCAGTGTTTTGGTTGCATGCTTTTAAAAGCCAAACTCTCAAAAAAAAAAAAAAAAAAAAAAAAAAAAAAAGAAAGAAAGCCAAACTCTCATCTTAAATATATCCCAATGTGACCATATTTACAACCAAAAAAATGGGGAAGCAAAAGCAACTGGAGGAATGTAAAGTGAGAGAGAAGGACACGAGACAGGGGTCAAGCCCCCATTCCTTCCCACTGCTCCAGGGTTCTTTTGGTGGTTAGAACAGGACCTGTGCCAGGCCCAAGTGCATGTGGGGGTATAGGGGTGTGGGTGTGGGGGGTGAGGGTGTGCAGAGAAGGCATGGCCCCTTCCCCAGTGGTTCTCAACCTTCTGGCCCTTTAAATACAGTTCCTCATGTTGTGACCCAACCATAAAATTATTTTCGTTGCTACTTCATAACTGTAATGTTGCTACTGTTATGAATCATAATGTAAATATCTGATATGCAGGATGGTCTTAGGCGACCCCTGTGAAAGGGTCGTTCGACCGCCAAAGGGGTTGCGACCCACAGGTTGAGAACCGCTGCTTTAGGATCTACTGTCAGGTAAAGGAGGCTGACATAGATAAAGAAGTCTGATGGAAAGCTGACCTTGATGAATATTTAAATAGCTCTCTGATAGTAACAGAAGAACTGGGGACTGAAAGCTTCCTTCCTGCAGGTGGGAGCAGGGATGCTTTGGTGGAGATGGTGAGATCTGAGCAGGGTCTTGGATGATGAGTAGGATTGTGACAGATGGAAATGCATGGAAAGGAGTCGGCCAACATGGCAGGAAAAGCAAATGAACTGGCAGGCCTGGGCCACAATCTGCATGGAGCCATGATGAGCCAAGGGGAAAGCCAGTCTTGGGTCAGACACAGGCTGAGAATTTCACCCTTTTTGTCTGCCGTAAAGGCAGTCAGGAAGGTATCTGCCATAGAGGTAGGAAGAATAATTTGAGCAAAAATCACAGCTTCTAGGTAAAGCCCAACCTGCCCTTTCTCCAAAGTCGCAGCCAGAGCTCCTATCATGGGAAACACAGCAGAATGCCCCTCTCCCTCTTTGATTTCCTCATCCTCATCTCTGCTTCTGTGTTCTCCCTGTGGTAGACACCTATTCTCTTTCTGCCCAGGACCCTTCCCTTTTCCTGGGATTGGTGCCTTTTCCTTGGGGAGCTCTTCCTCTCTCCACTCCACGTACATGGACCTAGAGGGGTGGGCCAATCCCAGCGCCTGAAGCCCTGGGCACAGCTGGCTTGTTAGGAGTCAGCAGATGTGAGACTCAAACCATCCTGAGATCTTTCTTTCTTACCTTTTTTTTGGTCATTCCTTTCATTGATTTATCACAATGCTACTTGTTTGCTGCTTGTCTCCCCCACTAGACCTTGAGGCCAGAAACTTTGGCTTGTTCACTGCAGGGTCTGGCACATATTAGGCCTAATAGAAATCTTCGTGAGGAATGAGCAAGTGAACAGGTTCAGATCCCTGCTTCACCACTTCCCAGCTTTGTCCGTGGATTAATTACCCTCTCAGAAGGCTTCCTCATTTAAAGATCAGGGCTTTCAAGTTGAGTTGCGTATTGGAGATTATGGGAAATGCCTGGTTCCATGAAGAGGCTCCATAAATGGTAGCTATCACTTGTGAAGTTTTTCTTTCCTTCATTTTTCAATGCACCCTGTTGCCAGGCTTAAAGACCTGACATTCTTTCAAGAGAATTTTTTTTATTGAGGTCTAACAAATGTGTAGAAAAGTACACATTCCAATTAGTACATATATGTATATACTAGTAGCCCTGCACACAAATCCGTGTGCCAGTAGCTCACCAGTAGCTCGCTGCCACCCTCTAGTAGCTCTCCCCCTGCTACCCCCGCCCTCCTGTATCTCCCTCCCGCCCCCACCCCCTCATAGCTTGATGCCTTGCCCCCTCCTGTAGCTCTCCCCTGCCCACTTGTAGCTCACTGCCCCACCCTCCTGCTGATTTGTGATCCAGTCATTACGCGGTCGGTCGTTACACTTCACGGCGTAACAACCATTTGCATATTACATCTGTATTATATAGGATACATATAATATACACACACCCATGTAACCACCTCCCAAATTAGGAAGTAAAGCATTCCAACACCCAGAAAAGTTTCCCTGTTCGCCTCCCCTATCCCCCGTCCATTCTTTCCCTCCTCTGTTTGATCTGAGATAATGGCACCTCCATTCTTCCTTCAAGCCATTTCTAACTCATTCCTTTTTCTTTTTCCTCTCCTGAGACCTTTTCTGATAACTCTAGCTCTCCAAACCTCCCCTACCACCTTCAGTCCTGAGATATTTCACACTGGATTTAGTCTCCCTTTGGTATTGAAGGTATAAAGGTAGAAGCCCATGGATGAAACTGATTTAAGAGAATAAAACTAAATAGAGAAAAAAGCAGAGATGAGAACCCAAGATGCCAATGCTTACGTGTTGTCCAGTTAAGTTTTTCTGAGGTTCAGATGAACTCATGCACTTGCCACTGAGACTTCCAGTAAATCCCCTTTTTTGTCTGTTAGATTAGGATAGGGTTTGTCACTTGCAATCAAAATGTTCTTAACTAAATGATGTCTGTACTGGCTAGTTCCCATTTGCTGGGAGGTGCCCTCTACCCACGTGCCCACTCTGCTCAGTGCCCCCAAAGGCTGACTGTATCCTTGGACTCCCCAGCCTTCCTGCTTCTGGTTGGGTTCACCCAAGGCGAGTCACTAAGAGGAGATGGAGTGAAGGAGGAGAACGAAGTTGGGTGTTCATTTCCCTGGTTTGTTTGGCCTGTAAGCCTCTCCTGAATGCACAGTGCCTCTCAGGAGGCTGGTCCACACAGCTCTCTCCCTGCTTTGGTAACTGTTCCCTTCCCCTGAAGTGTAGACAGGGCTCCCTGCTCTGAGCTGCCTAAAGTAAGCCACACATTTTGTTGCTCTCTCTAAATCCTGCCAACATCTTTGCAAATAGTCCTTTTACGAAAATCACCTCAATTGTTCAGCTAGAGAAAGTCCTTTCTCCCAGCCTTTGACTGTTACAAGCCAACCAGGTGACTGTTGAGGGTTGTGAATCTTTCCTACACCAGGACTCTTGGGATGTAAATTATAAACTAACTGCTATACATCTTGGATTATTTGGTTATGAAAAGGTAACTCTCAATCTACCATCACTAACTGATTTTAGCCTATAGGAGGCCCAGAGTCAGCAAATCCAAGGCCGCGGCTCAACATGTCCCATTTCCATACGCTGTGTGAGTTCACTAGTAAGAGTTCATCCATCAAGGATTCTGATGCAGGCACAGCACCAGAATCCTTCTCAGCACAGCCCAGCCCTCAGCAGTCAGCATCAGTCACCACAGGCCTTTTGGGCTTTAACCCCATAGCAGAACCAACTGAGAATCCTTAAGCCAGAGCTAAAGTAAGGATCATTTGCCCTGTCATGATCCAATCTTGATTTTTCTGGGAGCAATTTTTAGAAGCAGACTCCTGGCTCAGGCCCTTGGTCACTGCCTGGGTGCCTTGGTCACCCTGGTCATGTATGCCATCTAAACAACCTTATCAAGACATGGATTACAAGGGTGGAGACAGCAGGGCCTTCAGGGAACATTAGAGAACTTGAGGATGAACTTTTCAGATATCTAGCCATTCACAAAACTTCATAGTCAGCAACCCCAAACATCTATACAGCTTTGGGGGGAAAAATCGTTTTTCTCTTTCTCTCCATTTTCTTTCTGCAGAAATGGTATCTCGGACATGATACTTAATGACACTCACCCAGGCACGGCACACCTCCATAGGTTGATTAGTCTCCCAGGGCTGCTGTTAGAAGGTACCACAGATTGGATAGGTTAAAACAATAGAAATGTACTGCCTCACAGTTCTGGAAGCCAAAAGTTGAGGTCAAGGTGTCATCAAGGCCATGTTCCCTCCAGAGCCGCTTCCTAGCCTCCCCCCGGCTTCTGGTGGCGCCAGGCATTCCTTGGCTTGTGGCAGCCAATTCCAGTCTCTATCTCTGTCCTTACGTGGCTGTCTTCCTTCGTGTGTGTGTCTGTCTTTTCACATGGCATTCTTTTTTACATGAGGACACGAGTCATATTAGATTAGGTGCCTACCCTCATTTAACTAATTACATCGATAAGGATCATTTCCAAATAGGGTCACATTCTGAGGGTACTGGAGGTTAGAACTTCACCAGATCTTTGTGGGGGGACACAATTCACCCCATAACAATAGGTGTATCTGAGATTGGCCACAACCCCCCAGAATATCAGCCCAAAGCCTAAAACTTTCTCTCTGATTCAAGAAAGTAACATTGGAATGTAAGTGAGGATTGTGTTAGTATAGAAACCATCTTGAATCTGTTCTAATTTGGGGCTGGGGGGTCATAAGTATTAACTCACAATGTTTTGTGTCAGAAAAGGGCACTACCCAGAGACCTGCTTTCGGGGCCCAGCTTCCCCACTGCCAGTAGTTGGCTTTTTTTGCTTTATTTGTTGTTATTAATAGTAACACATTTAAAAATAGCACATTATTTTTAAAATACTCCCTTATACAAAAATTAAACTCGGTATGGCATTCTCTTCACCTCATCGGTGATTTTCAAAGTCATTCTCAAATTTCTGCCCAAAATTTTGAATTAAAGAGGAGAGGATTCTTCTTTAGTGTTTCTAATAATGAGAATAAGAAAAGGTATTCCATTTTGCTTCCCCTCGGATCAGCCTAGGAAGTGCTTCATCAATAGATTTTATAGAGAATCACAGCCAAGACAGAAAGACAATCCAAGAGCAAGTGTCTGCTTTTAGAGGAAAAAATGATGCAATTCCTTTTTATCATAATAATGAGTTGTTAATCCACTCATTATTTACTGGGAATAAGATATCACAGGAAATAAGATATTGTGAACATTGGTACCAGTCTTTTCAAAACAGCTTCAAAAAAGCCTAGATCTGCTTTTTGTTTTCATGAGTCATTCTTTAAGGAGGACAATTCTCAGGCCTGTCATAAAGAATCACTTTCCCCATAGGAATGGGTGGCAACCCCAACTATCACACATGCAACCTGACATGAGGTCTGTCTTCCGAATTAAGTATCCAGCTAATTTCTCTTAGAATGCAAAAAGGAAGGGAGAAAGGAAGAAAGAAGGGAAGGAGGGGAGAAAGAAACCACCTCCTTCAATTATAATAACAAAGCTCTTTGTGATGTGTTTTAATCCATACCTGAAAGGTGTGAATTCAACTAGAAGATATTGAGTGTATCCAATACCTTCCAATTTGTGCCAACCTGATTTTCCCTTTGTTCTTTCTCAATGGATAAATTCTTACCAGCAGAACATTCTACAACTTCAAACTTTCCTTTGATATAATCTCTAGTGGTCATGAGGGGAACCATTGCTGGCTTGTTTGCACTTGTCTTAGGGACTAGGTGGAGGAAATTGGACACAGTAATTAATTCAGATTCAATGCCCAGGGGTGCCTCAAGAAACCTGAACTTGAATCTCAGATTGCAAAAACACAATTCAAAGAGAACAAGATATTCTTTCTCCCCTGGCATTTTGCTGATAGAACTGTAAAGCTAAATGGACGATTACCACCACCCCCCCCCCGCCACTGTATATTGCATTCTATTTAAACATCATCTATTCTAAGAAGCAGCAAACTACAAGTAAAATGATATCACCAATTTGCTTCCTTGATTTAAAATAGTACCAGCACAAATCCAATCTGAATTTTTTAAATGATCTTTGAAAAACAAACCACAACAAAATGGACCCCACGTCTACTGATTGCTCCTACATTAAAAACACACTGTATGGTGGGACACTGATCTTTCTTTCTTCTAATAGCAGTTTTATAATGGAAAAACACCATGACCTTAACCGAGTTGAAAAACACAGACACACGTTATGTTGAACATAAACAAAAATACCTAACTACCAGGCTTATTTCCTGACCAGTACGCATTTGATGTGTTTAAAGCCTAGTAATGTATTACAGCAGCTATGACTGTATGGAAAGTCTCCTTGGGCAGGTTGGTACATGACTTCAGGCTTATTTAGAGCTGTCATCAGCTCCTTGTAGGATATTGGCTCTTTACAGTGGTCTCTGATCCAGTTAGGCTTTCCAGGGTGCAGTCACCAGCATCTGTGTGATTGTTTCATGGACTTTGGTAATGCTTATTTGAACAGTTGCATAGGAAAAATTTCCCATTTGACTGCAAGCACCAGAACATCATCTCTTCTTTCTTCTTTCTTTATTTTGTTTACTTATAAAGGCAATGTATGTATTTTTTTTATTTGGAAAAAAAAAAAACGGAGAAAAGCTTTTTTTAAAAGAATCTTTTATCATCTCATCGCTTCTCACATCCACTGTTTGTATTCTGGTTATAATCTCAGGAAATAAGCATGTAGCATCACTCTTGTTTATTTGCAGAGTTATTTTAATGATTGCATACTATTATATAAAGTGTTGGCACTTTATATGGTTAGCTTACTTAACCATGAGCTATTTGATTTGCCCTCCCACTCCAACACAGATATGGTTTTCTGCTATTATAAACAATTTTGTAATGATCATCTTTGTGAAAAAAAAGTATAGCAAATTCCAAAATATGAGTCAAAAAGTATTAACACTTATAACTCGGGTCAGCATGCCAAATTACTTTCCAAAGGGTTCTGTTATTTTATCCAACACTAGTTAAGAGCATAGTACCCAGTTAGTTCACCACACCCTTATGCCATTGAATTTTGTGATATTTTTAATGACTCCTCTAATCTAATGGCCATGATAGTCCCAGTTATGAATTTTATTTCTTTGACTACTAGCAAAGTTATTTTTTCCCCATAATTTGGCTCACTATTTGTATTTCTTCTCTTACAAGCTGTCGTTTGTGCTGTTTCCCACATATCTATCAGTGACTTATATTTTTCCTATGGATTTGTGAGAGCTCTTATATTGAATATTTGGTATCCTATTTGCTGTAAATATTTGGTTTTACTTTTAAACTCATACACACAGAATTTTAAAACTTCACTATAATCAACTCCATGTATTTTTCTCATTGATGTATTACTTCTAAATTTAGGAAACTCTTCTTGCATAAAATTGGCAAAATCATTTCTGTTTTCTTCTAGATTTTCTAGTTAACTAAGTTCTCTGGAATTAGTGTTCATAATTATATATCAGTCTAAATTGTTTTGTCTATTGCTAGCCAATAATCTCATTCATTTGCTATGTATAAGTTTGTATAGTACGGATATAATTTTTACATTTGGTGACCAATATATTCTGTTCTACTGAGCTATCTGTTTAAGGTGTATAGCTGAAATGATTGTAGCTTCATAATAAACTAGAGGCCCAGTGCATGAAATTCGTGCATGGGGGAGGGGTCCCTCAAACCAGCCTGCACCCTCTCCAATCTGGGACCCCTCAGGGGATGTCCAATTGCCTGTTGGACATCCCTCTCACAATCCAGGACCACTGGCTCCTAACCACCTACCTGCCTACCTGTCTAATGCCCCTAACTGTTCCCCTGCCTGGCTGATCACCCCTAATCACCTCTGCCTGCCTGCCTGTTCACCCCTAACGGTCCTCCCCTGCCAGCCTAGTTGCCCTGAACGTACATATGGCTGGGGTCCCTCAGCCCGGCCTGTGCCCTCTTGCAGTCCGGGAGCCCTCAGGGGATGAGAGCCTAAGCCAGCAGTCAGACATCCTTTGCTCTACTATGGAGGCAGGAGAGGCTCCCAGCCCCGCTTCTGCGCTTGCCAGCAGTGAGCCCAGCACAGGGCTTCTGACTGAGGAACACTCCCCCTGTGGGAGCGCACTGACCACCAGGGGGCAGCTCCTGCATTGAGCATCTGCCCCCTGGTGATCAGTGTGTGTCATAGCGACTGGTTGTTCCACCGTTTGGTTAATTTGCATATTAGCCTTTTATTATATAGGATAGGCACAACCCATATGTCTCTCTCTTTCTCTCTTTTTCACTAGAATGCCTCTTGGAATATACTACACAAACTCCTTTGAACATACTTTTTTTTCAGTACAATATTTTTCAACACTATATGTATAGGAAAAGTTATTTTTCCCTAAAACAATATTTTTGCCTTGGTCAGTGTGGCTCACTTCTTTGAGAGTCAACCCATGCACTGAAAGGTCACAGGTTCAATTCCAATCAGGGCACATACCCAGGTTACAGATTTAATGCAATCAGTCAATGTTTCTCTCTCTCTCCCTTTCCCTTCCTTTCTCTCTAAAATCAACAACAAAAGCTCAATACCATATTTTAAACAAAACTATACTGTACATAGAATAATTATTTAGTTAATAAAGAATAATAAAAATAACTCTTGAGTCAAATAAAATTAGTGGAATATTATAATTATACTAGAGGCCAGATGCATGAAATTCATGCAAGAGTAGGCCTTCCTTCCCCCGGCTGCCAGCACCAGCTTCCCTCTGGCACCAGGAACCCGGGCTTCCCTCACAGCCCGGGCTTCCTCTGGAAGGATATCTGGTCTAATTAGCATACTATGCTTTTATTATTATAGATCAATATCAAAATGTGAAGACCATTTTGGTTTTTTGTTTTGTTTTGTTTTGTTTGTTTAATTTTATTTTATTGTGTAAAGTATTACAAATAGTAGTGCATATGTCTCCTTTTTTCCCCCCATTGACTTTCCCCCGGCCTCCTCTAACCTACCCCCTCCCCCCCGGCACATGCCCTTACCCACCCCCCCCGCCCCCAGTGTCTTGTGTCCATTTGTTATGCTTATATGCATGCATACAAGTACTTTGGTTGATCTCTTACCTCCTCCCCACCCCCTCCCCAGCCTTCCCTGTCCCGCTGTAATTGGACAGTCTGTTCAATGCTTCTCTGCCACTGTATCTACCTTTTTGTTCATCAGGTTATAATGTTCTTTATTATCCATAAATGAGTGAGATCATGTGGTATTTTTCTTTCACTGACTGGCTTATTTTACTTAGCATAATGCTCTCCAGTTCCATCCATGCTGCTGCAAATGGTAAGAATTCCTTCTTTTTTATAGCAGCATAGTATTCCATTGTGTAGATGTACCATAATTTTCTAATCCACAAAAATATGAAACGCTTCACAAATTTGCATGTCATCCTTGCGCAGGAGCCATGCTAATCTTCTTTGTATCGTTCCAATTTTAGTATATATGCTGCCGAAGCTAGCACTGTGAAAACCATTTTGAAAAGCACATGCAACAAAAGTGACAGCACAGGAATTCTATTTGGAATGTTATATACAAAGCAAAAGTTTGTTAATAACCATATTAATTATCTGGTCATCAGAAAGTGATGCTTTAAGCATAGGATATTATTTACTACCACGATGTTCCTGGTACATAGACATTTTACTGTGCTTTGGTTCTATGTTAGAGAAATTAGTTAGGTGTTTTGGGTTGATGTACCAACCATATAATGTTTCTGATTTAAATTAATGGGAACAGGATCCCAGGCAGCACTTTTGGGGCAGTAATAAATTATTAACTTATGTGGGAAGTACCTGTTTTTTATTATCTTGTAGAATCAGAACTACCCTACTATTGATATTTTTTCTATACTATTTCTTTTCGTTTTCAACTTTTTAAAAACTGAACCATTGAGTGTAAGTTGTCTATACGATGCCCCAAAACTTGCAAATTCTTTAGTACCTAATTCCTATAAACAAAGATATTTCCCACATAACCATACTAAACCATCAAAATTGGTAAATTAACACTAATGCACTACTAGCATCTAATTCATACACTCCACCCAAATTTTGTCTGTTGTCTCAAAAACGCTACTTATACTAAAAGGATCCAGTCCAGAATTATGTGTTGCATTTTGTTGTCATGTCTCTTTAGCCTCCTTCAAATTGTAGTAAGTTCTCTATGTTTTCTTGTCTTTTATAACCTTGACACTTTTGAAGAATGTCTCTCAATTTGGGTTTGCCTAATGTGTCTTATAATTAGATTCAGGGTTTGAGTTTTGGTCAGGAATGTCACATTGCATCCTGACACAGAGAAATACTAAAAGTTAGTTTCTAAAAAAACAAAAGTAAAGAAATTACTTAAAACTGGACAGAACATACCATAGTATTTTACTTTGTTCTCAGCAATAAATTTAACCAATGGCTGTGGTACCAGTAAACAGTATTACTGCTTACCAAACCACTTCAAAATTTACAACTTAAAACAACAACAACCATGTTTTAGTTCATGATTCTTTGAGTTGGCAATTTAGTTGGGTCCAACTGGGAGTGTTCTTCTCATCTGGGTTGGGCTCAGATGATCTCAGACAGGCTTACTCATGAGTCTGTGGTCAGCTGGAGGGTCAGCCAAAGGGTCAACTGGGATGAGTAATTCCTTCAGGCTCCAAAGTTTCCAAGAGAAAGAGCAGAAGCACACAGGCCTCTTGAGGTCCAGGCTCAGAACTGAGACATTATCACTTCTGTCACATCTATTGGCCAGAAATCATAAGATCAGGCAGACTCAGATTTCATATAACTAACAATTTCCATGGATGAAAAGAGCAAGTGCTTTTGATTAAATAGTGAATTCAAAGTGGAAGTTGTTCTGGTTACTTATGGCTGTATAGCAAACTACCGCAAACTCAGTGGCTTAAAACAGCCAATTTATTTTGCTCATGATTTTTACACATCATGAATTCTAGAAGAGTTTGTTTCTGATCCGTAAGTCATTGCTGTGATTACGAGGCCTAAATAAACTACTTCTAAGATAACTCTTCCACTCATATGTGGCACAACAAATGCCTTTGGCCTGTCTCTCCCCACACATGATGTCTCGTCCTCTGGGGTCTCCCCACATGGTTGGGCTCCTCACAGCGTGGTGGATCCGGATAGTGAACTTCTCAAGTGGTGGCTCTGAAACCGGAAGTGAAAGTTGCCAAACTCCTAAAACCTAGATTCAAAAACTGCTGCAACTTCACTTTGGCCTTATTCAATTGCTCAAAACAGTCACAGACTCTAATCAGATCTAAGGGGAGGGATACGGATTCCCTCTTACCCATGGGAAAAGTATCAATCTTTAATCTGCCACAGTCTGCCCTGTGGTCACAAACTGTTTATATTTTTTCCACATGCAAAATGTGCTAACCCCCTTCCACAGGCCCCACAAGTCTCACCTTATTATGTCATGAGGCTTAGGCTTGAAGTGACAGATCTCAGGGAGATGCAGATAAGCCTCCTTGGGTTTGGTTCCTCAGGTATGTGTCCTCTTAATTATGAATTTAACAATAAGTTACCTGCACAAACACACACACACACACACACACACACACACACACACATAATGTCGGGGCAGGCATGTGTAGACAAGACCTTTCAAAAAGGAGGAAGTAGGAGGCATGGAGCAGTCAATGCTCCATAATGATATGAGATCCAGCTAGGAACGCGCTGCCAGTTCCTTGATTCAGCCTTGGTCTTGCATCCTTGGTATGATTCTCAGTGGCCCTTGGTTATGACCTTTGGGTTCTTGGTTCTGCCTTAGTCATTCTTCATTTTCCATAAGAAATGGCCTGTGTTTTCTGCTGAGTGAGTTTCTTGGCCTGAATCATCCCTGTCTTAGTTTAGTGGTCCAAAGACTTCTTTTATTTTTTATTTTTTAAATATATTTTTATTGATTTCAAAGAGGAAGGGAGAGGGAGAGAGAGACAGAAACATCAATAATGAGAGAGAATTATTAATTGGCTGCCTCCTGCATGCCCCCCACTGGGGATCAAGCCCGCAACCCGGGCATGTGCCCCTGACCAGAATCGAACCCAGGACCCCTCAGTTTGCAGGTGGACGCTCTATCCACTGAACTAAACCAGCCAGGGCCAAAGCCCTCTTTTAAATTTGATATTGCCTTTGACCCTTTCAGTCCAAGCTGGTATAATTCTTTTAAAAACATCATAGGATTCTTGTGTATCAAACTTATAATCTATTCTATTACATAAGAGTCATGCTCTCAAATATTTTTGAGTGATCTCTTCTCTGCCTTTGGCCCTCTACAAATCTGCTTAAGGATAGGGCAGTATGTTTAAGATTATTAGAATCTCTGATGTTTAACCAAGAAGGACCATAAGGCACACTATTAAAATCTTTTGTCAAGCAGATAAGATCCATGGGCCATCAACTTAAATGTTTCTGATATCTTATCAAGGAGATTGATGCTTACAGCTTTGACTTCTTTTTACTGCCCTGGTTTTGATCTTTACCTGGAGGATATTTCTTGCTTTTAAAATGTTTTCTTAGCTGGAAAACAGATGAGAAATCATCCTGTTTTGTTTGGCTTAGTTTTGAGTTGAATCTCATTCTATTTTTGAAATCAGCAAATGATGGGTCCTATGTATTTTCTCTCAGTTCTGCTAAAATTTTTAAATAACTTTTTTAGCTTATTTCTCCCTATTTGTACTTTATCGTATGCAGACACAAGAACTTGTGGGCACTTGTAACATTCTGCCTGAAAATCTGCTTACCAAGATCCACTAGTTTATTAGTTGCATTTTATACTTTTCAAAATATGTCAGGTGACACTTTTGCTAAATCTTCTGCAACTATGCTGTATGAGCTGCCCTCCTGCCAAGTCTTAGTAATAACCGCTTGTCCTTCCAGCCTCCATTGCACTCTCTTTGAAGCCTTTTCAGTCTCTGACCACTGTCCAGTGTCAAAATCAATGCCACATATTTTAGTTTTTTGTAATGACAGCACTTATGTTTCTGCTATTTAATGCTGCATAGCAAACTACCACCAAATGAAGAATCCCAAACAAGTATTTTATTTGCTCAAAATTTGGAAGTTGGAAAATTCTGGATGACCTCAGCTGGGCAATTTGTGTCTGATCCATTTGTCATCAACTGGGGTCAGTGGGGCTGGGTATCCACTTCTGGGATGCCTCGTATGTCACACTTAGATGTCCAGCATCTCAGTGCTCCTTGATCTCTATCTTGCTCCACATGGCGTCTCATCCTCCACTTCCTGTACACAGGGCTTTTGCTTCTCACAGCACGGTACCCTCTGGGTAGTTGTACTTCTCCATGGAAGCTGGCTTTCAAGAGTGAGTGTCCCACATGACAAGTAAAAGCTGTCAATCTCTTAAGGCTGGGCCCTGAAACTGGCAGAGAGTCACTTCCACCATATTCTATTCATGAGAGCAGCCATGGGGCCCACCTCAGTTCAAGTGGAGAAAACACAGATGGACCCTGCTCTCTGGAAAGGATTCCCTCATCCATTCTTCTCTGGGGTCACTGGCTCTGTCTTCCAGAAATATTTATTCAAGACACATTTATTGAGCATTCACCAAGCCCCTAAGAACAAGGCACCCATAAATAAATAATTTTAATGCAAAGTGGTAAGTTTAATGATAGAAGTGCAAGGTGTTGGGGAGAGTCAAATAAGAACATGTCATCATCCTGGCAGTCAGCACAGACCTCTTTGAGATGGCACTGAATTAAATCTTAAGCAATTAGTAGGTATTAGCCAGGTAAAAAGGAAGGAGGGGATTCCAGGAAATAAAGAGAAGCATCGTGGTATGGGCAAGAAACTCAGAATCCTTTGGTTTTCCTGAAGCAGAAAACATTAGGAAGTGAGTGGCAAGAAGTGAGGCTTCAAAAGAAAATAGGAGTCACATCCTGAAGAGCCTTGGATACCATGTCCAAGGAGCTTAAATTCTATCGTAGAGGGGGTGGGGAGCATCGAAGCGTTTCAGGGGGGAGTAGCACAGTCTGACTGACATTTATGAAGATGAGCCTGGTTGATATGTGGACAGATATGGCAGGTCCTAACGATAACCTGCACCAGGTCTGATTTGTTTTATTGTAACTCACACACAGCATGGCCCCAGTGGGAGCAGTATCTGTAAGGGCTTATGTTCTGGGAATCAGCCCAATGGCCAGTGTGTCTAGGTCTAATTCCAAAGAGAATCTAATTGCTCATCCATAATTTCTCAATCCCTTTATTCTCAACTAGAGGCCCAGCACATGATTAAATCGTGCGCGTGTAGGGGCCCCTAGGCCTAGCCTGCCATCAGGGCCATGTCCACTGCCCCACGACGCCTCGCACGCTCTAAGGATGCTGCCGGCACCCCGCAGCGCTCCACCAATGCTGCCGGTGCCCCAGGAGGGGAGGTGTGGGGGGAGGGCTCAAGAGGTGCTTCAGTATCTCCTGGTGGTCAGTTGTTTGGTCGTTCCGCCATTACAGTGTCACAACCACAAGCCTTTTATGATATAGATCTCTCTACCATCCCTCTTTTCTCTTTATGCCTTAATATTATCTCTTTGCTATAATTTGGGGAAGTATATAGACACACAGCAGTCATTTAGAATTCTGAACTCTTACTGGGTAAGTGTTTTAAGGACCCCTGCTCAGGGGCTAAGAGTGTACTTTGATTCTCTGTTCTACTATCTTCCTTGACCACATCTGAAATGAGCCTTAGAGAATGTGCCTTCCTTGGGGATTAGCCTCCTGCCCATCAAAAAGTGGGTACGCCCTAATCGGTTTGGCTCAGTGGATAGAGTGTCAGTCTGCTAACTGAAAGGTCCTGGGTTCGATTCCGGTTAAGGGCATGTACCTTGGTTGCGGGCACATCCCCAGTGTGGGGTGTGCAGGAGGCAGCTGATCGATGTTTCTCTCTCATTATGTTTCTAACTCTCTATCCCTCTCCCTTACTCTCTGTAAAAAGTCAATTAAATATATATTTTTTTAAAAAGTGGGTACCCAAGGATCTTTTGAAGTCTTGAAAGTCATAGACTTTTAAAGTTTAACATTTTTAAATATAAATTATATCTATTTCATACTTACATTGCAATTAAGACTAGCCACATTTCAAGGCTGCTGAGACGTGTGTTATCCAACATGGTTGTCACTAGCCAGATCTGCCTGTTGAGTCCTTGAAATGTGTGTAGTCTGAATTGTGATGTAAGTATAAAATTCCAGATTTCAAAGACTTACTATGAAAAAAGAGATGTAAAATATCTCATGAATAATTTTTAATATTGATTACCTGCGAAAATAATATTTTTGATATGTTGGGTTAAATGAAGTATATCACTAAAATTAATTTTAATATTTTTCTTTTATTTTTTAAATGTGAATACTAAAAATTCAAACTTACAAATATGGCCTGCATTATGTTTCTATTGAACAGTTCTAGCCTTGAAAGAATCAAAGGAAATGTATCAAAGTGCACACTGTTTCTTAAAGTTTCCACCTAGAGGTAACACACATAACTTCTGCTTCTATTTCTTCAGCCAGAATAAGTCACATGGGCGTGTCTGACTTTGTTAGGAGAAAGGAAGTTTAATTGAACCATGTGCACTCAGGAGCCCCAGAATAATTTAGTCTGTAGTACTAAGGACAGCCACATATCCTTTCCTTAATCAATTTCATTAATGCCACACATGAAACAGACTTAATATTAAATGCCATCGAAAGTTGAAACCCCATCCATTTATTATTTCCAAGATGATATGAAACAGACATTCCCAGGACAGAAATAAGAAACACTAAAGAATCAATGGCAGTCCTGCTTAGAAGCAGCAATACACATCAGTGCTGACCACACCAGGGAAAAGCTGCAGGAGGCAGACCCTTTTGGTGGGGAGCAGAGAGGGAGTAGCTATTCGTGAGTTAACATGTCACTAAATCCTATATAATAAAAGGTTGATATGCAAATTGTCCCCTCCACTGGGAGTTCAACCAGGGGGCAGGGCCGGCCAGCCAACCTCTTGCATCCCCTCCCCCCAGCGCCTGGCCCAATCAGCCTGATCAGGGCAAGCTGGCCAGACCACATCTGTGCAAGAATTCCTGCACCGGGCCTCTAGTAAATAAATATGGATGCACAACCACAGAGTGCAGGTATTTAAAGCAGCTGTGAGTTAAAAAGCAGTCTGCATGTGTGCATGACATGTCATCAGAGGAGCTGTGGGGGCAGTGGCTTAGCATAAAGACAGGCAGAAAGCTGGGACTGGGAGAGTGAAGAACAGGCAGAACATGCAGCAGCTGTGGATCTGAGCTGCACAGCAGGTCTGCAACCTGATAGGGAGCGGGGTGAGGTGCACATGCAAACAAGCTTTAGAGCAAAGTTGTGAATCAGACCACCAGTCTGAGCTGCACACTGGTGGTCAGGGAAAATAGTGGGGTAAGCACCAGCTAGGAAGGTGAGAAACAGGTGGCCTCCACACTGCAGAGAGGCCAAGAAAGTGGCCTGACACTGCACCGGAAGGAAGGGGGCAGGGCGAGCTGAACAAAAGCAGAGGTGCAAAACACCAAGAGGAAACCTCAGTGTTGTGGGTAATCTACAGCCACAGCTAGGACACTTCCTGTTTGCTTCTTTCTGGTTTGGAATTAGTTCCTGGCTTAATCCGGGAACTATTGGTGGGAGAAGGTAAGCGGGCAAATCTGCCAGGAGCAGGGAGTAGTCACAGAGATATAATAGAGGATCCTGACCATTGCACATCAAAAGAACAGTGGGGTCTGTCAAGCTCACATGTTCCATGGAAAGATATGTGATGCCCTTACAGGTGCATGTGGGCCTTGTGACCCATTTTCAGTGGAGCATGAATGTGCTCGTCCAGGAGTGGTCGTGGTTGGCCCCGTGCCAGTCACATTATTTTGTTTCAGCCTTCCGTGTGGTCTGCACTCCACCCTGATAATCTGACTGCCAAGGCCAAGCAGAACAGTCTGGACGCATGGTGCACCCCAAGGCTGGCAGTGGAGCAGCAAATTATCCCCAAGACTTGGTCAGCGGAGTCATCTCCTTTCTAAGTGCTCAGGCTGTAGTTTTGTTTGTTGGTTTAATTGCTTGGCTGGGTGGTGATGGTGGTGTTATTTGGGGTTTCTTCCTTCCTTCCTCTCCTTTCTCTTAGCATGAAGATTATTTGCCTACATTGGGAGTGGGAGGGAGGAAACTAATCTGAAAAAATGAGAAGATAGAAGCGTGGGAACAGGCTTAAGGGCAGGGCTTTCTGAAAGGATGGCCAGAGTTGGCTCACTTGTTAGAAGCCATTAGGCTCTGTAATAAGAGGAGAGACTGGCACTGTGTCCTTTGCTTCTGAAGCCTAAAGAAGGAAGGACTAGGAATGTGGAGAAAACTTGAAGGGAGAGGCGGGCCAAAGGCCCTCTGTCCTCCTATTTTCTTACCACACTCTCTCCTGGGACTTCATCCATTCCTGTGGCTTTAAGTGCCATCTGTATGCTGACAGCCCCCAAATCCCTCTCTCTAGGTCAGACCCCACTACCAGGTTCCAGGTGGTATTCTAGATTCCCACTGACGTCCCCATCTGTCTGACTCACAAACAGCTGAAACGTAATTCCAAAACTTGAACAGATTCCCACGAATACATTCTCTCCTCAGACTTTCCCATCTTAGTTAATGACACTACCACAGACCAGTCTCTCAAGTGAGAAATCTAAGAGTCACACTTGCTTCCTCTTTCGCTCACTTCTCACATAGAATCCAACAGGAAGTCAAGTGGATGGAGAAATCCTCTATTCCTCCCCCAAGGCCGCTGCCCTCAGCCGCAGCCTCCTTCCAGGTTCCCTTGCTTTCTGTCTCTTCTGCCTCCTACAGCCTGTTCTTCATGCACTTTGAAGCAGGAATGACCTTGGAATTGCAATTATTTCATTTTATTCTCCCACTTCAGTGGCTTAATTTTCATCCAAACTCGCTATGGCCCTCCTCCATCCTGCAACTGATCATGTTTTTAATGCTCATCTTGTACCACTCTCCCTGCTTGTTCACAGCATCAGCTACCCTGATGTCTTCCATTCTTTAGCATACCTCCCTCAGGGAGTTTGCATATGCTGTTCTTTCTGGCAGTAACACTCTCCCTTCCTTCACCTGCTTGCATGATCATTGCCTCCCCATTCTTTTTGTCCTACCTCTTGTCACTTCCTCAGAAGGGCTTTCCCTGAATGGTCACCCTTCCCTAGTATTCTGTCTCTGCCTCTGGCTCATTTCATTCAACACCTATTTCACAATGTGTAACAGTGTTTTAATTTAGTGTTCTGTTGTTTGAGCCATTAGCACCTAGCCTAAAACTTACCTATAGGAGATACTCACTGTTTTGCTGTTATTGTTTGGTCCATATTTCTTACACCTGAATTCCACCATCATAGTTGCCTGAAAGTCACCTGGTAACTTGGGAGAGTCACTAAACAAATGTCCAGAAGTGGTGCTGACTGAAGGGATTAGCATGTCAGAGAAAACTGTCCATCACGTAAGTAGGAATATTTTCCCCAAAAATTCTTTACAGGTTTCAATGGTTTTTTTACATTAACAAGTAGGAATATTTTTCAGTGTGTGCTTTGAGATCTCACCCATCAGCCATTCACTCACCACGTGTAAGCAGGAGAAATCCACTCTGTGCTTTAGACCTTGTCCACTACACATCTGATCACTGCCTAAGGATACCCCATGGGGAGCACAGCAGGATATGCATACATGCTAGCAGTCTACTGGAAGCCTGGCAAGATCAGGGAAGAGTTCCAAGTTGTCCTGTGCTGCCGGTCCAGGGCACACTGGTACACCTGAGCCTGAGTCAGAGAAAATAGCTCTATTTCATAGTAATTAGACTTTACCAGTGTCCAGTTCCCATGCATCGCATTGCAACAGAAGACCTGCCTTCTTAGAGGGGCAACTTAGAAAAAGGAATAGGGTCCAACGTGTCACGGGAGGCTGAGGAAACATCACCCAGGGCAGTGGGAGAGTGTGTGCCAGAGTGTAAAAGTAAAACTCCATTAGGAGGAAAGGCGTACAGGAACATGAGTCAAGTAGAGATGATGGGAGCCAAACTTGGAAGGCACACAGCACTCAGCCTGGGAAGTTCCTCCTAGAGTTGCCCCCACATCCCAGGGCAAGAGACCTGCTTTTGTCTCTGCAGTGTGGTAGGGTGCCAGAAATTCCACCTGCTCGGCTCTGCTTAAGGACTGTGTGCCTGACTGGCCATAAAATCCCCTTGCAGTTTTAAGAATTTAAGGAGTTACATCAGATTGCTGGCAAGGCACTCAGACTGAAACACAGGTCAGGAGGGAAGAGACAAGATGTGACAAGACACGGTATACTGTGGCATGGCTACTTGAGCACCAGGTGTGGAGTATCTGCCCTCAGGGCCAGTAACTCAATCCTTGTCTCTACCTAATGACTCATTTAAGCATATCCCACAACTCTGTAGTGCAGTGGTTCTCAACCTTGGCTGCACATTAGAATCACCTGGGAATCTTTTTAAAATCCTGATTTCTGGGCCTCATCCTCCAGAAATTCTGTTTCTTTGTTATGGGGTGGGGCCACAACATTAGTAACAAAGAAACAGAATTTCCGGAGGATGAGGCCCAGAAATCAGGATTTTAAAACAATTCCCAAGTGATTCTAATGTGCATCCAAGGTTGAGAACCACTGCTGTAGTGGAAAGGCATAGAGAGCACATGGTTCTAGGGAGCTTTGCTGGTGAGTACCCCAGGTCTTTATGTTAATGCCCAGGAGGCTGGGACTTACAGAGAAAGAGAACCGTATTAGTTTGTCCACTTCAATTGCAGGGACAGAAAGGAAAAAATACAATTTATTCACTCAGAAAACTAAACGTTTTGTGGGTAGAAAACTTCAGGAATGACCTAGCCAGTGTGGCTCAGTTAGTTGGGTATCATCCCATGCACGGAAAGGTTGCCGATTCCATGCCCGAACTGGGGGCTCCATCCCAGTGTAGGGGCGTGCAGAAGGTAGCCAATCGATGTTTCACTCTCACATTGATGTTTTTCTCTCTCTCTGAAAATCAATAAAAAAATCTTTTAAAAAGAAAGAAAGAAGAAATGAAAGGGAGAAAGCTTCAGGCATGAATGAATTTAGTAGCTCAAACCTCCTCATTAAAAACCAACCCCGCTTTCTCTCCTTTGGGTCTGGTTTCATTCTCAGGCTGATTCCATGTCCTGGCTCACTTTCTTTCTAAGAGGAAAAATAGCTTTTAATTCTCAGTAATTCTAACAAATAGCTTAGGATTGGCTCTGTTTGAGCCAACTTAGTCATGTGCCTGTCTGCAAGGCAATCACTGTGACTGGGAGCATGGACGGCACTGGTTGGCCAAGGCCTGTAAGAAATTCAGCTCCACCTGAATCACATGAACTAAGGAGATGAGGAGAGTAATTTCCCAAAGAAAAAGAAAAATATTGCTAACCATAGGACAAAGAAGGAATGGAGGCTAGAACAGCAGACAAAAGATCATATTGGGCCTGAGATAAACCAAGATGGATGAGGACATGGAGCCAAAATAGAAGTATAATCAGGAGAGTTGTGGTGCTGAACTGAGTGACTTGGAATATGAATTAAATGAAAGGAGCAAGAAGAGGACCTGGTAGAGTAAGCAGAAGAATCAGGAAGTGGGCCTGGCTGGCGTGGCTCAGTGGTTGAGCGTGGACCTATGATCTAGGAGGTCAGAGTTCAATTCCCCATCAGAGCACATGCCTGCCTGGGTTGTAGGCTTGATCCCCAGTGTGGGGTGTGCAGGAGACAACCGATCAATGATTCTCTCTCATCTTTGATGTTTCTATCTTTCAATCCCTCTCCCTTCCTCTCTGAAATCAATAAAAAAAATTTAAAATATTTTTTTTAAGAATCGAGAAATGGTATTATTAAGGGCATGGATCTATGAGCAAACAGAGTCTGAGGCAACACTGAATCACTGATGCTTCTTCATTGGGAGGTACAATCCCAGGGCAGCAAAAGTGAGGGAGGGAGGAAGGGAGACTGGAAGCAGACAAGACAGTGCCACTCCTTCATGAAGAGACAAGAGGGCCTCTTCTGTCAAGCGGCTGTCTCCTTTCTGCTGTCCTGAAACACACACCTCAGAACAGACCACTGCCCAGAGGGACAGAGAGGACATTTTTCTGCCATCGCCACTTAGCAAAGTGTGCCCCCAGAGTTGGTGCTCCCGAACGTCTGTGATGTTGCCCGGCCCGCTCAGTGTGTGAAGCCAGATTTATCTAACCTGTGACACGGTGTCTTATGCAAGTAACATGAGGAAGTAGTGGGAGGTGCCAAAATCTGGGCATTGGCCTCAAGCAGAACAGTATAGAACTGAGTAGAACTCAGGCAGGCAGCTGATTGCTGCAGAAACAGCTAAGGAGAAAACGGCAGAAGTCCTAGGAGCTGGGTGAGGCCAAGAGAATCTGCGGTGGCATACAAAGTGCATTCAGTTCAGGGTTCATGTTTTCAATTAGGATTTTTTTAACAATTGCTAACTAGCCCCTTGGCACATTATAGGCCCTCAATCAATGTGGAAAGTGATAAGTGAATATGTGCAAGGCATTGTTAGGTGCTTGGGATACACTAGCAAGGAAAGCATAGATTTCAGGCAGATAAAGTCACCACCAAAGGTCAGGGATCAGTTAGTTCATTCTGGGGGAGCTCAGCTATGCTGAGGGCGGGCTGGACTTTTCAAAGACACCATTCTAACCTGGGTTCCCTACTGTGATCACTGAAACATTTCCATATGAAATTTTAGGTATTGCCTGAGGAGCACTGTAGTGTGTGTGTGTGTGTGTGTGTGTGTGTGTGTGTACTATGAGGTTTGACACTAAAAAACTTTTCTGAGGAGAGACTGCCCCTCCCTGAGGTAGCCAATTCTTGGAGAGAGCAAAGGGCCCAGCCAGGAACATGCCCTGGACATGCAGACTGACCCAGCCAGAGCCAGACCTCACGGCTGCCTGTGCACCCCAGGAGACAGTACAGTAGTCCTGGGATTTCCTCATCCCAGAGCCAGGTAACTAGGGACCATTCCTATGGCCCCAAACCCTATACAAGTACTAAACTAGCCAGTCCTGACTTACATGTCCTGCTCTGCCTTGCCCTTCCCCAGGAGATCCCAACAAAGCTTCTGGCCTAAACCTTCCCCTGGCCTCTGTTTTCTGCCTCCTGACCACCCCGATGCTTTGCCATGTGTCCCTTCAGGGTGTGCATGCCTCTAGGACCTGTGAGTATAATAAACTTTGTTTTGTGGGGGTTTTTTTGAGCCTTTCCTATATCTCCTCTCATGGCTGCCCCTGACTGACCATCTGAGAAAAGGATACAAAGCAAACACCAAACTATGTGCAAGGCATTATATAATACATATATATATATATATATATATATATATATATATATATGTGTGTGTGTGTGTGTGTGTGTGTGTATGTTATATCTATATCTGTGGATAAGTATCTATGATATGTTGTATTTATCCATACATAAACTATATATAGATCTGTCACAGCAAACAGCATATCACTCATAATTTTTGAAGATATCATTATTAAAATATTTAACTACAACTAGTCGTTCCTAAAATAATAATTATAACTAAAATCATAGCAGTTTCATGTCCCAAGCCCTGTTCTGAGTGTTTTGCCAGTGTTACCTTACTTAATTCTCACAATTCTATGAGCTAGTGCATAGCCCACCAAGAGCTCTTCTTAGGCTCAACCAAATGCTCACACTCACCGCGTGGCTATGGGCCAGCAGCCTGGTCCAGAGGCTCTCGGAGAGGAACCACAGCTCACCAGCAGGGCAGCTTCAGACACTTCTCTTCCGTAGCAGCTCAGGGGCAGGAAACAGGACCCACAAGCGCAGTATCCACCTGGCTTAAAGCCTCATTCTCCACCACAGCCAATACCTTCTGTAGGACTTTTTTCTTTTAATTGATAGATGTGATATTTTAAGGCAGTTTTAGTTTCAAAAAAATTAAGTAAAAAGTACAGAGAGTTCCCATATACCCTCTCAGCCCTGCATACATACCAGTTTCCCTTATTATTCACATTTTGTGTTGGTGTTGTACATTTGTTGCACTTGATAAATGAATGTTGATACATTATTAACTGATGTCCTTAGCTTACATTGGGTTTCCACTCTTGATGTTGTCCATTCTATGGTTTTTGACAAATGTATAATGTCAATACCCACCATTATTGTATCATACAGAATAGTTTCACTTACTAAAAAGTCACATCAACACCACCTATTTATCCTCCTTCCCCCTCCCAAACTCCTGGCAACCACGGACCTTTTTGCTGTCTCCATAGTTTTCCTTTTACAGAATGTCATATAGTCACAGTGATACAGCATGTCACCTTTTCAGACTGACTTTTTTCACTTAGTAATCTGAAATGTTGGCATAAGTGGAGCTGTTTTTTAGAATGGAGTCAGGCAGCCATTCCAGAGGAAATGCATTGCATGTCTTCCTCCTTGAACCTTTGGGATGTTGGAACTGGGCAAAGTAACCTTCGGACTAGGTCAGAGCAGTACTGTCTCCCAAACAACTGTTTGTAAAGCTAAGAGGAAAGCATACCTCCTAACTATAGGACTGAAAATTAAGGACATTCTTTGGAATTAGCACCATCACATATGGCTGAAGAATCACTCAGTTTATTAGCACCAATAGAAATTCCTTCCTTCTATTCATGTACTTATTGCCCTTCCCTTTCTCGTAAAAACCCTTTGCCTTCACCTCATAAAAGGAACATTATTTGGGTTCCTGCCTGAATCAGTGCTTCCCAAATAGCTACTCTTTGTAATCTCAAGTAAACTTGTTGCTTCTCAATTCAGCCTTTTATTTTTAGGTTACACAGCAATATGCTTTAATATCCCTCCATGTCTCTTCCTGGTTTGATAGCTCATTTCTCTTTATTGTTGAATAATACTATATATTCCATAGGATAATATATCACAGTTTGTTTATCCATTCACCTATTGAAGGACATCTTGGTTACTTCCAAGTTCTGGCAGTTATGAATAAAGCTGCTATAAACATTCATGTTTTGTGTGTGTAGACATAAGTTTTCAACTCATTTGGGTACATACCAAGGAGCACAATTGCTGGATCGTATGTTAATATCTCCTGTAAGATTTTTATAGTTGTAGCTACAGGGATCCTGAAAGGTAGAAGCCTGTTGTGAGGGTCACCATATCGGGGAAGCCCAAAGCATGCGTCCCGATCGGGTATACATAGTCCTTTCCTAATTCCACCCAGTCCAGGTTCAGTTTACCACTCAGGATTCATTTTGACCATAAACAACAATGTCTAGTAACAGAGGTGATATTTCTACTTTTCCCAAGTTACCAGGAGAACAAAGCTGGGTAGTCAACCAGTGTTTACACATCACAGAAGAATAGTGGGTTTTGATAAACCCTTTGCTCACAGATAGGTACTTTCATTTATCTCATTTTCCAAATGAAGAAACTGAGGCACGGAGGGTCAAGTAACTTACGCCAGATCACGTACCGAGAAAAAGTAGAGCCAAGACTCAAACACAGAATCCAGCTCCAGAGTCTGTGTGTGTAAATGCTACCTTATATGCCTCAAACATTATTTGTTTTTCCTATAAATGGAGGTATTATTTATGTAAATAGGTCCTGAGTTAATATTTCTAGAATATTGGTTATAAGCCTGTGACCACTAAACTTGCTGTAATGCTGATTTTATCTAAGAGCCTCTCTATTTCTGTGCTTTGGGGGAAATTTTTCAAAGTCTCTAATTCCCAGGGGGTGGGGAAGTCCCCAGGATTTCTGGGGACTCTCACCAACTCAAGGTCTCCAGATCTTTTCTGACTCAGACCACTGTACAGAGCTTACTGTCTCTATTTTACTTCCCACAAAAACCATGATGCATGACTTGGCCACCTTACTGGTTTTCACAAGAAACCCAGTCACCTCAAGCTTTTTTGTGATTTTGTAAAATTTCCTGAATGTGCATGATGTCATGGAGAGGAGTCACCTTGCTTATTTCATAATATTCCACCAAACATGGCATCTGTTCCTATCCTCCGTTCTCCTTTTTCTATCTCTCTGTCCTCCTGCCCCACCCCGATTACACGTAGCTTTCTCTTTTTGTCTCTCTTCCCTTCTCAGAAGGCTTCAAACCATCTAACACCTATACCCTGTGGGGAAGTTTTCACTCTTCACAGGCTCCTCAAGGTTTTTTCCACAAAAAGGTGAGTTTTCCCCAAAAGGAACTCGTGTACCATTTGTTATATAGTATATTTTTCTATCTCATTATAGTGTGATAGCTGATCAGCAGCCCATTCTAATACGCCTTCAGTGACTAGACCATATTTGATAACAGTGAATAAATGATCAAAACATTACCAGAAATGTGTCATTAAAGATCTTTGTTCAGTGTACTACATTCTTGCTTTCCACTTTTAATTTTCCTTTCAGTATAGCCAACCAAATGGTAGAGAGAACAGTAGTAATTTCTTATTTCTCATTTAGCTGGGATTTCACATTTCTTATAAACTGCAAGTTCTACAACCTAGGAATTATTTTATCCAGTTGGTCTACTCCAAGCATGTCAAACTCGTGGCCCTTGGGACGCATGCCTCGTTTATGTGGCACGTGTTAGCCTTTGAGTTTGACATGCTTGGTCTACTCTGTGTCATCAAATGTCCATTAGTTTTGACTTAAAGGGGTCTTTATTTACAATGCCTCTCTTTGTTAATGTTCAGCCAAAGCTGTGGTTGGCATATTAACAACAGATTGAAATATTTTATCTCTCACTCATCATCTCATTCTTGAACTAATATTTTCATACTTGCCATGTGATGTAATTTAGATTGGAGCTATCAGTTTCCTGTGAGATCATGTATTAACTAGTTTTTAGTTCAATTCAACTCTACAAATATTTTGAATGCCTGTTATTTGCAAGGCACTATGCCATATGATGGGAGAGGTACCAAGATGATGGCTGTCACTGACCTCGAGAAAGCCTAGAAGGACAGATAAGACGAACCTAATAAATGTAATATAAGGTAGCACACAACTGCCATGAGAAAGAAAAAGGTGTAACTATTTTTCTATAGGTTGTTTGGAGGAAAGATTGATCACATACAGTGGGGAAGATCAGAAGATGGCTTTGGACTAGGTCTTTGAAGACTAAATAGAATTTTGAGAGATCAGAATGATGGGGAGAGGTGGGAGGCCCACAGAAGCAATTATATGGAAGTGAGGGCTAGCAGAGTGCTCTTGTTTGGCAGGAGCACAAGGTGTTGAGAGAGGACTTTGGGTGACAAGGTTGGAAAGGAAGGGCATGTTTCAAGAAGCTGAAAACCTGCCTTAAAATAGTAAAAATAGCAGAGGCTGGAAAACCATCCAGTCTTGAAGTTATAAGCAGTTTCACCCTCTGGGGTAGAAACTGGAATTTACCTTTGGAGCCAAACTGCTAAATCAGTTTTTGTAAACATCACTTCAGTGGACCTTTTAATTGTGTGGGTAAAAAGGCAAGTAAGTACTCAAGTGTTTTTCTTAAAGAAGGCCAAAATGCGATGAAGTCACCCAAATGCAGATGCTTCAAACAGTCTATTTATTAATGTAAATTGGGTGTATCTTAAGCTCTATTATGATCCTGCAGAGTTATAATTTTTTCCTCAGTCTAGATTTAGAATTTCTTATGTCTGAAAATTGCCGGTTGTTGGGATATGTGTTGATGGGTTCTTTCTCAAGCATTTGTTTACAGGAGGTCAGGAATGAAAACCATTCTACTCCTCACAGCATGCTGAGGAAACGGCTGTAAAGGAATTGCATTTGGCTCGTGGCAGTGCTTGCAGGCTGGATTCCTGGAGGCACGTGTGCTATTGCATAGAACTAGACAGCCTAGCATTAGTAAATGTGGTCTGGGAGGACTGGACCTGCTGAGCAAGGGAGCCTGACTGATACTTCAAAGTGATGGCAAGGGCCTGGCTGTCCTTAGTACCACTCATCCTGGGAAGACAATCCAACATCAGAAAATGAGGACTTTGAGGACAGTGTTTCTCTCTCTCCAGGCCTGGCTACCCTGCTGGGTCTGCACTCCCTAGCATGGACTTTATAGGAGAATTTGTGGTAGCGTGAACTGATTCACATGGAGGCAGGAACCACTTATTTCAAGACTCTGAGGTCATGTTTTAACCTGTGGGCTCTAAGAATAGCAATTTTTAGTAGCAGTTTTGACATTATTCTCTGTGCTATGCTTGTGTTACCCTCAAGCTTTGAATGAAGTTTCATTCAAAAGCTCCCACCTGGCCTCTGATGTGCCCCTCCAGGGTTTGGAGTGAGAGGTCACAGGCCTGATGGGCACTTTCTCTGAGTCCTGAGAGGACCTGAGAGGCAGCCCTCAGCAGAGGAAACAGCTGGGGCTTCTCTTGACGTGCAGGAGCTACACGGAGGGCGGAGAAGGCAGCCAGCCAGATCACACATGAAGCAGTGCCCTGGGGAACTTTGAAAAATAACCTTGAGAAATAATGAGAGAAACCCAACTGAAGGACATTCCATAAACAACTAGTCTGCACTCAAGAATGTGACTTTCATAAAAGTCACAGAGAGGTTGAGAATCCATTCTCGAGGAAAAGAGACAAGAAACACGGCAAGTAAAGGAAATGTATGATCCTGGATTAAAGAAATAAGTGCCATAGAGGACATTTCATTAGAGGGATAATTGGTGACATTTGAATATGGGATTATGTTGGATAATAATAATACATCACTTAAATTTTCTCAATTTGATTATTGATTGTGGTTATATAAGAACATGTTCTTGTTCTTAGGAGGTATTTAGGTCTTTAGGAGATACAATCAGGTATTTAGAAATGAAAGGGCATGATGTCTGCAACGTATTCTCAAATGGCTTAACCAAAAATTAATAATAGTAATAATATGTGTGTGTGTGTGTGTGTAGCAAGGAGGAGAGAGAGAAAAAAAATGTGACACTGAAGAGCAGTAATTTCATGAGTGAGGACTCAGTGCATAATAATTTATTATCAAAAGTGTGGCTGTACTTAGATGTGTCAAATAGTGCATCTTAGTAAGGCCTGGGACATACAGATGACTTTATTTGGTAACTAGAGGCCCGATGAAAATTTGTGCAAGAGTAGGCTTTCCTTCCCCCGGCCGCCGGCACCGGCTTCCCTCCAGCCCCAGCTTCGTCTGGAAGGATGTCTGGTCTAATTAGCATATTACCCTTTTATTATTATAGATATCTTGGTAAGGCCTGAGATATACACACCATATGTTTATAATACTTAATGCTATATTCATAAGCACTGGAAAGTATGCATACCACATAATAATGTATCTCTTTTCCTATATCCTATAATAGTGATTTGAATAGAGCCTTCTTTTTTTCTTTGTTTTTAATCCTCACCCAGGGATATGTTTATTGATTTTATAGAGAGAAGGAGGGAGAAAGAGAGAGAGAAACATTGATCAGTTCCTCCTGTATGTTCCTTAACCAGGGATGAAACCCACAACCTAGGTATGTGCCCTGACTGGAAATTGAACTCACAACCTTTATAGGATGATGCTCCGACCAACAGTCTTCTAAATGCTTTGTTTTATATTATGATGTAGAACAGGTGTGCTGATTGGCATGACTGGTTCACTTGCTATCCTGAAAGCATTTCGATTTAACTCATTTCTGCATCCTTAACATCTACTAATGTCTAATAATGATGGTTAATGAATGAACTAAATGAATTGGATAGGTGTGTAAATAGAACTGAAAGGAGACAATGAACTTCCGCCACTCAATGAGACACTCAGCATGGACAAAAAGGAGATTTAAAAATGGGCCAAACTTCCTGATGAGATCTGTCTAGAAACTTGTCTTTCCATTTGTGTGCTGTGGTATCCTCTTTAACCCAGATTCACATGTGGCTTTCATCTGGCACCTGTATGACTTGCTCCGGCCATATTCCTTCCTAATTGGAGATCGCAGCAATCGGCTATCCTGAGTTCAACCTTGTTTCTGGCATTTGCTAAGTCCATCTGTTTGATGCACTCAGACTTGAGTAGGTGAAGATCTTGATTTCTGCCATGTATTTCCCTCCCTGAGGACTAATAAATTAGAGGCCACATTGAATTGAACGTTAAGCCCATTCCAAATGATTGACCAAAACATAGAATTCTTGGCTGGGAAGAGATAACTACCAGACCATATCGAGCATGTATTCCAGTGTTGGGTGTGTGTGTTTCATAGGCAGAATAGGCAAGGAGGTAAGAATTGGTAGATGTTAACCAAAACCAAAATAGATATCTGTCCATTTAAAAGTACTGTGCTAAGCCTTGAGGTTTAGTAAAAAAAAAAAATAATAAATAAAAAGCACATAAAACAACAACACATGGTTCCTAAAGAAAGGAGACACCTTAACACATAACATAATAAACAAAGTGCAGTGGTGTTGATTTGCATAGGATATCATCAGGTGACCAGAGCTGTAGTTCTGAATGTGGTACAAATTAGACAGACTTGAGGTTGATACTGGCTATCTAAGGTCATGTGGATCTGGGAAAGCGATTAAACCACCTGAACCTCATTCTCCATCTGGGTGTAAAATCTACCTCATAGGCTTGTTTTAGAAATTAAATGAAATAATGTAAGTAAAGAATTTGATACAATTTGGAACAGAGCATACACTCAATAACATGGTAATTAACAATTGGGGTTAATGTTATATCTATAAACTATCTATTAGTAGTGTTACTCCTGGGCAAAATTTGAAAACTGTCAAATAATGTTTCTCCTAAAAAGGAAAGATATGACCACTGGATCATATTGTAATGGATTCATTAACAAGTTAGCTACAATTAAGTGCATTTCTTTTTTGACATGGTTACTACCACACATAGTTACTAATAGTTAAAAAGCACTGTTAGTGGGTTTTAGCAAGGTGGCCAGCGAAGTCTTCTATGCCACTCCATTAAGAGTTTGGGGAAACTGGGTTAGGCCAGGTGATGGTACAGCTAGGTGGGTTTGCACATGGTTGGTGGCTTTTACCAAAGGGTGATGTTAATGTGAAGAGAGGTATATAGGGCCATTGTTTTGCGCTGCTAATTAAAAAAAAATTTATAAACAAGTTAGAAAAAAGCTTTAAGGTTAGTCTCATAAGATATGACTTTTCATGATGGATTCAGGATCCCAAATGAGCTCTCTCCACAGACCAGAAAAACAGGTCAAGGCTCCTTGAATTTTTTCTCTACAAAATAGTTGTGAGTATTATAGGCTACATGTTCTGAATTCACAAAGAAAACAGTAAATCTTAAGTGCTCTGCTCCAGACTAAAAGCAGGGAAAATATTAAATTATCCATTTAACAGTATATTAGAGATGTATTCCTTCTATAGAAAGAGAGACATTGTGCTTTAAATCATATAGTATGTCACTGCTATACTAAATATGTTATGATACAATAAGAATGTAATTCAGTTTCTTTTTTTTAAAAAAAATATATTTTATTGATTCTTCACAGAGAAGAAGGGAGAGGGATAGAGAGTCGGAAACATCGATGAGAGAGAAACACCGATCAGCTGCCTCCCACACACCACTCACTGGGGATGCGCCCGCAACCAAGGCACATGCCCTTGACTGGAATCAAACCCAGGACTCTCCAGTCCACAGGCTGACGCTCTAGCCACCGAGCCAAACCAGTCAGGGCATAATTCAGTTTCTTGATGTCCCAGTTTTATCATTCTGGTAGATAGCTGAAACTTTTGGTGACAAAATATAAGCTTTCTCTCTGAATTTTCTGATAAGCTTCCAAATTATACACAGATCTTGGCTTTGTGATTAAAATAAAAGTATTTCCTCTAAAGCACTTGATTACTCAAACTTTCCTTTTAGTGTTTAATAACATTGCCATGGGTGTTTGCATAGCATTATGCCTTAAAACACAATTCATTTGGCTTCTATTTTCAGGGAGCCTTATAGGTTATGTCGAGTTGAAAACGTGTTGTCTCAGGGGGAGAAAAGGGAACATATGTAATACTTTCAACAATAAAGATGTTTTAAAATATGTTGTCTCAATAGAGAATATAGCATATGCTTAGGTGGGGCAGGTGCTTGTTACAATCTTTCTACTCCTTGGAACCTGAATAACAGCCTTTCCAGATGTGAAAAAGCCAGGAGAATCTGTGCAATGATCTATGCATAACCAGGCAACAGGAGCGTACTTCTGGAATGCGTTAGTCCCTCGCATTGGGGATTCACCTCACATTGGGGTAGCCACTTAGTGCCTCATTGTTCAGTGCTGGTGGTGATAAGATTTGACGTGTTCACACAAAACCTCTACTGGGTGGACTTCTGTTCCCCTAACATCCTTGGCTTTCCCAGAACTCAGAATGTGACCTTATCTGGAAAAAGCATCCTTACGGATATAAGTAGTTAAGATATTGAAGTAGGGTGGGCTCTAAATCCAACCTAACATGTTCATATAAGAAGAGACACAAACACACACACACAGAGGGAAGGTCATGTGAAGACATAGATACAGATACACAGGGAGAACACCGCATGGTGACAGAGGTAGAGGCTGGAATGATGCATCTACAAACCAAGGAACGCCAAGATTGCTGGCAATACCAGAAGCTAGGCAGGGACAGATTCTCCGCTGAGGCCCTGGAGAGAGCAGGGCTCTGCCACAACCTTAATCTCAGACATTTAGCCTCCAGAACCGTGAATGTAATGCTCCACATTCCCGGCTTGGCCATCTCTTCCTAGGAGGCCTTCCCTCTCCCTCCTAAGAGCTCTCGGTGCACTCTATGCTTCGCCCAACATTACTCACCCCTCTGTGTTACACTTGCTTGTGTGTGTAACAAACAGGAATTTTGCTCTTCACTACTCAGATGCAAGCAATGTCACATTCCATTATTTCCAAAATTAAAAATAAATGTGCTCCTCATTCTCATCCTCTTGAATCATAAGAATTCTATCTTTGGGCTTCCTCCCCGCCCCACACTCCCGTGAGATGACCCCAGAATTGTGAGTTCATGTAATAGCAAAACACTGCTTCTCCAGCTGCATGAAGCTGCAGTGCCTGCTGCCCTGCTGGGTACTGGTTGTCTGGTGACTCAAGGACAGCTCCCACCCCAGCAGCCCTCTCCACCAGCTGCAGGAGGGCACAGACCTCACAGCCACTCAAAGCCTCAGCATGGACTGACCAGTCCAGACTGACTCCTCAATAAGGCAGACACTCACCCCACTGTATATACCCCACCACATACAGCAACCCCTCAAACTTAGTACTTTCATTTACATGTAGGGAAACCTCCACTCCCTGTCCCCCAGGTGTGCGCGCGCGCGCGCACACCCACACACACACCCACACACACACTCTTTCATAGGAACATATTTACAGTAGCCAAAAAGTGGAAGCAGCCCAGGTGTCCACTGACAGATGAATATATAAAGAAAATGTGTTCCATAAGTACAATGGAGTATTATTCAGACTTTTGAAAAATGAAGGAAGTTCTGACATATGCTATAATATGCAAACACCTAGAAGATATTATGCAAACTGAAATAAGCTAGTCACCGAAGGACAAACACTGTATGATTCCACTTACCTGAGATACTTAGAGTAGTCAAATTACACAGAATAGAATAGTGGTGGCCAGGGACTGGAGGGAAGGGGGAATGAGGAGTTTTTGTTTAATGGATTCAAATTTTCAATTTTGGAAGATGAAGAGTGGATGGATGGTGGTGATGGTTGCACAATAGTGTGAATGTGTTTAATGTCACTGAGCTGTACCCTTGAAAATGGTTAAGATGGTAAACTTGTTATGTATATTTTACCACAAATTTTTTAAATGCTAAAAATAAGACAAACAAGGAAGTTTGACTTTTAGTCGGTTTTATTATTATTTTTAAATTCTCTGCAGACAGCGCACCTTCTTATTGCCTGAACTCGGGGCAGAGCATACACACACCCACTCCTTGGTGTCTCCTGGACTTTGGGAAAGTTACTTAACTACTTGGAGTCTCAGTTTCCTTATTTGCAAATAAAGATAATTTCTTCAAGCAGTTTTTGAAAGAATTAAATAACTTAATTGCTTAGCAGGGCTATTTTTATATTCATAGTTAAATGATTTTAGGTGCCAGGACATTAATTAAGCCCGGAAAGCGATAGAGATAGTGTTGGCAGAACTAGATACTGGCGCATGATAAGTGGGTCGTTTATCAGGAGAGAATTGTGACTAGGGAAGAAAGTGCAGTGTGCAGATTTGATCTACAGTTTCACTTTGGTGAAGATGAGTTCCAATGAGGATCTAGACCAGTGATGGCGAACCTATGACACGCGTGTCAGAGGTGACACGCGAACTCATTTTTTGGGTTGATTTTTCTTTGTTAAATGGCATTTAAATATATAAAATAAATATCAAAAATGTAAGTCTTTGTTTTACTATGGTTGCAAATATCAAAAAATGTCTGTCTGTGACACAGCACCAGAGTTAGGGTTTTTCAAAATGCTGGCACGCCGAGCTCAAAAGGTTTGCCAACACTGGTCTAGACCCATTTCACTGCCTCTACTGCCCACTAACCCTAAGCAAGCATCCTGCCCATCCTTGAAATGAGTAAGAGTCAACCTAACAGGTATAAGGTGCTCCCTTCGGCTAAACAGCACCTGAAGGGTAAACTGAGGCACCAGCCCCAGCAACATTATCAGCTTCTTCTTGATCCGCTTACAGCTCTCCCGGCAACAGTTGGGAAATTAGAAGAGAACACTGAGTGATAGCAATAATGTTTAGCTGTCATTAGGGCTTCCTTTCTTATAAAGTTATAATGATAATTTTTAGAATGCTTTCCTTTATGGAATGTATTAATTCTCAGAGGCAGCTTCTGCTTCTGCAGCATGACGGAAGTTGTTCTTCTTCCTGCAGAAACAGGATATCACTGACCACATCTGACATGACAGCACAGGGAGGAAGCCGGGTGCCTTTGCTATGAATATGAGACCAGCTGCTGTTACAAGAGTTTAAAAGAAAAGAGAGAGTGAAAATAGAAAAGCCAGTATATCATACAGAGTACCTACCACGCAAAATAATTACTGCAGTGTTTTCAGTTCTAAAATTAAGGATTAGAACTTATTATACTTCTGATTTTATTGTTTTTATTAATTATGAAAAACGAATTTTCCCCATCCCAGCAAAGTAGGCTGGCTATTTCAAACCTGTTTTGTTAAAAATGACAACTACTGATGGGGATTCTGAGGTGCAATAGCAGTGATTTAATCAGAATTAAGTAGGAAATTTTTTTTTCTAAAGAGTGAATAAAAAAATTCTAAGCACTATTTTTTCTAAGGAAATAAACACAAGTGATATAATGAAAACTATTTGAGAGTCTTATTTGATGCACCATAAACAAGTATCCATAGTGAATCTAGGCAGAAGTTTTTGAATTGAAGGACATTTAAAAAGGCTGCCATTGAAATGACAAAATAAGTTTTCAGTACCACTGCTAACTATCACCACCACCACCACACCACGTCTTTTTTCCTGGATCCTGGCATAAAAGTAGAAGGAAACATTTTGAAGTGTAACTCAAGTTTGGAGAAAAAGCAGAAATCATATAAAATTAGGCATAGGATTCTTACAGGCAAGAGGAAAGGAGAAAGGAAAGGAGGGAGGGAGGGAGAGGAAGAGAGAGAGGAAAAAAGAGAGACCGACTTTAATGTTTTTTTCAGTCCTTGTTATTTAAATTGTGGTTTAAGAGCTGCAAAGTTAGCCTCAGCTGGGGACTTGATGGAAATGCAGATTCTTGGCTCTCTCCTCCCCACCCCACCTCAATTTACAAATCAGAATCTGCTTTTTCATAAGATCCTCCAGATGGTTTGTAGAGCAAGCAGCACTGTGGTCCAGAACCCTGCCAGACCGGACAGTGGCAGGGCCTCAGCCACACTCTCCTTCACACTGGGATCTGGTGCCCCAGCTAGAGAAAGAGGAGACAGCCAGGCTAGGTGCCAGCTCAGGAGGCCCGTGCCCAGGGCACAGGATGCACCCTGTCTGTACTATGTGAAAGGCAGAGACCATGGCACCCGGGCTTGTGCCCCAACGTGGCTGGAAATGAATCCCAAATCCCTGCCACTGTGAGGATTCTGTGCGGTTAGAAATCACCTCTGGAAGCCAAAGGGCTGAGGGATACAGTTCCGGTGTGTCTGTCTGGCTCTCACGGGAGCTATTTTGTTGTGAATTTTGATCCTCTCACACTGTAGGGCTTTAGAACTGAGATGGCTCCTGAAAGCATCAGACAACATTTTTTAAATTAAAATAAAGCCAGTTGACAAATGAAGTTTTGCTGAAGTAAGAGAGAATTTAGAAAGGAGTGCATTCGCCCTCCTTGACTACTTGGGAAGCAGGTTGTCACCAAAGAATTACCGAAGATGAAGACACTGCTTATTTACTCTGAGGGACACGTCTACAAACAACCTCAAACTCAGGAAAACCCATTAATTTTTCTGCCCTCTCCAGCAGCCCCATGTAAGAAAGATGTCAATAAGAACAAACAAGCAAGCCCCCTCCTGCCCCGACAAAACTGGACATCATTCTACTGATAACACCTACAAAGGGAATACTTTATAGAGGTCAGTGACTTGAATGAAACTTCAGCAGATAAATTCTCAGTCCAGCAATTTTGACATAGCCAAAATGAACACACTGAAGTTCTATTGGACAAGTAAGTTTATCCATACCACCTAAAATGATTTTTTCTACAGAAAACATAAAACCCTCCCTTTTCTGGAGGGTCTTGGAGCTTCTCACCAGGAGAACACCATGTGGCCAAGATTCTTCCAAGCTGTGCTAAGCTCAGCTCCTTTGTCAGAGTAACCAAACCTGTGATATGGGACATCCTTTGTTTGCCTTAATCCAAGGACAGATTTCTCATTATAGTTAGAAAAAATATAAGAATGCTGTACACGGAACAGAGTGGCGAGAACCTTAGAAAGATCCCTTCCAGTAACCAGAGTACACCGCAAGTTCTTGGAACCTGTTCCTCCCTTCATATTTGGCATTAACCAGTTTTTTGTCCTCGTCCAGACAAAGCTATAGGCTGGGTAAACAGTGAAGTGCTGCATAAAGCCTCTATTCATTCAGAATAAAACTGTGCAGAGTTTTAAGATCCAAGAGGGGCCTTTGTGCAGAGAAAGAACAATTTACAATAACCTTGGTTTTAAATTAATATTTACTTATTAACATTACAAAATTTAAAACCTAATTTCCTTACATTTTAAGTGCAATTTGCCAGTCGTGTTATTCTATTAAATATTCTAATAAAGTATGAATCATTTTTTACTTATTCTTTTACTAATATTTATTAACTCAAGCTAAACAGGCTAAATTCTTCTTAATATAATTCCCATTTATAAACTTAGTTAATTTCTCAAGTTATGTAGTCACTTTCTTAAATATTTTATCCGTATTCTACATATTTACATATTTTCTCTTCTCTCTTAAGACTTCAAGTGCTTGACAAGGTAAACTAAACAATCTTTACAAGCAAAATAATTCCATAAGCTAATAAACTGAATGCAAAATTAGAGTGAATCTCAAGTTATACCAAAAATATAAGAACTATTTGTAAAATTAGCTAAATTCTTATGATTATTAATTTAAAATTACAAGTCTGAAATCAATAAAGCTAAAAGCACACAGGTAATCTGTTAGATTCTCTTCCGCAGTACAGTTTAATAAATACAATAGATTATCCCTATGACTACTTACTCGTATACTTTACAATCTATCTCAGTAGTGACGTTTCTCACCGAGGTGCAGTCTAGTCTGACCTGAATCCCTGCTCTGTCACTTGCTACCTGAGGGAACGTGGGCAGGTTGCTAACCCTCTTTTAAGTCTTAGTTTCCTCTTCTGTGTAATGAAGAACATGATAATTACTGTATGCTCCTTACAGGATTAGCATGAGAATTAGATGAGTTTACAAATTAAGCACCAATAATAGCTAGGCATTAGTATTCTTCCTAACAGTGCTTTCACATCTCCACACTTTTTAAACTTGTTTGCTCTGTCTAGAATTTATTCGACCTTGTTTCCTCCCTCTATTTCCATTCTGACAGCCAAATGCCAGTCAGCCTTTAAATTTCAGCCAAGGACTCACCTCTTTCAAACTTTCTTCTTCATTCTATCAAGTATTCATTTCTTCTCTGGACTTCCAAAGCATTTATTCATTACTTTTGCGCTCTTTGCATAAAAAAGAATGACTATAATGTAGATACGATGGAGACATGATTGTTCAGAAGAGAAGCTCAAAAAGCTTCTGTCAGCATATTGCAAAGGAACACACACTATATTCTTAAATTGTGAACTTGAAGCAACTATAGATGGAGGGAATAATAATTTTCTGCAACATGGCAGAAAAGTCCCGATTACTTCCTTCTTAAAGACATTTCCAACCCCTTCGTCTGACATGGAGAACAAGAAACAGAAACTTACACTTCATCCTTTAACCTAGGAAACATCTGTAACCCCAAACCACATTATTCTAGGAGGGGAAATGGGTGGAAGAGTGATAAATGAGTTAGCAGAACACAAGGAGGTCAAATCTAAGTGCCTGCAGAGGCGATACTGGCCAGAAGTCAACCAATTTGACTCACTGGATCTCAGTATGGTTCAAAAAGTGGAGATGCCAGTACCTTGAAAGGTAAGGATGAGTGTTAATAATAAGATTGTTGGAAAGTCTGTAAAAGGAAAAATTGGGTCCGCACATCTTCATTCCCACCTTTCTCAGCCTGGTGACCATCCCTCTGGAGAAATTTGAAATTAGAGAGGATACTAACAAAGTGAACGGTAAAATGAAGTGCAAGAATGAAAACAGGATTTTAAATAAAAGTCTACATATTAAAACTCAAGAGCCTTGCCAGCTCCCCTCCTTTGCCACTCTGAACTCAAGCATCCCGTTTATACCTTCCACTAGGGGGCTGGGAGATTCTTGCCTGGAGAAAGCGACCACACACAGTAGAGAAAAGTCCTTTGGCTATTGACATATGAGGTTCATAATCAGAGAGCAGGCTGGCCAGGCCCCTACACCAGGGTTTCCTAACTTAAGTACTGTTGACATTTTGGACCAGATAATTCATTTTTGTTTGTTTTGTTTTTAATTTTTTTTTTGTATTGATTTTTAGAGAGGGGAAAGAAAGAGAGAGCGAAACATCAATCAGCTGCCTCCTGCACTCTCCCTACCGGGATCAAACCCACAACTCGGGAATTTCCCTGGCTAGGAATGTGACGGCAACCTTTTGGTACCTGAGACCATGCCCAACAAACTGAACTGAGCCACAGCGGCCAGGGCTCTTTTTTTTTTTTTTAATATATTTTATTGATTTTTTACAGAGAGGAAGGGAGAGGGATAGAGAGTTAGAAACATCCATGAGAGAGAAACATCCATCAGCTGCCCCCTGCACACCCCCCACTGGGGATGTGCCCAAAACCAAGGTACATGCCCTTGACCGGAATCGAACCTGGGACTTTTCAGTCCACAGGCTGACGCTCTAGCCACTGAGCCAAACTTGTCAGGGCAGGGCTCTTTTTTTAAAATCCTCATCCAAAGATATGTTTTTATTGATTTTTAGAGAGAGAGGAAGGGAGAGAAACATCCATGTGAGAGAGAAAAATCAATCAGTTGCCTCCCATACTTGCCCCATCCAGGGATGGAACCTGCAGCCTACGTATGTGCCCTAACTGGGAATCAGCCCCACAACCTATTGGTGTACGGATGATGCTCCAATCATCTGAGCCACCCAGCCAGGGCCCAGATAATTCCTTGTGGGGGAGGGGAGAGGGAGATCTACCTGGTTTGCAGATGGCCATCTTGCTGTGTCCTCGAATGGAGGAGAGTCCGGAGGGAAGAAGCAAGCTTTCTCAAGTCTCTTCTTATGATGGCACTAATCCCATCATGAGGGCTCCACCACATGACCTAATTACCTCCCACAGATCCCATTTTCAAATATCATTGCATTGGAGATTATTATTTCAAACATAGGAATTTTGGATGGATACCTTCAGTTCAAAGCTCCTGATAGCCAATTGCCTTTTTAGACACAAACAGTCTCAGTAACAAATATTCCACTAACAATCAAACAGATGAAGCAATTTGATGTACCTACACACAAAAATGAGGTTTCATTCCTAGGCCATACACAAATAAATTCCAGATTAATTAAATGGGCATATAGAATAACTTTATAATCCTGAGATGGGAGAAGCATTCTTGATTGAGGGGGGTTGGGGGAAGAATCCATGTGTTTTGTCATGCAACATCTAAATTTTATCCACTAGGCATCATTGGCAAATTACCTAGAATTATGGCATTTTTAATTGCTTCTGATACATTATAGACATGAAAAGAAAAATTTAAAACATTTAATTAAATGTTCACAAAATATAATATGTCAACTGGACAAGTCTAACTTCTTTCAATGATCATATTATATTATAAATGTAATACAATTTATATCAGGAGAACAAAAAGAATATTTTACACTTCATAATTTTGGGAGACTATGGAAATTACTGCCGTTTTTCAAAACTTTAAGAGAGGATGCTTCGTGTGGGACATGGGGGCGGTGTAATCAGGTGGATTGGATACAGGGAAGAATATGGGCCTTCATTTGTCTCTCAGCTCTGGTTACCCCCAGATGCCCCTTGTTGTACTGCCCAGCGTCAGCTCCATTTGGCCCTCATCCTGTTCTCCTCTGAAGACGCTTGACAGTGGTATAGCTCTCAGAACTACAAAACAAGTCTTTAAAATGTGAAACTGTTTTCTGGCTTTGGACTTAGTTTCTTCTTCCCAGAGCTATGCTCTTCTTCCCCCCCTCAAAGTAAACCTTCTAGAAATTGGCCCATACTATGCTGCTTTATGCATAATGCATGCTCAGTGAAAGACAGTAAAGCCCAAATAAAGTCAGCTTCATTTTCTCTGTTCTGGTACTATTTCCTCTTAATCATCTCCTAGGGAAGCAGTATCTGATTTTATAACATTTGTCTGCCAATTATCTTAATGATTCTACATACCAGCAATTTACCAGGATCTGTAATTGACAGTACCAATTACTCATAATTGTAACTTTTTATAACCACATTTACATTTACGTCACCTCTCTATTCATTTTTCAGTGAGAAAAAGAGGACAAATGAAAAAGAATTAGTTTCTCTTTTTATTCTCCCTTATAAGTACAAGAACAGCCAATAAAGATATTTTAAAGTCCAGAGTTAGTTGCATACCTTTTACACTTAGTTAGACCCATGTCTAAGCAGTCATTTGAGTATTTGGGGCCTATGATATCAAAATGAAAATCCTTCTATCTATACTTCTTTTTATTTTTTAAGTATATTTTTATTTATTTCAGAGAGGAAGGGAGAGGGAGAGAGAGAGAAACATCAATGATGTGAGAAAATCATTGATCGGGTGCCTCCTGCATGCCCCATACTTGGGATCAAGCCTGCAACCTAGGCATATGTCCTGATGGGGAATCGAACCGTGACCTCCTGGTTCATAGGTCGACACTCAACCACTGAGCCATGTCGACTGGGCTATGCTTCTGTTATAGCATTTCTTACATTCAATTGCAATGAACTTTTCCCACAATCATCTCTCTTGAGTATCTTAATAAGTTATCTCCATGTCCTTAGAAGAGCATGTTCTTAGCTCCTAGTAGATGTTTAATACATGTTTCTCAAATAACTAATTTGTACCATCCCATTGAATTGAAATAGAAATGATTAAACTATATCATAATTTATTTTCCAATAATAACTGCCATTTGCAGTGAATTTTAAGGCTCCTGGAATCTATCTCCAGTAATTCTCTGCATACTGCATCATCGTTTTTTGTGTCTATTGGATTATCTCCATCATCATACTGATACACTCTGATTTCCTCTTTTCTTAATAAAGTTATTTGATCTCTTTTCTCTCTCCAGCTATCACCCCAAGTCTCTGCTCCCCTTTACAGAGAATCCCTCCAAATGTTTTCTACTTGGCTGCTTCCAGCCCCAATAGGAGAATGGGCAGGGTCAAATGGCTTGACTGATTAATCATGTCCTGGGACAGCAAAAATGTAAAATCAGGGAAAAGGAGGTCTGGGGAAGATGCATGTGGATGGATTTCTGGGAGTGGGCACAGAGAGTGTGGGTGTTGGTGTTTTGCTCTAATACCTACCAGAAAATACCCACCACCAAGGAAATACTCAACAACCAGGTGGAACAAATAACTCCTCTTAGATGGCCCAGTGCTTACTCAATGTGCTCACATACAGAGTAGTCATGTTGGCAGGGTAGAAGTTATGCACGGGCCCAACATCACAGGTTCTCTCTCGCTGTGGCTGACCTTACTATTGCTGAAACCGACCTGGGAAGCAGCAGAGACCAAAGCTATGTTCTCACTATAGGAACCCTTTAAAAGACCCACTAGCTTCTTGGAGAAAATGATTATTTCAGATCCTTTTAATCCTGGAGGGGCACTAATTAGTCTTTGACACTTACTTTGAATAAGGGTCTGACTTCTCTGCCTGCAGAACTTTTGACAGCACCACTCTTGAAGTGCTTACAGAATGTACTTCACCAACATGGGATCCCATGTACACTACCACAAACCAAAAAGGAGCCATTTACAGCGAAAGAGTATGAGACAGTGAGCACAAGACCATGGTATGCACTGATCCTATTACATACAACCTGATAGATCTTTGGAAAGGTTTGGCTATGGTGCCAACATGGAGACAGTATACAATGGGGTTGCCTCACAATCCTTCAGGGTGTGATACACACTTAACAACTGCATGATGTATGATGCCTGTTCCTCACAAGTGTGCTTCACAGATCCAGGAGCTTAGGAACTGGCTCCTCTCAGCACTACTCTCTTGGACCCACTTGCAGAATATATGCTTCCCATCCCTACAACTCTGGGCTCTGCTGGATTACAGGCCCTGTTTCCTAGGGAGGAGGGAATACTTTCGCCGGGTACATAGCAATGTTACACTGAAATCAGAACTACATACAACAAATGCCTGACCACTTTGGACTTCTCATGTTCATGAGCCAACGGGCAAAGGAAGTAGTTACTCTACTGGCAGGGATAACTGACTTTGATTATGATGAAGAGATAAGGTTACTGACATATTGTGGGTCAGGGAAGAGCTTGCAACTGTAAGGACTCAGAACATCCTTAGGTGCTTCCATTCCCAGTGAATAACAATGAACAGGCAAATGCAATAACTATGGTCTGACACAGTAAGGCCCCAGTCCCTAAGAGATGGAAGTCTCATTCCACCAGGCAAGGAATCCTGAGAGGTTGAAATACTGGCCAAGGATGAAGAAAATATAAACTTGGTTGTGGAGGTGGGGAATGAAGAATATCAGTTATGGTCTTGGGAACAGCTGTAGGAATATGGACTATGGCTGGTTTATTTTAGAAATCATATATATATATCCCATCTTGAAGAGTCAGTTATCAGTAAAGCACACCAGTTATCAGTGGTATAAGGGTTAGACTGTAACATATTTATGGTGCCTCAGTTCATCTGACCTAAGTGTAGCTATGATAGGGTAGTTGAGGGTATCCCCCTCAACTGTACCATAGCCTCTCTATTCCTTTCTTCCTACTAATATACCAATTTTATGAAAACTGCAAATTTTGTTTTGTTTTTAAGTTATTCAACTACCAGTGAGGGTGTTGTGAAATGTTAATGTTCAGAATTTCAGTTAAAAGATGATGACACCAGCATAAGTAACAATATAAATAATAGATAAACTGGACATCATTCACATTAAAATTTTTGTGCTTCAAAAGACACCATGAAGAAAGTGAAAAGACAACCCTCAAAATGGGAGAAAAAAACTTGCAAATCATGTTTGATAAGGACATGTATCAGGAATATATTAAGAACGCTTACAATTCAATAATGCAAAGACAAGCAACTCAGTGAAAAATGGGAAAGGATCTCAATAGACATCTTTCCACAGAAGATAGTCACATGGCCAACAAAACATAGGAAAAGATGCTCAACATCATTAACCATAGGGAATGCAGTCCAAACCACAATGAGCTACCACTTCACACCCTATAATCAAAAAGGATGACTACAACAATAAAAAAGACAGATAATAATAGGTGTTGGTAAGGATGTGGAGAAACTGGAACCATGTACATTGCTAGTACCCAAAACTGGTACACAGATGTTTACAGCAGCATTGTTCATAATAGCCAAAAGTGAAAATAACCCAAATGTTCATCAATTAATGAATTGAATTTAAAAAATCTGGCATATCCATACAATGAAGTATTATTCAGCAATAAAAAGAAATGAAATACTGATACTTGGTACAAGATGGATAAAACCAGAAAATGTAATGTTCAGTGAAAGAAGCCAGTCGCAAAGGGCCACATATTGTATGATTCCAATCACATGAAATGTTCAGAATAGAGACAAAAAATAGATTAGTGGTTTGCCCAGCTCTGGGGAAGTGGTAGGGAAGTTGGGAGTGACTCCTAATAGGTACAGGGTTTTGGGGGAGGAATAATATTTGCCCAGTGCTGGGGAAGTGGTAGGGAAATTGGGAGTGACTTCCAATAGGTATAGGGCAGCGGTTCTCAACTTGTGGGTCGCGACCCCTTTGGGGGTCGAACGACCCTTTCACAGGGGTTGCCTAAGACCGTCGGAAAACACATATATGATTACATATTGTTTTTGTGATTAATCACTATGCTTTAATTATGTTCAATTTGTAACAATGAAATTGGGGGTCACCAATAACATGAGGAACCGTATTAAAGGGCCGCGGCATTAGGAAGGTTGAGAACCACTGATACAGGGTTTTGGGGGAGGTTATAATAATAAAACATATCCTTGGGTGAGGATTGAGAAAAAGTAGAGAGGGTAAAAGGTCTAAATAGAAGTAACTTTTCTGAACTTCATTCAAAGTGATACCAGTCGATTGTGATCAGTTGTGTGTGTATGTTGTCACACCTAGAACAAGTACTAAGAAAACTATATAAAGGGATCTAAATGTAATGGCACCAAACAACAGAGCATCAGAATACACCAAACAGTTGTGCCATCCCCACCCCAGCAAAGGGGCTGGCTGATGGGCTAAGACAACTTGTGTAGATACAATGGATTTGGGACAAATGCTTACATGCCTTACACAGCTGCTGTGCAGGGAGCCAAAAGACAGGAAAAACCTCACGCTCAAGAGAGAGCTCCAAGGACCAAAGCCAAAGGCACATGCCTAGAGTAGTGGCCATAGGAAGGAAGACCTTAGAGGAGAATACAGTCAAGGACTCAGAGCTAGACCTATAGAGCACAGAACTGTAGCATGAAACAAACAGCAGCAGGAATACCACCGCAGAGTGAGGGGTTTCTTGCTACAGCGGAACAAGTGGCATGTCCAGATACCATGTTGTGTGATATCCAGGGATCTTTTTTAAAGGGCTACAATATCATTAAAACTTGCAGATGAATGCATAAGCTCTTTCCAAAAATAATAAAAAAGTACAAATATTGAGCACTTCCTATTTGTCAGACAATAGCGACATATATGCATTATCTAATCATTTTCACAATAGCCCTATTATATTAGCTTTCTGTTGCTGCTGTAGCAAGTTGACATAACGTTGGTGGCTTGCAACATCACAGATTTATTATGTTACAATTTTATAGGTCAGAAGTCTTACATGGGTCTCACTGAAATAAACTTCAGGCATTGCAGGTCTGTGTTCCTTCCCGTACATTCTTTTTTTAAAATATATCTTTATTGGTTTCAGAGAGGAAGGAAGAAGGGGAGAGAGATAGAAACATCAATGATGAGAATCATTGATTGGCTGCCTCCTGCACGCTCCCCACTGGGGATCGAGCCCACCACGCAGGCATGTGTCCTTGACTGGAATCAAACCCGGGACCCTTCAGTCCACAGGCCAACGCTCTATCCACTGAGCCAAACCGGCTAGGGCCCCTCCTGTACATTCTTGATAGGATCTGTTTCTTGGCCTTTTCCAGCTTCTAGCTGCCCACATTCCTTGGCTTCTGGACCCCTTTATCTTTGTAGTTAGCAAAGGTAATTCAAGTCTTTCTCACATCACATTACTCTGACCTTTTTTGCCTCATCTTTTTACTTTTAAGGACTGTGTGATTACACTGAGTCCACCCAGATCATCCATAATAACCTCCCCATTTTAAGGTCAGCTGATTATCGACCTTAGTTCTATTTGGATCCTTAATCCCCCTAACCTTGTAATGTTTATAGGTTAAGCATTAGAATGTGGACGTTTCAAGGGCTGTTATGCTGCCTACCACACCTAGGAAGTGGGTTCTAAAATCTATAAGTTAACATTTGAAGCAGTGGTTCCCAACTATGGGTGATTTACTCCAGTAAAATGTGCAACATCTGGAGACAGTTTTGGTTGTCACAACTCGGGAGAAGGGCTACTGGCATCTAGTGGGTGGAGATACCAAGCATCCTACAATGCACAGGACATTCCCCTACAACAGAATTATCAAACTCTCGATAGTGCCACTTTTGAAAAACCCTGGTCTAAAGAAATTGAGACTTGGAAAGGATGAGTATCTTGACTACCCTCATAGCTACTAAGTCTCAAAGCTATGATCTGAACCCAGGACCACCTGACTTTGGATCATAGGCCCTTTCCAACTTTGCCACATGCAGCACTATACCATGAATTGTCCTGTGACAGGCAAAACTGAGTGTCCCCCTCTGTGGATGTACTCAGACACAATGAAATGAGGACTTCTTTAGTTTCTTTATTCTGAAGATGCCAACGTCCAGCTCCAAATGCTTTAATGATTGAGACAAAGCAGTCTTGTTCAGTAGTGGAAGCAGGTGTAGTAATTTCATGGACCTTTTCATTGAACACAGTTCACTCAGGCCTTAGAGTAATAATAGTCAAACAAACCCAAATGTGTGGAGGGCCACGCTCTCTCAGAGCTACAGGTAGTAAAGGAATTGGTCCTCAGAGATGAAATGTCAGCATTAATCTTTTGCTTCTACTTACCCAGCTCCCTAGTTTCTGTTATTCCACTTACCAGAATGTCAGTTGCTGACAATGTTCAGAAATATGTGTTGCCTGTGAGGATGGATAAATACCGGAGTGTTTGCTTTCCAAGTATGCACGACGTGTAAACCTTGGAAAGTCCTGCCCCAGCATATTTACATAGATGATGGAAAGCAACCCATGATATTTATCATCCAACATGTGGGGGGAAAAAATACTGCTTTTTAGCATATATAACAAAAAGTAGATTATTCAGTCACAGAAGATATTTCTAATGATAACATAGTTTACTGTTTTCAATAATCACATCATTAGAAACCCGTGGCATCTGAACATTAACATTGCATAAACCATTACATCATTAAATAAACACTAAAAATAATTACAGCAACATTATTTTCTAGGGCCACATGTTCCCTGAAGCACCAAGGATTCATTTTAATATAATTATGGCACCTCAAATGTATAAATATCAGCATGAATTTAAAAGACTTTAATTAGAGGACACCTTTAGCTTTTATTTGGGTAAACAGTTACATTCCAACATCAATATCAGCAGTTCACATAATTACATATTTGTGTAAAGGGCTTTCTTGGTCTAAATTATTTAACAGTTTGAATCAATATTACTGCCTTATAGAGTTTTAAATTCAGACTATCACAGTTGCACTAAAAAGAAAACATCAGCTAAACACAATATGATGTGTATGAAGGAAGTCGTGCATTTTTTAGAAGTGGTCACTAATGATTTTAGGCTCTATAAAAATCAATCACCCTGCTGCCTCCCCTGAGTTTTACTGGTTAGAAAATTACTCCAAGAAAATCCAAGAAGCTAGTGACTTTTTCAAGGTCACCTAGCTCCTGAAATCAGAACTAAGAACAAATCTCACACCTCCCAATTCCAAGATCCTTAAGATGAGAGATCACACATTCTTCATTTCTGTTCTACCCTGAGGGCACAGAGTAAGGTGTCTGCTGACTTGAATGATCAGTCTAATACTCTAGCTACTCATCATGCTCTTGCAAATGTCTTGCTTTATGCTCAAAGCTGATACCCAGCTAAATTCCCAGTCTATCTGATTTCAACTCGCACAACCTCTGGACCAGCCATAACCAGGAACTAAAGGGAATTTACTGGCCTCCTGGTCCTGCTATAGGTCTGTGGTTCATGTCCATTCTGATTGTCTGGTGTTCTTGCCATAGTTACTGCTAAAGGCTGTGAACATCACCCTGATTTATATCTAACAAACTTCAGACTGGACTTTAAGTTACCTCTCCTTTCATCACAAAATGAGGCGAGCTTAGCCAGTGTGGCACACTGGTTGAGTGTCGACCTGTGAACCAGGAGATCTCAGTTCGATTCCCTGCCAGAGCACATGCCCAGGTTACGGGCTTGATCCCCAGTAGGGGGTGTGCAGGAGGTAGCCAATCAATGATTCTCTCTCATCATTGGTATTTCTATCACTTTCTCCCTCTCCCTTCCTCCTCTGAAATCAATAAAAACATATTTAAAAAATAAAATAAAATAAACAAGTACATGCAGGGCCTAGCCGGTTTGGCTCAGTGTATAGAGCATGGGCCTGCAGACTGAAGGGTCCTGGGTTCAATTCCAGTCAAGGGCATGTACCTTGGTTATGGCTTGATCCCCAGGAGGGGCTGTGCTAGAGGCAGCCAATCAATGATTCTCTCTCATTATTGATGTTCCAGTCTCTCTCTCTCCCTCTCTCTCCATTCCTCTCTGAAATCAATAAAATATAAAAAAAGAAGTACATGCATGTTTAAGATAATGCTTACTGCCAAGGGGCCCTTCAGACATATGGCACCAATTTAAAAAAAAAAATGAGGGCAAGAATAATAATGGTTCTATTCATAGGACTTGTTGATTATATTAAAACATTTGCATAAGGTTCTTAACACAGTGCCTGGCATCTAATAAACTCTTAATGTTAGCTATTATTAATTTGCTTAAAATGAAAGAAGTCCGTGCATAGCTATTTAAGATGCTCAAAATGCCAAGTTCAATATATTTAAAATCTAAGATTATTTTTTATGTAATTAGAGTAAGAATAATTATAACCATAGCAATTATACTTGGATAGAATCTTAACATGTTTACAAAGTGCTTTCTCACATGTTATTGAATTTATACAATGAACTAAAAAGTAGTGGCTAGTCTTAGAGATTCTGTGGTAAAGATAACTCATCTTAGTCAAAAGGGGAGTTATAGATTATTTTAATTGGAGGAACACTACAAAAAACTTAATACATAATAGATTTCTCCAACCCAGATGCCACAGTGTCTGACTTCTAATACTGTTGTAAAGATAATAGCTTTATTTTTGCCAGCTCTTCCTTTAAAATGTGATTACCTCTCTAACTGCTGACAGCTCAAGCTAAAGGCATGCAATATTTTTTTAAAGATATATGTAATACCTACTGCCCCAGAGGCTTCGGGACTTCTTAATAAAATATAAAACAGGACAGCTGGGAATAAAAACAGAACAGAAACCATTTAAAAAGAACAGAGAAGTAGAGAATATCAGACTTTAAAGAGTGAAAGTTGGGCACTGGATTTATTCTAATACCTTGGCAACTATGGCAGAAGTTGGAAGCATTTTGCGTAACATGGTCTATATTTTCTGACCCAAAAAAAGCAAACATTGTCTGCAAATACATACTTTCTCCTGTGAACAAGTAGCACCAGAAACATTGCCAAAATTCTTCTGGTTAAAGTATGAATCTCTTAGGATTGACTTATTGTCTTATGGACAAGAGGTCAGGTGAGGAATGTAGAGCCTTCCCATCTAGTTAGGATTTCTGCCCCCGTCAAAATGAGAACCTGCCCGCCTTTGCCTGGTTAACTTGTGCCCTTCCTATGTGCATCACATAAAACCATAAGGTCAGCCAAAGTTAGGCTCAGCTATTAAAATAAAAGAAATTGTATTGCAATTAATTTAATGTGTACAAAGCATTATTTTCCATCATTATCATTAAACCATAAGATAAATTTCAAGTAATCAGAGTACTAATAATGAAAATAGCAATACCATGTATTTAGTATACAAAAATATTTATACAGACATTATTGAATTTGATTAATTAATTCAACAAATATTTATTGGACATTGATTATGTGCTAGATATATAAGCCAGGAGAGAATAGTATAAAATATAGTATTGTTCTTGCCTTCTCAGTCTCACAGTTTAGTGGAGGAAGTTATACCTTGAAGAAATTATTAATCAAATAATTAATAAATGACACCTGATAAGTGCCATGATGAAGAAATACAGGGGATTATAAGAGTGCCCAATAGGGGAGCCTGACCTAGACCGGAAGGCTAGGGAAAGCTTCCCTGAGGAAGTGAAATGAAGGTCGGGACCTGAGGAGTAAGTGGATAAATGTTAGCCAAGCAAAGAAGAGAGGCAGCATTCAAAACCAAGGAAATAGCCTGTGCAGAAGCCCAGAGGTGGGAAGGTCAGACTCTTCCAGGAAGTGATGAGAGAACACCAGGGTGGCTGGGCCTCCAGAGCCAAGAGACAACTCACATGAGATTAGAGAGAATAGGCAGGGAGGCCAAGGGTCACATCATGCTGAGCCTTGAAAACTATAATCTTTTAAGGACTGAATCATAGGACTTTATAAATTAGTACATATTGGTGGATAGTGAAGGGCAACACCAGCAATAACACATGGTTTCATTTAGTCACATTAAAGAAAGTTAAATATCAAGCCCGCTAGTGTCAAACTACAACAACCAACAACTGTAAAAGGGCTACCTTGGCTCTCTAGGCATCGAAATTACTTCAAAGACTAGACTGTCGGGGTATTGGTAGTTCACAGTCAGGATTTCTTACCTTAATTCTAATTCTGAGCCTAATTCTAACTTCTTCATGACTGTGAGAAAATCTTTAGCGGCTCTGAGCTTCAGCATTTTTATTTACAAAGTGAAGATAATCTTTGCCTTACCTGGTTATTGTGAGGATTAAAAAAGAAAAGCACTTTGCAATGAGACAAAAAACGCTCAGTGTTGATAGTTTTATGATTCTGAGTCATGCAATGTTCTCCTTAGTGAAATTCTTAAGTTCTAAAAGGTTTTGGAATGCCTTCTTGTATATGATTAAAAGGTAGCTTGGTGAGGCCCTGACCAGGTAGCTTAGTTATGTAGAGGGTTGTCCCTATAGGCCAAGGAGGTGGATTTGATCCCCTGGTCAGGGCACATACAAGAATCAACCAATGAATACATAAATAAGTGGAACAACAAATTGATGTTTTTCTCTCTCTTTCTCTGTCTCTCTCTGAAATCAATCATATAATACTATATGTTAATACTTTAAACAATAAAGAATTTTAAAAAATAAAATCAATCAATAAAAATTGAAATAAAAATTTAAAGTACCTTGGTGTAATAGAAAAAGCTTTAGAGTTGGACACACCTGAGGTCAAATGTTAGTCCTGGTATTTCCTGGCTGGGTGACAGTGGAATTCACTGAGACTCAGATTTTTCATCTGCTAATTGGAGGCAATAAATTACACACCCCAGTTGTTATTTTAAGTATTAAATGAAATAACATTGGTGAGACTCAAACTATTATGTAATAGATCAGCAGTAAATGTTCCCTACTTTTAGCTCTTTATCCAAGGAGAAAAATATTTCTGTGTTGCATTTAAGAAAATAGTGTAAACCAGTGGTTCACAGATTTCAAACCTGCATGGGAAACATTTGAGGATTTAATTTAAAATGCAGATTCTATTTCGGTAGGTCTGGGATGACACCCCAAGATTAAGCATTTCTTAAAAGCTCCTCATTGATACTCTTCTCTTTGTCTGAAGACCACACTATAAGTAGCAAGGGTCTAGATCAGTGGTTCTCAATCTGTGGATCGAACCACCCTTTCACAGGGGTCGCCTAAGACCATCGGAAAACACATATATAATTACATATTGTTTTTGTGATTAATCACTATGCTTTAATTATGTTCAATTTGTAACAATGAAATTGGGGGTCACCACAACATGAGAAACTATATTAAAGGGTCTCGGCATTAGGAAGGTTGAGAACCACTGGTCTAGATGATCTGGTAGTTTACAAATACCATTAGCCTATTATCTACCCATAATGAAATTGCTGGATCATATAATTCTGTGTTTAGTTTTTTTTGTTTTTTGGGAATCACCTTTTCCATATTAGCTGCACCATTTTACATTCCAACCAGGAATACCTGGCTCTGTGAAAAGAAGAAAAATAATGTTTCTCAACAAGAAATCATGGTTTGGTTTGGTTTTAAATATATTTTTATTGATTTCAGAAAGGAAGGGAGAGGGGCAGAGAGAGAGAAATATCAGTGATGAGAGAGAATTACTGATTGGCTACCTCCTGCATGCCCCACACTGAGGATTGAGCCCGCAACCCAGGCATGTGTCCTGACCAGGAATCAAACCGTGACTTCCTGGTTCTTAGGTTGACCCTGAACCACTGAGCCATGCTGGCTGGGTAGGAATCACATTTTAAAAGACGAAATGGGATTGCAACTCCTTTTGGAGCCTCTGATCAGATAAATATTTTCTGATCACATATTTTCCCAAAAAACATTATTTTCTTTTTGCTGCTGCTGGTTCAGTTATAGAACAGAAAGAGTTCATCCACCCGGCACTAGCAAAGTTAAACAGAAACATCGGGAATATTGGCTATTTTATTGATCGATGGCACCATCCAGAAGAACGGAAAGCCATTGCTCAGAAGCCTGAACTTCTCAATGGCATGTAGGTTACAGATGATATAGGGCAAAATCACAAGAACTGTGGGTGAGGGTTCCAGGTTGTGCTGGGAGCTGATTGGTCAGAGGTGAGGTAAGGGTAATAAATCATTTCCTTAGGTCTTGTGGACAGTTCTGGGGTCTGTTCCAGTGTCCATCTGTCTGGTCTCAAGGGAAAGTAGCCAGGGGGTCATTCCATCTTAGGGCTCGGGAGCTGAAACATAACTTATGTCAAGATGTTGTCTTTAGCCCGCGGAAGTCCAGACCTTGTAATCATTAGTCAGATCTGGGCTACTGTCTTCTGCTGCCTCGGGGGTTGCTGATTATCCCAGAAAAAGGCTAGGCCTGTTAAGAAACTTCTTTAGACAAGGAAAATATTAGTGTGCTATAGCAGAAAGAACAAAGCGTTTGGGTGGTATATCAGAAAGAACAGGGATTTGAGTTCATAAGATCTGGGTTCTAGTCCTGACTCAGCTCATACTAGTTGTGAAGTATGGTAGCAACCATCTCAGGTAGAAACTGTAGTTTAACTCTAACCCTGCTGTTTGGCTTAACAATAGAAAAGTTATTTTGATTTTCTGAATTGTATACATCATCCCATTCAATTGAATGACTATCCCATTGATTGTTATCTTACTGGTTTTAGAAAGCACATTCTTCTGTACCTGGGAAACAGGACAGCACAATTATCCTAATTGTCTTAGTGGCCACAGATAATGCGTTCCATTTGACTCAGTGGTCCCAAGACCAGGACAGTGCAATTACTCTAAATTGCCTCGATGGCTCTAGATAATGAATTCCTGACAACTCAGTGTTTCGAGATCCAAAGGCTCTAGATAATGTGTTCCTGTCAACCCAGCGGTCCCAGATGATGTGTTTCTGTCAACTCAGTGACCCTGAGACCCGAAACTGTAATTACCATGCTTAATTCTGCTTCTGTAAACTGCTTTTTTTGCGAACCAGGTTCCTCATTCCAAACCCTGGGATGTAATCAATACCTTTGTGATTTTTGCCTATATAAACCTGGTTTTTCAACCATCTTGTTACTATGAGATTTGGGGAATGGCCCCTCATAGTCCCAGATTGCAATAAATGTGACTCTTTAATTCGACTTCTTGAGGCGTCCTTCTGTGATTCGAGGGGTACGCTACAACAGTTGTATGACTTTGAATAAGCCACCAAGCCACTCTAAATCAGTTTCTTCAAGTGTAAACTAGGAATAGTAGAAATGCCTTCCCCACTGATATGGAGACCCAATGAGATAAGGCTTATCAATGATTTTCATAGAGGAAACTGAAACCCCAAGGCAACACCTCCCAAACACCACCAACGCACACACACATGCACGCACACACACAGTCACCTATAATAGATCAATACCGCTTTTATTTGTTTCACATATTAGGTTTCCCTGTAAGATTGGTTTGAAGAAACAGCTCAATGGCTAGCAGAAATTGAAAACTGCTGAAATATATGGACCCTGCTTCCTCTCTCATTTCTTTCTCTGTATTTCCAACCTTTTTTTGCTCCCTCCTTGGGTCATACATAGAGATCTTTCTAATGGAGTAGAAAGTGGAAACAAGGCAACTCTTCTCTTAACCCCTCCGGCCTCGGAGACAATTCACTTTTTTTTTTTCCTTTCACTGCTAAATTCCTATAAGAAGCAGCCCCACTCTCTGCTCTCCTTTTAGTCTCTTATTACCTGAATCCTGACCCAGGGACTCCATTGCAACTATGCACTTAAAACCAACTCACTAAATTCCGTTCCCATTCTCTCAGCAGCTTTTGAAACTGTTTCCTCCCCACTTTCTTCCTCAAAACCCTCTTCTTCCTGGTGTTCGGAGAAATTGCTGCGTAGCTCCTCCTTCAATGGCAGCTGTTTCCTCCTTGACTCCTCCCGTCCCAGGATAGTGCTGGGTCTTCAAAGATCAGTTCTGAGCCATCTGCTCCTTTCCCCTCTATCCCTTCCTCAGAAATCTTGTCCAGCCTCACATCAGCTGTCACGCTGTGAAGAAACAAGTACCTCTCCTGGGCTCTAGTCCCCTGGCTTCAGTCGCCGGCTGGACATTTCATTTCATTTGGCATTTGGTGATACCGATAATTGAAATCATTAACCTAGTCCAAAATACCGCCCCCTCCAGACTTCCTGTTTATGTTATGGCATCTGTACTGAAATTTGTACTGAGATGCCCTCAGACTTGTCTAATCCCTTGTTCTCATCTCTCTATCCCCACATCTGATTAATCACAAATTGCTATTGATTCTTTCACTCTAGGGCAGCGGTTCTCAACCTGTGGGTCGCGACCCCTTTGGGGGTCAAACGACCCTTTCACAGGGATCATCTAAGACCATTGGAAAACACATATATAATTACATATTGTTTTTGTGATTAATCACTATGCTTTAATTATGTTCAATTTGTAACAATGAAAATACATTCTGGATATCAGTAGCAAAATTACAGTTATGAAGTAGCAACGAAAATAATTTTATGGTTGGGGGTCACCACAACATGAGGAACTGTATTAAAGGGTCTCGGCATTAGGAAGGTTGAGAACCACTGCTTTAAGGCCTCTGAAATCTCTTCCTCCTACTTCACTTCTCTAACATTCTAATCGAGGCCCTTTAGCAGCACTATGCAGTAGCCTTTGTCTCCTGTGTCTGTCTTCCTTCAGCTTTTTCTGTGTACCATTACTTTAACTTTGTCAATCTCCTATTAAAAACCTTTCATTCCTCCCTTCCACCTCTAAAATACAGTTCACACTCCTTAATCTGGCATGTCTAGTCTTCCACAATCGGACTTCAAGTTACTTTTCCAGACTTATGTTCTAAGTCTTTTTTACTTTAAGTTGTAACTTACTTTAGTCAAATATACTGACTTAATCTCTTGTCCAAGTTCCAAGAAGTGAGCGTTCCAAGAAGAGAGAGTGTTATAAACTCATTTTGAATCAAAGGACCAACTCTGTCCAGTTGGCCACCATCTAGGAGTCATGCTCATGCTCAGGTTTGTCTTTTCTGAGTACGGAGAGAGGAGTTTTCTACATTCGCAATACAGGCAAGAAGAAAACTATTTCTAGTACAAAGAAAATACTAAGTCAGTGCTAGCACCAAGAAAAGGGTGGTGAAGAGGCTTCAGCCTCCTTTCCCCGACCTATCCTAATTAACCTCCATCTTTCTTTAATGCGCATGGACATTTGAAGTTTCCTCAATCTTGTGCAAATATAATCTCTAGTCTCCTCCTCCATCCAGATAGACTGCTGACCATACCCTCCCCCCTTCCTCACCAACCCCTACTCTCCCACCAGCCCCTCAAGGTCTATACAGGATAGCACACTTATTGGATATTTGCTAAGGCCAAAATGACAACTGATTTAAGTTTGTTTATTTGAATATTTATGAGGCTACAAAATATGATATTTATACTGAAAATATTAGAACCCCAAATTTGATATCCCATGGGTATAGGATTGATCCAATATTTTGCTTTCTTGACTCTCTTTTCAATTATTAGGATGAATGACAGGCCCTACAGTGTATAAGAAGCCAGAAAGACACTGGATATGACAACTGTTAACTCACTTATTTTGTCTTTACCAAGATATTTTGGATTCTATATTGTCCTAACTAAAAGTTGATGTTCATGTCATAGAATAAATATTTAACTTTAGCATTAAGATGAAGAATCATTTTAAGAGAATGGGGGAAATATTGTGGTTCTAATAAGCAGGTTAAGAACTTGACATTGAAACGAATTTGTCAACAAAAGTAAGGAAAGAATGTGGAAGTGTCTTCACATTGTGTAAGAGAGAGAAATTCTATAATCTAAAGAGAAATTGGAGAGCAACTAAGTTAAACATCCTTATTATTCTTTTTTTACAGTTTTATTGGATAGATTTCACATTCCATAAAATCTACCCATTTAAAGATTATAGTTCAGTGTGTTTTAGTATATTCACAGAGTTGGGTAAACATTATCAAATCTTTTTATAAAACATTTTCTGGGCTAAAAAGAAATCTGAAAACATAGCCCCTAGCAATTACTAATCTACTTTCAGTATCTGATTTGCCTATTCTGGTCATTTTACATACATGGAATCATAAAATATGTGGTTCTTTTGTGCCTGGATTCTTTCATTTAGCATAATGTTTTCAATTCTCATCCATATTGTAGCATATAGCAGTACCTCATTCCTTTTTATGGCTGCATGATACTTCATTGTGTGGCTATGCCTCATCAGTTTATCCATTCATCAGTTGATAAATATTTCAGTTGTTTCTACTTCTTGGCAATAATTACTAATGCTCTTAAGAGCATTTGTTTTAAGGTGAACATATGTATTTATTTCATATATATGTATATGTAGTTGTAGAATTGCTAGGTCATTTTCTAACAATATGTTAAACAATATCAACTCTATTCTTAATATTTTTAGGAACTGCCAGTCTTCTGAAGGGACTGTGCCATTTTACATTCCGATTCCTCAACATTCTTGCCAACACTTGTTATTGTCTGTCTTTTTTATTTTAACCATCCTAGTGGGTATAAAGTAACATTTCATTGTAGTTTTGAATCATCCTTATTTTTAGCAAGAGGAAACTGAAGCCTGAATCTTATATCTTGTGTCCCAACTAGTCATAGGAAAAATCTGACCTACAAGCTGTGTTATCTTAGAGAAAGATATGGGAAAATACGTAACTGTTACTCTTGGTTACTAGAAGGTACAGAATTAGGAAAGGAAGCAGGGAGATGCTATTAACTTGTTTCTTTATACTCACCTATTGCTAAAATGAGCATTGTATGTATTTGTATTGCTCTAATAATTAAAATGAAAATATTAAAAAAATAACCAAAATAAAATCCATGTCTCCTAATTTCTAGTTCTCAATCCTTTGGAGGTTTGGGCTAAAGTCTTTTTTGCATAAAAATTATATACATATGTATATATAATATTGATATTAGATAATACACTTATAATATTATACATATATACTAGCAAGGTCAAACTTGGCCAAATAGAATCTGAGTGTTCTGTGGCAAGAGTTACACAATGGCTAATGATTTGCTGGAATGTTTGAATAAAAGTGTTACACTTTCAGTGTTTTCAGGTTATGTAGCAGTTGACTGGAAGAAATTTTTTCTTATGATTAAAATGCAATAGAGATAAGATAGGTCATATTCTCCTTGCTATCCTTGAACATAGTTTAATAAATAGAAAGGCTTATGACTTGATAAGCTCAAGTAAGCACCAGGTTGTGCCATTTGGACGATTTGCTGCCTTGTGTCTGAGGACTGTTTTTTCCAATCTAGAGTGACACATAATCCATAGAAAATCATTCATACATTATTCCAACATTAAAACACACAATAAATTTAAGTAATTTCCAATGCTTAATGGCAGTAAAACCATGTGGATTAAATAGAGCTTAAGTGGATAAAATTTATGATTTTTTAAACATGAAGCCCAGTGGATCTTCTCAAAGCTTTTTTGATATAATATTTTTATACATCCATGTTGCATCAGGATATGCAGAAAACATGACAGATTTAATATGCTTTCCATAATTTTATTTTTTAAAGTACTATATTGTACTCCTTTTCAGTTTGAGCAAAACTGTCTAGTGCTTTTTTAGGAGAGAGAGAGAGAGAGAGAGAGAGAGAGAAGCAGACTGGGCAGGATCTTAACATTACTTACTATTAATTACTTACTATTAATCAACTATATATATTACCTGTAAAATTTATATTGGAGAATGAAAGCCTGATAATAAATACTCTCAAAAAAGGGGGGGGGGTCTAACTTAAGAATAAAAAGATAAAAATTCAAACAATATTGGAAATAAAAGAGTTACTCTGCTTTTCCTGCAATACCATTACCCTTCATTATGAAAGTCAGTCCATAGGAAACCATAAGAGTGAATAGCACTTTATGAGACTTTATGAGGCTCTAGGTATGTGCTTGGGGTAGATAGGATCAGAAATGACCCAATTTTAAAAGGATAACAAAGAATGCAAATTCCAAAGACAAGAATCTACCACCAACAATGTGCCTTTGCTTGCCCCAGAACTTCAGACCTTTGGAATGAAGAGTAAGAATTAACTAATCATCATAACAAGGATTTATAGAGGCAGAACCAAGAAAACTGGTTCTAGAATGCATAGTAATCTATCGCTTTACATGGTAGTTACAATTTCTAAGGAGCTGAATTTGTAAATATACTTACGATGAAAAGTGGGCTCCCCTGGTCAGAGCCTTAGAGGCGTAGGTAACGAAGACAATTCAATTCAATAATCCATTAAGTATCTTACTCTATGTTTTGGGTTGTGTAGTTTAGATAAAATTCCCCTAAGGTAAATGGAAGAATCCATTTAAAAAATCTAGGTGGCAAAAAAACAAACAAACTAGGCTTTAAAAAATGTTTAACATTAATGTTCCTTCAGTGCTAAGCAACTAATAAGATATTTTAGAATTGAAGAAAGGTAGTGGAGCTCAATAAATTCAGTAAAAATTTAATTACATATTCAAGTCACATACTCTCCCCTAAGTAATGTCATCTAAACCTGTTCCCATTATATTCACCAACAGAAAATGTATTTTTTTAAATATTCATTCTGCTCCTTGCCTAGCTTATAGTACCTTGACTTTTTACCTTTTCTTACTAACTTCATTCCTTATTTGATTAGCACATTGTGTCAGATGCGAGGGCTCACCTTGACTTAGTTCATCTCGTCTCATTCAGAGGCAGGTCCAGGGTTTTTTGTTGTTGTTGTTGTTGTTGTTTTTAATGGAAAGCAGGAGGACTTTTTTTTTTTTTTACATTTTTTTTTTTATTGTTTTATATGCTAAGTGAAATAAGCCAGTCAATGAAGGAAAAACACCACATGATCTCACTCATTCATGGATAATAAAGACCATTATAAACTTATGAACAATAATAGATACAGAGGCAGTGCTGCCTCAAACAGATTGTCAAACTGCAGCAGGAAGGCCGGGGAGGGTTGGGGGGCAGGAGGGAGGAGGGTAAGAGATCAACTGAAGGTCCAGGTTTTGTACAAACAGAAGTTTACATAATTTGAGGGCCGTCTTAAAAGAAAACAGTACAAAATTACAAATGCAAAGTTAGGTAAGAATTAGAATAATAGAAATCACAATAAGTTTTAAAATTTCTAAATGCTGAGAAATACCACAAATAATACAAACTCGAGGAAAATCACGTTTTTGTTAATTAACTGCCTGACATACCATTATAATACTTCCAGATTTTTTTGGTTTAATACTCTTTAGTAGCTTTTTTAGACAAAAGCTATTTTGTAATACCGTCTTTTATAAAGATAATGGAAAAGCAATTCAGTTTTTCCTCCAGCATAGTTCATCAAAATTTGTTTATTTGTTTGTTTGTTTGTTTTATTCTCACCCAGGATATGTTTTTTATTGATTTTAGAGAGAGAGAGGAAGGGAGAAAGAGAGAGAAACATTGATCGGTTGCCTCCTATACCGGCCCCAAATGGGAATCGAACCTGCAACCTAGTTATGTGCCCTGACCAGGAACTAAACCCACAACCTTTTGGTGTACAGGACAATGCTCCAACCAACTGAGCAACCCAGCCAGGGCAAAATTTATTTTAGATATTGAAGTTTAGGGTGTATAAATCATCCCAACCTCATGTATAGGCATACTTGCTGTTTTGAGTACTGCTACAGGTTTGTACCCTAAAATCAAAACAATTTTGATCAATTCAGTTTCACACAATTCCTATCAAAAAGAAAGACATATATGCTGTCTTGATCATTGTAGATGTTGTATCATCACATATATTCCAACTGGAAAGCTATAGTTATACCTAAGCTTCAATGCAAACTGAATCTTCTGCTTACAATTTTATACATCTGATGATTGGGAGAATTTGCCAGAGACTAGCTTAGACTATTTAAGACACCTTTCTCCACCACTTACCTACATAGTCCTGGGAAGAGGTGCAATAGGACCCACTTGTGTGGTAGAAATCTTGGCTTTGCACCTTTATGTCATCATGCTGGGTGGGTCAGCAGAGTGGGAGGTTGAAGTATTCCCAGAAGCTATTCCTTCCCAGGACACATAGCTAAAATTTAACTAATTTCAGAAATGACTGCAAACCACATAAATATATTTTATGAAACCTAAACTGAATGCATCACCAATTGAACTTCCCTTACCAGGATGCTTTAATGCCTACAGCCACTGTAACATACCTAACACGAGAGCAGGTGCTACAGAAAGGACGTCAAAGGGGCAAGAGACTACTGTTAACTGAGGGTGAATGTCTTTATTTTGCAAATTTTGCAAAAACATATGACACGTGAACACATTGCTAAGGCCTTTTCCAAAGCCTCAAAAATGCCTGCGCAAAAAAAGGGGATGTAGAGCTTCAGCATCCCCAACTTCAGTCTGCTCCTGCTCTCATTTTGTCTTTGTTATTGAATGCTCATTCTGTGAGCAACACACGGTGAAGCATAGACATGGCCACGCAGAAATAAATCATGTGTTGTAAAAGTAGTTAGTCTGCTTCTCCAGAAGAAAAAAAAACGTTCACTATTATAGTGAATAAACTTTACAGTTGGAGCCATATTCCTCTGAGTGTTCAGAAATCTCTAATAGAATTGTCTGGGGTAAATGAAGGGAAATAGCCTAGTTGAGAAAACAAGGAAGAATACCATGGAAATGAAACTTGGGTTCAATCAGTGAGAATGTTCTGAGTGCCAGCCCACCTTGAATGCTAGCCCAGGGCTGTTGTCACAGGTGTGTGGCAGGCAAGGCCGCAGGTGTGGCCTGAAAGAAAAAAGGCCCCAGAAGGGGAGATGGAAGACATAAAAAATGAACGATGCTATCTTGACAGTTAATGCCTGGGACTGAGCTTACCAGGTGCCCTAAAATAAATCTAGATGTAGACTCTGAGGTCAGCCCAGCAGGTTGGATTTACACAACCAGCAGGAAAACAGGCAGTATTACAAAAGTGTTTTAACTCCCTACATAAAATGTATCCTTCAAATTAGATCAAGATTTATTTGCATCTGAAGGCAGGAGTGATTATGTGACTTCTTAAATCATTCATCATCCATCTATGATATATGAATGAAAATTTATTCTCGGAGAAAGATGAATGACGTATATTGTAGATCTGAGGACTATTCTTTTAGTGCTTTCTATAAATCATCTAGGCTATTTAAAGCCTTTCCGTATTTAAGATGTTATAATTTTCTCACTGAAGAAAACAGAAAAGAAGCAGTAAGACCATTTTAAACGTGCTTTGAAAAACCATAGAAAAATCACCCAAATATTATTCTCAAATATCTTTTCTTTAGGTTCTGCTTAATTTTCCTATTTCTATTTGAATCAGAATATAACAGAATTTTGCAAGTATGTCTAAGTAATATATGAAATCCGAATTCTTAACAGGCAGTTAAACTAAGAAAACCAACACTTCTTTTGCAGCAGTCTCTCTAGACAAAAATTACAGCTTTAATGATCCTTAAAATACTGAATTAGAAAAATCATGGAAGTTCAACTGCATCTAATACTTTATTTCCTAGGAGATTTGACTTCGTGGCGAGGTAAAGCTTTCCTTTTCTATCTATTTCTCCTTTGTAAAGGTGATGCCCCCGATAATTTTCTCATGTTCCTTGTCCTGGTGATGTTTCATCTTTCATGGCAACATGTAGCCAGTCTATTATACATAAGCTAAACAAGTCCTGGTTGCTTTAAAAAAAAAATTGTTACATAGTTCCTTAAAACATCAGATATTTTATCTACTTTCCCACAAAAATGAATAAAATATTGGGGGTGGGATATTTTAAAACATGAGCATAACATGAAATTTAGGTCAAACTGGGAAGGTCAAATAACGACTAGAGACTTGAGTAATCAGAGCTAAGATTATGTAATGACAGCGCTCTCCTTTTCAGCACTTTGCACTTGATGTTTGGGAACACGACTTAGTTAAAAGTCACCTACAGAGGTAAATGGCAACAACGGCTTTTGAAAAAGAGCCTTTCAAATAATGTTATTATTTTAAGAAAAAGAATCTGAAATTGCAACTATATGGAAATATTTACCTATCAACAGGACTGGAAAGCAACATGCATAAATTAAAATTGAGTGCTTCAAAGGTGAGAGAATAATTTTTTCCCCCCAAAATAGATTTTAATAACAATGATTTGAAAATGGAGGCATCAGCCCAGGAGCCCAATCACAGCAGCCACAGGCCGGGCCTCTCAGCAGCCATCCTGGGGGTCAGTCGCATGCAACAGCATGTCTGCAACAACCATGGTCCCACCACAACAGAAGGGTGCATGCAGCTGAGGGAAAAACCTGGAGCGCCTGGCTCTGGTGGCCAGAGAGGATTGTGCTGCTGGGCTCCACAGGACGTCTCCTACATAAGGCCACTTCCTCAAGACCAGACGTAGCTGATCTCCCTAACACAGAGAAACAAACCCAGAGAATTAGATAAAGGAACATGTTTCAAATGAAAGAACAAGATGAAACCTTAGAAAAAGAACTCAATGAAATGGAGATATAAGCAATCTAACTGATAAGGACTTTAAAGTAATGGTCATAAAGATGCCCACTGAACTCGGGAGAAGAATGGATGAACACAGTGAGAACTTCAATGAAGATATAGAGAATATGAAAAAGTACTAGTCACAGTTGAAGAATACAATAAGCAAAAAGAAAAGATATGTAGAGGGAATCAAAGGGAGATTAGATAATAGAGAAGAATGAATTGACAACCTGGAAGTTTGAGTAGTGGAAGCTGAACAGCAAAAAGAATTTTATTTTATTTTTTTAAATATATTTTTATTGATTTCAGAGAGTAAGGGAGAGGGAGAGGGAGAGAGAGATATAAACATCAATGATGAGAGATAATTATTGATTGGCTGCCTCCTGCACACCCCCACACTGGGGATTGAGCCCACAAGCCGGGCAGGTCCTGACAGGAAATTGAACCGTGACCTCCTGGTTCATAGGTTGACAATCAACCACTGAGCCATGCGGGCCGGGCAAAAAAATAATTTTAAAAACAGGATAGTTTAAAGGACCTTTGGGACATCAGGTCTACTGAATTCTCATTATAGATGTCCCAGAAGGAGGAGAGAAAGATAAAAGGAAAGAAAACTTATTTGAATAAATAATAACTGCAGACTTTCCTAATCCAGGGAAGAGAAGAGACCTTGAGTCCAGGAAGCACAGAGTCCCAAACAAGATTGACCCAAGAAGATCCATACCAAGACATATTACGAAATTGTCAAAAATTAAAGATAAACAGAGAATCTTAAAAGCATCAAGAGGCCTAACTGGTTTGGCTCAGTGGATAGAGCATCGGCCTGCAGACTGAAAGGTCCCAGGTTCGATTCCGGTCAAGGGCATGTACCTTGGTTGTGGGCACATCCCCAGTTTGGGGTGTGCATGAGGCAGCTGATCGATGTTTCTCTCTCATCGATGTTTCTAACTCTCTATCCCTCTCCCTTCCTCTCTGTAAAAAATCAATAAAATATATATATATATATTTTAAAAAGCATCAAGAGGAAAGCAACAAATTACTTATGAGAGAACCCCCATAAGACCATAAACTGATTTTCCAGCAGAAACTTTGCAAGCCACTTCCAATGCATAATAATTCTTTTAAAAAATTGAGCTTCTGTCAAAAATATCTTAATATTTCCCAAAAATGTAGGACATGAGCCTCCTAAATTAAAAGGATCCACTGAGTGCCCAGCACAATGAATTAAACACAAAAGTAGCCCAGCTGGTGTTGCTCAGTGGTTGTGCATCAACCTATGAACCAGGTTTGGTTCCCGGTCAGGGCACATGCCCAGGTTGTGGGCTGATCCCCAATAGAGGGCATGCAGAAGCTGATCAATGATTGTTTCTCCTTAGTGATTTTTCTATTGCTCTCTCTCCCTCTCCTTCCCTCTCAGAAATCAATAAAAATATATTTTTAAAAAGTTTTTAAACACAAAAGCATATCATGATATTTCAGGATGCCAAGGTTAAAGAAGATTCTAAAGGTTTCCAAAGGGGCAAAACAAGATTTACATAAAAGCATGTTTTCAGAATGTCATTTAGACTTCTTGTTAGCAACACTAGATGTTAGAAGACTATGAAAGCAACGTCTTCAAATTTAAGGGGAAAAATTAATTCTAATCTAGAATTCTGTATTCAGACAATCCAGCCAAATATGGGGCTAAAATAAAGTGTACACTTGCAATGTCTAAAAATTTTACCTTACCATGTATGCTTTCTTAGGAGGCAACTGGAGGATGTGCTTCACCAAAACAAAGGAGTAATCTAAGTCAGAAGGATGGGATCCTGAAAGCAAGATCTCACAAAGCAATGCAATGAAGGAGAGTCCCAGGATGACTACTGTGTCAAAAAAGTAGGATGGGTGATGGGTAAAAGGTGGAAAAATGGGGGACATTTGTAATAGTGTTTACAATAAAATAAAATAAGAAGTAGGATGGGGTTTTCAGGAAGTAGGTCTCTAGAAAACTTGCAACAAAATATTTGAGTATAAGGAAAATGTAGAAAAGAATGAGACAGATGTTGGGAAATTAGGGGAAAAGAATAAGATGGGAAATTAGGTTAATGATGAAATGAGACCATTAGAAGTACACCGAATACACATTTTAGATGAGTATAATTGTGTCACAAAAGTAAATCTGAAATTTTATTTCTTTTTTTTTTTTAATTAAATCTTTATTGTTCTGATTACATTTGTTCCTCTTTTTTTCCCATAACTCCCCTTCTCCCAGTTCCCGCCCCACCCTCCGCCGTCACTCCCCACCCACTGTCCTCATCCATAGGTGCACGATTTTTGTCCATTCTCTTCCCGCATCTCCCATTCCCCTTCCCCCCCCCCCCCAAGAATAGTCAGTCCATTCCCCTTCTATGTCCCTGATTCATTGTAATCACCAGTTCATTCTGTACATCAGATTATTTATTCACTTGATTCTTAGCTTCACTTGTTGATAGATGCATGTTTGTTGTTCACAATTTGTATCTTTACCTTTTTCTTCTTCCTCTTCTTAAAGGAAACCTTTCAGCATTTCATATAATACTGGTTTAGTGGTGATGAAGTCCTTTAGCTTTTCCTTATCTGTGAAGCTCTTTATCTGACCTTCAATTCTGAATGATAGCTTTGCTGGATAAAGTAATCTTGGTTGTAGGTTCTTGGTATTCAGCACTTTGAATATTTCTTGCCATTCCCTTCTGGCCTGCAAAGTTTCTGTTGAGAAATCAGCTGACAGTCGTATGGGTATTCCCTTGTAGGTAATTGAGTCTCTTTCTCTTACTGCTTTTAAGATTCTCTCTTTGTCTTTTGCTCTTGGCATTTTAATGATGATGTGTCTTGGTGTGGTCCTCTTTGGATTCCTTTTGTTTGGGGTTCTCTTCGCTTCTTGGACCTGTAAGTCCATTTCTTTCACCAGGTGGGGGAAGTTTTCTGCCATTATTTCTTCAAATAGGTTTTCAATATCTTGCTGTCTCTCATCTTCTGGCACCCCTAATATTCTGATATTAGTGTGCTTGAAGGTGTCCCAGAGGCTCCTTACACTATCTTCACACTTTCGGATTCTTTTTTCATTTTGCTTTTCCAGTTGGGTGTTTTTTGTCGAATCTTTGGTTTGATTCTTGTGCTCCTCTGGTCTGCTATTTGGTATAATATTCTTTATTTCAGTCCGTGTATGCTTACTTTCTAATTTCTTTATCGTAGCATCGAGGGTCTCATTAGTTTTCGTGAGGCTCTGCTCAAGTTTATAGCAAGCCCTCAAAATTGCGATTCTTAGCTCCATATCCTCCATTTCTGTCATGTTTTTTTGTCTCCGTATCTTTTATGCTTTCTTGGTGCACCCCCTTGTGGTCTTTGTGCGCAGTCTTGTTCTAGCCAAGCCTTAATTGTTGTAGTTAACACTAGAGGGATTTGACCACCAGGCCGACTGGCTGTAGGAATCAGCTGTGTGGAAAACGTCTGTCTTCTGGGGAGGCAGTAATCCAGCCTTTGCCTGAGGCGATCGGCAAATGGCTGTGCACAGGGTTTGGGCGGGGCGGGATCAACAAGGCGGGGGCGGAGGGAGCAGTTATGGCCGCTCTCAGTCCCGTTCCCAGAGGCTCTGCTTCTCAGAACCCCGGCAGCCGCTGCAAACCTCGGAGAGAAAGCTGCCCTCAGGTTCCAACTGATGCCGGATAATCCCACTTCTCCCGTTTGAGTCTGGGTCCCTAGAGACTCGCCCGGATCTGGAGCCCAGAGTCTGAGACTCACTCCCGACCGAAAACGACAACCGCGCCCTCAGCCACCAGCCCGCTTTGCGCGCGCACCTCGGTACCTTTGTATTTTCCACACTGCGCCGCCTCTGAGCCTCAGTTTGCTGTTCTCTTTCCTTCTAGTTGTAGAGTCTCTCTTCAGCCAGCTTTCCTGTGGTTCTGGGTGATGTCCGTTCCGTCTTTTAGTTGTATTTTTGAAATGGTTGTTTGCGGCAGCGGTCTCCGGTGTTTACCTACGCCGCCATCTTCTTCAGTCTGAAATTTTATTTCTTAAATGTAACTATTTTATTACAGTTTTGGTCATCAGATTTTAGAAGTTTGACATGAAAAATATAGTGAAATTGTATTGTCAGCAATTTGATTGATATTTCAGGTATCATACTTCACAATTGCAATAGGTACTCACCTTCAATAAAATGTGCACTGCAAAAAATTTTTTCAGAAAAAAATATTATTCAATAACTTGTTTTGTAAAAGGAACTATGGCTCTTGCTTAGGCAAGTCTCAAAATTTTTTATTTACAGAAATGATGCATAATCTACAGCAATACTTTCAACAAGCTTTTCATTTAAATTTTAGCCTCTGTAGGCTCAAAAGCATAATGAATGATCTACTTCTTTAAAAATAACATTTTGAAACTCTATAGGTTTTCATTTTTCATACTGTTTTTGCTATTAAAAAAGTTATATCCAAAAAAAAAAGTTATATCCAGAGTTTACTATCAAAATATGAATTATAGTTCAGGTTCTTCTATACGTTGTTTATATTACTATTACATAATTTCAGAATAAATTTGGATTTAATGGAAAAACAAAAATATCTTAACTGGCCAAAATATAAATTAAATCAAGAAATAAAACTCACACACACACAAAAAGGTACATGTGGAAGTAAAGAATAGAAACAATGTCCTTTACCATCCAAAACAAAACAAAATTCATTTTGAAAGAAACTTTATGTTTAAGGCCTCCAAAACATGCGTGTGGAAAATCAGCACTTGGAATGAATTCCCAAGAATTCATTTTTGGAGATTACTTTTGAGAAGTTGGCTGTCTCATTTCTAGACGGTTCCATTTTGAAAGACAAAGTATACCAATCTTTATTGCTTTACTGGAATTTAGAGTTAAAGGCAGTCTGATAAGAACAGCTCCTATCTGCCATTGTAATCTTAATGACCATTATCAGCAATACTGCAGCTCTTTTCTTGAAGCAAAAAGGAAGCCAATTTGGTTTGTAATGTGGGTCTTATGATTATCTTCTGGTCAGAATTGGACAGTGGAAGGTCAAAATATGGTAGCCAGCCAGACATGTGTTTCTAAGCAGCCTAGCTTAGAAAGATGGTCAGTTATGTTAGAGTCTTTTAAGTCTAATTTAAATAATTAATGTTAAAGAAAATAGTCCTCCATGGTCTTGGCAATTTACTAAACCTGTTTGAGGCTTGTTTTCTCATCTGTAAAATGTGAATAAAAATATCTAACTCTTTCGGAGGTTGTGAGAAATAAATGAGATAATGTTTACAAAGCACTTAACAAAGTACTCAGCACGTAGAAATGACTTGAATAAATGGGTAACTATATTACATGGATAATCCAACTTGACTGAACCTGTTTTGCAGAGGCTGCTCTCTGAGAATATTTTTTGAGCAGATGACTGCTCTAAGTCAGGAGAGGAATTCAAGAGAGCAGACCCAGGATATTGCTGGGAAAGCAAAAGATCTTCTACAAGACTCTAAGTCCCATGAAGGACTGTAAATATATATATAGTCCTTTATGGACACACTAGAGACCCAGTGCATGAAATTCATGCACGGGTAGGGTCCCTAGGCCTGGCCCACCATCAGGGCCAAACAGGGCCTTCGGGCTGCCGGCCAAGGCCTTTCTTCGTTCCTTGCCGCCCCCCTGGTGGTCAGTGCACATCATAGCGAGCGATCAAACTCCCAGTCTCCCAGTCGAGCTCCTGGGGGGACACTTGGCATATCAGCCTTTTATATATATAGATTGTGTAAACATATTGTTCAGAACATTAGACATTTTTAAAATCTGAAATTTTAAAGTGGTATGAAATAACTTACATAAAAAACTTTAAATCAAGATAGATATGATAAAGTAATTAGAAAGGTGCTCTCTCAACCAGGAGTGCAAGGGGCTTTTTCTAGGAGCTACAGCGGATACAAAAAGGAACCAGACATTAATTCTGCCTTCATGGGACTTACTAGTACAGTCTGTAGAAGAGGTAAGACATGGCCACTGGACAGAGTAGTAGGCATTTACCACTTTATTTTGCTGCTCAGTATCTGAATCCTCATAAATACAGAGACTCTGCCATTCAATAAATTGTTCTTGTTGTTCTTTTTCTTTAAAATAACCAAAGTTGGCCCCAGCTAACTTGGTTCAGTGGATAGGGCATCAGCCTGCAGACTGAGGGGTCCCGGGTTCAATTCCGGCCAAGGGCACATGCCTGGGTTGCAGGCTCGATCCCCAGTGGGGGAGCATGCAGGAGGCAGCCAATGAGTGATTCTCTCTCATCATTGATGTTTCTATCTTTCTCTCCTTCTCCCTTCCTCTCTGAAATCAATAAAGAAATTTTTTAAAAATTAAAATAGCCAAAGTTGGCTACTGTGTTTGCAACCAAGGATCCTGACTGACTCAGAAATATGAAATTTATATTTTTGGGAAAACTTCATGGAGGATGGAGCACTTGAGTTGTATCATGAAGAATATTGGCAATGTGATACAAGAACATTTCAAAAGAATAAAATTGCATAAATGAGCAAAGGCATTGTGTGGGAGATTTACTTATTCATTCTTTCAATATGCATTTCTACATACTGTGTATACAAGGGTGGGCAAGGTAAGATAGTAGTTGGAGATTGGGGTAAAGGAAAAAGGGTGAGGGGAAAGGGTTGAAATGACAGTAATATTACAGAACTGAAATTGGTTAGATTTGAAACTGACTGGATGTGGGCAGTGCTGATGGGCAAAGGGGTTTTGCACCCAAGTGAACAGGAAGGCAGTCATTAACACAAGGGAAACAGAGGAAGTAAGTCGGGCAGGGGAGATGATCATTTCTATTGTAGACTTAGTGAGTTTGAGGTTTAAAGGGGCAACTTGGTGCAGAAATCCAGCAGGCAGTCTGAAATGGGGGACTGAAACTTGAGAGAACCATAGGACTGAAGATTGGAAAGAGGTTTTGGAGTTCGTGAAAAGAGATTGTGAAGCAGTGGGGAGCTGGGTAGAGGGACACGTGTCTACCTGTGTTTGCGTGGATGTGGTGTAGACTGACAAGAGATCTTTGAAGAAATTGGTATTTAGAGGTCCAGAGAGACATATATATATATATATATATATATATATATATATATATATATATATACAGTGCCTTGCAGAAAGGGGTATGCCTTGAGAGAAGTACAGGCGGTCTTGAGGACTTTATGAGAGAGAGATTGCTTCCTGCTGAGGAGTTCAGGAAATGTTTCACTGAGGACCTTTAAACTGGGTCATATGATGTGTGGGATTTGGACTTGGGGGACCTGGGGCCTTGGTGGGAAGAAGTGGGTACTCAATTCAGAGGAGTGGAATGAGCAGAGACAGGGAGATGAAGGCAAGGTACGTGTGGGAATAGGATTTCAAAGTCTATAGTAAGGGCTCTGTGGATACGAGTGACTTTGGAGACTGTTATGTGAGCTGCACAGGAGACAGAGCATTCTCTCCCCCTCACTGCCACTCTGGTCACTTATTTTCCAGAATGATTGGTATGTTTTCTCATTGATAACTTTTATTCAGGCTCGTGCAAAAATTTTTATATCTACTTCTTTGTGAACTTTCATCGTTGCTGCATTTATTAGAAGTCTGAACAGTGTTTGTGAGTTCACTTGAACATGATGGCTTGAGGGAGGGTTGTGCCCTCTGAGATTATTGGGCAGATTAAGAACATTTCTTCCAGTTATCTCTTTCATGTGACCAAACTTTGTCTAAAATAAAACCAACTTGTTTCTTGTGGCTTTCTTCCAGGTTTGTTTTTTGAAACATTTGGTTGGTTTTGTTTGTTTCGTAGGGCCTTTTTTTTTTTTTTTTTTTTTTTTTTTTTAATAAAGCACTTCTTTGGTTTCAGACTTTTTATTTATTTATTTTTTAAGGGAGAGCGCGAACACAGTCCCCCACTGCCACAAATTATGCAGTCAAGCTTCCCAAACTTGGGGAAATCGCAGGGGTCAGCACATCCGAGTGCAACGGATAAGCCTCGCCCTGGGAGAACCACCTTCATGATCATGGTATCTCCCCTGCCAGGTAAGTATATTTTTGTTTGCCTTACAGTTTATCTGTTCCTTTGTCTTCCCATGTGTGTGCTACAATTTTGCCTGTAGTTCTGACTTGTAGGCTGTATAGTTTAGCATAATTGCTAGCAGATACTCTGCAATTAGAGTATTTTGCCTGTTGGGGATGGATAGATTGCTCAAACCAGGAAAATGTACATAGGAGCTAACCTGTCAAGGCATACTGTTGCCCACGAAGTATTTAGGTCCTGTTGACAACCTTCATGTAGCCTTCAATAGGCCCAATCTGAATTTAGAAATCAATATATGAAAAGTTTTAAGGTAAATAATAAATGTGCAAACCTCAACTTAGTAAACGACTCCATCTTTTTCTGTTAACTGTGAGAATATTTGAAATGAAAAGAGAAAGTAATCTCTGAAGTTTTTTCAAGGCTTTCCAGAAAAACCAGTAGAAGAAAAAAACATGTAATAGGAACTCTAATGATATCACAGGGAGGCCACAGTCAGGCTCTATCAATCTGTTTCTGGATGGAGAACCACTGTGAGCATTAAAGTGGGTTGGGTATGCCTTCCGAGCAAGGGTGGTGACCTCCTCCACAGGAGTTTTATTATAGAATTCAGAGAGTTTGGCTAGAGCAGTAAACTATCATAGCACATTTCTTGTCCCTTTCTATTGTGGGTGAAATATGCCTAACATAAAATTTAGTACTTTAACAATTTTTACATCTACAATTCAGTGGCATTAAGTACAGTCCCAGTGCTGTATAACATCACCACTATCTATTTCTAGAACACCTTCATCATCAAATAGAAAATTTATACCCATAACCATTAAATAATAACTCCCCAATCCTCCCTTCCTCTAGCCTAGGGGTGGGCAAACTTTTTGACTCGAGTGCCACAATGGGTTCTTAAACTGGACCGGAGGGCCGGAACAAAAGCATGGATGGAGTGTTTGTGTGAACTAATATAAATTCAAAGTAAACATCATTACATAAAAGGGTACGGTCTTTTTTTTTTTTTAGTTTTATTCATTTCAAACGGGCCGGATCCGGCCCGCGGGCCGTAGTTTGCCCACAGCTGCTCTAGCCCCTGATAACCTCTATTTTGGGTATGGGTAGGAAGTGGTATCTTATTACAGTTTCTGACTCTATGAATTTGACTATTCTAGGTACCTCAGATAAGTGGAATCATATAATGTTTGTCCTTTTGTGTCTGGCTTATTTCATTTAGCATAATGTCATCAGGTTTATCTACATTGTACTATTTTCAGAACTTCATTCTTTTTTGAAGCTGAATAAATTCTGTTATATGTTATACTAGAGGCCCAGTGCATGAAATTTGTGCACGGGGGGGAGGGGGGCTCCTCAGCCTGGCTTGCAGTTAGACATCCATCTCGCAACCCAGGACCACTGGCCCCTAACTGCTCCCCTGCCTGCCTGCCTAATCACCCCTAACCACCTCTGCCTGCCTGCCTAATCACCCCTAACTGCTCTCCCCTGCCAGCCTGATCGCCCCTAACTGCTCCCCTGCCTGCCTGATCACCCTTAATGACCTCTGCCTGCCTTCCTGATCGCCCCTAACTGCTCTCCCCTGCTGGCCTGATCACCCCTAACCGCCTCTACCTCGGCCTCCGCCACTGTGGCTTTATCCAGAAGGACGTCCGGAAGACATCCAGTCTATCTGGTCTAATTAGCATATTACCCTTTTATTAGTATAGATACTACATTTTTGTATTCATTCATCCATTGGTGGACATTTAGGTTGTTTCCACCTATTGGCTATTGTTAATAATGCTGCTATGAATGTTGATCCCTGTTTTGTTATTTTGGGAATACACCATGGAGTGAAATTTCTGGGTCATATAGTAATTCTATGTTTAATTTTTTGAGAAAACATCAAAGTGTTTTCTACATCACTGCACCGTTTTACATTCCCATCAACAGTGTACAAGGGTTCCAATGTCTCCACATCCTCACCAACACTTGTTATTTTCCATTTCTTTGATGATAGCTGTCCTAATGGGTATGAAGTGACATCTTATTGCAGTTTTGATCTGCATTGCCCTAATGACTAATGATGTGGAGCATCTTTTGTAGGTGCTTATTGGCCACCTGTATATCTTCTCTGGAGAAATGTCTACTCAAGTGTTTTACCTATTTTTTAAAATATATTTTTACTAGCGGCCCAGTGCACAAAAATTTGTGCACTCGGGGAGCGGGGGGAGGAGGGGTCCCCCAGCCCAGCCTGTGCCCTCTCTCAGTCTGGGACCCCTCGGGAGATAACGACCTGCTGGCTTAGGCCTGCTCCCGGGTGGCAGAGGGCAGGCCCAATCCCTAAGTGCAGCCCCTGGTCAGGCTCAGAGCAGGGCCGATTGGGGAGTTGGGGTGCTGCCCCATCATGCACAGAGCAGGGTGGATCAGGAGGTTGTGATGCCACCCTCAGTCACGCTCAGGGTAGGGCCGATTGGGGGGTTGGGGCACCACCCCCTGTCACACTCAAGGCAGGGTCGATGGGGAGGTTGCGGTGCCACCCCCTGTCACGCACAGAGCAGGGCCGATCAGGGGGTTGGGGCGCTGCCCCCTGTCACACACAGAGCAGGGCCAATCAGAGGGTGGGGGCGCTGCCCCCTGTCACTCACAGAGCAGGGCCCATCAGGGGGGTTGGGGCTCCATACCCTGTCACACACAGAGCAGGGTCAATCACGGGGTTGGGGAGCTCCCCCCTGTCACGCACAGAGCAGGGCTGATCAGGGGGTTGAGGAGCTCCCCCCTGTCCCTCACAGAGTAGGGCCGATAGGGGAGTTGGGGCACCGCCCCCTGTCACACACAGAGCAGGGCAGATCAGGGGGTTGGGGCGCTGCACCCTGTCACACTCAGGGCAGGGCCAATGGGGAGGTTATGGCTCTATCCTGTCACACAGCAAGGCCCGTGGAGGGGGGCTGGGGCGCCACCCTCTATCACCCACAGAGTAGGGCCGATCAGGGGGTTGGGGCGCCACCACTGTCATACTCAGGGCAGGGCCGATGAAGAGGTTATGGCTCTACCCTGTCACACACAGAGCAGGGCCCGTGGGGGGCGGGGGGTTGGGGCGCCGCACCCTGACACACACAGAGCAGGGCCGATCAGGGGGTTGGTGTGCTGCACCCTGTCAAACACAGAGCTGCAGGGCAATCAAGGGATTGGGGAGCTCCCCCCTATCAGGCACAGAGCAGGGCTGATCAGGGGGTTGGGGTGCCTTCCCCTGTCACAAACAGAGCAGGGCGGATAGGGAGGTTGTGGCCCCGCCCCCTGTCACACACAGAGCCGCAGGGCAATCAGGGGGTTTGGGCGCTGCCCCCTGTCACGCTGATCCCGGTGCCGGGAGCCTCGCTGCTCCGCTGATCCCGGTGCTGGGAGGCATATTACCCTTTTACTATATAGAATAGAGGCCTGGTGCACGGGTAGGGGCTGGCTGGTTTGCCCTGAAGGGTGTCCTGGATCAGGGTGGGGGTCCCCACTGGGGTGCCTGGCCAATCTGGGTGAGGGGCTGAGGGCTGTTTTCCGGGTGGCGAGTGACTGAAGCTTCCAACCGCACCTTGTTTTCTTTTTTTTTTCTTTTTTTATTCTGGGCCAGCTTTAGCTCTGAGGCCTCGCTGCTGAAAACATCGATACAATGTTGTGGTCCAGCTGGGTTTCAGTCTGGCTGGTTTCTGGGCTTTTGTTTAGCTTCTTATTTGCAACATAGTACATAGTTGCTTAGACTTGGAGCTGAGAGGCTGGCAAGTGAGGCAGGGAATGTTGGAGTCCGCAGCAAGCAAGCCTCATGCTCGCTTCAGTGCCTGGCTGCCGGCCGCCATCTTGGCTGACAGTTAATTTGCATATACTCACTGATTAGCCAATGAAAAGGGTAGCGGTCGTACGCTAATTACCATGTTTCTCTTTTATTAGTGTAGATTGATTTCAGAGAGGAAGGGAGAGGTGGGGGGGGGCGGGAGAGAGAGAGAGATCACTGATGAGAATCATGGATTGGCTGCCTCCTGCACATCTCACACTGGGGATCAAGCTGGCAACCTGGGCATGAGCCCTGACTGGGAATCAAACTGTGACCTCAGCCACACCAGCCTGGCTATTTTACCCTTTTTTTTTTAAATCCTCACTCGAGGGTATTTTTCTGTTGATTTTTTAGGGAGAGTGGAAGAGAGAGGGAAAGACAGAAACAACAATGTGAAAGAAACACATTGATTAGCTGCCTCCTTCACAAGCCTGGACCAGGGCCCAGGCCAGGGAGGAGCTTGCAACTGAGCTATGTGCCCTTGACTGGAATCGAACCCATGCCCCTTTGGGTCACAGGCCGACACTCTATCCCAGGGGTCCTCAAACTTTTTAAACAGAGGGCCAGTTCACTGTCCCTCAGACCGTTGGAGGGCCGGACTATAGTTTAAAAAAAAACTATGAACAAATTCCTATGCGCACTGCACATATCTTATTTTGAAGTAAAAAAACAAAACGGGAACAAATATAATATTTGTATTTGCATGTGGCCCGCCGGCCGTAATTTGAGGACCCCTGCTCTATCCACTGAGCAAATCCGGCTAGGGCTGTTTTACCCATTTTTGAACTGAGTTGTTTTTCCTCGAAATTTTTGAAAAGCTTCAATCTTGGATATTCAATCATTTCTAAAGTCGGTGACCCTTATTACTAATTATATTCACTTATTCCCAAATGAACAAATTTCACATTAAATTTAACTGAATTTTGAGTACTGACTTCTTCCACTCTAAGAATTGTAAATTTTTACTAATTAAATACTATAAATAGAATAATCGTTTTAGTTGCATTTAAAAAATTGATTTGCTACTGCATATATATATACATATATATATACATATATATGTTATTTTGCTGCACTTTGTAAAAATTTAATTATATGGTTATTATGTGGTTTACCTAAAAATTTAATCTTGGATTCTTCAATAGTAATTTTATATTTACCCCTCAACTTTAGAGTTAAGGTTTTGGGCTGTGAATACAATGTTCAAATGGATATTAACTGACTTATTCAATTATTCCTACCAGTTTCTAATCTAAAGAAGTTCAGGGGTGCCCTACCCAGTTTGGCTCAATGAATAGGGCGTTGCCCCACAGAATGAAGGGTCCCAGGTTCAATTCTGATCAAGGGCATGTACCTTAGCTGCAAGTCTCGATCTGGAGGCAACCAATCGATGTGTTTCTCTTACATTGATGTTTCTCTCACCGTGTCTCTCTCCCTCCCTTCCCCTCTCTCTAAAAATCAATAGGAAAATATTCTCGGGTGAAGATTTTTTTAAAAGTGTGCATGGATGTCAAGTTGACAAGAGTTGGACTGGAGTGATTTTGTTCCTAAGCAGGAACTACATTTCCCATAATTCTCTTTTATGATTTTGGTTTGCTTGGCCATGATAGAAATTTGCAGATTTAAGTGGAAGTGAAGCACCAGCCATTATACTTGGAAGGTCCATGCAGGGTCCCAGGCACCATTGCAATTTTGCACATGATCTGCTGATTCACCTCATTGCAAGAGGCAGCAGCAGGGCCTGCAGCTCCTCCAGCTCATGTCCTGGATGAGGCACATGTGTAGCAAATCTCATTCTCTCTCTCTCTCTCTCTCTCTCTCTCTATATATATATATATATATATATATATCCCCCCAAAATGTATACACACTTTAACAGCTGCTAGCTTAATTTTGAAATTGAAATGTATTTTAATAAACACTGCCTTTATAATTATTCAAAGTGTGTGTATACATTTTTGGGGGGACAGATGGATAGAGATATATCCTATTGGTTCTGTTTTTCTGGTGAATGCTAGTACACTCCCCTATACAGTAAAAAAATGCTGAACACAATTGAAGTTCTGGTCTTGAGATACCCATGGTGCAGTGGAAATGCATGGCTCTGAGATCACACAGAACAGAGTTCGGTGGCATAAATGATTTATGGTCTTGGAACCTGAGTCCTCATCTGTGGAATTGAGATCAAATGTTTACGTATGTGGCTATGTAAGGGTTAAGTTCAACATTGTATGTAGAATACCTATTATGGCTCACAGTAGGTGCATAGCAAATGTTAGCTTCCCACTCTGCTGAGGGGAGATGTGTTTAGTTAGTGCCCGGAGTCTTATTAAACGATTTAATTGAACTGAGTCTCTTTGATATTAAATGTGATGTAGTTATTTGGCATATACTGCCTGGTATCACACCAATACCAGCTTCTGGATGGTTAGCTGTATTTGAGGTCAGTTCTGCCATTTATCTGTGTAAAATCTAGGGTAACTTATGTTTCCCTGAGACTAATTTCAATTTAATACTATTACCTCAGGGTTGTTTTTCTTCTTCTTCTCCTCCTCCTCCTTTTTGCTATAATAGGAGAAAGTGTTTAGCTTAATATTAAGCATACAGTAGGTGCTCAGTACATCTACTAAATATTGTGGGAGTATTAGGGTGTCAAAGATGAGTTGGGAGCTTAGCATTTAGTGAAGTCAAATCCATGAAACTACAGTGTAAGTTATATTTCTTTTAACAGTAGAGAGCAAACAAAGTAGAAAAATACCCACGGCGGAGATAGAAAGTTTAAAGTGATATAAAGGAAACAGATGCCACGGAAAGATGATAAAACGCCTTGCAGACATTGGTTGATTTATGGGACCATGAGCATTTAGTGCAGCTCGCATGGTAATGGCTATGCAGTACTTTCCACCTTGCCAGTGGCTAGTCACAGCAGATAAGTGGAAGGGTGGGTGCCCTGAGCACAGAGCCAAATTAACAATTTTGCCAGCAGGGGAGAGCTGGTTCCTGCTGACGTCCTGAGGTTGGAATGCATTTGGAACAATGTGTTGCAGCTGAAAAGCTTTGACAGTTCAAGGAGAACCTGTGAAGAAACGAACCTGCAACTTACATATCCAGCTTACAAACCAGGTCAAGAGTTCTTTACATTCTCCTGCTTTCTACAAATCAACGCCAACAAACAACACTGTTGGTAAAAGGGCCAGCTATCTCCTTCTCTCCTTTGTCTTCTCCATAGCATCCTTTCTCATTTTTCCCGTGTACTCTTTTCTCAGTCTCGGTGTCTTCCCTCCACCCCTACGCCCCCTCCTCACCCCCGCATTATCGGCTCCCCAGCTCTCCGCGTGGCCCGGCACCCGCACCTGCCAGGGAAGCGCGGGAGCCCCAGCCTGCCCCGCAACCACCCCCCCTCCCCAGGGGCTGGCAGTGACGTAGCCGGGAGCACGGTGCCCGCGCGGGACGCTGACGTCACTGCCGCAGCGGTCCCAGCAAAGCCCAAGAATGGGAATTCAAGGAGGGAAACACCGCAGGGACCCCGCGGCCAGGGCTGAGCGCTGCGGCGGCGCCACGGGCTTCGGGTTTCTGGGGTCGCCAGGCCCGAGCTGCGCCTCCCGCGCAGGCTGAACCCGCCCGGCACCTTCGCCCTCGATCGCCAGAGCTGAGCGATCGGGGAATGTCCCCGCGCGGCGGGGCCTCGTGCGCACGCGCCTGGGGTGGGGAGCAGCCGGGGGAGAGGCCGAGGGGGCTGCGGGCGGAGGTCGGCCGGGGAGGACGGCGGTGCGCGCCGCGAGGGGCAGCGACAGAGCGCGGGGCGCCGAGCCGGAGGCAGGCGGCTCGCACCCGCGGCCGCTAGCCCGTCTCCCGGCGCTGCGGCGGCGCGGGCCCGCGGCGCGGCGTCGTGACGTCACGGAGGCGGCGGCCGTGGTTGGCGCAGGGGCCGCGGCTGCAAAGTGTGAATTACGCCGGCTCGCGCCGCGGGAGGAGTGAAGTCAGGCTCCGGGGGAGGGGCGGGGAGGGGCCGGCGGCGGGGCCGGAGCTGGTGCTGCTCCCGAGCCCGGCGCACCCGGGTCCCGACGCTGGCTCCAGCCGTCCCTTCTGGCTTCGCCTGGCTCTGCCCCGGCGCCGCCGCTGCTCCGCTCCTGCGGGCGTCAGACCCCCGGGGCGGCGGGGTTCCCCCTCCGACTTGGCCCGGGCTGCCCCCGCCGGCACCGCGGAGCCGGGCGCGCGCGGGTCCTGGTAACTGTCGCCGCGGCCGCCGAGGCGCTTTTCCGCTGGTGGCCCGGGCGCAGCGTTCGGGTGGCGGAGGCGTGAGCGCGGCTTCCCGGCCCGGGGTCCGCCACCGCCCGCCCTCCCCCGCCGCGGCCCGGTGCCCCGCAGCCGCGGCCCCTTCCGAGCGCAGGGGCCGGCGGCCGGGGCAGGGCGGGCGTGTTCAATGGAAGTATGTTACCAGCTGCCGGTGCTGCCCCTGGACAGACCGGTCCCCCAGCACGTCCTCAGCCGCCGAGGAGCCATCAGCTTCAGCTCCAGCTCCGCGCTCTTCGGCTGCCCCAATCCGCGGCAGCTCTCCCAGGTAAACTGCCGTCGCTGTGGGGGGCGCACTCTCGGGGGGCTTCTTCCTCTCTTTGTTTCTCTCTTCCCACCCGGCTTCACCTCCGCGACACCCGCAGCCCTCGCCGATCCCCCAGACCCAGCGTTGCTCATTGTTTGGGGCTTTCCAGGCTGGTCCTTCGATGGGGGAGCCCTTTCTTTGATCCTCGGGACTGTCCACTCTCAGTGCCCGGCCTCCAGGCAGGTGGGCTCCGGGAGCCCTTTAGCCCCTCCCCGGTCCCCACTTCCACACCCCTGATCAGAGGGTTAGAGAAATGACTTTGGGTCCCTCCCTTGCTCGAGGTCTCGGTCTGGAAGTTGGGCCTGTCTTCCTTAGTTGTGGCCCTGCACACCTGTGCCCCCCTGCACACCTGTGCCCCCCTTTCACACGCAAACACACACACCTGTGCCGGGTTCGCGCCTCGCCTGCCCCGCTCCCGCGCGCCCCGTGGTGCGCAGATGAACCTGCGGTGCTCAGAACAATAGACCGGCTCCCTGCTCTGCTCTCCAGGCTCCCGAGTGTAGCTGCACCCCTAAGCGGGATCGGAGAAGCGAGAGCGTTTCCATGAAGCTTCGGTTACCGCAAAGTTGAGAGCCAGGAATCAGCGTTGTTTTTAATTTAATAAGGAGATTTTAGGAGAGAGGCTATTGATGAGCACTCACAGAAAAACTTTGTTTTGAATGGTCCAAAACCAGTTGCTCCTGAGGATTTCGGGTTTTGTTGTTGTTGTTTTTTGCTGTGGTGATGCTGTTGGCCCACTTCTTAGTTCTTGCCGATTTTTAATTTTGATTGCCAGATTTCCAAGAGGGAAGCCAAAAGAATTTTCTTGAAATTTGATTTTAGTGCCCTGCATTTCTGCTGCCAGAACGTTACATATTCATGATCACTTTTTAATAAAAAAATATTTACTTTTCTATTGGTTCATATTAATATATTTTAATATTTTTTCTCCCTCTAATTATATTGTATATATTTCGAGCGGGATGTGTGTGTGTGTGTGTGTTTAAACTGGTAGTGGGGAGCACCTGGTAGAGATATTGCTTATAACAGGTGTGCTCAGTAAATATTTGTCATTCGTTTCTTTGCCTAAATGGCTTTTAGAGAGAGCAAGAGCCTATATTTGGGTTTTTCTCTGAATTGTTTTTATTTCATAGGTCAAGGTGATATACTCATGAGGTCAGAGCCAACTTGTAAAAACTACGATGATATTAAGTGACCTTTTAGATACCACCACATTGTTATTTTGAGAGTTGGGTCAGGATTTCCCTTTATAGCACTGTTTAAAGCATTTTTAGGTTGCAAAATGAATGTTGGAGATGTTAATGCACTGTTGAAAAAGGTTTTTGATGGCAGTAATTGAAGATTTTAAGTGTTAGTAACTTTTTTTCACTTCTAAATATTTTACTTTCTCAGATCAGCAGGCACATGACAAATACCCATTTCCGGTTCGATCTAAATAATAAAGGCAATAATTAATCAATTATAAAATCTAAAATATGAGTAGTTAACTTATGCTCCCTGAGGAGAATGTGAATGAGAAGAGAGATTTCATGGGAATTAAAACAAGTAAGGCTGATGCCAGGGGTTTTACCTGATGTCTTAATTAATCCGTAGAGACCAGTTTTAAGTTGCACTCCTTGATTCATTTCCCAGCCTTAGGTTTTCATGGGTAATGGAATGTAAAAAATATGATTGTGGCAGATAAAGCAGATTATGTAGAGTCACACCATATTTTACCCACTCTTAAAACTTGAAGAAAAATTTCTATACCCTTGGAACTTCTGAAAATTTGGACAGAAATTTTCCTGAATTAACACTTTCCTAATGTTGCTCAACGTTAAAATGATGATGGTAAACTTACTATGATGCTGAAATGGGTATGCTTATCATTTCCAAGACTGAGTATCACTTAATACTAAAAGCATATATTGGTGGTGATGTCTTTAGCTAGATGGAATTTGTAATAGAAAAAAAAAAATGTTGGGATCTTATTCAGAGCTCTATAAAATAAATATTTAGTTAAATTAAAAGCTTTCTTTACCCTGGAATCTTCAGTTTCTAAGTCTAAAGAACCCGCAGATATTTAAAAAATTTAGGTGGTGTGTAGTTTCACTTAAAAGACTTAAAAAAAAAATCTGTGGGGTGTGTGTGTGTGTTTAGGACTAAGTAGGAGTTTTTTGTAGTAGGGTTTTTCTATCTTAAAATATTTTCAAAACTAATGATCTTTTCAATTCTTCACCATAATATTGGAGCCTAGCTCATAGTGATACTTAAATATTTGTTGAATGAGTGAATAGGTAATGAAGTTGTTTCTGACATCAATTTTAAATATAAAAACAATATAAGGACTGTAATCAAGATATAGGAGTGACTTATTTATCCAAAACTTGGTTTGGAACTTGTAACTAGATTTTAGCAGATTCAGGACATAAAAGACTCTGAGCAACCAAAATAGATTTGTCGAACTTCTCAAAGGCTGTGTTTTAGGCAACATTTTGACAAACTTGTTTTCTAAGTAGCAGCACATTTGAAAGGGGGCTGGGAGGCTGAGGCAGGTTCACACTGATAGGACAGAGTTGACAGCTGACACACCAGAAGGCAGTGGGATCTGAAGAAAAACTCTTCATAGCCTCACCTTTTACAAAGGCACCCTGGGGACTTATAGTTTAGGGGCTTGCCTGTTGTACAGCACAGTTATTAGAACAATATAAATAGAGCCTATTTTTTGAAGTTTAAAGATTTGTGCTGTTTTTTAAAAATGCTCTCCATGCCAAACAATTTAAGTGTTGATATTAAATGGACAAGTGTCAGTTATCTGGAAAATTCATTTATGTGGAACACCAGCTTTCCCTAGGATGCCAAGTAAATGAGGCATTAACTTTTTGTTTTAAACCAGGTCATGTACTACTTTCTCAAATGGTTAATAGGATTTTTAAAAAATTATTTGGAAAATAGGGATAATGAAAGAAGCTTGTTTTTGCCATTTTGGGATATCTATTGTTGATAGATGGATTTGAAGACTTACCTTGCAGACAAAGTTCTTACTTGGAAAAAAATATTGCTAGGGCAGAAACTGTCTTGTTTACCATTGTGGCCACAGTGCTTTGCATAGGTAAGTGCTTAATTAGTAAAGTGTGGAAGTTGGGTTAGTATATTGATGGCAACCAAAGCACTGCACCTGGGATTATTTCAGTCAAAATTTCTATGCACTGGAAACAAGTCTTTTTGGGTTAGAAATTTGAGATTTCATTTTCAAAATTTATTATAAATCTATATGATATGTATTATTATTGAATAAAATATTTGGGTCTCACACGTAAACATGCTTTTAATATAATAAGCTAAATTTGATTACTAATTTATCATTTTTTTTTCATAGGCTGGGCTTTTTTTTTAGAGCAGTTCAAAGTTCACGGCACAATTGAGTGGAAGGCACAAAGGTTTTTCATGTACCCCCTGACCCCAAACATGTATAACCTCCCCCTGTTACCAGCATCCCCCACCAGAGCGATACATTTGTTACAATTGCTGAACCTACATTAACACATCGTTATCACCCAGAGTCCATAGTGTACATTAGGTTCACTCTTGGTGTCTTTTTTTAAAATACAGAAACTATTCCACAAATATTTACTGAACACCTTCTGTGAAGGAGGCTCCTTGTGTTAAGTACTGAGAGAGGTAAAGAATTAGTAGTTTTTTAAAAATCACTTGTGAGCCTGCCAGCCTACCCAAGTTTTTCTTTCCACGTGTCGTCATAGTGTACGTCTGTGTTGTCTTTAGCAATGTTCTTAGTATATGACAGGTTATGAAGGTCCTATATGTATGTTCCAGAACAGTTCAAAACCCGGATAAAAATTGGTTCCTCTTTCAAAAAGGTTACAGGATTGTAATGGGGAAAAGGGTATGATTATATGTGATGCAGTTTTTGTATTGGCGTTATCAGGGTGTTGATGAAACGCTGGGAAAGTATACCTAAATTTCCTGGGTAAATCAGAGGAAGCTTCAAATACTAGCCGAGGCTCAGTCCACGGCCTGACGGTTAAGGAGGTGTTTCTAGATAAATGGGTGTATGTGGCAGGAGGAGAGGCAGTTCAGCACTATCCAACAGAACTTTTAGGGATAATGGAAATGTTTGCTGTAGTATCCAATATAATAGTCATTAGCCATATACAGGGTGGGCAAAAGTAGGTTTTTTATAGTTATGAGTTCAAGAGACAAAGTTTATTCTTATATTGGTTATTATTTTCCATACAAACACCCGCAAACCTACTTTTGCCCACCCCGTATAGCTAGGTGAGCACTTGAAATGTGGCTAGTTTGAGGAACTGAATTTTAAATTCAATTTTACTCAACTAGCTGCACATGAATAGTGGCTATTGTATTGGCAGAGCAGGTGTATAATGTTACTTAATGATCATTAGGAGTGACCTAATGTTGATCTATCAGTAAAACATGCTCTGAAGGTTGACCATTAAAGTTACTTTCAGGCTCTTGCTGTTGTACACAAAACATGTATGACAAAGTCTTTAGAATGGAATCACTAGGTTGGGTCAATACCTAGTAATATTTTTTGGCTTTCTGGAACGCTCTATCCTTCTACAGTACCAAGATAAATGATCATCTCTCTTTCATCTCCAATATGTTATTAGATTATAATACTATATAATTATTTAACAAACATTATTTTGTATTTTATGAGCATTTATATAAATGTTTTACTGCGTTAATAGATGCACTGTGATACACGGAGTTAGTTTTAACTTGCAGTCAGCAAGCCCGTACACATCCTGAAGTGTTTTTTGCATTTGCATTTCCTCTTTGTGAAATATCATTTGCATATCCTGAGCTCATTTATAAGGGCTCTTATATATCTGATATCAGTGTGTAAATGTGCGCTATTCCAAATTACTGTTACCCTAGTAGTTGCCTCTTCACAAGTCTACATTCAGAAGCCAGTGCAGGGCATAGTGTGAGCCAGAGTGGAATACAATCTGGGAAGTGGTGGGATACTGCCAGGGGAGTGATTCTGTTCAGAGACTTTCCTCCCTGCCCACTCCCAAAGACTTGTTCTTTTGGGACCTTGCTTTCATTTTTCCGTTTTCAGAAATACTTCATACTTTGATTTAAACTTAATACTACCGTATTTTGGCTTTTATTTCTGAACTAATATATGTTTATATTACAAATTATATGCTCAAACAAAAAATGTAAATGTATAGTGTATTTGGGGTATAGTTCTGTTTGAGAAGTAGGGTACTCAGATTGCTAGTTTGTAAGTTATCATGAATACAGTCTATAGGATGTAATTTGCCCAGATTTTGCTGCCTTGTTGCTGTGCCTAGAGTTCCATCAGTTGCACATACTGTTTATGCAAGAATTCTTTTGTAAACATAATGGTCCTGCAGGAGGTAAGATATTAAGTAAGCCCTTTCATGCAGGAGTTAGAGGATTAAGGGGCTCACTTTGGGTAGAAAGCGGGAGAGGTACCATCCATTCTCTTTGAGGCAATTTGATAAGACTTCTGTTAATATTTTAGTGTAAATATCACCCCTCCTCTCCGCCCTTTTACTTTTCAAAAAGGGTCAGAGGAGAAGTGATTTCCTTTCTTTTCATAGTTGGACATTCTTACGATCCCTTTGGCCACTCCAGAAAACTGCAACAATTAACTCCCAATATAAAAACTCAGAATTTTTACTCTGCCTATATATTGTTCAATTTTATGATTAATTTGAATTGGTAGAAAATTGAGTGTTCTCTTTCACATTTAAATGACCTGTTTTTGCCTAAAGGTAACATAGAATGTTGATTTTTATATTGTTACCAAATGTGCCTTTCAAAAAGTTATTCACAGTTAAATGATACTTTTGCATTCAGTGTGTTAATATATATGATCATATACGAGGAAAGGAACAAAAACTACACTTGTAGATGAGCCTTCAAAGCTTCCAGGGCTTCATTTTGGCTGCTGGCAGGTACCCTTTCTAAGGGGCCTATGTCACTGATCTTGTGGTTGACATTAGAAACGTTTCCTGCTTATAGTTTTGAGTAGGAATTTTGAATTACTGCTCCATGCCTCCACCTGCTGGTAGGGATGGCTGTGTTTTTGGAAAATGATAGCTAGAGGGAGGAGAGGACAAAAGTAGTACAGGGTAGCATTTGGGGAAAAAGAAATTATCTGGATAACTAAGTTTTAGCAAAGCCTACTCTATTCCTTGAAGTTTTGAGTTGACCAAACTCTAGCTCAGGACCATATAAAGTACGTGGCAAAAGTACTGTCACTGAGAAAGCAATTGGCACAGTCTCTCTCAAGCAAATTATTTAAAATATTTTTAATTATGTAATAATACCTCAAATTTTATAGTAAGAGCAATGGAAAATAGGACCCATTTTAGATAGCTTTTCTAAAATCTTTACATTGTTAAAGAGAATTTATATCTTACAAAGATTTAAAAGGATTTTTTTTGGTGGTTTATAATCTTTATCCTATCTAATAAAGAGGGACTATGCTAATTGATCCTCACACAGTTGCAAAGATGGCGGCGCCCACAGCCAATAAGGGAATATGCTAATTGATGCCACACCCTCAAAGATGGCGGTGCCCACAGCCACAAGATGGCCGGCAGGGGAGGGCAGTTGTGGGCAATCAGGCCAGCAGGGGAGGGCAGTTAGGGGAGACCAGGCCAGCAGGGGAGGGCAGCTCGGAGCCATCAGGCCTGCAGGGGAAGGCAGTTGGGAGGGACCAGGCCGGCAGGGGAGGGCAGTTAGGGGCAACCAGGTTGGCAGGGGAGAGCAGTTAGGGGCGACCAGGCCAGCAGGGGAGGGCAGATGGGGCGACCGGGCTGGCAGGGGAGGGCAGTTGGGGACGACCGGGCCGGCAGGGGAGCAGTTAGGTGTCAATCAGGCTGGCAGGGGAGTGGTTAGGGCAGTGATGGTGAACCTATGACACGCGTGTCAGAGTTGACACGCAAACTCATTTTTTTGGTTGATTTTGCTTTGTTAAATGGCATTTAAATATATAAAATAAATATCAAAAATATAAATCTTTGTTTTACTATGGTTGCAAATATCAAAAAACTTCTATATGTGACACGGCACCAGAGTTAAGTTAGGGTTTTTCAAAATGCTGACATGCCGAGCTCAAAAGGTTCACCATCACTGGGTTAGGGGGTGATCAGGCTGGCAGGCAGAAGCGGTTAGGGGTAATCAGGCAGGCGAGCAGTTGGGAGCCAACACTCCCAGATTGTGAGAGGGATGTCTGACTGCCGGTTGGGATCAGGCATAAACGGGCAGTAGGACATCCCCTGAGGGGTCCCAGATTGGAGAGGGTGCTGGCTGGGCTGAGGGACACCACCCCCCAGTGCACAAATTTCGTGCACCGGGCCCCCCCCCCCCATATATATATGGCTAATATGCTAAGTGTCCATCCGACTGGTAGCTATGACACGCACTGACCACCAGGGGGCAGACACTCAATGCAGGAGCTGCCGAGCTGCAGTGACTCATCCCGAAACCAGAGAGGAGGGAGCCCAATTCCTCACAGGGCCGCACGATTCCACCTTCGGCCATGGGTTATGTTGTTGCTGGGGCACTTTTGGCCCCAAATCTGGTTTACTGCATACTTGCGTTTGTGTTCCATACCTTGTATGACAGCAACTTTGCAGAGTGCCCTCTTGCACTCCAGGACCCCTCGGGGGATGTCAGAGAGCCCGTTTTTGCCCGAGCCCTGCAGGCCAGGCCTAGGGACCCCACCTGCCAGAGGGATCCCACTCACTCTGCAGATACCCTCCAGCCACGGCGCCACCCCAGGTACGGCTGGCCAGAGAGGGGCCGCGGGAGATTGGCTCCAGGACATGTCCAGCCCATCTCACCCAGTCGCGTCCCGCCAGCCACCTTCTAATTAATTTCTTTCAATGTGCATGAATTTGTGCACCAGGTCACTAGTATTAACATAAATAGGTCAGTTTGAAGATAAAAGAGGTAGTTTACCTGAACTGCATAGAACCAACACTTGCACTTTTATTTTATTCACACTGAGAATACTCCAAATCTATTTTCAGAAAAACTTTCTGGACGTGACTTCAAGGATTTTTGTGGCTGGCCTCAGCTCATTTCCATTTAAGGTGCAGTTTTAATAACTTTGACAAGGCTTTCCACTTTCATTTTCCCAAAACCAGTGTTCTTATTGTCTTTTTAACTGTTAGGATATGTTAGAGCAGGATTCAAGTGGGCTAATTCAGAAAAGCCATTGAAGATATGAAAATAAAATTTTAGATTTTTATTTATATTTTTAACCTTGTCTTAAATCCTAATTTTATCTATGTTGTGTTGATGGGTTCTTGGAACTGTGGTGAAACATCACATAACGAAACCAGTTTTACTATAAGCTTATTGAGATAAAATACAGCATCGCATTAATGTTACAATGAAATGACATTTTTTGAGGATCTGCTATAATCTCTATATAAAGAAATAATATGCAGATTAAGTCAGCACGCTGTAATGGTCATGACCAGCTCAGTTGGAGGGGCTGGGCTCGGCCCCGAGAGCTGGAGAGAACAACCCCACAGGGGGATCCAGGCCCTAGCCCTGCGGCCATGATGCTGGGCTGCTGGGGCCAGAGCCAGCAGGGAGACAGCCCGAGGGGGGCCCAGACCCCAGCCCCAGCCCCAGCCCTGTGACGGCGTTGCTGGGCTGCTGGGGCCGGAGCCAGAGGAGACATAAGCCCACGGGGGGTCCGGACCCCAGCTCCAGCCCCATGGTGCTGGGCTTGCTGAGGCCAGAGCCAGCGGAGACACAAACCCGCAGAGGATGGCCCTGAATGGGCCGGTCCCTATGACGCCCACTGTAGCCAGCAAACCGGCTGATCAGGGGTTGGGGCCTGCGACCAACCTCGCAGCCCCTCCCCCCTGCCGGCCTGCCCCTGATCGGACTCTCCCAACCCAATCAAGAGCAGGGCACACAGAGCCTGGACCCTTCCCTGGCAGCCCCGAGTCCATGGGGCTGAGAATTCTGATGGCCCTGCCCAGAGAGTAGAGGCACCTGACGGTCAGGGACAGGGACCACAGGCCTCCAGGGAGCACCTCAGAGTTGGCAATGAGAGGAGAGGGCCTGCGAAGAGGGAGGAGGCGAAGCCAGCCGACATCAGCCCGGAATCCAGCCCTTCCCCTCCAGAGGCAGCAGGACCTAAACCCAGAACCCCAGCCCGAATCAGAAGAGCCCTAGGGAAGCTTCAGGAAGCTCTATGCAAAGCTGCGTGTTGAGAACTAGAGACTTAGTGAGGCCCTGACCCAGACCACGCCGCGGCTGGCGCAGCTCAAGGTGGAGCTAGAGCGCACCACGCAGAGGCACGAGCAGCTTTGCAGAGGGGCTGGTCCTCCTGGAGCTGGAGATATTTGAGCACAGGGCCCTGGAGCGCAAGGCTGGAAGAGGAGCTGAAGGGCCTGTCCAACCTCCCGGCTGACAACCAGCACCTCAAGGAGGTTGAGCACGGCCCTCATCCGCATCTTCATCAGCAAACTGTCCAAGTGACCCCGGAGGACTTGCCCCTGCACCCGCATTTATACAGCTGCTCTGCCACACGCACCCCTTCCCCTATGTGAACACGAGTGACAGGGCTGCGGGAGAGTCTCTGAGAAGCCATAACCTCCCCTTGGGACTTACAGGCTGGGAGGGGAGGACAGAGCCTCCAGGAGCCAAGGGGGCCATCTGAGGCGAGGATGGAGATGGGAGGCTGAGCCAGGTAGGGGGACCAGGGCTGCAGGCAGGACCAGAAAGGAACTGAGGACCAGGAAGTGCCAGGACCAGTAGCCAGGACCAGAGTGGTCACCCAGAGGTCCCCTCTCACGTGTGCTGCCACCAGTCACCTCTCCAGCCCCTGAGCAGGGATCTGAGAATGTGCCAAGCATCCCACCGTCCTGGGCCAGGTGGGCCTGCATTTAGCGTCCATGTGCAATAGGGAGGGACGTCTGCTATTTTTTGCTGCCCCCTCCCCAGCACTGTCCTGGGCAGGGGGAGAAGGTATTTTTGAGACATAGCACAGGCACCATAAATAAAAGTCCGTGAAGCTTCCAAAAAAACAAGGCGGGATGGCCAGCCAAACACCCCTTCCCCCCCCCCTCCCCCAGCCCCGCCCTTGATCAGCCTGCCCCGCCACAATAGGCCTGCAGCCCTTCCCTGCAGCTGCCTGCCCCTGATCGCACCCCCCACCCCAATAGGAGGCAGGGCTGGGCAGCCAACCTCCTGCAGCCCCTCCCCAGGCTGGCCCCGCCCCTGATCCCCTCACCCCAATAGGGGGCAGGGCCGGCCAGCCAATCTCTTGTAGCCCCTCCTCCTGCCCGGCCCCACCACAGATTGGCCCCCCTACCCCTATCAGGGGCGGGGCTGGCCAGCCAACCACCCATGGCTCCTTCCCCAAGCTGCTGGCCCCTGATTGGCACCCCCCACCCCATTCAGGGGCGTGGCCAGCCAGCCCACCGACCACAGCCCCTCCCCATGGCCAGCCCCACCCCCAATCATTCCCCCAACCCCAATCAGGCCTGCAAGGAGGGCATTTGGGGGCAATCAGGCGGGGGGGGGGGGGGGGGAGAAATTGGGGGCAATCAGACTTGGCAGGCAGAGTGGTTAGGAGCGATCAGGCAGGCAGGCAGGTGCGCGGTTAGGAGCCAGTGGTCCTGAATTGTGAGAGGGATGTCTGACTGCCGGTGCGGGATCGGGCCTAAACCAGCAGTCTGACATCCCCCGAGGGGTCCCGGATTGGAGAGGATGCAGGCCGGCTGAGGGCCCCCCCCCCCCCCACGTGCATGAAATTTGTGCACCGGGCTTCTTTCATAAATAAATGCATTACAAGTGTTGAGACCACAGCCTTAAAATATATTGATTGCTATGAATTCTTTTCACACACACCATGCAGAACTGATACATTTCAAAAGGTTCTTGGAGTACATTCATCATACTGATGAATATGATTAGAATATCAGTATCATTAGGATACCTGGCATCCCATTTAACCTTTCTTGCCTCCTGAGTCCACTTAGCTGCAGCATTTTGTCTACTGATTTGACTTTTTTAACTAACTCTGATATCAGTCCTTAAAGTTATAGCCCAGGACTAACTCTTAGAACAGCTCACCTTGTACACTGATCTGTCCTGACTTCAGTTTAATAAGAGTATGAGCTTTTTAAAAAGTGGACATTTTATTTAGCTCTCTTCAGCCCAGTGCTTCACATAAAGTAGATAATCAGCAAGTATAAAAAATGCATCAGACCTTTATGAAGTCCTGTCTGTGACCCAGTCCTCTGTCCAGCTTTCTGCTCTACTCACAATCCCGCCTCTTCTTCCACAGTGCCACCTCATACTCTGCGTGGCATCCAGGCCCTTCTGTCTTAGAGGATCTTTGGCCATCTCAGGATGGCCACTGTTAATTCCTTGATGACTGAAGGGTTTCTGGAGAGCCTCTCCCAAGTGGTATTTGCATTCAGATCCTCTCATGTGAAGCTGGTAAATAACATGGTCAGAATGAGGACAGGTTTCCAACTTTGAAGGACTTTATAACAGGTCTCAGGATTTCTCCTGGGGCCGTGGTTGTCATGATAGGTTTAGACCCTGATGTTGAGGAACCAGATGACTGTAGACAGCCCTTATCTTCAGTACTCCATGGGCCATATTCCTAGGTCAACATATTCTCTCTCTCTCTCTCTCTCTCTCTAAACATGAAAGTGTGAAACTAAAGAGTACTCAACCAAAAGAAAATGATTATACAATTTTATTTGTTAGAAACTGGGCTGGCTTGTTCAAGTATAACACTAATGATACCCAATTGAAATATTGTGAAACCACATATTAACTTAGATTTTTTTTTTGTGGCCACATTTTAAACAGTAGAATAAAACAAAAACAGAAATAAATAAAATAAAGGGGAAAAGGGTAAGAATCCAGAGTTGCTTCAATATTTATATAAATACTAGAAGCCCAGTGCATGAAAATTCATGCACTGGAGGGGGGGTTCCTCAGCCCAGCCTGCCCCCTTACACAGTCCAAGAGCCCTCGGGCGGGAGGCGACCCGACGTTCAGGGGAAGGCGACGCCCCCATCACATCTCTGCTGCTGCCACTGCTGGCAGCGCAAGCCTCGGCCGCCCCTGGTTACCTGAGCCTCGGGAGGCCCTGGGCGGCTGGGGGGACTGGGCACTGCCATCTTGTGGCTGTGGGCACTGCCATCTTTGAAGCCATGGCAGTCAGTTAACATATTCTCTCCTTACTAGCTGTGGGCGCTGCCATCTTTGAGGGCGGGGCAGTCAATTAGCATATTCCCTCCTTATTGGCTGTGGGCACTGCTATCTTTTGCGATGGTGTGAGGGTCAATTAGCATATCCCCCTTTATTTGATAGGATTATATAAAATCTCTAGATTTAACAACAAAATTACAAGCCAGTAAGGAATTAGGAAAGTGTGATTTGTGCACAGGGGGAAAAAAGCAGTCAAAAAAGTTGTCTCTGAATGTTTCCAAATGTTGGATTTGGTAAAGACTTCAAATCAACTACTATAAATAATGTTAAAAGATCTAAAGGAAAGCTTTTTTTTTTTTTTAATTTTTTTTAAAAAATATATTTTATTGATTTTTTACAGAGAGGAAGGGAGAGAGAGAGAGAGTTAGAAACATCGATGAGAGAGAAACATCGATCAGCTGCCTCCTGCACATCCCCCACTGGGGATGTGCCCGCAACCCAGGTACATGCCCTTGACTGGAATTGAACCCGGGACCCTTCAGTCCGAAGGCCGACGCTCTATCCACTGAGCCAAACCAGTTTCAGCAGGAAAGCGTGTTTAAATAACTAAAGGAAAGTATAACAATAGTAAGTCAACAAATGGGGATTCTCAAGGGTATAGAAATTATTAAAAACAGTAACAATGAAAAAGAGCCACACCTTGAGGTTAAGAGAGGGTGCTTCACTTTCTTAGTATTCTTTCCCAAAACTTACAACCAGAGTCTGATCATGAGAAAACAACAAAGTGAAACCCAGACTTATTCTACAAGAGCACCTGGCCAGTACTTTTGAAAACTTCAAGGTCATGAAAAACAAGGAAAAACTGTGAGATTATTATGGATCAGAGGAGACCAAAGAAAAGTGATAACCAAGTGGTATTCTGAATTGGATCCTGGGACAGAGAAAGGTCATTTGTGGAGAAACGGATGAAATTTGAATAAAATCACTAGTTTATAATTTTGTACCAGTGTTAATTTCTTACTTTTGACAAATGTACCATGGTTATCTAAGATATTAACATTAGGGGAAACTGGGTGAAACATATACAGCAATTGTCTGTACTTTTTTTTGCAACTTTTCTGTAAATCCAAAGTAAAAATGTTTATAAAAACATCAAATGGAAATTCTGGACTTGAATACAATACCTGAGATGAAAAATTCACTAGAAGGCCCGGCTGGCATGGCTCAGTGATTGAGCATCGACCTATGAACAAAGAAGTCACAGTTCAATTCCCAGTCAGGGCACATGCTTGGGTTGCGGGCTTGATCCCCGGTGTGGGGCATGCAGGAGGCAGCCAATCAGTGATTCTCTCTCATCATTGATGTTTCTATCTCTCTCTCCCTTCCTTTGTGAAATCGGTAAAAACTTTTTTTAAAAAGAAAAATTCACTAGGACTCAACAGCAGTTCTGAGATGCTAATAAAAAGAATCAGTACATTTAAAGACAGACCAATAGATGTGATTCCATTTGAAAAATATAGAAAAATTATTGAAGAAAACCAAGCAGAACCTCAGACATCTGTGAAAAACATCAGGAATACACATACATGTAATGGGAGTTCCAAGGAGAAGAGTGCAGAAAATAGCCTGTTGAGAATCGTAACTAAATTTGATGAAAAAATTTTACACATCCAGAAACTCGGTGAACCTCAGTAGGATAAATACAAAGAAAGCCATGCCTAGATGCAGCCTAGTCAGTCTGTTGAAAGACAAAGAGAAAATCTTGAAGGTAGCAAGAGAAGCATAACTCCTTACATACAGGGGAGCATCAATGTGATCAATGGCTGCCTTCTCATCAGAAACACTGGAAGCCAGAAGGTAGTGGGATGACATATCCAAAATACTGAAAGAAAAACAACTGTCTATGAATAATTCTGTGGTTAGCAAAACTATCATTCAAAAATGAAGCTGAAATAAATACATTCCTATGCAAAAACAGAATTTGTAGCAAGCAGACCTGCCTTACAAGAAATACCAAAAGAAATTCTTAAGGTTGTCAGGAAATGACAGCAGACGGTAATTCAGCTTCACAGGAAGAAATTAAGACATTGGAAATGTAAATATGTAGGTTAATTTAAAAACTTTATATTTTTCTCAATTATTAACTTTTTTAAAAGCATGGAATTCAATCTAAAAACAATTTTAGTATCGGTAGCATTTCATTCCCTCCCCACCCTCACCATGTCACAGTTCATCCTAGATCAGGGGTGGGCAAACTTTTTGACTCGAGGGCCACAATGGGTTCTTAAACTGGACCGGAGGGCCGGAACAAAAGCATGGATGGAGTGTTTGTGTGAACTAATATAAATTCAAAGTAAACATCATTACATAAAAGGGTACGGTCTTTTCTTTTTTTAGTTTTATTCATTTCAAACGGGCCGTAGTTTGCCCACGGCTTGCCCTAGTTGGAAACAAATTGTTCCGGGCTGTTTGCCTTTTAGGTCGGTAGCATCTCAAAATTTTTGTTTTTAGGACTTTTTTCCACTCAAAATTTATTGAAGACTCCAAAGAACTTTCGCTTATATGGGTTTTATGTATTGATATTTTTATTTTGTATTAGAAAGTAAAACAGAAAAATTCAAATACTATTCATTAAAAATAATACCAAGTACATGTTAACATAAATAATGTTTTATTTTTGTTTAGTGAAAAAGTAAGTATATTTTCCAAAACAACAAAGTAACAAAGAGAGTGGCTTGGTTTAGTTTTACCCTTTTCAAATCTCATTAGCGTATTGCTTAGTAGGAGACAGCTGGATTCTCATAAAGGCTTCCACATTGAACTTGGTGCCAAATGTTGTTTTGGCTAAAGTATATGAAGAAAATCAGACCCCACTCAGATGTAGTTGGAAAAGGGAAGTGTATTTTAGTAGCCTTTTCTTATAATAGGACTATTTTTCTTTGATGCAAAAATCAAGAAGTGAGATTTTCATAATGGGTTAGTGTCAGTGTGGAATCTGAAACATATCAATACATTTTTAAATTCATTGTTATGTTAAGCAATGTACTTTCTTACATTAATACCTATTGTTTCTGCTTATTTCTGCAGAATAGTGGGATAAACAGAAATGTTCTGTCTGAAGTAATTACATTTGAAAAAAACAGTGATTGAGTGTTGTATAAAAAGGTCTTTTGATGTGGTTTTTAATTATTAGTATTTGAGATTTCTAAATTTAATGCCTTCTATAAATTAGGCTTAGTTTGAACTCCTGGAAGCTAGAATCACAGATTATCTATCATTAGTATGTACTTAATTTAAAACTAAGTGATATCATTATCATTATTATTATAAAAGTCATACCTCCACATGATGAAATAAAATAATTCAGGATATAAATTGAATAATTAAAGGCAACCTCTCCTTATTAATTCCTTATAGATAAGCAATGTTTATAGTTCTTTAAATGCTTTTCCTGGAAATTTGTTCACAGATAGATATCTGGATATAGTATGTCAACATATGATAATCTTTTTTAAGCAAATGGAATCATACATATTCTGTAAATACATACATTTTGAACATTACTGTATAGTAGATATGTCATTCTCTTTTAATTCTTTATGTTAACTAGTTTGCTTATCAGCGGAAACAAAATCTATATATATGTAAAAGCCCAGCAACCTAATGACCAGAACGACCATTCGCTATGATGCTAACTGACCACCAGGGGGCAGGCGCTCAACTCTGCCCCATGGTGGTCATTGTACTCCCACAGTGGGAGCACCACTTGGCTGACTGAGATGAGCGGCGCTCCCAGAGCGGGCCAATCCCTGCAGGCCACGCCTCCACCAGTGCATGAATCTGTGCACTAGACCTCTAGTTTAGTAATAAAGTCCCACTTTTAAATTAGTTTCCCCTGAAATATTGCTCCTGATCCTTTGTTAACACTCCTATTGGTCAAATACAATAAAATCAGTTGCAAACCAAAATTGAATATTGCCAAGTATGCTGGGTTTGGTGAAGCTCATGGGTGTAATATTAGAGAACTCAAAACTGTTGACAGTTGGACTGACAATTGAAGAAGAGAAAATTATCAAGGGTGATGACTACTAGATCCTTTCCCTGCTACCTGATCTTACATGCATGTTTATTATTCTAGAAGAATTTATTGTCAAAGACTTCCCTCTTCCCTCTCATTGCCCATAAAATATCTTACTGGTATTTATACTGGAATTGTTTGAATTTGTAGTTTGGGCAAATTGGCATTATTAGAATGAATCCAAATAAAATAGAGCAGTGCCTGGCACAGAGCAAACAGAAGAGACCAGCTGGATGTTCTTTTTGCCCCATCAAATATATTCTTCACTCTCTCTGTCTTGCTCTTTGTGGAGGGTATCATCTGGGCTCTCTTGCTGCTAGGGTCTTTCCGCATTAAGGGTTCAGGAATCTGGAAAAGGGGCTGCAACATAAATGAATACCTAGACACTAGACAAGAAATATAAATGTGGGAGGCTCCACTTTCTAGTGAAGTGGGCTCTCTGAATGTCCAGACCCACCCACGGCTTTTTATTTGCTGGAAAACACATTGACTCTCTAGCAAAGCAGATACACATATCAAAGGTAAGGCCTGGTAAACAATAAAGACCATCAGGTTGCGGAAACTGCCTTCAGCCTCTCCAGCAGCAGGTAATAACATGGAGATTTTCAGCCCTGCTGAAAGAGTCCATTCAGCCTTTTGAGGACTTCTCGCATTTATTATGACCAGCTGGACTTAGCCTCCAGCATCTTGCCTCTGCCTTCTTGTTGGAGATCTGGTAGGAGATAGAAAAGTAGGAGTAATGAGAGGTTAGGCGCAGCCGTGGGCAAACTACGGCCCACTGGCCGGATCCGGCCCGTTTGAAATGAATAAAACTAAAAAAAAAAAGACCATACCCTTTTATGTAATGATGTTTACTTTGAATTTATATTAGTTCACACAGCCCTCCGGTCCAGTTTAAGAACCCATTGTGGCTCTCGAGTCAAAAAGTTTGCCCACCCCTGGGTTAGGGCATATTTCCCAGCCTGTAGCCCTGTAAGGCTGTGTTTGTCAAGGCCATACCTTCTGCCAGGTGGTTCTCCCATAGTGAGAGTCTTCACTAGCATCTAGTATAGGGGTTCTCAACCTTCCTAATGCCGCAGCCCTTTAATACAGTTCCTCATTGTGGTGACCCCCAATTTCATTGTTACAAATTGAACATAATTAAAGCATAGTGATTAATCACAAAAACAATATGTAATTATATATGTGTTTTCCGATGGTCTTAGGCGACCCCTGTGAAAGGGTCGTTCAACCCCCAAAAGGGTCTCGACCCACAGGTTGAGAACCGCTGATCTAGTAGAATTGGTAATAATAGCTTCCTGCTGTTACTAGCCCCTGGGAGCTTCACCCTGCCCAGACCTTAGTAGATACACTGTTCTTTTAATGATTCTATCCACTGGTCTTTTGTTGAGGACTTTTGCAGCAATATTCCTTCCTGAAAATGATCTGTAGCTTTCTCTCCTCCATCCAGTGTTATATTCTGTTGATATCATCCTTGTATTTAAAACAGTAAAGCAGCAAAGAAAATGGGTTTTTTTAAAAATAATACAAAGATCTTTAAAATAGTGAGGAAGTTAACGTATTACCTGGGAAACTGGCATCATACATTGCTGGTTTTATAAGGCTGTGTTTTATATCAAAGTTTAACAAAGTACAGTTATTACAAGAATTAAGATACGTATGTAATCAAGATGTATATGTAAGATAGGAAGTGGGACATATAATACTATCTTACATTTGATAGTCCTTTCATCTACTTGATCTCATCATGTGAAGAGAAATGAGTAGGTATTAGCCCCATTTAACAAATGAAAAGGTTTAGGTTCAGAGGGATTGCTGCTTGCCAGAGGTCACATGGCTAACCCAGATCTTCGGACTGATAGTCAATGGTCCTTTACTTCATTATCTTTACAATAGAGTTAATGCAGATTCAAGAATTGGGTCACATGGGTATTGCAAAATAGGCTCAATATTTTTCCCCTCCAAGTGATCATGTGTGAAGAATTCAGCACTCTTCACGTAATGCATATTATAATTCATTTAATGCCTAAACATCTTGAGGTAGTCAGACAGAACAGGGTTATAACTTTGTGTTCTAAATAGTAGCAGGGTTTAAAAGCTAGAGCTATCTTCCTACCTGCAAGGAGTGTATAGGCTCTTCCTAGACACAAATGGAAGAAACACTGTCACCTTATGCTCATGAACAAAAAAAAACACTAAATGTCTTTCTTTTAAAAACATGAATTGTATTTTTTATTACTAAGGTGATACATATTCATGATGGAAAATCTATAGAAAAAAATATAAGAATCATCCGTAATCCTACCACCTAGAGATAACAATGTGAACATATTGGTGTGTAGCTCAACAATTCTAATATCTATCAAAATACATTGTCTCTTTCTCTTCCTGTGCATAATGTTTTATAATCATTTTTTAAATTTATAATTTATTAGTGGTTTCCATATTAGGAAATATTTTATAGCTATATTTCAGATACTAGAGACTTTATAAAGTCTTATCAGAAACCCAAACATATGCAATTTTTTATTGGTAAAAATTTTATATTACTAATTTATAACATTATTATGGAATTAAAAGATTTGTTTGATGAACAGAAAAAAATTGAAATAGGGTATCCAGTAGGGTGCTGGTAAATGCTTATAGCAGCTGGATCCCTGAAGGAAAAATATCCCAGATTTGTGGTGATTGCCAATTTCTGTAATATACTTACTCTTGCTATGAAACTGTTAATGCACTGTCACTGAAGGAGTTGTTGGGAAGAACTGTGCAGAATTGTCTGTCCTGAGCCAGTGTTAGCAGGCTCTAGCACACCACTGGTTATACAACTGGACTTTTTAGTTGTAGGTAGCAAAAATTTTAGGCTGCCCTAACCGGTTTGGCTCAGTGGATAGAGCGTTGGCCTGTGGACTGAAGGGTCCAGGGTTCGATTCTGGTCAAGGGCATGTACCTTGGTTGCGGGCACATCCCCAGTAGGGGGCGTGCAGGAGGCAGCTGATCGATGTTTCTCTCTAATCAATGTTTCTAACTCTCTCTCTCTCCCTTCCTCTCTGTAAAAAATCAATAAAATATATTTTTTTAAAAATTTTACGCTGATTTCCTCAAACAAAAGATTTACCAAAAGGACTCAAGGTTGGGTGGCCATAGATTTGGTTAATTCGGCAGCTCACTGTTATCCATCATCACTAACCAACGTTCTCTCTTTCTTTTTTGCTGTCTTCAGGGTGTTAGAGTTGTCCTCACACTAGCTTCCATCATGGTTGCAGAGTGGCTTTAATAGTTCTGTGTATCCAAACATAACAACTTCCAGTGGAAGAGAAGGGCTGTCTCTTCCTTCTGTGTCATTTTATGTTTAAAGAAACCCATCCCATGATGCTCTTCCAGTGGACTTCCCACCACACCTGATTGTTTCATGTGACCATTTCTAAACCAGTCTCTAACAAGAAAGATGGAACTATTATGATTGGTTTGGACTGTCAGGGCCTACTCCTCAGGTGTGAGACTGCAACCACACACCATGAAGCACATAGCTGCCCAGGCATGTAAACAAAATTTTGTTTCTTTTAGGAAGAAGAGAAGGAGGGGTGGATGCTGATTATGCAACTAATCTAACTAGTAATGTCCACCACACACAGGTTGTAGATGGCACTTCCAATCATATTATCAGCTTCAATATTTAATTTAATTCATTTTTATTTTGATTGGTAAAATTCATCATAAATCTGGAAAAATTGCAAGTGTTAACAGTATTCTTCTGAACTCATTCTAAAAGGCCAGTACTACCCTGATACATGCTACAACTTGGATGAACCTTGAAATATATTAAGTGAAATAAGCTAGACACAAAAGGTCACATTGTGTATGATTCCATTTTTATGAGCTATCCAGAAAATATATTTCCAACAGGACAAAAAGCAGATTGGTGGCTGCTAGAGATTGTGGGGGAGAAGAATGGGGAGTAACTGCTATGGGTATGGAGTTTACTTGGAGGTGATAGAAATATAAAATTAAGAGTGATGATGGTTGAACCCCATATATCTGTGAATATACTAAAAAAATGTATGATTATTTAAATGGGTGAATTGTATGGTTTGGGAACTGTATCTTAAGAAAGCTATTTAGCCCTGACCAAAAGGTCACTGGTTGATTCTAGTCAGGGCACATACTGGAGGCAACTGATTGATATTTCTCTCTCATATTGATGTTTCTCTCTCTCCCTCTCTCACTTCCTCTCTAAAATCAATAAAAATATTTTTAAAAGAAAGCTGTTTAAAAAATGTTATCAGTATTTAAGCCTTTCTTGAAATTTCATAATACTTTAAAATTAGTGAGCCATAAGTTAGAAGGACACATAGTTAAAAGAGTTTCTTTCAATGTATAGTCAGTAATAATATCTGAAATTCTGTCTATGTTGTTATAAATATGAAAGTCAGAAAAGTACTCCAAAGTTACTAAGCATCCTATATAATAAAACCCTAATATACAAATTGACAGCAGAACAACCAGTCACTATGATGCGCACTGACCACCTGGAGGGCAGACGCTCAACACAGGAGCTGCCCCCTGGTGGTCATTGTGCTCCTACAGGGGGAGCGCTGCTCAGCCAGAAGCCGGGCTCATGGCTGGCAAGCACAGTGGCAGTGGTGGGAGCCTCTCCCGTCTCCGTCTCCGCAGTAGCGCTAAGGACCCCTCGGGGGATGTCCACCTGCCGGCTTAGGCCTGCTTCCAGGGCACAAATGTCGTGTACCGGGCCTCTAGTTAAAATTAGAATATCTTGCCAAAACCGGTTTGGCTCGGTGGATAGAGCGTCGGCCTGTGGACTGAAAGGTCCCAGGTTCGATTCCGGTCAAGGGCATGTACCTGGGTTGCGGGCACATCCCCAGTGGGAGATGTGCAGGAGGCAGCTGATCGATGTTTCTCTCTCATCGATGTTTCTAACTATCTCTCTCCCTTCCTCTCTGTAAAAAATCAATAAAATATATTTAAAAAAAAAAATTAGAATATCCCAATGCATTCTTAGATGTTCATTTGTTAGTATAAAACTGCTTAAATTAAAATATATGCTGAACAGATGCCTCTAAGCTTTGCCTTGCATTTGTTTATGGAGCTTGAATTGTGCACAGATCCAAATGAAAAAGTAGCTCATTTTAGAACCCAAACTTTGGAAATCAATTCACATATATAAATCATTCAGATAACATGCACAGAGATGCTAGAGGATGGACTAATATATGATTTGAGTAAAAGATGTTAAACTAGCAGTGTAAATTAATATTTTGGGAGGAGTTCCCAAAAGTTATATTTTTTAAATGTCTGAGTATGTGCATTTTTTCAAGAAATGATTTACACGCCATAAAATTCACCCTTTTTAAATGTACAGTGTGATTTTTAGTATATTCATAAAGTCCAGTGTTGGCACACCTTCACTACTAATTTTAGGACACTTTTATCACCTAGAAATGAAACTCTACTAATTAGCAGTCACACTCCACTCCCTCATCCCCCAGCCCCTAAAACTAGTCATCTAGTTTCATCTCTGTGTATTTACATATATGCATTATTTTGTTTTCCAATTTTTAAATTTTATTTTATGGTTTCCATCACTTTTTATCCCCTCCATGCCCTCTACCATCTCCACCCATCCTCCTCACCCCTGCAGTCACCACACTGTTGTCATATACTTGAGTGCTCACTTGCTCTCTCCCTCTCTCCCTCTCTTTCTCTCTCGCTCTCACTTTTTTCTTTTTGCTAACATACTTGCATTGTTTTTACTACAAATTTTGAATAGTTAAAAGTAGCCCTAGCTGGATTGCTCAGTGGATAGAGCATCAGCCCACAGACTGAAGGGTCCCGTGTTCAGTTCCAGTCAAGGCACATGCCTGGGGTTGTGGGCTCAATCCCCAGTAGTGGGTGTGCAGGAGACAGCCGATCAAGGATTCTCTCTCATCATTGATGTTTCTCTCTCTCTCCCTCTCCCTTCTCTCAAATCAATAAAAATTTATTTTAAAAAAATTTTTAAAAGTGAGCACCATAAAGTTTGGTCTCACTTTAAATAAATACATAGATAAATGAATAGTTAAAAGTATCCAAGAATTAAATTATAATCCGTTTGAAAAGTTTGAGCATTTGTTTTATAGCATTCACTTTTAATGATTGTAGGTATTTAATATTTCTATAACAAACTAGTTCCTTATGATAATTTCCTTAAGATTAATTCCTAGAAGTGGTATTGCTAGTTAAAATGTTAGGTGTGTCGCCGAAACCGGTTTGGCTCAGTGGATAGAGCGTCGGCCTGTGGACTGAAGGGTCCCAGGTTCGATTCCGGTCAAGGGCATGTACCTGGGTTGCGGGCACATCCCCAGTAGGGGGTGTGCAGGAGGCAGCTGATCGATGTTTCTCTCTCATCGATGTTTCTAACTCTCTATCTCTCTCTCTTCCTCTCTGTAAAAAATCAATAAAATATATTTAAAAAAAAAAAAAAAAAAAAAAAAAATGTTAGGTGTGGTTTTAAGCTTTTTGTTAAACATTGCCAAATTACCTTCCAGAAATTTTATATCAGTTTGCACTCAAACAGTAATTTAACTGTGGACCAAAATATCTAAAACAGAGTACTGATCAAATTGTTAGTTACAGAATAGTCATGGGGATGTAAAGCCCAGCATAGGAAATATAGTCAATAATACTGTAGTATCTAAGTGGTGTCGGATACTAGATTTATCCAAGTGATCACTTCATAAGACATTTAAGTACCTAATCACTATGTTGGACACCTGAAACAAATGCAATATTGTATATCAACCCTAGTTGAAAAGTAAGCCTAATAATAGACAAACATGGTAATTGACCATACCTTCGCTATGCCTCCCATTGGCTAATCAGTGTGATATGCAAATTAGCCGCCAACAAAGATGGCTAATTTGCATACTGCAGGCAGGGCGGGACAGCACAAGCTGCCAGCGCCAGCTGCCATCCAGGCCCCTGTGTGCGACCCCAGAAACCCCAGAAGCTGCCTGCCTGCCTGCCTGCCTGCCGCCCGTGATCGGATCCGGTCCTGGGCCGCAGGCCGGCCCCGGAAGCCCCAGAAGCTGCCTGCCTGCTGCCCATGATTGGATCCAGTCCTGGGCTGCAGGCCAGCCCCAGAAGCCCCAGAAGCCGCCTGATATGGCAGTAACTCTATCAGTAAGCACTCTGAAAGTCAGTGGCATAAATACACCAATTAAAAGACAGATTATGAGGGTGAATCAAAAACAAAACCCACTTTAAATATAAAGACACATATAGATTAAAAGTAAATGAATTAAGCTGCAGCCTGTTTTGCTCAGTGGATAGAGCATTAGCCTGTGGACTGAAGGGTCCCAGGTTCAATTCCAGTCAAGGGCATGTACCTCAGTTGCTGGCTTGATCCCTAGTCCCTATCAGAGCATGTGCAGGAGGCAACCAATCAATGTGTCTCTCCCTTTCCCTTCGCTCTCTATAAAATTCAATGGAAAAATATCCTTGGGTGAAGATTAACAAAAACAAAGTAAATGGATTAAGTAACATTAAAGAGATTATAAGAAAAATATATTCCAAATTTTGTTAGTTGTATAATGGTTATGTTTAAATTATTAACACCTAAGAAATTGGGTGCTGTAGTATTTTATAGTTTTTTTTTTACATGTATGAGATTATTTCAAATTAAAATATTAAAAAATTAAAAATTAATAAAATATTAATTGAAATGTATCTGCATTACATGAAAAATCTAATTGCTTCTAGCATAATTTATTAAATTGTGCTAAAATTTACAAGAGTTCAATTAAAAAATATCTTAATTCTAAATGATATTATAGAAAATACATAATAGTGCAATTATAAGCACTTATCTGAAAATAAAAATTTAAAGAAGTAAATTTAAAGAAGGGATCAGCCAAAGAAAATATATGCACAACCCATGGACACAGACAACAGTATGGTGATGGCCAGAGAGAAGTGGGGGGCAAGAGCTGGGTAGAGGGGGCAAAAGGGGGGAAATAGGGACATCCTATATAATAATAATAAAAGGCTAATATGTAAATTGACTGAACAGCAGAATGGCCGGTTGCTATGATGTGCACTGGCCACCAGGGGGCAGATGCTCAATGCAGGAGCTGACCCCTAGTGGTCAGTGCACTTCCATATGGGGAGTGCCACTTAGCCAGAACCTGGCTCATGGCTGGCCAGCACAGAGGTGGTGACAGGAGCCTCTCCCACCTCCGTGGCAGCACTAAGAATGTCCAACTAACGGTTTAGGCCCAATCCCTTGGGGGCCTAAGCCTTTAGTCAGACATCCCCCGAGGGCTCCCTGGCTGCCAGAAGGATGTCTAACTGCAAGCTTAGGCCTGATCCCCCGGGGAGTGGGCCTAAGTCAACGGGTGGACATCCCCCCCCCCCCCCCCAAGTGCACAAATTTTTGTGCACAGGGCCTCTAGTTACTAAATAAAATCAAATGAAGTACTACTATCAGGGGCCCTACAATGAAGTTGGGAGCTCGTAGGGAAGTCAGACTTCCCAAGTCCGCACCCAGGTGAGGTTTGGCTCTTTGGACTTCTGTGCTCGCTCTAGAAATACATCCTGGAAGTACTCTCCATCCCCCCATGCCTACACTTACCTCAGAGCTTCATCACCTGGATCTGACCAGTCCTTCTGAACTGGCCATCACACTATCTTACATAGCCAGTAGGAAAGTTTCTTTGTTCCAGTTTGTTGTTTGTTTGTTTGTTTTTAAATATATTTTTATTGATTTTAAAGAGGAATGGAGAGGGAGAAAGAGATAAAAACAACAATGATGAGAGAGAATCATTGATCAGCTGCCTCCTGCACACTCCCTACTGGGGATGTGCCCGCAACCAAGGTACATGCCCTTGACCGGAATCAAACCTGGGACCCTTGAGTCTGCAGGCCGACGCTCTGTCCACTGAGCCAAACCAGTTAGGGCTCAGTTTGTGGTTTTTGCCTTTATAAGCTCCAGGGGTTTTTTTTATCTTCCTGGAGCACATTTCAGGTTTTACCCTGAATCTGGGTCTCCTGGATTAGAATCCTTTAAGACCCCAAATAAACTCTTAATGTGTTTTATAGCCTCAGATCTTTATTGGCAACATAGGAAGATTCATATAAGTTTTAAAGTATAATAGTACAATGAAAACAATTTTTAAAAATATATAGAGTGATATCTGCCTCCCAATTAAATGTTTACTTGTCTAATTTTGAATATTGTTTTCTGTCCAACACTTCAAAAACTTTTCAGTGAACAGGAGTCATAATTTCAAAATCAACTGTACTTGGAACATAGCCACTGTGGCCACAATTTGTATTCCAGATTCTAAATAGAAACTTTAAATATCTTCTTCATCAGTTGAAAATGGCCTGTACGTAATCTAAGTTGTTCTTGTCCAGAGAATGAATTAAAACTTATATCTGCATCAAATCCTCTATTTTAGTGTGGTTTTCTAAAGCTGCCTAGTAGATGCTGAAATAAGTAAGCCATTCTGATGGCCAAAATGATTGAACTTTATTTTTCTCTTTATACAGCCACATGCTGGAGGTGTTAAAACTGGCATGACTTTCTCAAGTGGTAGGTAGGGAATTAATTTCAGGGTGAGGAAATGAGTTAGTACAACTGTGGCAGTGGTAATGTTCAGGCTGTGCTCAAGAAATTGTGTAATAGCTGACAAAAATTTGAGAAGGGGAGCATTCTGGTCAAACTTAATGATAAGTTAATGAGTTTGTTTTTAAGTTCCATGACTGTATCATGCACAGTCATGGAAGTAATAGAAACTGGCCATTTAAATAGGAGCTAGGTTGATTATTAGTGCCTGCTCTGTAGAGAGGAGAAAGCCGTTTTAAGGAATTTGAATCAAGTCTTTGATATGCCTGAATATATTACCAAAGTGCTGGTTAAAAGGAGTTAGATGATTTTTAAAAGTTTGTGACTTTTAGTTAATGACTCTTCATTTGGACTGTGTTGGAGAATTGGTAAGGACACCTTGGTGAAGATCCTGAATTATCTTTGTGGGAACCATAACTGTGTTTTAATTCTTACTACATCTTTGTGTCCAAGTACTTTCTCACCATCGAGGTGGAGGAAACGAAAGCTTTTAGAATGTAATTGTATAACGACTCCATAATTAGAAAGAAAGAGTAGACCTTAGATTTGACTCCAAGATTACATGACCCAAAGCCTGTGCTCCCATGATCCAGTTTTAAGAGAATATCTGTTTTGTATGAATTTTAGACTTTAAGAAAAATTAGATGAAATATTTTTCCTATGTAACCTTTCATTGTACTAAAATAAATCTAACATAAGATTTACCATTTTTAAAATTTTTTAATTGATTTTAGAGAGAGAAACATTAATCAGCTGCCTCCTGCATACCCCCTACTAGGGATTGAGCCTGCAACCCAGGCAGGTGCCCTGATCAGGAAATGAACTTGTGAACTGGTGCATGGAATGATGCTCAGCCAACTGAGCCACACCGGCCAGGGCTTTACCATTGTTAAATGTACAATTCAGTGCACTAAGTGCATTTACATTGTTGTGCAACCATCACCACCACTGACCGTTTCCCAAACTTTTTTACGGTGTCACAAGGAAGCTGTGTACCCATCTTTCCCCAGCCACCCGCCTCCCCCAGTCCTCTATTCTACTTTCTGTGTCCATGAAGAAAATATATGTTGTGTGTTTGTTTTTGTTGTTGTTTTTTTTGGGGGGGGGGGGGGGCAGCGGTTAGTGAGAGAGTTTTGTTGACGTACGATGATATAAAATAAATTTCACATTTCTTTGTAGAGTATTGATTATAAATGAATTTCTTTTGAACAAGAAGTACCATGTACCTCAATGCAAATTAAAAGTTATTTTTGTCTTTTTAATTCTTTGTCTATTATATTTTAAACAAAGCATTATAATTATATATGCTAAGTACAGAATTCTTTGTGTTCTCTTCGTTTTATTAAATATAAACAAATGGTGTTGATTTAAAAGAAAATGGTTCTTTTCTTCCTGAACCGTACTAAACTGATTTTTATACCCTGTCTTAGTTAGAGCTCCTTAAAGTAGCATTAGTCTTAATTGCCTTTGCAGTCAATCAAAATGCTAGCAAGCCCAAAAGATGACTATCTTTTTGCCAGCCTACATAAATTTGTATCATGTTCTTCTAGCTCAGTGGCTCTCAACCTTCTGGCCCTTTAAATACAGTTCCTCATGTTGTGACCCAACCCTAAAATTTTTTTCGTTGCTACTTCATAACTGTAATGTTGCTACTGTTTTGAATCATAATGTAAATATCTGATATGCAGGATGGTCTTAGGCGACCCCTGTGAAAGGGTCGTTCGACCGCCAAAGGGGTTGCGACCCACAGGTTGAGAACTGTTCTAGCTGATGGTTGTCAAATTGCACACAATATGATTCAAGGTATTTTTTAAAATATATTTTTATCGATTTCAGAGCAGAAGGGAGAAGGAGAGAAAGATAAAAACATCAGTGATGAGAGAGAATCATTGATCGGCTGCCTCCTGCATGCCCCCTACTGGGGATCGAGCCCAAAACCCCCGGCATGTGCCCTGATTGGGAATCGAACCCAGTCCTCCAAGTTCATAGATCGATGCTCAACCACTGAACCACGCCAGCCAGATTCAAGCTATTTTTTTAAATGAGCATGGAATATAATTATTATTGCTCATTGTATTCCATTAGTCATAATTACTGGGAGGTGCTCTACACTTTGGCCAGACCCTGGCTTTGGTCTTTTTTTATTCTGTATAACCATGAGGTTGTGAAAAGCTCAAAGCTCACTTTACTTTGACCTTGAAGAGAAAGCCAGCTTCAGCACTCTGCTTCTTTGTGCATTCCTGCCTTGACTTAGTTTTTGCCTGGGTGTTCCTTATTTTCTTACCAGCTCATGGAGTCATTTCAGTAGAGACTGTCCAGCATTTTGGTTCTTTTCTGGTAGGGTTAGTTCCCTACACTAGTCCACTGTTGGAAATGCAAGTGGTCTTAACCAAACAGAATCCTTCATACAACCTAGCAAATAATCCTATCTAATAAAAGAGTGATATGCAAATTAACCATCACTCTGTCACAAAGATGGCTGCGGGCCACGGAGCTGGAGCGAGCAGGAGGCTTGGGTCGCCCCGGAGATGGAGGAAGCCAAGCTTCCCACCTGCCCTGGCCGGCACTGGGCTCTGCTCAGTGCTACAAAGTTTCAATTACAGAAGATAAATAAATCCCAGGAAAAAAAAAGAAAAATTAAAAAAAGGAGAGTCTGGGAGCTTGGGTCGCCAAGGGGCGTGGCCAGCCTGAAAATGGCCCTCAGCCCCTCACCCAGGCTGGCCAGGCCCCCCAGCAGGGTCCCCCACCCCGAAGGGGTTGTGGCCAACCTGCAAATAGCCATCAGCCCCTTCCCCAGGCTGGCCACACCCCCATGGGGTGAGGGTCCCCGCTGGGGGGCTTGGCCAGCCTGCAAACAGCCATCAGCCCCTCACCCAGGCTGGCCAGGCACCCCAGCGGGACCCCCACTCTGATCTGGGACACCTTTCAGGGCAAACCAGCTGGCCCCCACCCATGCACCAGGCCTCTATCCTATATAATAAAAGGGTAATATGCAAATTGACCTTAACAGCAGAACGACTGGGAATGACTGGTCACTCTGACACACACTGACCACCAGGGGGCAGACGCTCAATGCAGGAGCTGCCCTCTGGTGGTCAGTGTGCTCCCACAGGGGGAGCACTGCTCAGCCACAAGCCAGGCTGACGGCTACCAGCACAGTGGTGGTGGCAGGAGCTTCTCTCACCTCCTCAGCAGCGCTAAGGATGTCCGACTGCAGCTTAGGCCTGCTCCCTGCTGGTAAGTGGATATCCCAGGCTGCCAGAGGGATGCCTGACTGCCAGCTTAGGCCCAATCCCCCGGGGAGCGGGTCTAAGCCAGCAGGTGGACATCCCCCGAGGGGTCCCAGACTGGGAGAGGGCACAGGATGGGCCTCTAGTAATCATAATAAAAGGCTAATATGCAAATGGTCATCACGCCATGATGGGTATCGACCAATCAGCAGGGACCTGAGGCTGCGTGGCACCTGGCTGGGGCAGGGGACCTCAGACCACACACCCCTCAGACCTGAGGCTGCACCCCCCGCCCAGCGCCAGGCCAGAGGACCTGAGGCTCGCCCCCCACCCTGCGGGGATTGACGGGGGGTGGGGCCGGCTGGGTCTGGGTCTCCTGCGATTTTGAAGCACGTGCAGGCGGGGACTTGACTCTGGGTCCCGAGGTGTGCCCCAGACTCTGACAGGAGGGAGACTTTCATATACATTTTACTAATTTTCTTTCGTCTCTGACACTTCTATTATAGAGAAAGGGCAAATAGCAATATTAAAATATTTCTTATAATTCCCTTTTAATATGCACAAATTTCATGCACCAGGCCACTAGTCTATATCATAAAGGCCCGTGTCCCTCACGCCATCACAATCAAACGAGCAGCAGCGGGCGGGGTGGGGCACGAGCTACTAGCAGCTAGCAGCAGAGAGCTAGGAGTGGCGTAGGGTGGGGCAACCAGCTGAGGCATGCAGAAGCGAGCTACTTGCGCAGGATTTCGTGTGTGCTGAGCCTCTAGTAATAATAATAATAGAAATAGGAACATGGGTTTTGTCTTGTGAGTTACAATTTATTCTTAGCTCCTTCCAAGTCAGCGTCTGTTACAGAACTGGATGAAAGAAACTTTAATATTATCTGCTATATCTTGCTTTCATCTTCTAAAGGAGCTTACATTAGAGCAGCGGTTCTCAACCTGTGGGTTGCAACCCCTTTGGGGGTCGAACCACCCCTTCACAGGGGTTGCCTAAGACCATGGGAAAACACATATATAATTACATATTGTTTTTGTGCTTAATCACTATGCTTTATGTTCAATTTGTAACAATGAAAATACATCCTGCATATCAGATATTTACATTACGATTCAGAACAGTAGCAAAATTACAGTTATGAAGTAGCAACGAAAATAATTTTATGGTTGGGGGTCACCACCACATGAGGAACTGTATTAAAGGGTCGCGGCATTAGGAAGGTTGAGAACCACTGCATTAGAGGGAGGGATGGGGAGGAGAGGCTTAACCAAAACTTTTCTAGCCTAGGTCTGGAAGGAACTTTAGGCCTAAAGGGAGAGTCAGTTTGAGAGTTGTTGAGCAATGACCTTTTTTTTAATCACTTGCTTTTTGCATTGTATTCAAAGCTGTTTTCCACTGGCTTTAAGATTACTATTGGTCTAAGAGGAAAAGGAATGTTATTTGTATATGTGTATGTGAGAGAAAAAAAGATAGTATGGAAGGTGTGTATTTAATTTGAATAGTTAACAATTGTGAGTTTTGGCCTTTTGACCTCCCTATCTTTTCCTCTTTGTGAGCCTAAAGATTTTAGTTTTAACATCTTCTGTCTTTGGGTAATCTTACTCATTTTAGAATCTTGATAAGTAGAGGATTACTCCCAAATCCCTCTCTCCAGCCCACCTATCCTTCAAGGCCTTTAGAGCACAAGCCCATCTACTGAATAAACACCTCTGTATAGCCATCCTTGAAGCACTTAACCCTCTCCTGAAATATTAAAGAAAATCATCTCTTGAATTCCATCTGTGACCACTACCCTAATCTAGGCCAGATCTGAAGACTGAAGTTTCAGTCTCCACTTTATTTATCTATTTCACACACAGGGGCTCAAAGTATTTCTTCCCAAGTATAATTTATGAATCACTTTTCTAAATAAAACTTTTCAGTGGTTTCCTTTTGTTCTTTGTGTACAATTCAAACTCCTTAAAACTATTGATAAAGTCTTGATTACATCTCAAGTCTCAACCCCCTCACCACTCCCAACTTCACTTTACACTCTAACTATATTAAAGTTCCTTTGTGGATGGAAGAGGATAGATACTGCTCCTCTTTTTGAAATTCAACTTTGTGAGCGTGTTATGTGTTGTTGAGTCACCTCCAGCTCCTGGCAGCCCTATGAATGAGTGATATCCATCATAGCCTGTCCTCAACAGATCTGCTCAGCTCTTGGAGACTGATGCCTATGGTTTCTTTTATGGAGTTAATCTATAATCCAATTTTATTGAGCTATAATTTATACACAGTTTGATGACTTTTATCAAATGTGTACACCATGTAACTGATACCGCAATCAAGATATTGCACTCTGAAGTTATCCCAGAAAGTTCTCTTGTACCCCTTTGTGGTCGTTTCCCCCAGCCTGCCCAGACAACCACTGTTAGTTTTGTCTCTTTTAGAGCTTCCTAGAAATGGATTCATACAGAAAGTATTGTGGGGTTTTTTTCCTGATTTTTTTCACTTAGCACAGTATTTCTTGAGATTATCCATGTTGTTGCATTTGTCAGTAGTTTGTTTTTATTGCTGATTAGTATTTCATTGTATGGATATAGCACAATTTATCAGTTGATGGATACTTGTGTTCTTACCAGTTTTGATTATTGTGAATAAAGTTGCTATGTACATTCAAGTTCAGGTCACTTTTTGGAACTGTTTCGTTTACAGAGAGTTCTGATTGCTCCACATCCTTGGTAACACTAGATATTGCCAGTCTTTTAAATTTTAGCCATTCTTGTGGGTGAGTACTGGTATCTTGTGGTTATGGACATCTTTTCATATATATTAGCTATTTATATATCTTCTATTGTGACTTGCGTATTCAACTCTTTAGACTGTATTTTAATTGAATTATTTGTCTTACTAAGTTATATGTTTTTAATATATGTATAATAGATTCTGGATACAAGTCCTTTGTCAGATTTATGTATTGCAAATATTTTCTTTGAGTCTGTAATTTTTATTTTTCATTTTAGTGCTGTCTTTGAAAAAGCAGAAGTTTTGAATTTTAATGAAGTTCAATTAACATTTTTTTGTTATGATTAGTGTTTTTGTATCTAGAAATCTTTAACCCAAGATCATGAGTATATTCTCATATACTTTCTTAGAAATCCGTATTATTTTAGCCTTTATGTTTAGATATATGCTCTGTGTTCATTTTTTTTGTATAGCAACAGATTGCATGTTGAGTTTCCTTTTCTTCCCCATATTTTTATATAGTTTTTCTGGTGCCATTTGTTGAAAAGACTATACTTCCCCTTGGATTACTTTGGTACCTTTGTCAAACATCAATTGACCATGTATGTCTTCTTGATGCTACCAAGTCCTGGGTTAGGTGTCATACTTGGTGCTCATAGCATCTTACATTTGCTTGCAATTGTAATTTTTTGTAATCCTCACAAAAACTTGAGATATGTGAGGGCAAGGACTATGTCTCATTTACATTATATCCCTTTTGCCTAACACACTGGAGATGTCAAAATCTGTCTGTCTCTCTTACTATATGTGGAGATGAAATAGTACTGTTCAATCAGTGTGCATCCAATACACTTCAGAATTATATTGTGCTTCTACTCTGATTGGTTTGAGGAGGAAGCAGTTATTGACTCTTGCCATGCTTATTCATAATTTTCTTCCTAAGTTTGTTGAATCTCTGTAGATAGTAGTATTTTTCCTCTTTAGTATCTATGTTATAAATATTTTTACATATTTTACCCACAAGTAGTGGTCTGTTCATGTTAGAGGTGACGTTTGTTTTCCTCACCTATAAATAGTTCTCATTTAAAAAGTACCCTTTACCAATGTCACCCCCACTAAATTTAATTTAAAAAAAAAAATTTTAAGTGCCTTTTAAGGTAAATGTCAGTAACCACTTCGTTGTTCTAGTAGATTTGAGGAAGTTGATATGCTAGGTCTGTGGGGAGTGGTGGTGGAAGCATTTCCCATTGAAAGCCTTTAATGACAATAGCTTTCTTAGAAAGGCTTCTTTGAATATTAAGTTATAGTATTGGTTATTAGAATTGGTAGAGACCTTAAAGGTAATTTGTTCTAGCTTGCCCCACAACCTTCTAGACAGAGACTAGATTGGGGCTGCTCCTTTTAATTTACATGGTTTTGATTGTAGAAAGTTCTTAGAAAATAATATTGTGTCGAATCCTATTTTTCACAGACTTTTTCCCATTGGTCCTACTTTCAATCTGTAATTTCACAGAATAAAGCTAAACTCCTTAGGTTTTGTTTTTTTAAAATCTTACAGCATTTTAATATCTATTCTGTCCCTCTTTTTATATCTTTGCCTAAAGCATCTCAGTTCATAAAACTATTTCTTATATATTGTCTTTATCTGCATTTTAAAATGTCACGTTTGTATGAATCTTCCAGTGTAATATTCAGAAATGAACCCAGTTTTATAAATATTGCCTGTATTGAAAATAGTGATCTGGATACTTCTCTGACTCAGTGCCTCCTAAGATTGCCATTACTCATTGTCTCTTAGTAACTTAAAATATAACCATTCTGGCCTTTTGTGTGTGTGTGTGTGTGTGTGTGTGTGTGTGTGTGTTTAAGTCATTTTGTAATTAAGCATGCTGGTTTACCCTTTGTGTTTGATGTGCAGACTTGATAAGCATCCACACCCCAGTAAATTGTGGAATAAGACAAGGTCAAATGTAGAATTCTCTGATTTACTGCTAGAATTCTTCCACTAGTTTGATATCAAGTACTTAATTTCTGAATATGTTTGTTCAGTCAGCTAGGAGTCTGCCTAACTGTAGTGTGGGGCTCACTTTGCTCTGTTTTGTTCTTAAGGATGTCACCAGAGACTGTGTACAGCCTTGCTGAAATTAAGGCACCCCATTTCTTGGACATTCTCCTGGCTTAATATACTAGAGGCCTTACGCTTGCATTATATACATACGCCCCTTTTCTAACTCTAAATTCTACAGTTGTGGAATCTATACTGCTTTTTTTTCCTTCTGAAAATTGTGACCATCTCCACTTTTCCATAATTTAAAAAATATTATGAACAGTGGTTTGATAGCAAGTCTCTAAGTCCTTTTTATTATCATCAGATGTAGTTTTCTGGACCAGAAGACTTGAATGTTTGTAAAATGTTAAGGGTGTTTTTTTTAAAATTACTTCATACTAGGACTAATCACATATCTGTTGCCATCAAATACTGGGATACTGTATAACAGAAAACTTAATTCAGGACTCAAAATCAGTATGACACAAAAGTCTTAATTAACTTGTAAAAATCCCATGTTACTTTAGTTTTAAAATATTTTTTATTATCAAAGTTAGTTACCACAGTTTTTTGTCAGTTTTATATATCTTGAAATTCATACCATATGAAAAATAAAAAGCCCTTATATGTGATTTTTAGTAAAAGAAACAAAGCCACCCTGGTTTATTATTTGTTGTTAAAATTAGTGGAATTTAAAATGATAAAAGCTCAGTTGGAGGGGGTTGACTATAGTGTTCACTTTTTTCTATTATAAATTTGATTATAGTTTTCTACAGACACTACTTTGTATAAAGAACTCTGGGATAGGCTATTTCCGTCAACAAGATTCCAAAATTATAGACACTGATGTCAATGCAGATGAGCATGGCCTAATTTGGTCAAGAGAGGGGCATGCCCGTGTCTCTATATGGACAGCTAAGGGCTATTGCCAAGATTGACAGGTGTCCTGTGGATAACAGAAAGCCCCAGGGATAAAATTTGCACTTGGATGACTTCTCTAAGACACAATGATCAAAGTCATATCTTTTTATTGATCACACACACTCCTAAAATAGTGAGGTCTGCTTTTAATGCCTTAATTTTTTATGTATTAGTTTTATAAGCCCCAGAAAGGTAAACATTTTATATGTTCTTCTTAGAGTATCAGATTCTTTTTTGGAAAGTTTAGCTGTATCCTGTACATTAACTTTTTTGGTATAGTTAAGTGCTTTTTTGTTGTTGTTACCCTGTCATATTTCAGTAAGGCTTTTGAGAGATGAGAAAAGTTAATGTAAAAGAATACATTTGTTACTGGTATAAAAGAGTCAACAATTTTTTATAGAGTAATAAATTACATGATTCAATCTAGAAAGATTAATTTTTAGGAGAATTTTTTAATATACATAATATTGTAAAGGAGTGTTCATACTAATTAAAAAGCTTTTGTTTTTATTTCATCTTCATGAAATTTTTTTGTTATTCAAAGAAGCCTTGTAACTTATCAAGATAAATTAGTAGTATTTCATATCTCAAAATAAGAAAAAATTTTAAAGCAACTAGGTTGTCATTAAGAAAGTTAAGTATATTGTATTGCCTGAAATTTTTATAAAACTTGAGTGATGTAAATGTGCCATTCGCAGCGAAGGATCTCTGATTTTAGGTATAAACTCAATATCTATTTCCATTCAAATAGGAAATTTTATGATCTGGGAGGATTTTGTCTTGATTATCTCTGTATTTCAGTGTTAGAAATGTAGTAGAAACTTATGAAGAGGATGCTGAGGGAACCATTTTTAGGGAGCCAACCTGTTCCCCAGTGTGAAAAATGGAAACCAAGACCCTCGCCCTCCCAGGGCTGCGGAAAGGTTTGTCAGGGCCCTGGGCAAGCGAAGTTATAAGTAAGCCTTGTGCTGGGGTGGAGCTGGAGCAGTGGCTCTCAACCTTGGCTGCACATTAGAATCACCTGGGAGTCTCTTTTAAATCCTAATTTCTGGGCCTCTTCCTCAGGAAATTCTGTTTCTTTGTTACTAATGTTGTGGCCTCACCCCATAAGAAACAATTTCCGGAGGATGGGGCCCAGAAATCAGGATTTTAAAAAGATTCCCAGGTGATTCTAAGGTGCAGCCCAGGTTGAGAACCACTGAGCTAGAGTGAATTAGGCCATTATCCGTAGGTCTTCAATATTTAATTCTGAATCAGTTACAGTTTATTGAGAGCCTACCAGGAGCAGAGGATTCTTTTATAATTGTCATTTAACTCCTGTGAAGGGGACGACAATAAGGCCCAGAGAGGTGGTGACTTGCCCAGGGTCACTCGGCTCTGGGCAGTAAAGCTAGGAAATAAACGCAGGCTCTTGACTGGGGAAATCATCTCAACAGAAATTCATTTAAAAGAGAACTTTTCGGATGGCCTTTCTTACTATTTTCCCCTCCATGTCTCAATTCTGATTCTTTCCCTCTTCTTCTGATCAATCCTTTTCTTTTAAACTAAAAGAAAGGAAATAAAAAGTTGAACAAAGTCAGTATTAAAAGTTGAAAAGATAGAATAAAATGCATTAATATCTTTAAATGCCAGGACATTATACCTGTGAAGCTAGTCTATGTGTAAGAAAGGAGGGAGTTTTTAGTACTGCCACACATTCTTTTGAAAGTTATTTCAAAGCCCTCTGTAACTATGAACACTGTAGAAGGGCTTGGGACAAGCCTGAGACCCCTCTGGTCTGTTTTGTGAGACTGTTAGGTCAGTCCTCGCCAAGGTTTTTCCCTTTCCTCTTCCAACGTTACTGACGCTGCTCTACCCCAACCCTGGGTGGTGGCATTAAGCACGTACTGGTAAGAAGGCTGGCTGGCAGCACATTCTCGGAGGAGTCAGGTGATCCTTGTTTGAAGGCAGCTGCTTAAGGTTCCAGGCAGTCAGTGTCCCTTCTCTAGGGACAGCTGGTTCCTCTCAAACTCCTAACCAGCCTTTCTTGCTCATTGCTCGCTGGGGGAGAAGGGAGATTATGTTGCCAGCTTTTGATTGATCCAATGGGAATTACATTGATCTGGTGTCTGGCCTTGGTTGTTATCAAGTGGATTGCCTCTAAGGTAGGCCATCTTTATTGTTAGGATTGTGACCTTAATTATTAGCTTTTATACTTGATAGGAATGAAATTACTAGACAAGTTTCTTCTTCTGTTTTTATTTCTCTGATTAAGAGAGCTATGAGTTTTACCTGTCAGCTGAAAAGCTTAAATGTACTGTGTGTAGTGTTTCTCCTTCTCCCACCTTATTCCTTGCCAAGGACTTTTTATGGTGTCATTCCTTTAAAGAAGTTTTTATGATGAAAGCAGTTCAACTTTTAAGATTATAAAATTATTAAACAATTTAGACTTTTGGTGTACATATTATAAACATTTTCTTCTGGAGATAAAGAATTTACTAATGTAAATTTAAAGTATAGTACACAAATAAAATCATAGTGTATAAACTTTTTAAAAACTACCACCCTCTATCATGGTTTCTCTTAAGATCTTCCTGCTACTAAAATGCATGCCTTATAGTATATTGAACATATTTAAAATTATTATATATCCATTATGTTTTTATTTGAATTCTAAATATCAGGCTTGAGAAATGCTTGTTAGAACGCTAGCCAGATACCATCTGGATGAGTCTAAAGTAGGATATATTTAAGATTATGGTATTTGAAATTACTTTTCTATACTCATGTAAAAATAATTATATCTTCCATCCACCATGCAGCTTCTGTCTTCCTGTATTAAGAAATTAAAGAGCATTCACTTAAAATTTGCAAAGCGTCTTCCTATATACTTACATTTCATTTTCAAGCAGGGTTTTAATCCCTGATGTGTAATTTTCTCACATTTCAGCATAATGTTTTAAGCATAATTTTCTCTTACTTGAAACAGTTCTGCTTTCTTAGTGATATGAAGAACTCTCAAAGAACAGTGTACTCAAATTTTTTAAGTCCTTATATTTTGTAAGTTAAGAATTAATTTTGTTGCATTGACAGTTCTGTTTACTCATTATTTTTAAAGGATTAGCGTGCAAGTTATTGAATGAAGGTCAAGTTAATACCAATCATCAGTTGAATTGTGGATTTTTCAGAGACTTTACTTTTTACATATCCACCAAAAATTTAAGTTCTTAAGCAAAAAGAATGCTAATATTTTGTTTGTGATTTTTAAAAATATGTTGTTTGTTTAGGAAGTAAGAATAGGAAGGATACTATTCAGTGGACCAATGCAGTTTTTAACTAGGCACACAAACACGAGCATGTTTTTCTTGCATATTTAAGAATATATTTTACTATATCAGAGAAAATTGCTTTCAGAACTTTGCCTGGGCTTCATCTGTTATACTGTGTTATTGTTTTTTTGGTAATACTACAAAAAATTAATTTAGTGCTACTGTGTCTAAGCCCTTTGACCATCAGTTTACTATGTGGGTTGTGAGATTTTGTATGGAAGCACCTGGCATATTTTCTGGCACGGAGTAGGAAGGAGCTCAGCAGTGTTAGTTAATGTGTCATTACTTTTACCATGTAAGAGAAATACACATGCTTTTTCACAATAGGTCATTTCAGTGGAAACTTGAACAAGATAAAAAACAATAGCACTTAAAATATCTTTGATCAGTTCTGAAACATGTTTGTCTTTAAAAGTTATGTATTAACCTCAGGAACAACTTTTATGACTTTTGTCATTTATCTTGTAAGTCAAGTTTTGAGGAAGAGTGATCAACCCTGATTTAAGGTAGTGAGTGTCTTACCAGGGCCACTCCAAGCTCCTGTTAGTGGCAGCAGATCCTTTGGAACCTTACAATTTAACTTGTTTGTGCTGAGGCTGTCAGTTTCTGATTAGCTCAGCCTCACCCATGTTTTGACCTATACTGTGCTTTACAAGTTCCCAGGATGGCTAAATTAGAAAAGTCATGAGTAGAAATTTCTGTGCTGTTTCCATTCACTGGTGAGGTGAAGTGGGAATGTGAATGATAGCTGAGGGTTTTCTGACTGATGTGTGACACAAGAATTTGGTTAAATTTGTTTTACTATTTTTATTAAAAATAGAGTTTTACTGGTATATGGCTTTTAAAATGGTAACATTAAAAATACATATGTTAAGTCTGTGCTGCAGTGTTGGTGTATAAAGCACATATAAAGAATTTTTTAAGTACCATGATTCCAATCTGTCCTGGTGTCTTAGTTTGTTGGAGCATCATCCTGTGGGTTCTATTTCCAGTCAGGGCACCTACCTAGGTTGCAGGTTGGATCCACAGTCAGGGTGCATACAGGAGACAACCAATTGATGTTTGTCACTTCAATATTTCTCTCTCTCTCACTCCCCTTCCTCTCTCTCTAAAAGTCAATAAACATATGGATGAGGATTAAAAATAATTATAATAGTAAAAATAAAAGAATAAAATACCATGATTCTAATATGGAAGTCAAACTTACTGTTATAATTTATAACTAACTAGAGGTCCGGTGCACGAATTCGTGCACCAGTGGGGTCCCTCGGCCTGACCTGTGGGATCAAGCCAAAACCAATTCTCCAACATTCCTCTAGGGGTCCTGAATTATGAGAGGGCACAGGCCAGGCCGAGGAACCCCACTGGTGCACATTTGGGGCCAGGGAGGGACCATGGGAGGGCTCCAGGGCCCATCTCACTCAGTCCCAATCTGCCGGACCCCAGCAGCAAGCTAACCTATTGGTCAGAGCATCTACCCCCTGGTGGTCAGTGCATGTCATAGCAAGCAGTTGAGTGGCCTTAGCAAATCATTAGCATATTACACTTTGATTGGTTGAACGGATGATCGGATACTTAGCATATTAGACTTTTATTATATAGGACTAGAGGCCCGGTGCACAAATTTGTGCACAGGTGGAATACCTCGGCTTGGCCGACGATCGGGGCCGATCAGGGCTGGCTTGTCAGGGGGAGGGACTATGGGAGGTTGGCCGGCCACGGGAGGTTGGCTGTGAGAGCGCACTAACCACCAGGGGACATCATTGAGTGTCTGCCCCATGGTGGTCAGTGCATGTCATAGCTACAGGAGGGTCATCTGGTCGTCTAGTCATAACAGTCACTTAGGCTTTTATATATATAGATAGTGTATTTTCCAAAATGAGTTACTTTACCTTATTCTACCTAAATTGCTTAGTGAGAGAATTTAATACTCATTTTAATCTTGAGGTGATGAATGAATGAATTGAATATCATTGATGTGTTCAGATACATACATTTAAAGTCTATTCTTTTTTTTTTTTTAATTGATTTTTTTTACAGAGTGGAAGGAAGAGGGATAGAGAATTAGAAACATCAAAGAGAGGACAACCTCAATCAGCTGCCTCCTGCACAACCCCTACTGGGGATGTGCCCACAACCAAGGTATATGCCCTTGACCGGAATCGAACCCGGGATCCTTCAGTCCGCAGGCTGATGCTCTATCCACTGAGCCAAACCAGTTAGGGCTAAAGTCTATTCTTAAAAATATTTTTGTCTCATTTGAATTTATTTTATAAGAGTTATGTCTTGGTTTACTATAGCATTTAGGCTAAGTTTGTGGACCAGAATTACTTAAATTAGTAAAGAGTAGAATAATTTGAACATATTGCACATTCCTATTAACTTGTTAATATATATTTAAAATTAAATTCTACTCCTTTTGCCAAGTTTTTATTATGATTACTACAAACCCTGTCATTTTAATATCTAAAGTGCCTCTATAAGTAAGTCTAAAGTGATTATATAGTATGTCAGTTATAATCTAGATTATGTTCATTACTAATTTTTTTTACTTAAACTATTTTGTTTAACAGAGTTGATATTAGTCTTTTTCAATCTTTAATATGTGAAGTGATAAATGAAATTTTACCTTTGTAATTAGTGGCTGTTTTAGTAAATATGCTTCCTACATTTAAAAAAAAAAAAAAAAAAGCCAACCACTTTTAAGGAGGAACTGTTAGAGATAGGTTAAAATTTGTTTTAACAAACTATTATTCAGGTTATTATTGGGCACTAGCAAGTTGATAGGTGTTGACCAGGACAAGGTATTACTTAATGTTATCTGTAGTCTCATCAGTATGATTAAAGTGGCTGTTTGCTCTAGAATAAATAGTTCACCATGAAACAGTGCAGGTGGCTTCCTTAGGATATTGTGTTGGGGAAGACTCTTTAAGCATGATGCTGCCAGGAGTGTGTTCTGTATGCTTTTCTTCGTAGTTTTTTTTTTTAAAGTAGATTCTTATTATACTTTTAAATTTCTTTTATTTAGTGAATATATAGCTATACATGCTACAAAATTCAAAAGCTATACATTGAAAAGTCCTTCTCTACCTGTGTGTCCCTCTGCCTCCTTGGAGACAACCAATGTTGAAAATTAGAATTTTTTTTTTGAAACTTTGTTTCTTTCACATTTCATGAACTGTTTTTTGTTGTTTCTGAAGGATGTATAAAATCATGTAAGAATTTAATTGATAATTTTCTCTTAATTGATAAGCATTAAAGAGATAACAATGATTTGGGAGTTGTTTTGCATACTAAATTCAAACGAAAGCTTTAAATAAGTTTTCTTTATAATCATAGTAAAAAAAAAGATTATTTTTCCTTGAGAGTTTTGTGAGGAAAGAACATCATTAATCTGATAGGTAAATGCAATCTCACTCTTAATTAACTTTTGTTAATTAAATTGAACATTTTTTCTTGTGTTTATTGGTTTATTTCTTTTCTTGTGAGTCATATGCTTATGTTCTACCTGTTTTCTACATTATTCATCATTTTCTAATTGATTTGTGAGACTTTTTTTTTCTCTTTCATTTTTAGGCTATACTGAGCTAGGGAAATTAGCCTTTTGTTATATCTGTTGAACTCATTTTTCTTGATTTCAGATTTGTCTTTTGCCTTTGTTTATCATATATTTTACCATATAAAATATAACTTTAGTGCCCAAAATGATCCATTTTCATGACTTTGGGATTTTATTGGACAGGTAGAAAGACCTTTCCTATTTAAAAATACTTTAATGTGGTCATATTTTCTTTTTTAATGTTTTTTTAAAAATTTGGAGTGTTGTCCCATACTCCAAACGGTTGAGGGTTCGATTTCTGGTAAGGGCACACACCTAGATTGTGAATTCAATTTCTGGTGGGGCCATATACGGATCCATGTTTCTCACATCAATGTTTCTCCCTCTCTCTAAAATCAATAAACATATCCTTGAGTGAGGATCTATAATAATAAAAGCGTAATATGCTAATTAGACCAGATTACCTTCCGGACAAAGCCGGGGCTATGAGGGAAGCCCGGGTCCCGCGGAGGGAAGCCGATGCTGGCAGCCGGCCGGGGGGGGGGGGGGGGTGGGGGGGGGGTGAGGGGGAGGCCTACTCTTGCACGAATTTCGTGCATCGGGCCTCTAGTTAAAAAATAAAAACAATTTGCTTACCTGTTTATTCAACCAATATTATTTATCACTTTTGATGTGCTAGACAGTATTCTAAATGTTGGGGTTTATTCTAGATCTGAAGATACAGCAGTGAACAGTCTCTGCCTCCACAGAGCTTAGATTCTGTTAATTTTATCTTCTAGATTTTTAAGCTGTCTTTATATCAGTGCTATTCATTAGCTTATTTGCAATAGATCATTTAATAATTTATTTACCAAATATTTATTTAGAATCTATTAAATAATAGCTATTGTTTTGGGGGCCAGGAGTACAGTTCCTGCTCGTGTGGAGCTTTTATTGTAGAACAAGCAAACAAAGTAACATCTGCTAATGCTGTTCAGAGCACAAAGGCAGGGAGCTATGGAAGAGGGTGGTTTTAGGTGACTTCAGATTTGGGAGTCCGGGAATGCCTCTCGGAAGAGATGACATTTCACGTTGAACCTGAAAAATGGGAGGGAAGAGTGATGCAGTGACCCTGACAGGGAAATAAGTATTATACAGGCTGTATGTTTGGTGAGATTGAGGAAGAGAAAGGAGGCTATGTTGGCTGGGTCATCGTGGTGAGGAGACAGAAAGAGGTACGCAGACTTTGGGTGCCTTTGGAAATCAGAGCTTGGTGTTTGGACTTTATTTAAAGTGTGGTGGGAGCCATTTGGAGGGTTTCGAGCAGTGAGTTGAAATGTTCACTCTTGCTTCTGTGGGAAGAGTGGACGAGGGGCCAAGATATGCATCAGGAAAACCAGCCCATTGCAGTTGTCCAGGTGAGAGATGCTATTGCCTGAGACAGAATGAAGAAGTGAAGCTAGAGGAAAGGAGATGACTGTGAAGGTAGAGTGGGCAGAACTTGCTGAGGGTGTTTCAACTCTTTTAATTTTTTTGTTTTAGTAATTATATTTTAAAGGCTGCAACATTTGCTTTTATATAATAGCTTCATTAATATATATAATTCACATACCATATAATTCACCCATCTAAAGTGTTCAATTCAGTGTTTCTGAGTGTATTCAGAGTTGTGCCATCATGACTACAATTAATTTGAGGACATTTTCATCACTGCAGATAGAAACCTGCACCCATTAGCATTCACTCCCCATTTCCTGCCAACTCGCCTAACTCTAGACAACCACCAGTCTACTTTCTGTCTCTATGGATTTGTCTATTTTGGACATTACATGTAAATGGGATCATATACTATGTGGTACTTTGTGACTGGCTCCTTTTACTCAACATACTGTTCTCAGGTTCGTCAGTGTTGTATCCTGTGTCTGTACTTTCTTCCTTTTTATTGTCTGAATAATACTCCATTGTACAGCTATACTACATTTTATCCATTTTTCTAATTTGGGGCTAGTGTGAATAATGTTGCAAGATACATTTTTATATCTGTTTATTTTTAAACATAAAATATCTTTACAAATCTGCACTCTTTCAGTGGCAGCCTGTGGGTTTTTGTTTGTTTGTTTGTTTGTTGTTTCATAAATTCAGTGTCTTCTCAGATATCTTGAAGTACACTCCTTCCCTTTTTTTCCCCTCTTATTTCTTTTTTTTAATTAAATCTTTATTGTTCAGATTATTACAGTTGTTCCTCTCCCCCCGCCCCCCAGCTCTCCTCCACCCAGTTCCCACCCCGCCCTCTGCCCTTACCCCTCCCACTGTCCTCATCCATAGGTGTACGATTTTTGTCCAGTCTCTTCCTGCACCCCCACACCCCTTTCCCCCCAAGAATTGTCAGTCCACTCCCTTTCCATGCCCCTGGTTCTATTATATTCACCAGTTTACTCTGTTCATCAGATTTTTTATTCACTTGATTTTTAGATTCACTTGTTGATAGATATGTATTTGCTGTTCATAATTTTTATTTTTACCTTTTTCTTCTTCCTCTTCTTAAAGAATACCTTTCAGCATTTCATATAATGCTGGTTTGGTGGTGATGAACTCCTTTAGCTTTTTCTTATCTGTGAAGCTCTTTATCTGACCTTCAATTCTGAATGATAGCTTTGCTGGATAAAGTAATCTCGGTTGTAGGTTCTTGGCATTCATCACTTTGAATATTTCTTGCCACTCCCTTTTGGCCTGCATAGTTTCTGTTGAGAAATCAGCAGACAGTCGTATGGGTACTCCCTTGTAGGTAACTGACTTTTTTTCTCTTGCTGCTTTTAAGATTATCTCTTTGTCTTTTGCTCTTGGTATTTTAATTATGATGTGTCTTGGTGTGGTCCTCTTTGGATTCCTTTTGTTTGGGGTTCTCTGCGCTTCCTGGAGTTGTAAGTCTATTTCTTTCACCAGGTAGGGGAAGTTTTCTGTCATTATTTCTTCAAATAGGTTTTCAATATCTTGCCCTCTCTCTTCTTCTGGCAACCCTATAATTCGGATGTTGGTACGCTTGAAGTTGTCCCAGAGGCTCCTTACACTATTTTCATATTTTTGGATTCTTTTTTCTTTTTGCTTTTCCGGTTGGGTATTTTTTGTTTCTTCGTATTTCAAATCTTTGACTTGATTCTTGGGATCCTCTTGTCTGCTGTTGGATCTCTGTATGTTATTCTTTATTTCAGTCAGTGTATGCTTAATTTCTAGTTGGTGTTTTTTCATATCCTCCAGGGTCTCACTAAATTTATCGGCGGTTTCCAGAAAATTCTTGAAAAACCTTATAACCATGGTTTTGAACTCTATATCCAGTCATTTGCTTTCCTCCATTTCTGTCATTTGTGACCTGTTTCTTTGTCTCCACATTTTTTATGCTTCCCTGTGTTGGTAGAGTGGCTTTGTGTGCTAGGTGTCCTATAGGGCCCAGTGGTTCAGCCTCCCCAATTACCTGAGGTGGACACTCTTGGTGCACCCCTTTGTGGGCTTTGTGCACAGTCTTGTTGTAGTCTTGTTGTAGTTAAGCCTTGATTGTTGTAGTTATCACTGGGAGGAATTGACCTCCAGGCCAGTTGGCTGTGAGAATCAGCTGTGTCTGTAGTGGGAGAACTTCTGTGCTGAAGACACCCTTCTGGGGCAAGACTTGCTTCAGAGGGGCTTTGGTGCTCACTGAGTCTGCCTCCTGAGTGTGTCGCTTATGGATCTGAGGAGTTGTAATCTGGATGGTCCCACTCTGACCACTGGGTACACTGGCTCTTGGATTTAAGGAGGTGCTAATTTAGCTCTGCCTGAGGCTACCCAGCAGGAGCTACAAAGAGATCTGCAGATTCCCCTTCCTTTTTGGGGGTTTGGAGGTGCCCAGATGAGGCCCAGCTGTGAAGCAATGCAAGCTGCTGTGGGGCCTTGGGCCTTCTCTTGGAAGTTCTGGGTCTGTCTGGCCCAGCTGGGGTTTATTAGGTAATTTTCAGATTACAAAGGGCCAGGGCATTCATATGCAAAAGCTTCTGCTGCAGCCTGGGTGGGGCGGGGTCTCAGGGAATCAACAGGGTGGAGCAAGCAGCTATGGTTGATCCTCAGCCCTGCCCTAAGGGGCCGCGAGTCTCAGTGTGCTGGTAATTGCTGCAAGCTCCTCTGAGGGAAAGCCGCCCTCAAGTTCCGAGTTCTGCCTGCTGCCAGACAGTCCAGTTTCTCCCCGTATGAGTCTGGGTCCCCAGAGACTTCCCGGAACTGGAGTTCAGAGCAGTCGGGGGCTTGTGACTCCCTCCCGATTCAAAAAGACAGCCGCGTCCTCTGGTGCCAGCCCCTTTCCGCACGCGCTCGAGCCTCCGTACCTCTGCACTTTACTTCCGCAGCTCCTGTGAGTCTCAGTGTGCTTTTCTCTTTCCTTCTAGTTGTAGAATTTCCACTCAGCCAGCCTTCCTGTGGTTCTGGATGATGTCCGTTTTGTCTTTTCGTTGTATTTTTGAAGTTGTTGTGGGAGGCAGCAATTTCCGGTGTTTACCTATGCCGCCATCTTGGTTTCTCCCTCCCCTCTTATTTCTTGCTAGCCTGTGGGCCATTTGGTTTTTTATTTCATTCCATTTATTTTTAGCTAATGGGTTTCTTCAGGTGTCTGATGATTCTTGTTTGTCTGCTTCCTCATTCATGTTTATAGTAAGAGAATAATAAAGCAGTTGAGCCATATCTTTTTTTAGTTCTGTTTACCTCTACAGAAGGTCTTCCCCAAGTGGGCTTGTTTGACATACTCCAACATTGAATTCCACAGACTGCATGCTTCTCACTCTGAATCCTTGTTTTTGGTAGTGCTTAACCTTATTCGGTTATGACTGTTTGTCTTCCTTATAACTCTAGATTTCAAGAGCAGATGCCATACGTAACTAATTTCATTTTGTATATCCAACTTTTCTTTCATTGTGCTTCATTAATAATAAATACATGTTTGTTGAATTGAATTGTATATCATATTTAATTGTCAGGCATTTAAAATGTGTGTATGGTTGTTTTTTTTTAGAGGCGTGGAGCTATTTCCTATGACAGCTCTGACCAGACTGCATTGTACATTCGTATGCTAGGTAAGCATTTTTTATTTTGTACCAATATCAGTTAATTTTATTATCACCTACTATTATTTGAAATTGAGATATATTTAATTAGGTAGCTTTTCATCCCTGTTTACAGCAGAAATAATCTATTACTTTGAAATTCAGTCTAGAAACCAATATTGAATGTGATGTGAATAAAGTGGCATTTAAGTTTTAGGTAATTGAGAAATCTGGCGTAATAACTGGGACTCTGTCACTCGTGCCCAATTTTAAATTGCATCCTGAGTATCTATAATAATAAAGTATAATATGCGAATTAGACTGGGTGTCCTTCCAGATGACTTCAGACAAGCCGGGGCTGCGAGGGCCGAGGCAAGCTGCCATGACTGCCACCAGTGGGTGGGCTGGGCGGCCTCCTGCGAGGGAAGCCTGGGTCCTGGGTGCCAGAGGGAAGCCGGTGCCAGCAGCCGGGGGGAGGAAGGCCTACTCTTGCACGAATTTCATGCATCGGGCCTCTAGTTCTTTATAAAAAGAATCTTAGATTTGTAGAGTTGCTAAGTACTAAACAGATGTCTGTGCTAGCATAGACAAAGATGCAGCCATGAAATTCCTGACCAGAGTCCTGTCACTGGGTGTATTTTGTTCTCAGTTGGCTGGCGAGGAGAGGACCATGTGTCTTCTAATCTTAGTTCTTAAGTTTTTAATATATTGCTTAAGTCCACAAAGTAACATGAATTTTCACATATATGTCCATAATTTTCTTTCTCTCTCTCTCTTTACCAGATTTCACTCTTTACCCCCACACTCTACATTCCTTGTACTTTAATTCATACTGTTAAAAATTTACCTATTAAGATTCCAATAGGCAAATTTGCTCATCTTTTCTTAAAGGCATCTTCCATGACAACTCTCCTCATGCTCTGAATTCTTCTCTCAATTCTATGATATGAGCATTTCTTACTCTTCACCTACTTTTTGTTGTTGCTGTTTTTCCTTTTTCACTAATTCCTTTAGATACTCTTAAGCCTAAATGTTCTCCAGTGTCCTGTTTTTGCTCTTTTTCACTTTTTCCCCTCTTTAATTTAGCTTGTGTATCTTATCTGCCTCAGTTTCATTCTACTCTGGTACATATTGTCTCCCCACGAATGTTCAGCCCTTTCCTCTTCACTGTCTCCATCTCTCTCCAAACCTATTCAGGATTTTGCTCTCCTTGAAACAGCTTTTTAGACTCATATTTTTTAAAACTCTGTTGAACTTCTCCACATGGGCATATAATGGATACTTCACATTTAAAATGTCTATTAGACAAAAGATTTGTGTTCCCAAGGTTGTTCATTTTGCAGTCTTGCCATCCCAGAAAATGTAACTCCATTCTTCTGGAGTTATTCTTGACTCTTATTTCTTCTGTACTCTATGTCTGCTTTATCAGCAAATCTTCTTGGCTGGTACCTGCAAAATACAACCAGAATTCTCCCCCCCCCCCCCCCCCATGCTGTTACCATCTGTTCTCAGACATAGCAGATTCTTAACTTTAGTCGCATTGTTGTACATTAGAGCTCCAGAGCTCATCTTGCATAACTGAAGTGTTGTACCCCTTGATCAACATCTCCCCATGTCCCCTCCCTACAAGCCATAGTTATTTCTGTGTTTATTGCGCTTCTTAACTAGTTTACCTATATGACTCTATGCAACTCTAGTGTGCCCAACCAGAGTCAGTCTTTGCAGACATAAGTTAAATTGCTCTTACTCGCATGTTCAGAATTCTTTAATAGTTTTCTGTTATAGAGTAACAGCCAAAGCTAATGTCCCACGAAGGTCCAATATGATATGGCCCTACTACCTCCCACCAGTTCTCTGAAACTCACCTCACTCCAGCCATGCTGCCCTCTTTGCTTGACCTTGAACATGCCAAGCATACTCCCATCTAAGAGTATTTACTTATTATACTTGCTCGCTCTTATGCCAGGAAACCTCTTCCACCAGATACCATATGGCTCCCAGCCTCACTTCCTTCAGGTCTCTGCTTGGATGCCTCCTTTTCAGCGAGGCCTTCTCTGACCACACTAATGAGTCGCTCCTCCTCTACCTTGCTTTCATTTTCTCCATGTTACCAGCTGCCATCATCTATAGAACGAAACTATTTATTTTACTATTTGCCTCATTCCATGAAAGGATAAGCTTCATGAAGACAGGAACTTGTATTTTGCTTGCTGCTGTATTTCCTGAGTCTGAAGTGTGGTTGGGTGCACAGTAAACATTCACTACAGGGTGAAGGGATCAGCACTTGAGAGAAGTGGTTAGTCTTTGTGGGATGGACTCATGGTAGAAATGATGGCCTTACTTAGAGAAACAAAGAGTAATAGCAAGAACACAGGGAAGGGACTGGAGACTTAAAGTGTATGAACCTGGGAACTGTGGAAGTATAGTGGAGCCTGCGGAGTGAGGTTTAAATCCTCACTCACCCTTTACACTAGCTTTGTGGCATGGGCATGCTACTTCTCAAAATCTCAGTTTCCACATCTATAAAATGGGATAAAGGTCCTCTCTGTCAGAATTGGCTAGAGAATTAAATAAAATAATGCCTATAAAGCACAAAAAAAGAGTGCCTGGTCCATGGTTTGCAATGGTGCTATATGGAGAAGAATATCTGATTATCATATGGATACATGTAGAAACAGTGTGAGCTTGTAAAGAACAAAATGTAAGAACCAGCTAAAGGCCTTGGGTATACCCACTGTCAATGAGAATAGAGAGATTGATCAGATTAAACAAGGCAGAATCTTTAACATTGTACTTTTCTGTACATTCAAAAAAATTGTAGGCTGCTTGAGAATAGGTAATGTGTTTTCTATTTCTTCATATCCCCTATAACCTCTAGTTTAGTGCTAGGTATCAAGTAAACGGTTCATAAATACTTATTTCTCCGTGTGGCTTTTTAACATTTTGTGCTGAGGATTTTTTTTTAACTACTTGTGAGTAATAAGGTATTAGGTTGAATTATCATACACTTGAATCATCTTTCAGAAAGCTAACTTTAAAATATAGATTATTACAATAATTATTGTAGGAGTAAATTTAAAAAACATATCCATTTAGCCTTACAACTCAGTATTGAAAATTTATATAAAGCAGCTCTTAACTACTTATTCCATATGTATTACTAGTGGGCCAAGCACTGTTTATGACTGTCATGCACATAGGCCTTTGTTGCATATGGGAGCTTCTTCCCAGACGGCAGCCTTCTCAGCTGTGTTTCATCCTTGACCCACCAGGAGATGTGCGCGTAAGGAGTCGAGCAGGATTTGAATCAGAAAGAAGAGGTTCTCATCCGTATATTGATTTTCGTATTTTTCACGGTAAGTGTTGGCAAACACAATATTTATCTCAGACATTGAGCAAACTTCAGATCTTTATAAAATTACATAATTTTCCAAGGGAAAAAGGAATATAAGAGAAAACTGTATTATGTTTGGAATGTTTTAAAAACACTGGGTCATGGTAAATGACACTTTATTCCTAGATGATGTTAGTAAAATGTTTAGAGATAATTAGAAGTATGAAAGCTGATGTACTTTTCCTTCTTTTTAATTGAAATGTGAAATTATTTTGGTACATTTTTCTTTGAAAAAATTGTTTTTCCTTGATTTTTAAATTTTATTTTTCAATTACAGTTAACATTTAATATTATTTGTATTAGTTTCAAGTGTATAGCATAGTGGTTAGACAGTCATATACTTTACAAAGTGATACTCTCAATATTTACTCTACCTGGCACCGTACATAGTTATTACAGTGTTATTGACTATATTTCCTATGCTGTACTTTACACTCCTGTGACTGTTTTGTGGCTATCAATTTGTACTTCTTAAACCCCTCACTTTTTTCATCCAACCTCCTGACTTCCCTCCCCTCTGGCAACCATCTGTCTGTTCTCTATATTTATGAGTCTATTTCTAAAAATATATTTTCTTTAAAAAATTTTTTGCTCTGCATGTTTTGTCTTCACTACTCCAGATGTTTCTGTGCAAATGACATTTTGTAAAGGTATTGCATAATTAACAAGGTATGTTCTTTGGTTTATTTGAAAATACACATCACCTTTAAAATGTTTGGTAAAATGCATATTTTGAAACAAACATTGTGTGGGTCTGGCCCACAATGGAGAAAAGGGAAAAAACAAAACTTCTAAAACCTTTAAGTATGAAACACATTAATCCTATTTTTGGAGAAGTTCCACTTTTGGTAATGTTGGTTAAATTATTTGGATTAATACTCTAGTTAAGAATATTAGAAAGATTGGCAAAACAGAAAATGTATTTGAGTATATCAGAATGCTACTAAGGCAGACACATGAGCTCCTTATTCAGGCTGCTTTCCCCTTGGTAGCTTCTGTTGATTCTGAAAAAGGTGGGTAAGCTGAGCAGAGATTTTGGTGGACACTTAAGGGTAGAAAAACAAAAACAGGTGTTTAGAGCTCACCAACACTTGGCGATTGGTTCTGGTAAAACCTCGATGTTTAAATTAGAAACCCTGAAGTAAACCATAGAAATAAATCCCAGCTTTGAAACATATCCAGTGATTAGATTAAGATTATCTGTGGCTTTAATGCCTCTAGTCACCTGCTAGGAGTAAATATTAATCCTCTTAGTCTCAATTTACCTGTACATTTCTCATATGCAATATCAAACACTGACTTAAAAATAAAAAGGCATAATGAGACAAGACAGTGTGACCAAAGTGAAGAGGAAACAACAGACAATAGAAATATCTATATGGAATTATACACGGGCTTTAAAATAACTAATTATTGTACATATTGTTCATGGGTTCACTGAGCATTGACCCGTAAACAAGAGGTCAGCAGATCAATTCCCTGTCAAGACACATGCCTGTGTTGCCAGCTTGATCCCCAGTAAGGGGCACACAGGAGGCAGCCAATGGATGTTTCTCTCTCTCATTGATGTTTCTGTCTCTCTATCCCTCTCCTTCCTCTCTCTCTAATATCAATAAAAACATTTTTTAAAGTAACTAAATGTAATTACATTGATAAAAATAAAGAGACAGGATTGAGAACTTCATTGGAGAACTGGAAATTATAGAAGAACCAGCTGGAAATTCTGAGACTGAAAAATACCATACCTTAAATATGAACTAATTTGAGATGGTTTTAACAGCAAATATGACCAGAATGAAGAGATAATTAGTGATTGGAATATAAGCCAGAAGAAAATATTTAAAATGAAACACAATGAGGCAAAGGGTAGAAAGGCAGAAAAGATACGGAATATGTTCCAGTTACATATTGCTCTATACCTGTCAAGAATTTGTGAAGCATCTGGGATTTTACCTTCTAAGCTAACAAGTTTGCCTATTACTGCTTCATGGATGTTGGCAGAAGGCACAAAACTTCTGGGTCAGAGACAAAGGACTTTATTATTCATGACCCAGCATCATGAATATCATATTGTGTCAGTTCCTCCAGTACCCTGCCTCCCCTATATCCTACAGTGGCAACATGGAGGGGGTTATGTGAATATTTTACCAACAATGAGTCTGCATCACCTCTAAGGAATAATGAGCTTGGGGGATTTACCTTTTTATAGTAAGAATACTCTTTGTCCCAGGGAAAGATCTTACTTATCCCTTAAGGATGCTAGCTGTAAACACAGCCCTGAGAAATGGCCCAGGCAATGATTGGTCAGGGTTGGCATTCTTGGCACGTGCAATAAGAAAGAGAACTGACCCTGGGGCCTTTTTGTAGGATTACCTCTCCCAGTAGTAACAAATGACCCCAAAATGTACTGGCATAAAAACAACTTTTTTTTTATGATCATGAATCCAAGGGTTAAAAATTCAGTCTGGGTTAGGTTTGTGCTTCATAATGTCTTCATCTTCAGCTGGGGTGGTTCAAACAGCTAGAGATGGCTGTGGTGGCTCCACTAGGTCCATGTGTCTGGGGCCTTGGTCCTTCTCTACCTGCTGTCTCCTGGGGCTAGAACATCCACAATGGCTTCTGCACATTCATATCTGCTACCAGGGCTGGGATGGCTGGAATTTCTGGGGCTGGCCAGGCATTCTCTTTCTGTTAATGGCAGTCCAGAGTAGTTAGTCCTCTTGACAGTTGCCTTCCCCCAGAGAAAGCATTACAAGAGAGAGGAAGTGTAGGAGTTTCTAGTCTTTGCTGATCTGGGCCTGGACACTAGTACAACATCATGTTTTTATCTTCTTTTGATCAGCTTATCACACCACTTTTCAGATTCATGCAGAGAGGACATAGACCCTGCTTGTCAATGGAGTGTGGTTTAAAAAAGTTTCAGTCTTCTATCTCCAATCTGATACAAAATGTATTGAAAGGTGATTAGGGTCCCAGGTAAGGAAGGGGAGAAGATAGCAGAAGCAGTCTTTGGAAGGATAATGCCTGAGAAATCTCTATGGCTTGATAAAAGACATTAAGGTACAGATTCAAGAAGCATTATGAATCTCAAGTACAGAAACATTACAAGATAACCACACCTAGATGTAGCAAAGAATAACTTACAACCAAAATCAGAAAATATTCAAAAGAGAGAAAAAAAATTATTACCTTAAAAGAAGCAACTATGACATTGCCAGAAACAGGTTATTTCATTTTCAGCAGAAATCAAGAAACGAGAAGATTACTTCGAAGTGATGGGAAAAAAAATAAATAACCATAAAACTAAAATTTTATCCACAAACTCTTGAGGATAAGAGAAAAAGAGTACACTTCACCACTTATGTAAGAGTAACAGAATCTTGATACTAAAACCTGACAAGGATAAGACAAGAACAGAAAATTACAGCCATTATCACTCACAGATATAGATGAAACATCCTAGATAACATGTTATTAAATTAAGTCTGCAATTCATAGGAAGACTAATATATTTTGACTCAATTTATATTTTTCCAAAAAAGTAAGATTGTTTTAACATTAAAAAATCAGTCATTGTAATTCATCACATTAATAGAATAAAGGAGAAATGTCATGGATAGACTATATATACCACAAAAGCATTTGATAAAATTCAACAGGCACTTCTTGACAAAGTTTTGAGCAAACTAGGAATGCAGAAAAACTGATTTAATCTGAAAAGGGTTTTTTCAGGACCTACAGCCTTTCTCAAATGTCTGCTTTCACTCAACACTATGAGAGGTAACCAGGCAACTTCCTCATTTTCCTTTTCTCATTTGAATAAATTGGCTGACTAAGTAAGTGGGCAGGATTGGATTAAGAGCTCCCAAAATTCCTGCACATATTTTTCTATGTTCAATTGGCCATATACCTGGTGTCTTGAAACATAATATTTGAGTCTTAAATCTATTAGACTTGATGAAATGAATTCCATATTGACTTTTTGTCAAAACTTACCTTGTTTGCTCTAAATTTATAGGTCCCTAAATTTGTCATTCTTTTAGTTACACATTATTTTGAGCTTACTTATATAATAACTAGAGGCCCGGTGCACAAATTTGTGCATGGGTGGGGTCCCTCAGCCTGTCCGGTGATTGGGTTTGATCAGAGGGTTGGGGGGGAGGGGGAGGAGTGCCCTGCAGCGGGGAGGGGGACAAACGGAAGGTTGGCCCCAGCAACAAGCTAACCAACAGCCAATTCCGCGAGGAATCGGGCTCCTTCCTCCCTCCTGTCTGGGTCCGAAATGCGGGTGAACCAGATTCAGAGCTGTCAGGTCCCCAGCAGCAAGCTAGCCAATGGCCAATTCTGTGAGGAATCGGGCTCCCTCCTCCCTCCTGTCTGGGTCCGGGGTGGAGGTGAACCAGATTCAGGGCTGTCAGGGCCCCAGCAGCAAGGTCTGGGTCAGTACGCATCATAGCTACCAGCCAGTCATTCCGGTCTCTTAGGCTTTTATATATATAGATAGATAAGTGCTAATAGCTTCCTATATAATAAAAGCCTAATATGCTAAGTGTCCAGTCATCTGGTCGTCTATTCAACCAATTAAAGTGTAATATGCTAATGATATGCTAAGGCTGCTCAACCGCTTGCTATGACATGCACTGACCACCAGGGGGCAGACAGTCGACCAGTTGCTATGATGTGCACTGACCACCAGGGGGCAGATGCTCCGACCAGTAGGTTAACTTGCTGCTGGGGTCCAGCTAATCGGGACTGAGCGAAATAGGCCGACATGCCCTGGAGCCCTACTGTGGCCCCTCCCCAGCTGGCCAACCTCCCACGTCCCTCCCTGGCCCTGATCGTGCACTGGTGGGGTCCCTAAGCCTGGCCTGCGCCCTCTCTCAATCTGGGACCCCTCAGGGGGGCACATTGACTGTCAGGTAGTTCCATCTATAATAATAAAAGCGTAATATGCTAATTAGACCAGACATCCTTCCGGACGAAGCCGGGGCTGCAAGGGAAGCCCAGGTCCCAGGTGCTAGAGGGAAGCCAGTGCCGGCATCCGGGGGAAGGAAGGCCTACTATTGCACGAATTTCATGCATTGAGCCTCTAGTCCAGGGGTCCTCAAACTACGGCCAGCAGGCCACATGCAAATACAAATATTGTATTTGTTCCCGTTTTGTTTTTTTACTTCAAAATAAGATATGTGCAGTGTGCATAGGAATTTGTTCGTAGTTTTTTTTTAAACTATAGTCCGGCCCTCCAACGGTCTGAGGGACAGTGAACTGGCCCCCTGTTTAAAAAGTTTGAGGACCCCTGCTCTAGTCCATATAATAAAAGCCTAAGCGACCGTTACAGCAGAGCGACCAGTCACTATGATGCGTACTGACCACCAGGGTGCAGACACTCAATGTAGGAGCTGCCCCCTTGTGGTCAGTGCACTCCTACAGGGGAAGCACCGCTCAGCCAGAAGCCAGCCTCATGGCTGGTGAGTGCAGTAGCACGCCAAGCAATAAGGGGCAAACAGGCGGGCGGTAAGGAACAAGAGGTCCTGGACTGTGAGAGAGATGTCCAATTGCTGGTAGATGGAGAGCCCCCAAGGGATCCCGGACTGAGAGAGGGTGCAGGCTGGGCTGAGGGACACACACACACACACACACACACACACTGCACGAATTTTGTGCACCGGGCCTCTAGTTAAATATAAAAGAATTATTATAATTCTAGTCCACGTGTACACTAAAAAATCTGGTGTGTTGTTTTGAAAGATTCTGGCATGATTTATTAAATAGTAATGGCAGCTACTAGCCTGACAGTTACTTCTGTTCATGGAATTCACCCAAGCTCATTGACGTCATAGACTGGAAGGCCTGGTCTCTCTGCCAATGTCAAACAATACATGGAATATATTTCTTTACAGTTCTTTTTTCATTCCACACAAGTGCATTTATTTTCCATTTTCTATTTCTCCTGGCACATGGTAATGTTCCATTTCATGTAAATGTATTTTGCCCATTATCTTGAGCTTTTTATCCATTTTAGCACTTTATTCCACCCCATACTAGGGCAGCAAGAGAATTTTTCAGGATATTTACATTGTGGCCTAAAAAAATCTAAACTTTAAATTTTTTTCTTATTCATCTTTTGTCCTGTTCTCTGGCTCATAGAGATTTAATATTCTTGCTGCATCAAATTGACCAAAACTGCTTATCTTCTATCAGATTTTATACGACCCCATTTGTATTTCTCTAAGTGTAATCTGTATTAACTTAACCAAATTCAGTCTGGTTGCTGCCTGTCTGTTGCTGCCCACTATGAAAACATATAGAACTCTCCCTAAATTTTCTCTTGATCTTCATGTGTGTTTGCTTTTGGGTTGTTTCCTGCCTTCCTAACAGAGCTGTGTTAGATATGCTACTCGTTTCGTGTTTGTTTATATGATCAGAAAGAACATCTGTTTCTATGTGTATTTTGGGTTTAAAAGCTTATGCCGTGCTGATTTTATTGTCTTAGATTATTATCTCAGTCTTTAATATATAGTAATTCTCACACAAGGGTACATCCTATTCTATTCTATTCAGAAACTTTTACAGCTTCTCACTTTGAGCATAAAACTCGTTGCTTGGCATTTCCCTTTGCCTTGACTTTCTTTCTTACAGTGTTTTCTTATCTTTCCTGCTGTACTGCCTGGTCCTTGCTTCCCTATTTCCAAGTATATTAAGTGGCTTGTCTATCATTTGTAATTTAGTCTCCCCTTCAAATGTGGGCATGCCAGCCTCTTATAGCTGTGGCATTGTAGACTACGGTCATATTTTAAAATTTTAGTTTGTTCCCAGTCACTCATTTGTCTTGAAATCACATCTGGTTGTTTTCAAAAACAACATTTCTGAGAAAGTTTGTGGAGATGTAACAGGAAGCAATCATCTACGTCCTCTTCCTCTGCCTTTTCACCACAAGTGTTCCTACCTCCTTCCCGTAACACTTTCCTCGCCAAGCGGTGCTTGTAGAGACGAGACGAGCACTGCTGTATCGAATGGAACTAAGAAACAGAGCATTGTGCCCCGTGTGTGTTGTTTTAAAAACTTACCTAGTTTCCAGGTGACTGTGAGGTGCTTGTATCGAAAATCACCGATTTTTTATCTCTGGATATCTTCTTTAACTTCCTAGCACAAATTAGAAAAGGATATGGACTGTACCTTAATTGTAATACAATTTAATGGCAGTTTAATCCTATTTTGGAGAATTGGGGAAATTGGAGATTTAACTTTAGGCTTTATTTTGTATGTTACCCATTAAGGCCTTGTGTACTTGCTTTTTCTCCTTTCTTTCTCAGCTCACTAATAAGGGGCTGTGTTCAATACCTGAGTTTAAGCATAAGAGGGACCCAACATAAAGCATAACCCATAACTGAAGAGTGGAAATGCCCAATCCATACCATAATAAGACTAATCTTTTTAAAGGATTTTATATTTTGAAGAAAAAAATGTTTTATATTGACTGTTTTATCAAATCCTGTCAAAATGAACATTGAATCCTGCAAACTAAGGTTATTAGAATTGCTTAAGGGAGCGAATATTGGTTACAGGGTTTATTCTCATGTTAACATTGATTTAATTTTAGATTGTGAATAAGTCATTTCTTTGATTTGTAATAAAGCTTGGATTGTCTATATATTCATTTTAAAGAAATAAGATTATGCATATTTGAAATCTTCAAATGTGTACATTTATTTCTGTAGTATGTAAAATATGCAGTGGTCTTTGGGTTGGAATTATGCTGTCATGAAGAATAAAAATGGTTTTGTTAAATAGTGTGAAGTTATATGTTTAAAAATATTTGAACCTGAAATTAATATGTCAGTTATACGTCAATAAAAATATTTGATATCTATAATAACTATAGCATTAAAGTTAAGTGTTTATTTTTTGACCCCAAAGACATATTACATATATTATCTCATTTAATTTTTGCAACAGTCCTGTGAGGCTTATAGTGAGGACACTGAGGATCAGAAACTTTAAATAAGTTTCCCAGTGTCACATCACAAGTAAAAATGGCAGAGCTGGGATTCAAACTCAGGTGTGTGACTCCAAAGCTCATGTCTGTATCCACTCTGCTGGGCTGCCTGTCCATTTCAGCATGTGCTACTCGAGTGCAAGCCATTGCTCCAAGCACCTAGCTTCCCTCACCCCCACCCCCACCCACTCGCACATGCTAAGTGTGAAAACTCGCCCTAGCCGGTTTGGCTCAGTGGATAGAGCGTTAGCCTGCGAACTCAAGGGTCCCAGGTTCGATTCCGGTCAGGGGCATGTACCTTGGTTGTGAGCACATCCCCAGTAGGGAGTGTGCAGGAGGCAGCTGATCAATGTTTCTCTCTCATCGATGTTTCTAACGCTCTATCCCTCTCCCTTCCTCTCTGTAAAAAATCAATAAAATATATTTAAAAATAAATAAATAAATAAATGTGAAAACTCTTCTAAGAAAACTTATCTCATAGGTGGAGGTGAATGTACTTACTCCGTATTAACAATAGGCTTTCAGATATGGCTCCTGTTCTTTTTGAGGAAAATTAAAGGGAAAGTTAGAATATAGAAGGTCTTCAATTTTTTTTTATTCAATTATTATTCATCATGACCTTGCCCTAGACTAGAGTTAAAACCTTAACAGCACTGAATTTTTAAAAAACATTTTAAACAATCTCCAAGGGTAATTCATGATTATATGCATCTAAATGATTTTTATGGCTTTAAGGTGGCAGATACAGTGACTCTGTGGCTCCCTCTTGTGGACCATTAAAGCAAGTAGTAGTAGAGTCTCAAGAACCAAAGGTTTTTCTTATTAAAACCCTCTTTTGTCTAGTAAGTAAATATCAGTGTCATTTCCTGCCGTGCCATTTGGGTGGTAGAGAAAAGAGCCTCTGGGAGAGAGTTGGGAGGAATACTGCCAAGATGTGTTGATTCCCCAGCCCTTATGTTTCCTTAACCTGTATATCTTGTCCACACTCTAACATGAGGGAAAAGCAAGAGAGAAGTATTGCTTCTGACTGTGTCTGCTAGCCCACATTTCATTTCTTTCTTATGTATGTATGTATGTATGTATGGGTGGGTGGAAGTAATTCCCATGATCATTAAGTAACACCGCTCATTAAGTATTGGTAGAGGCTGCAGCTGATGAGTTTGTTCACGGTCACATAGGGAGGTAATGTGATATTTTAGACGAGAACCACCAGAGCCAACAGCTCTTTAAAAGTAACTTGATTAATTCACGGAGCCTGTTGGGTTTCTAAGCTGGATTGGAATGTGGGTAACCATGCAAACTAGAACAAGCCTGGGACTTAAATAGTCCTAGCCTGGCAAAAGCTGGACTCTAGGCAACGTTTATCTACTGGTGTATTATGCTATGAAATAAATAATGGCGCATCGCATGTTACAGCATGAGCTCATGAGAATATTGGTAATAGGGTCAGATTTTGTGTATTATGGTCAGAGGGTGAGGTTTTTAGTAATTAAATGAAAGCACTAATTAATGGTATAGTTACCATTTTCTGTTCCCAGTTCCCTCTTTTATATATTCCTAATTACTCAACTTGATACTTTCTCTATAGTGGCCTCTACTTGCTTGTTTCAATATAAGAATTTTATTTTTAATCATCATAAGGAGTGTGTGTGTATGTGTGGAGAGGGGAAGAATTTGGGGCAGGAAAGACCAAACCTGAAGAAACAAAATTTCCATCTTAAATGAACTTATCACACTTCATCCTTGATTTATAGTTGATTCTTTCCTTAGATGATATTTTGGAAGCTCATCTAGAACAGTTCTCTCTAAGTTTCTTTTACAAAACTTAGTCTCCAGTTTGGCATTGTGTTTTAGCAGTCATTGACATATGCTCCTATGTGCTTGTTCTGCTGAGGGTTTATTTTAAGGAAATCAATCAGAATGTGCTCAAAGATTTAGTTATAAGAATGTCTATTTCAGAATTGTTTGTAAGAAGACTGAAGGTTAGAAACAGCCTAACAGCAAGAATTATGTAGCCCTAACTGGTTTGGCTCAGTGGATAGAGTGTCGGACTGCAGACTGAAGGGTCCCAGGTTCGATTCTGGTCAGGGGCATGTACCTTGGTTGCGAGCACATCCCCAGTAGGGAGTGTGCAGGAGGCAGCTGAATTGATGTTTCTCTCACATCGATGTTTCTAACTCTCTATCCCTCTCTCTCCCTTCCTCTCTGTAAAAAATCAATAAAGTATTAAAAAAACAAACAAACAAGAATTATGTAAAGGAGACCCACCCTAAAGTACAAAGTTAACTATTTTATGTGCCACACTTGGCCTATGATCTGGGCTGAGGGGAAAGGCAGGTGCAGTCCCCCTGGGCCCCAGTTAGAGAAATATCAGAGGCATGTTTGTAAGAAGCAGTCTGTCCCTTTGGCAGAGAAGACAGCCCTTCAGGTAGTGAAGCTTGGAGGACATCTCTGCTCTCCTAAGACTTGACTTTCATTTGCGTTTAGAACTTGGTGTAAAGGGTGAGTTCAGGAAAATTCAGCCCATTCAATAATGACTCTTTAAAATGAAGAAACTGGCACAGCAGATAGATAATTAAGCAAAACGGTGCAAGAGAGCAGCAAAACTTAACAGTGATTAAAAAGCACTTCACAGAAAAAGGTTGCCATCAAACTGATGACCATTGTGACCAAATTTTCTACCGCTCACTTAACTAAAGGAAGCAATAACTTCGTTGTAATGAACAACTTCAAGAATTCAGAGAAAAAGATAATAAGACAACAAAAATAATTGAAACATGTACATTCAGAATCAGGAAATAAAAGGAGCAATTGTTTCAATAAAGCTCAGATATGAGGGTATTTGGTAGGCATACCAGGTGAAATAAGCACTAAATAAGATAATGAGCAGAGCAGATAGAAACGGGAAAACAAAAGGAACAAATCGTTTTAAAAGATGTGGAGAGAACACCCATGAGATAGCAGACAGGCAAAGGTGGTTCAAGATAACAGTTTAGAGTCTCTGAATAATAAGCTAAAATAGTGGAACTAAATAAATGTTTAGAGATATAATTCAAGAAAACTTTTTAGAAATAACACTTAAATTTGCACGTTGAAAAAGCACACTGTGTACCGTGGGATAATGACCAAGAATAGTTAACGTGAGGTCTAGCCTAGCAAAGTCATTGGACTTGAAAGATACAGAGAGATGCTGTGGGTGGCCATGCAAAAAGACCAAGTCACTTATGAGGGGAATGTAATGGGCCTGCCTCTGATTTTGCATCTCAATACAAGAAGACAATGAACCAATACCTTCAAATAAACTCAAAGGAGAAAAATGAGAACCATGAATTTTATATTGAATATTTATATTCAGTCTGTTCTTCCAGTACGAAGGCTACCAAGAAAAGCTTTGAGCATTCAAGAATATATTGTTTATGAGATATGTTGTTTTCATGAGCCCTTCTTGAAGAAACTACTAAAGGATGAACTTAACCAAACAAAAGATAACTGGGGAAGCCATGGCAAAAGGATTTGAATATTGAATGTATTTAGTTCTAGAGCTGAACCTAAAATTAAAGTGGGCTTTAGAGTGGAAGAAAACAAAAGTGCTCTGATAACTAACAAACATTGGAAGAGGAAGAGGGAAAGAAGGTGATAAGGTGATTTCCTCACATTAAAGAATGATATCTAAAGCTGTTAAACAAGTAGTAGAACTGTACGCTTATTTAACAAAATGAAGGTATTTTTGCAAATTGTAATGTTGTACCAGTGCCCTTCAGTAGAGGACTGGTTGATTAGATTATGGTTCATTCATTTGATGGAATACTTTATAGTCTTAAAAAAAAAGAAGAAGGCATTCCGGGAAATAGCTTCAAGATAAATTAAAAAGCAAGGCGCAGAATAGGTTGTATACTATGCTATCATTTATGTAAAAGTAGTAGAAAAATCCTATATAATAAAGAGCTAATATGCAAATGGTCATCACGCCCTCGTGCCCTCGTGCCAGGGCCGGGGGACCTGAGACCACACACCCCTACACCTGGCGGGGCTTGACGGGGTGGGGCTGGCCAGGTCTGTGTCTCGAGCGATTTCGAGGTGCTTGCGGATGGGCAGGGACTTAACTCTGGGTCCCACCGTGCGCCTCAGACTCTGACAGGAGGGAGATTTTCATATACATTTTACTAATTTTCTTTCCTCTCTGACACTTCTATTATAGAGAAAGGGCAAATAGCAATACTAAAATATTTCCTCTAATTAATTTCCTTTTAATGTGCATGAATTTCATGCTCTGGGCCACTAGTATTATATAATGATGTTTCCATATGTTTGATCAAAAAACTCAGGATACACAAGAAGCTTTGGGGAAAAAAAAAAGATTATCATTTTACAGAAGGGCTTACAGTCAGTTGGATGGGGGACCTGATAAGAGAGGTTTTTTACTGTGTTCTTTTCTTCCTCCCTCTTCCTTTCTTGCTTATTTTTTGAAACATGTGGATTATATGTTCAAAAATTAGATTGGTGAAAAAAATCAAATATGCCTCTCTCCCCCCTGGGTTCCGGCCCTGTGTTAAGCCTTAGGCGGTACTTTGTGGTAGTGTTAATTGCCAGGTCCCATGGGACTTTGGGTTCTTTGCAGAACGTGATATTTTCAGGGACAGGCTCCCCAGGCCTCAGGTGAAGAAAACACTTCCCTGGATGATTTGCCGTTTCACCTGGACAGTTCTCTGCCCTTCCTTAGATTGTCTCTGAAGTAACCGCTTATTGTTTGGGTGCTTCTATCATTAAGTGAACGTCTGTTTATCCTGTGGTGTAGGCTGTTTTTTGAGTTATTCTTGCTGAAAGGCATTAGGCTCCTGTGATGAGAGAGCACTTCCCTTAAGTTAATGTCTGATATTCATTCTCAACTTAATATGGTCAAAACAGAACTCTTGATAATTAGTGCCAACCTCAGGGTTCTGTGAAATAGGAAAAGGACATGAGTTATGGTTAGTTTTTTTCAGTTAAGGAAAATGAAACATCTGGAAGTTGTGACTTGTCAGAAGTCACCCCGAAAATAGGAGTAAGGCAGGGGGAGGATACAACTATGATCTTGTGGGAAGAGTCCCAACTTCCAGACAATGCCAGCTGTCTTCACCTCGGACGTGTGAATCCTGCCATGTTGCTACGGGGACTTAGCATGGTGTGTTGAGTGGTTGGGGTTTACCCCTCAAATGAGGCTCATTCATTGTTTTGGATCTTATGCAATTGTCCTCTCAAAGAGATTCTCAAATTTACTTGAAGATGTATTAGTTTGGACCAATCATTTGAAAGCAGTGATTCTACTGTTAGTGTATATCTGCGTGTGCACATGATGTGATAAATTGCTAATGATAAAATTGTTATCTTTTGTGTGTAAGATAAATTGAAGGGATGCTCATGACCTTGAACTCTTATAGGTTACTTTTCCATAATGAATAGAATACGTGTCTTCTGCAACATTTTGTAAAACTGTGAAGTACCTTATAAGTCAGGGATGATGGTGCTGGTATTGTATGAATTAGATCTAGTCTGCTCCCCACATACTCATTTCCTTCCTCTCTGACCCTTCCAGGTAGGGTCACATTAAAGACGTGCATTTCATACATCATCTTTTTCCTCTCTGCTTCTTTTTTTGCACATACTGTCATCTAAATAAGGACAATTTTGAATGATGGTGTACATAGGATTTTTATAATAAACAGTTAACAAACAATACTTTTTAAGATTTAAAAAACGTATGAGTACTACTGTGGACACAGTCGTTTTAAACAGACAGATCTGTATTTTAAAATCCAGTTGTCATCCTGAATTGGCTGTGTGACCTTGGGCAGATTACTCAATCTCTCTCAGAGTGTGGGGAGCTGATATAGGGTTAAGCCTCAGACTGACCTGTGAGCAAAGCCACAAACAATTCCCAGCTTAGAGGGCACAGTCCTCTTAGCATAATTAGGCTTGACCTTATAACGCTCCCTAGATCTTACTTGGGAAGCTAATGGGCGAGGGAAGTGCAACAAGAACAAAAACAAGTGAAACTCACAAGAACAGTGTGAACAAGTGAAACTCACAAGAACTGTGTAACTATGGAAACCACTACCTTGTTTACCGCTCACGATAAAATAAAGGCTCAGCTTGCCTTGCGATCTTTCTCTGTGGCCTCAGCCAGGCACAGGAAGATCCACGGAGACTAAAGAGAGCTAGAGAGTTCTGAACACTGTCTCCGTGTAAAACATTCTTTGCCGACTCCGTCCACACCTTTGGGAACCCCTGGACCGCTGGGGCTGGCCCCCAGCATCAGAGTTAGTGTTCTCGTGTGTAAAGTGGAAGATAGTAATATTTTGAGATTATTGAGAGCTAAATGAGATACTGGTTGTGAAGCCCCTGGATCATTGCTTTCACTGAACTTGTCTGCCCCCATTTCCTCAAAGGTGCTACTTCTAGTTCAAACATAATCACTTGATAGTAATAGTTTTACGTTTTGGTTCCAGTCCTTTTAATATGTTACATTGTTAAAGACCAAGATTTAACTCTACTACTGTTCTAGGTTCTTTGGATTTTAAACTCACTGGAATAAAAAATAAGGGAAATGAACCACAGAACAGTGTGCATTATTTAATTCTGGCTTATGTGAGTGGACGGAATGTTTCAAACACAGTATGCATTTATTCCACACTTATTCAATGTATTTCACCTATACCTACTTGGCACTATTATGTAGCTTTGGAATACAGAGATGAAAAAAATAGTTTGTGCCTGTATTGGAGGTCGTGGTTTGTCAAAGGAGACAGGTCAGTGAGCAGTTACAATACGAGATGAAGAGTGTCTGACAGGTGTGTGCGCACAGGAACCTTGGAGATCCCAGAGGAGGTGCTTCCCCTCGCTCTCAGGAGGGAGTGCGTGTGGAGGTGGGAGTTCAGGTGTGCTTCCCAGGGAAGGTGATGCCCGAGTCACATCTGGAGCAAGCCAGACCTGGGCCCTGGCCCCTTTTCTTCCAGGCTAAGAGATGGAGTTCATTTTAATATAATTGGGAGCCAGTGAATACTTTTATTTAGAGCAACATGAACAGATTTGGAGCTTAGGATAATACCTAGAAGCATAACTGTAAGTAGTGACATCAGCATCGATTTTATCATCATCTACATTGCCACTGTTTATTTAGTACTGCCTGTAGGTGACTTGTGTACACGTTATCTCATTTAATCCAGCACCCTCTGAGTTCGATATTATCGCCATATTTTGTAGAAAAGAAAACGCGGGGTGGGGGTTGGGGGGGGAAGGACACATTTGTAATACCCTTTGTAATACTTTTAGCAATAAAAATAAAAAACAAATAAAAAATAAAAAAAAGAAAGAAAACGCAGGGTAATAGAGGAGTTAGTGACTGGACCCACAAGAAGAGGATATATTTGATTACCTGATTTTCCACCTGGTGATTCTAAGTTCATGGAAGTTAAGATGAGAGATTATGATTTGCTTATCCTTACTCTTCATTTTCATGTGTTTTATATTGTGAACATTTCACTCAATTTAGAATTTAAAAATAACATATATTCCCTACAAGATCACTTTTAGGCCTTGACTGGGTAGCTCAGTTGGTTCGAGTGTTGTCCCGATAAGCCAAGGTTGTGAATCTGATCGCTGGTCAGGGCACATACAAGAATCAACCGATGAATGCATCAATAAGTGGGACAACAAATCCATCTCTCCTCTCTCTCTCTCTCTCTCTCTCTCTCTCTCTCTCTCTCATCAGTAAAGTTTTTTTAATGTAAAAGAAAATAGAGGTTTTAACACAAGTCTGTTATGGTTACTCAAAGTTTGGTTTATTCTAAAATGGCTGCTAGACTCACTAACAGAGAACATGTCAGTCTCCAGCATGGAACCACGTTTTTTCTGGGTTTTCATCTTACAGAATTTTTATCCCTACGTTTTAGAACTCTCTCTCACAGGATGTAAACTGCTTTATTCTCCATTCCATTTCCTTTTCCTCTGAATAAAATTACCTCAAGGAAATATTTAAAATGATACCTCCTTGGGATTTAAGATGTTTTAATTGCTAAAGTCTCTGATATATCTTGGGACCTGGCTTCTTAGTATGAAGCATAGTTTCAAACTAGGTTTTGTGTTTCTGTTCCATGTGTATTTAGTATATTGAGGCAATAGAGTGAGAAATGATAATTCTTGGAAGTTTAAAAAAAAAGCTGATTATTAGTGGAGCCTCACTCCTCATTATTAACTTTCTAAATGCTGTCAAAATTGGCCATTTACCCCTTCATTTTTAGTTCTTTAATAGGAATACAAGTAAAGTACCTCTTCTCTCCTAGAAGTGTGGCATAATGGCTAACATTTCAAATCTTTATTTGTATATAGCTAGAAAAGAGGTATTACAAGATAGTACATGCACAGTTTTGACTTGCTGTACTCACCTTTTACTTCTTTTATTTCAGCTCAATCTGAAATTGAAGTTTCAGTGTCTGCAAGGAATATCAGAAGGTTACTAAGTTTCCAGCGGTATCTTAGATCATCACGCTTTTTTCGTGGTACTACTGTTTCAAACTCTCTAAACATTTTAGATGATGATTATAATGGACAAGCCAAGGTATGTATAGCTTTTTCAAGAAACATTACCCTTTTGATAAGTTTAATGAAGCCTTCTTTTCTCATCTGATACTGATTTATAGAGCCTTTTTTTGTATGTGAAAATCAGTTGAGCCCATTTTTCAGGTTTTTCCTTTAGAGCAGTTGTTCGTTCATTTTATGATTAGGTATTACAGAGCAAGGGAAATTTCTAAACTAAACAAGTGAAAATGCTTTTTATTTATTATAACATTAACAAGTAGAGCAGTAGAACATTAAACTATAAGATCACAATATTCTTATTGCTGGGAAGAATGTTATGCATTATCTGACCTAATTTCTGTATTCAATAGATAAGTGAACTATGGCCTATGGAGCAAAAGGAACTTATTTGAGCTCTGATTAGAGGTAAATCAGCACAGAAAGTTAGTCTCGTGACTTTCAGTCAAATGATTTTCATACATAGTCGCTTGAATCAGTGGATTATTTTGAGGACTTAGATGTTTCTTAATTAAACCCAGTGATTTTGAGCATTATTTTTTGTACATGTTTTAAAAGAAATGTCTTAATGAAGGTGGAAGTTAGATGAACCTTTTTTTTAACAAATGAGGATTTTTAATCTTATGTTTCTATATTTGTAGAGTTTATATATATACACACACACACAAGATTTTGTAAGTTTGTGTAGATAGGGCTGGAGTACCTTTATGATAACATTAAAGTGAAAAAACTTCTCTCTTTGATAAAAGAAATCAGTGGAAAGTGTTCATGCTTTGTTTAAACTTTAAAAAGTTCACAAGGTCGTCTTTTTGGAATGAGAATGTTGATTTGTGTATGATTAGTTGTTGGTACTATTATAATCTCTACTAGTGGTGTCTTAGTATTGCTTATGTTGATCTATTTATAAATGTATACAACAATGAACTTTTGGAAACAAAATTTTTTTCTTAAAAATAAAGTTTGCAGAACTTTCATGTTACAAATATATCGTGTAAAAATAGAATCTACTTGGTTTTTAAAGTCATTGTGGTATTTATTTGTTTGGCTGAAAACTAATGTAGTAAATGCTATTGTTTTATAAGGATATTTAAAGAATATAAATACCCATAATTGGGAGTGTTTTCTAAAAAAACGAATAAAAATTTAAGCATAGCATAGTATAGATGTCAGGTGCCCAGGTTCCAGAATCAGGCCACCTGATTTAAGACCCCAGCTCTATGAACAAGTTAGTTACTTTTTGCTTGTTTCCCCATCTATAAATGAGGATTGAGAACAGTGCCTACTCGATAGTGTTGGTGTGAATAGTAAGAGTATAAAGTACTTTAACAATACCTGGAATAGAGTAAGTACTCAGTTATTATAATTTAGTTTTACTAAACTTTTAAAATCTAGTTTCTAGACCATGCAACATATGAACCATACTTCTGTGATGTAAGTTATGGTAGAATTTTTAAAAGTGTGTAGCAGAATAGAATAAGTTTTAAAAATCACTAACCTTACTTATACATTTATTCATTGGAAAACAATAATATTTGTTTTTTCAAATTGAGTTTATCTCTTTATACATTTTTTTGGAACCAGTTGGAAAGGTAATGATTAAAAGGATAATGATACATAGCATTTCTTAGAGTAAATCAATCACTTTCCATTTTCATTAACTTTTCTATGAACCATCTACTAAAGATAGTGTTATTGAAATTAAATTACAGTAGGAATGTTTGGTTTTCATTTCAGTGTATGCTGGGAAAAGTTGGAAATTGGAATTTTGATATCTTTCTATTTGATAGACTAACAAATGGTAAGTGAAGAATTCGACTTACTCGAATCACTGTGTTCTCTGGCTGCTGTGTTGCTGGTACAGCCTCTGGCGGGTCGTTGCTTCCTCTGACTTAGGAGCCTCTGCTGGCGGGGGGCGGGGGGGGGGGGGTCATTTTGTCTCTTCTGTATGACTGATTGATAAGCCTAGAGCCAGTCTCGTACATTGAGTTTTTGATTATTACTCTTAGCAGTAATCAAAAAGCCAACCACCATCACTTGGCCATCCCTCCTTAGGCTGCTGTTACTAATAACCCCCATGAATGTTATCTCGTGTTCTTGAATTTTCTTTTGGGTTGTGGCCATTTACAAGGACACCTTATGACCTGTGTTCCAGCTTGGATAGTACGGCTGTGGGTAGATGCCGGCCTTCCGAGAGACATCCTTCCCTCTAGGTCTGTGGCCCTAGGAAAGACCGGGTGCTGCGCTCCCCTCCTTGGCCGGCTGGGGAAGAGCTGCAGCTTCCTAGGGGGCGTGTCAGAATCTGCAGTGTGTGTGGTTTAAAAAAACAGGTGATTCTGCTCTGTTCATACCCCCCCCCCCCATTTTGTTGTTGGGGGGAGGTTCACGTTTCCTTATTCTCTTTGGGGATCAGTTTTACTTAGGGAAAATTTTTGGCATAAAAAAATGGGTGCTACATGCAGTTCAACTAGACTTTGTCCCTTATGTCTGTCTTTAATACATACATACATACATGCATACATACATACATCAGCGTGGAGAGCACACTGAGGAGGCCAGTCCTGGCTGCTCAGAAGGAAATGATGTGCTCTGAAAGCACCCTCCTTTTTTATTTCCCTTTGGAAGGAAGCTCCTTTCGTAAGGAAGCCAAATATGGGAAAAGGACAAGCAAATACAGCTTTTTTCATCTTGAGGGGCAGTGGTCTAGCTTTTTAGGATGCAACATCGTTCCCTCTGAGTGAAAATACCTTTGTGTTCACTGTTTGTCCAGTGACTAATGATAGGAAATAGGCAAAATGGTAAACAGTGAAGTTTGCCTCGTCTGCAAAGCCTCCCTCCGCCGCCCTTTTGTTTTGCCTCCTTTCTGTTTCTCTCCCACCTCTCCTTGGCCCTTTGGTGACCAAGTGTGGTGTCCCTCTCCCTGGCCCCCGGTGGGCTGCCCACACAGGAAAGGCTCACATCCTTTGCACAGCAGCCCTCCCTTCCAGCCTCTGTGAAAATACAGATAGTGAGGTGACAGGTGTCAGCTTCTAGGTCCGGAGAACGCCCTTTCCTAACTCAGCACGAGTCTTACTTATCTCAGGATAATATGGAAAACAGTGCACACTTAAGACCTTTACGGTTTAGCCTTATAAAACTCTGTATGTCTAACAGTTGAGAGCCTATGATTAGTCACTGGACATTTGTCACTCATTGAAATGTCTCTAAATTGCGTTTTTTCACAGTGCTAGTCGGGGCTTGGTGATGAACAAGTGTAAGGTGGCAGAAGTGCAAGCCCACGGGGCCACATTAGCCAGTTAGCACTGTGCTCTGTGTAATCTCCTCAATCCTTTTGTGGAGAAGAGGGCTGAATGGTTTCTTCTTAGGGTTGATTGTTAGGGTTTAGTAGAAGCCGCCCATGGTTAGCTACCCACCTATGATTTTACAGGTGGTGATATATATGTGTATATGTATTCATTCATTCCATAAACTACAGCTACCCAAATGTTACAGGAATTCTATACGTGAAGAGAGATACTTGGGAAACAAATCAGAGGAAATTCCTTTACTTGCATTGCTTAATTAGCACTGCTTTCCTTTCAAAACTGCTTATCCTGACATGAATTCTGGATGTATAGTTTTCCCTTCCTGCGTTTGATCCCATGCTTCCTGTATTTCTTACTCTGGTAATTTCCAAATGCTGTTGTAAGGAAGGCAGGGAGAAGGCAAGCTCAGTGATTCGCCAAGACACATGGCCGCAGCCTGTCCGTGGCAGGAGGAAAGCAGTTATTGCTGGTCAGATACATCTGACGTTCCTTCCACGGGAGTGAGTGTGAGGTGATAGGAGATGACAAGATATGCCTGTCACCCCTGAAGGCTACCTGGCGCGTGAGGACCCTGGTCACCAGGCCTGTGTCCTGGAGGTAGCCTAACCCTGTTGGCTCCCATCTGAGTCACATTCTGAAAGCTGTCAGGGCCACTGTACCTTTGGCAGTTCTGTCCTTTGATATATTTTTATGAGGGTAGTTTTTTTAGCAGTACAGTTTTTTCCAACCTTTTTTGTTTCCATTTTCATATAAGTCCTTTTGTGCCTGTTCCTTGTTTAACACATCGCTTGTTTTGAAATGTTTCATTGACTTGTGTTCTTATCCACTGGTATTAAATAGTCCATTAGTGTCTTATAAACTGAAAATGGGGGAAAAATGCTACATGCAGCTTTTCCATTCAATGTGGGTGGCCTGCTCTAATGTGGATGGCATGCTCTGACCTGACTGATTCTTGTCAGATTCCTGGGAAGTTCTTGGTGCGAGACGTTACATGTGTTGCTCTCTGCAGTGTGTTCAGATTGCAGATGAGGGTATTTTACCAATAGATTTCAGCTTTCCTGAAACCTACTCTAGACCAGTGATGGCGAACCTTTTGAGCTCGGCGTGTCAGCATTTTGAAAAACCCTAACTTAACTCTGGTGCCGTGTCACATGTAGAAATTTTTTGATATTTGCAACCATAGTAAAACAAAGACTTACATTTTTGATATTTATTTTATATATTTAAATGCCATTTAACAAAGAAAAATCAACCAAAAAAATGAGTTCGCGTGTCACCTCTGACAAGCGTGTCATAGGTTGGCCATCACTGCTCTAGACCCTAGAAATTGGTCATTTGTTTCATTAGGTTAGGAAAACGATTTTGGGAGAACCCTATCAAAACCTAAATATACAGACTGTATATACATTTTTTATATTGAGGTTATAATTGACATATAACATGTTACCTTTAGGTGCACAGTGTAATAATATGAGATATATATGTGTGTGTGTGTGTGTGTATATATATATATATATATATATGTCTCAAAATAATCACAGTAAATCTAGTAAACATCTGTCACCACATTGTTACAATTTTTTTTCTTGTGACAAGAACTTTTAAGATCTATTCTCTTAGCAACTTTCAAATGTGCAGTACAGAATCATTAACTATAGTTACCACGCTGTGTATTACATCCCAAGACTTACTTATATTTTATTTTACAATTGGAAATTTTTACCTTTTGACCCTTTCCCCCATTTTGTCCACCCCCAGCCCTGCCTCTGACATGCACAATCTGTTCTATCTGTGCGCTCAGCTTTTGGTTTTGGTTTGAGATTCCATGTATAAGTGGGGTTATACCGCATTTGTCTTTCTCTGACTTATTTCACTTAGCATGCTCTCAAAGTCCATCCATGTTGTTGCAAATGGCAAAATTTTGTTTATTTACTTGAGGCCCAGTGCTCTGGTGGGGTCCCTCGGCCTGGCCTGCGGGGATCAGGCCGAAACTGGCTCTCTGATATCCCCTGAGGGGTTCCTGATTGTAAGAGGGCGCAAGCCAGGCTGAGGGACCCCACCGGTGCATAATCAGGGCCAGGGAGGGCTGCGGGAGGGCTCCAGGGTGTGTCCAGCCCATCTCCCCCAGTCCCAATTGGCTGGACCCCAGCAGCAAGCTAACCTACCAGTTGGAGCATCTGCCCCCGGTGGTCAGTGTGTGTCATAGCAACTGGTCGAACAGTCAGAGGGACAATTAGCATATTAGGCTTTTATATATATTGATTGATTGAATTTATTGGGGGGCATCTACACTAATAAAAGAGAAACATGGTAATTAGCGTACGACCGCTACCCTTTTCATTGGCTAATCAGTGAGTATATACAAAGTAACTGTCAGCCAAGATGGCGGCCAGCAGCCAGGCAGCTGATGTGAACAGGGAGGCTTGCTTCCTTCAGTGACGGAGGACTCCAACGTTCCCCCGCCGGCCTCTGAGCTTCAGTTGGAAACATAGTAACATTTATAGAAGATAAACAAAAGCCCAGAAAGCTCCTGCCAGTCAGCCGGGATCTCAGAGCTGGAGTCGCAACATTGTTTCGAATACAGAAAACAAAGGCCAGAAACCTGCTTTCAGCTGAGCCTCAGAGAGAAAGCCGGCTCTCAGCTCCAGTGACAGCCATAGAAGGTAAATAAATGCCAGAATAAAAAAAAAAAAAAGAAAAAAAGGAGAGGTTTGGAGCTCCAGTCGCCCGCCAGCCTGAAAACAGCCCTTAGCCCCTCAGCCAGACTGGCCAGGCACCCCAGTGGGGACCCCCACCCTGAAACAACAAGATGGCGGCTAATTTGCATATTGAAGGCAGGCGGCAGCAGGCAAGGCTGTCCGCGGTCTGGGACCCGGATCTGTGACCCTGCCGGGCGGGATCAGCGGAGCCTCGAGGCTTCTCGGCACCGGGATCAGCGTGACAGGGGGCAGCGCCCAAACCCCCCCTCACGGGCCCTGCTCTATGTGAGACGGGGTAGAGCCATACCTCCCCATTGGCCCTGCCCTGAGTGTGACAGTGGCAGCGCCCCAACCTCCTGATCGGCCCTGCTCTGTGTGTGACAGGGTGTGGCGCCCCAACTCCCCCCCCCCCTCGGACCCTGCTCTGTGTGTGACAGGGGGCGGTGCCCCAACTCCCCTATTGGCCCTACTCTGTGCGTGACAGGGGGGAGCTCCTCAACCCCCTGATAGGCCCTGCTCTGTGTGTGACAGGGGGCAGCGCCCCAACCTCCCCATCGACCCTGCCTTGAGTGTGACGGGGCAGCGCCCCAACCCCCCAATCGACCCTGCTCTGAGCCTGACCAGGGGCTGCACCTAGGGATTTGGCCTGCCCTCTGCCACCCAGGAGCAGGCCTAAGCCAGCAGGTCGTTATCTCCTGAGGGGTCCCAGACTGCGAGAGGGCACAGGCCGGGCTGAGGGACCCCCTCCCCCCCCCCCCAGTGCACAAATTTTTGTGCACCGGGCCTCTAGTTGGTTAATAAAATTATATAGGTTTCAGGTGTACAATTTTATAACACAGCATCTGTGTATTTTATTGTGTGTTCACCACCCCAAGTGAAGTCTCCTCCCATCACATTTATCCCCCCTTTATCCTCTTCTACTTCCCTCCACCCCCCTTGCCCTCTGGTAATCACCATACAATGTTCTCTGTGTCTGTGAGGTTGTTTTGGGGGTGTTTTGTTTTGTTTTTGCTTAATTCCTTCACCTTTTTCACCCAACCCCTCTCCCCTCTGACAGCTATCTGTCTGTCCTCTGTTTCTGTGAGCGTTTCTATTTTGTTTTTTAGTTTATTTTGTTCATTAGATTCCACATATGAGTGAAATCATATGGTACTTGTCTTTGACTGGCTTATTTCACTTAGCATAATACTCTCCAGGTCCATCCATGCTATCACAAAAGGTAAGATTTTCTTTTTTTTAACAACCAAGTAGTATTTCATTTTATTAATGTACCACAGCTCTTTTATCTACTCATCTACTGATGGGTAGTAAGGCTGCTTCCAAATCTTGGCTATTGTAAATACACAGCAGTGAATATAGGGTACATACATCTTTTTGAATCCATATTTTGGGTTTCTTCAGATATATTGTCAGAAAGTAGAATTGCTGGGTCATAAAGTAGTTCCATTTTTAATTTTTTTTTCTCTATACTACTTTCCACAGTGGCTGCAGAGTCTGCATTCCCACCAACAGTGCAGGAGGGTTCCCTTTTCTCCACATCCTCTTCAACACTTGTTGTTGTTGGCATATAAATCATTGGAACAGAATAGAGACCCAGAAATAAACCCATACCTTATGGTCAATTAATATTTGACAATTAAGCAAGAACATACAGTGGGGTAAAGACAGTCTATTCCAGTGATGGCGAACCTTTTGAGCTCGGCGTGTCAACATTTTGAAAAATCCTAACTTAACTCTGGTGCTGTGTCACATATAGAAATTGTTTGATATTTGCAGCCATAGTAAACAAAGATTTATATTTTTGATATTTATTTTATATATTTAAATGCCATTTAACAAAGAAAAATCAACCAAAAAAATGAGTTCACGTGTCACCTCTGACACGCATGTCATAGGTTCGCCATCACTGGTCTATTCAATAAATAGTGCTATTCAATAAATAGTGTTGGGAAAATTGGATAGATAATGTGCAAAAAAATGAAACCAGACCACCTTCTTACACAATGCACGAGAATAAATGGATTAAAGACTTAAATGTTAGACTCTAAACCAAAAAAAATCGTAGAAGAAAACAGTAAAATCTCAGACATTCCTCTTAGCAATATCTTTTTCTATCTCCGTGGGTAAGGGAAACAAAAGAAAAATAAATAAAAGGGACTACATCAAACTAAAAAGTTTTTGCACAGCAAAGGAGATCATCAACAAAATGAAAAGACAATCCACTGAATGGGAGAACATATTCACCAATGATACACCTGAAAAGGGCTTAATATCCAAAATTTATTAAGTACTTATAAAACTAATCACACAAAAAATCTAATTTTAAAAAAATGGGCAAAGGACCTGAATAGACACTTCTCCAAAGAGAACATATAGATGGCCAACAGACATGGAAAGATGCTCAATGTCACTAATCATCAGAGAAATGCAAATGAAAACCACAATGAAATACCACCTCACACCTGTCACAATGGCTATCAACATTAAATCAAGATTTCCTTCTTTGTTTATGGCTAAATAACATTCCTTCTTTTATATTACTTCAATAAAATTCTATACACACATATATCACATTTTCTTTATCCATTCTTCTAGCTATAGGTACTTAGGTTGCTTCCTAAGTATTGGCCATTGCAAATAATGCCACAGTGAACACAGAGGTGCCTATATCTTTTGGAATTTAGTATTTTGGATTTCTTCATATAAATAATCAGAAGTGGGGTTGCTGAATCATATGGTAGTTCTATTTTTAATTATTTTGGGACACCTCTGTACAGTTTTTCATGGTGTCTGCACCAATTTACATTCCCACAAAGAGTGCCCAAGGGTTCACCTTTTTCCACATTCTCATCAACACTTCTTGCCTTTTTTATAATCCCCATTTTTACTGGTGTGAGGTGACATTGTTGTTTTGATTTGCATTTAGTTGATGATTAGTGATGTCAAGCATCTTTTCATGTGTCTGTTGACCAACTGTATGTCAGGTGGAAAAATGTTCAGATCCTCTGGTCACTTTTTAATTGGATAGTTTGTTTGAACATACATTCTAAAATATCTATGAATATACCCCCCCCCCCCAAGAAAATTGGTTGTTACAACAGCAGTAGCAGAAATATAGCTCACTTTTTTCTCAAATACTTCCAAACCACATAGGCTCATGTTTGTACCAGTAGAGTGTTATCAGGATTTGAATGCATTTTAACTTTTAATTTCATAAAAAGATTTTAATTTCAATAAAAGATTTAAAGTGGTTTTTTCCCCCCTTTTGAAGATGATATGCCAGGTAGTTTTGAAAAAGAATCTCTTTTGGGCTGCCACATTATTTACAATGTTGCCCATGCAAATATTATTCCAATTAATTAACTTTTTTCCTCAGCCATGAGCTTCTGTTGACAATTGTTTAGGCAGTTTTAGATAATGAATTTAGCCCAGTAGTTCTTTATAATCCTTCATAAATATTACTAGAAATTTTCAATGCAGGGCTAGTTATGTCTTTCATTCATTTTTTGTAAGAATCATCGATTTTTTTTTTTTTAGAGAATACTAGAATAGTGTCTATGTTATTGTTCTTATCCAAATGTTGACAATAATTATGAGCTTATACTCCTTTTATTTATTTATTTATTTATTTATTTATTTATTTTATATTTTATTGATTTCTTACAGAGAGGAAGGGAGAGGGATAGAGAGTTAGAAACATCGATCAGCTGCCTCCTGCACATCTCCCACCGGGGATGTGTCCGCAACCCAGGTACACGCCCTTGACCGGAATCGAACCTGGGACCTTTCAGTCCGCAGGCCTACGCTCTATCCACTGAGCCAAACCGGTTTCAGCAAGCTTATACTCCTTTTAAAACACAGTCTATTTAATTGTTAATACAGCATATCAGTCCTATAGAGGAAATCTTCAAAACATTGAGAAATATAATGGAAGGTATAAGAAATGGAGAGAGAGGTGAATCTTGGAAGGAAAAACATTATAAAACGGTAGTTTTTCCAAATTTAATTTGTACACATGGTGTGGCTCCAGTTGTCAGTGACAAAGGAGTGAGTTGAGGATGAAGATAACCCCGTTGCATGTGACAACACTCCCAGAAAACTCTGTGGAGGAGCAGAGAGGGTGACAACTGGAGGGGCCAAGAGAGCCAGGGATTCTTCATTGTTTCAAAGATAAGAGAATCTAGAGCATGTCTGAGTGCCCATCATACTGACCAATATGAGATGGGGGAGGAGGGAGGGATGTTTTGATTCAGTGGAACTGGGGATGGGGGAGCGGGGGACATGGTAGATGTATGTGATGGACCAAGGAAGGTTCCTGAGAAGCTATGGAGAGGTAGAGGTATTACTGGCTTTTGAAAGAAAGGGAAATTTGAGGGCTTGTGTTTTTTTTTCTGTGAAGTATGAGGCTGTTGAGGATGAGGGGGTGAATAGGATGTGGTTATGTCAGTAGTTTGAGAAAAGTAGAGAAAGCTTGCAAATAGGCATTTTGAAAAGTCAAAGAACCATTTCACTAGAAAAACATAAGATTGCTAGATATCATATTGTCTATGAATGAATAGGTATAGAATTCTGTCCCGTTTTGTTAGAATAAACACAGCCTCCACCTAACGAGGTGCAGCCAAGGCTCCTTGCTCTGGGACATCCCTGTTCAGCTAAAGCAGGTGGTTGAGGGGACATGTAGGAAGTGGTTAAGTGCAGCCATGTTTAGGTGCTTTGGGAAGTTAACTTAAACTTAGTGTGGGACAATTTTCAAAGTTTCTATTGATTCTAATTATTTTGGTGTATTTTTTTTTTAAATCAGTCTATTAAAAGTTTATCTTCCAGTTTACCTGGTTGTGCAAAATGAAACAACAAAAAAGTTTTTTCTTAGAATGGAAAAAAAGATGTGATATTTGAAGTTCATAACTGGTCTAAGAATTTGTAAATTTTAGACAGACAAAAAGGAATTAGTACTTCATGTTGTGTATTCAAAACCTATATGCAATTATGTTAGCTACTAATATCTCCTTTCTCTGTCTTTTTTTTTTTTTTAGGAAATAGTCTAGTAAGTTTAACCTGTCATTTATTTAGTCTTCATGGATTAATTGAGTACTTCCATTTAGATATGGTGAAACTTCGTAGATTTTTAGGTAAGTGATTCTAATTCATTTAGCAGTGGTAATAAGATGTATACAAGAACTTTTAAAATTTTGGTATTAAGTAACTATTGATCTAAAACAAACCACTCCAAATTTAATGGCTTAAAACAACATGTATTATTGAGCTCCTGGGTCTGTGGGCTGTGCATGCTGCTTCCGGTCCTGCTGCTCTCTGTGCATCTGCAGCTAGCAGCCCAAGAACTGGGACTGACCTGCCACAGCTCTGAGTGGTTTCCTATTAAGTTAAAAAGAATGCAGAGGACTTTGGCACCATAATAGATTCACATTAAGAACAAAAAAGAAAGTAATCTTTATTTTAAAATTAGGTGGAGGGAGTCCCTCAGACTGGCCTGCTCCCTCTCACAGTGCAGGACCCCTCTGGGGAGGTCTGACTGCCGTCTTAGGCCCACTCCCCACAGAGGCAGGAGAGGCTCCCACCACCGCCACTGTGCTTGCCAGCCGTGAGCCCGGCTCCTGGCTGAACGGCGCTTCTTCTGTGGGAGTGCACTGACCACCAGGGGGCAGCTCCTGTGTTGAGCGTCTGCCCCTGGTGGTCAGTGTGTGTCATAGCGACTGATCGTTCTGCCATTCAGTCGATTTACATCTTAGGGTTTTATTATATAGGATAGGATAAGCTGAGCTTGTCCAAAGTGGTGTTCAGTTTCCAAGAGAGAGCTGGTGACCCTGGCCCCCTTCACTTCCCACCTGTGCCAGCAGCTGGGCAGGGCAGGTGGAAATGGACTGCACCTGGGGGTGAGAGCTGCGGAGCCTCGGGGCCCAGGGTCGGGGCCTGGGGAGGAATTGGGGATGACTTTGCAGTCAGGTCTACATCAGCCACGATTTCCTGACAAAGATGCCACGTCTCTGCCCTTTTCTAAGTGTTTGAAGGGTAAAACTTTAAAGATGGGGTACATTGCACTTAAGTCTCTTAATTTGACAGTAAACTTGAAAGATTATTTGGAATATGTTTAAACGTGCAGGGTGGCATTTACCTAAGACTACTCTGCTTTAGGGGAAAGTTGAAGCTTTTCACCAAATAAAAAAACATGTTAGGAAAAAATTGGTAGCATAGCATGCGGATTCTTTTTTTTTTTTTTTTTAAGGAAGAAGACAATGTTTTCTTTCCTCTTAAGTTCTAAACTAAGATAAATTTATTACCTGGCAACTTTTTAAAAATACATTTTTACTGATTTCAGAGAAGAAGGGAGAGAGAGAGAAACATCAATGATGAGAGAGAATCATTGATCGGCTGCCTCCTGCACGCCCTTTACTGGGGATTGAGCTGGAAACACAGGCAATATGCCCTTGACTGGAATCGAACCCGGGACCCTTCAGTCTGCAGGCTGAACCAGCCAGGGCTTGAGAAACTTTTAATGCACATTTATTTATAAATGGTATGCCTGTAATACTGTACTAGTATATAAATTATAAAACACATACAAAAATAGATGGTACAAAAGTACTTAAAAGGCTATTTTAAATGATGGGGTCAAAGTTAATACAGAATTCTAAGTCTTTTTCCCGCTCACGGATGGATTGCAGTCACCACCTTGGTGCTGGCGTGTTCCTCAGAGACCTCTAGGTTTTAGCATGTCTTGCTGTTGGCCCCCCACCCCCCACCCCCGTGCAGGTTTGCTGGCACCACGGGTAGCTCTCCCGCTAATCCTGGCCCACCTTTTCGTGATAGCATAACAGACACAGAGGGAGAAAGAAAAGATTAGCATCAGGTCTATCCCTACAAACTGAAAAACAAATTCCAGGTCCAAAACCCACCGTGTGATGAAGTGCCCACAGGGTCACTTTCATAGACCCAGTATTTGCACTGTTTCAGTGTCATAAAGATTTTTGTTCACTGATGAATTTCTAGTACCACTTAGAACAGTATCTGGCACAGTAAACATTTGTTGAATGGTGCTTTTTTACTAAACTGAGATTCTTTTGGTCTCTCATTCACATTTTCAAAGAGAAAGTATTTTATAATTTTGACATGAATACTTTCTCATTTAAGTTTCAAACAAGCCTTGCCAGTGTGGCTCAGTGGTTGAGCATCAGCCCATAAACCAAGAGGTCACCAGTTTGATCCCAGGTCAGGGCTCGATTCCCGGTAGGCAGCATGCAGGAGGCAGCCGGTTGATGGATGATTGTCTCTCATCATTGATGTTTCTATCTCCCTCTTCCTTTCTCTCTCTAAAAATCAATAAAAACATACATTTTGTAAAAGTTTCAAACAAGTTATGAGTCAAAATGGTATTGATTCTTTAGGTATCCATGTGAGTGTGGGTGATTATCATCTCTCTGAACCTGAACAGTTAACTGATAGCCACATGGACAGTGTTGGTGGGAACTTGTGATTATCACAGTTTTTTACTTGTCCATGCCGCCCATTTACAATTGGGGGGGGGCGGGCTTTCCTTCATTGCAGTTATGATTCAAGAAGATTACCACAGTCAGAACCCGTACCACAACGCCGTCCACGCTGCGGACGTCACTCAGGCCATGCACTGTTACCTACGAGAACCCAAGGTGAGGCGCTGACATGACAGCAGGTGAAAATCCTCAGAGTATCTCTGCTTTATTTCAAATACCTTTCCCTAAGTTAGTGACTTGACTCAGAATCAGAAGTTTCCTTCACAGGACTGAGATCTAGCAGGATCAAGTTTCCAAAAACGGCTGTATCTGTAGGCGCAGCTACTGGAGATTTGGGGGGGGGGGGGGGGGGGGGGGCGGGGGGGGTGCTGAGGGAGCAGCTGCAGGAGGCCCAGCGAGGGCCAGATCCCCGGGGCTGTCCGACATCCGCATTGACGCCGTGTCCCTGAGGGAGTAGGGAGCTGGCCGCTGTGTGAACATGAACGCCTGGCCGCTCAGGAGCTGCTTCAGGGCTCCTCGAGGGGGTGGGCACACAGTCCTGGGCGGGACGGGGCGGGGGGAGGGCGGGGGGGGGCGCTTAGAATTAGAAGGACTGGGGTCTGGTGTCCAGTGCGTTTGGGAAGCCGCGCAGGGAGGGGAGCGATGGAGGCTGCGTGTGCAGGCTGGGCAGGCGGTAGAGCTGGAGGCTCGTGAGAAGAAGGCAGGAGAAGGAGCTTGTCTGGGGCGGGGTGGGTAGAGATGGGGACTTCCGGTTTGAATCTGGAGACAAATGTATTTGTGCGATATCCAAATGGGTGCCTGATAGACGGGTAAGAGTCTGACATTTAGGAGAGAAGTCAAACAGAACTTTTAAAGATTGTTTTTTTCTTTTCATGTTTCTCATGTTAATGATTCACTCTTTCATCTACCTGAGATTGTTTGATGTTATGTGTAATCATACATGAATTTTTTTTAGTTTAATTCTGAATTACTGGATTCTCCCAGGATAGTACATACCTATTCTTCTGCCACTTCCTTCTGTTGTGGTTACCATAAGAATATAACATTTGCATATTGCTTATCCACAGCCTTGCCCACATGTTCTGGGTTGGGAGGGGAGGTTGCTCTGTGTGCAGGGTGCTCGGAGAGTGTGCCATGCTTTAAAAATCTACATTTTTAAAATGCTGTCACAAATCCTGAAGAGGAAATAATTTTCTTCAACAACTTCTCCCCATTCTTTGAACTCCTCCACATACCAATGATAAGCAATACAAAAATAAATAATAAATATTCTTGGCCTTCTGACAGCTTACAGTTTTCCAGGGGATTCAAGCCCTTAGATGTTGAGTTTTAGTTTTCTTTTTCAGACTGAGATGAACTTGACACAAGGGATGGAAAAAGATTCATTCTGGCATTGAAAGAGACTATTAAAATTCGAATCAAAATTTATCTAAATTAAAAATTTTCCATTTTCATCTTTATCATGTGTAATATATGTTAGTTCAGTGTCATAATCTGTAAGTAAGTGTACCGATATTGGTGGTGTATGATCACATTGTTTTACTGCCAGGGCACAGGGTCATACAAGTTTAGAGAGCATTGACCTAACGTTACCTAAGGAAAAGCATGTCCTGCTGAGTGCTATCATGGCCGGGCATGTGAAGTGCTGTAGGAACACAAATCAGCCATTGCCAGGGAGGGGCTGCAGGCAAAGAAGAGGGGTGATGGGGTGGTCAGGGGAGTTGGGCCTGAGATGAGGAGCAGTGGCCCAGTAATGAGAAGGGATTCATGAAAAGCAGACGATACATGTAGCTAGGTGGTTGTTTTTTATCACTGAAATTTTCAGTCAGGTAACAAACTTTTTTCTGTGATTATTTTATTGTATCGAGTAAGATTAATAATGATGATTGGGAGCAGCAGTGTAATTGTTAGCTTACAAGATTGCCTTTTCTGATGTGTGCACATTGTGCCATCCACTGGGAGAGGCTCGAGTTCAGACTGGACAAGGACTCTGCTCTCTGATGACCCAGTAGCATCCTTAGACAGTGGGGCCTCAGAAATAACCTCATGTTTAGATTCTTAATTGAGACCCAGTAAACAATTGCTGGTCAGCCTCACACGGGGCACCACTTCGCTGGGGCGGACCGGCAGGCCCTGAATGATGGATGAATGATTACTCTAACACACGTTTCTGTGAAAGAGAGGACTAAGGGACTGCTTGGCTATCACTGCCAAGTAGCCCTGTTCTCCTGCCTCCTTTGGCTTTTATTGTCAGAACAGCTTGATCTAAAATTAACCTCTAGCTACAATCAGCAGGGTAAATATCCTTGAGAAAGTATATGCTTCTACACGGTCGGGTGTAAAAGACTAAACAGAGATTCTAGCAAAACACCCCGGGGGTGGGACTTGTTTGGAAAAGTCAGGCTCCCCTCAGAGGCCCCTGACCTTTCGGAGAATCCTCCTTACAGACATTCCGACCAAGTCTTGGGTTTCCCCACAAACAGTCTTCTATAATAATAAAAGCATAATATGCTAATTAGACCAGACATCCTTCCGGACAACCTTCCAGATGAAGCCGGGACTGCGAGAGAAGCCCGGGTCCCGGGTGCCAGATGGAAGCCGGAGCCGGCAGCCAGGGGAGGAAGGCCTACTCTTGCACGAATTTGGTGCATGGGGCCTCTAGTTTGTTGATAAAAATCTGTTAACAGTGTAGATCTCATGTTAAGTGTTCTTATAATAAAAAATATTTAACCTCATAGGTCTTTTCTGTTTGCTGTAATGGCTGTGGTAATAAAAATATACAAACCTGTGTTTATTGCTTCAGAACTATTCTTTTTTTAAAATATTTGAAAAAGCCATCTTTTTTGAGATGGCTTGTACTTTGCCATTGTGATTAAGCTTGTTTAAAACGAAGCTGTGGAAGGCCGAGCTGTCCGATCTGCCCTCTCAGTGTCTGAGGAGGCCAGCCCAGCAGGCACCGGCGGCCTTAGTGAACAGTCTGAAAACCAGGACGGGAGGGCACTGGCAACACTGCCATTTTGGGGCTAATTGAAACCCGTTGCAGTGGGACAGAGGTGATTTCAAATATGACTGTAATTAATCTTCTTTTGTCAACTTCAGCTTGCCAACTCCGTAACTCCTTGGGATGTCTTGCTGAGCTTAATTGCAGCTGCCACGCATGATCTGGATCATCCAGGTGTTAATCAACCTTTCCTTATTAAAACTAACCATTACTTGGCAACTTTATACAAGGTTAGTGCTGTTTTATCATCAACATTTAATATTTCTGCATTCCTGAAAATGTTTCATGTTTTCAAGAAGTGAATGGTTAACAAATGTTAGGATTTTAACCAGATTAATATTACTCCCAAATAATTCTTTATGTTCAGAAAGAGATTTATTACCATTAAATAACTCAGATATGCTTTTTTTTTTTTTCTCTGTAGAATACCTCAGTCCTGGAAAACCACCACTGGAGATCTGCCGTGGGGTTATTGAGAGAATCCGGTTTATTCTCACATATGCCATTAGAGAACAGGTAGGCTGGATTCAGACAAATTTAATTTGCTGTGAACTATGAAAATTAACCTGGCAAAACAATTTTATAAGGTTTAAAATTACATTATTATGTTCAAATGTTCCATAATTTTCAGGTTTGGGGGGGTTAAATTTAATGGGTAAATTATTTTATTTTACAAATTTATATAAAAATTTTAGTAATTTAAACCTGTTCTACAGTACAGTTAATAGGATATTTTTAGTGAATTATTATGAAAGATTATCCCATGGATTTGAGTACTATGTAAAACTCACTCCAAATGCACAATGGCTCAATCACAGTTTACTGCTTATTTATATAAATAGTATAACATATTTCCATTTTGTGCTAATTTAAACAAAACCTTAAGTTCTAGAAATAAATAGAAAGTAAACATTCTGTATAATAAATAGGTTTATTAAAAGTAAAGCTTCAAAATTGATAAGAAGTAAAAATCCTGCAGCTATAGGTCAATTCTGGAGCTATAGGATAAAATAATGACTGGAAAGAACAGAAAATACTAATTTTTTAGAATAGATCATTTAATGTTAAGCAGGCCATTTGAAAGCCTAATAAAGAGCATTAATGTGAATGAGCCCAACATGACGGAGGTTGCTAACAAACTCTCGTGTCATTGTCCATAAGCAAAGGTTCAATAGTGACCGCCTCACAGAGAAGGTGCCTTAGGAAAACCACGTCAATGGTTATGTAAACCAAGTGATTCTAGCAAAAAGGTGAGGCATGAAACTGGGTATTAAAATTTAAGTTACTATCACAGTCCTTTCCTTTTTCCCTTTCATGATTTAAAAACTTGAGTGTTTTGTGTAATGACCATAAGAAAAAAGCTGGACTTTATTTTTTATTTTTTTAAACTCTTTATTCATGGATACCATTTGGAGTTATGACAGTACTTCCGGTAAGTAAAATTGTTTCTTGCTGAGTACAAATATAAAAGTTGCTTAACCATACAGTCTTTGTATATAGAAAGTATCTTTTCCTTGACTAAGGTAGATTAAAATGTGTGCTTTGTTTTGCCTTTTAATCATGTTTTGCATTTGATAATGAACCCCTTATTAAATTCTCAGATTTAATACAAGTAAAAACTGAAACTGAGGAACTCTACACAACAGCATTCTTTGGATGTTGTTTTTTTTTTGTATTTCAATATTGTGAGCCTTTTAATTTATTGACAGCTCTGATCATTATACAAAGATAATGTTTGCTATGGCCCATTGAAATAAAAGGCAGGTTTTTGTTTTACTTTATTTTATTTTGTTTTAATCCTCACCCAAGGATATGTTTATTGATTTTAGAGAGAGCGGAAGGAATGCAGTGGGGGGAGGGGGGGAGAGAAAGAAGAGAGAGGGAGGGAGGGAAGGGAAAGAAAGAAAGGAAGAGATAGAGAAAGAAAGAAAGAAACATCTATGTGAAACACTGATAGGTTGCTCTGGCACATGCCCCAACTGGGGATGGACCCATAATCTTTTTGGGTTTACAAGATGACGCTCCAACCAACTGAGCCACCCAGCCAGTCAAAAAGCAGGAATTTTTTTTTTAAGTTTATTTCTCCTGTTATTTGATTTGAGACAGTTTTTTTTTTAATATCATGGTTTTTTTGTTTGTTTTGTTGTTGTTATTCCTCATGAAAGATATTTTTTTCCATTGATTTTTAGACAGTGGAAGGGAGGGGGAGAGAGACAGACAGACTGACATCGATGTGAGAAAGGCACATCGATTGGTTGCCTCCCATGTGAGCCCCAACCAGGGCCAGGGATCGAACCTGCAACCCAACGAGCCCTTTACCAGGTAATCAAACCTGGGACCCTTCAGTACTCGGGCCAGTGCTCTAACCACTGACCCACACCTGCCAGGGCTAGAATATCATATATTTTTAATTTATATTAACATGTTACCTTTTACCTTCCAGAAAATTTGGGTAGTCATTTAGATGATTGACTCTTGAGTATACATATACGGCTATATACAACTGCTGAACTATACATATAATTGAATCTAAACTTTCTCAAACATTTTGGTGGGATTTCATCAGGATTTAATTGGACATTTTAGTCAAAATATCTATAGGAGTTGGTTGTTGAATGGACTCCTTTCCCTCTTTTTGAAACTTCCTTCTGCTTTCCAGATCTCAGGCACCAGGAAAGAAACCCAGAGTTGTTTACCCTCAGCACATCCCAGCAAAGAATTTTCACAGAAAATATACCAATCTTATTGTTTTTTATAGGCAAATAATTCCACCTTGGCTGGAAAAATAAAAGGCACTCTTTTGAGGATGTTTGCATATTAGTATTTTCTACAAACTCTTGGTTTTAGTTTTGATTATTTTAGTAGTTTTTTTATGCATTATTTAAAATTCATTTTTTGTGATAGGTTAAAAGTTGTGTGACAATTAGAATATATTAGGGCTCTATAAAGTTTTCTGAATATTAAGTTTAAGGAAAAAATTAATAAGTAACTATTTAATTGAAAGTCTTGTATTTTCTTTTTATATTTTTCTAATTCCAGGAAACAAATGGAGACTCAGATAGGTGCTTTGATACTAGCCACAGACATCAGTCGCCAAAACGAGTATCTGTCGTTGTTTAGGTCCCATTTGGATAGAGGTGACTTATGCCTGGAAGATGCCAGACATAGGCATTTGGTTTTACAGGTAAAATGGGGCTTGGAAAGATTCTGTTTCTGGGGTAAATCATGTGACTGTTAGACTAAAGAGGAAATATTCTAGTGTCGTGTTCAGAGTGGTTACGTCTGAGAGAGAGCTGTGGGGTTTCCTTCCCCAGGGAGAGCCCCCTCTCCGGAGAGCACCATCGATTGGCATTGTTCACACTCGGGATTCCTAACAAAAACAGGTTTTGCAAGAGCATTTTATTTTAATAAGTTCTCACTTACTAAAGTTTAAGAAAAAAATTGACAGGAATTGGGTAATTATTTGTAACTTTCTGGTTACTCCAGGCCATGTGCTTGGCTGTACAGTTAGGTTTGCAGTCTTGCAGCATTTCTGGAGAAATGGTTGGTAGACCTAATAGGGTCATAAAAGTAACATAAAAAATGAATTTTCTGTTGCAGTATTTTCTCCTTTTTTAAAGGTGTTGTTTTGCCACTATTAGAGTAGATTTAAACTTATTACATTTGGAATTTTACTTTTTTCTTAAAACGACATTACTGTTTTGCTTGCTAGATGGCTTTGAAATGTGCTGATATTTGTAACCCGTGTCGGACCTGGGAATTAAGCAAGCAGTGGAGTGAAAAAGTAACAGAGGAATTCTTCCATCAAGGCAAGTTACAGGGGGACAGGAGGGAGGGGAGTAAGAGATCAACCGAAGGACTTGTATGCACCCATATAACCATAACTAATGGATATAAGACACTGGGGGGTAAGGGAGGGCAGGGGCTTGTCAAGGGCGGGGGGGGAAAAAGGACACTTATGTAATACCCTTTGTAATACTTTAAGCGAAAAATAAAAAAAAATTTAAAAAAAGGCAAGTTACAGTATTGAATGCTAATAAATCTACTCAGCTCATTTTCTTAGATCATATGAATAAAATAACTCGGACATTTATAGGAGGCTAGTGGTAGATACTTGATATTTTTAGTGACAATTTACAGTAGATGCACATATAACCAATAATGAACAGACTGAGCATGTTTTGAAAATTAGCAGTTCTCTTCAAATCGTCAGATGTGTGTGCATGCATTTATGAATCAGCATCAATCAGGTTGGAAATTTTGCTGAATGGGAAGATTTTGCTGACCTTACCCCTCCTGTCCTGTGTGGAGGGCGTGGCCATATGAACATATAAGACGTTTTTGTGATTTAAACCCAGGAACCAAGGGTCTTCATTTCATGCACCTTCCTTTTAGAAATCTAGGATTTAAATGAAAATGCTGGCAGAACTACAGTGTTGGGGTAAAACACCTGGTAGAAGTCTTCCTCCTCCATTTGCGATAGGCTTTGCTATGTGTGAATGGCGTAGAGAACCGCCTGAGAGGCTGTCCTCTCGGGGATTAAATACGTTGCCTTCTTTCTAAGGAGTGGACAGGTAAGCTGTAGACTTCACTGACATGCGGTAGGTGTGCTCCATATTAACAGTTCTGTCTCATTAATTTCTAGGAGACATAGAGAAGAAGTATCAGCTGGGTGTGAGTCCATTTTGTGATCGTCAGACTGAATCTATTGCCAACATCCAGATTGGTAACTATACGTAGATACGTAGATACGGGCCAGTTAGAAAAGTGCCACTGATTGTAACTTTGTCAAGAAAAAGAGATACACTTGAAATATAGGATATTACAATTATGCTCATTTAAACAATCTAAAATTTTACTCTTGTCTTATTTTGCTCTTATAATTACTCTCATTTGACTATAGGTTGTAAAACATAATTTTTGCAGAACATGTAACAGCTCCTTTTTTGTGTGTTCTAAAGTGGAAATACGCTTTTGCCTTGTGGAAGCTTTTTGCATAATTCTGGGGCATGAAAAGGGGACCCCTGTGCTGAGTGTGATGTGAGAGCAGTTGGCACTGCTTCCTCCTCTTGGTTATCACGGCCGGGTGGTCACAGTACCTCCTCCACCTCTCGCACGGGCCTCTTGAGATCTTGTCTCGATTTGTCCCTCCAGTCTTCGCCCCAACAACTTGCCCTCATTTACCCAGAGCAGCCTAGGACCCTCCAGGGGCCCCCAAGTCCACGCTGTGCCTTCAGCCTCATGGGCTCCTTTTCCTTGTCCTGTCCTCCGGGCAGGCAGCGTCCTCTCCCGGGCTCTCAGGGCCCTCCTGGCCTTGGTGATGTGCCCCTGAGCCAGCGCTGCAGCGGGGCTGAGGCACTGAGAGCCATGAGGGACCGTCGCTGGAGGAAGAAGCATGAGGAGGCTGCTGTGATGGACACTGTGCAGTGGTGGCAGGAAAGACGGGCGTGGGCCGGGCGTGTGGGGTGACCCAGCAAGGTTTGGAGGAGTGACTAATTTTGGTCGCTGGTATGCAGTAGGGCCTTTGAGAATTAGACTGAACATAGTGAAATGTGTACACAGATTTTAGAAAGATAAAGTTTCTAGAAAGTCAGAAGATAGCATAATACTGTGGCATAAGACTGAAAAGAGGACTGCGTTAGGCTCAGATTCAGAAATGTCATTCCTGTGTCATGGCAAAGGGTCCCGTGTGGAAGACAGTGGGCAGTACCTGACTTGCCTGCGGAGGGCGGTGGAGATGAGTCTGTGGGAAGGGGGTGTGGCACAGACGGGGGTGGAGGGTCGGGCGGAATGCGGCTCAGCCAGGAAAGCTGAGGTTTTCAGAGGGTAAGACAGGACGTAGATCTGCTCTGGCTCTCAAGGGGACTTGTCTTCACATGTGAAGTAGGTGGCATGCAGGCAGAGGGAACGGAGGCCGGGGAACGGTCGCCAGCTCGCTCTAGCTACTTTGAATGGCTTTGCCTAATGGGAGAACTTGCAAATGAGGTTTCTAAAAGCTGCAGTATTTAAAAGGGAAAAGGAGCCAGATGCCTTAAACCAGTGGTTCTCAGCCTTCCTAATGCCGAGACCCTTTAATACAGTTCCTCATGTTGTGGTGACCCCCAATTTCATTGTTACAAATTGAACATAATTAAAGCATAGTGATTAATCACAAAAACAATATGTAATTATATACGTGTTTCCCGATGGTCTTAGGCGACCCCTGTGAAAGGGTCGTTCGACCCCCAAAGGGGTCGCGACCCACAGGTTGAGAACTGCTGCCTTAAACTGTTCTGTAGGTCTTGTCAGTGTTGGAAAATTCTGGAATGGATTATCAGAGGGGCAGGGATAGGTAAGTGATAGTAATAGTTCACATCTCCTGACTCCACAACCACCACAGGACAAGTGATGCTGGAATTCTCTTGTTCAGATAGTTTGTTTGCCCGGTTTATACAGTTAACGGGGGTTGGGCTTTCTGATGTCAATCCCCAGGTAAAGGGGGCTTCGGAAGATTCTATTTCTGCGGTAAGTCATGTGACTGTCCGAACAGATTCTGTGCTAAGCAGTGATTACTGGGGGCCGGCACAGTCAGTACATAGAAGTCATGTTTCATTAATAGCGTTTCCTTCTGTGGTGGGAATACTAGTTTCCTTGACCGAGAATATCACGTGCTGGTAAGAGCAAGGCATTTGGCCGGGCGTCCATAGGGCCTGTGCGGATGCTCGAGCGCGTGGCTAGTGCAGGTCAGCGGATTCACAGGCGGCTGAGCAGCTGGCGGAGTCCTGCCCTCGCGCAGGTGCTGCATGGCTGTGTCCATGGCCCCAGCCTGTTCATTTTGATCAGCTACTTAAGACCTAAAATACATTTTAGGTTAACACAGAGCCAGAAGTGGTAGTTAATGTGTTTGATATTAGAGGCAACCATTTGGAAGGAGGAGTCACGGGAAGCCCGTGATCATGAGGCTCCGCGTTTGGTGCAAAACTCCAGCTGCTCGTGCCTGAGCGTGGCCCCTGGAAGAGACGGCGCTGGGTGGCTGGCCCTGCCTGGCCCTGGTGTGAGGACGGCACCCAAAGCTGCCGTTCGGTGCTGTGGGGGCATCTTTTTGTGTTTCTCCTTCTCACAGAACGCAGCTCCTTGAGGGCAGATCTGTGGCCTTATTCACTGCTCTACCCTGGCCACCCAAGACAGTGCTGGCACATAGTAGGTTCTCAGCTGCTGTGTGTGAGGGAAACAAAAGAAATGGAAGAAAGCCTTATTTCTGACCCGGGTGCTATTTTAGATTCCAGCACTTGTACACTTAAGGAAAGTCAACCATCAGACCATACCTGACTTTTCTAATTAACAGTAGTGGGTGCTGCCTGCTGTAGTGAGATTTGTTGGCTGAATGGAACCTGTATTTTCTATGGTCTTTTGCTGCAAAGACAAGGTTTTAGAGAAGAAAAATTAAAAGCTGGCTTACACAAGCAGTGATAGAATTTGGATGTACATGTTCCCTGTCCTTAACAGATCAAAAGTTAGGAAGATAGCCCTAACCGGTTTGGCTCAGTGGATAGAGCATCGGCCTGCGGACTGAACGGGTCCAGGTTCGATTCCAGTCAAGGGCATGTACCTTGGTTGCATGCACATCCCCAATGGGGAGTGTGCAGGAGGCAGCTGATCGATGTTTCTCTCTCATCGATGTTTCTAACTCTCTATCCCTTTCCCTTCCTCTGTGCAAAAAGTCAATAAAATATATTTTTTTAAAAATGTTAGGAAGATAATGTTATTTGTTTCTCCTAATATATATTATTTCATTGATGAGGCATTTTCTGGAAGGCTTCCCCTCCCCCGCCCCCTCCCCCCAGTGTAAGATACTCTGTAGCATTAAATCAGACATAAAGCACACTGGAGATGCAGACAGCCCTGAAATCACTCCTTTTCTGACTCTGAATTAAGGCGATCAGTATAGGAGTTATTTATAAAGTAGGACCCTGGTACACTTTTGATGTCCACTTTAATAATTGCTTTAATCTCCTCTGTTCTTTTTAGACTCATAATTTTTGTCAGAAATTTGGGCTTATGTGAATTCTAAATTAAATAAAAGGGCTTATAGTCCTAACCGGTTTGCCTCAGTGGATAGAGCATCGGCCTGGGGACTGATGGGTCCCAGGTTTGATTCCAGTCAAGGACACATACCTTGGTTTCAGGTTCCTCCCCAGAATGGGCCCTGGTCGGGGTGCATGCAGGAGGCAACCAATCGATGTGTTTCTCTCACATCGATGTTTCTATCTTTCCCTCTCTCTTGCACTCTCTCTAAAAAATCAATGGGAAAATATCCTCGGGTGAGGATTAAAAAAATAAAAATAAATAAAAAATAAAATGGCTTATTTTAATCATGACTAGGTGTGAAGATTACCATCCCTGCGGGTATAAAGAGGGGTCACCCCAGCTCCCCTGCAGTCTAGCCTCGTCCCTGCAGTGCTAGAGTAGCCCCCTCTTGGCCTCCAGCTGCCTCCTGGGGATGTCCCTGCATGGCGCTTCCCCGTCCTCAGCCAGCATGGCCTCTGTGTTTGCTTCAATAAAAGGACGCGGTTGTGCAGCTGAGAGGAGTCATCAGAACGATTTGATATATTTGTCAGTTCACCCTTAGTTAGCTTAAGAAAAAGATTCTTCAGAAAAGACTTGTAAATTTATGCACAAAAAACCTTTTGAAAAGTAAGGTTTAGGTAACATTGGAATAGGACTTGAGAGTAAACACTGTAGAGACGTTTTAAAGATAAAGTTTCAGCCCAGCCAGCGTAGCTCAGTGATTGAGCGTCGACCTATGACTCAGGAGGTCACAGTTCGATTCCCAGTCAGGGCACTTGCCCAGGTTGGCCGGCTCCATCCCCATTGTGGGGCGTGCAGGAGACAGCTCATCAGTGATTCTCTCTCATCATTGACGTTCCTATCTCTCCCTCCTTTCCTCTCTGAAATCAATCAGAGTATATTTTAAAAAAATAAAGTTTCAGAACATGCGTTGATACCTTTTTCTCTTTTTTTCTTAAGGTTTTATGACATACCTAGTGGAGCCTTTGTTCACGGAATGGGCCAGGTTTTCCAATACCAGGCTGTCCCAGACGATGCTCGGACACGTGGGGCTGAACAAAGCCAGTTGGAAGGGACTGCAGAGAGAACAGCCCAGCAGTGAGGACAGCGAAGCTGCACTCGAGGAGCTGAACTCATAGTATTACCTCAGGAAACCGGTTGTCATAACCCAGAACCGGGGCAGGCTGCCTCCTGGAGGTTAGAAGGTGGCATGGGGGCTGGAGTTGCGGGAACCGACTCGGCTGCAGGTTTCCGGGTGGACGATGCCAGGATTTCCTCTGCCGGCCACTTGAACCCACTTTTTAATTATGAGGCCTGAACACAGCAATATGGATGTGGCCCTCGTGTGAAACCTGATCTTCAAAGCCTGCAGGAGTGACTCCAAAGGAGACGCAAAGGAAGTTCTGCGGAGTGCCAGGTGCATCTACTCTGCGAACGTGAAACTTGAACTGAACCTTTCAGCAGAAACCTCTTGGAATCTAACCAGTCTCATGCAGCCTCGTGTGTCTGTACCTCCCACTAAGGTCTCTGAAAAATGGAAATGTGAAGTGCCCAGCTCTGCTGCCTCTGGCCAGACTTGATGTTTACAAATCCACTCTGAAATACTGGTTCTACATTTGCCTTGGAGCATAATTGCTAAGGAACCACTAAGAATTTTAAAGATCAAACTTTCAACTGCAGCTCCTTCCCCCTGGTTTGCCTTTCTTCTCCTTTGGATGCCACCAAGCCTCCCGTTTGCCCTGGTTTTATTTGTGCACTGAAAAATGTGCACTACCATAGCGTGCGCCACGCTTTCCCGCCAGTGCTGTTTGGCAGTGCACTCTTTGTAACGCTCGGTTTTGATTTGGGGCGGGAGGGGAGAGCACCGGTGTCCTCGCTGTATTACGATTCCGCAGTGGAGACATTGCATGTTGTTTTCACTCCTGTGCACTTGACCTGCACATGCAAGAAAAGGTGGAATGTGTAAAACACCATAATCAGCTCAGGGTATTGCCAGTCTGAAATAAAGTGGGATGGGGAAGTGTGTCCTTCAGAGCAAGGGTCCTAAAGCCCCTTTCGCTGCAGTGAGAGGTATGTTGTGTGTGGACGGGCGGATGTGTGTCTGTGTGCATGTTGTGCATGTGTGACTGTGCATGTGTTCTATTTATCCTTGTGGGAGAGGATTGGACATGGACGCTTTTATTTATTTTAGAATGTGACGTGAGCAGCCACACCTGGGGGCGGGGGGAGGGAGCTGTAACAGATTGCTCCAGTTGCCTTAAACTATGCACAAAGCTAAGTGACCAAACTTCTTGTGATTTGAAAAAAGTGCATTGTTTTCTTGTCTCCCCCTCTCTTCCCTTTTTGATGAAACGTGACCCTTTGATGGGCCTTTTGATGTGAACAGATGTTTCCTAGGACAAAAACCTAAGGACTAATTTTAAACTTAAAACATTCCACTTTTGTAATTTGTTTTAAATTGTTTTATGTATAGTAAGCACAACTGTAATCTAGTTTTAAGAAAAACCAGTGCTTTCTTTTAGTTCAATTGTATTTCCCTTGTTACTGTAAAAGACTGTTTATCAATTATGTTTACAGTTTGTTGCAACAGCCATTTTCTTGGGAGAAAGCTTGAGTGTGAAGCCATTTGTAAAAGGCTTTGCCATACTCATTTTAATATGTGCCTGTTGCTGTTAACTTTTGATAAATAAAAAGCTACCTTTTCACATTTTATCTTTGATATTTACCTTATAATCAATCCTTTGGAAATCATAATGCTAAATTTCTAGGAAATCAGAGCTGTAGCTTCTTGGCTGTAGCATTCACACATCAGATGTGTATTCAGGCAGAGCTGGGTGCAGGCACAATCCTCTGGGGTGATCTGCACCTCACCGCTGAGCAGGCGGAGGCCCTGGTTACCACGTCTGCTCAGAAGCCAGCTTTTGAGCCCAGACCTCTCCACCCCACACAGCCTTTTGTTCCCACAGTTGGAAATTGCATAAGACTCAGCACCTCTTGCAAGTACTGCAGTACTACTTATATTGGCCTTTTTATAGTAATAAGAAATGGCCACTTAATTCTACTTGATTGATATCAACATAAGAAGGGTACCAATGAGCCTCTTCTGTATCTTCCCAAGTCCAGTTCCGTAGAAGGGATGCAGTGCTGACTCTAAAATCCCATTGTCATTATTGGCATAGAAGAGTGACACCCAATAGAAATATAATGTGAGCCACATAAGTGATTTTTTTTTTAATATATTGATTTTTTACAGAGAAGAAAGGAGAGGGATAGAGAGTTAGAAACATCGATGAGAGAGATCGATCAGCTGCCTCCTGCACACCCCCTACTGGGGATGTGCCCGCAACCAAGGTACATGCCCTTGACTGGAATCGAACCTGGGACCCTTCAGTCCGCAGGCCGACGCTCTATCTACTGAGCCAAACCAGTTCGGCTAATTTTCAACTTACTAGTAGCCACATCTAAAAAAGAAAAAATATCATTTATTCCAATATGATATATATATGTAATTATTTCAATATGTAATTATCAAAAGCAATTGGATGTTTAAATTTTTTTTTTTGGTACAGTCTTTGAAATGTGGTATTTTACACTTACAGTGCATCTCAGTTCATACTAGCCACATTTCAAATGCCCAGTATCCACGTGGGGTAGTGGCTACCATATCGGACAGTGTGGGCACAGAAATCTGATGGTGGCAAAGCTGGATGTTTCTGAGAAAAGTCAACTGGCCAGTCATGAGATGGCATCACCTTGGTAAATTGGATGCATCCAAGATTTTTTTTTATTATTGATTTCAGAAAAGAAGGGAGGGAGAGAGAAACATCAATGATGAGAGAGAATCACTGATTAGCTGCCTTCTGCACACCCCCTACTGAGGATCGAGCCCACAACCCGGGCATGTGCCCTTGACCAGAATCGAGCCCAGGACCCTTCTGTTCGCAGTCCAATGCTCTATCCGTTGGGCCAAACAGGCTAGGGCTGCATCCAAGATCTTTTAAGCTTCATATTCCTGGTGTGTCAGCACATGGAGAGTGAAACTATCTCATAGCAAACTCACATGGACAAAGCGCACAGTAACTGATGTGTTTAAAAAGTGTTAATATTTAAATTTACAATGGGATATGTAACTGTCAATCATTCTCTCCCTTTAGGCAGATCTTCGTGGGAAGCCAGATTGTGATCAGCCAGTTACTTGGTGAGCATGGATTCTGAGCAAGGGAAGCAAGTTGCCTCATGCATCCGTCTCCCTGTGGGGCCATCCCTGCTGATGCCGTGTTTACGGAACAGGGTTCCCTCTTCCTGTGGACGATGCTAGAGGTTCTCTGCCATTCGCTGCTTCACATCAGCTTCTGATTGGCACTTGCAGTAGATATGTCAGTACCTTCAGCCTTGTCTCCTTTGAACTGGCCTGGGCTCCATCTGCCTGTGTCTGGTCAATTGCTTTTGCTCTGATCCACTGTTTCTTACTGATGTTCAAAGGATTGTCTTATTTCCACTCTCAGGGGGAGACTTCTCAGTATTGCTCTCATTTCCTGCCTAACACATAATAAACTTTTTTTGTTACATTACGTATATGTGGGAATCACTGTCTATACTGCTTTTTAACATATGACCTATGTTCCTTGAGCATTAATTTTCTAGAAAAATTTGAGAAAACAGTGCAATAATTTAGAAGATCACATTTGAAATAATTAGCTATATTATGGGATGGAATGCAAAATGTTAAAGATAAAACAGGAGACTTCAAAGAATTGTTGAGCATAATGTAGCCGCCCATTGGGGTTCCAGGCCCAATTCTCCATTTGTGGGGGCATCTGCTATGCTTCGGGGTAAAGGCCCTTGGAGAGAGAATTTTGGTGAGCCTCAGCTGAATGAGCAAAGATCTGGTTCCTGTCAGTATTTATACTCTGTAAATGTGATGGTTCATAACGATTCTCTGTATAAAATAACTATTTTATGTCCTTTGCAAACCTGGGAAATATATTTGTACCTAACATACAGGTTTAGAGGTGCTAATAGTTCTTTGAAGATTCCTGTAACAGTCTCTTTTTCCAAAATGCTTTCTTGTCTCAAACCTTCCACTTTTCTTAAAACTTTAAAACTTTCACATCAGAAATTTACAATGTTTTCATGTGCACTTTTTTAAATGTATGAATATTTTGTTTAAATCCCCTCCTAATCAGTACCTCTTTGCTTGGGAAAATATATAATGACTGATAGTTACTGTGCATTTAGTAATATTTTTAAATAAATGTGCATATTAAACGCCATTGGATCAGCAGACATTGGAAGCAAAAGTTTGTACAGATATGTGCAAGATGGAGTCTGAGCCACTCCTTGCTTGCTGTGGATCTGCAGACAGCCTGTCTTCTGGAAGGCCCCAGAGGTCCCCAGTGGAATGACAGGGGTGAGCTGACTGGAGTGTCTAGGGCAGGGGGCGGGAGAGAAGTTCTTCTCCATCTTGTCTGGTGCTCAGCATAGGGCTCGCGTAAATTGGGCCATCAGTAAGTGGTTGTTGGATAAATAACTTGGTGGTTTAATTATGTTAACTTTTTAGCTATCAAGAGAAATTATACTGAAAACTAGTCTGTTTATGCTGAAGTTATGTGGTAAGCAATACCCAAGTTCCTGTTGTGTGCAGAGCACTGCGCTGGATGAAATAAAGGTATTAAAAGTTCCAGAACATGGTCTCTGTTATCAAAGTGTTTTGGGTGACAAACTGGTGTGTGAAGTGTTTGTTATTCAATATGGCAGGTTTCCACATTGTACAAATGAATGCAAGGTGTCAGAGTGTTTAGAATGAATGGTTTAGTTCATTAATTTTCTTCCCTATTGTCTGCTTTGTTTCCAATGCTTTCTAATCATTTTCCATCTCATTTATTGAATTCTTCAGCTCCAGAATTTGGTTATTGTCTCAATCACTTTGGTAAAGTACTTCTGTTCACTAATTTTATTCCTGAGTTCCTTAAACTGCCTTTCTGAGGTTTCTTGGATCTTCTTGGTTTTTGTCATGACTGCGATTTTGAATCCTCTGGCATTTAGATCACAGTCTCCCATGACTTTTGAGTTTGATTGCTGAAGAATTGTCATTTTCTTTATGTTACTGTGTTACCTGGTTGTTCATGTGATTAATGTGTGGTGCATCTGAAGTAGTGAGCACCTTATTTCAGGATGATACTTAAGAGGTCTTTCTTTCGTTTCAGGAGATGGCTGTTTGTAGGGCAACTTTGTCTCTTACCTGTGCTTACACCCCTGCAGTGGTGGTGGTGGTGATGGGGTGTCCCTGCTGTGTCTGGGTCACCTGTGGAGGGACATGGCTTGGGGGGGGGGGGCAGGTTTGAGAACCGTGGCACTGTTCTCTGGTTCCCTATGGTCAGAAGCCATGGATGCATCTCTGCTGCTGCTACTGGGCTCCACCACAATCAAGGGAGGGAGCCAGGTTTTCGGGCACCAATGCTGCTTCTGCCTCTTATCCTCCCTGGGGGCTGAACCCCATCTCCTCCACCTCTACATTAGCTGGAGCTACTGGCTTAGCCCCAGTGGCAGGGAACCGAGTCTACAGGCACTGTCCCTGCCCTTCTCCCCATCCTGCCTCCCCTGTAAACTGATGTGTGGGTCTCATGGGTGTGCTAGTGTGTGGAGCAGAGAAACCTTTGTTGGGTTACAGATGTCCAAGCAGGTGTAGATTTCAGAGGAACTACAAAGGGGAGGTCTCCACTGTGGTGCTGGCTGTATTTTTTTTAATCCTCACCCAAGGATATGTTCCCATTAATTTTTAGAGTGTAAGAGAGAGGGAAAGACAGAAACATCCATGAGAGAAACACATCGATTGATTGCCTCCTGCAAGCAACCCAACCAGGGCCTGAGCCAGGGAGGAGCCTGCAACCGAGGTATGTGCCTCTGACTGGAATCAAACCCGGGACCCTTCAGTCCGCAGGCTGTCACTCGAGCCACTAAGCCAAACCGGCTAGGGCACTATGATTTTTTAAAAATCTTTACCTGAGGATGAGGATATGTTTTTATTGATTTTTTTTTTTTTAAAAAGAGAAACACCAGTGTGAGAAACATCAATCAGTTGCCTCCAGCCCCAACTGGAGATTGAACCTTCAATCTAGGTATGTGCATTGACTGGGAATTGAACCCACAACATTCCTACCAACCTAGCCACCTGGCCACGGCTGAGATTCTTGAGCATAAATTTTACGTTTATTTAAAATATATTTTTATTGATTTCAGAGAGGAAGGGAGTGCGAGAGAAATATTTATGATGAGAATTATTGATTGGCTGCCTCCTGCTGGAGATTGAGCCCACAACCCAGGCATCTGCCCTGACCTGGGTTCAAACTCTGACCTCCTGGTTCATAGGTCAGTGCTCAACCACTGAGCGACACTGGTCGGGCTAAGTGTTTGTTACTGAGCCATATCCTATAAAGAATCAGGAGGCTGCATGATATCCCAAGTTCTTTATTTTAGCTGAAATTTATATATCTGACTTTCCGAAGGAAGTGCCCTTAAAGGAATGTTTAAAGTTCTTAGTCAAACATTTGAATTTTCACCTAAGAATCATCACAAGATAGGGGGTTAGTTTTCCATTGTGGGGAACAGAGACACATTCAGATTTCTTCAGGCTTCCCGGGGCTTTGTCCTAAGGATCCATGTTCGTGGGAATGGAGACAAACCTGAGGGCTGCTGGGAGCCAGCCCTACGGTCTGGCCATTCTAAGGTGCAGCTGCTCATTCCTCCCACTCATCTGGCTTTTCTTGTCTCTTCACCTTGCATTTCTGCTTAAAAAGGCAGCATAAAGTAGTTTTGAAAAGTTTTTATAGCTAGACAGACCTGGGTTTGGGTTTTTGTCATTTATTAGCTGGAGCTCCTTAGGCAAGTTACCTAATCTTTTAAGTGGCTTCCTAACCTGTAGAATTTGTTTCTTAAGAGTAATGTATTGATACATAGTTAAGTGCCAAACGAATGGCCTAATTCATTTACTCGTAATATTTTGTAAAAATGGCTCAGGGACATAGCTGTCCTACATGACATCCTAATTTGAGCTCCAGGTACCAACAGCCCTTTGTCCAAGTTTCCTGTTCAAATGCCTAAGGAGACTCTGATTAGACCAGCTTATCAAAGCTGTGTTCTTGGTCACCGACCAGTCTGAAGGTTAACAGGTATTCCTTTCCAGAAGGGAAGGGAAGGCAGAGGTTCGGATGCTGGGCAGTTTGCCTTCGAGTGGGTTAAGGAGTATTCAGATAACCTGACCCCCAAGATCAGTCTCATGTGTTCCCCTACCCATGTTGCTAACACCAACATTTCAGATGACTTCCCAACCAGAGTAGTTCTCACCCTTTAATAAAAAGCAAACCTGGCCATTAGACAACAATAACAGCAGACTTTTCATAGCTCCAGTAAAAATCCTGTTAGGAAGAGTTTGGCCTTGCTCCCCAAATTAAGGCTTCTCCCATTAGGAAGAGAGCAGTTATGAGGGACTGTCCTGTGGTAGCTGCTTGGTATGGAATGGGAGGCACCATTTGGTTTCCTTGTTTTTTACCTTCCTGAGAATGTCTACATGACACTCATGTTCTCCTCCAACCTTCTGTGACTTCAGAAGGGGCCGGAGCACCTGCCAGAGGAGAAGTCTGAGAAGTTCCCACTGTGGGAACATTCAGGCATCTAGCACACAGGAAGTGGGTTAAGGACGACGGTCTCACAGGGAAATACACCATTTCTGGATCCTTTGGTGATGCTATTTTTATTATCGGTTCTCAAGTGACTGCACTGGTACCAATAAAGAACTAGCCTGCTTACAAGATTGACAAGGAAGAACTAAAAAGAATTTTAAGAAAGAGGTTTAGTGGAGTAGCTCAGAATGTTGAATCTCTAAGACGAGAAGGGGAAAGGACACATGAATGGCTGAAAGCCCATGAGAAATAATTGTGACAACAGTCATTAAACCAAGCATCTCGCTCTGCCTGGCCATGCCAGAGCTGACTTTATTGGGTTAAAGCCTGAAGTTTAAACTTCCATCAGCCAGATTCTAACCCAGAGATTATCTATTTTTAGGTAAGTTACCAGGAGAATGGTTTTTCCAAAGTACTTGTTCTTGGTATTTGTTACCTTTTGATGTTTCATTTATCACTTACTCACAGGAATTCACAAGAGGACAGGCTTTCTCTACAGAAGAGCCTGTGACCTGGGAGACAACTAGAACTTAAGACCAAGTCCTCCACCCTAAGCCTGTGCAGGTGCCAGAATTCAGTCTACTGGAAACCAGTGACCTCGTATAAAATGATGTAAGTTACAACTTATTTAGCATTCTACTAGAGTGTGTTCAAAATCATTATTTCATTTAATCTCAATTTTTTGAACTGAGCATTATTCCCATTTTAAAAACAGAGGTGTGACTTGGCTGGGATCACATACCACAGATCATGTATAATCCAAGTCCAGTCTTCTCTGACTCAGACTGTGTGTGTGTGTGTGTGTAGTGAGCCCTGGACTAGTCAGAATTATAATAGACAAAACATTATTATATCAGTTACTTAACTTTAAAGCCTCAGCTATAAGATGCAGAATTAAACTATTTTTAAGATCATTCACTTCTGTATTGTGTTGGAAGAGAGAACCAGAAACTGAAGGCGGTGAGCGCAGGCAAAAAAGATTACAGCAACCCCCAAGTTGATGGGTGGAATGCTGAGGAAAGTCACCCCAGTGACTGCCCTGTTTTAATGCTGAAATCCCTTTGGGAGAAAAGTGAATGAGGGACAACATAATTTATTCTAAGAACTACATTACCACTTGAAAAACGTAGAAAGCAAATGACTCATAAGCTCCATGTGTAATATAAAAGAATCTTACCTATCATAAAAAAGAAAAAAATATATATATATAGTCCATGGAAAAAGTTTTCTTTATTTCAAAACAGTAACTTCCTTCTATTGGAGCACTGGCAAAAATTCAATACTGATACAAATGTAAATTTCTTAGGTCAAAATATGTGTGTCAGGTGAACTTTATGAATTTCGTTTAAGGGCAGAATTTTTAAAGCATATGAAACAATTAGAAACAATGTACATCAACAGCAGTTCAAATTTAAGCTGAATAACCAAACCATGTAAATTATCTCAACTAATATTTGCTAACATCTAAAACATTGCACATATTTTCAATAACTTAAAAGTTAGGGTCTTATCTGCTCTTTTCATCTCCCACCCCATAGAGGAAATACAATTTTAAGTACTATTTACTCATGGTAGGAGATTCTGGCATTAACTATAGCTGAGTTTAACAGAAATAATCATGAAGATTTATCAAGTATTTAAAAATGATCACTTGTAGCAATTCATTAGAAACACTAGGTAAGAAAGACAGTTCTCCACTTTCTAATAATAGCTAAGGTTTATGACACATAATGTAATTCAACAGAACAGCATTCTGACTGATGATGAACACCTTATAAGACATGTTTTTGCCTATTCAGTGTTCCATTTTAAAGCTACTTATTTTACCAATGTTAAAAGTTTTAAATTCCATTATGCCAACAATTTCCAGAAGTACTAACTTAGTAACAAGTCATTTTTATGATGCCATTTATTAAACTGAAATAAAAAGATGGAATATTCTGGGATTTATTTGAAAAGAGATTTAATTTAATTCAATGCTTTGATTCCTCCCTATTTGCAAACTACCTTTTCTTCCTCAGAATGGATGGCAGTGAGCATTATCTAGAGTTCCTACTCGAACCCCATCTCCAAGAAAATGTGAGAGGAAATCTAAGATAAAAGTTCTGTTTGAGGTAAGAAGATTCCAATCTCGTTCTAACAATATTTCATTCCAACAAACTGTCACGCCAGCTCTTCCGTCAATGAAAACAAATAGCAGCACCCTCATTATATAATTGTACATAGACTGCCTATATCCACATATATGCACATGGAACATTTGTACAGATAAATTAGTGTTAAGAGTTGAAAACGTCCATCTACAAATGTCCTTTCTTCATTCTGAAATCCATATGATGTTTTCAAAACTGGAAACCTAAACATCCTGACTATACACTAAAAACATATTACATCAGAATATAAGTATGTTCTGGAAAACTTCAGAACTGGCCTGACAGAGTGCCTTTGCTAGTGCTTAATCCTCTAGGTAGAGTTAAAAGGAGACTACTGAATGTTAAATTCAGGTATTTACTAAGCAGTGTTGATTTCTATTAGCCAAATGGTCCTAACAAACCAACAGCTGAACAGGTTTCTCAGGAATTTGAAACATTTTCAATTAAAGCCTTCATTTTTCCTGTAGACTTCAACATGTGTGGCCCAAACTGGAAAACAAACAAAAAGTATAAATAAATATATTGGTTCATATAACAATAATGATATACCCCTTCCCAAACATAAATCAAAGGGCTGGTATGTTCTAAATAAAAAAAAAACACCAAGCAGTCAGATAATATTAAAACTTTTATGAATTGACTGGTCGTTAAAAACATATCAACAGAATGAAAGGCAAAGAGCTGACCAAATTGCTTCCTAGAAAAGTACAATCATCTTAGCAAGCTCTAGCTCAGTCCAATTCTACTTCTGAGTAAAAGAATTAAGTACCACAATGTTTTCTTTTCAATGTCTATGAAGACTTTCAAAGATGCTAGAATTTCTAAGATACCTGTCTCTCTGGACCAGATAAGCAGGTGTCCCCCGGACAGTAACTTGAATAAAAGGAATGTACAGAGTAAGAATTGAGCAGATTTTATGGGAGCTTTTCTCCACCTATGACACATCCTGCAAGGCCCAGGTCAACTCGGCCTCTTCAGCAGACTTTCACAGGGCACCCGCCCTAAGAGAAAATGATCTTTCTTTACTTTGAATTTCTATATATCACAACACATACAGTGGGGTCTTGACTTACAAGTTTAATTCGTTCCGAGACCGAGCTTGTTAAGGAGCTCGTTAACTCAAATTACTCTATCAACTCAATGCAAAAAATCGGCTGAGAGACAGCTGGTATCTCAAAAAACTCATTAGTCAGGACGCTCGTAAGTCAAGGCCCCACTGTAGTCCAAAGATATCAATTTTAATAAATTTGACTTCATTATGCTTAAGTAGAAATAAACGCAGCATGAGAAATTTACCACTGGAGATGTTAAGCAGTGAAACCAGGGGGTAACTTTTATTCCTCCTCTATGCTCTTCTGACTAAGTCCATCTGAATCTTGCAGAGGATACGGCTCACTAGCTTGTAAAATGTAGGTGCTCAGCAATGGCTCGAACGACTACCTACGTTGTACCAGGAAAGAAGCCTGACCTGATACTCACCAACACTGTTTCTGAAGTGACCTCTGACGCAGACTTTGGAACTCCTTTTTCAGCCTCATCTTGGCTATCACTTCGGTACCGGTAAGCAAATTTCTTTTTCAGAGCCTCTGCTATAAGGGCAGCAGGGTCAGTAGCATCCACAGGTTTGGGCTTTGTATCTTGTTCTGACCTTGGAGAAGTGAGCAGAAACCAAGGGGACATGGCAGTATGCTGACAGCACTTCTCTAGCACCACAGACACTCAGTGAAGACACTGCTAGCAGTGAGGTGTAACCTGAGATTTCAGGCCCAATTAATAGCCACTCAATTCATCTCAAGAGCACTGATTATGTTCTTTAGGGCAAGGAATGGTTCCATCCTATTCCAGAAGCCTAGTGACTACCATAGTGGGTACACAACATGGCTTTACTGAGTGAATGGCTGACAATGAAGACTTTACTAAATGAAAGGGTTTAAATGCAATGGGGGGAAAAATGAAAAAGTAACCTGGAAATGTTCATTTTGCTAATTTCTTAGTTAACTGTGCATAGGAGCCACAAGGGCCCATCTTTTGTAAATTAAAAATTTGAACTATTCATAGTAGTCATAAAGCAAAATTCTCAAGAAGCCCAGTACCTGAACAAGACATTAAAGTGGAGGAAGCAAGAAAGAAGGAAAATGTGTCCTCACCTTTTTACTGACCGAAGTTTCACACTGTTCATATCTTTAAGGATCTCTAGCATGTTTGGCACAGCAGGTTTCTGTGGGCTGTGCTTATCCAACGTCTTTCCAGCACCGGCTTTTTTCTCTCTCCGCTCTCTGATCAGATCGACAGCAGATGTGTTCTGCTGGGGCACTGGCGGAGGGAGGGGTGGCGGAGGGGGAGGTGGTGGGACAGAAGGTGGTGCTGTGGTAACAGATGTGCTAGAATCTAAATCACCCACAAAAATAAGGAAATATTAATTTTAATCCTAATGGTAACAGGCAAATAAAATTTTTAAATCATGTTAAGGACTTTTATATGCCTGAAAACAATATCCTTAAAAAGAATCTTAGTTATGGGAGTAAAAAGGAAATTTCAGTTACTTGGTTAAAATCTAAATCAGTCACTGTATCATTTAATCCCAAACTCTCCAGATGGAAAAGTTCCATTTAACTTAACAGGAGTGTTTTTGTGATATCAAATGGTCAAGCCTGACTGGCACAGTTTGTAACTCCTTTGAGATGAAATATAGTCTGTGCAGCATAAATAATTATCTTCATTATATTCAGTTAGATAATTTAGGACTATAACAACTTTTAAAAAACTATTGGATAAATTTGTGGTTCATTTTAAATATACTATTCACATATACAGTATTCTAAGCATTATACACCTCCATTGACTAGAATGTGTTTGAAAGGATTTAGATTAACTGGAAGAAAAAGAAAGTGTTACACTTAATTACCAAAACCAAAAGTTAACTAAGGTAAGAGTTAAAGTGGTTATATAACAATGACCTAAAAACTCATCTTTCTGCACAATTAGAGGTTAGAGAGTTTTCTTTTGGGTGAACTACATTGATTAGGGGATGTGAAAAAGTTTCACTCAAGGATTTTTATTATAAACAGACCACCAAACATAAATCCCCAAATTATTTCACTACTTATGGCACTTTACCTAGTCTGCCAGGAGAGGGAGGTAAAGCAAAAGAGAACTGCAATTTAAAGCTGGAAGGAAGGGGCAGGATGTTTGGTTTTCCATTTAACACGATTACTCCTCTGAGTGCATTTGCCCTCTGTCCACCTTGGCCTTACAAGGTTGGATTACATTAAACTCCAGGAGCACAAGCCAAGTGGCTCAGAGGTAGAGTAACTGTACTGTCTTTATCCTTTAGACAGAGTTGCTTAATCCTAAATCTAGCCAGGACTCGGGACAACACTGGGGAAAACAACCACTACTTGCCAACAGGTTAATGGACTAGGATTTCAAGTTTATGGTTTCTTATTCAAAGTGATAATACCACACAAATAAAAGCAACAGTATTAGACTAGGAGTCAGAGGACCTGAATTCAGTTTCTACTCTGGGCAAGAGAGAATGACTATTAAGTAGCTACTATGTGCTAAAGGCATTTTATAATCATTTCCATGTTTTCTCCCAGGATAACTCTAACATAGCTACTGTTGGTCCCATTGTAGAGCAGGAAAGGGAAGTAGAAAGGCAAAGTACTTGCCTCTGGACTTCTAGGTAAGTAAATAGCACTCAACCCTGTCGGGGCTGAGATGGCCTCATGTCTGAGAGGATTAGTGCCATTAAGTTCCCCATAGCATTCACCTAGGTAGTAATTCAAGTGCAGGAATTTCAGTGTTTTCCAAATATACCCACTTATCCTCTTTGATAGCATCAAGATTGTTCAAAACAAACAAAACCACTTAAGCCTGATTGGGGCCTGGACTATGCAAAGGAATAACTCCCATTTATAGCTGTTACTTGCCAATAAATTCTAAAATTACAGTGACATGCTTCTGATTCCCAGTTTGCTGGTTAAGACAAAAGTAGGACTTACAGACCTGCAGTGAGATTTTGCTGTTCTTGCAGGGTCACAATTTTGGCAATCTGCGCTCGGAGAGCAGCAAGTTCATTTTCAAGAGCACAGATCTTCTGCAGCGCTTCCTCATTCGCCAGGGGCGTCTTCAGTGGAGGTTCTTCTGGAGACAGGTTTGGTAAGGAAAGCTGCCTGCTTGGGGGCTTCTCAAAGAAAGGAAGGTCATCCTGAAGGGGCTGCCTTGACCTGACCTCTGTCCTGCAAGGAGGAGAAAAGGGTGGCTGTCACAGGCTTTGTAAGAAAATAAAGAAATTGCCAATTAATCACAAAATATCCATATAGGAGGAGATTTATGTAAGGTCAGCCTGAAAAGTGGTTCTCAGGTGTTTCTTGTTGCCATTTATTCTTCTGAATCTCTAGATAAGCGGTTCTCAACCTGTGGGTCGAGACGCCTTTGGCGGTTGAATGACCCTTTCACAGGGGTCGCCTAAGACCATCCTGCATATCAGATATTTACATTACGATTCATAACAGTAGCAACATTACAGTTATGAAGTAGCAACGAAAATAATTTTATGGTTGGGTCACAGCATGAGGAACTGTATTTAAAGGGCCAGAAGGTTGAGAACCACTGCGCTAGATAATATGCACAAGCATCACATATTCCAACAATGCTTTCGCTAATTCATGTTTGGTTTTATTTAAACTAGGAAACATTTTAATACTCTTAAAAATGATAAATTTAATTACTAGTTGTATTTGACAACAAAATCAAATCAGTAATACATTAGCCCTTCCCCAGGATCTTGGCTTCTGCAATTCAATGTCAGTATTTCTGTGTATGATAGAATACACCAAGTTACTAGACATATTGTAACAATATGGGCAAAATGCAGCAAAAGAAACTGAAAAGAAAAAAAGTCAATATAATTGAACCTATTCAGTAACTACATGGTAACTAAGTAATCACTTGGGTATAAAAAATTTAATGTGCACTGCTCTGCAGCTCCAAATGGAAGTCTTTTAGGGCTGAGAATAAAATTCAGATTTCTTTTGAACTGTCAATTTCTTCCCATTTTATACAATTAGGTCTTCCTGGCCTCTAAGCCTTTTGCATTTTTTAAAATCCTCGCCCAAGTTTATGCATATTGATTTTAGAGAGGGGAAAATAAAATAAAGCTTTATTAATTTTATTTAGAATATGAGTGAATAGGGAAATATGTTTGGCTTGCAACGCTGATTACCACTTTCTTATACCTACAAGGGGAGGAATGGGTGATGAAACTTCTAAAAAGTACATGAGATTAAACAAAGGTAAAAACATCATAAGGAATAGTATCAATGCTCTGATTAAATATATGTTCTTTGAAAGATTATATAAATAAGTTAGCGGTTACATGCATTTGCTCTCATCAACCTACAATAAAGAAATAAGATTAAATTTTGAAAAAAAAATCACTGTGGCTCTTTGTTGATGCAATAGGCTAATTTAATTCTGATTTCTACCTATTTTTCATAGGGTAGGTCAAGAAATTCTGTTGAACAGCTCTATACAACAAATAGATTAAATTATAAGTAGACAGAAATTAATCCATCTATTGAAGTTTTGGGAAATATTTACAGAATAATAATCAGTATGTCAAATATTTAATATGCTTCCTCAACTATATTCTTAATAACTTTTTGTTTTTAATAAACAACACAATAATTTCTTAAAAACAACTTCTTGAAAAAAACTAAGGAAACTGCAGATAGTGGAAGTAACGGAACTCTAGTCTTGGGTAGAATACAGAAATATCAAATGTAGAATTAAAATATTCTTGTTCAAAACAGTGTCGAGAAAGACGGAAGACTAGTGGTAACTGAGACTGAATTCAGAGGAAGGAACCAGTCAGAAGCAGTGTTTTCAGGACAGAGGATGGACACGCCACCATGGGCACCAGAGGTGAGGGCTCCTGGAGGATGACAGCTGGATGGAAGTGGAACAGAGAGAGGAGAAACACAGAACCTGTGCAGAAAGACTCGTCTCTGCCCCCTGTCTTTCATAGTCACATACCTAAGATAACATATTCACCTGTGAGGGTGATGGTTTGTTTTAAACAAAATAAAATTTTGGATACTAGAATCTTTCGTGCTACTAAACAAAAGTTTTAATCTTGTTTACTCAAGAACTAGTGGTTACTTTAGTAGAGAACATTTCCCCACCTAAAATTCTAGACACAGAGGGGCCAAAAGTATTAAATGCTTAGAAGTGTATATTTTTAACTGTTATTATTCAAGTAAGGTAATCTTCAAATCCCATGAATATTTACTCTAAAATACTAAAAACTGGGACAAGGTAACAAGACAGTATGAATTAAGATCAATTATAAGGCATGTTTGACCATCTTATTCTCTTCAATACTGAGTATTGAACAACAACTGCAATGTTAAAAAAACATCAATCCCCAGAGGGAAAATAGGGGAGGGTGGGGGTAAGGGGAAGAGATCAACTAAAGGACTTGTATGCACGCATATAAGCCAAACCAATGGACATGGACAACAGGGGGATGAGAGCATGAGTGGGAGGATGAGAGCATGAGTGGGGGGATGAGAACACATTTGTAATACCTTAACCAATAAAGAAATTAAAGATTAAAAAAAAAAGAACCTTCTACATCTCCCCTCTTACAGGTGGATTTTATCCTTTTGCTTTTCAATCTACTGGGAATTAAGGACAAAGCACTCATCAATCTGGAATATCAATATGCCCAAGTAAGAAAAAGCCGTTAGCAAAATGATTTGAGCAACAGTGTCAGATCACCTATACTTTATATCTATGCTATTTTTCTAACTTTGATTATGTAGATTCTGCATTTGTCTATGTGAGCTACTGTTGATGGTTATAGTTCAAACAAAGCAATTATAGAAAATGTATAAGTTTAAATGTGGATTTTTAGAAGTCAAAAATTAAAGTGATCCTGAAACGATCATATCTTCAAAAGACACAAGAGATCGACATCTACTGGAGCCCAAAAACAAATAAGAATTGTTCTGTAATATTCTTCCTTGTATATGAAAAATTTTAAATTTTATGAAAAATTTACAGACTCCTTGCTTTAAAAATACAGCCTTCCCACAGACATCTAATCTGTAAAGAGTCAACAAATAAATCATTCTCAGGACTAATCTGTTTTGTCCTCCTTCAGAATAGGGGGCTATTAAGAACTAGAATACAGAGGCCACAATTAATCTAAACTAAGAGAAATGCTGTTCAGATTTTTGTGTGTACAATTCAGAGGATTTTAAAGAAACAAAAACAAATATAAAAGCGGTATCAAGTACTGACGCCCCCAAATCAGAAGACAAACAGCCAAAATAAGATTGTTTTTAAAAACCATTTTCTTGCCCTAGCTAGTGTTGTTAAGTGGCTAGAGCTTTGGCTCACACACCAAAGGGTCATGGGTTCAATTCCCGGTCAGGGTGCATGCAGGAGGCAACTAATCGATGTCTCTCTCCTCCCTACTCCCCACCTTTCCACTCTTTCTAAAAAAATCAATGGGAAAAATATCCTCTGGTGAGGATTAACACAATTTCTTCACACCAACTTCTGCTGATGAGATTTCTACTCCCGCCCCCCCCCATATTATTTGCTTTTGGCTCCAACATGCCTTATGGCAGAAGAGTACTGGCTCCTATCCAGAGTAACATTACACACAACTTATCTACCTCTCTTATCTTTTCAATGTTAGTATCAAGGACAGCCTCTTTTGGAGTACAACTTACATAAATATAAAATGCTTTTTAAGCTCCACAGACCATTTTTAAAAAAATCTAAATTAAATGGAATGCACCTCTGGGGTTCTTTCCCCTTAACTCACAGTTAATGAAAACTCAAAATCTGAGGTTGTTTTAAATTAGTCCAGTGTCCTAGGAAAGGTGATATTCCCAAAATGAATTTTAGTTTGGAGAATAGCTTAGAAAGATATAAAAACACACCACATTGTCAACAGGATCCAGCTTAGTTCCATGAAAACATGAAATTGGGCATAAAACTAACCATCTTTTTTTTTTAAATATATTTTTATTGGTTTCAGAGAGGAAGGGAGAGGGAGAGATAGAAACATCAATGATGAGAGAGAATCATTATCAGCTGCCTTCTGCACACCCCCTCCTGGGGAATCGAGCCCGCAACCCAGGCATGTACCCTTGACCAGAATGGAACCCAGGACCCTTTAGTCCACAGGCTGACGCTCTATCCACTGAGTCAAATCGGCTAGGGCCTAACAATTATTTTTAAATGAGCAAGTAGTTGAGTAAAGACAACTGGACTGGGGAAATTATTTTGACTGAGGGGGTAATCCCTGAAAGGATTTATAGTGGGGAGTTGGCAAGGCCACAGACCCAGAGCACTACTGGGATTCGTGGCATTAGCTGTTGTAGGTTCTGCTCAACACAAGTCTCTTGTATTTTATAAGTCATATCTTACTAAAAATGATATTTAATAGAAATGTTTCTCCCTTGAATCTAGTATTTTACTGATGTACATTATCAGTTAATGTCTAGTGTCAAGTAATTAAGATTAACATGGGAACGAATAACACCTGCTGTTTGTTGTGAGTTGAAAACTCCTGCTCCTACCCATGAGGGGGCGGGGAGGGGTCAGTCTCCTGGTCTACACTCACTCGCACCTACTGAACTGTGGCCTGGCTGCTTGCTGAGTCATTTCCTTTGGAGTCTAGTTACTCATAGTCACGCTTTATGAGATTGGGGCTCTCCAACACTCCTTAAAAAATAGCACATTCCATTTTACACTTAATATTCAAATTTGAAAAATTAAAAGCTGGATATCTTTAATCAAAGCCCTCAGTCTCACTTTAGTTACTACTCTTATATTACCAATTTTTGTAAATATATTCATCTTGGCAATTAGATTACAAACATTCTGGTGTAAGAAAAGGGTTTACCTGTAATGACTTCAATCCTGTGAACCTATAAACTTTAAATAAATATTCAGTTTGATATGTATGAGGCGCTCAGATTCAAGAATTAGATAAAATTAGGAATTAAGGTATTAACATAGAATGACCAAACCAGAGTTCAACCTGAAATATTTCAATATTCCTTAAATAATGATCTTCTCCAAAAGTTACTCCAATACATGACAATAGCTATGATGTCTACTAGAAGCTAAAGAGTTTATATGATAGTGCAAGTATTATGCTGTGTATTTATCAAAAGACTACACATTCCCCTTAGGGTTTTATTACAGAAGAGAACAAATCAATTATCTTAGACAAGATAATCAGTTATAGATTCTTTCAAAGAATCTCTGTGCTTCTTATAAAAATGAGATTTCTAATTCTGAGGCCATTCTATGAATTTAAAAGGAAATCAAAATGTGCATAGAAAAGGGAAAAAAAAAAAAGGCCTTACTGTGTGCATGCCACTTTGCTAAGGGTTTTCTCATGTTATCTTTAACAATTCTTCATAGAAGGTAGAGATTAATACAATTTAGAAATTTTTAAAAAACTGAACTTCAGTGCATTTGAAAACAATCATTTGTACAATTAATCAATTATGAAAGACTCTTACGTGTGCTATTTCCCCAGAGACACAATACTGTGACATTAATCAGTGACAAAGACTCAAATTGCCTGGTAAGAGTACTAGTATTCAACTGATAAAATGGAAGTAGCGATAAAAAAAAACTCCCAACAAACAAAAGCACAGGTCCTGACAGCTTCACAGGGGGAGTTTTACCAAACATCAAAGAAGAACTAACACCTATACTCTTTAAACTATTCCAAAAAATCCAAGAGGAAGGAACACTTCCAAGCTCTTTTTATGAGGCCAGCGTTACCCTAATTCCAAAACCTGATAAAGACACTACAAAAAAAGAATTCCAGGCCAATATCCCTGATAAACATAAATGCTAATATCCTCAACAAAATATTAGCAAATCGGAACCAGCAATATATTAAAAAGATCATACAACATGGCCAGGTGGGATTTATCCCAGGGACGAAATGCTGGTACAATATTTGCAAATCAATAAACGTGATACATCACATAAACAAACTGAAGGACAAAAATCACATGATCATATCAATAGATGCAGAAAAAGCATTCAACAAGGTCCAACACCCGTTCTTGATAAAAACTCTCAGCAAAGTGGGAATAGAGAGAGCATACCTCAACATGATAAAGGCCATATATGACAAACCTACAGTGAACATCATACTCAATGGGCAAAAACTAAAACCATTTTGCCTAAGAATAGGAACAAGAGAGGGATGTCCCCTTTCACTCTTACTCAACACTAGAGGCCTAGTGCACAAAATTCGTGTACTTGGGGGGGGGGGGGCTCCCCTCAGCCCAGCCTGCGCCTTCTCACAGTCAGGCAGTTGGACATCCTTAGCGCTGCTGCGGAGGCAGGAGAGGCTCCCACCCCGCTGCTGCGCTCGCCAGCCATGAGCCCAGCTTCTGGCTGAGTGCTGCTCCCCCTGTGGGAGCACACTGACCACCAGAGGGCAGCTCCTATGTTGAGCATCTGCCCCCTGGAGGTCAGTGCACATCATAGCGACCGGTCATTCCGCCATTCGGTCGATTTGCGTATTAGCCTTTTATTATATAGGCTAGTACTGGAAGTCCTGGCCATAGCGATCAGACAAGAAATAAAAGGCATCCAAATTGGAAAGGAGGAAGTAAAACTCTCATTATTCACAGATGGCATGATATTGTACACAGAAAACCCTAAAGACTCCACCAAAAAACTACTAAATTTAATAAATGAATTTGGCAATGTAGTAGGATACAAAGTCAACACCCAAAAATCTATGGCTTTTTTATACACCAACTAAAGACCCAGTGCACGACATTTGTGTACTGGAGGGGGTGTCCCCCTCAGCCCAGCCTGTGCCCTTTAGCAGTCCGGGAGCCTTTGGGGGATATTCAACTGACAGCTTTGGCTGGGAAATGGGCCTAAGCTGTCAATCAGACATCCTTAGTCAGCCAAGTTTATAGCTGAGCTGTCCACCAGGGGACAGTTCCTACAATGAGCATCTGCCCCATGGTGGTCAGAGTGTGTCATAGCGACCGGTCGTTCTGCCGTTTGGTCGATTTGCGTATTACCCTTTTATTATATAGTATAAGGAATTATCAGAAAGAGAAACTAAATAAACAATCCCATTTACCATTGCACTTTAACCAAAAAAGTAATATACTTAGGAATAAACTTAACCAAGGCGGCAAAAGACCTGTACTTGGAAAACTACAGGATGTTGAAAAAAAGAGAAGATATAAACAAGTGGAAGAATATACCATGTTCATGGATTGGTAGAATCAACATCATTAAAATGTCCATACTACCCAAGGCGATCTACAGACTCAATGAAATCCCTATTAAAATACCACCTGCATATTTCACAGATCTAGAACAAATACTCGAAACATTTACATGAGAGGAAAAAAGATTCCAAATAGCTGCAGCACTCTTGAGAAAGAAAAACAAAGTTGGAGGAATCACAATACCAGATTTCAAGTTATACTACAAAGCCACCATAACCGACCCCAGAAATTGATATAAGCCATTATGTTCAATTAATATTTGAGAAAGGAGGCAAGAGCATACAATGGAGTCAAGACAGTCTCTTCAATAAATGGTGTTAGGAAAATTGGACAGATACATGTCAAAAAATGAAACTAGACCACCAACTTGCACCATACACAAGAATAAAGTCAAAGTGGATGAAAGACTTAAATGTAAGTTGTGAAGCCATAAAAATCCTAGAAGAAACCAAAGTCAGCAAAATCTCAGACATCTCTCACAGCAATATGGTTACAGATACATCTCCTACAACAATGGAGAACTAAGGAGAAAATAAACAAATGGGACCACATCAAAATAAAAAGCTTCTGCACAGCAAAAGAAACTATCAACAAAACAAAAAAGGGAGCCCACTGCATGGGAGAACATATTTGGCAATGGTACATTTAATAAAGGGTTAATATCCAAAATATATAAGGAACTCATACAACTTAACAAAAGGAAGACAAACAACCTAATTTTAAAAATGAGCAATGGACCTAAATAAACACTTTTCCAAAGAGGACATACAGATGGCCAAGAGACATACGAAAAAATGCTCAAAGTCACTGATCAACAGAGAGATGCAAATTCAAACAACAAGTTATCACCTCACACCTGTAAGAACGGCTACCATCAACAAATCAACAAATGACAAGTGCTGGCGAGGATGTGGAGAAAAAGGAACCCTCGTATACTGCTGGTGGGAATGCAGATGGTGCAGCCATTATGGAAAACAGTATGGAGTTTGCTCAAAAAATTAAATATGGAACTGCCATTTGACTCAGTGATCCCACTTTTAGGAATAGATCCTAAGAAACCTGAAATACCAATCAGAAAGAATGTATGCACCCCTATGTTCATAGCAATTTACAATAGCTAAGATCTGGAAACAGCCTAAGTGCCCATCAGTAGATGAGTGGATAAAAAAACTGTGGTACATTGATACCATAGAATACTATGTAGCAGTAAAAAAAGAAGAATCTCTTACCCTTTGAGACAGCATGGAGGAACCTGGAGAATATCATGCTAAGTGAAATAAGTCAGAGAAAGACAAATATCACATGATCACACTCATATGTGGAATCTAAGTAACAAAATAAACTGATGAACGGAGTGGATCCAGGGACATGGAAGCATGGAACAGAGTGTGGAATCTCAGAGGGAAGACAGGGGAGGGGAGGTAGGTGGGAAGTAATTAACCAAAGACCTTGTATGCATATATGCATAACCATATGGACACAGGCAATAGGGTGCTGAAGGCCCGGGGCGGGGGGCAGGGGCGGGCTGGAGGGGTCAATGGGGGGGAAGGGGGAACATATGTAACACTTTCAACAATAAAGAATTATTAAAAATAATAAATAAATAAACATGCAACCACCTTATGACTTATATGACCCAGAAATTGCATTTAATCTAGAGAAATGAAAATTTATGCTAATTCAAAAATCCTGTATACAAGCCAAATGTCCATCAACTGATGCATGGTGAAATAAACTGGTCCTTCCATACTCAGGAATATTGAGTTCTGGTTCAAGACGGCAACACAGGAAGAATAGGAAAATCCTAAACTCACCTCCTCCAGTGAATATACCAAATCTACAGCTATGTATGGAACAGTTTCCTCTGAAAAGTAAAATCTAGCTGAACAACAAAAACAGCACTAAACAAAAATAGCACTAAAGCTGGAGAGGCTGAGACACAATCTCTTAATAAACCCCACCCCAGGAGCAGTGACCCACACTGGGAAGAGAACTCAAACCCACAGCTTCTTCCTGTGGAGCAAAGAGTCTGAACACCACACTGGGTACCCCAACTTTTAAGACCTGCATCTCAGAGATGAGCACCCAAAACGTCTACCCAACAGTGTTCAAGAGACCCACAAGGCTACAGTGATCTGAGAAATGGCCCTTAAATTTGCTCTCATGCTGGGACTCACCCCAGGGTCTAACACAGAAGCTGCTGATCCTGCCTGGACTTTATGTAAAAGTCTCATTTGCTAATCTTTTTTTTCCATTTTCTTTTTAAAAAAATATATTTTATTGATTTTTTACAGAGAGGAAGGGAGAGGAATAGAGAGTTAGAAACATCAATGAGAGAGAAACATCGATCAGCCGCCTCCTACACACCTCCTACTGGGGATGTGCCCGCAACCAAGGTACATGCCCTTGACTGAAATCGAACCTGGGACCTTTCAGTCCGCAGGTCGACGCTCTATCCACTGAGCCAAACTGGTGAGGGCTCATTTGCTAATCTTAAAGTATGGGCCTGCGGGGCAGTCATCTAACCCAGCGGTCGCCAACCTTTCAGACCTCATGGACCACCAGTATCTAGCCTACACACCTAGGGGTCTGCTAGGATATATTCTGGGGATGGAAGCTGGCAGGCACGAACTGCACCAACTGTAAGTGTCATCCCTCCTTCCCCCTCCAAAAAATACCCTAGGCCTTCTGCTCATAGCTTCAGAGGGTACCCCATAGGTACCATCTTTAACCTTCCCTTCTGCCCTGCTCCAGAGAACCAGTATCTTCCAGAGAGGCTCTTTCATAGAGTCTATGCCCAGATTTTTTATGTCTAATGCCCCATATTTTGTGGCTGCCACTAGGGGACAACCCTTGATCACCTGGCTCTGAAGGCAAGGAAGTCTTGCATTCCTGGTTCCCATAGGACTGTAAAAATCAGAGACAGGTCTTGGCCAACTACCATCCTCAGGGCACTGCACAGACAGCAGACTGAAACATCCCCAAGTCTTTCTGAGAAGGCCTATATGCTCCTTCAGGAGCTCTGGCCTGAAGGACAGACTTCAGGTTTGGCACACATCTAGAGGCCTACAGAGTCTCTCAGGGAACAGAGGCCAGTAGATGCAATCTTTGCACTCTTCCTCTGTCTCGCTCCAGTTACTTAGTATCTCCCCCAAAAGATGCGTACACCCTTGTAAGGCACCTTGATTTTTAAGCTGCACCAGGGGACACTTCTAGATCACCGGACTCTGGTGGCCAGTGATACTACTTACACTCATGGGTCGCAAAGGAGTATAAGCAAGGGAAAAAGAATTCTTAAAGAGCTACCACTCCCAGACCATAGCAAGAAGCAACAGACCCAGGAACTCAATCTTTTTGGCTCCTACTGACCCTCAGCTCTAACATCCCCTTCTCAAAGCCTGGCCAAACCTCTCTCATCCCACAGCAGCCTTCTGTATTTAGTCGACTTTACAGTATTAATATTATTGATTTCTTCTTTAATCTCCTCTAGCACACCAAGTATTCCTAGAAAACTAGGACTATGTCTTATTTTAATCTCTGTATCCTCAATGCCTAAGAATGAAGAGTTGAATATGTGGAATAATTGTTTATTAGATTGAGCCATAGTAATACTTTATTCCGGCTCTTTCAAATTAATGGAAGTCCCTGTCTAACTCTTACATATAGTTTCCTTTGAATCATAACTCAGATTCAGAATTTTTAGGACTTATTCTCCAATTACACAAATTCTCTAATACAACCCACACTGATTTTTCTACACCAATAATACCATTTTAGTACTATACTTATATAAACATATTTATGACAGTTCTCTCATATTAGAACTTCTAACAGGCAGGGAATTCTGTAATTCTTACGGACACAATAGTTATATGTCTTTAGGAAATTTATAAATACTGAGTCTTTAAAATAAACAGAACAGATGACTGCTAAAAAGAAAACCTGGGTTAATTACTAGAGACCAAATTCAGCTATTAAAAGTAAATACCGCAGGCACTGTCTCCCTCCAGGGAGCACACTGGAGCCTTTCCCTCCTCCTCCCCTCACCATCCCCCTCCCCCTCTGTAGGGCACATTAGTTTCCTCACTCCTAAGCTCCTATGGCCCTTCATTTGCCTCCATAACTTGTCTCCTAAGCCCATTTCTTCTAGGAATTACTTCTTCTACCTCTGTGATTTACCCAATAAATGTTCTCTTACAGTTTGGGTCTTGTCTCTGAATTCTTTCCTAGCGAGAACCCAAGTACCGAGGTTGCTGAACCCAGGTTTGGCCTGACCCCTCCTGTCAAACACCTGGTTCTGTTCCCACCGCCCACGACAAATTTAATTATTAGGCCAGCCAGAGAACCCAGAAGGGAAGGGAAAAGTTTCTCCCCCTAGGAATTTGGTGAGGCAGCTGGGAAGCTTCACTGGCTGAGTCCTGCTGCTCCGGGGCTGACGAGCACCAGCAGAAAAAAAAAAAAAAAAAAAAAAAAAAAGTAAATACCGCAAAGATAACATCTTTTAAAATGATAAATATCCTATCTCAGTTCTCATAGGTTTCCAGACTGACCTTCGTCTTGTTGAGCACTCTCCTTCTTCTTCAGCTACCCATCCAACATCAGCTAAAGATGCCACTGCACCCTCTCCTGGGTGACTGGGGCTCCATTCTGTTGTGGGGCTGGTAAGCTGTAAGTCATAAATAGGGAAAGATTGTCATCTGGCACCAAAATATTAGAATAAAACTTTTTAATGACCTAAATGAAAATCATCAGTTCTAGTGTTTCAAACATACGGGCAGTTTCATTTCTATTAAAGGTCCCCATGAAAGGGACCATCAGTTACATCGTATGTTGCCTAATAATGTATGATAATCTTTGAATTATAATTTACCTTTTTCATTTTTAAAAAAATATATTTTTTATTGACTTCAGAGAGGGAGACAGAGAGAGAAACAGCAATATAAGAGAGAATCATTGATGGGCTGCCTCCTGAACACCTTCCACTGAGGACTGAGCCTGCAACCCATGCATGTGCCCTGGCATGACCTCCTACTGACCCATGAGTTTAAGTAGGAATCGAACCATGACCTCCTGGTTCATAGGTAACACTCAAACACTGAGCCACGTCAGCCGGGATCAATTTTTATTTTATAGGTCAAATGATTTAAAAAAAAACAAACACAAACTCTGGTCATCCTAAAACATTAAGAACATTTTTCAAATTTAAGCATTAAATATTTTTTCTGAAGAGATCTGGCTTTAAAAAAGTATAGGAACAAGAACAAGTAATCAATTTGTGCTAAATCTGGGAATTGTTTAAATGGATATTTATAGATATATTGTTATAATGTCAAAAATAGATTTTTTAAAATCCTTAAAGCTCATGATTTTTAAATAAAAGTATTAACTATATTAAGGAACAAAAAATACAAGTAGCAGAACAGAATTCTCTAGCTAATCTTAAACACATAGAGGAAGGAACTGAGTATTTTTAAATAGATACAACAAAGAAAAAGCATGCAAGTTCTGAGATTTACCTTGAAAAATTGGAAATATAATTTAATTGAATTAAAGTTTTGTTATAATGCCTCAGAGCCACATGGTCAATGGATAATAACTTACAAATAAACTTATCAGATTAATATAATACTTCCAACAAGTTGGATGAGGTTTAAGTGAAAAAGAATATGAAGTGATTTAAAAAGTGACTCAGTGATTGAGAGTCGACCTATGAACCAAGAGGTCATGGTTTGTTTCCCGGCCAGGGCATATGCCCATGTTGCATCCAGAAAGCAGCCAATCAATGATTCTCTCTCATCATTGATGTTTCTACCTCTCTCTCCCTCTTCCTTCCTCTCTGAAATAAATTTTTAAAATATTTAAAAATATAATTTAAAAGGCCAGAGAAATTTACTTATTAATGTATTTATCAAAAAGGTTGCCCTGATCGGTTTGGCTCAGTGGATGGAGCGTCCGCCTGAAGGGTCCCGGGTTCGATTCTGGTCAGGGGCATGTACCTTGGTTGCGGGCACATCCCCAGTGGGGGGTGTGCAGGAGGCAGCTAGTTGATGTTTCTCTCTCATCGATGTTTCTAACTCTCTATCCCTCTCCCTTCCTCTCTGTGAAGAATCAGAATATATTAAAAGAATAAATAAAAAAGGTTGTACCATGCCCTAACCAGTTTGGCTCAGTGGATAGAGCGTCACCCTTCGGACTGAAAGGTCCCAGGTTCGATTCCAGTCAAGGGCATGTACCTTGGTTGCGGGCACATCCCCAGTAGGAGGTGTGCAGGAGGCAGCTGGTTGATGTTTCTCTCTCATCAATGTTTCTAACTCTCTATCCCTCTCCCTTCCTCTCTGTAAAAAATCAATAAAATATATTTTAAAAAAAAAAAGAAAAGGTTGTACCATAATCCCGTACTTTGTTTGAACCTTAATGCTATTATTGCCAGATCAAGATTTTGGAAGCTACACTTAAATAATGCTTCTTTCTCAAATGTAAAACATACCATACAAATACATAATACTAATTAGTTTTAAGTTTAAAATATCTTTAATATTATGAATAAAATGTTGACTAAACATATTAGCTGCTGGTATGTATGTGTATCCATTATGTATCGTAATTACCTAATATTATTAACCTAATAAAGTAGCATTAGAAAACTGGTATTTTAACAATAACATACTAAGAACATCAAGTATTTAAAATGCCTTAAATTGTCTTTTGGAGAGGACGGGGGTACAGGCAAGAGAGAAAACAAGATATAATAAGAGTAGACATTTAAGAACTTAATCCTGAGCAAAAAACAATGGAATAATGGAATTAAGATGAAAAGGCTTTCAAATTACCAATGTTTTGCATGCAGTGGAATAATTGTGGTCAGAAGAGAAAAACAGTATCAGCATCAGTAAGTACATTGTCAAGGGAGATGATCAAAGAAAAATAAAAAATGAGATTAATGTACTTCTCCTTTATGTGTTTCAGAAATTTATCCATGTGTCAGTAAAGAAATATATATTCAATAAAATGGGTATGTTATACAACTGAAATAACTTTACTGAAAGTAGCATCACATCTGATCTCAATAGTCTGAGAAAACTGGTAATATTCTGTTCCTAACCATTACTGAAAGCAGAATCTATAATAATAAAAGCATAATATGCTAATTAGACCAGACAGCCAAACAACCTTTCGGACATCCTTCCGGAAGACCTTCTGGATGAAGCCAGGGCTGAGAGGGCCGAGGCAGCCGGGGCTGCAAGGGCTGAGCCCCTTGCACGAATTTCGTGCATCAGGCCTCTACTGGTATAATAATATTCCTATCTACACTAATTGACCGTACCTTCGCTACGCCCATCAGCCAATCAGAATAGTATGCAAATTAACCCAACAAAGATGACCGTCAAATTTGCATACTGCAGGTGGGGCAGGATAGCGCAAGCCGCCATCCGGGCCTCCCGTGTGTGACCCGGGGCGGCGGGGTGGAACAGCGAGAGCCACTGCCCGCCCCGCTGCCATCAGGGCCTCCCATGGATAAGCCAGCAGGTGGTTATCCCCCGAGGGGTCCCAGACTGCGAGAGGGCACAGGCTGGGCTGAGGGACACACACCCCCCCCCCCCCGCAGTGCACAAATTTTTGTGCACCGGGCCTCTAGTAATATTATAATAGGAAGACTCTACATGGGTTATGTGGAGATCTTTGAACATAAAGTTTCCCCAGGCCCTGTAGAGGTTCCTAGAAGACAGAGTATTAATGGGCTATTTTGTACAAACAAGAGATCATGAAATTAAAATCTGGATGATGCTTTCCTAAGGTGCTAATTCATGAAGACCTATCTGATTATAATTCTTTGATTAGAAAATAAAAATTTGTTCCGATATAGCTACTATTTTGTAGTTTGACCTCAAGATTTCTTACTTTCCCATAAGTTACAAAAATTGCCGTTTTCTTCCCAGATATTTGTTTATAAAAGGAAGCAAAATGATACTTTTAAAATATGCCCTGGCCGGTTTGGCTCAGTGGATGGGGCGTCAGCCTGAGGACTGAAGGGTCCTGAGTTCGATTCTGGTCAAGGGCATGTACCTTGGTTGCAGGAAGTGTGCAGGAGGCAGCTGATTGATGTTTCTCTCTCATTGATGTTTCTAACTATCCCTCTCCCTTCCTCTCTATAAAAAATCAATAAAATATATTTAAAAAATCAATAAATAAAATAAAATAATAACCACTATGCTGTACACCTAAAACTAATGCAAATATTAAATGTAAGCCCTAATTGAAAAATGAAATTTAAATTTAAAAATAAATTAATAAGCACTCAAAAATATAAAAGTTAACCCATTTTGTGGCAGCTTTTCAGTCTTTTATAGCATAAAGATTGAATGTTTCCCAAACTGATATCTGTAATACTTCATATATTAGACATGAGAAGTTGTTTTTGCACAAACTTTAAAAAATAAGCCAAATTATTCCATCATCTTGGTTTGTAATCATACTAAGCACTGATTATATTTAATCACTGAAATAAAACCATGTCTATACTGTGTGCTCAATGAAATGAAAAAGTTAATGATACTGTCAAGATACCTTTTTTTTTTTTTAAATCAATTTCAGAACTGGTAAAATCTATGTCATTTCTAACAGTGATTTATGCCACCAAAAAAAGGGGGGGGGGGGGATGAGGACAGCTGAAAGGGATCAATGGGGGGGAAAAAGCAGCATATGTAATACTTTCAACAATAAAGATTTTTTTTTTAAAAAAGGAGAAGCCTAACGAAGTGTGTGGGGAAACCATAATCATTCAAAAGAAAAAATAAAACTAAAAAGTAATTATACTAATCTATAATAATAAAAGCATAATATGCTAATTAGATCAGACAGCCAAACGTCCTTCTGGACCTTCTTCTGGACAAAGCCACGGCAGCTGCGAGAGCTGAGGGTAGGCAGCCGTGGTGCCGGCAGCGGCAGCGAGGTGATGGGGGCGGTGCCTCCCACAGAGGGAGGCCAGACTGCAGCTTAGGCCCACTCCCTGCCATCATTAGGACATCCCCTGAGGGCTCCTGGACTATGAGAGGGGGCAGGCCGGGCTGAGGGACCATCCAGCCGCACCGCACCCCCCCCCCCCCCCCCCCGTGCATGAATTTTCATGCACTGGGCCTCTAGTCTTTTTATAAAAGGATTTTTCATACCTTTTTAAAAATTACGAAAAGGAGAATAATTCTCTATTATCAAACTAGAGGGTGGGTGCACAAATTCATGTACAGGTGGGGACCCTCAGCCTGGCCAGTGATTGAGGTCTATCAGTGGCCCGGCTGACTGGGGGGAGGGACCACAGGAGGTTCGCTAGCCAGCCCCCCCCCCCCAATTGGGGCCCAGGGGTAGGGGTCGCGGGAGGTTTGCCAGCCAGGGGGAGGGACCGCGGGAGGTTGGCTGTGGGAGCGCACTGACCACCAGGGGGCAGCTCCTGCATTGAGCGTCTGCCCCCTGGTAGTTAGTATGCGTCATAGTGACTGGTCGACCAGTCATTCCGGTCATAACGGTCGCTTAGGCTTTTATATATATATATATAGATTATAATTTCAGTCCGATAGTTTAATTATATATGGATGTACAATAGTTTAATTTTTTAAATTGAAATAGTTATTGAAACAGGTTTTGATTTTTTTAAAATAATGAAACCTATTTCACAAAATGAACCATGGAAATGATAAAAGTAGTTTTTGCTTTTTTTAAATGTTAATCTAACACTCAGTTGTATGATTTTCCAATTTGAGAGGATTTTCTACTGATATATCTCAATAATAAAGTAATTGCTTATAAACAAAGTATTTCTTTCAAACCACTTTATTAAAATAATATTCTGTTAGATGTGAGTTTTTCATGAATGGAACAATGTTATGTTTGTCACAGTGCAAGTGATCATACAAAATTACCTATCTCTGTGGTCATTCACACTGTGAAAAGTATGTCATTGTTCCATTAATGAAATGATCAGGGTATCACACAAGAGTGTACAGATTGTTGGAAATGGTTATTTCCTCATATAGTTATATTATTATGAGTGGTAACATGAAATTATAGCAGTAACATGAAATCATTAGAGATCTAATGTAAAATATAATTATACTTTAAAATACACTGATGGTTGGGTTTTGAGGTTACTTTTGTTTGTTTTTTTAATCCTCATCTGAGGATATGTTTAATTTTTTTTATTTTATTGATTTTTTTACAGAGAGGAAGGGAGAGGGATAGAGAGTTAGAAACATTGATGAGAGAGAAACATCGATCAGCTGCCTCCTGCACACCCTCCACTGGGGATGTGCCCACAACCAAGCTACATGCCCTTGACCGGAATCGAACCCGGGACCTTTCAGTCCGCAGGCCGATGCTCTATCCACTAAGCCAAACCGGTTAGGGCATGTTTATTAATTTTAGAGAGAGGAAGGGAGGGAGGGAGGAAGGGGGCAAAAAGGCGAGAGGGAGGGAGACAGAGAAATATCAATTGGTTGCCTCTCGCATGTGCCCCAACTGAGGACCGAACATACAACCTAGGTTAAGTGCCCTGACCGGGAATCGAACCTGTGATCTTTTGGTGTATGGGACGACACTCCAACCAACTGAGCCACATCAGCTAGGACTGATGGCTGGCTTTAATACATTTAGTAATGGATATAACCTGACCAAAACAATAATTACAAATACTGCCACACACAATTTTTAGAGTTTGTGTTAAAATATGTCATTAAACATATATATACTTCATAAGCCTACTGAGCTGATAAACCCCATCATCCACTGGTTGGTCCCTGTAGTATATGGTTATGGCTTCTCTTCAAACAGATTAATAACTTGCAAAGACAAAAAAAAAAAAAAAAAAAAAAAAAAAGCCCATTTCAGTTGTTGCTGAAATGTGCACTGAGTAACATAAGCATGGAATGGGAAGGACAACTCAATTAGTCAAAGACCAGTTAAGATGAAGTCAGTGCAGGCAAGGGGACTGATAATATGGAATTTTTGAAATATGATTTAAATGCCACTACTGACATGCATGGATGACTGATGGGAAGTTTGAAAAAGAAAAGGCCACTTACTGAAGGCTCCAGCAAGGTCCTGTCCTACCATGGCTATTGTTAGTAGGGGAGGAAAAACAACAGTGAAAGGAATAGAATTTATTTTTAAATCGAAGGCATTATAAAATTTTAAATTAAAATTAGTGCTTATTGATTTATAAGTATACAAATTCCTTTCAAAAAGTGTGGAAAAGCATTTCATTCAGAGCAAAAACTCAGCAATAGCATTGTATTTTTATTTTTACTATTCTAAGCAATTCAGTTGAACATTTTATACCATTTAAATAACCTAACATCCAATTATATTTGAAATATTTTACTGAAGTAACTTCAGATAATTTAAAATATTCTGACAATGTAAAACTACACTAAGGAAATTGATTCATTTAAAATGAAAAAAAGAAATATCCAAAACATGTTCAAAAACTGAAATACTTAGAATGAAATATTTTAAAAATTCATTCTGTCTGCATGTGACTCTTCATAAAAAAACACACTGGTATGAGGATGCTCTCAGTTTCTTGCCAAAAAGAATGTACTAATAAACAGCTTCACTCTATTTTACCACCATTTGTTTATAGCTAAATACAAAATATGTATTCTTAAAATGAACACAGTAAAATAATAATCTCTAGCTTTTTTCTTACAGTTATTCCTTTTTCTTTTTTACCAATTCCTACCATAGTAAGAAAAACTGAAAACAGAAGTTCTGTATTTTAAAATGATGACATACAGTGACACCAGTTAGGCCAAGAGGTGTACCTGTATAAAGAGCACTAATCTGAAGTACGTAGCAATCAAATATTCTAGACGAGACTCAGCTTAATGTTTGAATATTGATGCTTTCTATTCATGACACACCAAGAATGGGAGTGAGGGGGTCTGGGGTGAACAGGAAAAGGGAGAACAACAACAAGAGAGAGAAACATGTGTGTGTCTCTCAAAATAACCTAGGAAGTAAGAAACAGTATGCCTGGGTCCAACTGTGACTCCCCAATTCCACACTTTCTATAGTAGTATTTAGTCTTGTTGGACTCCTAGACAGTTCAAATACATTCCACATTAATCAAGCCCCCGAATGAGCCAGAAAAATAGCAAAAATGCATTTTCAATTGTATTATTCTAAATTGCATCCTTTGTTTTTTGAAGACTCTACATTTTTAATATTTCTGATAGATGTTTTTAAAAAATAGAAAATACAGAGTAAAAACAGCCTATTTATAATAAGTAGCAGATAAAATACCCACTTTAATATTGATGTTTAATTTGAAAAGACTCAGTATACAACAAAATTGCCTGGAATTAAAAGTCTCAGTATAAACAAATGTCTTCCACTACATTCTCAAGTAAGTGACCAATATTTCTCTTACTTTACTCCTCTCCTTATGTTAATTCATCTCTTTTCAAATGCAGGTCCTGTACTAAATCTAACAGTTTTATTCTACTCATACTCTTTTCAGTGACTGAGAAACTGTTACTTCCTTCCCAGGAAATGTACTTGGTTCTAGTACTTCAGCCCACTGACTGTCAACGCAGATTTGGGTTGCTTGCTATCAGAAAATGCTAGATTATCCCCATGTCCTGTTACATGTCTCTAGCTACATGAACACAAATGTTGAAGCAAGGTCTTCTGCCATTAGTTTAAGTAGACAAATATGTAAAAAGAAAAACTGAATGGAACTGAGCAAATCAGAAAAAAAAAATTAACAAGCCTTAGTTAAAACAATAGTTATTTGAAGGAAGTTAAGTGAACTGAATTCTCAGAAATTATGCTGGAGAGATTCACTACCACAGATTTCTTCATTTTGATTATTATTTTTTAAAGCCTATTGTTTGATCAAAATTACTTATTAGAAATTTCTAAGTTGTCAGTTTCTAGATTGATACACAAAAGTTTTGCCAGTCAATTTGTAAGCAGGACTATAGCACAACAATGAGCAACCTGTTAGTCAAACTGAACAAACACTAATTGCTACCACTTACTTAGGAACAGGTTTGGGGTTTTTTTACTTCTATCTACCAGGAAGAGTGATTTATGAGTAGGACAAAATATTAAATAAGCTCATAGGGACACTTTTGAACTTTTGAATGATGAGTTAAATTTATCTTCTGCATTTTATATGCCAATCTACTATTTTAAATTGGTATATATATCTGCTGAACTTGATATTCTTAAATGTTGAACTAAAAGGTTTTGTGTATAACTCTTGTGCTAAATTAATGAAAAACAAGAACAGAGCACGTCTAACACTATACCAGCAATAAGGAACAAAAGCCCAAATCAAGAAAATAGCAATTTACCTCCAAGCAAAGAATAGAGTTGCCCCTGATTTGGTGCTAAAGAGACTAAGACCTGAGCATTCAAAAGTAATCCTAATTCACTGTTTGACTATCACCTCATTCAGAGAACTACAATTACCTCTGTCTTAACACAGTTGTTGCCAAGGCAATAGTTCCCAAAATTAATGCTAAGCTTTAAACAAAGGATGGGGAAATCAACTTATAAGGCATGCACAGAGACATCTAAAAATAAACAAGAGAAACAGAGTGGCTACCCAAAGAGGAAGGTGTAATAACTAAAGAAAATAATGGTGGTACCTGAATCTCCTGAAGTAATATAAAGCCTACATTCGAGGCCACCTGGGAAGTAACAACTGCTTGGCTTCTTATGTGTTTCTAAATCCTCACATATGTATTCTTAAGAAGGGTAAATGTCTTAAAGATCTTGAATTATCACTTCTAAGAGGAACTAAGATTAGAAAGACTTTACTATGATTGATAAAAATTCTCTTTTATTTTACTGATAGTAGCATTAATAGGAGGAAAAGTTTAACAAATACTAGTAAAGATATTTTGCCTATTTATATTCCTAATACAAACACTAATACAAAAATTTTTAAATATATAGTACCTGAAACTGAACTCTGGGACACTGGATCAGAGATAAATTAGTACCAATTTTCCGTACAATACTCCGAGATGAACCATATGGCTTCCCAGACCAAAGTACCTGAGTAAACAGAAAAAAGAAAAAAACACAAACATTTCATTACATGACTTATAATACTATTAACACAAAGCACTAAACAATTAATTGCGTAACATGCTGACGCATTAATTACGGAATCAGAATGTCTAAATGTTATGGGAAATAAACTAATACTTCTCAATTTAAAAAATTGTAAAATAATACTACACTTGAAGTAAAACATCATCTATTTTCATACTGTTCTGCAAAGGAAACACTATTTTACCTCTTCTGCTATACTTTTAGTTATATAATTTTACATACACATACATTTTTTAAAACTATGAGCTACTTTAACTATAATGGAATTTTCAAAACAAATCCAAAGCAGTACAAAGTTCAGAATCTGAATTTGTACCATGCAAGGTAATGCATTTTGTTTGCTACACAAGAACACTTGGCCAAGGGTGAGCAGGGGCCAAAATCCAGTTGCAATACATTTTCTTGTGAGGTCTTGTTCCCAGGGGAAAGGCCCCTTTTCCTAATGTACAAAAAGGTACTAAATGGGCTAGTGGTAACCCTAATGAGCATAATTTTCCCAGACGAAATCATAATACACAGAGGATATTGTGCTATCCTTAAAGTAAGAACAAAAACAAACCCCCAAAGCAAAAAGCAAACAAAAAACATACACATGTAGAATGTTAAATTATTACAAATTGTACCTTGAAACTTCTCCCCACGTATATGATCTTTCCTTAAAGAAAAAAAAACTATCCGTTTTGAGTGCTACACTTGAAAGCCTAGACAGAAGAGGAGGTAAAGAGAGGCAGAATGCTATTAAAAGCAATTTAAAAAGAAAAGAATGAGATTGATATGATTATATTTCATTCATTAAACTTTAACATTCAATTATATCCTAAAATTAATTAAACAGTACCAAATCAGCTGAAATGTATTCTAAGCAATGGACACCAATCCCCTTTTAAAGTCACTCCATGTATAATGAACAACATAAACTGATGACAAAAACAGATCCAGAGACAGAGAAGCATCGATCAGACCGTCAAACCTCAGAGGAAGAGAAGGAGAGATCAACCAAAGGACCTGTATGCATGCCTAACCAATGGACACAGAAAACAAGGGGGTGAGGGCATCAGTGGGGGAGGTAGGCGGGGGGGGGGGGGGCGGGGGGGGGGGGCAATGGGGGAGATAAGGACACATTTAATACCTTAATCAATAAAGAAATTTTAAAAAATCAACCACACAAAAAAGTTACTCCATGGAAATTCTAATTTAAAGAATGAAATGACTCTAATATAAATAGTATGACCAAGCAATAAATGTTATTGTAAACAGTGGTACCTCCAATACATAACCCAAAGTAGACCTTTACAGCATTCTAAAAGTATGCACAAATCAAAACGAGCATAGAAGAAATCTGATTTCTTAGATTTTAGCAACCAAGTCTAATTTAGGGATAACAGTATGAGTTAAAGTGAGGATCAAGGGGGAATATATATGATACTTCTGGCATCTGCCTCAGCCGTTATGTGATTCTCCTGATGATGTTCAAAGTTTCACTTGACTGTTACCTGGGAGAGGTCCTGTAACCTACAACTAGCTACTATAACCAACAAAAACTATAACTCTTGCTTTGGAAATATAAATTTAAAAGATAGTACAGATTGAAAAGTTGGTCAGTAGAAAGACATCAATATTGAAATATAAATATTAAACAAAGAATATGAAGCAAAGTTACCCTGATGCTTAGAAAGGAATTACCTGTAGTTCAGGAACTCAATTTATGCCTACCAATGTTCATATAGGGGATTATCACACGAATACTACCAATAACACACAAGGACTAAGAGAAGGAAAAATATCTCACTAAAAAACAATGAGAAGCACTACAATTTTATAAGGTCAAGAAAAAATAAAAGCATGGGCAAGTAATTCTAAAACAGTATTTAAGCAAACTCTTTACCTTATACTTGTTCATAGGTCTTGATCTTTTAAAAATAAATCCATAGGGCAATAGTATCAATACCTTTCAGTCATTTCTCTTCTCGAGTCTTTTGTTTAGTCACAAGTCAAAATTCTATGATATAGGAGTAGTAGAACACTATGCATCACAATATGACAACTACATAGAGTCTAAAGCAAATCTCGTCCCTCCAGTAAGCAAAGATCTTAACTGGAGATGAAGAGGACAAAAGCTAACAAAGAAAAATTTAGAAAGTATTTGCCAAGGTCAGGAACTAATATTTCTGCCAGCTTTTAGCATTGCTTGCTATGGCATGCTTCAGGACTGTTTCAACTACTAGGTATTACCTTCCCATCTGCTTAATATCAGAAGGAAAAAAATACCAGCGGCTTCTACAAGAGAAGGTAAACAAAGACTAAGCTTCTACTTATAAGAAATAAGTAGACTATTTAGGTTTATACAAAGTTAAAGGAAGTAAAAGAACAGATTGCGCCCTGACCAGTTTGGCTCAGTGGATAGAGCACCGGCCTGCGGACTGAAGGGTCCCAGGTTCGATTTTGGTTAAGGGCATGTACCTTGGTGGCGGGAACATCCCCAGTAGGAGGTGTGCAGGAGGCAGCTGATTGATGTTCCTCTCTCATTGATGTTTCTAACTCTCTATCCCTCTCCCTTCCTCTCTGTAAAAAAATCAATAAAATATATGTTCAAAAAAAACCAACAGATTGCTTTATGTGATTATTTTTTCAAGTATACAAAGTAGACTAACAAAATGTTCTCCTGTTACCTGTGAATTGCATAGCAGTTAGCACCAAGAAATATGAAGTGACTATGTAAGCTAATGACTGGGATATTTAGAAAGGAGAAGAGCCATAACCTTTCCTGGATTATAGGGAAAAAAGTGAGCAGCTAACTTCCAGGAACTCTAAAACTAGGCCTTTATTTTCTCCTTTTCAGTTTTCATGGAGGGGGAGAAATTATAGATGGCTATGAAGAAATAACGAACAGATGGTATTGAAAAGTCACCATCTGTACCCTGGGAGGCTGTATGGGAGTGCATCTCCTACCCTAACGGTGGCTGAACTGTCTTGTCAATATACTTGTTTGGAGAAGGAAAGAGTTTCTCTAAAGATAAACTGTCATTACTATTTTTTCAGATGTAAGAGAAAGGGCAAGGAGAAAACTGTCATTACTAGACAAGTCAATGTCATTAATAAGAATTCAATCCCATTAAGAAGCAATTAATTAATAATTTATAAGAACTGATAAATAATCTAATAATGAATCTCTGTGTGTGTGTTTTCATGTCTGTGTATAGTAATGGCAGTCCATAACATTTAGCAACAGTATTGAAAGTGATGACAGCAAGGAGAAGGATGCACAGGAAAGCAGTTTGGTGTTTTTTTAACATTGGGAAATGCTACTGTAGAAGTGTTGAAGTGTGAAGCTGGAATCTGAAGCTGTCATGTGTCTCATCATAATGACTGCACTCAAGTTTTATGTGGTAATTTATTTGTTATAAACTGATTTAATCTCCACTATTATTTGAGATGCACCATTTAGCAGGAAAAAGTATAAATTTAATTCTAAACAGAGACTTTTCTCAATATACACCATTTTAAAAATATATTTTTATTGATTTCATAGAGAAAGGGAGAGGGAGAGAGAGAAAGAAACATCAATGGAGAGAGAGATCATTGATCGGCTGCCTCCTGCATGCCCCCCGATCGGGATTGAGCCCATAACCCAAGCATGTGCCCTGACCGGGAATCGAACTGTGACCTCCTGGTTCCTAGGTCTATGCTCAACCACTGAGCAACACCGCCAGGGTTCAATACATACCATTTATATATAATATTAATACAAGGGTTCTTACTACTGGGGCTCACATATCCCTGAAATTACATGCAAAATAGTGTGCATATACAACATTTTACTGGGAAGAATGTCAATGCCATTATAAAATTTTTAGGGAGTCTAGGACCAAACAAGTGAAAATTCTTAATTATAAGGAAGCCAAGAGAAAATTAAAAGTGTGTGCTGAGGAGAGGGGGGTAGAGATAAAAATGAAACTCTTCTAACAATTTCAAAATTCTCAAATGAAGGTAACAATTTCTTCAGTTTTCTTCCTTATTCTGAACTCCTAGCTACATTCACATTCATCTTCCAAAAAACAAAAGAAAACAAGGGTACAATTTATAAGTATTACTGGAAATATATTTCTAATACAAATTAGATATTTGCTATAACTCTTTTCAACATAAAATACTGAGATTAATCAGAATCACATTAACTTCATATTACTCTTTAGGTCTCAATTTTAAAAATATTTTTGATTAAGGACATAAATATAATAGACTGAGAAGAAAGTTTGGAACAATGTGAATATATTATTTTAAATTCAAAAAAATGTTGAGGCAAATGGAAGGCAGTGAAGAGGTCTTGGCAGCATATAGGCCTGGCTTTAAAAGTAGGCTCTATTAGAAAAATAAACCTATATAATTTTATTATCCAACTAGAGGCCCGGTGCATGAAATTTGTGCAGTGTGTGTGTGTGTGTGTGTGTGTGTGTGTGTGTCCCTCAGCCCAGCCTGCACCCTCTCCAATCTGGGACCCCTTGAGGGATGTTCAACTGCCAATTAAGGCTCGATCCCACCCTGAACAGGCAGTCGAACATCCCTCTCACAATCCAGGACTGCTGGCTCCCAATCACTTGCCTGCCTGCCTGATTGCCCCTAACTGCTTCTGCCTGCCATCCTGATCGATGCCTAACTGCTCCCCTGCTGGCTCGATTGCCCCTAACTGCCCTCCCCTGCCAGCCTGGTCACCATAACTGCCCTCCCCTAGGCCTGGTCACCTCTAACTGCCCTCCCTTGCAGACCTGGTCACTCCCAACTGCCCTCCTCTGCTGGCCCGGTCACCCCTAACTGCCCTCCCTTGCCAGCCTGGTCACCCCTAACTGCCATCCCCTGCAGGCCTGGTCGCCCCTAACTGTCCTCCCCTGCAGGCCTGGCTGCCCCTAACTTCCCTCCCTTTCCAGCCTGGTCGCCCCCAACTGCCCTCCCCTGCAGGCCTGGCTGCCCCCAACTGCCCTCCCCTGCCAGCCTGGTCGCCCCCACTGCCCTCCTCTGCAGGCCTGGTCACCCCCAACTGCCCTCCCCTGCAGGTCTGGTCCCCCACAACTGCCCTCCTCTGCAGGCCTGGTCCCCCCAACTGCCCTCCCCTGCAGGCCTGGTCCCCCCAACTGCTCTCCCCTGCAGGCCTGGTCCCCCCAACTGCTCTCCCCTGCAGGCCTGGTCCCCCCAACTGCCCTCCCCTGCAGGCCTGGTCCCCCCAACTGCCCTCCCCTGCAGGCCTGGTCCCTCCCAACTGCCCTCCCCTGCAGGCCTGGTCCCTCCCAACTGCCCTCCCCTGCAGGCCTGGTCACCCACAACTGCCCTCCCCTGCTGGCCTGATCACCCACAACTGCCCTCCCCTGCTGGCCATCTTGTGTCCACATGGGGGTGGTCATCTTGTGTGTTGGAGTGATGGTTAATTTGCATATTGCCTCTTTATTATATAGGGTGTCACACCAATAACTTCAATAAAAAAATTGTCTCTATCAGTTACTGCTGGTATAAAGCTGGCCAATTATCCCTCTATGCTTCCATTTCGTCATCTATAAAATGGTGACAATATCCACTTCATGAGTCTATGAGTATTAAGTGACTTAAGATATTTATATATAATATATCTTTCATAAATATTAAGTCTTCTTCCCCTTCTATTATACAAGGTAACAAAGTACACTATAATGAGGAAGGATTTTAGAATAAGAATTAGGGTCATATTACAGCTCTGCCACTTATTTGTCAGGTAACTTTTTAATGACCAAAATGAAAATCATCAGCTTTAGTGTTACAAACATACAGGCAGTTTCATTTCCATTACAGGTCCCCATGAAAGGGACTATTATTTATATCATATGTTATCTAACAATGTATGATAATCTCTGATTTATAATTTTTTTTTATTTTTAATATATTTTTATGGACTTTAAAGAGGAGGAGAGAGGAAGAGAGAGGGAGAGAGAAACACTAATGATGAGAGAGAATAACACAAGCCCTCCATTGAGGATCAAGCCCACAACCCAGGCATATGCCCTGCCTGAGAATCCAACTGTGACCTCCTGGTTCATAGGTCGAAGCTCAACCACTGAACCACACCAGCTGGGATCAATTTTTATTTTATAGGTCAAATAATTTAAAAAAATAATAATACTAACTCTGGTCATCCTAAAACATTAAGAACATTTTTCAAATTTAAACATTAAATATCATTTTTGCTGAAGAAATCCGATTTTAAAAAATGTACAGAGACAAGAGCAAGTGACCAATTTGTGCTAAATCTGGGAATATTTTGAATGGATATACAGAGATATACTGTTATAAAGTTGAAAAAAGATTTTTTAAAATCCTTAAACCTCATGATCCTATATAATAAAAGGCTAATATGCAAATGACACGCAATGACCACCAAGGGGCAGGCACTCAACATGGGAGCTGCTCCCTGGTGATCAGTGCGCTCCCACAGGGAGAGCACCACTCAGCCAGAAGCCGGGCTCACAGCTGGCAAGCACAGCAGCGGTGGTGGGAGCCTCTCCCTCCTTAGCAGCAGGGCTAGGGATGTCCGACTGCTGGCTTAGGCCCGCTCCCTGGGGAGCGAGACTAAGCCAGCAGTTGGACATTCCCCCAAGGGCTCCTGGACTGCAAGAGGGCGCAGGCCAGACTGAGGAATTCCCCTCCCCCCACCCTGGCGCCGAGTGCACGAATTTTGTGTACCAGTCCTCTAGTTTTTAAATAAAAGTATTAACTAGCCAAAACCGGTTTGGCTCAGTGGATAGAGCGTCGGCCTGTGGACTGAAAGGTCCCGCGTTCGATTCCGGTCAAGGGCATGTACCTGGGTTGCGGGCACATCCCCCATGGGAGATGTGCAGGAGGCAGCTGGTCGATGTTTCTCTCCCATTGATGTTTCTAACTATCTATCTCTCTCCCTTCCTCTCTGTAAAAAATCAATAAAATATATTTAAAAAAAAAAAGTATTAACTAAATTAAGGAACAAAAAATACAAATAGCAGAACAGAATTCTCTAGCTAACTTAAACACACAGATGAAGGAACAGAGTATTTTGATATAAATAAAGAAAAAGCATGCAAGTTGAGATTTACCTTGAAAAAATGGAACCCATCTTTAGCAGAGAATACCATATTATACTAGTTTTTTTCTTCATGTTCATAGATGCAATATTATAGGAAATATGACTTACCTTTTACTTTAGTTATGTGATAAAACACATTATAATAGCATTAAATATTAATAATTCTACAACACTGAGTTATTATGTGTTAGTCAAACATATTTCATTCAATAATTCCTACATATACTTAATGATTTTCTTCCCTAATAATAAATACGTTGCTTTTAACAATCAAATGAATACTGGTAAGTTTTCAATGTAACCCAGAAAGTTACTCCCTCACTTCAGATGCTAGGTAAAGATTTTCTTCTATCATTTAAACAGCAAGCAAATTAAATAGTACATAAACATTGAATTGTTGATCAGATATAGATTCATTTCACTTTCTCAGAAAAAATTCTTGTCTGAATTTTAAAAATGAATGTTGAGCACTCACCGACTGCATGTTTACTCCAACCTGTTGAAAAACCATCCTAATTAGGCGCTTAATCCAGCCAAGCATTTAGATGGCAAAGTGTCTCCAAATTTGCATTTCAAGTACTTCAGGCGTATATAGCAGCACATGATCCATAAAAAACACTAGAATTTTAAAATGCAAATATTAAAATGAAATAATTATTTAGAATCTTTACTGTCTGCAACGTTTCACAAAATAAATCTAGTTTAAAACATTTTAAATTGTGTCTAAATTTACTTAAGAGAAAACCAATACTGCTTATAATCAACTTTGAGTCAACTAATGGTACAATTTTTTAAAGTATTTTTTTTCCCAGTCAGGGTTCTTAGTTAGAAACAACAAAAACCTACTTATGGCTAATTTAAGTAGGAAATATATTTATAAAAATATATCTAATAGATTACAATCTTACCAGAACTTGACTTATAGGCTACATAGCCAGGAAAAACATCCAAAACTGCAGCAGAATTGGTCCTGGGAAGATACCACTGCTACTGCCACCCCTGACAGAACAGAATCTACCAGGTCCCACTTTTGTCTCGCTAGCTCTTGAGTTGCTGTCCAGACAGGTGGCATTTGCTTGACTAAATCTACCCAGCTATAGTTATAAGCAGGTTCTGCCACCCACCAAAAATCATAAAGGAGTTTCAGAAATATGGAAAAGGAATTCAGATGCTAGGAGGTAAAATAACAAAAGTCCTTTCACACTTATTAGCACACTGTAACCCCAGCCACTCACCCCTCCCCATCAATTTACTGTATATCTGATAGAATTAAATTAACTCATAAGGTATAAACCAGTTTACTAATAGTGTCGGTCTCTAATGAGACAAGAAGTTTGCACCAGACTATAAATCAATGCAGTGCTTCCCTATCAAGGCAGTCTTGCTAAATTGAACAAAACAAAACAGCTGAACAAAACAGTATACTTAGTGATGTAAAGAGTTTGTGGTCTACACTTTGAGAAGAACTTTATGAACAATTACAGAGGATGGAGGGGAAAATAAAGGTGCCACAGTATACCAGACACTGGGTAAAATGAACTGAAAAGAGCCAGGCCCTAATGTTAGGGGATAGTATGCAATAGATTCTAAGCACTGTCAGGTATGTATAACTTATAGACAATTATGAAACAGTCATTACTAGAATTTTGATGACATATATTTTAATATTACAAACATCTATTATTGCCTATAAGAATGAATACTTTCTCAGAATTAATGGGAATAAAAAGAGTAAAGGGTTAAAAAGAGTAAAGGGTCAAAGCTGAAAATGACTGACAAAATGGTCAGAGAAAAAGAATGTCTTTATGTAGAATTTGAAAAGCTACCCCTTCATTTTTTAAAAAAATTGAGATACATCACTTCTTGGTCTTTTGGCTAAGATCAAGCGTAAAAAAGTTGAGATATAACTTAAAGTGCACAAATTTTAAATGTCCAGCTTGATGACTTTTTATATATGTTTTATAAACCTGTATAGCCACCACCCACATCCGATATAATAAAAGCATAGTATGCAAATTATCCCCTTGACCGGGAGTTCGACCAGGGGGCAGCTGATCGATGTTTCTCTCTCATCGATGTTTCTAACTCTCTATCTCTCTCCCTTCCTCTCTGTAAAAAATCAATAAAATATATTTTAAAAAAAAAAAAAAAACCCATTGTGGCTCTCGAGTCAAAAAGTTTGCCCACCCCTGATCTAGTGTGTCATTAAGGCCACATGGAGGCTAAATAACACATCACTAAACAATGAATGGGTTAACAATAAGATCAAGGAAGAAATCAAAAGATACCTTGAGCCGTGGCCGGTAGCTCAGTGGTTACAGCATCAGCCCACTCACCAAAGGATCTCGGGTTCAATTCCAGGTCAAGGGCATGTGCCTTGGTTGCAGGTTCAATCCCCCAGCCTGCTGAGAGCACATGCAGAAGGCAATCAATTGATGTGTCTCTTTCAAGTCTGTCTATCTGTGTGTGTCTCTTTTCCCCCCCATCACCACTGTCTCTCTAAAAATCAATGGAAAAATATCCTTGGGTGAGTATTAACAAAAAATAACAATAAAAGTCAAAAAAAAATTTAAGGTAACTTGACACAAATGAAAATGAAAACACAACCCAAAATCTGTGGGACTCAGTGAAAGCAATCCTGAGAAGGAAATTCATAGCATCACAGGCCTACCTCAAGAAACAAAATCTCAAACAATCTAACCATAAACTTAAAGGACTAGAAAAAGAACAACAAAGTCCAAAGTGAGAAGAAATGAAATAATAAAGATCAGAACAGAAATAAACAAAACAGAATCTAAAAAACACACACACACACAAACACAAAAGATCAATGCAACCAAGAGCTGACTCTTTAAAAAGATAAACAAGATTGACTCATACAGGACAAAAGAGAGGAGTCAAATAAAATCAGAAATGAGAGAGAAACCAATATGGCGGCATAGGTAAACACCGGAGATTGCTGCCTCGCACAACCACTTCAAAAATACAACTAAAAGACATAACGGACATCATCCAGAACCACAGGAAGGCTGGCTGAGTGGAAATTCTACAACTAGAAGGAAAGAGAAAAGCATACCGAGAATCAGAGGAGCTGCAGTGCTAAAGGAAAATACAAAGGTGCGGAGGTGCATTCGGAGAGGGCTGGCAGCTGAGGACAGGATTGTCTTTTTTAATTGGGAGGGAGTCTCAGGCTCTGAGCTCCAGTTCTGGACGAGTCTCTGGGGACCCAGACTCATACGGGAGAAACGGGACTGTCTGGCATCGGTCGGAACTCGAGGGCAGCTTTCTCTCTGAGGCATTCTCAGCGATTGCCAGGACCTCTGAAGGCAGGACTGAGAGCAGCCATACTGCTCGCTCCGCCCGTCCTGTTGATCCCCTTGGACCCTGCCCTGCCCAAGCCATGCACGGAGGCTTTTGCATATGAAAGGCCCGGCCCTTTGTAATCTGAAAATAACTTAACAAACTGCAGCTGCCCCAAGGCCCCAGGGCAACTTGCATTGCTTTACAGCTGGCTTCTGCTGGGTAGCCAAAAAAAAGGCTAGATTAGCACCTCCTTAGATCCAAGAGCCAGTGTACCCAGTGGTCAGAGTGGGACTATCCAATTACAACTCCTCAGATCTATAAGGGACACACTCAGGGGGAAGACTCGGTGAGCACCAAAGCCCCACTGAAGCAAGTCTTGCCCCATAAGGGTGTCTTCAGCACAGAAGTTCTCCCACTGCAGACACAGCTGATTTTCACAGCCAATTGGCCTGGAGGTCAATCCCTCCCAGTGTTACCTACAACAATCAAGGCTTAACTACAACAAGACTGTGCACAAAGCCCACAAGGGGGTGCACCAAGAGTGTCTACCTCAGGTAATTGGGACACTTGGCACAGAAAGCCACTCTATCGACACAGTGAAGCATAAAAAATGCTGAGACAAAGAAACAGGACACAAATGACAGAAATGGAGGAAAGCAAACTACTGGATATAGAGTTCAAAACCACACTTTTTAGGTTTTTCAAGAATTTTCTAGAAACCGCTGATAAATGTAGTGAGATCCTCAAGAAATCTAGTGACTAGTGAGACCCTCGATGTTGTGATAAAGGACCAACTAGAAATTAAGCATACACTGACTGAAATAAAGAATATTATACAGACTCCCAACAGCAGACCAGAGGATCACAAGAATCAAGTCAAAGATTTGAAATATGAAGAAGCAAAAAACACCCAACTGGAAAAGCAAAATGAAAAAAGAATCCAAAAATATGAAGATAGTGTAAGGAGCCTCTGGGACAGCTACAAGCGTACCAACATCCGAATTATAGGGGTGCCAGAAGAAGAGAGAGAGCAGGATATTGAAAACCTATTTGAAGAAATAATGACAGAAAACTTCCCCTACCTGGTGAAAGAAATAGACTTACAAGTCCAGGAAGCGCAGAGAACCCCAAACAAAAGGAATCCAAAGAGGACCACACCAAGACACATCATAATTAAAATGCCGAGAGCAAAAGACAAAGAGAGATTCCTAAAAGCAGCAAGAGAAAGAAACTCAGTTACCTACAAGGGAGTACCCATACGACTGTCAGCTGATTTCTCAACAGAAACTTTGCAGGCCAGAAGGGAGTGGCAAGAAATATTCAAAGTGATGAATGCCAAGAACCTACAACCAAGATTACTTTATCCAGCAAAGCTATCATTCAGAAGTGAAGGTCAGATAAAGAGCTTCACAGATAAGAAAAAGCTAAAGGAGTTCATCACCACCAAACCAGTATTATATGAAATGCTGAAAGGTATCCTTTAAGTAGAGGAAGAAGAAGAAAAAGGTAAAGATACAAATTATGAACAACAAATACACATCTATCAACAAGTGAATCTAAAAATCAAGTGAATAAATAATCTGATGAACAGTATGAACTGGTGATTATAATAGAATCAGGGACATAGAAAGGGAATGGACTGACTATTCTTGGGGGGGAAAGGGGTGTGGGGGATGCGAGAAGAGACTGGACAATAATCGTGCACCTATGGATGAGGACAGTGGGTGGGGAGTGAGGGCGGAGGGTGGGGTGGGAACTGGGTGGAGGGGAGTTATGGGGGGGAAAAAGAGGAACCAATGTAATAATCTGAACAATAAAGATTTAATTAAAAAATAAAAATAAAATAAAATCAGAAATGAAAGAGAAGTAACACTGGCACCACAGAAATACAAAGCAGTATAAGAAAACTAAAGGCCCGATGCACAAAATTCGTGCAAGGAGCTCGGCCCTTGCAGCCATGGAGGCTTGCCCCAGCCCTCGCAGACCCGGCTTCATTCAGAAGGTCTTTCGGCTGTCTGATCTAATTAGCCTATTATGCTTTTACTAGAGGCCTGGTGCATGAAATTCGTGCACGGAGAGGGGGTTCCCTCAGCCCAGCCTGCACCCTCTTCAATTGGGGAGCCCTTCGGGGGTGTCCAACTGACGGTTTAGGCCCGTTCCTGTGGGATGGAGTTAAACCGGCAGTTGGACATCCCTCTCGCAATCTGGGACCACTGGCTCCTAACTGCTCACCTGCCTGCCAACCTGATCACCCCCAACTGCCCTCCCCTGCCAACATGATCTCACCCCCAATGGCCCTTCTCTGCCAGCCTGATCTCACCCCCAACTGCCCTCCCCTCCCAGCCTGGTTGCCCCCAATTGCCCTCCCCTGCCAGCCTGACCTCGCCCCCAACTGCCCTCCTCTGCTGGCCAATTTGGTTCTGATTGGTAGGTTTCTATGCCAGTCAGTGTCAAAAGCTCTGCCTCCTAGGCAGCCACTGGCTCCCCACAGCACCCACATTTGGTTCTGATTGGTCGGTTCCTATGCCAGTCAGTGTCTCTGGGCCTATCAACCGGGCCTGATCAGAAAGTCAGGGCTGATCAGCAGCACTGATGGAGGCCTGGAGAAAAATGGAGGTGCAGCTGCTGGCCAGACTGGGAGAGAACGAGGCAAGTGCTGATCAAAAGCTGCCACAAAGGCAACGGATCAGTCCCTGCTTCTCTCTTTAGACCTCTCTCTGGCCCTGATTCCCAGACCCCTCAGCAGTCAGTGCTGGGGTACAGTGCCTCCAGCAGAAGCAGTCAGCGCTGGGTTGCCATGGCAACCCAGGCTGACTGCAGGACTGACTCCCAGTTCATTGAGCCTCAGTGGTGACCGGTAGTTAAGACCCAGGATTTTTTTTTTTTTTTTAAATATATTCTATTGACTTTTTACAGAGAGGAAGGGAGAGAGACAGAGAGTCAGAAACATCGATGAGAGAGAAACACCGACCAGCTGCCTCCTGCACATCTCCCACTGGGGATGTGCCCGCAACCCAGGTACATGCCCTTGACCGGAATCGAACCTGGGACCCCTCAGTCCGCAGGCCGACGCTCCATCCACTGAGCCAAACCGGTTCCAGCAGACCCAGGATTTTTATAAGATTATTCTAGATAAGGGTAAGGAGTTAAGTTGCAATATTACTTACATGTAAAGCAACATTTTTTGAGGTAATTATAATTTAAATCAGTATAGTTTCACAATAACTCTGTTAGCAGTAATACAATTGTCCTTAAATTTAAAATGCCAAAAAATTTGCCCTGGCTGGTGTGGCTCAGTTGGTTGAGTGTCATTCCATACACCAAAGGGTCACAGGTTCCATTCCCAATCAGGGTATATACCCAGGTTGTGGGTTCGATCCCCAGTCAAGACATGTGTATCGGAGGCAACAGATCGATGTTTCCCTTTCTCCCTCTCTCTCTCTAAAATCAATAAAATAAGAGTGCCAAAACCTTTAAAATCTACACTACATTGGAGCTTATTTTTAGGAGGTATTTGGGAACTATTCAAGGAAATGGTCATCTATTTATCTTCACAATGAGAGAGGAATATGACCATTATATAGGAGAGTCCAAGAAGATTAATATAACATTCTTAATTATTCAGTTGGCTAAATTATTAGAATAAAGTTTCCTCTTCTCAGAATAGTAAAAGATTAGGTACACTGTTATCAGTGCATCCCAAATGACAGTATGCAGTCTGGTGTCGAACAACAAAAAAGAAAAATGAGGACCATGAAATAAAAAACAAAAATTTATTCAATTTAAAGTTACTGTTTAATTTGAGAATATGTCCTTCCTACTTTTTTGATGTGAAAATGCCTTTCCTTTTAGGATATGGGAACAGTAAATTAGTGTTACTTGATTTAAAAAAAAAAAAAATGTCCTGACTGATAATCTTCCACTTGTAAAGATCACACACAACTAGACACAATTTGAAAGAGCTGCCCAGCAGAAGACAACAGCAGAGGTAAAGGTCCCGTACCAAAAAAACACACACACACACACAAAAAAAACACATCTGTCCTTTACTTGTCCTTGTCCATACAAAAACAAAACAAAAACTTGTCCTGTTCCTCATTGGCAATCAAAGGGGAACCTGCCGTTTTTCAGCAAAAACACAGAACTGCAGATGGATCTCCACACTAGAACTGAAGATAACTCAGACAGTGCCTTCCATTTCCAAGTGTACTTTGGCAGCTATGCGGTGGTGAACAGTCATCAGGTTGGGAACCAGAAATCAGAGTTGAAATACTCTGATATGCCCTTTGTGAATGGCCAACCATTTTTTAAAAATATATTTTTATTGCTCTCAGAGAGGAAGGGAAAAGAAGAGAGGAACATTAATTACAAGAGACAATGATTGATAGGCTGCCTCCTACATGCACCATACTGGGGATCGAGTCCACAACCCTCGAATGTGCCCAGACCAGGAATGGAACTGTATCATCCTGGCGCATAGGTCAATGCTCAACCACTGAGCCACACTGACTGGGTTGGCCAACCATTTGATCTTCATTTCTTAGTGCTGCAAAATAAGTACCAGGTAATGGTCAAAGGCCGCCACTGTTACACTTTTCCCCATCAGCTCCAGCTAGGATCTGTGAAGATGACCCAGGTGTGGAGAGATGTCTCCCTGAACTCAATGTGTGTCTGCTAGACACACATTGTCAAAGAGATCCCCCATCTAAGTGACCAAGTGATTCCCAGAGCTAACTATAATAGCATGGGTTCTCCTCACCCTTCCCTTACACTTGGTCATTAAAATTCCTAAATTTTTTTTTTTAAGAAGTCCTTACTTGATATAATGAAAAGTTATCAAATCTATGTAAATAACCTAAGCTACTTTCTGGAAATTAATCTTGAAGTTCAAATCTAGTGGCCGCTGCTACACTTTACATCAGTCTAGTTGAGACTTTAAGTCAGAACACTTTACCATACTACGAAACAATATCGAGCCTATGGATAAATTTACTGGCAATAATTAAGTACACTGGAGTAGTCTCCTGCCACCTAGCATTGAATCTGACATATAATGTGTCCTTTTTTTTTTTCAGTACACAAATTAATAAATGTCATGACCTATGCTACATCTCTCAACAAAAATCTGTTTAGATAAGTCTAACAACACAAGCTAATTAAAATTTGATGAAAAATCTTTCAAGTTAATGTGTTTTAGATATGAAACTAAACTGAAGAACATTTTCTGTAACATTTTTAGAGGTCAGCTTTCTCTTCGTGACATAAAAGAGGTCAGAGATAGCTGTATTTCCACTTGAATTAAAGGCCTGCCATTTTCATGTAAGGATCTCTGAAATATAATTTTACAGTAAATGACATCAGTATCTTCTTCTTAAAGTATTTTTATTTAAGCATTCCCATGCAAATAAATTCAGTACTCTGGCATCAATTTTAAAATAATCTTTTGAAAAGACTATTCAAATACCTTAATCAGGGGTCCTCAAACTTTTTAAACAGGGGGCCAGTTCACTGTCCCTCAGACCGTTGGAGGGCCGGACTATAGTTTAAAAAAAAAACTATGAACAAATTCCTATGCACACTGCACATATCTTATTTTGAAGGAAAAAAAACAAAACGGGAACAAATACAATATTTGTATTTGCATGTGGCCCGCGGGCCGTAGTTTGAGGACCCCTGCCTTAAGTGAACCTGAATATCAGTAGAAACAAGCACACACAACTTGGAAGTCAATAATATTTTTCACTGACTAAAAGTGCTGCCTTTCATAGAAAAAAAAACAAAAACACAAAACAAAACAAAAAAAAACACAATACAAAAGATCAATAAAACCAAGTTCTTTGAAAGGATGAACAAGATTGATGAACCTATAGCCAAGCTCATCAAGAAGCAAAGAGAGAGGACCCAATATAAACAAAATCAGAAATGAAAGAGGTGAAGTAACAACTGACCCCACAGAAATACAAAGGATTGTAAAAAAAAAAAAAAAAAAAAAAATACTATGAACAACTCTATTCCAACAAACTGGACAACATGGACATATTCCTAGAAAAATATAATCTTCCAAAACCCAATCAGGAAGAATCAAAAAATCTGAATAGGCCAATAACTATGGAGGAAATTGAAACAGTAATCAAAAAAATTCTAGCAAACTAAAGTCCTGGGCAAGACAGCTTCATGGCAGTTTTACCAAACATTCAAAGAAAAACTAAAACCTACCCTCCTCAGACTATTCCAAAAAACTGAAGAGAATGGAACACTTCCAAGCTCTTTCTATGAAGCCAGCACTACCCCAACCACAAAACCAGATAAACGCACTACAAAGAAAGAGAATTATAGACCAACTAGAGGCCCGGTGCACAAAAATTTGTGCACTCGGGGGGGAAGGGAGGGTCCCTCAGCCCGGCCTGTGCCCTCTCGCAGTCTGGGACCCCTCGGGAGATAACGACCTGCTGGCTTAGGCCTGCTCCTGGGTGGCAGAGGGCAGGCCCAATCCCTAGGTGCAGCCCCTGGTCGGGCTCAGAGCAGGGCTGATTGGGGAGTTGGGGCGCCGCCCCGTCATGCACAGAGCAGGGCGGACTGGGAGGTTGCGATGCCACCCTCAGTCACGCTCAGGGTAGGGCTGATTGGGGGGTTGGGGCACCGCCCCCATCACACTCAAGGCAGGGTCGATGGGGAGCTTGAGGCGCCACCCCCTGTGACGCACAGAGCAGGGCCCATCAGGGGGTTGGGGAGCTCCCCCGTCACGCACAGAGTAGGGCCGATAGGGGAGTTAGGGCACCGACCCCTGTCACACACAGAGCAGGGCGGATCAGGGGGTTGGGGCGCCACCACTGTCACACTCAGGGCAGGGCCGATGGGGAGGTTATGGCTCTACCCCGTCACAGACAGAGCAGGGCCCATGGAGCCGGGGGGGGGGGGGGGGGGGCCGGGGGTTGGGGCGCCACCCCCTGTCACACACAGAGCAGGGCCGATCAGGGGGTTTGGGCGCTGCACCCTGTCATGCTGATCTGGTGCCAGGAGACCTCTCGGCTCCCCTGATCCCGGTGCTGGGAGGCATATTACCCTTTTACTATATAGGATAGAGGCCTGGGGGCCGGCTGGTTTGCCCTGAAGGGTGTCCTGGATCAGGGTGGGGGTCCCCACTGGGGTGCCTGGCCAGCCTGGATGAGGGGATGATGGCTGTTTGCAGCTGGTCACACACCCTTCAGGGTGGGGGTCCCCACTGGGGTGCCTGGCCAGTCTGGGTGAGGGGCTGAGGACTGCTTTCAGGCTGGCGGTTTTGACTGAAGCTCCCAACCACTCCTTTTTTTCTTTTTTTTTTTTTCTTCTGGGCCAGCTTTAGCTCTGGCTCTAGCTCTGAGGCTTCCACTGCTGGTTTGTTTGCCGTTCTATAATCGAAACAATGAATAACTTCAGCTCTGAGATCCCAGCCGGCTATATTTTTTACAAAGTTTCAAACTGCCAGCTCAGAGGCCTGCAAGGCAGGCGGGGAACGTTGGAGTCTGCAGTCACTGGAGCAAGCAAGCCTCATGTTCGCTTCCAGCTGCCTGGCTGCCGGCCGCCATCTTGGCTGACAGTTAATTTGCATAAGGATATGCTGATTAGCCAATGGGAAGGGTAGCGGTCGTACACCAATTACCATTTTTCTCTTTTATTAGTGTAGATATCCCTGATGAATATAGATGCTAAAATTCTCAACAAAATATTAGCAAATTGGATCCAGGAATATATTAAAAAGATCATACACCACGGCCAAGTGGGATTTATTTCAGGGATGAAAGGGTGGTATAATATTGTCAAATCAATAAACATGATACATCACATAAACAAATTAGAGACAAAAATCACATAATCATATCAATTGATGCAGAAAAAGCTTTTGACTAAATTCAACACCCGTTCTTGATAAAAACTCTCAGCAAAGTGGGAATAGAGAGAGCATACTTCAACATAATAAAAGCCTTATATGACAAACCTACAGCCAACATCATACTCAATGGGCAAAAACTAAACTCATTTCCCCTAAGAACAGGAACAAGACAGGGATGTCCATTTTCGCCATTCCTGTTTGACACAGCACTGGAAGTGCTTACCATAGTGATCAGACAAGAAGAAGAAATAAAAGGCATCCAAATTGGAAAAGTAAAACTGTCATTATTCGCAAATGACATGATATTGTACATAGAAAACCCTAAAGACTCCATCAAAAAACTACTAAACTTAATAATTTGGCAATATAGCAGGATACAAAATTAACATTCAGAAATCTATGGCTTTTTTATACATCTATAATGAACTCAGAGAAACTAAAAAAAATCCCATTTACCATTGCAACAAAACAATTAAGATACCTAGGAATAAACTTAACTAAAGATGTAAAAGACCTGTACCCAGAAAACTATAGGACAGGGGTGGGCAACCCCTGGAACCTGTGCCAAACATGGCACACCAGTAACTTTTGCTGGCATGCGAAACCCTCTTATAATCTTCCATTTACAATTTTTTTTCTTAATATCGACTTTTTTATTTTTCAGATAAATTCAGTGTAGGTGCATCTTAGATAAATAAATAATTTTACATAACAAGTTATCTTAAAGACCATAGACATGGATTGACAAGAGAGGGGAAGAGCAATTTCTATGCCTCTGACTTAACTCTCCCTGCCTTCCTAGATCCGACCAGTGTTTTGGTTTCAGCCTCAGACACAACGGGTTTTCGTTGACAAGACAACTGCCTCACCTACTTATTCAAAATTTCACTCTATAAAAATGAAACCTTCTCTCTCGCTTTGCCCACCAGTATTAACGAAGGGGGAATAAATTTCTATGTTTCTCTCGGCAGCAAAAGTCCCACTGATAATATCAAATGGAGTCATAACATCTTCTGTCAGACTATCAGTGTACATGTATACATTAAAAAATAAATGTATTTTTCATCATCATATACTGTGTTTTTGTCGCTCAAATGAATTTTATTATTTCTTCAAGGTTCTTCACATATGTACACCTTAAGAGATAGCAAGTAGGCGTAACATGTTCTCAAAAAATTAGGGTTGGCACGCAGAAGAATTTTGAGTCAGAGATTTTGCTGGTTTTGGCACGCACTCACAAAAAGATTGCCCACCCCTGCTATAGGACATTGAAAAAAGAGATAGAGGAAGACATAAACAAATGGAAGAATATGCCATGTTCAAGGATTGGTAGAATGAACATCATTAAAATGTCCTTACTACCCAAAGCAATCTATAGATTCAATGCAATCCCCATTAAAATGCCAATGGCATATTTTACAGACCTAGAACAAACTCTCCAAAAATTCATATGGAATAAAAAAAGACACTAATAGACACTTTTCAAAAGTGGACATACAGAAGGCCAAGAGACATATGAAAACATGCTCAAAGTCACTAATAGCCACAGCAATCCTGGGAAAGAACAACAAAGTTGGAGGGATCACAATACCAGATATCAAGCTATATTACAAAGCACTGTTCTCAAAACTGCCTGGTACTGCACAAGAACAGACATATAGACGAACGGAACAGAACAGAGAACCCAGAAATCCACCCAACCATTATAATATTTGACAAAGGAGGCAAGAGCATACAATGGAGTCAAGACAGTCTCTTCAATAAATGGCGTTGGGAAAATTGGACAGAAACATGCAAAAAAATTAAATTAGACCACCAACTTACAGCATACACAAAATAAACTCAAAATGGATAAAGGGCCCTAGCTGATTTGGCTCAGTGGATAGAGTGTCAGCCTATGGACTGAAGGATCCTGGGTTCGATTCTAGTCAAGAGTACATGCCCAGTTTGCGGGCTGGATCCAAGGTGGGGGGCATGCAGGAGGCAGCCAATCCATGATTCTCTCTCATCATGGATGTTTCTCTCTCTCCCTCTCCCTTCCTCTCTGAAATCAAAAAAATATATATATTTATTCTTTAAATAGATAAAGGACTTAAACATAAGATGGGAAACCATAAAAATCCTAGAAGAAACCACAGGCAGCAAAATCTCAGACATCTCTTGAAGCAATACCTTTACAGATACATCTCTAGGACAATGGAAACTAAGGAGAAAATAAACAAATGGGACTACATAAAAATAAAAAGCTTCTGCACAGCAAAAGAAACCACCAACAAAACAAGACGAGCCCACTGCATGGGAGAACATATTTGCCAATGTTATATCCGATAAGGGTCTAATCTCCAAAATTTATAGGGAACTCATACAACTTAACAAAAGGAAGATAAATAATCCAATCAAAAATGGGCAAAAAGGACCTAAGTAAACACTTTTCAAAAGAGGACATACGGAAGGCCAAGAGACATATGAAAACATGCTCACAGTCACTAATCATCTGAGAGATGCAAATCAAAAACGACAATGAAGTACCATCTCACACCTATCAAAATGGCTATCATCAACAAACCAACAAACAAGTGCTGGCGAGGATGTGGAGAAAATGGAATCCTTGTGCACTAGTGGTGGGAATGCAGACTGATGCAGCCACTGTGGAAAACAGTATGGATTTTTCTCAAAAAATTAAAAATGGAACTCTCATTTGACCCAGTAATTCTACTTCTAGGACTATATCCCAAGAAATCAGAAACACCAATCAAAAAGGATATATGCACCCCTATGTTCACAGCAGCACAATTTATAATAGCTAGCATTTGGAAACAGCCTAAGTGCCCATCCGCAGATGAGTGGATTAAAAAACTGCCATACATCTATAAAACTGTGGTACATCTACACAATGGAATACTATGCTGCTGTAAAAAAGAAGGAACTCTTACCATTCACAACAGCATGGATGGACCTGGAGAGCACTATGCTAAGCAAAATAAGCCAGCCCTAGAAAGATAAATATCACATGATCTCACTCATTTATGGAATACAATGAACAATATAAACTGATGAACAAAAATAGATCCAGCCCTGACCGGTTTGGCTCAGTGGATAGAGCGTCGGCCTGCAGACTGAAAGTTCCCAGGTTCAATTCCGGTTAAGGGCATGTACCTTGGTTGCAGGCACATCCCCAGTGGGAGGTGTGCAGGAGGCAGCTGATCCATGGTTCTCTCTCATCGATGTTTCTAACTCTCTATCCCTCTCCCTTCCTCTCTGTAAAAAATCAATAAAATATATATATTTTTTTAAAAATAGATCCAGAGACACAGAAACATCAAACAGACCATCAAACCTCAGAGGGAAGGCAGGGGGCGGAGGTTAAAAGATCAACCAAAGGACTTGTATGCATGCATATAAGCATAACCAATGGACACAGTGTGAGGGTGAGGGCATGTGCTGGGGGGGTGGGCGTGGCCAGGGAGATGTCAATGGGAGAAAAAGGAGACATATGTAATACTTCAAACAATAAAGAATTTAAAAATAAAAATAAATAAAAATAAGAGTGCTGTCCTTGCCCCAACAAAGAAATGAAAATTCACCTCAAACATGATTTTGATAAATTACGTAACAATTACTGTTCCCTGAATATTCAATGTGTAAAACTGCCTTACTGGCAAGACTCACTAAATTATACCTTTGTAAATTAAGATGTTAGTTTTTTGTAATATGTTTTATTAATTTTAGAGGGGGGGAGGGGGGAAAGAAGGAGAAAAGGAGAGAGAACTAGAGAGAGAGAGATAGAGAGAGAGAAACATCAATCAGCTGCTTCCTTCCTGCACACTAGGGATGAAGTCATACTTGGGCATGTGCCCTGATTGGGAATCAAACTGGTGACCTCTCGGTGCATGGCACAACACTCAACCAACTGAGCAACACCAGCCAGGGCAAGATGTTTAGTTTTTAAAAGCTGGTAAAGGTATTTATCATTACTAAAGCATTAGTTGTAAAACAAAATCTAGAGGCAAACTAAATGTCCATCAATAAGAAAATAGTTAAATTCAATATACCTACCCATTCAAGTTTATGGCTATTAAAACAAAAAGAGCTATAAATAATAAAATGCTAAATGAAAATGTTGAGAGCTAACATACATGTGATTCTATTTTTTAAAAAAACAAAACACCGCAAAGCATAGAAAGAATGGTAAAATAGACATTTTATGTATACACATACAAAAAGATATGAGAAGACACTAAAGCTTAACATTAGCTCTGAGGATTGGTAATGAAATCCTTCCCTTTTTCTTTTTTTACACTTATGCACTTCTGTATTGTTTATATGTTTTTAACAAAATAATATACTACTTATGTAATATTTAGAAACCAATTATATTTTTTAACAAAATAAGTGAAATCTATACAGTAGAGACCTAAAAATTATTCAGCCCTAGCCAGTTTGGCTCAGTGGATAGAGTGTTGGCCCTCGGACTGAAGGGTCCCTGGTTCGATTCTGGTCTAGGGGCACGTACCTCAGTTGTAGGCTAGAACCCCAACTCGCTGAGGCATGTGCAGGAGGCAACCAATCGATATATCTCTCTCACATCAATATTTCTGTCTCTCCCCATCCCTTCCACTCTCTCTAAAAATCAATGGAAAAAATATCCTCAGGTGAGAAATATATATATATATATATTTCAAACTTTGGACCATAGAAGTAAATGACAAAATTAACAATATATAAACATATATAAACTTTGGGGAAACATTATTTCCCAACTTCAGACATCATGAGTTATGATTTTTTTGTGATTTATGATTTTTGTCATATCTTAATGCTTTAGTTTAGTTAAATTAACTAATTTCCTAAAAAAATTAAATAAATTTAACCTCACCCCAAAGCAATAATATGTAATCAAATCTTGCTATTTCAGGGTATTTTCCTCAATATACTTTTAAAAAATTTATTTATAGGTTGCACTCCCTATCTACCTAAGCCCAAACAGATTAGGATAAAAAGAGATATCTTGGCTAAAACAAACATAAAATGATTCCCATTCCATGTAAAATCATCTCTCTAGTCTAGGATACTAGTCCACTCTATTGAAAGTACACATTATATCTCATATCAATGCTTATCCATATACAATAATTCTTTTCAAAAAGTCATTAATAAAATTTCTTAAAGAAAAAAACTGTTATAGTGTTTTATATACTAACTAGAGGCCCAGCGCGCGATGGAAATCACACGAGGAGGCGCCCCGCCTCCTGCCGTGTGAGGAGGCACGCCGTGGGGGACTGGGACCCGCGCCTGACCCGCTTAGCGCCAGCCAGCTGCAGCCTTGTGGGGGCGTGCTCCAAACCGTGCAGCGACTGCTCTGAGCCCTCCCCCAACCGCTGCCTTGTGTCCTGGGGTAGGGGCAGGCACTCCTACGTGTTGTGTCTCCACTCTGGCCCGCCCCCAGCCCCAGCCTCCCCGCAGCTGCTGGGGTGGGGGTGGCACGCAGTCCCCTCCCGCCCATCTGTGTGCACAGCTTCTCCTGAGCAATCGTGATGCTCGGCTAATTAGCATATTCCCTGTTTATTTATATATATATATATATATAGAGAGAGAGAGAGAGAGAGAGAGAGAAACAAAGAGAGACTAGAGCCTGGTGCACAAAATTCGTGCACGGGGGGGGGGGGGGGGGCGGGGGCGGTGTCTCAGGCAGGCCTTCACCCTCTCCAATCCGGGACCTCTGGCTCCTAACTGCTCGCCTGCTTGCCTGCCTGCCTATCGCCCTAACCACCTCTGCCTGCCGGCCTGATGCCCCTAACTGCTCCCCTGCCGGCCTGATCGCCCCCTAACTGCCTTCCCCTGCCGGCCTGATTGCCCCTAACTGACCTCCCTAGCCAGCCTGATCGCCCCTAACCGCCTCTGCCTCAGCCCCCACCACCATGGCTTTGACCAGAAGGACATCCAGAAAATGTCCAATCTAATTAACATATTACCCTTTTATTAGCATAGGTAGTTATATATTAAAGATTTACAATTTTTATTTTTTGCAGTAATGGAGATTTAATTTTATATAACTTCCTATTTAAGTTGTCTGACTTCTAATATCTTAATGTACAACCAACTTATAGAAATTAAATAATATCAATTTATATAATACAACTTGTTTGGTAATAGTGACTTGCAGATTGACTGGATGGCAACAACTTCAGTATCATAAATAAAGGAACTGTTTCAGAGATGGCATGTGCTGGTCCCAAAAACTGCAGCCCTGAGTGCTCTCCTAGCTGATACACAAATTTTATTAGCCATTATGCAGCATTTAAGAGAAAATAGGTGAGCGATGGAGAAACCCACTTGCCGCTTGCACAAAACAAATAATTATTATCCCTAATGTTTATAAAGTACTTGCAAATCAAAAAGTAAAAGACCAGAAACCCAATGGGAAAAGGAAAAAGACACAAGCAGGCATTTTATAAGTGGAAGCACAAATAGATTATAAATATGTTTAGTGATCTCACTACTAACCAAAGAAATGTTAATTAAAATGTATCTCTTTTTCCCCCACCAAATTGGCAAAGATGATAAGGGAGACACCTCAATATTGGTAAAGGCATGGACAAAGTACAACCTTTCTGGTGGGCAACCTAACAATCTATAAAGACGGTCCTCGGGTTACTTCGGACTCAATGTATGTTCATTTCGTAGTTACATTGCCATCTTCATTTATTTAAAAAAAAAAATTGCTGAAACCGGTTTGGCTCAGTGGATAGAGCGTCGGCCTGCGGACTGAAGGGTCCCCGGTTCGATTCTGGTCAAGGGCATGTACCTGGGTTGCGGGCACATCCCCAGTGGGAGATGTGCAGGAGGCAGCTGATCGATGTTTCTCTCTCATAGATGTTTCTAACAATCTCTCTCCCTTCCTCTCTGTAAAAAATGAATAAAATATATTTTAAAAAAAAAAAAATTTCTGGCATTTTGACGTATGTACCTATGTGCTTTATGTTTTTATTATTTATTTACCACAAGTAAAGGTCAGGAATTGTTATCTTTCTTTTAAATTTTTTTTACTGTTTCACTTCATTACTGCTATGTATGTGTTCCATGTGAGTGACGTAGGTGCTTATGTAGTTGGGTTCCAACTTATGGTGAAAATCACGTTACGTCGCACCGTAGGAACGGATCTCCAACATAACCCAAGGACCTACTGTATATATAAAAGGCTAATATACAAAGTGTCCCCTCGAGAGTCTGACTGGGAAACTGGGAGTTCAATCGCTCGCTATGACATGTGCTGACCACCAGGGGGTGGCGCAAAATAAAGGAAGGCCCCGGCTGGCAGCCAGAAGGCCCCAATTGGTCCTGATCGCTGGCCAGGCCTAGGGACCCCACCCATGCAAGAATTTCGTGCACTGGGACTCTAGTATGTACATAAAAGCAATTTTACTTCTAGAAATTTGTCATAAATAACCTGACACACAAAAATCTGAATAGAAAAACCTGTCCTCTGCTCTAGCTGGTTTGGCTCAGCGGGTAGAGTGAAAGGTCCCATGTTCGAGTCGAGTCAAGGGCACATGCTCGGGTTGTGGGCTCGATCCCCAGTGTGGGGCGTGCAGGAGGCAGCTAATCAATGATTCTCTCATCATTGATGTTTCATTTTATCTCTCCCTCTCCCTTCCTCTCTGAAATCAATACAAATATATTTTTAAAAAAGAAAAAAAGCTCTCCTCTCAAATATTATGAATAATTGTTTCAAATTAGAAAAGAAACAAAAATATCTAACAAAAGAGGATTGTTTAAATACACCTCATGCATACCAATGAATCTAACCTTACTTCTAGGCTTCTGAATCATTCTTCTACACTATCAGGGGTCCTCAAAGTTTTTAAACAGGGGCCAGTTCACTGTCCCTCAGACCGTTGGAGGGCCGGACTATAGTTTAAAAAAAAAACTATGAACAAATTCCTATGCACACTGCACATATCTTATTTTGAAGTAAAAAAACAAAACGGGAACAAATACAATATTTGTATTTGCATGTGGCCTGCTGGCCGTAGTTTGAGGACCCCTGCTAGAAATCCTAAATCCCAATTTAACAAGTCTTCTCTACTGCCCTCTGAATAAACCCAGCTGATTATATTTCTTAATCTTCTAACACTGTTGGATGAAGATTCTGTCTTATAAGGAGCATACAATTGGAAAGATGAGGGATGCAAATGAAAGACTTAGCAAACTTAAAAACCTAAGTTTTAAGTCTAAAAAAAGGTCAATACATAATCCAGATTATAATCTTTTTTATTCTTTAAAAAAAAAAAAAAAGTATATAGGCACATTCACTAAAACGGTCCAGAACAGGAGCTGGCACATTTTCTGTAAAGGGCCAAATAATAAACATTTTAGGTTTTTGGGTCTCTGTCACAACCTACTCTGCCCTCGTAAAAAAAGTAGCCAAGGGCCGTATGTAAATGAGTGTGGCTGTATTTTTAAAAATCATTTATGGATACTAAAATTTGATTTCATATAATTTTCACATGTCACAAAACAGTCTTTAAAATTTTTTCTCCACCCCCTTACAAATGCAAAACCCACTCTTACCTCACAGTTCATACAAAAGCAGGCCTCTGGTCAGTTTAGGCCTCAGATCAGTTTGCCAAACCCTAGTCTACAGCATACACTAGCGTTGTGACTAGAGCAGGGGTCCTCAAACTTTTTAAACGGGGGGCCAGTTCACTGTCCCTCAGACCGTTGGAGGGCCGGACTATAGTTTAAAAAAAAAACTATGAACAAATTCCTATGCACACTGCACATATCTTATTTTGAAGTAAAAAAAAAAAACGGGAACAAATACAATGTTTGTATTTGCATGTGGCCCAAGGCCGTAGTTTGAAGACCCCTGGACTAGAGCATGGTTAATGGTTTATCCTTAAATGATGGGATTACAGTATCATTTTTGTTGCTTACCTAACTTGTGTAATTTGTATCAATAGCACACAATAAACATATAAAAGAACACTTAAATAGCAGAGCAGTAGTTAGCATTTCAAAGAGCAGTGTTATGGTAATAATACTCATCACCAAGACTGCCCAAGAAAGCAAACCTATGGAAAATAAAGTTTACCAGTATTTCAGAAATTCCTGCACTGTATCATGCTGTCTTTTCTTCTCTTTTTCAGACTGGTTTTTTTCCCCCTCCATTCCTTTGCTTAGAATAAGTTCACCAGTTACCCACATCAATTTCTTTTATATGCACCAGGTCAAACTCACTTCTCAGGGGAGATTGCTGTTATCATGTCACTTCTTTGCTCAAGTTTCTAATCTGACTTCTAGACTTCTGAATTACTCCCCTACAGTAGGAATCCAAAACTCCAATTCTACAGGTCTTCTCTACAGCCCTCTGAATAAGACCAGCTGTATCTAATTCCTTACTCCTCTGACATTGTTTGGGTGAAGATTCTGTCTTAGAAGATTGGAAAGATGAGGGATACAGGTGAAAGTATTCAGAATAAATAGCCAATATATGCTAAGTGCCAAAAGAAAGTAGAGACTATTCACTGATGTACATATTTTTACCCCTTTCCCATGCCCCTTTTACTGGCATATACAATTGAGGGGGAAAAACAAACACTTGTACTTACTGAACTACACCTATATATGTTGCTCATAACTTCAAATTCAATTGTATTAACATTTTACAGTTTCAAAGAAACCAAAATGCCTATACTGCTATTATACTCATGTAAATTTCCAGGGTCCCCCCCCCCCCACATCCCCCATTATGGATTTGTAACTCAATGAAAATAATTTTCCACAGTTACATTGCTCCACAATTCTTAAGTCATTCAATTATGGTTAAAAGAGCCAGGACGTTGCCGTGACCAGGTTTAGCATCCTACATCCCAGGTGTGCCCCACCCCCTTACATCAGGAATGACCTTAAGCAAACTGCTTAACCTCTCTAAGCCTTTTCCCCTTCTCTGTAAAATGAAATGCGTACTTCATGCGGCTGTGGTAAAAATTAAACGAACAGGTGAAACCATTTCAGAGTGCTTCATACCTATCAAGAGCTCCTTAAATGCCAATTATTAGTACGACAGTGGGGTCTTGACTTACGAGTTTAATTCGTTCTGAGACCAAGCTCGTTAAGGAGCTCATTAACTCAAATTACTCTATCAACTCAATGCAAAAAATCGGCTGAGACACAGCTGGTATCTCAAAAAACTCGTTAGTCGGGACACTCGTAAGTCAAGGCCCCACTGTATTCTTTTTTTTAAAATATGTTTTGATTTTTTACAAAGAGGAAGGGAGAGGGATAGAGAGTTAGAAACATGGATGAGAGAGAAACATCGATCAGCTGCCTCCTGCACACTCCCCGCTGGGGATGTGCCTGCCACCAAGGCACATGCCCTGGACCGGAATCGAACCTGGGACCCTTCAGCCCGCAGGCCGACGCTCTAGCCACTGAGCAAAACCGGTCAGGGCTATTAGTACTGTTCTTGGCGCCCCAAACCAATAATGCGACTGTCAAGACTAGATTACTGGGTACCTTTGTTTTCCGTGATTTTGCAAAATCTGAGCAGAGAATAGTCCAAGTCTGCCCGGTGGGAGAACTCGCCCCCATTCCTGTCGCACCAACTAACTTGGCGCTGTCCGCACCTTCACGTGTGCCTGGTTTCGCACAACCCTCGGGAGGCGTCATCCCTGACCCCCGCGAAGCCGTAGGAAGATGTAACGGAGATGAAATGATGTGTCTGGGGGGACATGCTTCCAATTAACCCGGGGAGGAGGGCCAAGTCAGGCCGCCGACGGGTCACGGACGGAGCGGGGTGACGGGCACGCCCAGCGCTTCACACCATCCTCTCGGCTTCGTGGGAAGATTCCCATCAGAAAATGTGTTTTGACGCGTCCAAAGGTCGGCCCTTTCTTTCCGGTTTAACGTAAATCCCGGTCACAGGAAGATTCGCGGGGAAGTTCTGGGCGGCGACACATCAAACCACCGCCCACGCCAGGTGAGGCCGCCGACGCCTCCCCGGGACCAGCGCTCCGGTGCGCTCCTCCTCCCGGGATCCCGAGGCCCGACCGGCGCTGCGGCCGCCGACGCCGCCCGCCCGGACCCGTCCCGGGAAAGGGCGCGACACCCGACGGGACCGCCGCCTGGCGGTGAGCGAGCGAGCGAAAGACGGGCTCCGAGGGCGGGGGAGGGGGCAGATATGGGGTACACGGGTGGGCGAGTCCCAGCCTTCGGGGCAAGTCTGCTGACTTCCCTCCGCTCCGCCAAAGCTCCAACCCCTCCCGGCCCTCCGCTGCCCCGGCTGCCGGCAACCTCGCCGCTTCCCTTCAGCCGCCGCGCAGCCACCCAACCGGCCCCCGAAGCCGCCAGCCTCCCCGCAAGCCCGAACCCCGCTCCTTCCGCTGCTGCCCTGTTACCAGGGCTTCCCACCGCCGCGAGGCCCGGGGGCGCCTCCTCGCCCCGACACTAACCGTCCCCCCAAGTCCCCAGTCCCCCTTACCTCCGCCGCGAGGCAGCCAGGCGTCTTCCTCTGCTCCTCCGGCTTCCAGCTTGGCGGTCCCAGGACGTTGCTGCCAATCACCCAATCTCCTCCCCAAGCCACAAGCGGACTGACCAATCAGCGGCTTCCTCCGGCCCGGAGGCGGGCCCCGGGCTCAGAGCGGAAGGCTCGGGTGCCGCCCCACGCGCCGGCGGCCGCCGCTCGTAGCCATTGTACGCATGCGCGCGGGGCTCGGCTGAGTGCGGGCGCTTTCTTTCTCTCGGACCTCGCTTTGTGGCCTCACTGATCCGCCCCGGGAAGTACTTTGTTTGTAAACCTCAGGCTCCAGGTGTGCGGGGCGACCCACATTCTGAATGTAGCCTAGAGCGTGGCATGCCTTGAAAGAAGCTGTGAGATGTAAGCCCTTGTTGTCCTAACGTATGTTGAGCCCTTTCATCCCCCCGCTGTAGACTGGCGTGCACGCGGGAGATCTTTGGCCTCTACGGACCTCCCATCTGCGGTGCGTTTGTGTTTAGCGAGCATGAGGGTGCGGAGTCCTACAAAGTGCCTGGTGGGTGAGGATTTCAGTTTACCATCTTCAGTTCCAGCATCTGCTTACGCTGACTCATTGGGACACCTGCTTTTTAATAATATTCTAGGACACGCTGGATTTCAAATAATTTTGTCCTGAACATATAGCAACGAGTGTGAAGGCCTGATAAAAGAACCCTGTGTAGGGGCAGAAACGGATCAGTCCTATGTACGGCCCTTCAAAGGCTGTTGCTGATTGGCTGTGTCACTCACCCTCCCATTGTAACTGATACCAGAGGTCACCGGGCAGGCACCGCGCTCTCCTTCTGATACTGGCTCCCAAGTCTCCCCCTGGCGAGGGCTTTCCTCTTTCAGCAAAAAACACCGATTCATTTACTCAACAAGGGCTATTGGGGGGGCCCACTATGACAGTACAAAGATTTTTTTTTTTAAAGCCGTGAACCACACCCTCCGTGAACCTACAGGCTAACAGGGAGATAGAAATACAAATTTAACGTATATAACCAAACGTTATCATGAAGGTATGGAGTGAGGGAGCCTGGAAGCTAACCCTGCCTGCCCAGGGGCTCGGGGAACACATCAGAAAGGGGTGAGTGGGAGGTCCAGGCATGGGGTGTGCTAGTTGAAGCTAGCCTGTCAGTACGCAGAGCTGGGAAATATATTACCAGTTTGTGTTTCCATTCTCTGTTTATATTCCTGTGATAGGCAGCATCTGAGAGGGCCACCAATGGTCGCTTCCTTCTGGTATTCACAAGATACTATGTCCATCAGCCTGTGAAAAACTGAATCCTGCTCACAGCCATGTGAGTGAATTTGGAGAAAGATCCTCCCCCACGTGTGCTTTCAGATGACTGCAGCCCAACTGACACCTTGATTGCAGCCTCGTGGAAGACCCTGAGCCAGAGATATCCAGCTAAGCTGCACGTGGATTCCTCATACACAGAAGATTTGAGATAATAAATGACTGTTGTGGCAAGCTGCTACCTTTTCTTAGTAATTTGTTAGGAAACAATGGACAGCTGATATGATTTCCATCTCTGACACAAGATCCGTGGTTCTTAAATATACTTTGAAGCTTGTTGGAAAATACATAAGCCCAGCCCTGCCTGGTGTGGCCCAGTTGGTTGTTGGTTTGATTCCCTATTGGGGCACATGCCCGGGTTGCAGGCTCAGTCCCCGGTGAACAGTGTGCAGGAGGCAGCTGATGGATGCTTCGCTCTCACATGGATATTTCTCTCTCTCCATCTCCCTCTCACTCTAAAAATTAATAAAAATGTTTGAAAAAATACATAAATCCAGGCCTCTTCCTAGAATCTAAGGTGATTGTTATGCATAGCTAACTTTTGGAAACAAATATAGAAGATTACAGGCAACCCATTTGGGGATTTTAGAAGAAAATAGACTTTATTTTTCTTTTTTTAGTATATCTGATCCTAGAGTTCTTTATGGCTCAGATTTCTTGGCAGAATCCAGAATGACTGTAACTTCATCTGCTAGCTGGAGTATTTATTGAATAGAGGAAAAGAATCAGAGCTTTCATTCACTTTGTGGCCTTGAAAAAGTCCCTTGACCTGTCTATGCTTCCAGATTGCTAACTGGAAATTAAAGAATTATAATGCCATTATTTAAGCAAGAGATTTATCCATTATTAAGTGTAGATTAGGCTAGTATATTAGGTGATCAAGGCCCATTGTGGGCCAGCTTCCTTGTAGAGATTTAACAAAAGGTCAGGTTCCCATTTGTTCATGTTGGCAGACAGTGAAGCTTAATTCTGTTGTAGAAATTCTGTTTCCAAGTCAGACCCATGTTCAGTTATGCCTCTGCCACATACCAGCTGTGTGGCCTTGGGCAAACCAATCAGCCTCCCTTGGTCTCAATTTTCTGATGTGCTCAGTGGGGAAAATAGCCACCTCAAAGGTGGCCCTGAGGACTGATGTACAATACTAAAGGCAATGCCTGACTTAGCACAAGAGCCCTATAAATAATAGCTGTGAAGGACATACAGTCAGATCACATCATTGTGATCCAGTGGTAAAGTAGAGGACAGACAAATGCCCACATGTGTCCATCAGCCTGCTTCTCATATTAGGTTTAATGACAATCCCATTTGGTGAGGTAGGTAATAATCTGCAAATCGTACACAGTATCTTCCTTGGAAACCCAGACCCTTTCTCTCTAGTTCTGCTTTTTCCCCAGCTCTGATTGCCTGTCCGTAGAAAAGATAAAACACTGGAATGGGCCTCAAATGGTCCTGAGTTAAAATTCAGGAAAACCTAGCTGGTAAAAGACCACTGGGGAGAGCAGTCAAATGCCCGTGTGAGGGGTGCTTTAAGACAAGGTGGGGCTGGATGTGTCTGGGAGAGAATTTCAGCTACAGGACTAATTGATGGGCCAATATCATCTCACACGAGGTGAAAGTTCAAACATGCAGCTAAATGCCTAATAGTTCAGATCCATTGGCTTCAAGCTCTGATCACTATTAAAGGCAGATAATGTTGAGAGAGAGAAAGAGAGAGAGAGAGAGAGAACTTTTAAATCCACTTAAAATCTCAGTGCAGATGAATGTGTTTACCATGGTGCCCAGCAAAAAATTGTTGAGCTATTTGATTTAATCATGCAGTGTTGAGTATATTTGGTTGTTCTAAGCCTTGAAACTATTTTTTTTTCTTCTCAGATCAGTGTACAAAGTGATCTGATGTATATCCAAAAATATGTATATCCAAATAGGTGAAAAGATCACTGCAGAGACTGTGACATTTCTTTCTATAAACCAGTTCTTGGGATATACCCTTGAAAGGGCGAGGGCTACGCCCTCCATCTTGCCTCAGGGTAAGGGCTACGTCCTTTCTCCTCCCCTTAATCCAACCCCCCCCCCCCCGCATAAAGCCCGTCTCTACGCGGGGGTTCCCTCTCTCAGCCACTTGGCCTGCCATTGTGTCGGCGAGTCTGGTGGATGGGGAACTCAAGCTAGCTTGAAATACAGATTCTTATGCTTTTGCATCGGATTGGCTGGCTCCCTGATGTGGTTTCTTGGGAATCTTGAAATCTGGGCATAACATTTGGGGGCTCGCCCGGGGTTCCCAAGACCATCCAGGGACCCCCCCAGTTCGAAGAGTCCGCTTGGCCGCGGTAAGTGTCTGTGTGTTGTGTATTCTGTTCTGTGTGATATATGTTATCTCTAAGGGACTCATCCTGTATCTGGAGGAATGGCTTCTAGATGGTACTCACTGTCAAAACTCAGACTGGCTAAGGGTTCGAATCTGGCCTATCTTTTAAAAAAAGGTAGAAGAGAAGCATTCCTAGGCAGTTTTCTACTGCCTCTGTTCAGGGACTTGTTCTTTATCTGTCCTGTGTGAGCTCACTTCTGGAATCTGTGCCTGAGGGGTCCAGGCGGACGCGCCGTGAACGACCACAGGCGGGGGAGAATTAGAAGACGTTCTGCTCCCCACGAGGGATGTGTATTCCCCTAAGGAATCTGAGACGAGGCTGGTCGCTCCCGCCGGTTTGGCATAATGCCATCGTCTAGTTGCTTCCATGGAGTTGGAAGGCTGTATTTTCCGGCCCATTTAGTTTTCTGTGTTTGTATGTTTCTTTCTGTGAACTTACTGGACGGACGTTATGGAATGGACTCAGACTGCTCCTTTGGGTATTGTGATTGATCATTTCAAGGAGATTGGAGGAGGCTTTAGAGCTCCCTCAGGAGTTAGGAACTTGTTAAACTCTGAATGAATGTCTGGTGAAAGTATGTGAGTGTAAAGGCAGGGGAGGGGTCCCCGCCCGCCCGCGCGCGCGCCTCCCAGGCAGGGAAGGTGAGCAGGGATCACTGTGCCTCGGGCCGCAGGAGAGGAAAGATGCGCCTGGATGTGGAGGCCGAGGCTGGAGCTTCGCTCTCGGGAGGCGGGTCCGGGGGGCGGCGGCGGCAACGACTCTGGACGGGAGCTGGGCCCTTCCCATGGAGATCGCCCCAGCTAGATCACAGAAGTTAAATGTAAAAGTTTTAAAATGCATCCGGGATTTCTGTGCATGTGTAAGGGGAAAGGGCCAGTTTAAAAACGAGTGCGCATAGTTTTAAACTGGACTTGACCTTTTGCTGTGTACAGAATAAAAACCCGAGACTGTTTTGGCCTTAAAAAGTGGCAGAGAAGAACCTGACAAAGAAATGCAGGATAACTTGTTTTTGTTAAGATAATTATAAAAGATATAAACAATGTAATGTTGGCCATCTATCTTTTAGGGATTTTTGGTTTGCTCTTCCCTTGTTTATTGTGAGAATAAAGAAATCACCTTTTGCCGAAACCGGTTTGGCTCAATGGATAGAGCGTCAGCCTGCGGACTGAAGGGTCCCAGGTTCGATTCCGGTCAAGGGCATGTACCTGGGTTGCGGGCACATCCCCAGTAGGAGATGTGCAGGAGGCAGCTGATTGATGTTTCTCTCTCATCGATGTTTCTAACTCTCTATCTCTCTTCCTTCCTCTCTGTAAAAAATCAATAAAATATATTTAAAAAAAAAAAAAAAAAAAAAAAAAAAAAAAAAAAAAAAAAGAAATCACCTTTTCTGTCAGAGAACAGTTTAGGCAGCCACAATGTTGAGCTGCGTGACTTGGCAGCCGCCATGTTGGCCGCATGGGTTGCCGCTCCCCTGGGGGCCGCCATCTTGAAACAGCAAAGGCCCCGCCCTCTGATTTAGTCAGGGGTGGAGCTTTAAGGCGGAGTTTTATGGGGCTGCAAGTGTCCTTGCTTCGCGGATTTATTTTTAAGCTAATCTCTTAAATCTAGAAAACCCTGCTTTCCTTAAACTAATGACAATTAAAGGTTATGGCAAAGTCTTTAAAAGGAACTGATAGCAGTAATCCAATTTCTAAAGTACGATTATTTCAGGTAGAAACTGGTTTCTGTAAATTGATCTGTCTTTATTGCTTAACACTACGGTGTCCGGTGAATTTCCCGCCAAAATATAAGATGGCGGTTCGCATACGCAGGTAGGTATCTTTGTGAACGGCAAACAAACAAATATTTGGTAATACGCAGTTACAATCGGCCCGAGTTTACACGTTTCCCGCACTCCACCGCAAATCTATATGAACGGAGTTAAGACGGCTCCCGCGGAGTACGCGCAATTCACGCGAGCCGACTTAACTCGTTTCCCGCAATCCAAGTGTTAAATATGTATAACTGGTGAAATTTCTGTGTCCCTTAAAAATTTTGAATATATTACTAATCTGAGAAATGTTCATTATTTACATGACACCTAAAAATTAAGGCTAAGAGTTCTAACTGGAAAGCATGGCTTTGGTGTGATGAAAAAAAAAATAAAATAAAATGTTGAATAAATGATAGACCAGTGAGCTGGGACTGGTCACTGGTGGTTGTGAGAAGGGCTGGACATAGCCTAACTTCTCCTTCCTTGGTACCCCTGAAACGTCAGAGGGTACTTCTGGCCTTGGTTTTCTTGGGTTTTGGTTTTGGATTTGTTTGTTTATTTGTTTGTGATGAGTGCCGTTTCTATCTGGGTAAGACATAGGTCAAGGACTTGTTCACTGAAAGAATGTAAGTGTAAATATTTTATTTAATATTTGTATATCTACTTGGGTATAATTGTTTGTTCATATACATATGAAAGTCTGTGAAAAAAAAAAAAAAAGGGCACACGCTTGATTTCTTAAGGCTGAGTGCTCTGACCGATAGCAAAGCACCCTGAGCGGCCGCTGGGATCTTTCCCCAAGGGCGCTTGCTCTCTGCCAGAGGTGGAATTGGCCCGCCTAACTAGTAAACATCTCTATCTGTTTGTTTGCTGGGAACTTTGATTTGCTATGTGATATTCTATGCTGGGTTGAGATTTTGAAATTCTAGGGTAAATTTAAAAGGTATTTATAGCTTTTCTAGTTTGATTGGGACCTTTAAGGATGGGCTCACAGTTCCTCAACGCAAAGATTTAATGGGCCCTTCCCCCTGCCTGTGCTGAATTAGATAATACAGGCCAGTACTGATTAAAGGAAGACAATGGGCCTTGAAATCTGTAAAGATAGGCGGGAATGAAGCTGGTCTAATGTACTGAAAGGGTTTGGTACCTATTACTGCTAGCAAAGGAGGGGCTGATACTCCCTCCTAGCGCACTCCCTTGAAAGAGGCCTGGTTGCTGCTCTGCCACAAAGGGAACTGGTAGAAACAAACCATGGAACCTGGTGGGGGCCATGGAGTGAGACCCTCACGAGGTCTGAGAGTCACTGGAGCAGCCTGCCACCATGGGGCCCTGGGGAGAACCAGAGCTCCTGGTGTGGTGCCCAGAGGCAGTAGCCTCGGCTCCCCCACTGCCTGTGGGCCTGGAGGTGAAGTTGGGGACCCTGGTGCTCCTGCTGGTGCTCACGCTCATCTGCAGTCTGGTGCCCATCTGTGTGCTACGCCGACTGGGAGCCAGCCCCGAAGCCTCAGCCTTCCGCCAGAAAGTCCTGAGCCTGGTAAGCTGCTTTGCCGGGGGTATGTTTCTGGCCACCTGTCTCCTGGACCTGCTGCCTGACTACCTGTCTGCCATAGACGAGGCCCTGGCAGCCCTGCATGTGCGACCTGGGTCCATCACACCCACGTCCAGTCAGCGGACCCATCCAAGATCCGAAAGACTTCGTCACCAAATGAAGTGTCGATTGAGATCAACGCAACCTGCTACCTGCCTGATGCTGGTAACATTGCTCGCGACTCAGATGATGCCTGCATCTTCATGAACATGGCTCCAAAGAGATAAGGACAATTTATAGGAAGGCCAAAAATAGACTTTAGTAGAATGTGGCTGCCTGAAGCAGCCATGATGCCAATATCATGTTTCATTGTATTGATATGTTATATTAACCTTTAATTCTCTTGCAGGTTTGAATGTGTGCTGGCTGTCCTGGAAGGGAACTATATGGGGTGACCCCCAAAAGTAAAGAATAGCTAGCTGCCAAGAGGACAGGTGTCCAAATGGGCAGGAACAGTGCCCATCAGGTTTTGGTCTCTGTTGAGAGACAGCTAACAGTTGGCAGCCTGTAATACTGTCTTGCAGGCCTTTGTGACCATGCCCATGTCAGGGGTAGTAAGCTGGAAAAGGCCTATTTAAAATAGAAGGTCTGAGGCATGGTTATGCATAGAAAGAAAATTTAATGCCAACAGTTACTGTTTTATCAAAAGGAATTGGCTAGAAAAGTCAGAAAATCTTAGAGTAGATCAGTATATTTTTCTTCTTGTGTAATTCCTCCGAAATTTGGCAACGCTAAATAAGTCATGGCAATACATTTCTTTGCATAGATTCAATAAGACCGGTTCAAAGGTAGTCAGTTAGTATTCTTGTTGTATTTATGCAAACATCAGGACAGTAGATAAATTAATCTTGATTTGGCTTTTTAATAGCCATGGAGGAATTTTAAGAAGAAAAATCCTATTTCAATAGAAGTTATTAAAGCTAACATGATTTCTTCCCCTTCCACCGGACCATTTGTTAAACAGTTCAGTTGATAGTTCTGTGTGCCCAGTTCGGGCCTCTAGCAACGGTGGAATAGAAATGCAGTCCGTCTCATGATTGAGCCGGAAGTTCCAAGACAAAGGGGGGAATGAAAGGGCGAGGGCTACGCACTCCATCTTGCCTCAGGGTAAGGGCTACGTCCTTTCTCCTCCCCTTAATCCAACCCCCCCCCTCCCATAAAGCCCGTCTCTACGCGGGGGTTCCCTCTCTCAGCCACTTGGCCTGCCATTGTGTCGGCGAGTCTGGTGGATGGGGAGCTCAAGCTAGCTTGAAATACAGATTCTTATGCTTTTGCATCGGATTGGCTGGCTCCCTGATGTGGTTTCTTGGGAATCTTGAAATCTGGGCATAACACCCTGACCTGCAGAACTCTTTTGTTTTAATGTTTTTAAATTAGGTTTTATTTTTTAAATTATAATTATGGGAAATGTCAAACATACACAAAAGTAAAAAGCCTATGCAATGAATCCTTATGTGTCCATCATACAGCTTCAACAATCAGCAACACATAGCTACTGGTTCTATCCATACCCTCTCCAGGCCTCTTTCATTCATTTTGTTTGTTTGCTTTGGAGATGCTGGAGAATAAACCCCAGGGGACTCATACAGTCAAACCTTTTGATTCTTTTGAAGTGAATCTCAGGCATGTCATTTCAACCATAAATATTTCAGTATGTATCACTCGAAGTTAAGGAAGGTTTTTTTGTGTGTTTTTTTAAGGAGTCTTTTTAAAAAACATAACTATAGTGTCATTATCAGGCCTAAAATATTGATCATAATGTTTCTTAATATCATCAATTCAGTGTTCAGATTTACTTGGGTGTCTCATTTATTTTTTTTCTTTATTTTTATTGTTGACACTATTACTGATGTCCCCATTCCCTCTCCCTTTATTGTTTACTTTTTTTACAGTTGGTTTCTTTGAATCAGAATATTAAAAAGAGCTACACATCACGTTTGGTGAATATCTCTGATATATATTTTATTTACATAACCCCCTTCCCACCCTTTTTTGTTTTGTTTTGAAAAAGAAACAGATTTTTGTGCTATAGAAATTTCCCACATTCAGGATTTTACTGAATACATTCCTATGGTGCCATTTAACAAATTCCTTCATCTCTTATTTTCTGTAAACTGGTAGTTAGATATAAAGGCTTGATTTGTAGTAAAAAGTACATTCTTGAGAAGACAGTCCTGCATCCTTAGCCTCTGGATTGTTCTGAGATGGTAACCTTCCAGAAGACCAGTGGTCTGGAGAATGGATAACAGGTGCTCTAGATGTGTAAACATTCTTTCCTATATTCTTCAGAGAGTTATCTATAGGAGATGTATATATAGGGTGTCCCAAAATTCACGCAAGATTTGAATTTTGCATGAGCATTAACAACAACAACAAATAAAAGCCTAATTTTCCTTGGTTTATTGAATCAGATTCTAATATCTGTTGCCCTTTGATTTCAATCCCTTCAATTTGATAAGCATTACCAAGTACCAATTATGGCCCAGGAGCAGGGACAATGAAGACCAATGAAGACCATGGCTTTGCGTATGTGCCAGCAAAACCGTGGAGGCCATTTACCCGATGTGCTATTCCATACATAACCCTATACTGTATACTTAACGAATCAATAAAAAATTTACAATTTTTAATTATAAACCTGTGTTTTCTGTCAAAATTACTTGTTGAGTGAATTTTGGGACACCCTATATAATCTTCAATTAGAATAATTTCCTCATGCCTCAGCTTACTTGGTTTTAGTAATTTAGCAGGTTAACTATAGTGACTCCATTTTATTCCTCACTCTTTTCCTGACCTTCTATCTGCCCAATGAGTTGCAGATTTACCTCAAACCTACTTTCTATTGACATTGCTTATACATCTTTTTGCCATACAAAAAAATTTTCTTTAAAACAAGTCAAATATGTGCATTTCTTTCTTTTTTAACTTCTGGGTTTCCAGTCTTATTTAAGGTCTCCCCTACTTCTTGTTGCATGTAGTAACCAAGATTTTTCTGAAAGGATTTTTTAAATATTTTTTTTACAATTGAGTTTTTAATCCATCTGGAATTTATTTATTTTGCTAAATGATGGATATGGATACAATTTTACTTTCATCCAGGTGGATAGTCAGGGCTTCTACTTAAATTTTTTTCTCATCCTTTAAAAATTTCTATCTTGACATGTTTTTAAGTATTAACATGATAGTCTATGTATAGAATTTATGAATAAATAAATACATATATCAAAGCTATAGGCTCAAAAAATGTTTTAAGCAAAAAATGTTTTGGAAACCATTGTACTAGACCATGAGCTCCTTGAGGGCAGTATTTATGGTTTTCCTTATCTTTTAATTTATTGCTAAGACTGTCTCTTGTATGTGTTTCAAAAATGGTTGTTTACAAAAAATGAGTGAATGAAACTGCCATTATCTCATTCATGTGTCTTAAGCAACACAGCCATTGAGAAACTTGATATTCCAGCTGTGTCTTGTGGCAAGCTATCTGAGGCTAAGAACAAGCAATGACTCATAATGGCAAATAGTATAACTTCACTGGTGTCAAGCTCATATACTTTCAATATGAGAATATAAACAATTCATTCGTTCATTCATTCATTCCTCACCCAAAGGTATTTTCCCATTGATTTTTAGAAAGTGTGGAAGGGAGAGGGGAGAGAGAAACATCTATGTAAGATTGGTTGCCTCCCGCAGGCACACACCTTCACCAGGGCCAGGGATCGAGCCCGCAACCTAGGTATATGACCGAGACCAGAACTGAAGCCGGGACCTTTCAGTCTGCAGGCCAACGCTCACTTTATTCACGGAGCCAAACTGGCTAGGGCAAGAATATAAATTCTTAAAGCCTTAAAGACTTCCCTATGACTTACAATTCATAGATGCTAATGAAACTGGTAATTATTTTTTTGCAAATACATCCCCTGCTTTTTAATGCCAGTCATCTACTCTCAATATGGCAATTTACTAGGAAAAATGTCTCTATGCTTTAATGTCAGAAAGGTGATTACATTTAATTTTTAAAAATATTTTTTTTATTGATTTCAGAGGAAGGGAGAGGGAGAGATAGAAACATCAGTGCTGCCGAAACCGGTTTGGCTCAGTGGATTGAGCGTCGGCCTGCGGACTGAAAGGTCCCAGGTTCGATTCCGGTCAAGGGCATGTACCTGGGTTGCGGGCACATCCCCAGTGGGAGATGTGCAGGAGGCAGCTGATTGATGTTTCTCTCATCGATGTTTCTAACTCTCTGTCTCTCTCCCTTCCTCTCTGTAAAAAATCAATAAAATATATATTTAAAAAAAAACATCAGTGCTGAGAGAGAATCATGGATAGGTTGCCTCCTGCATGCCCCTCACTGGGGATCGAGCCCGAAACCCGGGCATGTGCCCTGGCCAGGAATCGAACCCTGACCACGTTCAACTACTGAGCAACACCAGCTGTGCTGGACTTAAACTTTTTATTGCTTTCTACACTACAATTTCCTCCTCCCTCCCTTCCTCCCCTCAATTTCGGAAATTGATTGGTGTGGTTCATTGTTAACAAGTGAGGCTGGTGTTTCCAGCCCTAGACGTGTATCATCTCTTTTTTTCTTTGTATTTTAGACTCTGTGTTCACTTATAACCACTCCCTCTAGTGACTTGGGGAAACAGAAACCATGCGCAACCTTTTTTGCAAGAGGTCAAACAGTGCAAAAGAGACCTTTTCTACTCCACTTTGCTCCTATTTGCTGTTTGAGTTTATTAGAAGGAGGAGGGTAATCAAGAATCAGGGAAGGTAAGTAAATTTGAGCAAAAGTAAACGTTTGGCTTTTATTTATTTATTTATTTATTTTTTTTTTTTTAAATATTTTATTGATTTTTTACAGAGAGGAAGGGAGAGAGACAGAGAGCTAGAAACATTGATGAGAGAGAAACATCAATCAGCTGCCTCCTACACATCCCCCACTGGGGATGTGCCCGCAACCCAGGTACATGCCCTTGACCGGAATCGAACCCGGGACCCCTCAGTCCACAGGCCAACGCTCTATCCACTGAGCCAAACCGGTTTCGGCAAACGTTTGGCTTTTAAAGTCACTTACGGACGAATCAAAGTACTCGAACTTCAAGCTGCTAGGAAGACTCTACGTTAGCAAGGAATGAACGAAATAGAAAGCCTCAGATGGTGCCAATGTTCTTGGAAAAATTCAAGTAAATGTTAAAGATTATTAAGACTCACAGAAGCGAATGAAACTGCTTTATTAGAACTACAAGAGTTTCTAGAGAAACACACACACACACACACACACACGGTCCATTTGAATTTCTGAACGCAGGAGCGGGGGGATCCCCACGCCGCTGGGACGCAGGGACTCGGCGCTGGAAAAGGGCGAAGATTTCTCAGCAGGAATCCCGTTCAGCGGACGGAGCGGCGTTCAGGCCAACCCAGGTTCTTGGGTTCTCATTGGCCCCTTTCGTTCAACACTCAGTGCATTTCCCCAGGTCACCAATGAACGCTTCCGTGCAAGAACGCCTTCGCGGATTGGGTGTCTTCTCTTCGCGTTGCAATGGCACCAGCCAATCAGAGGGCAGCACCGCCGGCGGGTTCAGGGTCATGGGGGAGAGTCCGTAGAACCTTTTTCCGCTGGCGCCCTCGCTGTTTGGCTTCGGGAGTCAGTCCGCCGTCTCCGAGGCCGCGGCTGCGGACGCGGGGGCCCGCTCCACGCCTCCGGGGCCCTCTGCCTCCTCCGTTGGTGCGGCCCCGATGGTGCAGCAGGCCCCGGACTCCTGAAGCCCCGGGAGCGGTACGTAGGGGGCGGGAGACCGAGCGGCGGGGCCGGGAAGGCCGCGGAGAGCGGACCCTGCTCCGAGTCGGCGGATCGGCCTGGGCAGGGCGCTCGCTCCGCCCGCCTTCTTATCAGGACCCCGCCGGGCCCTTGAAAGCGCCCTGCTCCCATGTGCGCTGTGCAAATGTCAGGTGTATCCGCTTCCTCTCCGTCCCCCGCACGCCCGATTTGTAGGAACCCTAGTATTACTAATGGGTGTCATCTCGCTTCGTCTCTCCGGGTGCTTCTTCGGTAACTTTCTATTAGTTTTTCTGCACCTTGATGTCTACACTAAGAGCACAATCACATGGTTGGGTTTGACTTCATTCAAGAGGGACCAGTCTTCACATCCTTGTATTTTGAAAACCCTTCTGGGGATGCATTGGTGCTGTTAGCAACTCCTTTCGAGGTGTCGTGCTGATGTGTTAGGGCGGTGCCGGACATGCCCCCCCAAATCTGGGGGAATAGAAGTAAGTCCCCACAGGATCCAGGATGGTTCTTGTTTGGTAGCTGCCGGTACTCTATCATCTAAAGTTTTCGTTTGGTTTGATCTGGACAGCTACTCAGGAGTATGATGTGAGGAAACTGAGGCTCGAAGTGGGTGAACCAACTTTTCAAAGAGTTGCTGTGAGTTGCCAGTCAGGGGAAAGCCAGGTGTGATCTCAGTGCTTATGGTTGTCTTTTAAAAACTCGCCTCGCCCTAGCTGGTTTGGCTCAGTGGATGGAGTGTCGGCCTGCGGACTGAAAGGTCCTGGGTTCGATTCTGGCCAAGTCCACATGCCCGGGTTGTGGGATCGATCCCCCGTGGGGGGCGTGCAGGAGGCAGCCTATCAAGGATTCTCTCTCATCATTGATGTTTCTCTCTCTCCCCCTCTCCCTTCCTCGCTGAAATCAATAAAGAAATATATTTTAAAAATAAATAAATAAAACTCTCCTCACTGACCAGGTGTGTGGGCCTGCTGTTGCTCTTAGTATTTTCGAGCTTAATAATTCTTTGAGTTGAATCATAAATCTTGGCTGAAAGAAAAATCTTTCATACGTCTACCCTTATAGGTGTCTCACATCTATCACCTCACTCCTAGTTTCTTGTAAGTGTGGTTGCCCTGACCACCATAGCCCTCCCCTGGACGTTTGTTGGAAATGCAGAATTTCAGGCCTCACCCCACCTACTAAATCGGAATCTGCTTTTTAACAAGATCTATCTCTTAGGTGACCAGAGTGCTTGTTAATGTTTGAGGAGTATCCACTGTCTTGTACTGATTTGTCCAAATTGAACAAAAGAAAAGAAAAGAAAAGAAAAGGTATGCAGTATGTACATATGTGTTGTAATAAGACGAATTATAAAGACAGAAAGTTTTTTTGTTTGTTTTTACATTTTTCTCATTTGCTGGTGAGGATATGATTTTAAAAAATTAACTATGTCTGTTTTGGCAATTTTAGCTTTGCATCCAAAAATCTTAAAATATACATGAATATTTAAATAGTAATTCAAAACTAACTTGTAAGACATCAGGTGCCGGTCTTAAAAGTAAAAATGCAGGCCCAGCTGGTGTGGCGCAGTGGTTGAGACTGGACCTATGAACCAGGAGGTTACTGTTGGATTCCTGGTCAGGGTACATGCCCGGGTTTGGGGCTCCATCCCAGTAGGGGCCTTGCAGGAGGCAGACCATCAATGATTCTTTCATCATTGATGTTTCTATCTCTCTCTCCCTCTCCTTTTCTCTCTGAAATATAAAAATATATCTTAAAAAAACTCATCTAATTTAGGGGAGCAAATCACAGCTTCTGCCTGCCTTTCTTTGCCTTCGTTTAAGTGCCATAGGAAATGCAGTACTTGACCACAGCTTCGGCCTCTGCTCCTTATGTTTGGGTATTTGATGCTTTTCCTATGTAGATCCTTATTTGAGCCCTCTCCCCATCACTGAGCTTTGAGGATTGGAAGTTTTAACTGTTTTGACTTTGGTTCCTCTCAAAGGAACAAGAAGGCTGTATGCTTTTCAGAATCCTTCCCACTGAGTAGTTAGTTCTCTAAGGACTTCCTTGGTGAGAATAGAGCTCTTCAGTTTCAAGGCCAATGTTTTATGTAAAAAGCCATCACCCTGAGTATTTGGTTCTTAACTGTGACTTGGCCCTTGGGCCTTTGAGCCACTACCGTGGGGTCTTGACTTACGAGTGTCCCGACTAACGAGTTTTTTTTAGATACGAGCCGTCTCTCGGCCAATTTTTTGCTTTGAGTTGCGAGCTAAAATTCGGGTTACGAGCCAGCTTCAGATACCCCACCGCTAGTTGGCGCAGCGAACATCACAATGAACGCCACAACATCAGCCCAGCATCACGCATCTCACTCGTTCACTTTTGATTTGATATACGAGTAATTTGAGTTACGAGCTTCGTCACGGAACGAATTAAGCTTGTAAGTCAAGGCCCCACTGTAATTGGTTCTGCTGATTCCATGTGGATTAGGATCTGTGTTGGTGACAGCACATAAAGCTCATGGGTAAGCTGGTTTATAAGCAGGGATATTCAGGCTGTTGATAATAGAAGCATCTAAGATACACCATGCCCCCAAGCCCCATCTTATGCCTGTGTATTCCTTCTACTTCTTTTCTTTAAATCTTTTTTTTTTACTTGCTCCAGTAACTGTAATATTTTCATTTTCAGAAATTGCCTCCCAAATACTATCTTGATAAAGCCCTGTTTTCTCTGAATCCTTTACTTTTCATTTGCTTGTAGACTTAAAAACTATACATTTTATGTATTTTATCCAGAATATGATTTTTTTGGTACATGGTATGAGTTAAAGATCCTCAGCAGTGGTTTTAAAAATTGCTTAGAAGTTATTCCAATTTATTGAATAATTTTTCATTGATTTTTGACTCCTTGTAACTTTTAACTATCACTTATTGAGCATTTACTATGTGCTAGGCACCACTCTAACATGTACTTTAATTTGGACATTGCACCATTTGGTAGCTGCTACAACTAACCCCATTTTACAGATTAAGAAACAGATAAAGAGTGTAAGTGATTTGCCTAAAATCATGGTTACCAAGTAATGGGCCCTGAGTCTGACTCCCTTTATTGAGTATATAAACAGCTTTTCTGGGAGTAATATTTTTATCTCTCTCTACCTCCACCCCAGTCCTGCTGCTTTACTCTTAATGAGTTTGTAAATTTAAATATATGGTAGAGCCAGTTCTACTTTCTTACCGCCCCCCCTCCAATAACTTAAAAATTTTTGTTATTGATTTTCAGAGAGAGAGGAAGAGAGAGGGAGAGAGAGAGAAGCAGAAACATCTATGTGAGAGTGATACGTAAATTGGCTGCATCCTGCACGCCCCCTACTGGGAGTGAATCCTGAAACCCAAGCATGTGCCCTGACAAGGAATTGAACTGGCAACCCCTCGGGTGCATGCAGCTTAACATCCAACCAACCGAGCCACACTGGCAACAAAATAAGTTTATATTTTTATTTTATTGATTTCAGAGAGGAAAGGAGAGATAGAAACATCAATGATGAGAGAGAATCATTGATTAGCTGCCTCCTGCACGTCCCCTATTGGGGATCGAGCCCATAACCTGTGACCTGGTTCGTAGTCAGCCATGAACCACTGAGCCACACCTGCCGGGCCAAAATAACTAATAGCTTTTCTATAGTTATAATTTTGTCTCCAACATCTTTCCCCAGTTGGCAATGTTATTGAAATTAACATTAAACTTAGTAATTTGTGGAAAGTATTTGTACCTTTATATTCTAGGTAAGGAGTATACTAGTACATTGTGTAACTTGATTTGAAGTTATATTTTTAACTTTCTGTTTATATGAAGATTATTTTGTATAATCTTGGCTTTTGTATGTTTACCATGTTACATTTAAAAAAAAATACCATGTTCACTTTTATGGAATTGTATAGGAATGTAAAAGAATTGTATGGGAAGTGGAAAGACTGCTGACCAGTTTAGGAGCTAGTAAATAAGATTTTAGCCAAGTTCTATACCATATTAACTTTTGCCACCTGGGGGGAATTTAACTTCTCTATGACTGTTGACTTATCTGTCAAATGAATCAACCAAATTCTGTTTCATTCTTCTGAACGTGGCACACTCAGCTCAGAGATGGACAGGTGTGCTTAGATTTAGATCAGATTCACTGTGACCTCCCAAACTCCACTCGCCTCAGGCCCAGGGTGAGGTACTCTTCTTGGTTTCTTTGTTCACAGCCTTCTTTGACTCCTTCCTTTTTCCTGATGGATTTTATCTTTTGTATTCTCCGTTTGCTGGGTTTTGTTCATAGATGAATACGAAAAAAGCTGTCAGCTAGCCATTTTCCCCGAGATGGGACTTAGGCTCCAGAAATGTTCTAGAGAAAAAAGCACTGGTAATGTTACAGTTTGAGAAGTGTAGTGAAGGTTACAATCCTTTGTGTGTTACAATCTTGAACTGTAAAGATTTTGCTCATTGTGGTACTTTAGTGTTAAAATATGTGTTACTAAAAGGAATTTATTGTAATATTGAAGATGACATATATTCTTTGAACATTGTATACACATAAATAAGTTGTTTTTTTGTTTGTTTTTTTTAGTCAGCTGCCTATGTTCATTTTACCTAAACTGTGGAGTTGCCAATTCTTTTTCGTGATTTAGACTCATCTGTTTCTTTCTAAAGGTGTTGTAATCCTGATTGTTTAACAAATGCCATAATGTCCTTCAGCAGCCCAGAACTAATTTTGCAAACTATTTCTACAGAATTTAAGAAGATTTTGTTCATGTGTATGGCATAGAAGATGAATTCTTCCTCCTCCACCATGAATGAAGAACCCGATGCTCTATCAGTAGTTAACCAGCTGCGGGATCTGGCGGCAGATCCATTAAATAGAAGAGCCATTGTCCAGGATCAAGGATGTCTGCCTGGCCTTATTTTATTTATGGACCATCCCAACCCCCCTGTTGTCCACTCAGCTTTGCTCGTAAGTTGCCTTTAGTAGTTTCAGTCTCAGTGTTGTAATTTTACAATTAAGGAGAATTTGAAAAAGCGCTTTCTGACACCAATCAATTCTGTGTGTTCAACAATCCAATTCAATTCTGACACTAACTAGCTGGAGCTATTAAACTCCAAGTCCCACAAGACTGCCCTCTCTTCAAAAGCCAGTTGCAAGTATCAGGTCACCCATATTTCTAACTGAGCAGCTATAAATTGGGGGTTACACTGATGCCCTCCTCAGGTTTGATAATTTACTAGAATGGCTCACAGAACTCAGGAAGCCACTTTATTTACGTTTCCTAGTTTATTATAAAGGAAGCATGTGAACAGGTACATAGGGCAAGGTCTGGAAGGGTCCTGAGCACAGGAACTTCTATTCCTGTGGAGTTGGAGTGCACCTCCCTCCTGGCGGGGGACGTAGTCACAACTGAGAAATTCTGAATCTCCTTGTCCAAGTGTTTTTGTAGAGCTCAATCTCGCCACCCAGAAAGTTCCAAGGGTTTTAAGAGCCTTGTGCCAGGAACCAGACAGAGATCAAATATTTATTATACTGCACCACCCCAACCTCCCCAACTCTGATCTCTGATCCCCTAACTCAGCAGGAACAGTGAGCTCCATCTGGGCTCCTCCTCCCTGTGCTATAGTCTGGAAACTGCTTCCAACACAATAAGATGGGGGCAATTGTAGGGCCCACTTTGTCATTTTTCTTCTCAGGGATTACAATGCTTTGCTGCCTCTTGTCCTGGTTATTGTTTTTTTATGGAAGGATGGCAGTACCCATGGCTGTTAATCCTTTATGGACTGAAATGAAAGTCAAGTTGCAGAAAGGATAGGAGATTGTAGACAGAGAGAGGTTGAATTTGTGGTTACATAGATGGCATCGTTTTTGGTAAAGATCAGGCCCTTTGAAAATGGTGTAGAGGACCAGTAGAAAATGTGAACGTCACCGGACTGAGATGGCAGAGTTTTGGATGGGTGGGTCACAGAGGTATTCTCCTGAGAATCATGTACCAAAGTCTGGTGAATGATGAGAGATTATGGGGTCTGTAGAACAGCTAATGAGATCTCTAGAGAATTGGCATATGAAGGATATACTTACAAAATGTACTTTAAATTTTAAGAAAAAAGCACCCTAGAAAAAATGAACTTAGAAAGTAGAAAATTGTGAGGTGAGCTCATCTTTTGCTTTTCAGTACAAAAAGACATATTGAAGGTGAATTGTAAAACTAGAAGCAGTTGATTCCATGAAGGTGGTTGTATGTTTTGTCCCCCTCAGCAGTTTATTTTGATTCTTAAGTGAAAAGCATCTAGGGAAATGATGGCTATAGGGACTACTCCCTGAAGTTAATAAATGGAATATAGTTTCTTGTATCCTTGACAAGATGAAGTGATGAAAATAAAACCGGGAACAATCTAATTTTGACCTTGCAGATAAGCTAGGAGCCTTCATTTCAAAGAGCAGAATCAGCTACTTTAGCTCAAAGGATCATTTTACCCCAAGGGGACTGCTCTGATGATCACATTTAAAGAAGGGTTTCTAAACATGTCAAAACCAATTGATTGTAAAAACAAAAAGCTGTTTTCCTCTTGCAGTAAGTTAGTAGTGGGTTTAATTTTGAATAGTCTGGACACGTGAATTAATGTATTACTGTTTCTCCTGTAGGCTCTTCGATACTTGGCAGAATGCCGTGCTAACCGAGAAAAGATGAAGGGAGAACTGGGTATGATGTTAAGCTTGCAAAACGTTATACAGAAGTAAGTACAATAGTGTCTCCCAATGCAGTAGAAACGTGGATCTTCTTGTTAAATGTGTACTCATTGTTAATATATCATTTTACTGAAATTTTAATTCTAATATGGTTATATGTACAAAAAAGTTCTGATGGCCAATATTCTTATATATGTACATATATATATATTTTTTAATTTTTTATTGATTTCAGAGGAAGGGAGAGGGGGAGAGAGATAGAAACATCAATGATGAGAGAGAATCATTGATCAGCTGCCTCCTGCACACCCTGCATTGGGGATTGATCCCACAACCCAGGCATGTGCCCTTGACTGGAATTGAACCCGGGACCCTTCAGTCCATAGGCCAACACTCTAGCTACTGAGCCAGCCCGACTAGGGCTTAAATATTTGTTTTTAATACTAGTCCTTATGTAAACATTCAAATTTTATTTTAAAATGTTGATAAACATGTTTACGGATATTTTTTAAAAAGAAAATCTTGCCTTGTGTGAAGTTTTGTAAAGTAAATTGAATTGCTAGCAGAGCAATACAGGTGACTAGTCACATTTGAAAATATGCAGTGTTACAGTACAGCACAAAATTCTTTTGTTACTTCATCCCAGTCTTAACTGAAAAGAACCTTAATCAGTATTATGACAAAAAGGGCTTTCGGTGATATTTTCCTGAGTATCATTGAGAAGGCTTTCAGGGACTAGTGCTATTTAATTAGCATTTTAGCTAATGGGTGGTTTGTAATTGTATGGTTCATCTTGTTATTTACAACATTTTGAAGTAGGTTTGATAACAGTTTTGTGGGTGAGGAAAATACTGAGGCTGTTACTTTATCTCTGGTCCTTCAGCTGTGTTGCCTCTGGGGATGTCTGGTTTGCTCCTTTCTTAGGCCTTGCTGATATCTTTGTAGAGGCTAGAAATTGAAGATTCAGTGTTTTGATATTTCCACTGTGTCTGGAAGGAAAAGGTAAGCTTTCTGAGGCTTTATCTTAGTTCATTTTTTATCTTATATAGGAGATGACTGCCTTTAAAACTAATAATCACTTAATTTAATTTGACTTTTTAAAACTTATATTGTGGTTTCTTTGGTTTGAGTGGTCACAACAGTTCTTTTGTAATTGTCAAATACTACAAGTTAAATTATATCAGTGCAGAATCATCTAAACTCACCTGTAAGACAGTGATTTTTGATTAGTGTTCTTGGCTCCTGGGTAAATTTTATTAATCTCATTTTTTTTAAATACATTTTTTTTGTAGAGAGGAAGGGAGAGAGAGAGATAGAAACATCAGTGATGAGAGAGAATCATTGATAGGTTGCCTCCTGCAAGCCCCCGACTGGGGATCAAGCCTGCAACCCTGGCACGTGCCCCTGACCAGAATCAAACCTGGGGCCCTCCAGTCCGCAGGCCAATGCTCTATCCACTGAGCCACACCAGTCTGGGCTATTAATCTCATTTTTTAGACATTATTTAAATATTTTGTTTTCATGGGGTCAGCTACCTGACAGACTAGTTCTTTGTGCTTAGATCTTTGATAATGACAAGATAGAGACTGAAGTTTTCTTATTTTTATTCAGGTGATCAGTTAGGAATTAATAACAAAATATGGACTGCCATCAATTGTATTAACTATTGCCTGTGGTTTGAGTTCAATTCCATTAGTAAAAATTTGGAAATCTAGTTCTGACTTGAGACAATTAATTTCTTTGCCCATCAGTTTCTTTATCTGTAAGCCTGAAGTAATACCTGCAAAGTAATTGATAATCCAACAAGATAATATCTGTAGAAATGCTTTATAAATTCTAAAGTGTAAAATACAAGGTAATCTTATTTTTGTTCCTAGTATGCTTTAGTGCCTTATAGTTAACTGTTTTTTACATTGATTTTAGAGAGAGAAAGGGAGAGACAGAGAGAGAGAGAGAGAGAGCGAGCGAGAAACATTGATGTGAGAGAGAAACATCAATTGGTTGCCTTCTGCATGTGCCCCAACTGGGGATTGAACCCACAAACTGGGTATGTTCCCTGATTGGGAATTGAACCTGCCACCTTTTGGTATACGGGACTACGCTCCAACCAAATGACCCACACTGGCCAGGGCACTATAGTTAACAGTTTTTAACTGACATATTTAGTGCTATTGGATACAGTGAAAGGTTTAAGCATAATAAGGATGCTTCTGTAGGCCTATTTTATTCATATGATGAACTTGGACGATTATGGATTCCTTTACAGCGGTTCTCAACCTGTGGGTCGCTAACAATGAAAATACATCCTGCATATCAGATATTTACATTACGATTCATAATAGTAGCAAAATTACAGTTATGAAGTAACAACGAAAATAATTTTATGGTTGGGGGTCACCACAAAATGAGGAACTGTATTAAAGGGTCGCGGCATGAGGAAGGTTGAGAACCACTGCTTTAATAGGTATAGTTATTGAAGTTGAAAATATGTGGTAACATTTTTTTTTTTTTTAATATATATTATTGATTTTTTACGGAGAGGAAGGGAGAGAGATAGAGAGTTAGAAACATCGATGAGAGAGAAACATCGACCAGCTGCCTCCTGCACATCTCCCACTGGGGATGTGCCCGCAACCCAGGTACATGCCCTTGACCGGAATCGAACCTGGGACCTTTCAGTCCGCAGGCCGACGCTCTATCCACTGAGCCAAACCGGTTTCGGCATGTGGTAACATTTTTAAAATGTTAAGAAATTAGGTGAAAAATTAATGTTGATATATTAAAATATACTTCATATTTGAACTTTAAAGATTTAGCCTATAAAATAATTTCTTAGCTTGCCCAGTTGGTGTGGCTCAGTGGTTGAGCATTGACCTATGAACCAGGAGGTCACGGCTGATACATGCCCAGTATGGGGCATGCAGGAGGTAGCCAATCGATGATTCTCTCTCATCATTGATGTTTCTATCTCTCCCTCTCCCTTCCTCTCTGAAATAAAAAATATTTTTTAAAAAATAATTTCTTAGCTTGGTTGGCTATGGTATGTGTGAGTGTGTGTATATGTAAGTGAGCAGTATATCTATAAAATAGGGAAACTACTTGTATATTTGTAAGAGAAGTGGTGTGTTAGTTCAGGACATTATCTCAGCATATTATGTGGGAAGGAGATGCTGATATGGAGTAAGAAATGGAAGAGGTTTGTTGTGGGGTAAGGTCTGTAGGATAAAGGAGAATGAAGCAATTTTGGACTACAGACTAGACTACAACACAGATTCACATCTGTAAAAGGAAGGTGGAGAGGAAACTAAATGGACAAGGAGAGTCTCAGGTTGCACTACAAGTTGGACAGCCCAAACAGCGGGGAGCTCCAAAGCAAGGATTACCCTGTAGATGAGTTTTCATTAGGCAGGAATGGCCAGGCCCCCACTATTCAGTCAGTGGCTGGGACCTGCCCTGAAAGAGCCAGGCCTTGGAATGAATGAATGAGAGGTGCGTATGATGAATCTCAAAGCCACCATTGTTGGTGGCTCTATTACTAGACTTCCTGCAGCTGAAAGGCATATCTTTCTTTGTTAAGGAAGATCCAAGCATTGTATCTCCATGGCTGCCACAGTGGCCTATCTTTTAATTTAAATATAGTATTTTTTTTTAGAACAATTGTTGCTGGCTTCTTCAGTAGTAAAACAGATGTACATCTGTTGCATACTCCATCATTTTAATTTGGTCCTATAGCCCTCTCAAAAGAGAAGATGTGATGTAATGATTCTTATATACATTTTGCAACTCATTTGGCTGTTGGAGATCTCAGATTTGAAGGTTGCCTTTCAAACTTTTAAGGCATCACCTCTGTTTACCATAGTAACCATCTTAGAAGTTTGTATGTTTGAATGTTAAAAGTATGTGTTTTTGCTTGTGCTGGCTGGGCTTGTAAACATTAAGACTTTGTATTAGAATCGGGCTTTGGCATCCCATCTATATATATAAAAACCTAAGCAACTGTCCGACCGGTAGCTATGACATGCACTGACCACCAGGGGGCAGACGCTGAACGCAGGAGCTGCCAAGCTGCAGTGGCTTGGCAGCTGTGGTTCTCTGGTGATGCACCAGGAACCAGAGAGGAGGGAGCCCAATTCCAGGGTATGTCACTCGAGAACAGCCCTCTCACAATCTGGGACCCCTCGGGGGATGTCGGAGAGCTGATTTCGGCCCGATCCCCAAGGCCAGGCTGAGGGACCCCACCAGTGCAAGAATTCGTACACTGGGCCTCTAGTTTTCATATAACAAGCTGTAGCCAAGAGATCTGTGTTCTATACTTTTTTTTTCTTGATGTCTAGCCAGTCAGGATGGGATTCCTACAGGATCTCTGTCAGCATACTGAATTAGGGCAGATTTAGCTGTGATTCCATGGACTTATGCAACTAAGGAAGTAAAAGAGAGGTCTTCCCATATCCCAGAGCCACAGAACCAAGAAAATCTGTTGTGAAGGGTTGCTACTTTGAAGAGAAACTTTCCATTTAACAGTAATCAAGGGGGAAACCAAAAAAGCAGAAGTATGGAGAGGAAATGGAGGTTATTCTTCACATGGAAAGCAGAGAGTAATACTTTATAAAATAGGGAGCGTGCAGGACAAATTTTCTCATTGATGTTTCTATCTTTCTCTCCCTTCCCCTCTTTTCCTCCCCCCCCCCCCCCCTCAAGTCAATAAAAACATATTTATTGCCCTGACCGATTTGGCTCAGTGGATAGAGTGTCAGCCTGCGGATTGAAAGGTCCTGGGTTCAGTTCCAGCCAGGGGCACATGCATGGGTTGTGGGCTTGATCCCCAATGGGGGGTGTGCAGGAGGCAGCCAATCAACAATTCTCTCTCATCATTGATGTTTCTATCTCTCCCTGTCCCTTCCTCTCTGAAATCAATAAAAATATGTTTTAAAAGAAACAAAACATATTTACTTACTATTTTTTTGTTGTTGTTAATCCTCACCCAAGGACATTTTCCCATTGATTTTTTTTTTTTTTTAAGAGAGAGTAAAAGGCAGGGGTTGAGACAGAAACATTGATGTGAGAGAAACACATCCATTGGTTGTCTCCTGCAGGCGCCCTGACAGAGCTCGGGATTGAGCCTTTGACCAGAATCAAACCCGGGACCCTTCAGTCAGTGGGCTGATGCTCTATCCACTGAGCATCTGGCTAGGGCAATAAAAAACATATTTTTATTTAAAGGAGATTCGAGTGGGGGTGCCCCAAGGTGGGCACACACTGGCTTCTTTGTCTTGAGTTTTATTTACTTTCCAAGGGTGGGGATTTTAAGGGAGTCCTCAGGTGAGATCTCAGTAGAATATCCTTTTAGGGTCGTGGTCTCCACTGATTGGTCAGCACCAGGGCAGGGGTCATTAGTCATTGCAGCTGGTCCTGGTCTTGCCTGCCTAGTTTTACTGCTTTTCTGGGCCTGGAGCTGAAATACAACTGAGGCCTAGATGTTATCTCTAGGGAGGAAAGGTCAGGGAAGGGTCCTATGACCAGCAATGTGCTAGGGGAGGAAAGGCCACCCTGGGGGTGAGGTGGCACCAGTTTTGCCTGCTGCTAGGCACCCACGACTTCCCATCCTGGTGATCTGTATCTGGCTGTAAATGCTTGGCCAGTTTGTTCATCTACCTGTCTCAGTTTCCACATTCCACTTGTCAAGGAATTTTCCTAGCTTCTTACTATCCTGCCTCACAATAAAGTATATGGACGTCTTAACTGGCCTTCATGGGCAATATAAAATGTTATTAGCAGCATCTAGAATTAGAGTGACTTGCTGTATATGACCAATAAGGAAATATTATACTTGTATTCAGAATGAAAATTATTTTTGCTGTATAATAAAGATCATAGTTCACTTTTTAGTTGCGTTTTATGAATAACGTTTTGAACCTTTTCAATATAGATAAGTAATTAGAAAAAATGGCGAGGCGTCAATATACTTCATTATGGAATACTAAATTACTGAAAGAAAAATTCCAATTACTCTGTGAAGGAGCCTTTCAAGGTAGTCTTTTATTTTCTGATGTCAGATTTTAAAGACTGAACTAAATCCAGGCATTAATCAGCTCTTCATTTTCAACTGCCTAGGAAGATTAGGGCAATTAATACTTGTTTAATTATACATTCTCTCTAACATTTATGGCCAAATGTACTATATAACTGTAGACTTTTTCTACTTGAATGTTTTGTATCATAGTATTTGAACAATAATTTTGGTTTATTAAAAATAAAGATTAAGCTTTTTATTCTGTAAATGCTCTTGGATTTTTTTTCTTCAAAAGAATATTTTTAAAAGAAGGAAATAATTGTTTTTAATTGATTTGTTGGTCAGCAATATGCCAGTATCCTCGTACTCTTTACAACTTATGATTGGCAGTATTTAAAATATCTCAGAACTGCAGTGACCTTTTCAATAAACTAAAACAGCTATCAGAAAAGTGCTGAGACATCTCCTAAAAAGTAGTCTTTTTCATAGCTTTGTGCAATACAGAGCCAAAGTCATTTGAAGTAATTGACCTCTGTGGTCAACAGTGACTCAAAAAAGCACTTGTATAATAAATTGAGGGCCCTTCTAGAAAGTTGTTTGGAATTGAAGGTCTTTGTGGCTAGAACGTATACAGTCTGAATATTAGACATTGTAGTATTCCTGCCCATTCAATAAGCAAATGGATTGCAAAAATATGTATTAGGCTTTGTGGAAGGTACAGAGAGAATACACCCCTATTCTTGAAGAGATAGAAATAGAAAATTAAAATCAATAGTAAAAGTACAAGCATAGTACTTTGAATGGCGGTTGAGCTGAGCCTTTAAGGCAGAAATAAGAGTTTGAAAGCTGAGGGAAAAGCATTTATAAAAGGTCACAATGAGCTGGTTTTGGTAGAGTTCAGTTGGTAGAGATTAGATTTTAAAGACCTTGAATGTATGTTAAAGGATTTGGACTTTAGAGGTGAAATGAGGTGAAATGTGCCTACGTCCTGCATCGCCCTACTGAGGGTCAAGCCTGCAACCTGGGTATGTGCCCGGACCAGGAATGGAACCTGGGACCTCTTGGTGTATGGATTGATGCTCAACTACTGAGCCACACAGGCTGGGCACATGTGGCTATTTAAATTTAATTACAAGTAAACAAAATTCATTTCTTTAGTTGACTTGAGAGACAGACACATATCAAGCGCTCAATAGCCACATGTGAGTGGACAGAGCAGGTATAGAACATTTCTTCAGTGTAGAAAGTTTGTTGGGTAGCATGGCACAGATGTTTATGTGGGAAGCTATAGCAGGATTTAAAGTGTAAGAATGAAAACTCTTGTCTGAATTGTGGTTTTATGATACATGCTTTGTGAAAAATATGTAAAAATGCAAATTAAGAAACAAAATTAGTTTGAATTTTCTAAGAAATTTCTATTGAAATAATTCTAATATGAATGATCTTCTAATGTGTTTTCTCCTTTCTGATTTTTATGTTGTATTTTCTTGAAGGTCAGGTTACTTTCAAATTGGGAGCTGAATGTTAGTGTTAATCCAGGGACTTGTTATATTCTGATCTTTTTAGTTGGTTTCCTACTTAATTAATGATTTCAATTAAATGTGCTTTTATAGCATTGTAGTGATGATGAGTTTTGAATCTCAATGAACCATGGGTTTAAAATGAAATGCAAAGACTTTGTCATAGACTTAATCAGTGGTTGGCAAACTCATTAGTCAACAGAGCCAAATATCAACAGTACAATGATTGAAATTTCTTTTGAGAGCCAAATTTTTTAAACTTAAACCATATAGGTAGGTACATTGTTATTAACTTAATTAGGGTACTCCTAAGGCTTAGGAAGAGCCACACTCAAGGGGCCAAAGAGCCGCATGTGGCTCGCGAGCCGCAGTTTGCCGACCACGGGACTAGATGCTTTTTCTACATTACTGATTAGTTTAGGATTCACTGGTATTTTAAATTGAACAAACCAGAATGAAGAAAGCAAGACTTTGCAAACTTGAGGAATAAAATTATAGAGTCAATAGAAGTGACAGTACTAATTTATATATTTCTTTTCAAGGACTACAACTCCGGGAGAAACAAAACTGCTGGCCTCTGAAATCTATGACATTCTTCAATCTTCCAATATGGCAGATGGTGATAGTTTCAATGAAATGAATTCACGTCGAAGGAAAGCGCAATTTTTTTTGGGAACTACAAACAAACGTGCCAAAACGGTGGTTTTACATATAGATGGTCTTGATGATACGGTAAGACTTTTATAAACACGTGGTTCATAAGATGGGAAAGAGAAATCATGTTAACTAAATAGTTTCCTCAGTGTCACCTGCTAACAGTCTTGAAGAGTAAGTCCCAATGTTAGTATTTTATACTGATAAAGGGGAGCATTTTGTGCCCAAGAGGCTAGTTAATCACAGGACATCACAGTTGTAAGCATTTATACCCTAATAACTAGAACTTCAAAATACATGAAGCAAAAACTGACAGATTCAAAGAGAAATAGATACATCTACAGTTAGAGCTAGAGGTCTGAATACCACTCTCTCAGTTAATAGAACAACTCTACAGAAAATCAGTAAGTGTATGGAAGACTCAACTCTAATAACCAACTTAACCTAATTGATAGTTATAGAATACCCCACCCAACAGCAAGATAATATTTATTCTTTTCAAGTGCATGTGGAACATTTGCCAAGATCGCCTCCCTTTTTCCTTCTTATTTGTTGATTTAGGGTTTATTTATTTTTATTTTTTATTTATTTAATTTTCTTCTTTATTGATTAAGGTATTACATATGTGTCCTTATCCCCCCATTGCCCTCCCCCCCCACCCCCCGCTAGGGTTTATTTTATATATCTTTAACTATCACAGTGTAGCTTCACTTACTATTGCAGTAGTTCTTCCTTATCCACGGGTATAAGTTCCAAGAACCCCAGTGGATGTCTGAAACCACGGATAGTACCCAATTCTATATATGCTGTGTTTTTTCCTATACATACATGCCTTTTCACTTAAAGGAAGGAAGCACTTTATGGCTTATCGTTGGCATATTTTGCCAGCATCGTTGCTCTTGTGCTTTGGGCCATTATTGAGTTACTTGAACACAGGTGCTATGATACCATAACAGTTGATCTGATAACCAGGAGGACTGCTAAGGAACTAAGAGGCAGATAGTGTTTACAGCATGGAAACGCTGGACAAAGGGATGAATTATTTGTGTGTGTGGAGGAGGGATTGCATGAAATTGCATCACATTACCCAGAATGGTGTGCAATTTAAAACTTACGGATTGTTTATTTCTGGGGTTTTCCATTTAATATTTTTGGACCACAGTTGACTGCAGGTAACTGAAACCACAGAAAGCAAAATTGTGGATAAGTGGGGGCTACTCTATCACTTTATGCATCGTGTAAGACATAACACTGTACTTCCATTTCCTTTATCTCTGCCTTTGTGCTATTGTTATCATATGTTTTATTTCTGCATATGTTATAAGCCTCCAAATACATTGCTATTACATTAAATATTTTTTAAAAAATTTTCAAGCCAAACCGGTTTGGCTCAGTGGATAGAGCGTCGGCCTGCGGACTCAAGGGTCCCGGGTTCGATTCCGGTCAAGGGCATGTACCCTGGTTGCGGGCACATCCCCAGTGGGGGGAGTGCAGGAGGCAGCTGATTGATCTCTCTCATCAATGTTTCTAACTCTCTATCTCTCTCCCTTCTTCTCTGTAAAAAATCAATAAAATATATTTAAAAAAATGTTTTTCAAAATATTTTTAAATTTAGTGATTTGAGAGAGAGAAAAACATTGATTTGTTGTTCCACATACTTATGCATTCACTGGTTGATTTTTGTATGTGCCCTGACTGGAGATTGAACCTGTAACCTTAGCATGTTGGGACCATGTTCTAACCAACTAAGCTGCCTGGGCAAAATTCTTTTCAATTTTTTTTTTTTTAATATATTTTATTGATTTTCTACAGAGAGGAAGGGAGAGAGACAGAGATCTAGAAACATCGATGAGAGAGAAACATCGATCAGCTGCCTCCTGCACACCCCCCACTGGGGATGTGCCCACAACCAAGGCACATGCCCCTGACTGGAATCGAACCCGGGACCCTTGAGTTCGCAGGCCGATGCTCCATCCACTGAGCCAAACCAGTCAGGGCTCTTTTCAATTTTTTATTGTGAAATATATAGCATAAAATTTACCACTTCTACCATTTTTAAGTATAGCTTGCAGTGGTATTAAATACATTCATAATGTTGTGCCATCATCTCCACCATACATCTATGTATGTACAATTTTTTATCTTATAAAACTGGAATTCTGTATCCATTAAACAATCACTTCCTTGTCTTCCTTCCCTGCAGCCCACCACTACTCTACTTTCTGTCTCTATGATTTTTAAAAAGTTAGTCTCTTCTAAAGAGACTGACAGAACTTAGGACTCAGCAGAGCAGAGTCCACAGGCAGTGCACTCGATGAGCCCCTGCGGATCTGTGCACCGCCACGCCCACTATCCCAGATCCTTGCCTGGGGAGTATTGAAATGTAGTCGGGAGTAGGGAGTAGTGAAAAATCGGTTTAAATAGGGAGATAGCAAGAATGTGAGTTGTTTGGAAGGATGTGGGAATAAATGTGAAGGCTGATTTTATTTCATAAAAGAGAAGAATGAATTGGGTAATTTGAAGGCAGTGCTTCTCAGGGTGTGATCCAGAGACTTGGAGTTAGTTGTAGATTCCTGTCCCTTCAGAAGTACCAAATCAGCACTAGCCGTTTTGGCTCAGTGGATAGAGCGTTGGCCTGCAGACTGAAGGGTCCCAGGTTCGATTCCAGTCAAGGGTACATGCCTGGGTTGTGGGCTCAATCCCCGGGAAGAGGTGGGCAGGAGACAGCTGATCAATGATTCTCTCTCATCATTGATGTTTTATTTCTCTCTCCCTCTCTCTGAAATCAATAAATATATATCTATATCTATCTATCTATCTACCTAGATAGATATAGATATGTATATTTTTAAGATTCTTTATTGTTGAAAGTTTTACATATGTTTTCCCCCCCATTGACCTCTCCCCGCCCACTCCCACCCCCCAGCACATGCCCCTACCCCGATAAAAATATATTTAAAAAAAAAATAAGACAGTGGTGGAAATCCTACCTTAAAAAAAAAAAAAAAAGAAGTATGGAATTAGAACCTAGTCTCAGTATAGTCAGAACAGAAATGAGAAAATTTAGATGTGGAGGAAGATGGAATGAGGAGAAACTACTTTTTAATTCATTTTCTCTTTGGATCTTGTGATTGAGATAACTACTTACTTGATATCTAAGTGGATATATCTGAAGACAAATGAAAATAAAATCATACTGGAATATGTCTGTGTTTCTACGTGGAAATGATAATAGTCTACTGAGGGGTGAAGTAAAAAGAAAATCCCTTAGCTTTAGACACTGGACCATGGAGATAAGATGACACAGAGATGGAATAATTGTGGTGTAAGTGGAAGACCAGGGTAGTGTATTAGGAGTTGAAGAAGCATTGAGAGGTGATATTGTACTTTAAGAGCAAAATGAGAACCAAAAAGAGGATATTGATAATCCTAGAAAATGAAGTGGGTACCTATTGAGAATGCCATTTATGAAGGATGTAGTGATGGTTATAAATACCAAGTGCTTTAAAAAATAGTCAAACAATGAATGCTCACTAATTCTAACTTTATTATAATTTATCCCTAGAGATATTTAAGCTACAGCAGAGGTCAGCAAACCTTTTCTTTAAAGGGCCACATAGTAAATATTTAAGGTTTTTCAGGGCATATGGTCTCCAAGTACTAACTGTGTTGTAGAATGAAACTAGCTTCAGGCATTCTGTAAACACATAGGTGCAGGTGTGTTCCAGTAAAACTTTATTTTTAAAAATATATTTTTATTGATTTCAGAGAGAAAGGGAAAGGGAGAGAGAGATAGAAACATCAATGAATGATCAGCTGCCTCCTGCATGCCCCCCAGTGGGGACTGAGCCTGCAACCCAGGCATGTGCCCTTGACTAGAATCAAACTGGGGCCCCTTCAGTCCGCAGGCCAATACTCTATCCACTGAGCCAAACTGGCTAGGGCTGGAACTTTATTTACGAAAACAACTGGCAGACTAGAGTTTGCCCATCCTTGAGCAAAAGGTATGTCTACTTTTCAGCACTTTTTCTTTCTTTCTTTCTTTTTTTTTTTTTTTTATAAACAAAGTACTTTTTTTTAAATATAAATTTTATTGATTTTTTACAGAGAAGAAGGGAGAGGGATAGAGAGTTGGAAACATCGATGAGAGAGATCTATCAGCTGCCTCCTGCACACCCCCCACTGGGGATGTGCCCGCAACCAAGGTACATGCCCTTGACCGGAATCGAACCTTGGGACTCCTCAGTCCGCAGGCCAACGCTCTATCCACTGAGCCAAACCGGTTCGGCAGCACTTTTTCTTTTTGCTTTAAGATTTAAATTGACATTGGCTGATTTCTTGGTAAAGTTATCAAAACTAAATATTAGTAATGAGCTTGAAAAAAATCTAGCAGAGAATACTATTCTGTTGATCTTATAACATGTAATAAACTTGACTAAGCACCAATCTCCCCATGCCCTCACATAGGAGATGGTGGAACTGAAATAGGGACATTTGTTCCCCATGATGCTACTCCTTCCCCCCTCCACCCCCCAAATCTAATGACTAGTTTAGTGTGGTTTCAATTGATTTATTCCCTTTTATTATTTTGCCAATTTTGATAACAATTTGCTTTTACTTTTTCAGTCTCGGAGAAATCTATGTGAAGAAGCTTTGTTAAAAATTAAAGGTGTCATTAGCTTTACTTTTCAAATGGCTGTTCAAAGATGTGTGGTGCGAATCCGGTCAGATTTGAAAGCAGAGGTTAGTATTTTAAATGCTGAATATGCTCAAGATCCTAGGAAACAAATCAGTGTTCAAATTTGTCCCTTTTTTATCTTGGCCTAGGCTTTGGCATCAGCGATAGCATCAACCAAGGTTATGAAGGCTCAGCAAGTTGTGAAAAGTGAAAGTGGAGAAGAGGTAAAAGCTTCACAGACTTTTATACCTAACTCTGACTCCCGATTGTTCTCTATGGCTAGCAGATTGTTTTTAAACCAATAGTTGCCAAGGATATAGCAATGTGATTGGGCCAGATTATCTCAGTGTTTCTTGGTTAACAACTCTTTTAGAGGTATAGAAAGATCTTTTGTGGATTTCAGCCTGTTTTTATATCTTATATTTTGTGAATTTCAGACTCTTCTTTATTTCAGTGGAGATGTCTTGCTGATATTATATGGAAATAAAGGAGATGTGGTTTCCTTGCATTGGTCTTTATTTATTTATTTTATTTATTTTTAAAATATATTTTTATTGATTTCAGAGAGGGAGAGAGATAGAAACATCAATGATGAGAGAGAATCACTGATCGGCTGCCTCCTGCACGCCCCCTACTGGGATCGAGCCTGCAACCCGGGCATGTGCCCCTGACCGGAATCGAACCCGGGATCCTTCAGTTTGCAGGCCAACGCTGTCCACTGAGCAAAACTGGCTTAGGGCTGCATTGGTCTTTTTTTTTTTTTTTTTTTAATTGTCTAAAGTTTTGCATATGTCTTCTTTTTCCCCAGTAGACCGACCCCCCCCCCCCACAAGCCATTCCCACCCTGGGCAAGCTTTCCCCCCCGCCCCCCCCGCCCCAGTGTCTGTTCATTGATTATGCTAATATGCATTGGTCTTTAAATACCTTTCTAACCTTAATTAGTTTTGCCAGTCCCAAAAATAAAACTCCAGTCCCACCCTTAGGCAAATATACATAGTGAAAAGCTTTGCCTCTTGCTCTTTCCACTAACTGTGTGGTAGGGAAATGAATCTATATGGCTTCAGCTCATTTGAAGTGCCATAGAAAGGAGGTTCAGTGGCTCTCCAGAGGCCCACACAGTAGCCAGATGGCTTGCTTTTTTTGTTGTTGTTAATCCCCACCTAAGGATATTTTTCAATGATTTTTAGAGGAAGGGGGTGAGGGGGAGAGAGAGAGAGAGAAACATCAATGTGAGAGAGACACACATCAATTGTTTGCCTCCTGCACGAGCCCTGACTGGGGCGTGGATCAAAGCTGCAACCCAGTTACATGCCCTTGACCAGAAATTGAACCTGAGATCCTTTAGTCTGTGGGCCAACACTCTTAACCACTGAGCAAAACTGACGGGGGCCAGCTGCTTGCTTTTGTCTTTTTTAAAAATATATTTTTACTAGAGGCTCAGTGCACAAAAATGTATGCACTGGGCTTGGGGGGGGGGGGGGTCCCTCAGCCGGCCTCTGCCCTCTCGCAGTCTGAGGCCCCTCGGGGGATGTCCACCTGCTGGTTTAGGCCCACTCCCCCGGGGGGATTGGACCTAAGCTGGCAGTCAGACATCCCTCTGGCAGCCCGGGAGCTCTCAGGGGATGTCCACTTGCCAGCAGGGAGCAGGCCTAAGCTGCAGTCGGACATCCTTAGTGCTGCTAAGGAGACGGGAGAGGCTCTTGCCACCACCACTGTGCTGGCAGCTGTCAGCCTGGCTTGTGGCTGAGGAGAGCTCCCCCTGTGGGAGTGCACTGACCACCAGGAGGCAGGTCCTGGATTGAGCATCTGAGTGTGTGTCATAGTGACCAGTCATTCCCAGTCATTCTGCTGTTAGGGTCAATTTGCATATTACCCTTTCATTATATAGGATTGATTTCAGAGAAGAAGGGAGAGGGAGAAAGAGATAGAAACATCAATGATGAGAAAGAATTATTGTTTGGCTGCCTCCTACACACCTCCTGCTGGGGATCAAACCCCCAACCAGAGCATGTGCCCTGACCAGGAATTGAACTGTGATCTTCTGGTTCATAGGTCGATGCTCAACCACTGAGCCACATCTGCCAGCCTGCTTTTGTCTTGTTTATTTATTTTTAATTTTTTAAAAATTATAGTTGACATACAATATTCTATTAGTGTTAGATGTATAGCACAGTGATTCAACATTAATATACTTTACAAAATGATCCTCACAATAAGTCTAATAACTGTTACCATACATAGTTATTATGAAATTATTGACTCTATTCCCTATGCTATACATTATCTCCCAGTGACTTATTTTGTAACTGGAAGTTTATACTTCTTTCCCTTCCCCCTTTTCCTCCTAACCCTGTCATCTTGAAGTAGACAAAGGTTACACATTTATTCCTGTGTAGTTCTGCCTTTCTGTGCTTACACAGTGCTCAGCAAATGGGTCTACCTTCATGTAAGAGAAACATTTTCAAAAGATTGTAGCCCCTGAAAATAAATACTGTGGTGATTAGAATGAAGAGAAAGTTGACCTTTCACTTCTGATACATGTCTATCAATTATGTTGATTTTGCAATAACTCTTCACATGTTCTCTGTGTCAGATGCTGGTCCCATTCCAGGACATGGTTGTGGAAGTAGAACAGAACACAGAACTGCCCGACTACCTGCCCGAGGATGAGAGCCCCACGAAGGAGCAGGACAAAGCAGTGTCCCGGGTGGGCTCCCACCCGGAGGGTGGGGCTAGCTGGCTGAGCACAGCTGCAAACTTTCTATCCAGATCATTTTACTGGTGACTTCAATTTGGGGTGCAAGGACTGTGTGAATGAACAAGGGGCCAGTTTTCCATTGTTGTGGTGAACTGTCAAGTGCAATTTGCAATAAGTTATCATGGAAAATTTTTAGATTACATGATTGCGTATGCTGCGTTTTACATTTTATTGGACATTTTGCCCCACTAAGTGGTAAAAAGGACAGAGGCTACAAGGGGAGTTGCTTTGTTTATGAAGGTATTTTGGTTTTGTTTTCCTTTGTTTAATTGCCTCACATTTTAAAAAACATGGGTCCACAATTAAACCAACATGTTATATGTGCAGCTTTACATTTTATTTTACATGAAACACCTGATTAGGAAAACTCATTTTCTCCTCAGGTCTCAGTACCTATCTGAAGAGAAACTATTAAGCTCAAGTTGTGCATGAATTACTGTTTTTCTTCAGGAAAGATAACTTGTTTTGGTACTCTATGAGAGTTGAAATGTTTCTCATTACTCCCCTTTTGTGCCTTTTTAAAATTTTGCCAACCATGTTTATAGAAAGGTCATTACTAATGACATTTTGTGAATTAAAATGTATTCATTTGAATGTAGCAGTCCCCTAAAAATACAATTCTACAAAAACTTTGCAATCTTGTTATCATTTTAATACGATTAATACACAATCATTCGAGAAGAGGGAAACGTGTATATCAGCAAAGTGCTATTGAGATTGAAAGTGACCAAATGTAGTTGATTGCTATTCTGTTTGGTTTATATCAGCTCTTGAGAGTTAATATCCACCATAATACGTATTGGGAGCAACTGTCAATGGTCTCTGGGCCTTATTTTGTGATTACACACTATTTCCTGCTAGAAAAATAAAACAGTAAAGAACTGACAACTTGAAAAAGAAAACAAAAATTGGATGCCTATAATGCCGCAGTGCCATTTGGTAGAGTCTAACCTTAACACGTGAGATGCTTGGTAGGTGCCTATTCAGTAGGTATTTTCTTGTATTGCCTTTTGTGAATTTATTATGAACTTGCAGTCATATTGAATGAAAAAAAACCTCAAAAATTAATGCTTATAAAGAAATAAAGCCAGCATTGGTCCACTTGATTTTGTTTCTTATGTCCAGCCAGAAAAAAAAGAACTTCAGTGAAGGTAAGAAAAATAAGTATAAAATATGTATACATATATATTTTTTCTAGATAAGAGCTAATTACATATATGTAATGCTTTATTGCATTTCTGAAATATTTGGCAACTAAAATTTTCCTTTTGGAAATCTAACTAAATCCAGATAAATTTTAATGCCAATACGATTAAAAACTAATAGGGAGAAAGTGAAATTCTTCTTCATCTACATGTAGAGCTGCTATTTTATCGCATGGAGAATGTGAAGTGAAAATTGGACCCTGGAGGGGTTTCTTGCATTTTCATCGCTTCTCTTTTAGAGAAAATTAAAAGCATCCAGTGTTACTAGAGAAAAATTATTGTAAAATGATTCACCAACAAGAATCTTGAACATTGTGACCTTCTGGAGGGAGGGGTATTGAGGGTGCTGAGAAAGATAGTTTTCAGATGTCTGGGCTCTGAGTCAGGTGACACGCACAAATGAAAAGATAAGCTTTCAGGACATGCATTGCTTTAAATGCATAATACGACTTGCTGCCAGAACCAGACATGTTGAAAAAAAATCACCTCCTTTCAATAGCCATTAAAACAAAGTTTACTGTTCTGTTTTAACAAGCTTGTGTTTTATTTTGCATTGCCACACATCTGCTTATTTAAAAAACTACATCCCTTTGGTAGCAATGGTTCAATACAAGTGGTTATAGCTTGGTGTTCCTGTGTTCTAATTCTAAGTGTTCTTTTGTTTCCAGGTCTTATATAGAGCAGTTAAGGCAACTGTAACAGCATTTTTTGAAATATATTGTAAAATAATAAAAGGTAACAATTAAAATTGAATGGATATTGCCTTTTTGTGATATAAGCATTATTGATTACTCTTAAGCTTGTTTGTATCCACACTGCCTGGCACCTTCTCCTAGCTCCCTGCAGGTGCAATACCCGACTAATTCCCATGCATATTCTATTTGTCTTCTTCCCAGCACCACACCTGCCTCCCTCTGGCTTTGGATCAGTTGCCTCTTTACCTATATTCATCATAGCATTTATCACATTAGATTGAATTTATATTTTCTAGTGTCTCTCCCCTTCTTAGCTCTTTGAGAACCAAGAGAGTCTGTAACTGTGCCTGGCTAGTAGCAAGCACTCAGATATATTTTTAGGAGAATGAATGAAGAATTTGTTTTTAATTACTGAAAATAAGTAGAAGGTACTAATTAATAAAACAGGCACATGGGGAAAATGCCAGATTGTACTATTTTTTTCTGGGAATGTTTATTTCTGATTTATTCAATTTATTGCCTTTTCATTTATTTTGTCATTTGGTTTTTATTTTTTTAAAAGTGGCAGAGTTATAATACTTGCTCTATTGGATGAAGTTAAGATTAACTTATAATATCCTGATTTTTACAATAGAATTGTGATAGAATAGTATAGTATATATAGGGAATTATTACTTCAAGGCAGAAATTCAGAGAAAAAGTATCCTGCTTTAAGACAATTTATATGTAAAAATAAAGCTTTGTAAAACAAGCTTTATTTACATAGGCATTTATACTTTTAGCTTTGACTTTTTTAATGTATCAAGTTCTTCCATGCAATATAAGGTCTGTTTTAAAAAATTAGAGTCACATGATACTTAAGGAAATAAAGCAAGACAAACCGAATGGGAACAAAACCGAGTGTTTCTGGTCCTACTGAAATGGGGAGATTAGTTTAAATAATTAAATTCAGTAAAAAACTAGCATAAGGATGATAAACAATGTATAAAGACACTTCTGGGTGAAGATATTTATAGTGCTTGATATAAGGACTATAATCTTAACTTTTTCTGGAAGTGGTTGTAGCAAAATTCTTGGAGATGACAATCTTTGGGAATCTTTTCTCACCCTGTGATTAGGTAGTAGCAAGAGTAAGCTAGCATATGTTAATGACTTAACGAAAAATATATTCTAAATTAAGATCCCAGTCACTGAGCTATATATAATAAAGCATAATATGCAAATCGATCAAACAGTGGAACAACCGTCTGGACGACCTTCCGGACAAAGCTGGGGCTGCAAGGGCCTACTCTTGCACGAATTTTGTGCATCAGGCCTCTAGTCAGTTATAATCCAGGATGGTAAACAGAGCAGCCTCCTTCCTTCAGTATATGATTTAGTGATATAGCAGCAAACTACACCAGGCAGATGTTTTGTCACCTGCACAAAAGTTATGCTAGACATAGTACTTTTATATTAGAAAAGTTATATTAGAAATTTAAAAAATGAAGGTATTTTCCTTACTCTTTATGTTATACCATATCTAGTTGGTGAAACTCAAGGGGGACAAAGTGATAGAGAAATGCCAACATTACCAACTCATGCTGAGAGTCACAGGTTTCTTATCAGAGTGTAGTGCTTAAAGGTATTTTTCAGTTACATCATTAAAGTCAATTACTAAATGATGTTTCTCTCTCAAAAAAATTAATAAATTAAAAATTAAAAAACTATGTTGTCCCAGTCATGGTGCTAATTGGTGGAATTATAGACATAACCCTCCATGGGACTCAGCCTAGTGGGAAGGAAGATCTTGGAACAGATAATTACTAATGTGATATACCAGGAAATAGTACAGTAGGTTTGGGAGAACTGATGTTGGTTGGGAACCAGGGATTCGGGGAGTCAGGGTAGGCTTCTTGGAGAAATTAAAGATTAAACTAGAACTTGAATGATGAGCAGGAGTTAGTTGGCCAAGTGGGACAAGGGGAATAGTCCACGCAAAGGGAATAATAGCTTTGTGAAGGCTCATGTAAGAGTGAGGCTGTGTTGAGTCTAAGAGAAGACTGGAAAGTTGGTGAAGTCCAGATAAGACTCCATAGGTCCTTTGATTTAAGTCCCTGAATAGTACATCCTCTCCTAATATAAGTAGTTCAATCGCTGTTAAGTATCTGTACATTAATAAACTGATGATAGCTACCATTTGTTATGCTTCGCAGCTGCTAATTACTTTTGTCTAGTATTTTTACAACAATCTGTAAAAAAGAAAAGGTGGACTTTACATATAAAATACTGGAGCATGGGTTTAGTAATTTGCCTAAGGTGCTATTATGTAGGCTACAATGTGAAGAGTGGACTTGAGAGGAGGAAAGTGGATCTGAGGATGCCAGGTTATGTGCTAGGCTCAACCATGCTTGTAATATAGGGGCAGTGTGGCTTGGACTCGGGTAAGTAGCATTGGGCATGGAGAGAGGTGACATGTTGGAGATGGTATTTTAGGCAGTATCACAGAAGAACTTGGTGGTTCGTTCTGAGGGGAGACTCCCAGGATTCTTAGCAGCTGCACTGAAGGACTTGTTGGACACTGAGCTAGGGGACATTGGAAAATAGGATTGTGGGCAAGGACGTTGATGTGGGGTCCAGGGTTGGGTATTTTAAGATGGAGGAGACAGAAATGTTTAAATGTTAGTCGATGGATCCAGGTGAGAGATAAGGTAACAAACATTTAATATAGAATGAGGTTCAGAAGTAAGTGGAATCCAGAATAGGGGTGGAAGGACTAACCTTTGATAGATGAATTCTTCTGGGTCCTTCCTTAAGGCTGAATGAAGACTTGTTAGATTGACCCGTTACAGAATTTCCTATATTACTGTTCTTTAAGTCTAGTGGATTAAGAAGGCAAGTTGAATAAGTTTTATGTTAAGGCTATTTAAAATTAAACAGAGAATGTGCAGTCTTTTTTTTTTTTTTTTTGCACAGTCTTAGTAAGTTATCCACTCACATTTTTTTATATTAGCATGGATGAGTGCCAGGGCTGACCAGCAGACCCTGAGCAACAGATGAACAGATTGCTCTGATACACATTTCTGTGAAAGAGAGGGCTAAGGGACTGTTTTACTTTAGAAATAAAAAGCAGTCCTGTTTGCCTGCCTTCTTAGGCTTTTATTCTTACAACAGCTTGAACTAAAATTAACCTCTAGATACAATCAGCAGGGTAAGTATCCTTGAGAAAGTATGTGTTTCTACAACAGGGGTCCTCAAACTTTTTAAACAGGGGGCAAGTTCACTGTCCCTCAGACCGTTGGAGGGCCGGACTATAGTTTAAAAAAAAACTATGAACAAATTCCTATGGACACTGCACATATCTTATTTTGAAGTAAAAAAACAAAACGGGAACAAATACAATATTTGTATTTGCATGTGGCCCGCGGGCCATAGTTTGAGGACCCCTGTTCTACAAGGTCGAGTCTTTAAAGACTAAACAGAGAGATTCTAGCAAAACACCCCGGGGATCGGAATTGTTTGGAAAAGTCAAGATAGGGGCTGCTGCCTTCAGCAAGGTCCCCTTCAGAGGCCCTGGGCCTTTCAAAGAATCCTCCTTACAGACCTTCCAACCAAGTCCCGTGCTTCCCCACAGATGAGTTTATTTTCACGAGTGACTATCAGATTCCAAGATTACCCTCTACTTTCTCTAATCTTTCATGTGACCCTTGGCATCTAATTCAGTGGGTCTCAACTAAATAGCATTGGGCATGGTGCCACCTCTTTGATGGCCGATATTCTTTATTAACCTTGAAATTCTCCTTTATTTTAGCTCCCAATAATATACCTATTCTAAAATACTTTGATAACATGTATACCCCAGAATGTTTGTATTCTCCAGGTATCAAGAATATAGACCATGATCTCCTTAGTAGGGTAGTTCATTGGCTAGAACATTGTCCCGATATGCCAAGGCTGTGTGGGTTTGATCCTCCATCACAGCACATACAAGAATCCACCAATGATTGCATAAATAAGTGGAACAACAAATCTATGTTTCTCTCAAAATCAATCAAAATTTTAAAAAAGATTATAGACCATGATCAAAGGAAAAAGATACCAAAAGGGCAAGAATATAGTTCAAAACTTTCTGAAGGCACTCTGAGCAAAAGCTTAAATATAAGCAATTGAATAATTAAAATGATTATAAAAATTTTAGAGCTAAACCCTATTTAAGCATAAATGTTTTAGAATGAAGAAGCCTTTGATAGTTGTAATAAGCTTGCACTTCTATTGGGTATCTGTTATAAATTACAGCTCCTGCAATTACATAAACATGGAATTATGTTTGTCTCTGGGTCTTGTTCAATGGATGTAACACATTTCCTGTATATTTATAAATTCTCCAAATTAAAAATATTAATCCAAAAGTCTAGAAGCAAAAATATCATTGGTAAAACACTATTTTACACAACTTTGTAGCTATAACTTATTTTTTTTAAAAGATATATTTTTATTGATTTTAGAGAGGAAGGGGGAGGTAGAGAGAGAGAGAAATATCAATGATGAGAGAGAATCATTGATTGGCTGCTTCCTGCATGCCCCCTACTGGGGATCAAACCCGCAACCCAGGCATGTGCCCTTGACTGGAATCAAACTCGGGACCCTTAAGCCTGCAGGCTGACGCTCTATCCACTGAGCCAAACAAGCTAGGGCTATGACTGTTATTTTTATTCACCCGTTTCTAAGGAATGCCTAGGATGTTTTATAAGTGTTTATGTTTATGTCTAACATACCTATTAGTGCTTACTGTAGAGGAATGGTATTGACTATTTAATTTCAGTTGTCTACATTTTTAAAACAATGAAGACATATCACTGACCATAAAATAGAAATAGCAGCCATTCAAAATAGTTGAACATTTATTGTACCGTTTAGAGAGGCAATCTCATTATTAAACTAAATATAGCCAGTTTATGTGTGTATGCAGATGCAGGGATCTAGTGTGTATATTACAATTTGTAAGTATAAAATACACAAATGTAATGGATATTTGGTTTATTTTCAATAGACACTATAAAGCAGATTCTGTACCTGTATGCTCTCTAAGGAGTCATTTTGATTTCAACTGAAGATGTGAAAGTTGTTGTTTTTTTTATGAAACTATCCTCCCAACCCCCTTTTCTGGCAAATGAACCACTGAAGAAAAAATATTAAAGGAGAGTGATTCTGTACCCTTTAAATTTCAGATTCACATTTGTGGTGTCTTTTTTAACATATATTTTTATTGATTTCAGAGAGAAAGGGAGAGGGAGAGAGAGATAGAAACATCAATGGTGATAGAGAATCATTGATTTGCTGCCTTCTACATGCCCCACACTGGGGATTGAGCCTGCACTGGGGATTGAGCCTGCACTGGGGCATGAGCCCTTGACTGTAATCGAACCTGGGACCCTTCAGTCCATAGGCCAACACTCTATTCACTGAGCCAGACCAGCTAGGGCCAGAACCCTTCTTTAAATGAACAAAGGTGAGAAATCTACAGAGTAGCCTGTGCCCACAGAGTTTGAAGGGACCTTGGTGTGGAGTGTCAGATAGCGGGGTTGGTAACTGCCACCTGTTCTAGGTTGCCACAGGCCTCAGAGGCTATGGAAGAATTATCTAGAAGTTCTTTGAGCAAAACCATGGTCTGGAGCTGAATTTGGCTCAGATTTTTTTTTTTTTTTTTCTTAATCTTCACCTGAGGATATTTTTCCATTGATTTTTTTTTTTTTTTTTTTTAGAGAGAGAGAGAGAGAGAGAGAGTTCAAGAGAGGGGGAGAGACAGAGAGAAACATTGACTGTTTGCCTGCAAGTGAGGTACATGCCCTTTGACCAGAATCGAACCTGGGACCCTTAAGTCCTGGGGCTGACACTGTCCACTGAGCCAAACTGGCTAGGGCTGGGCTCAGGTTTTAAAACAAATTGGGACAGAAGGTATTTGTGTTATATATTCATTAAATCTCAAAGGAAAAGAATGGTAGTCATTAGGAAACCATGAAGTCCTAAATCACTAATGGGGAGATGCTTCTTTAATCATTGCAGATGCTCTAATGCAAGGTGGCTTGGTCAGTCTAAAAATCCTCACAAGCACTAAATGTAAGGAACAATTACATTTTATTAAACTGAGTTAAAAAAATGATTTGAGTAAATATAACCAATTCCTTAAATTTTGAAAATTTTAAACTATCCATTTCTCTCAACAATCTTTTTTTAAAAAAATATTTTTATTGATTTCAGAGAGGAAGGGAGAGGGAGAGAGAAATAGAAACATCAGTGATGAGAGAGAATCATTGATTGGCTGCCTCCTGCACGCCCACAAGCCGGGCATGTGCCCTTGACTGGAATCAAACCCAGGACCCTCCAGTCTGCAGGCTGACACTCTATCCACTGAGCCAAATCAACTAGGGCTCTTTCAATAACCTTAAGCTTCCTTCCTTATGGTTCTGATTTTTTTTTTTTAATGCACAAATAGGAAAAGTAAAACTCAGATTGTTTACTTGACCTTTTTGCTTTAGTTAGAGAAGTAATATGTGAAGGGAAAGGCAGTTTTACTAGGAACAAAACCTTTTAAGCTTCGCCATCTTCCTTTAGCAGGATAGGGATAGATGGCATTCCCAGTTTTCACTAACCCTATAATGCCTGTTGCTAAAGGTGTAAAATGTGTATGTTCTGGCTGCTACTCAGGTCACAGACTGTTTTACCTTGTCCTTGTGATTATTTGGAAGGTGTCTGTACTAAATAAGGATGGGCCCATGAAGTTGCCTTTGTCAGAGGAAAGTAGCCCACCGCAACGTTGTCTGTGTGGAATAGGAGTGTTTGCATTTTTTATGGCCATAACTTCAGGGATCAGAGGTAGGTGGTGATGAAATGACCCAGCCAGCTTTCAGCTTGGATTATTTGGAGTTAAAAAGCTCTGACAGCCTGGCCAGTGTTGCTCAGTGGTTGAGTGTGGACCTCTGAATCAGGAGGTCATGGTTCGATTCCTGGTGAGGGCACGTGCCCAGGTTGCGGGCTCAACCCCCAGTAGGAGCATGTGGGAGACGGCTGATCAATGATACTCTCTCATCATTGATGTTTCTATTTCTCCTCCTCTCCCTTTCGCTCTGAAATCAATAAAAATATATTTTTAAAAAGAAAGCCATGGCATAAACAGAGATAATGCCGAAGTACTAGTGCCATTAGTGAATCTGATGTATCTTTAAATCTTTTTCCTTTACGTTTGTTTACCTGGGCATGCTTTTTATTTGTAACCTGACCGAGCAATAACAAATTGGTACCAGGAGTGAGATAGGACCACTATTTTAGGACTTTTATTTCAATATCAATATCTTCATGAATATAGGGAAGTCCCACCAGAGGCACAGTCTTTCATGACTCCAACACTGTGTGCTGGGGGAGAGAGAGAGAACTTAAGTCTTCCTACCATTTCTCTTGAGTATTCCCCCGACTAGGTGTTAAATGGGAGACATTAATCCTTCAACTGATCCTAGATTCTTTGTGCCGTGTAGTGTGAGCTTCTCACTGTGCGGAGTGTGATTCTAGTGTTTAAAGATAAGTACTTTTAAAAATATATATATACAAGATGGCCTCAAATGCAAGCCAACTACTTCATCTGGTGCTCACCCAAAGAATGAGCCATCTGTTTGAACACTCAGGAAAAATTGGCTGTGTTGGGCGTATTGAGAGTCTGCTTCCAACATGGTCTGTAAATGTTGTATACTGTATTTTAAAGGTGACTTAGATTTCCAAGCATAATTTTGACTCCCATGAGGTTTTTTTTTTTTCCTGTGTATACATCTCTGTATGAAATGCAACTCCACTGAAGTAAATGCTGTATTCTTCCAATTTTCTTTTGTTACCAGATAACAGATGTCTGCAACAGTTCTTTATCTCCCAAGGTGTATGGAGATCTTTTTTTTTAACCTTTTCATTAAAGGAGGTAAACTAATGATCTGAATATAAAGCAAGGTTTTGAGCAAATATTTAAAAAGTTTACATATAGTTATAGATAACCCATACAAAGTCAGGGCTATTATAAATTTTTGCCAAATGGTATATTTAGTGAAAGAGGTGCATAGAGAAATACTTAAGCAGATATTCATCCAGTGAGTTACCCAGCCATGTGCCATTTCTGGGCCCAGGGAGAGGCAAGATCTGTTACCCTAAAGCAGTGAAAAGCAAGTAGCACAACCAAGACCTTGGGCGATCATTGGCAGCTGCCCTGTTGTGACTACCTTAGTCTCCCTTTTCTTTCTTTCTTTCTTTGGCACTTTCATAACTACTTGACAATCAGCAGTCAGTCCTCATCCACATGAACTGTTTGCAGATTTTTGAAAGTGGTGACAGGCACATAGGTAACCAACACATGGAGCTTGTTTGGTGAATCTTCATCCTCATTACGTCCTCGGGACAGCCACACCTGGGGACGGTATGGGACATTCCTTATTCCTTTGTCGAGCCTGGTGTCAGTGCACATATCCGGAGTTCCCATCTCCTTCCTGGCAAATGTCCGGGTCTCTGAGTGCTTGGGGGACACCCTTCTTGAAACCCACTCCCTGGATGCCCTTGTGAATGTTGATAGTGTATCCTCTGGTCACTACCTCGTTGATGGCAGACCAGCCTCTCTTCTCACTACCCTTCTTTATGGGAGCCATTATGCAGGGCCTGAGCTGGAAAAGCTACCTCAGTGTCCTTTAGTTGGGAATCACCTGGGGTTTTTAGATCCTGTCCATGTCTGCAGATGAAGCTCCTTAGCCTATAAAATCTTCATGGGTTTCAAATTAGCTGCTCTCTTTCTGATTGATGTATCAGACTGGCCTCTCTACCCGTGTATCTACAGTTTTTAAAAATATATATATTTTATTGATTTTTTTACAGAGAGGACGGGAGAGGGATAGAAAGTTAGAAACATCCATGAGAGAGAAACATCGATCAGCTGTCTCCTGCACACCCCCTACTGGGGATGTGCCCGCAACCAAGGTACATGCCCTTGACCGGAATTGAACCTGGGACTCTTCAGTCCACAGGCCGAGGCTCTAGCCACTGAGCCAAATTGGTCAGGTGCGTTTCTACAGTTTTATCGAGTTGTTTGGAGCTGCGCTTTAAGGTGTGGTACTTCCTGTACTGTGGGCTGACCACAGAAGAGTGGCTGGGGAACTTTCATTAATCCTCCCGATGGTCAGGCGCTCCTGTCTTTCTGGCCTAGCCAGGTAGTCCTGTGGCAAGCATTGCATTCCTGATTCTCAACTCTCTGTGTCCTGTAATCGCAGGAATGCTTCCATCTTGCTAATTAATTTTTAGTGTGGCTTGTAGATGATGCTCATGAAACAAGTGAAATGTGACAGGCTCACAATCCATAAAGAAGCCCAAGTAAAAGCAACTAGTCTCTAGATCAGCGTTTCTCAACCTGTGGGTTGCGACCCCTTTGGGGGTCGAATGACTCTTTCACAGGGGTCGCCTAAGACTATCGGAAAACACATATATAATTACATATTGTTTTTGTGATTAATCACTATGCTTTAATTATGTTCAATTTTTAACAATGAAATTGGGGGTCACCACAACATGAGGAACTGTATTAAAGGGTCTCGGCATTAGGAAGGTTGAGAAGCTCTGCTCTAGATGGTTAAATCTACTTGGGACTTAGTGGCAGCTTGATCCCAGGGTCCTAAAGCACTTGCTAGGAAACTCGGTTCTCCTCTGCTTTGTCTGACAGTATGGGTAATTTCCACCATTCATCAAGGCTCAAATATTGTATCAAAAGTATTTCCCACGTGTTTACTTTTCCAGCATAAATTTTGGAGGCAACAGCCACTCAGTGGGAAACATTTATAAAAATGGAGTTGAAAGGAATGGTAGTAATTCAGTTCTGCTTTGTCACCCGATTGCTATAATGGCCATCACCTTAGCCCTTTCGAGGCAGCCTTTTTGGTTTTCAGACAGCTCTGATTATTAGAAAGCATTCTTGTTGCTCTGGCTTCTGCTTTCTTGTTGGTGCTAATTCGGTTCTCTCAGGACAAGGCCCAGCAAGCAAGGCTGCTCTATGTAAGCATCCTGTCTACTCCCACCCAGTCATCTTCCCTCCAGGTGAATTTTAAAGACACATCAGACAAGGAAATGTCTGTGGGGTGATACACTTTCATTAGTTTTCTGCAAGAAACTAGTTTCTATTTCTGGAAGCTTCTTATTAGGGTCCTAAAATGGTCAATAGCTCCTAGCACCACAAATTTAAGAATATAATCTTTCCCTAAAAGTTTTTCTTTACAATTGCATTTGATGATGCTTGTGAAATACAAAAAACAATTCTTCAAAGAAAGGGAGTGTGAATTTGTGGGAAGTTAAGGAAATTCTTAACTTCTGAAATAAATCCTTGTAAGAGTTGTATTATTAGAACATAAAAAAGTCCAGGCAAGTTTACTTTTGAAACAATGGTTTGTTTTAAACAACTCAAGCTGTGTTAAGCACCTCTGAGTGTTACTAGATGACCACTTAGCTATGGGGCAGTGCGAGATTAATAACAGCTTTTTGGACTTCAGTATATTGCTTCTTGGGTTAATCCCAGAATATGTGATTTAGAAACTATGCGTGTCCTGAAGAGAAAATTATACTTTTAAAGTTATTATTAAAGTAATATTTACACTTCGTTAAAAATTAGCTGATATAAAATGGTTTTAAATAAAAAGTAAAAATCTCCTACTCTATTCTTAGTACCTCTCCACAGTTAGTCACTTCTTGACTGTTCTAGTTTTAATTCTAAAGGTGGCTACCTCCAGACCAAATAATATTCTCATTTATCTGTTTCTTGATGTATCAAATTTAGACAATATTAGTCCATTTTCTAATATAAAAGATGACTCCCACCTTTCTTTCCTGCCTCCTGGTCAATCTATCTCAAAAGCCCCAAACTTAGGTTCTACAGAACCTAATGGAGAGGTGGCATTTTCCAGGCCAGGATCTGACTCAGAAGATATGATCTATGAGGTCAGTGCCCCTCTCTTCCCATAGAACCAACTAAATTACAACCAGAGGCCAAAATATATCCAACTGAGATCACGTATTAGTAGCCTGCTTCCCCACCTTTCTTTAAAACTGATTAACTATATACAGTAGGAGCTGCTGAAAGATACCGGTCTGGCCATGACTGTGGAAATTCGAGTCTTGTTCATGGGATTCTGAAGAACAAATATAGGGTCTCATAAAGATTCTCCTAATACATCCTTCGAAGTCCTTCTCAAGTGGGAAAACTCTCTACTTTCTCATATTTACTGGGGACATAGGAGGGGAGTAGGAAGCAGACCCCCCCGCCCCAGTTTCTTCTTCAGTTCTCCAATACATACATTATGACTAATAAGAATTACTATTTTTTCCCCTGCGTCCCTTTCTGAGTTTATTACTGACCCTAAAACTTGGGTACTGCACAGAATGCCTGTAAGTCCAGAAATGGTATAGGAAGTGAGGAAGAGTTAGTCATTGCACTTGACAGTGGGTTTGGCAGCCATATATTAAACAGATCCCCGCATTTCACAGTAGCATTCGCCTACTAGGACCACATTCAGCATCTGAGCAGGGATGAGGATACTTAGGATTCTGACACCAATTCCGATGTGTTTTCCAACACCACCAAGCAATTCTCTGACACCAGCTGGCTGTCCTACAATTCAACTCAATTCCAATACCATCTGGAGCTAGCATCAGGCTCCACAGGTTAAGGATTCAGTCCCAAAAGACTGCCCACCCTGCCTTCAGATGCCAGTGCAAGCCAGGTTGTCACTTGTGCTTCTGACTACTAGCTAGCTATAGCCTGGCGGTTTTAAGGACCACTTTATTGGGTCTGATTAATTTGGTAGAGCTGCTGACAGAGCTCAGAGAAACAGTTTACTTCCTAGCTTACCCGTTTACTATAAAAGGATATGTAACTCAGGAAGAGTCAGGGGGAGGAGATGCCCAGGACAACATGGGGGGAAGGGTGCAGAGGTTCCAACCCTCGCCAGGACCCCCATTCTCCCCGCACCTCCACTCATTCACCAACCCGGGAGCTCTCTGACCCTGTCCTTTTGGGGTTTTAAGGAGGCTTCATTACCTAGGCACGACTGATTCAACCATTGGTTGTTGGAGATGGATTCAACCGCCAGCCCCTCTCACAGAGAGTTCCAACCCTCCAATCCCACGATTGGCCTCTTCAGCAACTACCCCACCGCCCTAGGTGTTTTCCAAAAAAATCACCTCATTAATATAACAAAAGACAGCTTTATGCTCTCCATTAGGAAACTCCAAGGATTTAAATAGCTAGTGCCTTTTATAAATCACACTATTACAATGCTGGCTCTCCCTGCCCCCACCCTTCCCAATCTTTAAGGAGGGGGACGGGTCTGAAGATATCACACTCCTAGTTCACCCAGCAGAAACCAGGCTGCCCACGATACTTTTGGTGGGTGTTCCGATCCCAATTGCAGTCATATCACCAGGTGAGTTCACATGTCCTCCCCAGGGGGTCATGCTTTGGAAATGACTAGTGTTCGCAGATGTTGGGGAAGGGTGCTTGGGCAGAGCCCAGGCTATGGAGGGGGTGGTGGTGCCCGTCTTTCCCCTGACCCCCTCTTGTCTAAGACCACAAAATAATTCTTGCTATGTATTTTGGAGTCATTTCCCAGAGGGATGTGGGTTTGGAGGGACTGGGCCTGGAGTTAGGCTGAAATGCCATATATATTATCGTTTAGGTAGGGCATTTTAACTGTCTTTTCTAAATGTTAGTATCTGGTGGCAGAGATAAGGCCAACAGTGTGCATGAAAAGCTAGGTTTTTTGTCAGTGACCATTGCTTTAACATAGGATTTTATAACATCTTTTATGTAATTATTGCCTAAGCAGTGGCAAAAGTATTTTGTTTACCAAGGTAACAGTTAAAAGTTAAGACCTTAAACTTAAAAATAAACCTAATTCTTAGTCAGAGGTTTAATGTTAGAAGTAGAATGTCATATACATTAAGTTATATTTTGTTTTGTCAAATAAATGGCTTTAAGGAACCCACTGGTCTTTTCCTATCCTGCTTAATTTTGGGGGGGAGGTCTAGATTCGCCTGCTCCCGAGCTTTGACTACGTTACCTAGATAATCCACGAGATGGCAGCAGAGAAATGTTCATTTAAATTTATCATCCACAGAGAGGTTGTTAGAAGCACACTTTAACAAAAAATAGTATCATCTTTGTAATTTGGGCCTTTATAAGCATCGAGTAGTCAGCGAGAGCTTTCAAATGATTTCTCAGGTCTTTTATGAGAGAGGTAGTGAGGATTTTATTGTCTTTATCCATCTTCAAGTTGTTTTCCTCGCTGACCACATTTTGCAATGAGAGTCAGGACTAACTGTGATGCGATGTGCAGGCCAGTCTACCTGTTTCTGTCACAGTTAGCATTCTCGTAAGTGATCTTAGCAAATCTGGGAACAATACACTTTGGAATCTTAGTGTGTTCTGTGCGGTGATTCGCCATCACTAGGAACAAGCAAGAAAGTGAAAGTGTCCTCAGGTCTGGAAGCCTGAGCTTATCTGGGGGACTGACGGTGGGTAGGGTCAGAAGAGAGGGGGTGCAGGGCAAGAGGGATATTTCCATGGAGACTGCAGTTTTCACTTAAACTTGTATCATATTAAAAGTATTGGCTTTGTGTTCACTTATTTGTTATTAGATTTAACAATAGATAGTTGCAGATGCTGCTTTTATTTTTTTACTTATAAACCCTCACCCAAGGATATATTTTTTATTGATTGTAGAAAGAGAAGAAAGGAAAGAGAAAGAGAGAGGGAGAGAGAGAGAGAGAGAGAGAGAGAGAGAGGAAGAGAGAGAGAGAAAGACATGGGTTGATTGCTTTCCATACGCACCCTGACCGGGGATCAAAGCCACAACCCCGGGCATGTGCCCCGACCATGTACTGAACCTGAGACCCTTTGGTGCACAGTATGAAGCTCCGACCAGCTGCCCCACGCCAGCCAGGGCTGCAGGTGCTTTTGAGTCAAAAGAAAAGAAATTGTGTTTCTGTGAACCACCTCAGTTTTCTAATTTCAGGATTCCATATTCCTTATGAAGTGATAAAAGGCATAAATTTGTTCTATAGATATAATTAATGAAAAATTAATTATTGTTACTCTGTGCCATTTATTATTTTGGATTGCATTTTGCCCTGAGCCTGGAGAATGGATGCTTGCACACACACATATGGACATGGTTTTTGTTTATAGGAATAGTAGATGCTTATCACAACCTTTTAGATCTTATAGGAATATATGAAATAATAAATGAAGTCCCCCATACTTCCCTGAAGCAGTTGGTTAATATCTAGCTAACTATTTCTCTATGTAAAGACAAACATTTACATTTTTAGTGAAATGAGGTCAGACATAAGGTTTACATTTACTCTATCATGGACATCTTTCCCTGTCTAATTTTTATAAGCTGTGTGTTATTCCTCCGTATGTGCCACAATTTCTTTAACTACTTCTATTGATGGATGCTGTTTTCCAGGTTACTTTTTGTTGCTATAAGGACAATGCTGCTCCAAACAATTTTGTATGTTTGTCCCCGTGTACTTAAAATCCAAACTTTCCACCAAAGAACATTTCAAAACTGGAACACCTACCAGTGAAATTACTAATAAAGTCCTACAATCGCCTGGTAGCCAGAGTAGGCAGAGCCTGTACATTAAGCAGAAGAACATATTGACACAGTCTCTTTTTAAAGCATTAGGGGGAAGCCTGACCTTGAACCATGGCAGCAAAGGGCAGAAGACATGCTTTCTCAAGTGGGACACAGTATAGCAGAGCAGTGATGGAAAAGCCCCCCTCTTTCCTGGCCACGTCTTGACACCCAGGCCGCTCTGACAGTGCAGGCTCAGGTGCACGGGGCCCAGCAGGTTCCGGTGCAGGCCTTTATCAGACAGCCAGGCGGCACTGAGACGTGCTCTCCCCGGGGAGCCTGCTTTCTGTGATTCTTCCACGGTGGGGCGCAGATCAAGGCGCTGGAGGTTTGAAGTCTGGGAACTCAGGGGCAGGGTATTCTCAAGGAGGGACACAGGGCCCTGGAATGCGCTCCCTCCCGTGGTCCTGCAGAGCCCGGTCTGTTTGCCTTCAGGGCACTGTGCAGACCCATCTGTTTACTGGAGCATGTTTCTGAGTGGCCGCCTTATGGCGGCTCCCCTCACCCACGAGCCTGAGCCGGGGTAGCAGCAGCATCCTCTTATCATCTTTGCCGCTTCACATGGAGGGGCTGATGCTGGCAAAGAATGGTTTTATAATAGGGCTCTCCAGCCAGAGGACTCAGGCTCTTATTTATTCCATGTGACGGATGATAAACATTTTATACAAATGGCAGAAGTTAAAATCCAAGACAACAAAGGGTTTCAGAAATCTTTTTCAAGCCCATGATTATTTTGTTATTTATTGAATCTTACATCTCACTGGTTATATAAGCTGAGAATCTGGTGCGCCCCCCCCCCCCCCCCCCCCCCCCCCCCCCGCACACACACATTGTATGAACTGGAGAAAAAGATCTGACACCTTATAAAGTCCTAAGATTTGTAAGTGAGACCATTAGAAACAACCTTTTCTGAGTACTGTATGTATCTTTTCATTATTCTTACACAGTAACTTACCTTCTTGTTCCACCTTTGAGCTGTGTCTATGTCCTAGTTGGGACTCCTAGCTGCATGTCTTGTGCCTCAGAGGCCCCTTTTAGGTTCTGAAAGCACTGAATGCTTTGTTATTTGTGACTTTACAAGCAAAATATGAATCGCTTATGAATATCAAAAGGTAAAACTATCGAATGTGTACTTCTATACAGTACAAACTGCATTTTATGTGTTCTGTATCTCTATGAAGTTTTTTAGAAAATGTTTTTATTGATTTTAGAGAGAGGGGAAGGGAGAGGGATAGAGAGGTAGAAACATTGATGAGAGAGGACTATCTATTGGCTGCCTCCTGCACAACCACTACTGGGGAGTGAGCCCACAACCCGGGCATGTGCCCTGGCCAGGAATCAAACCGGTGACCTCTTGGTTCATGGGTTGACCTCAACCACTAAGCCACACCCGCCGGGCTCAATCAAGTTTTAATAGTAACAAGAGCAAAATATAAACTTGCAGTCCATTCATACCTTGGTTTTTAATTCATTCTATCAATTTGCATTGTGCCAGGCACTCTTCTTGTTACTGTTTTGTGGCGGCGGGGGGGCGGGGGGGGGGCGGGGGGGGAATAGACACAAATTCTTGACCTCGGGATATTGGGTTTTCACTGGGTAGAGACAAATAATAAGCAAATAAATCAATCTTAGCCTTTTAGATGGGGATCAATGCCAAGCAAGAAGAGCTGAGAAAGGGAATGTGTTGCATTTTTAAGTGGGGCACTCAGAGTAGGCCATGCCCCTAAGATGAATAAGATGACCTTTGAACAGTGACTTGAAGGAGTAGATAAATGGGGAGATTTATCCCTCCGAGTAGGAGGGATAGCAAATGCCAGGACTCCAAGAGAGCACATTGCCTTGCCAGGGTGTGGTTGGAGAGCACTGGGCAAGGGAGAGAGTGATGGGAGGTCAGAGAGGACAGAGGTGGGACTTCATGGCCCTTTGTAGGCCATGCAGGACTAGCCTTTCTTAGGAGTAATTGGAAGCCATTTAGGATTTTAAGCAGAGAAGGGAAGTGAGTTGGTTAGACTTTTAAAGGACCGATGGAGCTGCTGTGTTGAGAACAGATGGAGTGTGGCAGGCACGGAGACTTGCAGAGGTGGTTGCTGCAATCTTGGGATGGTGGCCCACCTGGGCAGAAGCAGTGGGCATGGAGATGCTGCATGCATTTTGAGGGTCATGCTGACAGGGTTTCCAGATAGTATGGGATCTACCTAATTAATAAGACTCCATGGAAGGGAGAGGGTTTCTGAAATGATTTAAATGGAGAAGCTGCCCTGGCCTGTGTTGTTCAGTGGTTAGAGCACTGGCCCATGCATTGAAGGGTTCCAGGTCTGATTCCTGGTCAAGGGCGTGTACCTGGGTTGCAGGTTTGATCTATGGCCCCTGTTGGGGCACGTGAGGGAGGCAACCAATTGATCTTTCTCCCTTTCTCTCTCTCTCTCTCTCTCTCTCTCTCTCTCTCTCTCTCTCTCCTCTCCTCCTCTCCATCCCTCCCTCTCACGGTCTCTAAAAATCAATGGAAAAATATCCTCGGGTGAGGATTAACTAACTAACTAACTAACTAACTAAATAAATAAATAAATGGAGAAGCAGAAGAGGGGCTTAAAGTGCAGAATGGGTGAGCTCATTAGGGAGGGGGAGACTTCCTAATGAGCTCACCTAATGAGTTTGAAAAAATCAGATAAGGGCTTTTCTGAAAGGACATGTTTACAGTAGGAGAGTCAGGTAAGGTAGAGATAGGAAGAGACCTTTGACCTTTTAAATTTGTATAATATCCTTATGTAAAACACTGACATCTGCTAATTGCATTATTGCCTATGATTTTGGACTCTGACTTTACAAGACCCTTTCATGTAATCTTTTTAAAAAAATATATCTTTAATGATTTCAGAGAGAAAGAGAGAGGGAGAAAGAGATAGAAACATCAATGATGAGAGAGAATCATTGATCGGCTGTCTCCTGCACACCCTCTACTGGGGATGGAGCCGCAACCCAGGCATGTGCCCTTGACGGGAATCGAACCTGAAACCCCTCAGTTGACAGGCCAACGCTCTATCCACTGAGCCAAACCGACTAGGGCTCATGTAATCTTTATATCAGTCACACTGACACTCAGCTCTTTCTAGCTTTGAGCTTTATTGGGGTGTTCCCACCTTCTTGCAAATATCACATCCATTTCAAATGCCACCTGAGCCAGGAGACTTTTGTCACTCCCAGAAGTCTTAACCTTCTCATCTCTTTGACTTCCCTTAGCACTCTTTTTGCTTCGTGAAGTTTCTTTCTCATCATTTGCAAGCTTAGCTCTGGAAGAAAAGTTCTTTGGGATTAGGACTTAGTTCTTATTCATATTTGTATCCTCTGAGAACTTAGCTCCACATCTTACATGTAGTAGATGACACCTTAATATTTGTAAAGTTGAATTTGGTTAGGCAAGCCATTTCTTGTCTTATAGGCACAGAACAAGGGGTAATCTGTAGTTGTAAAGGGTTCTGGATCATTGAATGGAAGCTGTTCTTTAAGCAGATCATAACTGTGCAAAGCTGGTTAGTGTATCCTTTTGAGGAACAGGTTTTGTTATGTTGCTGCATTCATGTTACCATGACAACCTTAAGTTTTGGCACTTTCTGAATTTAGTGTCCTACTTAATTTCCTGCATTTGGCTCAGATAGTAAAGGGGACTTTGCAGAAGTGGTTAAATTCGGGATTTTGAGAGAGGGAGCTTACCCTGCATTGTCTGGGTGGGCTGATGTCATCTCAAGGTGTTTTGTAAGAGGGAGGCAAGAGGATCAGAGCCAGTAGTAGGAGATATGATGATGGAAGAAAGATGTTGGAGTGACATGAAGAAGGGGCCACAAGCCAAGGAATTCAGGAGTTTCCAGAAGCTGTAAAAGTCAATAAAAATTTCCCTGAAGGAATGCAGCTCTGTCTTCACCTTGATTTTATTTTATTTATTTTTTAAAATATATTTTATTGATTTTTTACAGAGAGGAAGGGAGAGAGATAGAGAGTTAGAAACATCGATGAGAGAGAAACATCAATCAGCTGCCTCCTGCACACCTCCTACTGGGGATGTGCCCGCAACCAAGGTACATGCCCTTGACCGGAATCGAACCTGGAACCTTCCAGTCTGCAAGCCGACACTCTATCCATTGAGCCAAACCGGTTAGGGCTCCACCTTGATTTTAGATTCCTGACCTCCAAAACTGAAAGAGAATAAATTGGTGTTGTTTTAAGCAGCTTAGTTTTCGGTCATTTGCTACTATAGCAATAGAAAACTAATGGAGTTGGTAGCCCCTTTTAATAAGTTTCAAAGACCATCCAGTGGAGTTGTTAAGTGCATATCTAATCAGAGGTATTTATCAGTTAGATTCCAGACAATACTACTTCTAGTAGTACAAAATGATTAAGTGGGAAGGAAGCATAGAGATTATCTTGTTAATTATAATGTCCTTGCTGTCAGAATTCCAGTAATATATACGATGGATTGGAGTTGTCTACTAATCCACTAAGTTTAAAAATGCCATTCATTCAAAAGACTTACATTGACTGTCAAATAAATGCTAGGCAGTATGCCAGATGCTGGGCCATTCAGTCCCCATGACAGACCTCATGGGTCTCAATGGCGATTTCCTGTTGCTTAGAGGGAACTGGATCTTATCGTCATCTATGAACTAGTAAGTGTGTAGGGCCTCATGGCGACTGAATGTGGCTTGATTTACTGTGAAGTGGGAGTTGGTATGTCAAACCACATGTCTTCAGGATCCATGTGAACTTTCTACACAACTGTTCTCAATTTTGGCTTGGCATCAAACCCTTTGATGGAGTTTTTTGAAAATACCGATGCTAGTGCCTCACCCTTCAAGATTTTGACTTGGTTTGTCTGGGATAGGGCCTGGGAATCCATGTGTTTTTTAAAATATATATATATTGTATTGATTTCAGAGAGGAAGGGAGAGGGAGAGAGAGATAGAAACATCAATGATGAGTGAGAATAATTGATCGGCTGCCTCCTGCACACCCCACACTGGGGATTGAGCCTGCAACCTGGGCATATGTCCTGGCCACAGAATTGAACCGTGACCTCCTGGTTCACAGGTTGATGCTCAACCACTGAGCCACGCCAGTCAGACGGAATACTATGTTTGAAAGAGTCTTGGATCTGTGGTGTCCCAAAGTGTCAAACATGCTACCTGTTGGTAATTAAGACTACTTTGTTCTAAACTGATAACACGGTTTGCTAGTGTTCATACTGTGAACAGCATTTTCAAGCATGTATTCTTTAGAACCTAGGGCAGTGATGGCGAACCTTTTGAGCTCGGCGTGTCAGCATTTTGAAAAACCCTAACTTAACTCTGGTGCCATGTCACATATAGAAATTTTTTGATATTTGCAACCAGAGTAAAACAAAGACTTATATTTTTGATATTTATTTTATATATTTAAATGCCATTTAACAAAGAAAAATCAACCAAAAAATGAGTTGGCATGTTACCTCTGACACGCGTGTCATAGGTTTGCCATCACTGACCTAGGGTAACACGCCAACATCAGTTGCACGAACTTTGGAAAACAATCCCTAGTACATTTTTGGAGGTTGATGATGGCCATTTACACGTTAAAAGCTCGGAGGTATTCTAGATTAAAAGAGTCTGTTTATTACTGCTTAACCCATATTCTCCAAACGTATTTGATCATTGAACTGCCTCATCATGTAACACTAATTAAATATGCAGTGCAATGAGGGCTCCCCAGGGCACACTGAGAAAACACGGAACTGGAAAAATGGAGGTAGTGATAGTATTTGCCTTATTTAGAAGGTACCAGATGAAGAGTGGAGAGCTCTGCAATTATCATAAATTCACAGGAAAAACAAAGGTTACAGTATTTTATAACCCAGGGAGTGTATGCCCATTAAAAGTGTATGCTTTAAGAGCGACAGAATCACAAAACTTCTATCCAGATGGTCATCTCCATATTGATCATGGGTGGGAGGATGGGTGTTCATCCACTGAGTGCTCACTGCTTCCCACATACTCTGCAGGCTTTCTTTATCTTCCATTTTAGAGCTACTCCACATATTATCATTACCATTTTAGCCCAGCCGGTGTCGCTCAACAGTTGAGCGTTGACCCATGAACCAAGAGGTCCCTGGGTCCATTCCTGCTCAAGGCACATGCCGGGATTGTAGGCTCCATCCCCAGGAGGGGGTGTGCAGAAAGGAGCTGATTGATACTGTTTCTCTCTCATCATTGACGTTTCTATTTCTCAATCCCTCTCCCTTCCTCTCTCTAATATATATATATATATATATATATATATATATATATATATATATATAATATGGTATAAAAGATAAAGTGGCCAAAACTGGTTTGGCTCAGTGGATAGAGCCTCGGCCTGCGGACTGAAGGGTCCCAGGTTCGATTCCGGTTAAGGGCATGTACCTGGGTTGTGGGCACATCCCCAGTGGGAGATGTGCACGAGGCAGGTGATCGATGTTTCTCTCTCATCGATGTTTCTAACTCTATCTCTCTGTATAAAATCAATAATATATATATTTTTTAAAAAAGATAAAGTGGATGCATGTGGGCATGTGCATTGCAGGAGCAGGGGGAGGGCTGTGGAGGGAGGTGCCCTGGGAAGTAGCACAGATGTCAGGAGGAGGGAAGAAGGGAGAGAGAGAAAGAAGGGAAGGAAAAGAGAAAGGGGGAGGAAAGAAGGAGAGGGGAGGAGGAGGGAGAGGGAAGAGGGCGGGAAGTGTGTGTGCATGAATGTGTGCGTGCGCGCGCGTGAACGTGTGCATGTGTGCGTGCGCGTGCGCGTGCAGGGCGTGGGGCAGGCTCCCCTGCGCGCCAGCCTGCTCCTCTGGCTCACCAATGGAGGCCCCAGCCCCACAGCAGGTAGAGTGCTGAGCCTCCTCACCTAATATTTAAATTCCCTGGAGCTTGCTGTGCATTCGACCTCGTAGTCAGGCCCGGCCTTTTCTTTCAACATAGCAGACAAACTTTCTGCTTTTAATCCATTGTAATCTTATGGGGCCACCGTGGTACATGCGGTTGGCTACCGAAACATTGTTATGTGCAGCGTGACTGTATTTGCAGCCGCAGGACTAAGATTTGCGCCTCCTTACTGCTTGTCACCTGGGCCTGCTCTCAGCAGCTAGATGCCCCCCGCGTGCCCTGCCACGTGGCCTCTCCAACCCCAGGCCAGCGACGGTGAGTTGAATCCTCTCCTGCTCCAGTCTCTGGTGTCCTCATTTGCTACCAGCCGCAGATAACTGCAAGCTTCGAACAGTGTCAGGCCATTAGCGGATGTACCTACATCTCAGTAATCTTTCTTTCTGAAAGTCACCTTGCCACTAACATCATCTAATCAGGGGAGAAAAAGCCAGCAGATTCACAGTAGGGAGGACTATGCTGGGCGCTTATGGGAGTGAGGGGAGGAGGTGGGACATATTGGGGACCATCTTCGAGTCCTGCCTACATTGCACCCCTCCCTGAAACTGTAGAATGAGTCAAATTTGTGAGCTTTAAACGCCTTTTGTAGAATACAGTGGACAACACAGATTCCTTTTCGTCCCGGTCTGCCTCTCTCGCGTGTCATTGTTCTCCTATTGTCAACCTTCCCCCAAGGCAGCATCTCATGGAATAATCCCCAAATGTGCCCAAATGCTGACTGAGTTCCATCACACCAGTCCTCAGAAGCTCCAGCTGCTCAAAGCTCAATCCTTGGGGATCCTTGGCCTGTAAACAATCTATGTTGTCAGACACAGGGGGACACCCTGCTGATTTTCTCTGAGTCTGACGATGAATATTAAGATGTTACAATTATTAAGGACAAAACAAAACAACAACAAAACTGAAGACAGACAATTCCCAAATCTACAGTGCCTATAGTCACTCGACTGAATTACTTAAAATCTTAAGAGCTGACAGTCCTCCAGTTTCTACCAAGAGACCAGAAATTAACTTTTTGCCGCCTGCCATCTGGGCCTTGAATGAAAAAGAAAATGGTATCTAATCCTCAGTTCCAGTTTGGTTCAGAGACAAAAAAATAAAAAAAGCATAAAAAACAGCAAAGGTCTTTGGCAGGCAGAACCTGAGGAATGGTACAGCATCCTGTTCTAACATCACACCTGCTCATTTGTCACAGCACCCGGGTGGCCTGGCGATGAGCATTGTATACAAGTGTATGTTAGAAGTGCTTATTTAGTCTTTGACATGGTCCTTCTTGATTTAGATTTAAAAATAGATATAATTCAATCCTCCCCCATCTATCAGTACTTTTGTGTTGTTGCAAATAACTGAAAACCTATGTCAAACTGACTTAAAATTAAAAGCGGTACTTACATTTTTTTTATGTCACTGAAAAACCCAAAGCTAAGCCAGGCTTTGGGGCTTGATTTAGAGCTCAATTATGCTATGAAGGGCCCTATTTTGTTCATTTTGTTTCCCTCTCTCCCGACTTTGCCTTCTAAGGTGTCAACTTTATCCCAAGTTTGACTCCCCCTAGTGGTTACAAGGTGACTTCCAATAATTCTCAGTGCCCTGTGGGGTTATCATTTATATTTAGTGGGAGAAAGAACATGTCTAGACCAATATTCTGAATTTCGTGTTTACTGGATGTTGTTAAGGACCATGGCCACACATGAACAATATTGTAGCCTGGGAAACAATGTGTTAGTGGGTTGAAGTCAATGTGGGATACCTGGGAAGGAGCAATATCAGAAAATAAATCTTGGTATTACGTGTATACAAGATGACAAGTACCATACGATACAATTCCTGTATTTTAAGAAAGCCTATAGCCTGGCTGGCATGGCTCAATGCTTGAGCATCGACCTATGAACCTGCAGATCACGGTTTGATTCCTGGGCAGGGCACATGCCTGGGTTGCGGGCTCTATCCCCAGTGTGGGGCATGCAGGAAGCAGCCTATCACTGATTCTCCCTCATCATTGATGTTTCTGTCTATCTCTCCCTGTCCCTTACTTTCTGAAATCAATAAAAAAAGAAAAGCTATAAAAGAATCTTTTTATACTTTTAAGGATTTTGGCATATAATCTCTTTAGCTGTATTTGAATGAACCATTTATTGACATTTGTATACTTTTCATGGTTTTTATCAACTTTATATCTAGTCTAAAATTTTAAGGAGTATTATGTGCTACCTATACATTTGACTATTTTTTTTCTGAATGGAGAAGTACCAAATATTGCTGAAATAATTTTACATTTCCTTCATAGGCAACATGTAAACACTGCCCACAACGTACTCCAGGAGCATTCTCCTAAAAGGCTGAAACTCCTCTCGTCACTCTAAACAGAAATATAGCAGGTAGAGTGTTGGGAAGAAATTGGAGAAAACTGGAGGTGGAGCCATTTTTGTCTACATTTAAGGGTTGGATTTTTTCCAACTAATACAAATAGCCGTATTCTCAAAATCTCTCACTAAGTCAGTTCAATAGCAGAGAATAACTGTGAGCAGCCAGAAGAAACTGTCATGTGTTTTGAATAAGCTAGTTCCCCAAGTGGGAAAATCAAGCCTTTCTTAATCTAGAAACAAAAGATGAGACCCATCTCTGCTTTCAGGATTCTCCTAACTTGAAGCTTAAATACTATCATTGCTGAGAATGGATAATTCAATAAAAAAAGTCAATATCTGAAATAGAGTGGGAGCCATATACTTGAAAAGGACCGTTCATGACAGCAGGTGTCTCTCTGTCTTTCTGATTAGCCTATATCCAGAAACCTTTAACTACTGTTTGGTGATACCTGACAATGAGCAAGACCTTTCCTTCCTCTAAAACAGTGGTTCTCAACCTTGGCTGCACATTAGAATCACCTGGGAATCTTTTTAAAATCCTGATTTCTGGGCCTCATCCTCCAGAAATTCTGTTTCTTTGTTATGGGGTGAGGCCACAACATTAGTAACAATGAAACAGAATTTCTGGAGGATGAGGCCCAAAAATCAGGATTTTAAAAAGATTCCCAGGTGATTCTAATGTGCAGCCAAGATTGAGAACCACTGCTCTAAAATATCTGTCAACTCAAATTTATTTTTTATTTATTTATTTTTAATATATTTTATTGATTTTTTACAGAGAGGAAGGGAGAGAGATAGAGAGTTAGAAACATCGATCAGTTGCCTCCTGCACATCTCCCACTGAGAATGTGCCCGCAACCCAGGTACATGCCCTTGACCGGAATCGAACCTGGGACCTTTCATTCCGCAGGCTGACGCTCTATCCACTGAGCCAAACCGGTTTCGGCTCAAATTTATTATTTTTTTTTAATAAAAGGTCAAATTAGTCTCATCTATGCTCTACAAAGCTGTGATAATCTGGGATCTTCTCACCAAATACCTGAGCTTTGGTGTGGCTACAGTTTCCCCCTAAATGCCATTAACTCTGTCATTCCTCTTCAGTGGCTTTCACATCCCCCTCATGCTACATGTTGCCTGTGCAGCTTGGCAGCTTCTGTAGAAAAATAATGGCCAAGTGAGGGCTGTGGTCTTACACACAGAGCTGGCAAAACCACGGTGTCAAGGGTACGTATTCAATGCGGGAAGATGATTTCTCAGCATCTTGCCCTCAGCTTCTAGGACTTCCTCTTCAATACTTCTTGGAGGTCTTATAAAAGACTCTTTGTCATCTATTTCCTCCAGTGGGATATTTTACCTGGGTTATTATCACAACTATTTTGCTACGTGCAATGAAATTAGTGGTGATTCCATTTGTTGAAATCATATGTAGACGGCAGTGCTCTCTGCCTTATTACCAAATGAGTACAGCGTGCCCTTCAATAATTCTTTAAACTCTCAAATGCCTTGGAAATAATATGCTGGAATATTACTGAGCTGTGACTGAAGCACCATTTGTGCTAAATATGACAGCGCACAAATGATATTCCTCTATAAAAGTTCAAACTACATTAATCTTTTAGGGAGGTTCATTGACTGGGAAGATGGCTTAGATATAAAATAAAGACACCAAGGGCTCACTGAGGAGAGCTTTTCTAGTCAGGATTTCTAGGAACAGTGGAAGGTAAGGTTCATGATTTAACCCTTTCGGATCAGGATGTGAACAAGGGAATGCAGCTCCGAAGGGGAGAGAATGAAATGATAATGCAGCTATTTCAATGTAACACGCTTACCGGTCTGAGAAATAGAAATTAAAGGGCAAGTATTAAATGGCTGAGACAAGTAGACAATATTATTTTTACTGGGAATCTGAACAAAAATGTGATGAGAATTTCAACGTGATGTTTATAGTCCTTATCCACATAAGGTTATATTTAGAAGAATGGCAGGCTTTTCCTGTGCAGTCGTCTCCCCAATGAGGTTTTGTCAGTCACTTTTGCTTATTTGAAGGGCTGCACAAAAATAAACGATTGCAGGGATGTTTTCTTTTCCTGGGTTTTCCGGATGTGGCCAGTAAGTCAGTATCAGTACATATCAAGAGGTGAGAATGGGAGATTTAATTAGTATTAACGAAAGCAGTTTATGTAAATATGTGATACTTTTAAGTTTTTTAGTACTAGTTTTTCTAAAATGTATGGAACATATAAAAACAACATTGCTCTCCTTAAAAAATTATCAAAGTAATATATATGTATATATTTATTATAAAAGTAATATATGTATATATTTATTATAAAAGTAACATATGTGTATATATTCATCATAAAAGTAATATATGTGTATATATTTATTCAATGCATAAAACATGCGACAGTATAGAGACACACAAAGGGAAATTCACATATCACTGTGTCCAGAGAAAACCATCATTAACATGTTGGTGTGTATCTTGTAGTCTCTCTTCTGTAAAGACAGAGACACAGTATCATTTTATAGATGGATTTTTACTCAACAATGTATTTCCCAATGTCAATAACTAAGTAGTAGAAGGCTCCCCTTGCAAATGAAAGAGCTTATTATTAACTTTTTATTATAAAATTATTATATTATTATAAATGTAACACACACTTTTCTGAAGCAAAAGTAAGCAAAAAGTTCTGAAAGGAAGTAAAGATCATGTGAAATCCTGTCACTCATAGACAACCCCAATTAGCATTTTGAAAAACATTCTTTGATATATATTTATCATCAGGGTGATAAATGGGTCTTCCTCAATTCTCATGGTCACTAACTCCTGGGTCACTTCTGAAGAATTCCGGAAATTCATAGGAACAGTTTGAAAACCAATGGATTGGGGTCTAGATAAGATCTACTTCAGCAATCTCTATAAGAAATGATCAGAGTATAAAATAAGTCAGAAAAGATATTAGCAGGGTATTGATGAGGGAACGTCAACAGGATATACAGGTAGAATGGGTGGTGGTGGGAGAAGTCTGTGGTCACTCCTTCATTTCTGACTTCAGTCCTGTTGTGGGACAAGGACAAGAACTGACCTCCTTTCTACTCTACCCCTCACTCACTCATTTAGCCACCAAGGTCATCCTTGCATTCCTGGCTTTGGGTTCTTGCTCTGGCTGTTTCTTCTACCTGGAATGCTTTCCCCACAGGTATGTGCTCTGTCAACTCCTTTTCCTCCACCAAGTCTTTGTTCAGGTTTTACCTTCTCCATGAGGATTCCTGACCAGGTTATCCAATCCTGTGACATACCTTTCCACTGTACCCTATCCATCCTCCTTAACTTACTTTAGCTTTTCTTTCTGTTTTGTGTGTGTGTGTGTGTGTGTGTGTGTGTGTGTGTAACTTATCATCTGCTACCATACTATATAATTTACTTAATTGTGTTTTTTGTTTGTATATTTTCCCAGTAGAATGTAACCTCCTTAAGGACAGAGGCTTCTGTGTTTGGGTCCCAAGTACCTAGAATAGTGTCTGCTGCATAAATATCTGTTCAATTAATACATAGTGAATGAATTAATGAAAGAGCATTGGAAGTTTGGGACTGTTACATTAAAGGGTCAGAGAATGACAGTGGGTATGGGTAAGAGAGAAGGGGAAAGATATCAGAGCTATTAAAGGGGCAGAATCCATAAGACTTATAGAAAAAAATGAAGAGAGATGTCCCTAGATTCTGTATGAAAGTGATTCCCTGCCTTTTCACTCTTGAATTATCCTGTCAATTATTTTTTAGTCTTTTCCTAATAACTTATAGATAGCTTCTTAATAGAGAGAGATTTATAGAACAGGGTAAAGGGAATCTGTTATTTTTAGGTTAAATAGATATTGAATACTTGGAGCTAGAACCAATTGACCTATTGATTTGAGAGCCAAGACAGAAAGTCCATTTATCTGCCAAGTTCTGATTTTCCACGTCAGAAAGAATCCCTGCAGTATAGATTAGCTACTTCTGGGCACCATCAATATAGTTCACAACTGAATGTTTCTAAGTAAGGATTAAGGTATATTATTGCAATTCATGCAATAATAACAGAGACCATTATTGTAAATAAAGATTTTTTGTTTAATGAGTTTGTGGAACAAGATTTGACTTTGCCATTCAGCCTCACTTATTACAGGGAAGTCATTTAATTCCATCCCCCCATTTCCGTTTGCCTTTGAGTCTTGCCTGTGGCACTAAGGTGGTAAAGAACATCCCTGCCTAGACTCTTCACTGTCAGAGGTATGTGGTGTGTCAGTGCTAAATAAGCTACTTGGTGATAGGTAAATATTTTGCAATTTTTTTCTGTCTTGCATATCAAAGAATCTACTCAGCTTCAAGCTGTAAGCTTCACTCTCTCCCCGCCCATTAAACCCCTAATACTTGCACTTGAATGCTCAAAAAGCCAATAGATTAAGCCCCAAATGTTTATATCCATCCATCTGGAGACTGGTGCAGCTCTAATATTTGACACTTGACATACCTTTTCTTATTTACATATCCCGTCAATAATACCTTTATGAGAAGGTTTCCTTAATAGCTTTGTTTTCTTTTTAAACATCCATATCAGAGTAAAAGGAATCACATGCCTCTGATTACTTAAATGGGAAAAATAGCAGTTATACATGATTCCACCATTATTCTTACCCCATATTCAGTCCATTCAGGAACCCTATCTTCAGATACCTTCACTTTTACCTCTTTATACCTCCACTATGACCACCTTCATCTTCCTAACTGTCTTCTAGAGGATGGGTTATACAGGGAAAAATTATTAATTGTGGTGACTAATAGAGTTAGAGTTGTGGTTGCTACTGATTGATTGGTGCTTGATTGATAGGTAGGGGATACTTGATCATTGCATTTGGTCCTGATGTCAGTCATGGAGTTGTTCTGTCCAATTTCACAAGGATTTGTTCTGTGGGAGTGTTCTGCTTTCCTAGGTCTGGAGCTAAAACACAACTAAGGCCAAGGTATTGTGCTTAGTTTGATTGAAAACTGTCTCAATAGTTAGTAAACTCAGACCCTTTTTTCTAAGACTGCTGGATGATGACCAGAATCTCATTGTCCTGAGGGATTGATGATTGACCAAGGGAGAGGGGGGTGGGCAAATCATGGCACTAGGTTGGGCCAATTTGAGTCAAAGGGAAAAATAAAAATAAAAGGCCAGATTTAAAAAAATAAGGTTTCTGTGTGAGAACAGGTTTATTATTGGGCCCCCAAGATACAGGGATAAGCACGTCTGTATAAAGAGGAGAAACAAAGGTTATTTATTTTAACAAAATAATAAAGGAGCTGTCCTGGTAAGAAAGGGAGTTGTTTAAGGTCAGGTACACTGTCTGAAACTAGGTCTTGATTGACCCCAGGGCAATATATTTGTCATATTTTCCCAGATAAGAAAATAGATTCAGGAAAGTTTAGAGTACATCATCACCTCTTTAAAAAAATCTTCTATAGATGTGTGTGTATAAGATAAAGTATACTATTTACATTGGCAGATTTAACATTTTTTATGTGAATTATGTGGCCAACTCAACTTGTAGATTTGCTGAAGTGTGAATGAGAGTCCAGGACATTATGAAACTGTAATTTGAAGGTGAGTGAGCTATGAAAGAAAATACCTCAATAAATATTTGCTATGTGAATGAATTGGCCTCATTTCCCAAGGAGTAAATCTCTTGGAGTGATGAGTTTTATTTCTTTGTGAAATTATCCTTCAAAACACAGTCCATTGCCAGTTCTGTTTAACTGTTCCAGAATGTTCTTAAGATCTGGAAGGTCACAGGACACATCTCTTCGGGATGTCAAGGCTGTGCTGGGTTTGGTCACTAGAACTCACCGTGCCAATTTGGTAATGGAGACATTTTGACTCAAAGAGAAATTGATACTTGGGCTTTGGCCATACTTTGTACTCATGACCTTGGAACTTCCTGATCATATACATCCATTCTGAGGAATATTCCTGTTTAAAACTGATGATAGTCCTGGCCAGGTAGCTCAGTTGGTTAGAGTATTGTCCAAGTACACTAAGGTTGCAGGTTTGATCCCAATCAGGACACATACAGGAAACAACCAATGAATGCATAAGTAAGTGAAACAACAAATCAATGTTTCTCTCTCTCTCTCTCTCTCTCTCTCTCTCTCTCTCTCTCTCTCTCCTTTAAAGACCCAATATTATAGGAACTACTATTCAGGAAGAAGCACATCCAGAAAGAATCTGAATCATTCTTTGTAATAACATGATTTCCTACTTTGATAAATCTGTGATTCGACTCAGACCATATAAAGAGCAATAAAAAATCCCTGGTTTACATATTGCAATTCTGGTTTGCCTCTTAAAATACTTCAAAATGTATGCGTATAAGCATAACCAATGGACACAGACAGTAGGGGGGTGAGGGCATGTGCTGGGGGGTGGGAGTGGCCAAGGATAGGTCAATGGGGGAAAAAGGAAACATATATAACACCTTAAACAATAAAGAATTCAAATTTAAAAAATAAAATAAATTAAATACTTCAAAATGGCCTTCTCATGTGGTATGACTGGATCAAAAATTTCTAAACAGCATGTTCTTAGCCATACTAGTTCACAGAAATGTACCTATAAATGCCAACATCTGTGCACATTTAGGTGGATCTGTCCATTGGCAGGGTGAAATAATCATGTTCTTTAATCTTTAAATCCAGCTGTTCATAGACATTAATTGCTATGTCATTTACACTCTTCGAAATAGTATCATTACACAAAGACACACATTTTAATTTGTTTGCTGTGTCTGGTCCTATTATACTTGATACCTGGCCATTGTTGGTGGTGAAAGGGTTCCAGTAACTGCGTGGCTGGCATTGTTGCACAAAATGTAATGATCCAAATAGGACATCTTGAGAATAATTGCATTTATATAATATTAATTTGGAATCTAAGTCTTTTTTAGTTGAAACCATTACATTTCCAATGAGAGCCTAAAATACCTTAGTGCTGACTTTTTTTTTTTTTAAATAATGGTAATATTTATTTATTTATTTATTTTTAATTTTTGGTAACATTTATTTTTGAAGTTAGGTGGTGATGTAGGGAAGTTTCCTCTTCTCTGGCTATGGGATGTGAGCAGAAATCACAGGTGCTACTCTACTTTCTCCTTCTTCCAGACTGTGGTGTAGTTAATCAGCTCTGAAGATGGGAATGAGAGTAACACCTTGGAAATAGAGAGACAAGAATATAGAAGGAATGTGGGTCCCTGCATGATTTCATGGGGCAGAGCTACCAACTTCAGGAGTCTCTATCATCTCTGGCTGCTATGGGGAGAGGAAACTATCTTCTATATATAAAAGGCTAATATGCTAAGTGTCCATCTGACTGGTAGTTATGATTCGCAATGACCACCACAGGGCAGACGCTCACTGGTCATTTACAGAGAAACGGTACTGTGGACCTGGCACTCACAAAGCAACACTTGGCTTCCCCCAAGTGGGACATAGGCCCCGCTACAACCCCAGAACGAAAGCCCACCAAATCACAGCCGACACTGCCGAGACCCCATGGCACAAAATGCAGTCCACAGCCCAGCCCAGCCCAGCCCGGAAAAAGTGGCTGTGGGTGCCAGGTAATGATGTCACGTAGCAACGTCCAGCTTCCTCTCCCTAGGGACAACTCACCTCCTTGCAGTTTCTTTAGCTCAGGAACATGACTTGCCTTATAGACAGGTGCAAACATTTCACACTTTAACCAAATGTCTGTGAAGTGTTTTCCTGTGCCCCATCTCATTTGATCCTCATAGAAGTCCTAGAGTAGGTAGATAAAAGACTTGGTGGAATCCTTTTTTCTTTACATTATCTGGAAAACGAAGATTTAGAAAGCTTAGAAACTTCACCCGACTGAAAAGAAGTAAGAAATGGTGGACCTTGAAAATGACTTCAGGTTTTCTCACTGCGCAGAATATAGTCAAACACTGCTGCAATATTTTACCCTTAAAAAAAAAGAAATATTTTACCCTTTGTTCTCCCTGTGTGATCTATAATAATAAGCTGCTTCGTGTTGATATTTACTGCTGTATTGCTGACAGTTACCTGAAAGAGAAGTTGGGGTGCTTCACTGGGCTGTAAAAAGTTTAGCTACATCAGAAAGCAGGTCTAATTAAGCAAGTTTATTCTATATCTATAAAAGACTAAGCTGACTCGCACATGCGCGATACATATAAAGCACTTGCTGGTGTCAATCGCACGTGTGTGTTTCAATCTGTCGTTGATTGTGAATTTGGTTGACACTTCTATTATAGAGAAAGGGCGAATAGCGATAATAAAATGTTTCTTCTAATTAATTTCCTTTCCATGTGCATGAATTCATGCACCGAGCCACTAGTTTTCCATGTTACTGTGTTTGGGAGTCTCTATGGTAAGTGGCTTACCGTCAGTATGACTAATACATCAGCCTAGTGAGAACTTTTGAGAGTGTGAGTGGGTTGGACTCTGGGAGGCAGAAGAAGAAAAACAGTAGGGGAGAGCGTGGGAAAGCAATGGCTATACTGGCCACCTGTATTTTATTCCCATTTACTTTTCTCTTGTAGTCATGTTAGCAAAAGCAGACCGCAAATACTCACACATACACGATAGTGCCATTTCTTCATAAATCAACAAAAAGCCCTATAGTATCCTGTGTGTGCAAAATAACCATGAGACACTTTCAGTGTTGTTTGAGTTTTTATGATGTCTGTGAGAAATGCATGAAAGCAAAGCAAAGAGTGTGGACTTCTTCGCAGAGATGGCTTAGAATGCTCCTCCCCCCTCGGCAGTCCAAGCATTCACCTGGGCAGTCACCTGTCTGAGGCGTTCTCTGAGAAGCAGGTGTTCTGAGAGGCAGGTGGCTATTCTTATTGCCTGAGAGAGAAATAAGTCGGGATGGGTAGAGGGGGGGGGGGATAATTGACCTGAATGTGCCAGTTATAATTTAGCAGAAGCACACCTCTAAGGTAATTCACCTCCAAAGTTAATGGGGTGTCAACTGAGGGAAACATTTCTTTGATCTTGAGCGTGGCCACCACAAACAGTCACTGACTAAAGGCAACTGAGAGGCATCTGGAGGGAGAGCCCTCGAAATGGACCCTGCAGAAAAACGCCAAGTGAGGACAGGTCTGGCCTCAAGGTTGATCTTAACAGAATAAGAATGTCTCTAGCCTGGTTCAATTAATATAATCTTACATAGGTTGAAAAGAAATAAGTGTTAGTGACAGAACTGATGCTCTGGAAGCGGTCAGACTCCTAGCCAGAGATGACAGGGAGCTTTTGTGACTGAGCCGGTAAGTGACGGCAAGTGACGGACAGGATCACGTTTGGCTATGAAAGACAGCGTTAAAGAAACTGGCTACCTCGAGTTCAGAGAATAGACTTAACATAGTGCTTGCAATTTCCCTCTGTAATTGCTATGTTGACTTTTATTCCAGTAATAAATTTAATGCTAAATTTCCTGTCATTTAAATAATGATTTTAACTTTTAATGATCGGCAGAACTGTTTCTTATTTGCAGTGTCTCAGTACATCAACTTTGTTCAGTTACAGCCAGACTAGTTGGCACCTGGAACTATCTAACAGAACTTATGTCCTGGGCTAAGGTACTAACAGCTTAGTTAAAGAGGTTTCTGTTGAGAATAGCTACAAAAAAAAAAGGTGAAGTGGAGGTTAGAAAAAGAAAGAGCAGGGAAATGAATGCTGCATAGGTCAGTGCAGCCTTCGGAAGACAAAGGTAGCTGAGGCAAAGTCATCCATCTGGGCCTTTGAATTGCCCTGCCTTCCCCTTAGGAGGAGACTACAGCCTGTGTAAGGAGGGCCAATGGGATTCCAGGGAGAGAATTCGCATGCGCTCCCCTGGAAGCTGTGTGGAGCCAAGTCTACATATTGCTGTGTATTATGGAAGGAATTTGAGATAACTCATAGATGCACTTTGGGTGTTGATCCTCAACTGTGTGAGTCGGTTTTTCAAATCTTAAACATCTGTAGTACTCCCTACTAGTAGAGACATTTTTAAGTGTGCTGATCTTACAGTGGCACCTATTTGCTTCTACAGGCAGATTTGTAAAAAAAAAAAAAAAAAAAGAAAAGCATTGTTTTTGCCTGCTCATTTGGGGCAAATCCCAATGTTTTCACAATAGAAATAGCTATTGGAAGCACAGTATATAGATTAGCATAACATTGATTAAAAAATCCAAGCTGGACAGAGTTTAATACCATCGCATAGACATCTTTCTGTGACTATTTATACAAAGTCATGTTCTAATGCCTTATTTTTATACAGAGCTTTTGTAGAGATAGTGTCATTTTATTATCATGGGCACCAAGCAGTGGGTGTTATTATTGCCCAAATCTCTACTACTTCTTAGAGCAGTGGTTCTCAACCTGTGGGTCACGACCCCTTTGAGGGTCGAACGACCCTTTCACAGGGGTCACCTAAGACCATTGGAAAACACATATATAATTACATATTGTTTTTGTGATTAATCACTATGCTTTAATTATGTTCAATTTGTAACAATGAAATTGGGGGTCACCACAACATGAGGAACTGTATTAAAGGGCCGCGGCATTAGGAAGGTTGAGAACCACTGTCTTAGAGGTTGGACTGGGGCATGAATAGGAGCAGTGGCAGAGTTGGTGGATGGAGAAGAAAGTCTGATCAAAGGCAATAAGAAGGGGCAGAGTGAAGGAATGAATGGATCAAGTCCAATGCCTAAGGTATCCTGAAGTCCAGAAAAGTAAACTGGGGACTTTAGTGGGTCCTCAAAACCCAAGAACGGTTTGGCTCAGTGGATAGAGCGTCGACCTGCGGACTGAAGGGTCCCAGGTTCGATTCCGGTCAAGGGCATGTACCTGGGTTGCGGGCACATCCCCAGTGGGAGATGTGCAGGAGGCAGCTGATCGATGTTTCTCTCTCATTGATGTTTCTAACTCTCTATCCCTCTCCCTTCCTCTCTGTAAAAAATCAATAAAATATATTAAAAAACAAACAAACAAACAAAAAAACCCAAGAAGGCCAGAGGAACAGATAGCATCAGGAATGGAGGAAGCCCACTTATGAATGAATGGTGAGGTGGAGGCATGAGGATTGTAGATATCTAGTCTAACAGAGCTGAGTCCCTTAGCTCAAACTGACAGACAAAGCTCATGAAACATGGAGAACTTGAGAGTGAATGTTCCTGCTCACACAGTAGAAGCAAGTCTAGAATCTGCACTTACTTAGGCTGACTCCTGTGTCATTGTTGCTTTCAGTATGTTATATGACACGTTTTTAGTTATGATTGATATTTTGGCATTTAAATGTAAGAACTTTGATTTAAAAAGTCACCATTTTTTCATATTTTAAATAGACTATCGCTTAATTTTAGCTTCCTAATCTTGGTTTCTTCCTAACTTTGGATTGGTCCAAATATATAAGGGTAGAATTATGTAAAATTTTAATATTAGATATGTGAATTACTAAATGTAGCCAGAGTAGCTCCAAGTCCACCAGTTTTTATATCTTGTTTAACATTTATTCTAGTAAACAGAGCAACTAACGCCTTCATCACATTTAATGTTGGAGGCCCAGTGCTCTCCCCAATATTTTCAAGGATTCCTGGTAGCACTTACATTGTCTCCTGACTTTCTAGCTCTAATCTAGATTTGCTCTTCAGTTTCATTTTCCTCTGACCAATCTTCTCTTCTTTGGCTCCTGTCCTTTCCTCATTCCACAGTACTCTACTTTCGGCCCAATCCTTAGTCCTTTATTGCCGAAATCACCACTGATAAGGTACTATGAACACCACACTCTTAGGAAAGTTTTAAGGATAAATGGGCTAATAGCTCAGAACAAGAAACAACTTCAAATTCAACATCAGACATAGTGATGACTCCTTCACATTACAGGGCCAGCTTTTATTGGCCATAGTCCACTGAAGGGCCCTAAACTCTTTAAATATTACTGGTTTTTCTTCATAGTTTGAGAGCTCATCACCTCTCTTTTCCGTTTCCAGGGCTCCTGGGCAGCCATAATTGGGTTATCCTGTACAAAAAGGGAATTTTCCTGGCCCTTAGGATACATGATACAAAAAACTGGTAAAAACTGACTTTGGGTGGAAAACATCAAATTCTCAGGCAGAGTTTTTCCCACACACAGCTTGTTAGTGAAGGAGTACAGTTAAAATTTTATTTTCCTCCGTTCAGGGGTGATGATTACTTTTCCTTATTGCTGTTGTTTTTCTTCCTGTTACACGAAAATAATACTAAGTATTAGTTATTTTACTTTGTGCCAGGCACAGAACTTAGTGTCAAAGATTCATTTATTGCATTTAATTTTTACAAATGTTACATGAAGTAAGTACTGCTCTTGCCCTTCATTTTACAGTGGGTAGAGCTGAAGCTTGGAGGTTTGGTATCTTACTTGAGTTGCACAGCTCATGCACACAGGAACCGGAATGGGACCTAAGCCGGCGGACCAAGTGTTTGCGTTGAAGGGCTGCATCACGTGACCTGCTGAGTAGGGCGCACTGCACTGCACATTAGTATCATGCAGACAACACCCTCTCCCAGTGTCTTTTTCTGAATGAATGTGTATAGACTTAATAAATAATTTGTAAGTTATTTATTTATTTTTAAACGTATTTTTGTTGATTCCCTTCCTCTCTGAAATCAATTAAAAATATTTTTAAAAATTAAAAACTATTATGGGTACAGGAATAGGAGTGTGATGAAAGGGAAAATGCTGCTTGCCATCAGACCACTGGAGATATAAAGGGTTTGGTTCCAGCAGTTCAGCAGCCTCATTTCACTTCTCTGGCATGCAAATACCAGGAACATCCAATGAGGCAACTTCTTGTGGAGGGCAACTGTTAAATGGACAAGGATGAGGGGGGAATATTTGTTGGACAAAATTATTTGTTGTGAAATACTTGTAAAACACAGTTATAAAATAACGTTTAGGTGATAAAAACAAACTTTATTACACTGAAGCTTTCTTGGAGATGCATAATTATTGGAAGTTATCTGTAGCTTTATTTGGAACAGTTTTAAAAGTTATTTGCCAAATTTGCTCTACATTTTTTCTATATTTTCTTATTTCTATCTAATTATTGATGCTAATTACAGTGTGCTTTTCAGTAATTATGCCCCTTAAAATCCTGGGGTAACTTGAAAAAAAATGAAGGCAGCTTAATTAAGAGGTTACTGAAGTAATCTAGAAAGGAAGGTGCTGATAGTAAAGATGATGATAAGTGCTTAACTTCTTGATATATTTTGAAGATAATGCTGATAGAATTTGCTGGGGCACCAGAGGTAGGAGGTGAAAGAAGGAGTTAAGATTTTTTTTTCTATTATAAATACTTTATTTCAACTAGAAGGCACAATCTCTCAGGGGTTTCATAGTTTAAAAAGCTACAATCACATCATGTAACTACATAAAAAAACAGTGCTGTAAATGGGACTGCCTGGCTTAGACCATATACATTTCTGCACAGTCTTTATGGAATCTGCGCACACAAAAAAATTTTCCTTTGTTCCAATTACTTGTTCTTGTATGTAAGTTGCTTTCTATTCCAGTATATCCAGAGTGGTGAAATAACGAGGCCAGCCGCATAGCCAAAGGTCGCTCCAAGCATGCAGGAGATGGGCCGCACCTGCCATGGCCTTTCCCAATCGAGTAGAATAGGAAAGGCTCCACGCCATGTTCCTAGAAAACTAGAAATTGTGGTGATCTGGAGACTATTCTCCCAAACAGATGTAACTCCGTTTCTACTGAAAACTCTTAGCCATGCTTTGACGTTTGGTCCTAACAAACACAAACAAGGTACAGTAGTAAAGGTAGACAAGATCACTGCAAATAAAAATGTTTCCAACACCAGTTCTATTAATGGTACTCCATTTAGAACAAAAATTACATGAAAGACGAAACAAGACATTAAGAAAGTAGAAACAGCATTTCAAAAATCTGGTTACCTTGTATGATAATGAACTTCACCACTAAATATAATACTAGATTGACGGCAGTTACAAAAACAGAACAGATGCACAACCACGTCAAGTGAGTTTCCAATATTGAGAAGTTCTCCAAGAAGAATGATGGAATGAAGATGCTTAGGATAATTGAGAATATGCATAAAAGATGGGTATACAGTAGTCTCTTGTTATTGGTATTTTTCATGGTGTTTCCTTGAGTGGCTAACTGCAGGAGTTAAGATTTTTGCCTAGAGTGATTGGAAGGATATAGTTGCTTTAAATGAGATGTGGAAAACTTTAGAAGTTGTTTTGGGGAAACTATCAGGAGCTCATTTTGGAGCTAAGCATCTAGTGGCAATATCAAATTGGCAACTGGATTGACTTTTTTTTAAAAAAAAAAAAATATTTTTTTATTGATTTCAGAGAGGAAGGGAGATGGAGAGAGAGATAGAAACATCAATGATGATCGGCTGCCTCCTGCACGCCCCCCACTGGGGACTGAGCCTGCAACGTGGGCATGTGCCCTTGACTGCCTCAAGCAGGATTGACTTTTTTTTAACAATATAAAATGCCATTTTTCTTTTGTAACAATTTTTGTCTTAAGTCTGTTTTGTCTGATACTAACATAGTCACTCCAGCTCTCTTTTGATACCTGTTCACATGGTATATCTTTTTCCATCCTTTTATTTTTTACTTATTTGTGTCTTTGGATCTAAAGTGAGTCTCTTGTAGAAAACACATAATTGGATCCTTAAAAAATCCATTCTGACTCTGGCTGGTTTGGCTCAGTGGATAGAGAGTCAACCTGTGGACTGAAGGGTCCCAGGTTCCTCAGTGGGGGGCATGCAGGAGGCAGCCAATCGATGATTCTCTCTCATCATTGATGTTTCTATCTCTCTTTCCTTCTCTCTTTCTCTCTGAAATCAATAAACACACACACACACACACACACACACACACACACACATGTATTTATTTATTTTAAAAAATCCATTCTGGCCCTGGTTAGGTAGCTCAGTTGGTTAGAGCCTTGTCCCGATATGCCAAAGTTGTGGATTCCATACCCAGGCAGGGCACATACAAGAATCAACCAATAAATGCACAACTAAATGGAATAATAAATTCATTTCCCCCCTCTGCTTTTCTCTCTCTAAAAATCAATACATTAAAAAAATTAATATCTATTCTGTCAATCTCTATCTTTTGATTGAAGTCATTAGTCTATTACATTTAATGTAATTACTGATAAGGTAGAATTTAAGTAGGCATCTATGGTGATTTCCTTTGCTTTTGTTGTTTTCAAGATTTCTTCTTAGTCTTTGTGTTTTGACTGTTTGGCTATGACATGTTGAGGTGTGTATCTCTTTAAGTTTATCCTACTTAGAGTTTCTTGAGCTTCTTAGATATGCAGGTTAACTTTTTTTTTTTTTTATCATTTTGGGAAGTTTTTGGCCATTGTATCTTCAAACATTCTCTCTGTACCTTTCTCTCCTCTCCTTCTGGCACTCCCATTATGGGTATATTGGTACGCTTGAATGGAATCTCATACGTCTCTGAGACTTGTTTATTTTTATTCTTTTTCTCTCTATTTGTCAGGTTGGATAATCTCAATCACTCTGTCTTCAAGTTTGTTGATTTTTTTCCTGCCAGTTAAAATCTATTGTTAAGTCCTTCTAGTGAATTTTTCACTTCCATTTTTGTACTTTTAAACTCTAGAATATTTGGTTCTCTTTCTTCTTCTTAATTTTCTTCTTTCTTCTTCCTCTTCCCCTTCCCTCCTTCTTCTTCCTCCTAATTTCTTTGTCTTATTGATGATCTCTATTTGGTGAGATATTATACTTAAAATATCCTTTTATTCATTATACATGGTTTCTTATATCTCTTGGAATATATTTATGATAGCCACCTTAAAGTCTTTGCCTAGTGAGTTCAATATCTAGGCTTCCTTAGGTACAGTTTCTATTACTCATGTTTTTTCCTGTGTATAAGTTACACTTTTCCTTTCTTTGCATATCTTATAGTGTTTTGTTTTGTTTTTTACACCAAGCAACCTACAGGGCTGCTGCTTCTCTTATAGTGTTTTTAAAAAATCTGAACACTTAATATAATGTAGCAACTCTGGAAATCACATTTCCCTCTCTTTCTTTCTCACTGCTCCCCCGCCCCCCCCGAGATTTTGTCATTGCCTTTTACTTGTTTAGTGATGTTCCTGGACTAATTACGTAGTCTGTATAAAGTTTATGAACTTGTATATAGCCACTGAAGTCTCTATTTGGTGACCTTAGAGATCAGCTAAAAATTGGAGAGAGATTTTCTTAAATGCTTTGAACCAATGAGGCTCCCATTGTTTGCTAAGGATGTGTGTGTGTGTGTGTGTGTGTGTGTGTGTTTGTGTTGTGTGTTGGGGCACACTTTCAATGCTGTGGCAGGTTATTTACAAGTCTGCCTTATCATTCACTTTATGTTTGAGCAGAGCTTCATGGTCAGCATGGGGTATGAGATTATGACCAGGTCTTTTCTGGGCATACACAAAGCCCAGCTCATACACATGACTTTCTTGCTTGTCAGGGATGTTTCAAAACTTTTCAAAGTCTGTATGGAGATACTATTCTATAGTTTTTTCTTTTAAGAGTTTTGGTCAGCCTCTTATTAGCCCCAGTTGGTAATTTTGCCTCAGGCAGCAGCAGTGTTGAACAATTGCCATTGATTGTTTTTGACAAATGCCCTGTAGATAGGTCTGTTTGCAGAGAGTGAGTTCTAAGTCATGTCAAATAAAAACAAGCCCTAGGAATGGAGCTTTTCAGCGAGCTGCCAGCCAAATAAAATGGTGACAATTCTCTGGGAACAGAGCTTTTAGGGGAACTCCAACCTCATCCTGTTTGCTCCAGTGGCTGCTAGACTGCTGTTTTTCACAGCTACCGTACAGCGTTTATTCTGATGGTGTCCATCTTGAAGCTTTCTTTCTTTAAGAAGTAGAGAGGAGGTAAAAAGTGAAGTTTTTATTTTTTGTATTAAGAAAGAAAAACAATAAAAAGAAGGTATTATGTCTTTTTAAAAGTGAATACCCTATGTTTACAAAGGATTTTATTAAAGAAAAGTTAAGTGCCATCTTTCATTTCCACCCACCACCAAAAACAATATAGATTTCTCCTCATTGCTGGGTATATGAGTTTCCATGAGTCGTAGAGAATCCTTTTTCAGAGAGATTCAGATCCCTCTATGTTGATTCAGGTACAGAATAGTCTAGATTCATATAATTTTATAGAAAAACTTGGGTTTGTTCCACAGTAGCTGAGTTAAATGCTTTTACCTAAGATTAATTTTCTTTTCCTATATTGTAAATTACCATAGTCTGAGTATGTAAGAGGGTCACAACAATTGGGCTTCTGGCTTTATTGCCAAGTAAATTTGATTAGGCTGACCTCTTAAGTTCTAAGCTACAGAGCAAAATTTCTAGCCAGCACCATCCTTGAGTTTGCTACACTCATTATACAACAACAAAAGACAAGCAAATATATACATAAAATAGCCACGAGCATAAGAATCTGAACTTTATTAAGATGAAGCTAAAATAACCAACAATTTATTTTATTATGATGCTGATTTTATGGGACGTGGGGTTTAATTCAAAACTGTGTGATTTTTGATACGGAATTTTTGGACTGGAACCTAGATTCTTTGTCCACCAGAATCGAAGAACGAATCCACGGACAGAAAGTGGCATAGCAAAGGTGGAGATTTATTGAAGAACAAGTGCAGACTCCCATGTGGGGAGAGGGAAAGAGTCCCACAGAATGGACTCCCACGTGGGGAGGAGGAAAAGGGTCCCACTGAGTTCCTTTTCCCTATGGCTTATAAAGGCTGCAGATCCTGGTGCCTTGATACCTCCTCTGATTGGTCAATATTCCCTTAGACTGGTTACTATAGTAACTCCTGGGCTCAAAGGTTGAATCTCACATGAGATATGTGAGGATCTCCCCCCACCTCTCTTTCCCTATTGTTTTCTTACTCCCTTTGGGCTTTCTTCTTCTCCTTCTGGATGAAGGGCTTCCTTCTCTTTATTTTGTAAATATAGACCTTTTGTTGTTCCCAGCTTCCTCATTCTATGGAAATGTACCTGTTAGAACTTTCCAGCTCCCCCATTCTATGGAAATATACCTTCTGCTGCTCTGCAGCCCTGTGCTTTCCTCCATGGTCCCCTTAATTTCTAAAATTTCCTAAACCTGTCCTATCTTACCCCTAAAATTCCTGTTTCAATTTGGCTTTCCATCTTTTTCTTTTAAGTGTGACTGGTCCACTCAGTTGAACAGAAGATGGTGTCATTGAGTGCCTGGTATTTTGGGTTAAACCTGATATGCTCAGCTTTAATCAGTGATAAAACTTTTTAGTCAAATAAAGTTATTCATAATTTCAGTATTCTTCTTGACTTTTTTTAAACATTAGAAAAACTAGTTGTTTTACTTCTTTTTTTCCTATTTTTTGGGGGTGGTACTTTAAATCGTTATAAGATTAAGTCTGAACATTGATACAATTTTTTTGATGGGGGTTCTGATAATAAAATGGTAAAAAGTTGATATTTGTGGTAGAAAGAAAGGGCCATAGCAATCTTATTTAGCTTTCTAATCATATCCGGGTCCTGAGGAGTTAAACATAATTATTTGTCCTAGTATTGAAAGGAGTTTTTAGGGGTAAAATAGGCAGGTTTAGGAAGTTTTAGGAATTAGGGGGTCCATGGGGAAAAACCACAGGGCTGAAAGCTGGGAGCTGCAGAAAGTCTACATTCACAGACTAAGGGAGCTGCCAGAAGACATATATTTCCATAGAATAAGCTCTACATTCACAGAATAAAGGAAGAGGAAGGCCAAAGGGAATAGAAAAACAATAAGGGAGAAGAAGAGGGCAACCTCACGTGAGTTTAAACTCTGAAGCTGTTATAGTGACCAATCAGAGGGGATATGAGGACACAAAGAACTGCAGCCTTTATAAATCTTAGAAAAAGGGGACTTAGTGGGACTCTCTCCCCCTCCCCACGTGGGAGTCTGTGCTTGTTTCTCAATAATTTCCATCTTTTCCTCTACCACCTTTTGTCAGTGGTTTCATTCTTTGAACCCACCTGGACAAGGACCCGGGAATCATCCTGACCATAGGAACACCACGCGTTCCAGTTCAATTTTCGCGTTTCAGTATCTTAGGAGACCTGAAGGTCAATTTTGTTTTTACAGTGCTTGCTTCAGCAGCACATATACCAGAATTGGAACAATACAGAGAAGATTAGCATGGCCCCTGCGCAAGGATGACATGCAGATTCGTGAAATGTTCCATATATATTTTTATCTCACTCATATGTGGAATCTAATGATGAACAAAATAAACTGATGAACAAAAATATCCAGAGACGAATCTCAGAGGGAAGGTGGGGGGTGGGTGGGTGGGGAGAGATTGACCAAAGAACTTATATACATGTATGTATAACTCATGTATAACCAGACAATAGCGTGGTGATGGTCTGGGGGCAGCTTGGTGGAGGGGGTCAATGGGGGAAAAGAGGGGACATCTGTAATACTTCCAACAATAAAGACAAATTAAAAAATGTTGTTACATGGGGATTAGTCCTAGTGCAGCTTGGAATTTCTTTTTTTAAAAAGATATATTTTATTGAATTTTTACAGAGAGAAAGGGAGAGGGAGAGTTAGAAACATCGATGAGAGAGAAACTTCGATCAGCTGCCTCCTGCACACCCCCTACTGGGGATGTGCCCGCAACCAAGGTACATGCCCTTGATCACAATTGAACCCGGACCTTTTAGTCCGCAGGCAGACGCTCTATCCACTGAGCCAAACCGGCCAGGGCTGGAATTTCTTTCTTGTATTTGGTGCAACTTTTTACTCACTTACAGTGAGACTTGATAAATATTTGCCTAAGTAATAAGGTGACCAGCACTTTAGAAATATATAGATTTGATTTACACATGGGAGTATAATGCTATAGTGTTATTGTGAATGATAGTTTTGGTTATAGACACAACCTTACATACATGTTCCCCTGCCCAGTCTCTTTGTAGAAACACATGAATGTGGCAGCTGGTTTATGGAGTGGAGGAATATCCATTAGTCTCTGGTGGCTTGAGCCAACATAAATGATTCCTTAGAGCAGTGAAATGGAAAACTAGAAATCTAACTAGCTGTATGAAGACAAGGAATAGACTTCCTCTGATAATTAACGTGTGAGGTGGGAGCGTTGCTCCTGGTGAGGCTTGATGGCCTCTCTGCCTCCCCTAGCTCACTGGGTATGAATGATATCAGCTTGTTTATCTGGAAATATGGAAGTTTGCCTTTGTCTTACCTTTACACCTCATTGCTCCTCCATCTCCTTTTCAAATCTCATTTAAAAGGTATTTAGATATTTTCCCCTTGCCCATCTTTCTTAATTTTACTCTGCCTCTCTCGGTGGCCTTGTGATTCCAATGTCTAACATTTTTTTTGGGGGGTGTTTGCTAACCTTCTTCTTCAATTGAAACCTTGCAATAAAATATCTGCAAATTTGGCTTATGAAACTCAAACTAGTACCTGAAGATACAGTTGTCTAGATTAGTCCAAGACAGGAAACAGTTTCTAAAATATAAGTTGGTCATTTGTGAAATTGTGTTAACTCAGCCACTAATAATTTCATAAGCTAAATTATTATCAGTACAGTGTTCCCAAACACTTATTACTTAAATAATATTTATAGACTAAAATATACAAGGGTTCTGAAATAAAATGATCCTTTTAAGAAAGGATCCTCTTTCTGCTGTAAGGAGTTATTTCAGCCAGCAGAGGTGGTGGGCACTGAGTTTGTGAAGATGTTAGGTGGGTTGGTAGTTATTGAGAACTATGGAAAGGAGTTTAGAAACTTCTGACCAGGATTTTGTGCCATGAAATTGGAGGGAATACATAGGGTGTCCCCCCCAAATGTATACATACACTTGGAATAATTATAAAGGCAGTGTTTATTAAAATACGTTTCATTTTCAAAATTGAGCTGTCAGCTGTTAAAATGTATGTACATTTTTGGGGGACATCCTATATTATAACAGTTTCTGCCAAAATTTAAATCTCTTATAACTTCTGCACACTTGTTATCTCCTTGTTAAAATCGCCGAGGACAGAGGTCCAGGATGGGGTCCCCTACTCTCTCTAGCCCAAGGGCATTTGAAAGGTTGGTGAGACAAACTTTGAGTTAGCTTTACCAAATGGTGCATTTTACTGGATCAAGACTGATGTCAGCCCGGCTGGAGTGGCTCAGTGGTTGAGGGTCGACCTATGAACCAGGAGGTTATGGTTCCATTCCCAGTCAGGGCACATGCCCAGGGTTGCAAGCTAGATCCCCAGTGTGGGGCATACAGGAGGCAGCCCATCAATGATTCTCTCTCATCATTGATGTTTCTATCTCTCTCTGCCTCTCCCTTCCTCTCTGAAATATATATATATATGAAGACTGATGTCAGTTAATTAGTTTTAGTTGACTTATTGGAGACCCTTGTCCTCCGTATCTAACCTTCAAACATAAAGTGGAATAGAGACACTGGCTAGGTCTGGTTCTGTAACCCTGAGAGGCACTGTTCTAAAGAATCATATTTTGCTCACGTCTCCAATTTTTTAGCATAAGCGGCTTTTTCCAAAGACCTAGTAGTGGGTTAGCTAAATCCCTCAGGTAGGATAGGTAATCCAGACAAAGCAGTGGGGGTGTATGTCTTTCTCTGCTGTGAATAGGTTGAGCATTTCAGTTTCTGGGCTACCTTCAAAGTTTGTGAATGCCAACGTGTTTGTCTGTATTATTCTTGGCAATATTGATCCTGGAGAGACTTTTCTTGGATGGATGCTGCACTGCAGGAAATAACATTTTCTGGCCAATGTGGTACCATTCCAAGGAGCTCTGCCTTCCAGGGAGAGGCTTTCTGTGAAATGTACCATGTCACTGCTTTGAGGGATGTCTCTCAGGACCTCAAGGAGACCGACTGTGATCAAGTGGCTGTCAGCCGAGCTTAAAGAGCAGGCGAGAAAGCCCAATAGGTCTTCTTTCACACTCACCCCATTTGCAAAAACATTTTCGATCTTAAGATCTAGAAGTGTGTCTATCAATTTTCCTCAGAGAAAGAAGACACATCTTTAGCTTACGCTTGCTCCAAAGTGTTCTTCATTTGATACATGGGTCTTCTCTTTTAGACCTCCTTGGGGAGATCTAAGATAAAGGATTTAATTTGCTTGTTGTGAGGTTGAGGAGAAACTATTTGTGGAGAAATTAATAATCTCCAATAGTTTCTTCTTTAAGGAACAGCTTAAGGCAGTGGTTCTCAACCTTCCTAATGCCTCGACCCTTTAATACAGTTCCTCATGTTGTGGTGACCCCCGATTTCATGTTACAAATTGAACATAATTAAAGCATAGTGATTAATCACAAAAACAATATGTAATTATATATGTGTTTTCCGATGGTCTTAGGCGACCCCTGTGAAAGGGTCGTTCGACCCCCAAAGGGGTCGAGACCCACAGGTTGAGAACCGCTGGCCTAAGGAAAGGCCAACACATTGAAATGGAAGAGACCAATATGGTACAGGGTGGGGCAAAAGTAGATTGACAGTTGTGAGTATGCAAAACACAGGACTGGTTCTTTATTGTTATTTATTCATTATATTATTTTCCATACAAACAACTGTCAACCTACTTTTGCCCCATCCTATACACATATCCTGTGGTATGTTGTCATGGTTTTCCAAATTCAGTCTTTAGAGTTCCAGGATCCTATGAGGCCTCCCTAAGGGTCTTGGAAAGAAGGTTGATCACAGCTGATATTTAATCTCTGTCTGCTCTACTTTCACCAGATCTTATCCTCATCAATGTTGTCAGGGAAGAGATGTTAAGTCATAACTTCCTATCTTCAGAATAACACAATGAATTAAGCTGGATGTATTCATCCCTTTATTCTTTTGCTCAACATTTAGATGCTTGTAGTCTGAAAATAGAAGTCTATAAATTTTCCTCTGCTTTAGTGATAGAGTGCTTTGTGCTTTTAATAAGTCAGCCACCCATTGGTATCTGGCACCTATTCAGAAAATGGAAGGTCACTTTGCTCACAGCAACAGTGTGAGGGCTTAGTTTTGAAAAGAACCCGGTTGGTAGGCCATAGGTTCTTTCTCATGCTGCTTCATCTGGGTTTTTTTTTTCTTGTTCAGGATAAGCTTTCGTGAGTTAAAATGATTTCCCAATGGTCTGTCTTGTCTCCTCAGAGTATCTTTCCGTTCAGTGCCCTCCGATGATGATGAGTATGCCGAGATATGAAAGCTTTTGGCTGAGGCTGAATAAGCTCACTCTAAGACAGATGTTCAGTCTGTAGAAATGTAATAGAAAATCCACTCAGTGTCTCATCAGCCCCAGGTTGATGATGTGATTCAACTTTAGGTGCTTTGTCTTCAGTGTAAACTTTTTCATCTATTACTTTGAAGATGGAATGATGGTTTCAAATTGGATTTAGCATGCTGATGGAAAGCAGTGCCTACCTCATTGCTCCTGGTGGCCTGCACACTTGTCATTCTTGTCAGCCAGAGAAAACATTACATTTTACCTCCTTAAACCTCTTCTTGTTTAAGATTTCCTTTCTAGCCAATAATGCTTCCCTTTCCTTAAGCTCCACAGTACTAAATCCTTTGGTTGCTGTGATAAATTATATTTTCCCCGAACTCTCCCTTCTTTCTTCCCTTTTTCCCCCTCCTACCTGTCCCATTGTGTTCTGATGGGAGGACCTCAGGTGCATCTGATTCGTGTCTACATTTTCGGTGAAAATTACCAGCCTCTTTGTAAAATGCTTCTTTTATAGATCTAAACCAGTGTGACAGATGTTTCCTCTAGGTAAGAGCAAAGTTCATGTGAGTCAGTGTACACAGGTATACACCTACACTAGTGGCTAAAAACTGAAACATGTATGAACTGGTCAATAAATGGCCCTTTTCTTGAGATCTTGGATACTCTACTTTTGCTTTCGCTTCCTTGGCTCCTCCCCTGGAACTCATCCCTTGGAACTCACCACCTAGGAGTCTTTCAGACCCTACTCAGGTACAACAGTATCCAGGAATCCATTCTGATCACTTACTGTTCACGCCTACCAGTTACAAATATTTTCAACATTGCCTCTGGGAACGAGTCAACAGATTTATTTGCAAAGTTTTTTAGGCCTTAACACTCGTACCTCTTTTGGGCACTAAAAGGATTAGATATCAGTATCCTTCTGGGAATAAGGTGAATGTTATATTAGGAAATAAACATCATATTCATGACAATCCAAAAGTATGGGTAGCTTAAATCAATTTCTCAGACCAAGGCTAAAGTCTTCATGTTTTTAAAAAAATTTTTTATATTGCTCCAACATCCCTTTCCCCAAGGGAGTACTTGGAGCCAACTTGCTTTTTGAAGTTTTGGGCAATGGGAGTTTGCACATTTAAATACATTTTCTTAATTGATTTTTTTAGAGACAGAGGAAGGGAGAAGGATAGAGAGATAGAAACGTCAATGAGAGGGAAACATCGATTGGCTGCTTTCTGCTCGTCCCCCACTGGGGATCAAGCCCACAACACCGGCATGTGCCCTGACCTGGAATCGAACTGGTGACCTCTTGGTTCATGGGTCGATGCCCAACCACTGAACCACACCAGCCAGACAGATTGCACATTTAAGAATAGCCACCTCCATGTCATTAAGTAAAAGTTCAAATCTTTCTGAGCGGTTTTTGGAAAGCTTTTTATTTATCACCTCTTTGTCTGGTGGTTTGGCAGGAGAAGATATGGACTTAACCAGCTTCCAGGAATTAAGATTTGTCTTTTCAAGTTAGAAAAATTTGTCCTTTGTTTGACATAGAAATAAATGTGATTCAGTTTGCACTGTACACATAAGCTCTAGAGTTACATTTAGGAAACCTGCAAACAAATGGAATGGACTCACTTTTGTGTGTCAATATGTGGTTTTATGGATGGAAATGGACGGGCACATGCCTGGTGCAGGCTCATTCATTCCTCTCATGTTTTAAAGCTTCACTCCAAAATGCCTTTAATGGAAGATGTTTGTGTAATATAGAGGTGGTTGTTCACTGTACCATTACTGATGTGCTGCATTTTGACCAAATGACTAACTTTGCAAATAGACTGTTTATGTCGAGTAGGAGCAAAGCTTCTCCACCGAAGTGCATTTTTAATGATCTACTTTAAGAGTAAGTGGGTTTCGAAGTAGCTGCCCAGGAATCTGATTGGCTGGCACCAATGCCACTTCCCGTAATTACCCAATAAACCATAAGGGCTTTTTTGGCACATTTATTCATGCCTGTCATGTCAGACCAGCTGCCACCCAGCATTCTAAGTCCACTTCTAGTATCATCTTTAAAATCTTTGTGGAGAAATTTGGTGCCTACATACCTTTGAAAAATCTTTGTGGAGAAATTTGGTATCCATGCACTACAAATTTCATGATGAAATGTTGTGCTGTTTAAAAAAATGTTAATGTTTTCCCTAAATAGCTAAAATTATGAAAATCATGTTCTGGACTAAGCTGTTATAACGGAGTTTTAAAAAATGTTTTACTGCTTAGTACATTTAGGATATGCACTAAAAATGTAGATGTAATCTAATGTAAAAGATGCAAATTGTAAATTTCATCTTGAAACCAACCCTTGAAACTTGTGGAAACAATGCACTTAAAAAATTAAAGAGATAAAAAGAAATTTAAATTGCATCCTGGAGGGAGGAAGTAAACTGATCAGTTTCTATGGTAAAAAAAATAAATAAAACAAAGAAACTATAATGTAAGAAATCAGAAAAGCATCCTGCACACTATGTTTTTTTAAATTTCTATATGGAGTATTTCAATTGTATTAAAACTGATAAATTGGCACATTTAGGGGGAAAACATTTCATTTCATAGGAGTATAGAGATTTTAGGTCTTTCACTTATGCCTTCAGATATTTCTTCTAAGATCTCCATTGGGGTTTTTATTGAGTGGGGGGCGGGGAGAGGAGTAAATGGCAGTCTGTGTGCTTTGCCATTGGTTGTTGAATCTAGAGTAACTTTCTCAGACTACCCTGGTACTCTACACATTATCACACAGTTAAGTGGAGCATGGGAACAGTGACCTACTGAATAAAGAACAGGGACAGGCACTGCAAGGCTAAAAGAAACCAGCTCTTATAATGGCCGTCTAGGCCTTCCAGAAAAGAGTGGCTTCCCTTTCAAGAAAACATCACAGACTGACTCTCTGTGTCGGTGTATGATAAAATCCCAGAGTTTCTCCAGCAGAATATCAGCTCTGTGGGGATGAGAATATTGGCGATGGGCTAACATGAAATAGAAGAAATTAAATGCACTTGACAGTAATTGGCTGAAGAAAATTCAGGAGACGTGATAGCAGCAGAGCACAACAAAATAACACAATTAAGGACACATTAGCCATATGTCTCTATTATTTTGAGAACACGGCAATATAAATGACCGGGTGATGACCTTCTCCCCATACTGGAAGGTGGATGACAAAGTCCTTGTTGGTTTGGAAATTAAAGGTGGAAAAAGAGATTAAAAATTATAAGGCACAGGAATGCCAGTCTACAGCTTGGAGCTCATGAGGACTTGATAAATAAAGGTTCATTAAGATGCAATTGTGGAAAACATTGTCCCAGTATACTCTATGGATTAAGTGAAATTAAAAAGAGTTTTTGTTAGATCTCAGCATGATCCCTTAAAATCTGTACTTTCTGTCAAGAAATATTTATACGAGGCACATGTTAATACAAGATAATAAGAAAGTCCTTTGTATTCAAGGATGACTATACTTCCATAGTCACTCTGTCATATGCATGCTATAGAGTCCCTATCAAATGTTCTTGTAATTGTTGGTTTACATATATTCCTCCTAAAAATCCTCCTATGTTCTAATAGGTGGGCACCGTAGCCTCAGAATCTAGCCTAGTGCCAAGCAAATAGTGGTCATTCAATAAATACATAGGCACTAAATGCTTGGTTCTTGTGGTGATTTTGGTTATGAGACCATAAGAGACTTATGGGGGGGCTGGCTCTTTAGGAGCCTCACATGCAAATTTTTTATGGGTTTGTCATAAGGGGGAGCTTGGTCATAATACTGTGTAGTTTCCTCATTTTCATTCATTCAAACTGTCCACACAGCTCAAGTAAAATATGTGGTTAAGAAGAAAAGGAAGGAGGAAAGGCTAAGTTAATGAAGCAGTTTAATTAAATTCTAAAAATGTCTATTAGTAGTGGCAGGGTGAATAATTTAATTAAAAGTATATCTATAAATATGTCTGTAGAGCCAAAGGGTAGATAAGTTATGCAGAAAAAAAGTAAGAATATGCACATATACAATACCTGATGCTTACACATACCTAATTTAACATGATTGAACATAGAATCATAAAACTGCCCATGTTTCCATATATTCTGTCTCAAATTTTAAGATGAGCATTGGTTATACAAGTACTCCAGTGGTGGGCAAAATTTCATGCTTCATTTCTATGGTTTCTGTTTTGTTTGCAAAAGAAATAAAGGTTTTTATCTACCTTTTTATAGGTACCTGGTGTTGCTTAAGAATACTTAGGGTTTGAGTCTTTATTGGGTTCTATGTGAAATAATTTTCATGCTTGTATTTTGCATTCAGTTTGTTTTCTTTTACAGAAATGGATAGTCAAGTTTGCATCAGTATAGTTGACTGGAATACCCGTTTCAGACTCAATAAGTTGGCTTGGTACCTGCTGGGGAAACCATAAGCCACAGGTGGAGGAAATAGCCTTTTTTTAAAAAATTTATATTTTATTGATTTTTTACAGAGAGGAAGGGAGAGGACTAGAGAGTTAGAAACATCAATGAGAGAGAAACATCGATGCCTCCTGCACACCTCCTACTGGGGATGTGCCTGCAAACAAGGTACATGCCCTTGACTGGTATCGAACCTGGGACCCTTTAGTCCGCAGGCTGATGCTCTATCCACTGAGCCAAACCGGTTAGGGCAGGAAATAGCCTTTTGAGGCAGATTAGTATGTATATAGGTTCCAGCTTCTCCCCTTACAAACTGAGTAATCACAAGCAAACTACCTAGCTCTTCTAAGCCTCAGTTTACTCATTTGTAAAGAGGGGATGGTACATTCCTCATTGGGTTGTTGTGATGATTAAATAAAATAATATAAAGTACCATGGGAGTGTTCAGTTAATGGTAGATCTTATTAGAACACTTCTTCCCTTTACCATTTGTTTTTATAGCTATAGCTCTATCACTTTACCTCATTATTTTCTCTGTGACAATGTCAATACTATAACATTACTAAATAATACTGTTTATTATATTGATTATTATATATTAGGACTTCCTCAGGCTCAGTGCAATGTAATGCATTTTAAGTGAATGGATTCTGATTCTATAAGAATGAGGCTCCTGTTTTTGCTGATTATATACCTGACTATAGGTAGGGTGAAAGCATTAACAAAGCAGGTGGTTTGAACTCTCTGAACATCAGAATTAGATTAAAATATATCCTCATCATCATCACCATAAAAGTGTCCACTCATTGGGTGTTGTTATGTGCTCAGGGAAGTACTAAGCACTTTATGCAAGTTTAACTTTGGAACAACCCAAGGACTAACCTACGTATTATTATTCCCATTTTACAGATAATAAAATTGAGGAACAGGTAGTCTAAACTTTTCCAAGATCAGAGCCGGATGCAAACTGAGATCAGCATCACTCTAATATCTACTTCCTAAACTGTTGAATGGTTATTGTCATTATTATTATTTTGCAATTTGTATCATTCCTCTGCCTCCGAGTGTTTAAAACATTGCAGGATAGCCTTAGATTTCTAGAACTCTAAGGGACTTCCTGGGATGAGCTTACTCTATTTTCCTGGATATCACAAGCTATTTTATGGCGTGTGTGTTACTTTAATTGAAGCTACTTATCTTCTCTCAATTAAGACGATTTTGCTTTAGCTCATCCGTCTCTTGAGCGTTGTGCTAGATGAGTGAAGGGAAGTTTCCAGGTCATTGAGCTATAAGGGAATTTTGATTTAGGATGCTACTATTCCCGCCCCCCCCCCCCCATTGATTTTTAGGGAGTGTGGAAGAGAGAGGGAAAAACAGAGAGAAAGATATCGATTGGTTGCCTCCTGCACAAGCCCTGACCAGGGCTCTGGGCCAGGGAGGAGCCTGCAACCAAGGTACGTGCTCTTGACCGGAATCGAACCCGGGACCCTTTGGTCCACAGTCCCATGGTCTGTCCACTGAGCCAAACCGGCTAGGGCTAGGATGCTACTCTTGATGTAGCTACCTTGGGAGGACCATGCCTCAGATATTACTTACCCTCATAGCTTTTCTGACTTCATCAGCCAAGCTCAGCTCCCAGCACTTGGAAGTCGTTAGCCTGGCAAACTCATGTTTATCACCTGACCCATCATTCTCCTTTGCCATCTTCTCTTAGCCTTTGAGAATCTTGCTCCAGGTCCCCAGCCCCAGAAGGATGCTCCTCTTCACCTCTTATCTTCTTGTCAACCTATTGGCATCTTTCTGATCAATTACTGTATTGGTTTCCTATTTATCAGCATAAGTCCTTATTCCTCCATTCACATCATAACAATTAGTAGCTGAACTTGGCTTCTGTTGCCAAAATCTTGGTTTTGATGTAATAATAATAGTAACAATAATGATACCCCCTTTCTTATTTCTCTCTTTTTGTTTTAAGACAAAGGCCCTCCTTAAGTTCTATTAAAGTGAAAACATAGAAGTTTCCTCCCAGTCTTTTTACCCAGGTTAATATACCAAAGGAAGCACTGGCGGGGAAAGGCACCACTTGGAATCTCTATTTCAAGAGCAGGAAGCACCCTTGACTGATCTCATTGTCCATGGGACTGTTTAGGGTCTTTCCACTGACTGGCGGTACGATCTAACATTTGCTTCCAGCAGCGTATATTGGCTTCTGTTTCCCGTATAGCTCTAAAGCACTTCTGAGTAGGCTCCTTCTTTTGGACTTTAATCCCTAAAATAAAGTTAAAATAAATATTGGAGATAGTTTTGGGGAACAAAAAGGTAATTTTTCTTGTCCATTCCCACCAAACTACTTCAAGTCCATGAGGCCAGGAGTGGGGGTGAATTGGAAAAACTTACATTTCTCTTGTGTCTTTCTCCTTTACTTGACACAGAACACTTCACTTCTGACATTTATGGTTACCAAATGTGTGTGTATGTGTTTTTTTTTTTTCATACCAACCACTTCTGTGATGCCAGGTGGGTGTCCTTTAGTATAATTCAATTCTGACACTATCTACCTAATGATAGTGTCAGATCCCACAGGTTAAGGATTCAGTCCTATGAGATTGACCCCACTTCAGATGTCAGTCATAGGTAGTAGGTCCCCAGGTTACCCACAGTTTCTGTCTGACTTGGCTACAAATCTGAGGTTCCTATGACCTTCTCCCCTATGGATTCAGTTGTTTGCTAGAATAGCTCACATAATTCAAGGAAACACATATGTTTCCCAGTTTATTAAAAGACATGATAGTTTACAGATGAAGAGATGAAGAGGGCAAGGTCTGGGAGTTTCTGTCCCTGTGGAGTTGGGGTGCCCTGGAGCTTCTATCCCTATGGAGTTGGGGTGCCCTGCCCTTCTGGTATGTGTTCACCAACCTGGAACCTCTCCAAACCCCGGACTTCTAGGATTTTTATGGAGGCTTCCTCAATGGATCAGTGGAAAGACCCTAAACAGTCCCATGGACAATGAGATCATTCAAGGGTCTTCCTGCTCTTGAAATAGAGATTCCAAGTGGTGCCTTTCCCCACCAGTGCTTCCTTTGGTATATTAACCTGGGTAATGATCCATTAACTTCATTTGCAGTCCCTCTCCCCTCTCCAGAGAAGTGGGGGGCAGGACTGTTAATTCCAAGTTTCTAATCGTGGCGTGGTCTTCCTGGTGACTAGCGCCACACTCAGGAGCCATCCAGAATTGCCTCATTAGAACAAAACAAGCTCCTAGTGCTCTTTGGAATTGATAAGGTTTTTAAGAGCTATGTGTCAGGGAGAAAAAAGGGGACATATTGAGTAATACTTTCAACAATAAATAATTATTTTAAAAAGAGCTGTGTGTCAGGGACAGTGTAAAAGATCAAATATTAGAGCAAGGAATGCTCCTTGTGCTCTTACCACTCAGGAAATTATAAGGGTTTTAGAAGCTCTGTGGCAGGAACCCAGGGCAAAAGCCAGTATATATATTCCAATACATATATTTTCTATCATCTTACAGAGAGGTATGGGGGAAGGTAGTGGTAAGTCCACATGGTTTACTCTGGTTGGAATGTGGCTAAGGTTTTGGGCCATAGAGCACTGTTCAACTGAGTGTGCAGAAAGGCTGATCAGTTGCCCCAAACTGAAGACCAGGGTGAGGTAATTACAACTGAGTGGTCTACAATCCTGGGACCTGACCTATCAGTCACAGGCTGGAAAGGGATCTATTTTCTTTTTTTAAAAAATGTATTTTATTGATTTTTTACAGAAGGGAGAGGGATAAAGAGTTAGAGGAAGCTCAGAGCCAAGAGAGAGATAAACATTGAACATCTGCCTCCTGCACACCCCCTACTGGGGATGTGCCCACAACCAAGGTACATGCCCTTGACCAGAATCGAACCTGGGACCCTTGAGTCCGCAGGCCGATGCTCTATCCACTGAGCCAAACCAGTTAGGGCTGGAAAGGGATCTAGTGTGCATTTGTCTCAGCTCTTGTCCATGTACACAAAACATCCTTTCTAACTGAATGAAGTCTGTGTTAATGAATGGAAGTTGATTCTAGTTTTGGGGTTAAGGTTTTGAAAGTAGAATTTCCTACATAGTAGAGTTTAATTTTTCTACTAAGTTACACTTCATACACATGGATATTTTCTTGTCTCTGAGAGAATTCAAGCCATATTGGGGGCATTCTGATACTTAGAATTTATCCACTAAATTGGTGGGAAAGGTCATAAAGCATTCTGCAGAAGCAGCATTGATGTATCACTCTTGAAAGGTGTTAATTTGGTTCTCCAGCTCTGATTTGTTTAGGAGAACATATTAATTGCTCGGTGGACAGAACTAAACCAGTTTAGGCTTTAAAAAAATTGGAAGCTCTGAAAAATAAATAGCTTGATCATTGCTGCACATTCATTCTGATTACAACAGCTTATTTGATCAAAGATAATATATTTTCCCAGAATTCTTAACAATTGCTTTTTGAATGGAATTTGATATTTATACAGTAGTTCAAGTGAAATAGTTTCTTTCAACAGCAAAATCAAAATGGTAGAAGTGAGAATATTGTCACTCTGTTCTTGAAAGCATTATCTCATGAAAGTGTAGTGGTTGGGAAGAAGGAAGATGTTTGGCCCACGCTGACTGCACATCAGCTGAATATTAAAATGATTAATTCTAGCCGAACCGGTTTGGCTCAGTGGATAGAGCATCGGCCTGCGGACTCAAGGGTCCCAGGTTCGATTCCGGTCAAGGGCATATACCTTGGTTGCGGGCACATCCCTACTGGGGGCTGTGCAGGAGGCAGCTGATCGATCTCTCTCATCGATGTTTCTAACTCTCTATCCCTCTCCCTTCTTCTCTGTAAAAATTCAATAAAATATATTTTAAAAAAAATGATTAATTCTATATTGATACCTGCCATTTGCTGAGTTTTTACCTGTGATGTGCCTGCCTGGCACCTTGTGAGTTTTTACGTGCATTAACTCATTTAATCCCCATAGGACTGTCCTACGGATATGATATTATTCTCATGATACAAGTAAAGGGACTGCAGGCCAGACAGGTATGTCTTGCCAAATGTCAACTACTGCAAGTGGCAAGTAAGTCTTTCTGATTCCCAAACCTATACCTTCAACCCTTGACCTCCCAGTCTTTCTTTAATCACTTTACCTCCCCAACAGTTTCCCCAACTCACCGTTGAATGTAACAATACCATTTCCGCTATCTAGCATTCTTTAGACAAACTTTTAAAATACTTTTAAAGTATTATTGGAATATGAGGAATGTTCTGTATCTTTTTTCAGCTTTATTGAGGTATAATTGACAAAATTATTATATATTGCAAGTATACAACACGATTTACATTGTGAAGGAATTTCCATCATTAAGTTAATTAATATAGCCATCACTGCACGTATGTACTTTATTTTTTGGGTGAGAAAACTTAAATTTTACTCTCAGCAAATTTCAATTATACAACACAATATTATCAACTACAGTTACTATGTTATACATTAGATCCTAAGACCTCATTCATCTTATAACTGGAAGTAAGTTACATATTACCAACCTTTCCCTGTTCCCCTACTCCCAGATCCTGGCAGCCACCATTCATCTCTTTATTTCTGTGAGTTTGACTTTTTAAAAACTTTATTTTAGATTACACATATAATATCATACAGTATTTGTCTTTCTCTATTTGGCTTATTTCGCTTAGCATGATTCCCTCCAGGTTCATCCATGTTGTTACAAATGGCAAGATTTCCTCATTTTTAAGGACTGGATAATATGCCATTGTTTATATATATGTCAAATTTTCTTTATCCATGCATCTGTCTGCAAACACTTAAGTTGTTTCCTTACCTTGGCTGTAGTAAATTATTCTGCAGTGAAAATGGGAGTACAAACATCTCTTCAAGAAAGTAATTTTGCTTCCTCTGGATATGTACTTAGATGTGAAATTGCTGGATCATATAGGAGTTTTCTTTCTAAATTTTTGAGGAAACAATATTGTTTTCCATAGTGGCTGTATGAATTACATCCACACCAAAAATGTACAAGTGTTCCCTTTTCTACATATCCTTGCTAGTGTTTTCTCCCCCTCCCACTTCTATATTTGTAGGAAGTAAGAGAAAGGCAGGAGGGAACTAGAGTGTTTAACTGTACAGCTGAAATGCAATTGATTTGGAGTCCAGACCAGGTTTTACCATTGTCTTACTTGAGTAAGACAAGCTTGATACACATAAAATTGCCTCTATGAATCTTATTTGTAAATGGGGACGATGGTATTTTAAAGCCATTTAGGATTTTATCCAAATAGTGAATTCATGTTTGTGATGTGCTTACAGGATCATAAATACCTTTGCCTTTTATAAAAAAGCAAAAATATAAAACCCTAGTAAATATAATGAGTCCCATTTATTTATACATTAATCACTTTTTATGAGTCTCTTTTAGTCCAATAAAACACAAAAAAGTAATATTTTCTGTCTTGATTTGGCACAATAGAACAATGTGTTATTCAAAATTCTGGTTGTGTAAGTTGGGAGAAAAGTGACATTTATCATTTAATTAGTTCTTTCAACTCAGGATCCAAAATTACAGTCCAAATTTCCTAATAAGCTGAAGAATGTGAGCAAATGATAACATCTTGTTATTATTATAAAAAACCTAAGGGATACCAGAAGCTTGTGTTCTGATTTAATTATTAGTAAGATCTTTTTCTGTTATATTTACATTAATGTACAGTGGCCTCTCTGATGCTTCGTTATTTTATTCATGATATAGTAGGGGGTGGGTGAGAACAGACTAAGGCTATAGATTAGGGAACTACATTTTAACATTTGGCTATTGTTTCTTGTCCAATTTTTTTTGGGGGGAAATGGATGTTAGTTTTTAAGTATCCTTTAAGATTTATATATAACACGATTCTATGACTATTGCTTATGCACAAGGCATCTTATAATGGAAGAAAAGATGAATTGAATGATGTAGGGCTGGTGATTGGTGTTTGGGTCAATTATTTTGGGAGGGAGATAAAGTCTGAAGAGATTATTAAAGATTCTGTTTGGATATTATTTTGAAAACTAAATAAATTAAAAAGTAGATCCTGTGGGATTGGTTGGATTCCAAGAGATTTTAATTAAAAAGGTTTGGGAGCTCTCTTTTGGTCACATTTCATGTGGTGCTTTTGAGGATAGCACAGAATGAGAGGAGATGGAGTCCCTCTATGTACTTTGGTGCCAGTATAAGCCATCTGAAATAGCAATAAACACTGGTAAATTTCACAGAATCATCTACTGCCTAATCATATTGGTGGTACTTGGTTTAAGACTCAGATTTTCTCTTAGGACTTTGAATTGCCTCTTCTGTTTGCTATCTGGCTGTGTAGCTAACTCTTAACTCTGCTGTGCCCCATGCCTTCATAGATTTTCCACCTGAGTGCACATGGCTGACCCCACTTCCTGCTCTGATTCTGTTACTAGCTTTCATAGGAGGTCTTTCATACTTCTTTTAGGGATCTGGTGTGCCCTGCACACTTTTGCTAATTCCCGGCAGACTGGGGAATAAGACTCTAGTTAGAACTTTAGAGACTGTATGCTATAGGCAAAGTGTATAAAATAGGCATTGGTAGCAGTAACAAAGATCCCACAAAACTCATTAGATTAAAACAGAAAAAAGCAATTGCTCTTAGGGTCAAGGTTGTGGGGGCTCTATTCTCAGTTTCATTTCACTTATCTTATGGTTTCACCAATCAGCATGATACTCAATATTCACTATGGCTGAGGAAGTGCAGAGATGGTATTTGTCACTTCAACAATTAAATGCTCAGAAATGACACATTCCCATAGGTCATGGGCTAGGACTTCTTGGATTGCCCCATATAAGAACAGGATGGTAGGAAATATAAGTCTCCCATATTCCAAAAGCAGAGCAGAATTGGGTTTGGGTGAATGTTGGATATCTCTACCTCAGCATTCATGATTTATAAATAATATTGTAAATTTACAACAGTACATTTTATGCATTGCCCAGGAATTATTCAGAATGTCTGTGAAGTAAACATTTTCTGTACCATATCTATGCCCAAAACGTATACACAGTTCCATGCTACCGACGCATCATTGCTACGGCAGATGCTTTAAATGGACTTTGTAATTGGTGCTGGATTTGTACTGATCCAATTACATTCTATAAATCGGCCATTTCTTACATCAGTTCTGATTTCGGGTGAATATATGAGGTGAGTAGCTTCAACTGGAACAGGCAGCAGCCTGAAGTCAGCTGGCTTGACTGAGAAATGAATCACTTCTTGGTTTCATGTGGATTGTGTTTTAATGAATTGCATCCATCCTTTGCCCTAACCTGGTTTCAGGTATCTCATAATGTCATGTGACCATGAGTTAAGTTTCCTCACCTTTCTTCTTCTTTTTTTAAAAAATGTATTTTTATTGATTTCATAGAGGAAGGGAGAGGGAGAGGGAGAGAGAGATAGAAATATCAATGATGAGAGAGAATCATTGATCGGCTGCCTCTTGCATGCCCCACACTGGGGATCAAGCCCAAACCCAGGCATGTGCCCTGACTGGGAATTGAACCCAGACCTCCTGGTTCATAGGTCAACACTCAACCATTGAGTCACACCAGCCAGGCACCTTCCTTTTTTTCATTGGAGTGAATAGGTAGTAATTTATGAACAGAATAGTTTTCTAGAATTTTTGTGTAAGGAGACTGAGGTGACTGATGGCTAAGAGATGATGTCTGGCTGTCCAGGGAATGATGTGAGCGTTTACTCTGGTGCCTGAATCCACAATATGAAATCTGTAACTTGGAGAGAATCTTGCTGGCAAATGGAAGTTTTGCTCTTCTAATTTTTTATAACTTTTGGGGTATAATAAAGGTCATCCAATTTTTCAGATCCATCCATCTAAACTTTTTTGGTCCATCTGTTTTTGTCCTGGCACACGCAGTGGTAAATTCTTCATTTCAGAGCTGCTTCACTGCTCTTCCAGAACAGAGAAAAGAGAGCACTCAGAATTATTATTAATTTCTAAATAAAATGGGCCAGGTCTTATGCGCTCCTAAAAATGGAAACAGTTTTTTTTCACAAACCATCCAGGGGGTAATTTTTTAGTGTCGTTTGTGGGAGAGTGGCTGTCAAACTCTTTGTATAAAAAGGCAATTAACTGTTTGGGAAGCTGGCAGTGGGGCCCTGGAGAAGGGGGAGGAGAGGGAGATGAGAGGGTCAGGTTCTGACTCCCTTCGGCAGTCCATGTGGCTCTTTCCTGGCGGAGCGCCCCTTGATGTCAAAGTGAGCTGTGCGCGCCAGAAATGAGGCAGTGTGAGGAGAATGAGATACCAGGTCTGAGTGGTTTGCATTTCCTTTCTCTTTCTTCTCTCTCTCTCTCTTTTTTTAAATTCTTTTTTTTTTTTTTTTACGATGACAGTTTTCCAAATCAAGAGACTTCACTATCTGCAAAAAAACCCAAATCTCATAAAATTACTTTGAAATGCTGCATTAAAAAGCCCTAGAGACAATATTTTTGGATGTAGAACTAAGTGCAAAGTTTAAGTTGAAAAGGGACACATCAAACTAGGGTTATTATTATTATTATTATTATTTTTTTTTTTTAGTATTATTTTTATTATTACAACTTGGCTGAGTTGGAACCTTAGCCTCAATTTGGTAAGTTTAGCTGGTCAGTAGGGGAAGCAAGGTCAGTGACTCTCGAGGTATTTGTTCTTGTCTCTGCCATCACCCTGCTTGGTGCCCTTGGGTGAGACCCTTCAAATCAGGTTCATCAATTACAAAGTGAGACTGGGTAAGTGTAGAAGAGGAGCCTGGGAAAATGCAATGTTTAATCTAGCCTTTATCATGCTTTGGTGGGGTGGTATACACTGTGCTGTGCCTAATAAATGATTTTTAATCAGGAGGATGCTTATGAAAGGGCTGAGGAAATATGGTAATTAGTACTATGGGACCAGACATAATTAAGTACAAATGGTGCCTCAAGGTCATCTGCTCCTAACATTTGCTTCGTGGCGGGGAACAATTCCAACTATCTGATTGACTCCTTTCATTTGACTCTCCTGATCATACTCACTAGCCAGTGGGATGAGGACTGTGTGTGTTTGTGATTTAATATTGTAATATCTTGTACCATATCTAACTGTATTATTAAGATCTTACCCTGTACCAGCCTTACCCTGGGCTAAATGCTTTGTAGGTATTAACTCATTTAGTTGTCACAAAAGCGTGATGAGTAGAGTTTAAAAATAGTGTTTACTGTTCTGACAATCATAATTATTTTAAAAAATTGAAATGGTTTCAAATTTATAGAAAAGTTGCAAGATTCAGACAAATATATATTTTTTTCTTGAACCATTTGAGAGAAAGTTGCTGATATGGTACTCCATGCCACATGTATTCTGTTACCATAGATGGTGCATTATAGCTGTGAACTCACAGACCTTATAGGGAAGGGATTCAACTCAGGAGCAGGTGTTGCATTTAGTAGTTCATGGCTTCATAGATTCCTTCAGTCTGGAACAATTCCTCATTTTATTATTTTATTTTGTTTTTTTATGATCTTGACATTTGTAAAGATTATAGGCTGGTTATTTTGTACAAAGCCCATGGATTTCAGGTTATACTTTTTTGGGGAAGGACTATCACAGAATTGATGCTGTGTTCTCATCAAATTCTATCAGATGGTACACACTTTTATTGGTTTCATTGCCGGTGATGTTAATCTTGATTCCTTGATTAAAATACTGTCAGGGCCATCACCATCCTCCCCTCTCCATGTAACAAATCTCCCAGCATCACTGCCCTTCTTGGGCTCTTGTGCTGGGCTTTGGTATTCCTCTTTCTTTCTATAGGAAAGGCTCCAACACTCAACGGGGCTGTGGGGCACTCCACTACCCCCAATATACACACCCTTCTACCCTGCCCCCCAGATTCCTACTTGTTTCAATCTAATGCCTTCTATTTTTATTTATTTATTTATTTAAAAAATATTTTTTATTTCAGAGAGGAAAGAGAGGGAGAGATAGAAACTTCAATGATGAGAGAGAATCATTGATCGGTTGCCTCCTGCATGCCCCCTACTGGGGATTGAGCCTGCAACCCAGGCATATGCCTTGACTGCGAGTCAAACTGTGACCTCCTGATTCATAGGTCAATGTTCAACCACTGAGTCACACCAGCTGGGCTCAATCTAATGATTTTTTAAAAAAATATATTTTATTGTTTTTTTACAGAGAGGAAGGGAGAGAGATAGAGAGCTAGAAACATCAATCAGCTGCCTCCTGCACATCTCCCACTGAGGATGTGCCCGCAACCCAGGTACATGCCCTTGACCGGAACCGAACCCGGGACCCTTCAGTCCGCAGGCCGACGCTCCATCCACTGAGCCAAACCGGCTTCGGCTAATCTAATGATTTTTTGAATGAATTATTCATAAAGGGAGAGAGGGAGTAAAGAAAGGGAAACAAATTCCTAATTTTTTATTTAAAGCTGATGCTGATGGAACTTCCTACTCATTACTCTTTCTTTGGTTTCCATTGGAAAGTTATTCCTTCCATGTATGGAATTGGCTCACACAATTATGGGGGTTGAGAAGTTCCGTGATCTGCCGTCTATAAGATGAAGACCCAGGAAAGCCAATGATATATATAGTTCAGTCTGAATCTAAAGGCCTGAGGACCAGGTGTACTGATGGTGTAAGTCCTAGTCCAAGGGCAGGAGAAGGCCAATGTCCCATGTCAAACGGGGCAGGAGGAGAGAGAGAGAGAGAGAGAGAGAGCGAGAGAGAGAATTCTCTCTCAGCCATTTTGTTTTATTCAGGCCCTCCATGGATTGGATAATGCCCACCCACATTGGGAAGGGAAAGCTGCTTAACTTAGTCTACTAATTCAAGTACTAATCTCATGGAAAAACTCTCACAGATACACCCAGAACAGTGTTTAGATAAATAACTGAGTACCCCATGGCCCAGTCAAGTTGAATCATAAGATTATCCATCACAGTGTATATCACAGATTATATCTCAATGCATTGAGAAATCTTGAAGTGGATAGGGGAGATGTGGAGGAAGGTATGTGGGGGTGTAAATGGTGATGGATGGAGACTTGACTTGGGGAGATGAACACACAATGCAGTGTACAGATGATGTATTATAGAATTGTGCTTCTGAAACCTATATAATTTTGTTAGCCAGTATCACCCCAATAAATTCAATAAAAAGGAAAAAAAAGAAATCTTGAAGGCAAGAGACATATATAGACTTGCATGTTCAAAGTTCCCTCTGGCTATTTGATCACAGGTGGGCAAGAGAAGAGATGGGAGGTTGTTAGGAGGTTCTATTCCAGGATCTCTCTCTTTCCCCCCACCCCCACCAGCTTTAGAATCAACCTTCCCAAGGACATTCTTGTTATTATTTTATTGCACAGTTAGAAGTTTCCCTCAGTGTAGTAAATATGTACTAACTATCAGTTAATCCAAAATTCTAATTTCTGTGAAATTTATTTGTGTTTAGGAACCAAAGTTATGAGTGAAATTTTTGTGGTGGTGTTAATCTCCATCCTTAGTTCAGGGTAACGTTCAAGTACTTCTGGATGCTTGTGACATTGATATTACAGGCTTTCCTATGCATGTAATGCACATTCTGACATTGCCTCAGTGTTCTTCATTATAAAATGAAATGTCAGACAAAACTCATTTCAAAGTTCCTTCCATCTTTATTGGTGTTTGGAGATTTAGGAAGCATTTCAATACCGCTAACGTTGAGTGAACAGGTATAAAGTTTGTATTGTTCAAACCTCTTCTCTCCAGGACTTAGAATTGTGTCTGGAACATAAGGCGTTCAACAAATATTAAGTAAGCCAATGGTGGTAGAATTTCTGGGTAGCAACCAGGCCCGTTGTAGGTATTGGAAAAATTACTGTTGATTTCATTGGAACGTCTTGGAAACGGGAGAATGTTAAATCATTAACTTAGAATAAATATGTTAATATTATGCATACATAACACTTAATGTTGAATGTTTCCATTAGAGCCAAATCCTCCTATCTAATAAAAGAGAAACATGGTAATTAGCCGTATGGCCGCTACCCTTCCCATTGGCTAATCAGTGAGATATGCAAATTAACTGCCAGCCAAGATGGCGGCCGGCAGCCAGGCAGCTTGAAGTGAACAGGGAGGCTTGCTTGCTCCAGTGACGGCGGACTCCAACGTTCCCTGTCTGACTTGCCGGCCTCTCAGCTGCAACTCTAAGCAACTATGTTGCAAATATAGAAGCTAAACAAAACCCCAGAAACCTGCTGTAGTCAACCGGGCTTCAGCCAGCCGGACCAAAACATTGTATCAAATACAGAAGGTAAACAAAGGCCAGAAACCTGCTTTCAGCAGCCGAGGCCTCAGAGCTAAAGCTGGCCCAGAATAAAAAAAAAGAAAAAAGAAAAAAAGGAGCGATTGGGAGCTTCAGTGAGCTGCCAGCCTGAAAACGGCCCTCAGCCCCTCACCCAGACTGGCCAGGCACCCCAGTGGGGAACCCCACCCTAATCCAGGACACCCTTCAGGACAAACCAGCCGGCCCCCACCTGTGCACCAGGCCTCTATTCTATATAGTAAAAGGGTAATATGCCTCCGAGCACCAGGATCAGCGTGACAGGGGGCAGTGCCCAAACCCCCTGATCGCCCTGCGGCTCTGTGTGTGACAGGGGGCAGGGCCACAACCTCCCTATCTGCCCTGCTCTGTTCGTGATGGGAAGGCACCCCAACCCCCTGATCAACCCTGCTCTGTGTGTGACAGGGGGCAGGGCCACAACCTCCCTATCTGCCCTGCTCTGTTCGTGACGGGAAGGCACCCCAACCCCCTGATCAGCCCTGATCTGTTCCTGACAAGGGAAGGCGCCCCAACCCCCTGATCAGCCCTGCTCTGTGCCTGATAGGGGGGAGCTCCCCAACCTCTGGATCGCCCTGCGGCTCTGTGTGTGACAGGGTGCAGTGCCCTAACCCCCTGATAGGCCCTGCTCTGTGTGTGACAGGGTGCAGCGCCCCAACCCCCTGATTGGCCCTGCTCTGTGGGTGATAGAGGGCGGCGCCCCAAACCCTCCCCCCCCACGGGCCCTACTCTGTGTGTGACGGGGTAGAGCCATAACCTCCCCATCGGCCCTACCCTGAGTGTGACAGTGGCGGCGCCCCAACCCCCTGATCGGCCCTGCTCTGTGGGTGATAGAAGGCGGCGCCCCAACCCCCCTATCGGCCCTACTCTGTGAGTGACAGGGGGGAGCTCCTCAACTCCCTGATCGGCCCTGCTCTGTGCGTGACAGGGCGTGGCGCCGCAACTTCCCTATCGACCCTGCCTTGAGTGTGACAGGGGACGGTGCCCCAACCCCCCAATCGGCTGTACCCTGAGCGTGATTGGGGTGGCATCGCAACCTCCCGATCTGTCCTGCTCAGTGCATGACAGGGGGCAGCGCCCCAACTCCCCAATCGGCCCTGCTCTGAGCCCAACCAGGGGCTGAACCTAGGGATTGGGCGTGCCCTCTGCCACCCAGGAGCAGGCCTAAGCCAGCAGGTCGTTATCTCCTGAGGGGTCCCAGACTTCGAGAGGGCACAGGCTGGGCTGAGGGCCCTCCCCTCGCCCCCTGAGTGCACAAATTTTTATGCACCGGGCCTCTAGTTATATATAAAACTCTTGACATGTTTTTATCTCTTTTATTTTGTTTTTCTATACCTCAAAAATGTTTTTGTTTGTGTGTTTGAAACTAAACCCAATGGAGTAAACCATATGCCTACTATTTTCAAAATGAAAGAATGATTTTCTCTCAAAAGAATTATTTTCTGCCGAAACTGGTTTGACTCAGTGGATAGAGCATCAGCCTGCGGACTGAAAGGTCCCAGGTTCGATTCCGGTCAAGGGCATGTACCTGTGTTTCGGGCACATCTCCAGTGGGAGGTGTGCAGGAGGCAGCTGATTGATGTTTCTCTCTCATCGATGTTTCTAACTCTCTATCTCTCTCCCTTCCTCTCTGTAAAAAATCAATAAAATATATTAAAAAAAAGAATTATTTTCTCTCAAATGAATGAGATATCTTAGAATTTAAACCCTTAGAGGGCAAGAATCGATATTTTCATGTTATTTAATATTTCGCAAAGGAAAATGCCAAGCCATGCACTCAGGAGACACTAGTAAACATCATCTGATTATGGTAAAGCCCCTTAAAACTAGGCTAAGCCTTTGTTTTCAGGCTTGTAAAAATATTATCTATATTTAGTAAAAAAAATTTTAAAAAGCATATAGTTTTTTATTTTCTAAATTGTTGAAAAACATATTACCTATATTTAACATCACAAAATTTAAAAAATCTTTTTTTGAATATTTTTTGAAAAAAAAAATAAAAATCAAAGGAAGGCCTGGCTGGCGTGTCTCAGTGGTTGAGTATCTACCTCTGAACCAGGAGGTCACAGTTCAATTCCTGTCAAGGCACATACCTGGGTTGTGGGCTCGATCCCCAGTGTGGGGCATGCAGGAGGCCGTTGACCAACGATTCTCTCTCATCATTAATGTTTTTATTTCTCTTTCCTTCTCCCTTCCTCTCTGAAATCAATAAAAAAAATATATATATATATCTATATATATCACACACACACACACACACACACACACACACACACACTGAGTGGCCAGATTATTATGACCACCTGACGTTTGTAGGCAAATTAGCTATAATTTCACTCTGAAGTTGCTAAAGGGCCAGACCATTATAAATAGGGAAGCAGGTTGCTTACCACGACAGTAGAAGTGGGTTTTTTTCTGAAGATATGGGTAAACAACGCGATTTAACAGCCTTTGAATGTGGGATATATATATATTTTTAAAAAGATTAAGCAATCTTTAAAAAAATCAAAATCAAAGGAAGTACCTTAACCTCATATTTTATATTTGTTTTAGATTTCATATTTGTTTTTAGTGGTTTTGTTTTATCTTTAGTTTATTTATGATCTCAATTATGTTCAGACTTGATTTATAGCTTCTCATAAGAATTTAAAAATATATGTAATGTTGCTTATAGTATAAAGCTCATTCAACAGAAAACTGTTCTAAGTGCTCATAAAGCATTTTTGAGGCAATATAATCACAGGTGGTAAGAATAGGAATTTGGACATCCCTAAATAATCTTATATTGTAGCTTTTGGCCAGTTCTAAACAGATGTTCAGAACATTGGGATATAGGACTTTATATTTCCGATTGCAAAAAGAATGGCTGGGGAAAGGTAGCTAACCTTTCTGATGCACCTACCAAATCCAGGTGCTTTGTATTTTGACCCATTTAACCCTCAGAACAACTCTATGATAATCTCTCATTTTGAAATTGGAAAGCTGAAGGAAGCAAGGATGTGGACTGCACAGTTGCCCAAGGACACAGAGATGGTAAGTGGAGTAATGGGGCTAACACCAGGCTGCCACCAAACCCATGTGCTGCCACTACACCAGGCTACCTGTCTTTTTAAAAAATATATATTTTTATTGATTTCAGAGAGGGAGAGGGAGAGAGAAATAGAAACATTAATATGAGAGAGAATCATTGATCAGCTGCCTCTTGCACACCTCCTACTGAGGATTGAGCTCACAACCTGGGCATGTGCCATGACTGGGAATCGAACGGTGACCTCCTGGTTCATAGGAAGATGCTCATCCACTGAGCCACACCAGGTGGGCTACCCGTCTTGATGTTATTCACTAGAAAGCTCAGAGCAAGTTGGCCATCGTGCCATGAGTACTTGAGACACCAGTGGGCAAGAAGATTATTTCATCATGGAAAAGTTGGGAAGAGTATATAGTCTATAGAAGAATTTTATCTGACCTCTAGCACCAGAACCATCATTAGACTGCAGCATATGAATGGGACTCTGACTTAGAGCAGGAGATGGTTTGATGTGATTCATCATGGATAACCCCTTTCCAATATTCCTCTTGACAGATTACCAAGGAATTTCTGACAGTTCCTTCTTCACATGCACACTTACTGTTATGTAGATCTAATATCTCTATAAGTGCCATTAACCTTCTTTTGGAAGCTGAAAAATGTAACTGTAAGATGTTTTTAGCTATAAAATGTTTGAGGCAAAGGATATAAAGAAGGAATATCATCATGAGCACAGTTTGCAGTAGCTCATTATGGATGAGTCTGCTACTATTCCCTGTCTCCTTCCAATTTTTTAAATGATCTAAAACTGAGAAGCCAGAAGATTCACAGTGTTTTGGCAAACTCAGTTTTGAGAAATTCACATAAAGATATATTCTGATAACAATCATAAAACATTTTAAATATAAAGAATGAAGCTGATGGATTAGTAATGCTTTATTGCACAACTAGTGGCAGGTAAATTGGTGGTTGTCATTTCTCTTTGTTTTGATGGGGTAGTTATATTAGCACTATTTATTGAAAATGCATTACCCACTGATTTGAAATGCCAACTCTAAACCATATATGTGGAGATTTCCTTCTAGCCTTTCTATTCTGTTCTATTCTACTGATCAATTTATTTTGTTTCCATGTTTTAATTAATACCACCTGGTCTTAATATTTAAGTTTTGATATTTGGTAAGGCAAATCATCCTCCCTTATTATTTTTTTCCAGAGTTCTTTGTCTCCTTATTCTTTCACATAAATTTATAATTGCCTCATAAAATTTTAGTTACACACATGCATACAAAAATGTGCTAAGATTTTGATTGGACTTGTATTGAATCTATATATCAATTTAGGCAATTAAGGAAGTAAAGGCAATATCATGGAGAAAAGAATCTTTTCAAAAATGCTACTGGAGCAACTTGACATCAACATGCAAAAACAATGATTTTAGACACAAACCTTAACCCTTCACAAAAATTAACTCAAAATGGATCATAGGCCTAAATGTAAAATACAAAGCTATGACTATACGAATATAACATGAGAGAAAACCTAGGTGGCCTTGGGTAAGGTGATGATTTTTTAGATACCATACCAAAGGCACAATCAATGAAGGAAAGAATTGTAATCGGCACTTCACTGAAATTAAAAATTTCTGCTCTACAAAAGACAATGTTAAGAGAATAAAAAGAGAAACCACAGATAGGAGAAAATATTTGCAAAAGACACATCTGATAAAGATTGTTATCAAAAGTATACAAAGAACTCTTAAAACTCAACAACAAGAAAACAAACAAACCAATTAAAGAATTGGCCAAACACATAATATACACTTTATCAAAGGATATACAGATGACAAATCGGCATATGATAAGATGTTCCACATCAGATGTCATCAGGAAAATGCAAATTAACACAAGAATGAAATATCACCACACCAATTAGAATGGCCAAATGTGTCTGGCCTGACTGCCTGGGTTCTGGTCCTGGCTGTGCCCCCTACCCGTGTGCGGTATCTCAAACACCTCATCTTTGAGAGCTGGAAATACTCCTTGACAGAGAGCTGATCTGAAATTACATTTCCATTGGGCAGAATGGGGGAATTCCAGGCCCTTGTCCAGAACAACTTAATATTCTCCTATTTACACAGGCACAGAGGAGTGTCAAGTTAACTGTATTATCCTCACTGAGTGGGAAACTGAAGCTCTCAACCTTTAGGTTCTCGTGACCCATTCAGGCCACAGGAGCTCAGATATTTATGGAAGAGAAAATTAATGTTTTCTGTTATCTTTGATAAACTCATTGCTCTCTAGGTATAGACCTACCTTAGAAAGCACAGTGAACTGAACATCTTTGCTTTTGGATTTGACCACAGAAGGTGGTCAAATTAGAATCTGTATTAGTCCTGGTGTGACCTTAGCAACAGTGTTTCTCCTATCATAGAAGGAGAATGGAAGTAGAATTTACATCTCAACCAAAAGCAAAAAGAGCAGTATTTAGTCTCAGCTAACAGACTTTCCTGAAGCCCTATTGTAACTTAGGCGCACTGGTGGCAGCTTTTTACTCATAAAAAACACTTGTTGTAGAACACATACCACTCAGTGAACCAAATGTACAAAGTAGGGTTTTCTGTTTAAATAAATAAGCACCATTTGACATCTGGTGAAAATATCTCCGCAACACCCTTTGTTCTCTGTCGCTTACATCGATGAGGTTTTGAAGTGGAGAAACTGCCCTGTTAGGGAAGGAAGCTCATGAAGAAGCATGACTATTAGTTTTCCTTTGCTGCAAATGTCTGAAAATTTCACATCTAGAGTCTGTAGTTATTATAGGGTTTGGCGTGTGGGTGGCTGAAAATATGGTACTTGGCTTTTTGGTGCCAAACTTTCACACAGCTTCAGCTGTCTGTATACAAAAGACACGGCAGAATGTGTCGCTTTACTTTTAATATTCGGAATTGTTCGTCTTGCCAGTGGAGTAGTGAATATGTGGATGGTACTGCTGATCTTGGAGCCTGCCAGTCTCATAGAATCTTAATTGATGAAGATGCTGTTAGGAACAGAGTGAGCATGTGGATGGGGGATGGCTTAGTGAAATCTGCAAATTAGAAAATGCTGTCCTGGGCACCATTTCCTCTCGAATCCCCTACTCACCCTCCACACCCAATTAAAAAAAAAAAATCTTCCCCTTTTTTGCCTCAAATTAATGTCTTCGATTTACCCTGGCCCCTGATCGTCACCTAAACAGAAATTCAATGACAAATGTCAAAAATCCAAAGGCCATTCTTTGGTTGAAATTTCTTTAAATTTTGTTAGGCTTTAGGAAATGGAGAGAGAGAGAGAGAGAGAGAGAGATGAAATCCCTGCGACTCTGGACAACCTCCTCTGAAGGTTAAAGGCCTTGGATTTGAAGTGAGCTGTGATGGTCATTTTTTTCTTTCTGACTGTCTGCATTTCTGTCTTCCCTCCTTAGCTTTCTTTTCTCCCTTCTCCCAGTGTTCTTCCAGCTCTTTTGTCTTTGTGTTTCTGTCTAGTTAAATGGAGAGCCATGAAAGCCTTAACTCCCAGGGAAATGGCAGACCAGAATGAGACAGCTAGGCTGTGTAACCTAGAGAAGTTGTGAAAAATCACATCTCAGGAGCGTTTTAAAAATAGTGTCAATGTGATTTGCCTGGGATGAGTCCCTGTGTGGTTTTCTCAGAGGTGGCGGAGGCTCGGGGGTGACCACTGTGGCTGTGGGTGCAACACACATCACATTCCGTACATCAGAGGTGGGTCCCACCTGTGGATTCCAGCCTGGGAAAGACCAAGGGACACAGTGTCTTCTTCATTCTTGGTCACGCTCATAAGACTTCTTTCCTCCCATGAAGCTTGCCCTTCCTGCTTTTGCAGGGTTTTTATTATTATTATTTTTTTTGGAGTGGGTTTGACACGGTAATAATGAGGAAGGAATATTTAGTGCTGTGAAATAAAGGGCTCCCTATGGTTTCCGTCATCCTTTGTGCAACAAATATTTGTTGACTATCTCCTGTGGAATTGCCTATCAGGCACTGGGTTTGGGATTGGCGATGCAAAGAAAAGTAAGACAGATTCTTTCCTCCTAAGATGCTTACTGTCTGGTGGAGGTAAGACTAACTGCATAATTTGTGAGTTTGCACTATTTGTGAGGTACAAAATGAAAATTAAGGGCTCCTGTTTAAAAGTTATTACGATATTCAATATTTGAGAGTAGTGCACTAACCCAAGTGTCCTTTTGAGCGTGGGGCTCTGTGAGACTGCACAGGTTGGATGCCCATGAGGCTGGCGGAGAGAGTGGGGAGAGACGATGTATGTAAATCCTTACAAGGCTAGGGAAAGGGCCCAGGAGAGCTCTCTACCAAGCCCCTGGCGGCACAGATGAAAGCGTGTTTCCCCAACTCAAGGAGGAGTGAGAAGGCGGCCTTCCCTCTCAGAGATTTTTCGTCTCATCTCAGTGTCACTAAAGACTTCAAAAATACATATTTCTCACTTACTCTCTCCCTGGGACACAATAACCAACAGCTTTGTCTTGCCAGACTGAGTATATTTTAATATCCAAATCCTTCCTTGTTCTGCCAAAAAAAAAAAAAAAGTTAACTCATTTTATGTCAAAAACACACAAGAATAAAATAACGTTTTAAGCCCTGGCCAGGTAGTCAGATGGTTAGAACATGGTCCCAATATGGCAAGATTGTGGGTTTGATCCCTGGTCCCATCAGGGCATATACAAGAAGCAACCAATGAATTCATAAATAAGTAGAACAACAAATCGATGTCTGTCTGTCTCTCTATCTCTCTCTCTAAAAAAAAAAAATAAATAAATAACATTTTAAAAGAGTCAGTGAGGAAAATAAAGCAAAGATAATGTCAGGGTAGAAAGAATAAATGAAGGCAGTAATGAGATAAGTATAAATGCTATGAGATCCTTTATATTTTCTAGAGATCTGCAAATTTAGTTTTTTTATTGTGGTACAATATATTTCATACAAAATTTACCATTTTTACCCCTTTTAAGGGTACAGTCAGTGGCACTAAGAATATCCACATTGTTATACAACCACTAGAGGCTCGATGCATGAAATTCGTGCACTCGGGGTGGGGAGGTCCCTCAGCACAGATTGAGAGAGGGCTCAGGCCAGGCTGAGGGATCCCACCAGCGCACGATGGGGGCCGGGGAGGGACTGTGGGAGGGCTTCAGGGCATGTCCAGCCCATCTCACTCAGTCCCGATCAGCCGGACCCCAGCAGCAAGCTAACCCCAGCAGCAAGCTAACCTACCGGTCGGAGTGTCTGCCCCCTGGTAGTCAGTGCACATCATAGCGAGTGGTTGAGCAGCCTTAGCATATCATTAGCATATTATGCTTTGATTGGTTGAATGGATGACCAGACACTTAGCATATTAGGCTTCTATTATATAGAATCTGATGCACAAAATTTGTGCAAGGGGCTCGGCCCTTGCAGCCCTGGCTTCTTCCAGAAGGTCGTCTAGAAGGATGTCTGGAAGGTCATTTGGCTATTTGGTCTAATTAGCATATTACGCTTTTATTATTATAGATTACCACCATCCACATTCAGAACTTTTTCATCATCCCAAAATAAAATTCTGTACCCATTAACAATAAGTCCTCATTTCTCCCTCCCCTCCTGCCCCAATAACCACCTGTCTCTATGAATCTGAATACTTTAAATACCTAATAGCAGTGGTATCATGCAGCATTTGTTCTTTTGTGATGGGTTCATTTCACTGAGCATAGTGTCTTCAGGGTTCATCTGTGTTGCAGGATGGGTCAGAATTTTTCCTTTTTTTAAGGCTGAATAATATTCCATTGTATGCATATGCCACATTTTGTTGACCCATTTATCTATCCACGGACACTTGGGTTGCTTCCACCTCTTGGCTGTTATGAATATTACTGTTATGAACGTGGATGAACAAATATCTGTTTGAGTCCCTGCTTTCAATTCTTTTGGACACACACCCAGAAGTGGAATTGCTGGATCACCCTGTAGTTCCATGTTTAATAGTTTGAGAAATAGCAAATTTAGTTTTGAGGTTTCTAGAAGCCTTCTCAAAAAAGGAAACATGGTAAATCATATGATTCCCAGTGCCCCCAAGGTAAACACAGATCAGCTCTTTGTGAGACTAAAAAACTTCCTCCTGGCGCTGGTATTAATAGAGAAGGTTCTCTTGAGCGACAGCAGCCTTAGAGTAAAGACAACAGTGTGTTTCCCGGGGCTGTTTCGTGTGGCTGATGGCACCACCCAAAGTTCAGGCTGGTGATTGCAGACCACGATGTCCAGTCTTGGAGTGGGGCTGGATTCCCTTCGGATGGAACTTCAAAAGAAGAACATGGTTAGCTGGGGAGAGAGGAATGGAGACACACATTTCAGGGAGAAAGGGACTTTTCTAAAAGAAACCATTCTACTAGTAAGCACCCAGGATAAACTGTTCTTTATTTCTCTCTGTGGCAAACCACATTCCTGATTTAACTACGGCCTTCCTAAACTTCAAGAGGGCCATGCAAGCGGCCTTACTGCTGCTTAATGTCCTGCACTGAGCTGGCTGTTCCTGCTGTGCCTACCTAGTGTTTTGTTTTTATTAGAAATTCATCTCACCTCGTCTACTGAGGGGAAAGAAAAGGGAAATTATACCTCAGAGCTCCGGGAGCCCATAAAATGGCAGAGATTCCCGAGGAAGACTGCCCTGAACCGCGAAGCCCTGGCCGCCTGCGCGGTAATGAAATGCATGACTACAGGAGATAATAATAATTGCAGCAATGGCTCGTTACAGCTCCCGGATGATTTGGGGCTGTCACGAGTGCGCTGTCCTCTGACATCCCAGGAGGCGAACGGCATCCGTGACTGCAAAGCCCTGATTGGGGCAGTGAAATATTGCCGGCAAAAATTAAAAGGTCCCCGTGTCAAAATAATTCATGATATGCATATCTTCCATTCTGATGAAATGGCTGATATCCGGATTAGCAAGATAATAAAACTGATCAGGCTACAGTTAAACAATTTAAGTTGGAGAGCTGTTCATTTTGTAGGTGTCACTTGTCAGATCAAGGGGTCAAAGCAGAATGAAAGGCTCTCCCCGGTAACCTTCCGAGGATGTGGATATGGAGTGTTCTTCATGATTTGTCCAAAGTTTTCATCACCGGGCTGCCGACAAGCATTACCGCGGCAGGCTGTATTCTGACATTCAAATCCCCGGAATGACAGGTTATTAGGAGAGCAGAACTGGCTCTACATACATTAAGCGCCGTATCTCTGACCTGTAATGTGAACTGATAGTGATATTGTAATTGAGTGAGTCTGGGGAAAAAAAACCCCAAGTGGGGGGGGGGGGGGGCTTTATTAAAACATGGAAATGGAAAGAAAAGCATTTATATTTCTGATGATTTGTAGCTTTGTAAAGTAAGGTTTGGGTGATGATTTATTTTCCTTTTCTAAGAGGCTGAGAGGTGTGCGTCGTGTTTATTTGGCATAACAGTTATTTAACTAAGATAACACAAACTCTCTCAGCCTCCTCTCCACATGCTGAGCAGGCAGCGATCAAAAGAGATTTGTTCTATTAAAGGCAGTGGCTTTACAGTGAACAAAATGGACCCACGTACAACCCGAGACCGGGACTGCCACTCAGGGTGTTTGCCTGGTCGCTCTGGCTTCACGCCCTGCTGCACCTGGGCCCAGAGCTCTGCCCTCCATGAGCCCAGCCAAGGGGGCAGGGAGGGGTGGCCTCTATTACTGGTGTCAGCGACTCCATTGTGGGGCCGTGTCATGCACTGAATGACTAGTTTAATGTGTATTAATAGGGTCTCAGGTGACTCCTTTCAGGCTTCTCATGAAATACCCTCCTCTGAGGGAATAAGGCAGGCAAAGATCACTGAGTTCGAGGGTGGTTATGGATTCCTCAAACAGCCTGATTTTTTGGTGAACATAAAGAAACTCAGCGTTGTGTGTGTGTGTATGTATGTGTGCATAGGTGCATGCCTGTGTAGTAAAAGTGTATATGTAAATACACACACATTTGGGAATCTGCTACTGGTTTCGTAGGTTAAGAATTGCCCAGAGCAAGTTCTAGTGTAATATGCACTGTACCATTACAAAATTCGTGCATAGGGGGTGGGTGGGGGTGGGGGGTGGGGGTGTGTGTCCCTCAGCCCGGCCTGCACCCTCTCGCAATCTGGGACCGCTGGCTCCTAACTGCTTGCCTGCCTGCCTGCCTGCCTGATCACCCCTAGCCACTCTGCCTGCCTGCCTGATCACCCCTAACCACTCACCTGCCTGCCTGATCACCCCTAACTGCCTCTGCCTGCCTGCCTGATTGCCCCTAACCACTCGCCTGCCTGCCTGATCTCTCCTAACTGCTTGCCTGCCTGATTGCCCCTAACTACCTCTGCCTCATTCCCACCGCCACAGCTTTGTCAGGAAGGACGTCTGGAAGGTCGTTCGGCTGTCCAGTCTAATTAGCATATTATGCTTTTATTATTATAGATAATGTGAACATAAAATATTGTCATTAATAATAAGACTAGGACTGACAAATGTTTTAGCCCATGCAAATGTAAGGGCTTATTATATCTACATTTATTGGATACTAGAAGCCCAGTGCACAGATTCATGCACACTGAAAGGAAATTAATTAGAAGGTGGACGGCAGGGCAGGACTGGACAAGACTGGGCGAGACGGGCCGGACACTCCTTGGAGCCAACCTCCCGCGGTTTCTTCCCAGCCAGCCACACCTGGGTTGTCTGCGGAGTGGGGTCCCTTGGCCTGACCTGCAGGGATCAGGCCGAAACCAGTCTCTGACATCCCCCGAGGGGTCCCGGAGTGCGAGAGGGCACTCTGCAAAGTTGCTGTCACTCGGCAGCTCCTGCATTGAGCGTCTGCCCCCTGGTGGTCAGTGCGTATCATACCTACCAGCCTGTCGGCTGTTTGGCCGGCTGCTTAGGCTTTTATATGTATAGATTATCCGTGGAGCCTACACTCAAATTCTTCAATATTTGAGGTATGTTTTATAAAAATACCCCACATGACATATGGCATCTTTAAACAGTTTAGAAACAGTTATCTTCAGTCTCTGTTTAGTTCTCACTGTTACAATAATCACCTATTTCTCATTTTACCAATTTGTTTTGGTGAGAGCTGTACGCGCGGAAGAGGCAGTGCAGCCTTCTCCAGCATTGAAGCTGGTGAATCCCACTGTTCTCATTTTACAGCTGGTTGTGTAACAAGGGTATTCATAAATGCCAATCACGAGTTAGCAGTGAGCAGAGGAAAAGATGATCTAAGATTTTTAACTTAAGAAACTTAGTGAATTATGGTGACATTTTTAGAGGTAATGAATGCTGGGAGAAGGAAAGTTTTGGGGTATAAAAATTAAGAGTTCTGTTTAGAACATACTAAGTTTGAAATGCTGATTATGCTACATTTTTCTCTGCTGTAAGTTTAAGGATAGTGTCCTTGAATGGCTTACTTTTATATTCACATAGGAGAAATGTTATATATTAACTAACTTAGAGATATTATAAATGAATTTTAGTTAAATGAATAAATTACAAGCAATGAATCAAGAATTTGCTTGAGCCCTAGCTGGTTTGGCTCAGTAGATAGAGCATCAACCCGTGAACTGAAGAGTCCCAGGTTTGATTCCGGTCAAGGGCATGTACCTTGGTTGCAGGCTTGATCTCTGCCCCTGATCCCCAGCCCTGGTCAGGTTGCATGCAGGAGGCAACCAATCCATGTGTCTTTCTCACATTGATGTTTCTCTCTCTGCGTCTCTCCCCCTCCCTTCCACCCTCTCTAAAAATCAATGGAGAAATATCCTCAGGTGAGGATTAACAACAACAAAATAAAAATAAATTAAAAAATGTGAAAAAGAATTTGCTTAAATTCAACATACATCATGAACACTTAAATGTATAAGACCCCTGTATATGAAGAATATATAAATAGCTCATTGGGTCTTACATGTGAGAAAAATATATAACAGTAGAGAGTAGTGATCATTGTGGATTAGGGTAATCAAAGAATGCTTCCTGGAGGAGATTAATTGGAAGGAGACCAGACCAAGGTAAATGGGTTCATGGATGGGAAATATAAGGGCATTCCAGAGGGACAATCATTAGTCCCAGCTTCAGATGTATGTCTGAGTGAAGGCCTACTCAAATATGAATTTCAGATTTAATAAAAGTGTAAATAAGTGGTAAGTAGAGACAGAAGAAAAGGGAAGGGAAGTTGAGATAATGAAAGAGCAAAATGAGCTAGTGTTTTAGAACTAGCTGTGTGGAGTGAAATAGGTATCACATGCTACCTTCACGAATTCACGTGCATGAGATGCTTTTTCAAGGTCTATCAGGGACTGTGGGTCAAGGATAGGAAAGTTAAGTCAGGCTGCAATTCAATGAGCTAACTCACTCTTACACTTGTATACAAACTGATAAAGTTCAGTGACCAAAGAATTACTAGATGGAGAGTAATCCCGGGTACTGGGATTTTGGACAGCTAAAGTCCAACTCTCCACACCTGTGTATGAAGATGTCTGTGCATGGTCTGTGTCTGGCCATTGGGTGCCTCCTTGTCGAATAGCATAGGAGGGACAGGAGAATTGAGAGTAAAAGTGTTCGAATCAACACTGCTCATAAGGTATTTTGTGCCTGTCCATTTTAAAATTTGTCTGAGGTCACTGTGGTAACTGGAAGTAGTTTTGCTATGTCCTGGGCTAATTCACACTCTGGGAACATGTGGCTCAGTCTAAACTACTCATATCAGTATAGCTATATTGAGTTATCAAGCCAGAGGACTTGTTAGCAGCAAGAGTGACAGGGTTCATCTGGAATCTTGTTTTCAGTTTTGGGGTCACTTTAGGTGGAAATTAGATAAAAATGCACTTTACATTAAATGTCCAATGAGTACAATCCCACTATGTTTATAATTTGAGAAAATAATACATAAAATTTTATTTTTATATGTTTAGGAAGTTTGTCAATGTTGATTGTGCCTACATGTAAGAGAGAATAAAAGAAGAGAGGAACAGATAACACGCAGACAGTGTCACCCCAGTCTTGCTATAGCTGAGATGCTTCCATGGGGGTTGGAGGGGGGGACCCATTATATTATCCACTGGGTAAATTTCAGAAATAGTTTTTTTTCATTATCATCAATACCAGGTGAGTTGAGACTAGCAAGCTTCCTGAATTGATATACTCTAGGTTTATCTGCAGGTAATCATAATTCCATAAAACATGAAAGTTGAGAATAAAACAAGGAATACAATAAGGTACTGAATTAAAGTTGGTCAACTTTCTGTTTGTATTGAAAGTATAAGTAGAAGAAATGTCAACTTAAATGTCTTACAAGGTACAGCACAGATAATATAGCCTTATGTAGGGTCTATAATGTAACCTGTCTATTTTGAATACTGAAATTATTTTTCATTTCCCAAATAATGTTATTCTCTTGTAAACCTTTGGTTTGGTAAATACACACAGCACTTCGTTCAGGCGTGAAATCTTTAATCAGATGTTCAATGTAGGTTTGAGACTTTTTGGTTGCTTGATTAAATTTCTGCAGACTCTTATATATCATAGATCTACTATGTTCCAAGATTTCCCAGAAAGGAAAGTAAAAGTGGAGAGCATTCTGGGAGGATCTAATTTAGTGTCAAGTAGTTCCCTTACACCAGACCTTTGGGTTTCAGTGCTCAGCTTCCACTTTGTGTTGCCATAATATTCTTTGTCTGCATTATCATATAACCCCATTTTCTTTTGTTTCATATTTCTTTCTAAATATGTATCCTTCACCCACCAGAAAGAGAGCAGATGAGGAGAGAGCACCAGGTTGTTTAGGATTGTGGTTTGCAATAGTCTGAGATGATATTGTCCAACCTAGTTTTTCATTGGGTCTTTCCTTATCCAAGAGCAAGTGGACAGTATGTGCATGTAGTTCTGTGTCTCGCCTACAGGGGGCAACACCGCCACTCTGGTCATTTGTATCCTCATGCTTTTTTCTTTCCCATTCTCTCTCTGAAATACATTGTTTTTACAGCCCCTCTAATTTGGGTGTAAGCTTGGCTAGCCTCATTGTCATTTTACTATATATTATTTCAGTTTTTCACACAATCTGTAATTTATTTTATTGACTTCCTAATAAATAGGGGTGGGGGGAAATCTCTTATTTCCATATGGACTGTGCATTTTGGAGAAGCTTCTCATGGCTCAGTACTAGAGCAAATCCACTCTGGCTCATTTTCATCCCTCCCATTGGAGGTTTATGTGTGTCTCCTCTCCTAATTTTTCATTGGAATATAATAATAGCCCGAGGAAAGGGTGATTTGATATGTGATGTATTTCATTATGTTCTTATGGTAAGGGTAGCGTCGAAAGTGGGAGAGCATCACTAATTTTTCGGCACAGTAATTTATTCCGCAGTATTTAAATGTTGTAATTTTCACACGGAGGCACATGCTGCCACATCTATCTTCCCCTGGACCAGTCTGTCTTGCTCCTTCCTTTTCATCTGTTTTGTTTTTGCATATTTTTTTCATAAATTCGACAGATGGCCTCTTGATGAATCCTTGATAATACTGTCATGTAAAGCAGCTAAGACGAGAAATCATCTCGCCACAATTTTTCATTGCAAAAAGAAAATCGAACAGAGACAAACATCACTATGTCCATAACAACAGCCACAAAATATCTACTTCATGTAAATAAAGAGGACAGGCTTGCCTCTTAATGCTTCCGCACAAATGTCAGTGTCCTTTTAAAGTCCTCTGAATATTTTATGTTGTGGTTAGACAACCCCCGCCCCCCTAAGCCTCAGGTTGGTTGAGATTTGTGGGTTTTCATATTCTGAGCACTTGCACGGCCTCTTTTAAGCGTCCCGTCTCTGCTCCCTGAGCCCCTCCTTTCAGGGCTTCGTAATTGTGGATCAGGTGAGGTTTGCGTCCCCTCATTTCAAGGTCATGCACCAGTAGGACCATTTTCCTGACTCAGAGGGCACGTAATTTCACAGCCGTGTACTCCTCATTAATCCCCCCCGAGTGGGGGCTCGGGAAGTTCCAGATCACAGGTTTGTTTTTGTCTTGTTCTCTGACTCAATGCTTCACAAAGGGATTAGATTAACCCCTTTGATTATATTTGTATCTTACTGCATCATGCTGGAAATAAAGTGATTTCTTCTCCCCTCTCTCCTGCCCCCCATACTCCGCCCCTTCCCATTTCCTGTCCTATTTTTTCCTCCCATTTAATGAATAGGTTGCAGTTCATTGAAGAGAGATTTGTGGCAAATACAGGGAATTGTTCATTTACTGGTAGTAATTATAGCTTTCTTTTCTGATATACATATACATACATAGGTATGTATGTATGTATATGTGTGTATATATATATATATATCCATTCTTCTTCAGAAGCCCGTCTATAAAACCTCCAAGATTGCCACAAAGATGAAAATTTGTTGTGCAGTGGGTATACATTGAATTCCCTGTGGGTCTGAATTCTGATGGCTTCTAAAAATTAGAATATCCTGAAAGTAGAACATTATCAGTTTGCTTCTTTGTGTTGTTGGCTTCCAGGATGAGTAGGCACTGGTCTCAAACAAGACCTTTCCTGATGTTAAATAACTTCCTTCTCCTGGCCTCATTCCTGATGCTGATGGCCTCTGTGACTCTCAGTGACCCCGGAAACGACCCACCTGGGCCTTTTATGATCTCTGAGCATGTGGGAGCCATTGCCAGCCTCTTTGCAGGCACTGAGAGTCACTGCTGTCCATGATGGGCCAAGTACTGCTCTCATAGATCCAGTGCTTTTCTGTATCAGGCACTCCATCACCTCCCACTGTGGTGGGCATTATGGTGCCCATTTCACAGAATAGGAAGCCACGTGTCAGAGAGGTGAAGTTGCTAAAGTCCACCTTGTAAGAAGGGTTGCAGCCAGGACTGAACCCTGGTCCCCTGGATTTCACAGCTCACACCGTCTCCTTCCTCAGTGCCATCTTGCTCCTCACCCGAGAAGCTGTTCTAAACTCCATACTCAAAACCAGGAGATCTGGTTTCAGGTTGATGTGGATATGAACACAAAATGAAACTGTACTCCACTGGGGGAGGGGTTGGACCCCTCCTTTCTCTTCTCATCCCTTTGACGATACACATGAGCTGGGAAATAATAAGCAGACTTGGGATGAGCTGTGCTCAATTCCAACTTAAGAGACAGGATAGTAAGCCCGAGGGACAACTGTCTCTATGCAGGGAAGCAGGTGAAGGCGGGGATTGAGGGCACCAGTGCCGTGCCAGGCAGACCAGGTTTGCGTTCACACTTCTCTGCTCACTAAAGTTACTTCTCTAAATCCAGGACAGAGATGCTTGTGGAGATTAAGTTAATACACGCAAAGCACCTTGAAGGCCTCCGGCACAGAGTACACACGCAGTAAGTGATAGCTGTGGGTTTCGTTGTTGTTAGAGGCATTATTCTTCGGTCCACCAGGCAAAGAGTGACTCCAGGAACACACCTGGAGTCACCCAAAAGTCAGGTATATTTAGCTGCTGCAGTTGGTGGCCGGGGAGCGGGGGGCAGGGGAGGAACATATCAGGGAATGCTAAGGTGACTTGCTAAGAGGGACTCAGGGGCTTATTGCAGGATTTAGGCTAGTGCCAGGTAATTCTAAGGAGGGTTTAAAGAAGTAAGGGCTGGTTTTGGATGGGGTGTTACCAGTTTACTGATTGGATATCTTGGTAGTGTTTTATCCAGGAGGGGGAAGATTAAAGTGGGATAGAGCTGTCATTAGTAAAGCAGCAAAAATCACTCAGTTAGTTGCAGGCGAGGGGCCTTTAGTATCTCTCTCTCATTTCACACATGGCTCGAACAGACCTTGTCTCTACCTTGTTCCACTGCATCTACAGAGTGACTTTGTCTGTTGTTTGTTTATTTTTGTGAGCATTATCTATATGTGATTGCAAACTTTGTGGCTTAGGAGGCAACTGCAAGGCCTTTTTTTAAAAAAAAGATATTTTCTCATTAATTAGAAGTCTTCAGTACTTTTTAAAATTCCATTTTTCGATTACAGTTTTCATTGAATATTATTTTGTATTAGGTTCAGGTGTACAGCATAGTGGTTAGACAATTATATACTTTACAGAGTGTTCCTCCTCTTATTTTCAGTGCCCACCTGGCATCATATACATAGTTATAATATTGTTGACTGTATTCCTTATGCTGTACTTTACATTCCCATGACTATTTTTTTTTAATCCTCACTCGATATTTTTCCATCGATTTTCAGAAAGTGTGGAAGAGAGAGGGAAAGACAGAGAGAAACATCGATGTGAGAGAAACATATTGATTGGTTGCCTCCTGCATGCACCCCGACCAGGGCAGGGGCCAGGGGAGGAGCCTGCAACGAGGTAGGTGCCCTTTACTAGACTCCAACCTGGGACCCTTAGGTCTGCAGGCCAATGCTTAATCCTCTGAGCCAAACTGGCTAGGGCTGGTGACTTTTGTAACTGCCAGTTTGTACTTATTAATCCCTTCACCCTTTTCACCCAGCCCCCATTTCTCTTTGGCAACTGTCAGTCTGTTCTCTGTGTCTATGTTCTCCAACATTAAAAAAAAAAAGTACTCAGTAGAGCTTATTGAAGGCCTTGTTCTTGGTGTTTTAAAATATAAACCTCACTTTAGCCTCCAAAACTCTAGGATGCACGGGCTATCGTCATCTTGATTTTGAGATGAGGAACTTGAGACCGGGAGCAGTTCAGAACTTGTCTGGAGTCATAGCTAGTAAGAGACTCCTGATTGCTTTTCTCCGATATCCTCCCTTTCCCCATGGAAGGAAAACGCGTCAGGGGTATTTCACATTTCCTTTGGCCTTGGAGAATTCCAACAGCCTCTCCTGTGATTGAGGCATAATCAAAGATGGGGGCTCCTTCCTCCTCTTTGCTATGTGGCATTTATGTTATTTAAATGTGCAGATGGATGCTGGGTGAGAAAGCAGATAAAGTTATGCTGTGGACTTGGGTCAAAAAGTAGGTTGGCAGTTGTGACTACATGAAACACAGAGTTTATTCTTGTATTATTATTTTTGATTATTGTATTATGTTCCATATGAGCAACTGTAAGCCTACTTTTGCCCACCCCTGAAGACACATGGTGTACAGTATAGTGCAGGGAAGACAGGCCCCCGACCAAATTCTTTCTTTCTTTCTTTCTTTCTTTCTTTCTTTCTTTCTTTCTTTCTTTCTTTCTTTCTTTCTTTCTTCCTTCCTTCCTTCCTTCCTTCCTTCCTTCCTTCCTTCCTTTCTCTCTCTCTCTCTCTCTCTCTCTCTCTCTCTCCCTCCCTCCCTCCCTCCCTCTCTCTCTCTCTCTCTCCCTTTCTTTCTTTCTTTCTTTCTTTCTTTCTTTCTTTCTTTCTTTCTTTCTTTCTTTCTTTTAAATTCCTTCTTCTTTTAATTTCTTTCAACAAATACTTACTGAGTAGCTAAGATATGATAGATATTACACACCAAGAAAAACAAATCAACCACCAACCAAAATAACAACAAGGAATAGTACCCAAACCAAAGACAGACTGATAAAACAAAACAAAATAAAACAATCTTTGTCTTCAAGTTATTCATCTTTGTCCTCCAGCAAATGAGGAAGACTTTTTTCTTGGTGACATTGTTTTGAGAGAGATGACTCTTATCCCATGCTGCCTCTGACTGCTTTTAGTTGTCAGCAAAATGTATTTCTTTTTTGGCTACCAGATTAATATTCAACTCACCTGTATTGAGTCCCGGCACTATGCTAAGAGCTTTCACTATTGCATTTTCCTGTCTCAGCAAGAATGTACTGTGGGTATTTTTTCCTTCACTATACAACGAGGGTGCTGAGGCACAGAGTAGGTAAATGACTTGCCTGGCTTTGCACAGCTGGAAATGATGGAGATGGGATTCGAACCCAGGCCTCCTCCCTCACAGAACGCAGAACTTCAGGTAAAATTCCGGAATCTTATGACCCTTATTTTTTCATTTGCTGTATCCAACTAATGAATTCTTCACTAATTGTCACATTTACTAACTCCCTGTAGCTACCAGCTTTTTAAAAACAAGTGAAAGCTTTTTTTGTTAGATTGGCAATGCTTGTATGTAATGTACTTCATCTATGGGATAACAGAGGGGAAAAGGCGAGTATGAGTGATTGGCTTTGCTTTGACTTTAGCTATTTGTTGCTTTTTATAAGTTTGCGATGGAAAATCCTTTTCAGGATTCTATTTTCCTCTCAAGTTCTTCATCACTAAGCAAGGAGAGATGTTTTGTTTCTGTTCCTTTGCTTCAACCTGGGAATTTCGATGACCTCAGTTGCAAATGTTTTTGTTAAGGCAAGTCATTGAATCGATCTCTGCCTCTGTTTCAAACTTAAAAAAAAAATACTTTTCATCAATAGTATTTCTCTGAGAAATAACTACTAGACATTTTGGAAGGGAGTTTGCAGATGCATGTGGCAGAGAACACAAGCTCTGCAGTTGGACAGGACGCTGCCCTGTGCTCTGTGACTCACGTGGGGAATTATTAGGCTATCTCAGGTCTTATTCATATGATGATACTACAGCCGATCTTCATTTGGGAATTCACATCTGGGGTTTCTATTTGAAGAAATGATCTTTTGCAACTCAACCTTTGTGATGTGTTCTCTTCTTTTGCTTGGGGTGTGGAGGGGGAATGGAGTACGTTTTTGTAGTCCATGTATGTGGGCAGTATCACCCTGGTATGATGTGCATATTAAAATTCACATCTTTCTATTAGCAGGAACTTATTCTGCATTATCTCAATTCCTTAGGGGCTGGGTCATTCCATTTATAATTAATTTTTTTTTACAATTTATTACGCAGATGAAATTTTACTTGCAGAGGAGCAACTCACTAACCTCTTGTTCTTCCCACCCATTTTTCTTTAAACCTCTAAGAAGCCCCTGCTTCCAGTGAAGTGCCTGGAGATTTTTTCAACAGGATACTAGAAAAATTCCCACATTCCATAGCAGTTTCAGTACCAGCAGAGGCATCAGCTGTTTGCAGCTGTCCCTTTGGGACCACAAAATCACACAGTAATATCCCTGATCTGGACAAAGCATGGGCTTCAATTATTCAGCAAGACTCACAGTTGCATAGGGAAAGCAGCATGTCAGAGCGGACGCTGCGCAGATAGACTCCAGAACAAGAAACTGCATTTTATTTTAGACTAGAGGCCCGGTGCACAAAATTCGTGCCCTCCGGGGTGGGGGTCCCTCAGTCCGGCCTGTGCGGGGTGTGGGCCTACCCTGGCAGTCGGACATCCTCAGCACTGCTGCAAAGGCGGGAGAGGCTCCTGCCACCGCCGCTGTGCTCGCCAGCCGTGAGCCCGGCTTCTGGCTGAGCGGTGCTCCCCCTGTGGGAGTGCACTTGACCACCAGCTCCTGCGTTGTGTCTGGCCCCTGGTGATCAGTGTGCATCATAGCGACCAGTCATTCTGCTGTTCGGTCGATTTGCATATTAGACTTTTATTATACAGGATTCTACCCCCTGATGCAATGTACTGCTGGGTAAGTTTTGAACCTTTCTATGTCTAGGCCTTCAGGTGTTAGATGCATGGCCTGCAGCTCTTGGTCATGTTGGGAGTGTAGTGAGAAAATGATATCTTTCCTGTGTGCCTTTCTCTATCTTTCTCTGTCTTGTCTTTCCATTGTTAGGCACAAAATGCTCTTTACCTCCCAGGGGGCAAACCCTGATTTTTCTCACCTGACTAGATGGTCAGAAATGTCACTTTTCCTTCAAAGGCACTCAGTCTTGTGAGTCAGCGGTACCTAACATTAACCTGTTGGATGCAAACACTGTGTATTTGACTTTGGTGAGGTGAGAGCAGACCAGTGTTCAAGTCCAAGCTCCACTGCTTTTCTTATTTTATTGATTTGAAAAAACACATTTTCAACTTGTCTAAAGTTGAGAAGCATCTTTTTTGAGAAGCATTTTAAATTCAATGACATCTTAGCATGTTGTCATATTTTAACTTCCAGAAATTTCTTATTGGAATATCAAATAATGGTGAATCTTATGGTTGAAGTTGACTTAGGTTCAGTGAACTGCTACAATACTCTGAGTATATATGTAAGTCATGTAGAATCACTAAAGCTCAGTTTTATTTACAGAATGACAATGATGCCAGCCAATTTGTTGTGAAGATAATGTAAGATAAAAGCATGTGATTGGACTTATCAGAGAATTGGACAATAGAAGCCATTCAGTGAATGTTTGTGGATGGAATCTTTAGATTCAGAAGATATTGCGGTAGATAGAAGCCACTGTTTAACATTTCTTTTCACCTTTGTCATGCATAGTTGGGGCTGCTCTCTTCTAAATGATGCCAATGCTGATACAAGTCCAACTCTTATTACTAAACTGTAGCAACCTTTTCTCCTGTTCATCTCTCCTATTCCAATCCCACTTCTGAATAGGGAAGGAATAATTATTTAAAATTTGAAGCCTAGTATATATATTTCTTTGCTTAATACATAGTCACTTGTTTAATAATTCTTATAAGAATGCATTTTTATCATCCATTGTTTCTATTAAGACTTCAATTGTTAGGCTTATTTTAGCTCCTCTAAAGGTAATGTATCTTTTTCTCTTGGCTCTTGTGTGTGTGTGTGTGTGTGTGTGTATTTGTGTTTTTAAGAGTTTTTAAAATTGAATTTTAGAGTGAGAGGAAGGGAGAGGGAGAGATAGAAACATCAACGTGAGAGAGAAACATCAATTGGCTACACCACACAATGCTGTAACACTCTGATATCTGGTTGGCTACTAGACATAAAACTCACTAACACTACATAAAGGGCAAAGAAGTGATTTTTGCTTAACTTGTGAAATCTACATCACTGAGAACAAGAGAAAGGAAAAATAAACAAATGGGACTACATTAAACTAAAAAGCTTCTACACAGCAAAAGAAACCACTATCAGAATGAAAAGGGAACCCGCTATATGGGAGAACATATTTGCCTATGATACACCTGACAATGGGTTTATTTCCAAACTATATAAAGAACTCATACAACTCAACAAAAGGGAGACAGACAATCCAATTGAAAAATGGACAGAAGACCTGAATAGACACTTCTTCAAAAAGGACAAACAAGAGACATATGAAAAAATGCTCAATGTCACTAATCATCATAGAGTTGCAAATTAAAAGGACAATGAGGTATCATCTCACACCTGCCAGAATGGTTACCATTAATAAATCAACAAACAACAAATGTTGGCGAGAATGTGGAGAAAAGGGAACCCTAGTACCTTGCTGGTGGGAGTGCAGACTGGTGCAGCCATTATGGAAAACAGTATGGAGTTTCCTCAGAAAATTAAAAATGGAACTGCTGTTTGACCCAGTGATTCCACTTCTTGGAATATATCTTAAGAAAGCCAAAATACCAATCAGAGAAAATGTATGCACCCCTATGTTCATAGCAGCACAATTTACAATAGGTAAGATCTGGAAATAGCCCAAGTGCCCATCAGTAGATGAGTGGATAAAAAGATTTGCAGAATGGAAATACTATGCAGCTGTTAAAAGGGGATCTCTTACCTTTTGAGACAGCATGGAGGAACCTGGAAATTATTATGCAAGGTAAAATGAGACAAATATCAGATGATCTCACTTATATGTGGAACTTAATGAACAAAATAAACTGATGAATAAAATAGATCCAGAGACAAGGGTGCAGGGGTGCAGGGAGAGATTAACCAAAGAACTTTTATGCATTGCCCATGGAGACAGACAATAGGGCAATGAAGGACTGAGGCGGGCAGGAACCGGGTGGAGGGGGGCAATGGGGAAAAAAGAGGGACATCTGTAATACTCTCAATAATAAAGATACATTTTAAAAAATCTTATGTATTTTCCCTCCCAAGATGTGGTATCTCCAGAAGAGCTGATGAGGGCATATCCAGCAATTAGAGCAGTGGTTCTCAACCTTGGCTGCACCTTAGAATCACCTGGAAATCTTTTTAAAATCCTGATTTCTGGGCCCCATCCTCTGGAAATTCTGTTTCTTTGTTATGGGGTGGGGCCACAACATTAGTAACAAAGAAACAGAATTTCCGGAGGATGAGGCCCAGAAATCAGGATTTTAAAAAGATTCCCAGGTGATTCTAATGTGCAGCCATGGTTGAGATCCACTGAATTAGAGTTTTATGATTTAAAGGATGATCCACAGACCAGCTCCAATCAATATCATCTGAGAGCTTGTTGAAATGGAGAATCTCAGAACTTATCCCAGAACACCAGAATCAGAATTTTAACAAGGTCTGTTATTTTAACAAGATCAGGATAAGTACCAGGTGATCTCTGTGTTCTTTTTAATCTCTGAAATTTTATGAATTTTGAATGTTTAAGTATATAATCAAGTGAGAAATCAGAGTTTTGAAACTATGATGTCATCACTCTTATGGATCTATCCATTCCACACTGCCTGCACACATGAGCACAGTGGTTACTGTATTATCATGAGTGCTAATATCAGTTCTCTTCAGGAAGCTGACTAAACTCAAAATCTACCGTCAGATTTTTTTACTTAAAAAGATGTTTTAGAAAAAAACACACATCTGAACCTTGAATGGGAGAAGCAGTTTAAGTTGGGTCATTATAGCTCCTCAGTGTGTCATGATGAACATGTTTGAATTTTATAGAATAGTGTCATGTGGAGGGGGAAAACCCTTAATTAGCTCATTAGCCCTGATTTTACTTTTACAGTGTAAACAGTCTTTTGCAAAAGTCATGATTACTTATCGATGCTGATGCTGACGGTATTTTCAAATCTAAAAATTGCTGTCATTGGAGTCGTGTCTTGAAAATATGTTTATCTATCTTAGTGCAAATGCTTTCTAAAATCCTGGAAAGCACTTAAAAAAATTTTTTTTTGAGGCCCTTAAGCTCAACAGCTAATGGGGGGGATCATGTATTTAAATAATTCACACTTCCATCTGGTTTGAAGAACACCAGGTGGAAGTCGCTGATCAGGATGAGTCTGCTACGTGGAAGGAAATGTTTGCTCAAAATAAATGAAAGGCAAACATTTACACGAGCCCCATCTCTTTGTCTGTGTGGGTCGACTCCTGTTTCCTGCTCTAATATTCTCTGGCCCTGGATTCTGTCTTTCATATCCACTGTGCATTGATGAGGTTCCAGAAGGAACACGAGGAACTGAGTGCCTTCCACTGTTTAGTTATCTTCTTCACAATCTTTTGATCATAAGCAATTATGGTCTCCCTTTCTGGCTCTTTCGGCATGCCAACCTGAAATCAAAAGGGGCTGTCCCCTTGCTGTAGGAGGTAGGAAGCTGAGCTTCCTGGATGCGCTTCTGCTTGTTGCTGGGCCAACTGGCAAATTTTATGTTTCCCACTGAGTGTCACAGTGTGTTGTCAAAAGCTTGGTTTTGTGAGCTGACTTTTGATAGGCACCTACTGTATCTTACCTGTCAACTCCACAGTGGACTTCCTCATTTACAGCATGTGGCTTGCAAGCACAGACCAAACCCTTCAAGCCAAGAAGAGTCCTATGGAGCACGTGGCTCCACTCTCCAGCTCTCTTCTGCTCCTTGTGCTTGTCAGACACCTTCTCTCAGGCATGGACTTTTTTGGTGTGTCTGTGTGTCTGGTTGTGCCATTTTTTCGTAGATAAAAGAAGCAGAACTATTTCATATGTTAACCCAACAAAAACAAAAAAAGGAACTTTTGGTTCCAGCATCACAAGGAAGAATTCCTGGCAATGGGGGGCAGTTGTTCCCAGGGTACAAACCAACTCACCTAACAGTTTCTCAGCTGACATGAGAGAGCACAAACTGAGGCTGTGCTGAGAAACACAGCCTTTATAGTCCATGTATTTCAAAACATCATGACCTCCAGACTCTACCAGTAGGACACTAAAGTTTTACCTACCCAGCCTCTAAGACTCCCCAGGGAAGAAGACTACAGAATCTGCAGCAGCTTCAAACTTACCTTTTTCAGAGCCAAATGAAATTCAAATTCCAAATGTTTCACATTTCATTCTAGGTTTAGAAACACCTTTTTGAGCAGTTCTAAATTTGACAACATCCACTTTCTCATTGCTATAAACAAGCCTGGGTGGGGTTTGACTAGGCATGGGGAGACCCCGAATGTTACCTGAAATGACCATTTCTCTGGCCATTACAACTATATGGGAATCTCTGTGAGGGGGCCTTTTGTTAATTATAAAAAATATTGGCAATGGGAGGGGAAATCGTTGGATGAAATTACTTTGGGAGCATTTTTAGATATTGTTAGGCCACTCAGTTTGAAACGGGCAACAGTCATTCCTGTCACCAATTCTGTTCAGCTCTTAGCTACACACTTGGTTGTGGACTGGGAAGGATACTTGGTAGGAGATGGGGGCCCTGAGACATCACTGTGCCCCCCATTTCTTCCCACAGGATGGCCGAGAAGTCTTAGGGGGTGAGGCTGGTATTTGTTAGAAATAGGGGGCTCTCAACAGTCCCCGTATTCCACTCAGAAGATGCTACACCTAGTGTCACTGTGGGCAGGTGCTTCTGCCTTACCATGTATGGGAAGCATATGGCAGAACCAGCTTAGTAAACTTGGTAAGAATGCCGTTTAATAACAGTCATCATTCTGATGAATTGGGGCTCATACCTTCAATTCATCTCCCCCACTGCTTGCTTTTCTTCTGCCCTAAGGGCCGGCCTCTTGATTTTCTGGTTACCTCCAGATAACAAAAGATCCTCTGACTTTCTTTAGTAATAAATCAATTTCAGTTTAGTAATTAATGTGTCCAGCTAGGCTAATAAATACAACACCTGTTTTCACTTAATGGGAAACTTTTCCTTCAGTTTGGGCCTGCTGAAGAGAGAGAGTCTCCTTGCAGGCTTGTGGGGTGCTGTTGGGGTAATGGTGCTGGGCTTCCCCACTTGCCCCATATAGTGCTCTGGTTTTCCAGGGCCAGAGTGGGAGATGGTGTGGAAGAGGAGTACGTCAGAAAGGTCTCACTGTTGGCATGGCTGCTCTCTGGATTTGAGAGATCTGTAAAATGACTTTTCTCTAATAGGACACACACACACACACACACACACACACACACACACACACGAATTCCTGAGGTTTTCTTACCTGCTAATATATCTCCATTGGTTGGTCACATATATATTCCTTAGCCCTGGGAATTCAGCAGTTCACACCCTGTTGGGATTATCTCACCTCCCTAGGTAGATCTTAAGTTACTCTTATGCTGGGTTTCTCAGATCAGAGGCCACATCTGGGGACACTCAGGAATTTTGTGTTCCAAGAAGTCCTGGGAGCATAGTCCAAAAGCCATCTTTACTTCACTGTCAGAGTAGCTGGTCATTATCTTCATCCCTCTGAAACTCCCAGAGCCATGCAGTGTGGTTTTTCCCAAGCTATAGAAAATGCATGTCAGAGAGTACCAACATTCACATCATGGTGTTGCTAGAAGGAGAAGAGAAAGAGCAAGATATTGAAAGCCAATTTGAAGAAATAATGACAGAAAACTTCACCTACCTGGTGAAAGAAATAGACTTACAAGTCCAGGAAGTGCAGAGAGTCCAAAATAAGAGGAACCCAAAGAGGCCCACATCAAGACACATCATAATTAAAATGCCAAGGATTAAAGACAAAGAAAGAATCTTAAAAGCAGCAAGAGAAAAGCAGTTAGTTAACTACAAGGGACCACTTGTATGACTGTTAGCCAATTTCTCAACAGTAATGTTGTAGGCCAGAAGAAAGTGGCAAGAAATATTCAAAGTGGTGAATAGAAAAGACCTACAACCAAGATTACTCTACCCAGCAAAGCTATCATTTAGAATTGAAGGTCAGATAAAGAGTTTCACAGACAAGAAAAAGCTAAAGGAGTTCATCACCACCAAACCAGTATTACATGAAATGTTGAAGGGTATTCTTAAAGAAGAAGAAGGAGAAGGAGAAGGAGGAGGAGGAGTAGGAGGAGGAGGAAGAAGAAGAAGAAGAAGAAGAAGAAGAAGGATAAAAAATATGAACAATAAAATGGTAATAAATACATAGCTATCAATAATTGAATCTAAAAATAAATGAACAAGGAATCTAATGAACAAAATAAACTGATAAATGAAATAGAACTAGAGGCATGGAAACATGGAACAGACTGATGAATCTCAGAGGGAAGAGGGGGGTGAGAAGAGGTTAACCAAAGAACATATGCATGGACAGAAACAATAGGGTGGTGAAGACCTGGGGTGGGAACCAGATAGAGGGAGGTAATGGGGGGAAAAGGGGAGAGCTATAATACTTTAAACAATAAAGATTAAAAAAAGGAAAGAAAATGCATATCAGGTTCTCAGAGGGGTTCTTTCCTTATCCTTGAAGGGAGGGTTGCACTGACTTATGCCCCCAAGTCCCTTAATCTTGGGAAGGGCTGGCACACAGTACACAGCAGCGATCCAAGAAGCCCTGTTATAATCTCAACTGTTTTCTTCAGGCCGAGGGTGTCAGCAAAGTGTTAAATACCAGCTCTGAAGCCAGTCCCGTGCATGTTCTGATTGGTGGTCTCGTGTCTTAATTTGAAATGTGATATTTATTGTCTTGGAACCTCTGCTGAAATTAAAGTCAAAGTGGTTTATTTAACATCTGGTTATATTAAATCCAAGTTTGAGTTTAAAACTGTAGGCTTTATGCTCATATGGACATGTGCATATCTATGCATCCTCCGTTGAACAACTTAAAATTTAGTTTCTCTTCTGTTTCTTCTTTAATTACATGTGCATTTGAATGAAGAGCTCATACGGGAAACAAAATCTTCCCAAAGTAGAGAAGTCCTATTGCTTGTTTCTAACTAGACAATTTTGTGAGGAAACCCTTAACATAGCTTCAAGATATAGACAGAAGGACTGTTGAGCCGTTTTGACCCCTTTCTTCAATAGCATCATCTTCTTCAGCAGCAAAGTAAAACAGTATTCAAAATGGAAGAAATAAGATTAATCACAAAAACAATAATTAAACAGTTATAGGGCACTCACATTGTCCCAGATGTTATGTTCAGTGCTTTATGGAGACTGGCCATTGTACCTTCACAATGGCCACATATGAAGTGATGTTATTATTCTCATTTGATGAAGTTTTAGCAACATACCCAAGGTTATATAGATTCCAGGTGATGGAGTGTGTGTGTGTGTATATATATATCATATATATTTTTTATTGATTTCATATAGGAAGGAAGAGGGAGAGAGAGATAGAAACATCAATGATGAGAGAGAGTCATTGATTGACTGCCTATTGGGAATCGAGCTTGCAACCGGCATGTGCCCTGACCAAGAATCAACTGTGACCTCCTGGTTCAGAGGTTGACCCTCAATCACTGAGCCACACCGGTCAGGCATTGTGTAATTTTTTTTTAAAGACAATTTGCCTGAGAATCCTATGACCAGTGTGAATGACCAAAAAAAAAAAAAAAAATCTCTAGAAAACCATGCCATTTTATTGTTGTGTTAAATGTAATCCAAGTAAAAATGTGTCAGATTCAGGATAGCCTCCCAAGTCTTCCTGTGTACACACTGCCTCCTTTAAGAATTTACTATATAGAAGGCTATCTCTTCATTTGTTTAATAAATATTTATTGAGCATCTACTCTGTCCCAGTTACTGTTCTAGGCACTGCAGTACAGGGAACAAAACAAAACAAAATCCTTGCCTTAATGAAGCTTACAGTCTCATGGGTTGAGACAGAAAGTAAACAAAATAAATTAGTAACATATATAGTGTGTTAGAGATACATACCTATGAAGAAAAATAAAACAGGAAGGGGGGATAGAGATGCTAGGGTAGGGGGAGGTGGTTTAGTTTCAAGTTGGAGCATTAAGAAGGCCTTGCCTGGATGGTAATGTTTGAGCAGACTCGAAGGAGGGCAGGAAGTGAGCTGTGGAATTGGGGATGGAGCTGGGAACACCATGCCTTTCAGGAGAGCTGCTGCTCAGAGGACCACTGTGGTCCTCGCTGATCTGGTATATCTGGGATCAGGTCTGGGCTCAAGTGACCTCTGTAAGTCAGGGCAGATGCAGTGGGACTTTCAGGAAAAAAATGATCAGAAGGAAAAGCTGGCGATGCTCTTAGAGACTCATCCTTTCTTCCCCAAGGAGGTGCTATTCTGTTTCAGTTCTCAGGTATAGAATCCTGCATCTACATGAATTGTCTGTTTATGCAAAATTTAGCCAACTGCAAGGTTTGACCGGGCACAGTTCACACAGCACTGCTCTCACTTCTGATGCCAAGTTCTAGTTCTCAGTTCCAGTAACTCACTGAAAGGACACACAGAACTTGCTGACGCCTGTTACACTCATGGTTATGGTTTATAACAGGGAGAGGCTGCAGATGAAATCAGCCATGGGAAGAGATCCCAGGGCAGAGTCCATGATGGGTCCACATGCTGAGCTTCTGGTTGTCCTCTTCGTTTGGCGACGTGGACAGTGCTAACTCCTCGGGGCATCGATGTGTGACAATATGCAGAGTATTGCCCACCAGGGAAGCTCTCCTGAGCCTGGGTGTTCTTTTTTTAAATTTTTAAAATATTTTATTGATTTTTTACAGAGAGGAAGGGAGAGGGGTAGAGAGTTAGAAACATCGATGAGAGAGAAACATCGATCAGCCGCCTCCCGCACAGCCCCCACTGGGAATGTGCCCGCAACATGGTACATGCCCTTGACCGGAATCGAACCCGGAACCCTTCAGTCCGCAGGCCGACGCTCTATCCACTGAGCCAAACCAGTCAGGGCGAGCCTGGGTGTTCTTATCAGGACTCATCACATGTTGCCCATATGGTTGTTCTTTATTCTCAAGTCCTTCGGAGACCAGCTTGATGCTTTTAGTCTCCTTCCTCCAGAGAGCAGCGAATGCCACATGGCCTAACAGAAATTACATTGTTACCTGTCTGGTGCTCAAATCCCCCAAGGCAAAGAAGACATTCCTACTAGGTATGACATGCCAGGAGCTGAGAGATCAACTCTCCCAACTGAGGGCAGAGGCCTGACCTCCTTTTTTTTAGTATATATTTTTATTGATTTCAGAGAGGAAAGGAGAGGTAGAGAGAGAAACATCAATGATGAGAGAAAAATCATTGGCTGCCTCCTGCACACCCCCTGCTGGGGATGGAGCCCACAATCTAGGCATGTGCCCTTGACAGGAATCGAACCCGGGACCCTTCAGTCCTCAGGCTGATGCTCTATCCACCGAGCCAAACTGGCTAGGGCCTGACCTCTTTTTAAAAATATATATATTTTACTGATTTTTTTACAGAGAGGAAGGGAGAAGGATAGAGAGTTAGAAACATCGATCAGCTGCCTCCTGCACACCCCCTACTGGGGATGTGCCTGCAACCAAGGTACATGCCCTTGACTGGAATTGAACCTGGGACCTTTCAGTCCGCAGGCCGATGCTCTATCCACTGAGTCAAACCAGTTAGGGCGGGCCTGACCTCTTTTTTGGATAAGGTTACTTCACTGCACAGTTGATAACATGCAACGACTTTTCTCCAACACATTTGTCTTCATGATATCACTCATAACTGCTCTTCATTAAAAACTCACATGACAGGTGAGGAGGCAGAAGCAGACTGGGGTTCTTCATCTGTACACATGAGGGAACCACACAGCTTACATTTGCAACTCAAGTTTTTTTTACTATTGAAAATGTAGTAGATGGCTTTAAGTAACATTCTTCTCATTGTCTTTTGTCCCTTTTTAGGGCAGGAGGGAAAACATGGATTCACAGAAAAAAATATGTATAAATTCTGCACAAAATCATTGAAGGTAAGTAAACTAATAGCACATAGATTTCAATGTTTACTGGTTTGTGTCAGTGTCTGGTTATACAATGAATAATTCATATCAAACTAGTAGAATGTAACATTTACATAAAATAATACTTTGCAAATTTATGGTAAGTACTAATTACTTGCCTTATTTGCCATGACTATGATATTAAATATTCATAAAAATGTGATTATTTCTTTGATTTGGCAGGCATTTAGATTTCTCTACAGCTTTTCACACTGCTAATTTTAATCCAGTAAATTATCTGGAAGAAAACAGTATGCAGCCTAAAAACTGTTCAAAATTCACTCCAACATTGAGCACATTATGGATGTAATGATCCATTACAACCAAACTTCAAGAAGGTCTTAGAAGAAAACTGAGAATTAAACAAAGAAATATGGAGGCTATCATCATGATTTGTCGGATATGTTTATCAGGATATTTTTTTACTCATACTATGGACAACCTTTAGAAGTACTATCCGGATATATATCAGATTCATTTTGAGATGTTTTGCTCCCGCCAGGGGCCAGTTTAAGAGAATTTACCAGGATTCTGCCAGTGTTCATTTCCCAGCTTGATGTTCAGTGAGATTATTTGTGAGGCACATTAATTCAGGAACCTGAACTGTGGGTCATTGCACAAGAAATGTGCTCCTTATGGGGTCAGGGCGGACACCCCTCCCTTCCTGACTGTTCCTGTTTATGATGGGAGTTCTCATATTCTTTAAAACAAAAGCAGAGGTCTATGGCACAAGACTCATCAAAAGGGACTATAGTGTGTGACCTGCATATTTTACATTCTGTTAACTTGTAATGATTCTGGTAATAATTTATGTGCTGCTTTTGGTCCAATGAGCACCAAGTGAAACTCTCTTACAGATATCCAGCATTCTCTGGCCCCCAAATTCAGAGAGGAAGAAGAGGGCCTAAGGACAGAAGAGAAAAGGGGGGTGACAGGAGAAGAGGGGGACATATTTTCAAGCGTGAACTTGCTCATTGGAAAGTAGTTGGAGGGAGATAGCAGAGAGGGGCCGGACAGGGTGCGTCTCTTGTTTACATCTTGGCTTCTGTCACTGAATCCCTAAAGACAAAGAGGTTATACAACCCAGGGTTCCTTTGGAAGCTAGTATTCAACAGGGTGAGTTTTATGAATTCAGTATCTGAGCAGAAGCTGGGAAGCACTCCCAGATTTGTTCGTACCTGTCTGTTTATGAGAGCTGCTTGAATCAGGCCACGATACTAAATCGCAAAAAGAAATTTGGTAACTCTGCAGAGTAATGAATTTAAAAGATCAGCGTAAACATTGAAGTTTCAAAACTCAGCCAGTGGGTAGGGTGGCATATAGACACAAGAGGACAAAAGGTGAGAGCCCTTCTTTCACAAACCTTAAGAAAAATGTGAAATGAGAATTAAAACTTTAACAGGGTGGCAACTCAACAAAGCCTGTACACGTGTAAGTAAAAGGCCACCCTGCTTTGTCCTTGGAGGTGAATCTGACTGTGAAGGATGCTCAACAGTATTTCTGAAGGAAGGTTGGTTCTTTTATACTGGGAGGCAATGCAGGATAGCAGTGAGGGTAGGAGCAGGCAGGTGTGGGCACCGCTTCATACGGGTGCGACCTTGGATAAGTTACTCAACTTCTCTCTGCCTCAGTTTCCTCTTCTGACCTGGGGGAAACAATAGTATTGACCTCGCAGAACTGCTGTGAGGCTATACTGAGAATGTTCATACAAGGGCTTAGTATAGTGTCTGGCATTTGGTAAGTGCTTAATAAATCTTAGCTAATATTATTATGACTTATGTACAGGAAGCTAAAATGAAAAAAAAACACCTGAATATCTATTCATGTAAAGAAGACGTTCAGCTATGTGACTGATGTTTACTGAACTAAAATGATTGAGTGGACTGCCCCCTGTGGTTTTTGATAGGAGAAAATCAGCATAGTCTGCTGCTCTGGGAACTCAGCCTTGGGGATAAGCAGGAATGAGCAAAGCAGACATTTTAGTATGAGTTGCAAGATAAATCTCAGTTCCACAACTCCTCTGATTCTGGTTGCTCTGGATATAGTCTAGACCAGGAGAACCTAATCTGGTATCCATGACTAAGTGGAGCCCAGGCCTGTTGCTCAGAACTCTTGAAGGAATCTGTGGACCCCTGAAAAGGGAGTACAAATTGCATGTATATGCATTTTTCTGGACAGAAGGCCCATAACTTTTATCAGCTTATTAAAGGGTTTATGACTCTTCAAATTTTCAGAACAGCCAGTCTGGATTGTGTGGGCTCCTGGTAATGAGCACTGCCTGGAAGCAAAGTAAGTTCCAGGCTCCAGGTGAGGCCTGGGCTGTGAATAGGAGAGCAGGAAACTTGTCTTTGTTTTGGCGTTAGAAGCCATCTACGGTGTGTGAGCTTTTTTGGCAAGCCACTTCCCACTAAGTTTGTGCTCAACAAAATTTATTTGGTCATTCCCCCAAATGTTGCTAATTAGCTGTAGCTACCTTATCATTCCTTATATAATTGTTATTTTGAACCCTAAGTGCCAGACTTTACCTTTAAAAAAATGTTCCAATCATGCTATACAATCATGTTAGATTTGCTCATAATTTTACTATGTGGAAATAATTTTGAGTCCTGATTCTGTCATTCAGTATATTTATGATACTCTCAATTTCCTTTCAATGAGAAACTTGATAATCATGCCATCTAAATAAATATGGAAAATCCCGTGTCCATTTAAGAAGTCTTTTTCTTTTTTTGAAGAAAAATTTATTAAGGCTTAATAAACCCTTTCAACACAAACACTGTAATCATCTTCCTGGCAAAACAGGAATGATATTTACAGATCATTTTTGAGACCCTTGTTATAATGTTGAACTGATAAATTAGGGAAAAGCAAGAATAGATTAAAATGTTATTCTTTTCAGCCAAAGTCTTCTTGTGTCATTGTTGTGAAAATTAGCTATGATACATGAATATGATTTGCCTAAATTGAGGCTATAAAAGACAACAACGCAAAGAGCTTTGTAGTAGAGTGTGAAACTATTCTGACCCAATTTTTACTTCCCTGACAAACCCACACAAAGTCCTCAGAAAATCTGCTGCAAGATGGCACAGTATAAAATGACTATGTATAAGCTAATCCCACCCACATCCCTCTGCCCACCTATGTTGCTAGCCACACTTCTTACAATGAAAAAATGCAAACTGTGAGCTGGCTGGCTTTCCCTGAAGTCTCTGCACCACCAGCTGAATTGCTTTTCCAAGCTAAGACCGAACCTTCTCAAGGACCTGCTTACCAGGTTAAAGAAATGAGAGACAAAGCTGCTTTGAAATCAAAGGTTCTGTCTGATGGAGCCTCTCCAGTTCCCGGTGTTAATTCTAGAACCAGAGCCCGTGCGTTCAGGAAAACAGAGCACACACATTTTAAAGGGGGGAAACCCTACCTTTCAAGATAAAATGCAAAGTGTACTTCATTTCCCTTTCCACTAGTCTGCTCCTGGAAGCTTATTTTTTTTTAAAAATTTCTTTATTGGTTAAGGTATTACAAATGTGTCCTCATCCCCCCATTAACCCCCACCCTCCCCTCCCCCCCACTCATGCTCTCATCCCCCTGTTGTCCGTGTCCATTGGTTTGGCTTATATGCGTGCATACAAGTCCTTTGGTTGATCTTTTCCCCTTACCCCCGCCCTCCCCTACTTTCCCTCTGGGGATTGATAGTCTGATCGCTGTTTCTCTGTCTTTGGATCTGTCCCTGTTCATCAGTCTATGTTGTTCTCTATATTCTACAAATGTGTGAGATCATGTGGTATTTATCTTTCTCTGACTGGCTTACTTCACTTAGCATAATGCTCTCCAGTTCCATCCATGCTGTTGCAAATGGCAAGAATTCCTTCTTTTTTACCACAGTGTAGTATTCCATTGTGTAGATGTACCACAGTTTTTTAATCCACTCATCTGCTGATGGGCACTTAGGCTGTTTCCAATTCTTAGCTATGGTGCATTGTGCTGCTATGAACATAGGGGTGCATATGTCCTTTCTGATTGGTGTTTCTGGCTTCTTGGGATATATTTCTAGCAGTGGGATCACTGGGTCAAATGGGAGTTCCATTTTTAGTTTTTTGAGGAAGTTCCATACTGTTTTCCATAGTGGCTGCACCAGTCTGCATTCCCACCAGCAGTGCAGAAGGGTTCCTTTTTCTCCACATCCTCTCCAGCACTTGTTGTTTATTGATTTGTTGATGATAGCCATTCTGGCAGGTATGAGATGATACCGCATTGTCATTTTGATTTGCATCTCTAGTATAATTAGTGACATTGAGCATGTTTTCATATGTCTTTCGGCCTTCTGTATGTCCTCTTTCGAAAAGTGTCTATTTAGGTCCATTGCCCATTTTTTGATTGGATTGTTTATCTTTCTTTTGTTAAGTTGCATGAGTTCCCTGTAAATGTTGGAGATTAAACCCTTATCGGTGATATCATTGGCAAATATGTTCTCCCATGCAGTGGGCTTTCTTGTTGTTTATTTTTATTTTTATTCTGACAAGGACTTGTGGGTTCTCCATGTGCGTCTTGTGACTGCGGGCAGTGGCCGTACAGAGAGCGGGAGGAGGGAAGTCTAAGGGAAAGTCAAATGAAATCGGCAGACAGGAGGTCAGAGCAGTTTTAGGCGGCTGTGAGCAGCTGCGGGCACCATCTGACTGATCCGAGCACGTCCTCCGAGCTGCCTCAACAATATGCGGAGCTTATGGGAGATCCAGTCCCGGCTGCCGAATGTCATTTCCCATAAAGGAACTGGCTGAATTGGCACTGGTTCTGTCCTGGGCAAATGTGCCCAGCAGACCACGTGTGGCCTTCATTTACCCAAAGTCTCCAAAAGAAACACAAAGGAGGGAGGAGATGGCTTCCTTTGTTAACATTGAGATAATGTTGTTTGCCTATGTTAATTTCAAAGGAGGACCCACCCGGTCAGACATCTGGTTTTAAAAAGTCAAATCTGTGCCCTATACTCAGACTTTTTCATTTAATTGGGATGTAATTATAAGCATAAACAGCAGAAAATGGGAGGAATTGGCTAGACAGTGTTTCCATTCCTTTGACCTCTCACCCCACCTGAGGTCAAAGAGGTCCTGGGTTGTGTTGGAAATACTAGTCCACTCATTTTACAGATGGTGCAGTTACTAATGATGCCTTTCTTTTTAAATTTAACACTGCTGGTGTTAATCTGGAGTGGAGTGGAGCCTGGGATAGTTTTTCTGACAGTTTTAAGAGTATTATCCTGAGCAGCTCGAAAGATGTGATGTCCAGAAAGAGTGGGAATAGTATTTATTGAAGCTTCGTTGCACATTGTGTGTGCTTTACACTGTTGAATTGGAGGGTCCTGCTCTTTAGATGTCATTGCTCTACCTGTCTCTTCTTTTCTGCTGGGAAAGAAAATGCAAAGACTTTAGAGCCATCAGTCCATGAGTATTTTTGAGTTTCAGGAAGAAGGAACTCAAGACAAAGCAAATTGGCTCAAGAAAGATTGACATACATTTTGCCTAGTACTGTTTAGGAGAGAGGAGTTCATTTCCCAAGTGAGTCTGGGAAAATAAATACAGACTCACAGTGTATTAATTTCCCACGGCGGACATGACAAAATCCCCCAAACTGGATAGCTTAAAACAACAGAAATGTATGGTGTCATGGTTCTTGAGGCTAGAAGTCCAAAATCATGCTCTCTCCTAAGCCTCCAAGGGAAGGTCTTTCCTTGCCTCTTCCAGCTTCTGGGACTCCCAGCCATTCCTTGACTTGTGGCCACATCACTCTAATCTTTGCCTCTGTCTTCATGGCCTTCCTGGTCTCTGTGTCTTCACATGGCTGTACCCCTTTTGTTTTGATCTCCTTTTCTTATAAGGACACCATCATATTGAGTTAAGGGCCCACCCTCTTCCAGTATGATCTCATCTTACTGGGGCCGGGGATCCGAGGTACGTGCCCTTGACCAGAATTGAATTCGAGACCGTTCAGTCCTTGGGCTGATGCTCTAACCACTGAGCACTTGATAGGGCTCAAATAAGTTCTTATTATGAGGTGCTGGGCACTTTAGAAAATAGACATTATCTATCTATCTATCTATCTATCTATCTATCTATCTATCTATTTAATCTAGGCACTTTAATATGCCATCTCTTTTCATAAAAACCATACAAAGTAGTATTCCCGTTTTTCAGTTGAAGAAACTGAAGCTCTAAAAGCTTCAGCTTACACAGTTTTACAAAGGCAATACGGATAGTAGTTGCTGGAGTTGGGCTTTGCACAATTGAAGTGGTTAAGTCAAGAATGGCAATCGTTTTGAATTATCTGGAGCAGAAGCACCTTGTTAGTGAGCATGAAGGATAAAATTGGAAGTGTGTGGGCAATTGATGGAGGGGTTCTGAATGTAAGCCTGAAGACTGTATCTACAACAGTGATATTACCAAGCAACTGTGGATTTTGAGCAGCTGGGTGAAGTGATGAAAACAATATTGAACAAGAGGAATCCAACATTTGTGAGGAGAGAAAATAGAGGCAGGGAAACCAGCCAGAAGGTTTTTTACAGTAATTGAGGCATACGGTGCATCAGACCTTCTGTGTGTGGGGGCTGTGGAAAGGGAGCTTGTATGTTTGTTTATACCTTGTCTCATTCCAATGAAGACTTTAAGGTAGTTTGCAAGAATCTATGAAATACAGCAAAGTAATAGAAATGAGTGGCAGGAGGAAAAAACAAACAAGGGTGCTGAAATAGCACCAAGGCCAATGCATTCCTGAGGTGGAAGTCATCTTATTCATCTACAATGGAATTTAAGAAGGAAAAAACCTCACCCTGGCCAGTGTGGCTCAGTTGATTGGGCATCATCCCATGCATGGCAATGTTGCCAGTTTGATTCCGGGTCAGGGCACATGCTCGGGTTGTGGGCTCAATCCCTGATTCTGAGTTTGTCTATCAATGCTTCACTCTCTCCCTCCCGTTTTCTCTCTCTCTAATAATGAAAAAAAAATCAATAAAAAAATTTTTTTTAAAAGGGAACAAATTTCTCCATTCAAGGACACAACTCTGCTCCTCTGGCTTAATGCAGGGGTGAATTTTAAAATATGCAGAGTAGTTTTGGGACTGCATACTGTTTATATAATCCCAAACCTGCCCAACTTTTGATAGATATTGTATGACAGTATTTCAAGCACCAGAACTGTGCTACCGATGAAAATCAGAAACATACTTCTTAATCAAAGTCAAGCTAGATAGGGTCGTTGTCTTTGACATCTATCCCTTTTGAGAAAGGAGATGTGCCCAGTTAGATCATTCTACCTTCACTCACTGAGTTGCTGACTGCTTATCAACAACAGATGTAGATTGACACCATACTTATATCAAAGCAACTTTTTTGGGGTCTTTGTCATAAACAAGTGGATTAAAACAACTTCACTTAAGTCCTAACAAGTGGATTTGAAATAATGTCAAACCTATACACAAGATGGCCATGCAGATGCAATGGACTAGCAACTGCAAAGAGAACCAAGGTCAAGAATCTGTTCATTTTAAAGTTATCTTAACATCTCCATTATCTGGAGGGTGTCATGCTAAGTAAAATAAATTAGAGAAAGACAAATACCACATGACTTCAGTTCTATATGTGGAATCTAAGAAACAAAACAAATGAACAAAGAAAAAACAAAAAACAGAGAAGACACAGAGAAGAAAATGGGTGGCTGCCAGAGGGGAGGTGGATGCGAGGGTTGGGTTGGGTGGGGTGGGGGTGGGGAGTTAGGTGAGATAGGTGAAGGGGATCATGAGGTACAAACTTTCAGTTACAAATAAATAAGCCACGGGGATATAAAGTACAGCAAGGAAGTACAGTCGATGATTTTGTAATAACTTTGTATGACAGATGGTAATCATTTTGTTAATTTATAAAACACCATGTTGTACACCTAAAACTAAAATAATATTGTATGTTAACTATAACTTAGTTAAATAATATCTCATCATAACAAGCTGTACCACTTTTTCATCAACTCCTTTGCTCCTGTAATTTTGTCTCGTGTCCTGACTACATTACACAAACTGCCCACTCGGAGCCATCTCTTAATTGGCAAGGTCAAGGGCTTGTCTTCACACCTGACCTTTCCCAGTTTCTCTGCAGCATTGCACAGGCCTGGCCACTTTCTCTTTTCTTTAAACCTTTACCTCTTGTCCTGTCTAAGATAGCACTGTTTTTATTCTCTTCCCAATTCCTTTCCACCTTCTTCGTTTCCCTTCTTTCTCTTGTCAACTAAATGGAGGACTGTGGACTTCTCACTGGATGTTAATGATGTTTTATGTCCACAGGCGCCATCATTAACTTCTACTTTCTTGCCAATCTCCCTCTTTAGCCTTCATTTTGATTCTGTGATCCAGAATTGTGTGCTCCAAAATGAGCAACAACTGTGTAACATCTCTCATTTGCACCCTGTTCACCAACCCCCTCAATTATTAATCCTTTTACAGGCAAACTTTTCAATCTGAATTTCCTCTTTCTATATAGAATTGAAACTAGGTAATCATTTTTGGCTTATTCATGCCATATATTGATTCCATGTAGTTACTTGGCAAGAAATGTGGATTTTATATTCCAAATATTTTGTAAACCCAGCTCCTGGTGCTACCTCATTCTGTGTCAATTGCATGATTGTAAAAGACATCCAACAAACCTGCCTGTCTCTTATTCCTTCCCTCTCCACTCTCTTCTGCTTTCTGATTAATCAGTTTAGCTGGAGCTACCTCCTCATTATATCTTAAATTCAGTGTAAATTCCTTACCTGGGTGTTCATGGTATGTAGCAACTATAAGCCCTATTCTATCTTTCCAAGCTTATTTCTATCACTCTATACTGGGCCAACCACCCTGGCTGGACTGTTCCTCAACCAGACCTCAGTGTTTCCCTCAGGTTGCTCCTCTAGCTTCACATGGTTTTTTCATCCACTTCTCTCTGTTGAAACCCTACATGTCCTTCCACCTCAGATGCTGCCTTCTGCACGGTCCTTCATTTTCTATTCAATTGGATATGATTTCTTGAATGTTGAAGCCCCAAAGCCCTTTATTTGCACAATTGGATATAATTTATGGCACTTTGAAGCCTGTTACAGTGGGGCCTTGACTTACGAGTGTCCCGACTAACGAGTTTATCGAGATACGAGCCGTCTCTCGGCCAATCTTTTGCTTTGAGTTGCGAGCTAAAATTTGGGTTACAAGCCAGCTTCAGATACCCGACTGCTAGTTGGCGCAGCGAACGTCACAGTGAATGCCACAACATCAGCCCAGCATCACGTGTCATTATAATGGTGAAAATTGATTTGACATACGAGTAATTTGAGTTAGGAGCTCCGTCACGGAATGAATTAAACTCGTAAGTCAAGGCCCCACTGTATTTGTACCCTTCTCATGGGACTTCCTTTTTCCATGTTCTCTTTAAGTTGTGTGTATACTTACCTTTTTTATTTCACTATCATACGCATAATGTAAGAAATATTTGCTGAGTTCATGCTGTGTGCACAGTTCTGGACTTGGCCTGTGGATTGATTCCACTATGAATAAGACAGAGCTCCTGCCCTCGCAAAAGTAAACATTCTAGATGTAAATTAATTTCTGAAGTCATCTTCTAGAGGGGTGTTTATCAGCCTCGGTCACTACTGACATTTTGGGTCAGATAATTCCGTGTTGTATGGGGGCCTAGCTTGTACATTGTAGGGCACTTAGCAGTATCACTGGCCTCTACTCACTAGATTCCAATAGCAGCTTCTCTGCAACTGTGACACCCAAAATTGTCTCTAGACGTTGCCAAATGTCCCCTGGGGAAAAGTCATTCCTGGTTGAGACTCATGGCTCTTCGTTGTCTATCACAATCCTTTTTATTCGGGTTCTTACTAAATGTTGGTCGAATTACATTGACATAATACTTTCTTGCCTTCCCACTAGGCACAGTCCACTATTAGGCACTATTATGGTGGCAGACAGAACATAAAATAAACAATGGGTTTGAGAGACATTTTTGATGTCTCTTCTACTTGTAGCTAGTACAGTGCCTCACGTATTGGGGTGAGAAAGAAAGAATGAACCCACACAGCAGTAGCATGTTACATGGCACAGAGTGTAAAGTAAGTGCTCAATAAAGGTCCACAGTAAGTGACCCAGGGGATGAAGTCTCTCCCTTTCGTTAGCTACAAAGAGTATTTGCAGACTGAGAGACACTTACATGCTTAGCACAGATCGGAATTACACATGATTAGAGCACAGATTAAACATATGAAGTTGAGGGGGTTTTGGAAAGAAATGAGCCGAGACAGTGATGTCTATTTTGGGAAGAATTTTTTGGGGAACATGAGTTTTTAGTTAGATTTTGAAGACATCAAAGGATGTGCATTGATGGAGAAAAGAGGATGAAATGCCAAAAACTTAGGTAATTAAAAAAAAATATTTTATTGATTTAGAGAGAGAAGAAGGGAGAAGGATAGAGAAATAGAAATATCGATGAGATCACCGATCAGCTGCCTCTTGCTCACAACTCGGGCATGTGCCCCTGACCCAAAATCCAACCGGTGGCCTCTTGGTTCCTGGCTTGATGCTCAACTGCAGAGCTACACCAGCCAGCCAGGCTTAGGCAATTTTCTAAAATGGTTTAGAATGCTAGCGATGTTTACCAGGAGGCTCAGCACACACCTATTTTGTGTTGCCTAGCTTATTATCCCAGACATTAAAATGTCACAGATACGGACTTATTTGTATGTTCTTTGTTCAACAAGCCTATACATCCTTTTAAAAAAATATTTATTGTTGAAAGTATTACATAGGTCCTCTTCCCCCCCATACACCTCTTCCAGCCCACTTCCCTCCTCCACCCATATATCTTTAGATCAGCAAAATTGTACTCTTGGAAATGTAAGTGTACACTTATCATTTGGAGACACTGTTATGGAACCCTTTGGGAACTCCGCTTTGTTTGCAATGCACAGTTATTTCAGATAGGCCTTTGTGCCTGAGCCTTCTGTATTTTTCCCCCCGTCACCATTGAGCATTCTGTGTTTTAATGGAGAGTTTGTTTCCTCCTCTGTGGCTTACTGTTGCTTTTAGTTGAGGATATTTTGATATGAGTGGAGCTAGTTGAAAATTTTTAGGAGACCAAGAAAAGAGACTATCAAATTTAGAAAATTTTACATTGCTGGAATTTTCAATAGCATTTCCTATTTAGTATAATGCAGAGGGAAACAATATATTGGACTCCTGTAATGAGGTTTAACAATTCAGTAATTTGAGGGAAAGTAAAAAAACAACTCTGGCTCTGCCTAACACCTTTCTGTATTTTTCTCCTCAAAACTTGTGTATTATAAGGTAATTCCCTAAACCGTAGTTCTTGTCTTATGGCTTTCATTTGATATACATGTGCATTATAGGTATAACTCTATTCATATGTTCTACTTTGCTCCCATTTGGGGAAGAAATAAATATTTTCCCTTTTGTGCCTCATCTTGCTGGTAATGAGGGATTCCCTGAGGGAGCTGGGAAGGCTATCAGTGAAACATATTGTTCTTCCAGGGTGGGAGAAATTGAAGCTTTCTTGGAGGAGGCAATAGCTTTTCCACACCCTTTTTCCTTGCCTCTTTTCCCCAATACTTCTGGGTTTGATAAGCTGGTGCTCCAAGAATCACTATTTCTTAAGAAGACAAAGAACTCTTCGGAAAGCCCACTTCTCTCTCCCTGAGCTGCTACCTTCCACAGGTTCACTGTCAGGCCCTGTTGCTGGCAGCAGAGTGCCTGGGGTTAAGAGCAAGGGCTTCCAATTTAGACGGCCTGCTTTCCACCTGTGGCTCTTCTAGTTGCCTGCTTTCTTCCGGTGCTTTGTACTCGGCTACAGTGAGTTGTTGTGGGGATCAAATGTGTTATACATGTGGAGCACTTAGCATATGGCTGGAACAGAAAAATTATTATTATTATTCATGTTATCTGTAAACTGCTCTAATCTTGATATATGGGTGTTTTTCATAGTGAAAGCACTTTTGCTTGTAGGTAAGACTAGCCTCTAATCTTTAAATCCAATACCTCTAAATATAAAGGTAAAATGCCTCTTAGATGGATATTATTGGACTAATTTCTAGGCCATCTTTAAGTTTACCACTTTAACTATGTCTGAGTAGATTTATTTAAAAGACATGATAGGAATGTCATAGAACTGAATAGAAATTATTTATAGATTAGCTTTATAGAAGGACATTTTATTTGGCTACATTTCTGAGAACGTATACCAGGTACACTCATTTATTTGCAGCCTTATATTACACACACACACACACACACACACACACTATACTATTTCATGATATATATCAAAAAAGATATGATAGTTTAGGAAAATATTTAAAAACTTTCTGGGGTCCATTTTAGGCTAGTCATATATCTTATAGTTTGACTTAAAACATTTATTAATGATCAAGAAATTAAAAATGTTTAGGGGAATTCATATCAAAATTTTGGACAAAATAATAAAACAATAGTTCTATTCGTATATGAAGGAAAAGGGGCTGCTGAATAAGTTGGCATATTTCTACTTGGATTCTCTGCTCTGAAACGGAGCCTTGAAATCTTGGGTAATACAAATAATCACACAATTTGCTTTGGATGTTTGATTATGGGAATATTGTCCTACACTGAGAGCGTGACACTTTCAATCATGTCTGCTCTGGGATTTGTAAATATAGAGACCACGTTCTTAACATGGTATGCTTGTCACTTAGAAGCAGAACCAATTACGTAGGTTTTTTTTCTTAGTCTGGAGATGACAGTATGCTAATCAGGGCTGGATGAAAATCTTGAATCAAAGGAGAAATATCTGATGAGAAATTAGAGGGTCCTTATGGCCCAGGAACAAGGTCTCTTCCAGTGCTTTAGTCTATTGTCATTGCGTGGGTGGCATTCCTGGGAGTCAGGGACAAAATAGTAGAAGGGAGAAAGTAAGGGTGAGGGAGGAGAAGATTCGAGTCTGGATTAAGGCCTCAATTGAATTCCCAAAAATGTAGAATTCTCCTGAGAATTGTCCCGATGTAGTTTGTTCAACTCCAGAATTAAAAGGATTTGGTTAAAATACCCTAAACCAGTGGTTCTTAATGGGACACAATTTTGGCAAAATATGAAGATACTTTTGGTTGTCTTGAGAGGGGGTCCTATTGGCATCTAGTGGAAGGTGAGGATGCTGCTAAACATCCAGTGATACACAGGACAGTCTCCCACTACAAAGAGTTATCCAGCTCTAAAATATCAATAGTGCTGAAGTTATGAAACCTTTCCTTAAATTAGCCACAGGTCTTATTTTTAATATACACTTATTGGTAAGACTATTGCTCTGTTCAATGCACTTTGTTTAAGCCTTTTATCAACACAGCTGACATAGGAAGTGATCATGGTACACTTTTTTTTTTTCTGGTCAGGTATTACTGTCTTTCCCATTTTCCTGTAACGAGAGGCAGCATGGGAGGGGGAAAGGTACCCATGGGCTTTAGAATGACTGGCTCTGTAATGTGTGATCATAGGAAAACTATTTCATGAGTGGGTGTGAGGATTACATGAAATGATAGACATTAGGGTCACATAGTAAACACAAATATTAGCTATTATTTTGCTAGCAGAGAACCTTGTGAAGGTTAACCCCAGCAAGCCTCCATCTGCAATTGAATAAAATGGAGATAGTAAACATTTGTAGAGGTATAGTGATGCTCAGTTGTAAGTTCTTAGCACAAATAGGTACTCAAAGCATAATAGCTACTATTATTATTTGTCATGGCCATGCATTTCCAAAAATACATCTAAGACCACAGTCAAAGGTAGGTGGATATCACTGGAAGCAGCATGGAGAATAAGGAAGAATATAAACTGAAGTTAGAGAAACCTCTGTTTGTATCTCTGGCAAAGTCGTGTAACTTCGAATAACTTTGACCCCAGTTTCTCAGTTGAGCTAGTTCCTGGTTCTGGTGAGTGTCAAGTGTGATAGTGGATGTTGAGTGCCTGACATGGAGCCTGGCACACACTGAGTGTCCAGGAAGTGTTAGTTTCCCTTTCTTCCCAGCCAACTGGACTTCACTGTAATTTCTGAACCAGAACATCATTTTAGCATGAGATCCATTGGAAGCAGAGCCTGAGGTGAAGGACCGTGTATGGCATTTTGGAATACAATCCAGGGAGTAGGATTGAGGAACTGGGAAAAGGGAAAGCCAATACAAGAAGTTGCTGATGCTCGGCCAGCATGGCTCAGTGGTTGAGCGTTGACCTATGAACCAGGAGGTCACAGTTTGATACCTGGTCAGGGCACATGTCTGAGTTGTGGGCTGAGGGGGATGTGCAGGAGGTCGCTGATCAGTGATTCTCTCTCATCATTGATATTTTTATCTCCTTCTCCCTCTCCCTTTCTCTCTGAAATCAATAAAAATATATTAAAAAATAAATAAAAACCACTCAAAAAGAATAAAAAAAGAAAAACTACTCAGATTTTATTTGAATTGCATGGACTCCATAGATCAATTGGGGGAAGAATGATAATGATAATTTTAACTCTTCCAAATTATGTATTAGTGTATCTTTCAGTATAATTAGTTTTTAATATAATTTTTTTCTTAGTGACAGTTTTTTCTAATAAAGACATTTAAGATGACGAATTCCCTTTTAAGCACTGCTATTGTTGCCTCCTACACATTTTGATATGTTGTGCTTTCATTGCATTCAATTATAAATATTTTCTAATTTTCCTTGACATATTTCTTTTGACCATGGGTTGTTTAGAGTATATTGTTTGATTACCAATTTGGGGGGATATTTTTAGATGTATTTTTTTTATTATTTTTTAATTTAATCTTTCTTATTCCAAGAACATTCTCTGTAATATTTCAACCTTTTGAAATGTATTGACACTTATTTTGGGGCTCAGCATATAGTCTATTTGATGAATATTCTATGTGCATTTGAAAAGAATGTGGATTCTTTATTTCAGTATTGCTAGATATTAGGTCAAGTTGACATTGTTATTCAAATCTTCTGTAGCCTTATTAATTTTTTTCTCATTGTCTTATCAGTTACTGAATTATAAAACATTTAATCATGATTGTAGACTTATCTCTTTCTCCTTTTAGTTTTGTAAATATTTGCTCTATATATTTCTAGGTACCTATACATCAGTGGTTCTCAACCTTCCTAATGCCACGACCCTTTAATACAGTTCTTCATGTTGTGGTGACCCCCAATTTCATTGTTACAAATTGAACATAATTAAAGCATAGTGATTAATCACAAAAACAATATGTAATTATGTGTTTTGCAATGGTCTTAGGCGACCCCTGTGAAAGGGTCGTTCGACCCCCAAAGGGGTCGCGACCCACAGGTTGAGAACCGCTGCTATACATTTAGAATTATACAGTAGCTCCCCTTTGCTTTTTGTGGTTTCAGTTACTGTGGTCCACCATGGTCTGAAAATATTAAATGAAAAATTCCAGGAATGAACAATTCATACGTTTCAAATTGTAAGCTGTTCTGAATTGCGTGATGATGTAAATCTTCCCTTTTCTGGTTTATCCATTCATACTGTGTATGCTGCAGGCCATTGGACACTTTGTAGCCATATCATCAGAAGGTCACTAGTACTCTAACGCTATGTCACAATGTCTACATTATTCACCTCACTTCATCTTATCAGGCAGGCACTGTATCACCTCACAGTATCACAAGAAGAAGGGTGAGTACAGTACAGTAAGATATTTTGAGAGAGACCACATTCATATAACTTTTATTACAGTATATTGTTATAATTGTTCTATTTTGCTATTAGTTATTGTTGTTAATCTCTTACTGTGCCTACTTTATAAATTAAACTTTTTTATAGGTATGTATGTGTAGAGAAAAACACACTATAAATATAGGTTTTGGTGCTCTATCTAGTTTCAGGCATCCACTGGGGGTCTTGGAATGTATTCCCTGTGGATAAAGGGGAACTACTGTAGTGTCTTCCGAATGAATTGACCCTTTCTTCATTATGAAATACCCTTACTTGTCTCTGGAAATACTTATTGTTTTGAAGTCCACTTTGATATCAGTCTAACCATTTCAGCTTATTGTTTGCATTGTTACTTTCTGTTTTTTTTTTAAAACTCTTGATCAATATATATCTTTATATTCAAAGTGTGTGCCTGGTATACAGCATGGAGTTAGGTTTTGTTTCGTAGTAATTCTGAGTCCCTTCCTCTTAATCTATTTACACTGAATGTACTTTTTGATATAGTTAGTTCATGTCTACCATTTTGCTATTTGTTTTCTATTTGTCCCATCTATTTTTTGGTTTCTTCTTTACTCTCTTCTTTTTTGTGTAATTACAGATTTAAAAAATATATTTTTATTGATTTCAGAGAGGAAGTGAGAGGGAGAGAGAGATGGAAACATCAATGATAAGAGAGAATCATTGAACGGCTGCCTCCTCATGCCCCATACTGGGGATCAAGCCGGAAACCTGGTCATGTGCCCTTGACCGGAATTGAACCTGGGACTCTTCAGTCTGCAGGCTGACACTCTATCCACTGAGCCAAACTGGCTAGGGCTAATTATGGATTTTTTTATATTCAACTTTATTTTTTATATTTTCTATCATCTTTTAATTAATTAATGTATTTATGGATGGCTGCTCTAGGAATTACAGTATATATCTTTACTATCGTCTGCTTAAAATGAAGAGTGAATTACTTCATGTAAAATGTGATAAACTTCAGTAGCCTAAATCCACTTATACCTCTCTCATCTTTTATGCTATTGTTGCTGTATATTTTGCTTTGCATATGTTATAAGCCCCCCATGTTATTATTTTGTTTTAGTATGTTGTCCTTTAAGGAAATTAAAAAAAGTGTAGATCTTTATATTTACCCATATATGTACCATATGCAGTATATCTTATGTCTTCAGATAGATCCAAGTTTCCATCTGGTATCATTCTTTTGAACCTGGAAATTTATTTATTTATGTATTTGTTAGGTTGCTTTTTTAGAATTTCCTGTAGTGCAGGTCTGCTGTTAAAAATGTCTTGTAGCTTTTGTTTGTCTGAAAATGTCTTTGTTTTATTATAACTTTGAAGGATTTTGACTGGATATAGAGTTTACTATTGTCTCTTTGAACATTTTAAAGATATCCTTCCATTGCCTCTGGCCTCCACTGACTTTTTGAGAAGTTTGTCATTAATATTGTTGTCATCCCACATGTGATATATCATTTTTCTCTTTCTCTTTAGTTTTCAGCTGTGTGATTCAGACATGACTAGGTGTCAGAATTGTATTTATCTTGCTTGTGGTTCACTGACCTTCTTGTGTCTTTAAGTTAATTTTAAAATCGAATTCATCCCAAATTACCCCCAAATTTAGTGGCTTAACACAGTTGATAACATTTGTTAACTCACCGTTTCTGGAGGTTGGGAGTCTGGATATGGTTTGGCTGTGGTCCTCTGGCTCTGGGTCTCTCACAAGCCTGCAGTCAGCTCAAGGCTCAACTGGAAAGGATCTGCTTCGTAGTCTCACTCATGTGATTGTTGATAAGCTTCCGTTCCTTGTGGGTTGTTGGACTTAGGTTTCAATTCCTCATGATCCGTAAAAATCCAGTTTTATCATTATGAATTTTCTTGTCTTACATATCTGGATTTAATTTGCTTGTATTTTCATCAGGATTTTTCATCTCTGTCCATGAGAAATGTTGATCTGTAAGTTTTCTTTCTTTTAATGTCCTTGTCAAGCTTTGTGTCATGGTTAATACATTCCTGTAAAATACATTGGCAAGTGTTTTTAAAAATATATATAGATATATATTTGATTTCAGAGAGGAAGGGCGAGAGATAGAAACATTGATGAGCGATAAATATCCATTGGCTGCCTCCTGCACCCCCCTTACTGGGGATCAAGCTCACAAACTGGGCATGTGCCGTGACTGGGACCCGTGACCTCTTGGTTCATGGGCTGATGCTCAACCACTGAGCCACACTGGCCAGGTGAGAAGTTTTTTTGTTTAAATTTATTTTGAAATTCTGTTTCCTGAAAGAAAATGACAAACTTTAATAAGGGGCAAAGCCGATACTCAAGCTATGAAGGCTGGCTCTAAAGTTTATGCTTTTAATTCCAATGCTCTGTTGACTTTCCTCTTAATTTCTCTTTTTCTCTCTCTTATACATATATCTCAAGCCCCAAATACCCTGAGGAACCATGAAGAGGGAATCTAACACCTGCATATGCAGTACTTTACACGACAGGAGAGGAGCCCTAAGATTGGGAGCTCAAATCTTTTCTTTTTTTTTTTAAAATATATTTTATTGATTTTTTACAGAGAGGAAAGGACAGAGATAGAGAGCCAGAAACATTGATGAGAGAGAAACATCGATCAGCTGCCTCCTGCACATCTCCCACTGGGGATGTGCCCGCAACCCAGATACATGCCCCCGACCGGAATCGAACCCGGGACCCCTCAGTCCGCAGGCCGACGCTCTATCCACTGAGCCAAACCGGTTTCGGCTCAAATCTTTTCTAATGGGCAGTAAGCATGCCTGCCTTTTGCTCTGGACAGGCCTTCTTTCAGTTTTCAAGGGCACCACATTCCTTCTAGCTGCAGGACCTGTACACATGTTGTTTGCTCTGCCACTTCCCCACTGAAAGTCTTCTCTGACCCCCATGGTTTGCAATTTGAAAGGTCAATTTCTCCTTTAGTGCTCTTTGTTTGTTGTTTTTAAAATAATATATATTTTTATTGATTTCGGAGAGGAAGAGAAAGAGGGGGAGAGAGAGAGAGAGAGAGAGAGAGAGAGAGAGAAAGGAGAGATCTGCTTAGTAGCCTCACTCATGAGAGAGAGAAACATTAATGATGAGAGAAAATCATTGGTTGGCTGCCTCCTGCATGCTCCACACTGGAGATTGAGCAACCCGGGCAAGTGCCCTGTCCGGGAATCAAACTGTGACCTCCTGGTTCATAGGTCGACACTCAACCACTGAGCCACACTGGCTGGGCTTGTTGCACACCTCTCTTCTTTGTAACAGTTAACTACAATTGTAAGAAAATAATTCTTTGTGTAAAGCTTGTTTTCCAGCTAGACTATCAGCTCCACGAGGGCAGAGACTGTGTGAGCCTTATTCATGGTGAGTACATAGTAGGCACTTAACACATGTTTATTGAGTGACTTAATTTTCTAATTAAATTGATCAAAATTCTTTTAAAGGCCACATGTATATTACTGCAGTTTTGTGGATGGATAAACAGGTTGCCATCATAATACATATTTTTACTTTCCCACAAGATTCTCCTGAGGTTGTCTCTTGATCTATTCTGTGCTTTCTGTGACTACACAGTGGTTCTCAAACTGTGGGTCGCGACCCCTTTGGGGGTCGAACGACCCTTTCACAGGGGTCGCCTAAGACCATCAGAAAACACATATATAATTACATATTGTTTTTGTGATTAATCACTATGCTTTAATTATGTTCAATTTGTAACAATGAAATTGGGGGTCACCACAACATGAGCAACTGTATTAAAGGGTCGCGGCATTAGGAAAGTTGAGAACCACTGGACTACCACCTTTCCTGGCCTTTATCTATATAGGTCTTTTGTTGGCTTGCGTGTCTGACAGAGTGGGAGGAGGCAGGTAATGAAAGGTAGCCTGGACCATGGACAATAGATGACACAGGAAATAATAGAGTGATATATAGTACACTTATAATAAATACTAATATTATAGATAGCTAATATTACTGAACACTTACTCTATGCCAGGTATTAAGTGCTATACACATCTTTGTTTAATCTTCACGTCATTATGATCAGATAGTTCAGTTATTATTATCACTTATAGGTAAGAAACTGAGTCTTGGGGAGATTAAGTAACTTTGTGAAGGTCACACAACCAGTGAGTGGCAAAGCTAGGGCTTGACCCCATGTCAATATGACTCCAAAACCCAAGCTTTTAACTGCTGGACCATCGATAGCCTTATACAGTTTCCACTGGTTGTCAAAATATGGTGAGGATCCTAAGGAAAGAGACTGCAAAGTGATTTCTTTTATCTAATTTCAGCTCAAAAGTGACAAGCAAATCTAGTGATAAAGTATTCAAATTTAGAACTCCCAAGTATCCCTGTAGGTGATTTAAAATTATTTGCCTTTGTAATGGGGTTGGTTCTGTGATTCTAATTAAACTTTTATAGTTTTCTTAAAGGTTGGTTGATCTCAGGATTTAAAAAATAAATGACTGTAATTTAGCAGGCCATAAGATCAGTTTACCACTCCGTGCACAAACATAAGTCTGTATAACTTTTTCATGAGAAGACTCAGTCAAGTTCTTGGTTAAAAGACATTCCTTCAACATGCTGGTGTGTAATGAGTGCTTTCCAGAAATTCCAGTGTCACTAAAAATTCACATTTTGGATAAGATTAAATTTCTTATTGTTCTGGCTATTGTAGAGATAGTGCCAAGAGAATAAAATCTTAGGAAATACATTTATCTTTTCAAGGAACATATTAATATTTATTTAATTAAACCCATAACCTGTTATTTAGAATGTATTTATAGAAAAGAGAGAAAAACAGATTCTGCAATTAGTTTTCTTGTATCTAGGACAAGCTTGTTATAACAGTCACGGGAAGCATTTGATGGGTGCTATTTCAGCATTGACTATTTTGAAAACTAGGAGAAATATGCTTTAAAGTTAATACTGTCCAATTTAAAAATACTAAATCAGACCATATACCATAGCATATGTTTAACTATTTCAAATCTCCTATGAATCAGGTATGTGTACCACTTTATAAGTGGCTCAATTATCTTGGTATTTTTGTGGGTTTTTTTTTTTTTTTTTTATAAATCATGTCTAAAAAGATTACAATATTATTTCTCTCTCAAAAGAGAGGCCTAGTCAAGGCAGTTTACATCTGAAATGTGCCTGTGCTCTTTATCCTGCTTATAATGATACTAGAGGCCCAGTGCACAAAAATTTGTGCACTCAGGGGTGGGGGGATCCCTCAGCATGGCCTGCGCCCATTTGCAGTCCAGAACCCCTTGGGGGATGTCCACCTGTCAACTTAGGCCCACTCCCCGGGGGATCAGTCCTAAACTTGCAGACAGACATCCTTCTGGCAGCCAGGGAGCCCTTGGGGGATGTCCAACTAAAGGCTTAGGCCCCCAAGGGAGCTGTGACGAGGAAGCTGGGGTGACAGAGGAGCTATGCTGCCCCGCCTGGCTGCCCTGGGTTGTGTTGCACACAGGACGCTTGGATGGCGGCCGGGCGGGCTGGCCGATCGCTGCTGCCCCGCTTGGCCAACCCGGGTTGGGCCGCACACAGGACGCCCGGGCGGACCAGCGGATCGCTGCTGCCCCCGCCCAGCCGCCCCAGGTCGGGCTGCACACGGGACGCTCGCCGCCCCAGGCAGTAGATAGCAGGCCTGGATGGCGGCAGGGCAGGCGGGATGGCGCTGTCCCGCCCCACCGCCCCGGGTGGCAAGTAGCAGGCCTGGATGGCGGCGGAGCAGGCGGGATGGCGCTGTCCCATTCTGCCTGCAGTATGCAAATTAGCTGCCATCTTTGTTGGCGGTTAATTTGCATATCTCGCGGATTAGCCAATGGGAGGTGTAGTGAAGGTATGGTCAATTACCATGTTTGTCTATTATTAGATAGGATAATAGTATTGACTACATAGGGAATACTACTCAGAATTAGTGGTTTGACTGGCTGTCATCCAAGCCATTAAGTCTCTTCCCCTCCCAGTTTCTCCTCCTTTGCTTTTTCTCTTTAAGATGCATTAAGGGAAATTCTGAGAAACAGGAAAAGATCCATTTGATGCCCTTGAATATACATAGACCCTGTCCTGGCAGAGCTTAGGGTTTAAGAATTGCCCATGAAAAGAGGTGATATGCAATCTTAGTTGTTAAAGAAAGAGTGACTTAAATCATTCATTCATTCATCCATTTCCACTAAGTTAGGCACTCTTACAAGCACTGGGTATAATGTTGGAGCAAATCTAAATTGTTCCTGTCCTGAGATTACAGTCTAGTGGGAGAGAGAGATATTAAACAAGTAAATAAATGAATTATTACAAATTATAATCCAGGCAAAGAACAAGGTGCTATGAGAAAGAACAACATGGTACATGACAGCCTAGCTAGGCGTGGCTTGTCCTGTGGTCAGGACCTAGAAACTTTATCAGACTATACCCTGCCAGAACTATCAGAGGTGAGTTCTTTCTTGTGAGCCCTGCTGGTGACTAGAATCTAGAATCTAGGAAGAGTTCCTTAATTCATTAATTCATTAAAGGGTAGTTATCCAGTGCCAACTATTTGCTAGGCACCATATAAATGCTAAAAAAAATGAAAATATATAGAATAAAGTTTCTACTCTCAGGATGCTTACAGTCTAGTGGGAGATGAAACTAAACACAAAATTAATGAGGGGTGCTAAGATGTGGATAAGCACAGAAATGCTCTGGGCCTGTCACCTTCCTTGGCCTTGGGAGAGCAGTGTGGGGACATTCTGAGAGAGGTAACACCTAAGTGGTTCCTTGAAGGATGACCAGGAGCTGACTAGACAAAGAAATGAGAGGAAGATGATTCTAGGAAGAAAAGCAACATGTAGGACATGGAACTGAGTGCTCTAATCGATGAGCCCTCCATACCCTGGAGTGCCTCAAATAGGGTATCTCTGATGCCTCCTGGTTGTTGAGTGACTTCTGCTATTTATCCCAAGTATCCCCTGAAAAGGGTGGGAAACACTGGTGCAGAAGTTAGAAAGAGCACGATACGCTTAGGGAATTGCACAAATGTTGAACTCTATGAAGCACGGAAGGGATGCTGGTCAGGTATTGGTTTCACCCATCACACTGTGTCAACAACAATATTGTCATCAGTATAATCTTCAAGCTAGCAAGATCAAAAACTATAGGAATAGAGATAAGATTTACTAATGGGTGAGTGTTACAAACTCTCACTATCCCAACACCATTTATAGAATATAATTTTACTTTTGTCTGTCCACCTCTCGGAACTTCAAAGAGAATGTGGTTGTGGGTGCTTAGTTGCTGGGCTTTTATGATGTAGATTCAGGAGCCTACTGAGAGAGGGACAGGACTGGAGAGACCAAAGGAAAGGGGAAAGGGAACAAATGACAGAAGCCATATTGACCCAGCAGGGAGGAGGGTTTTGAGAGTAGAAGAGAAAACAGGAGTTGATGTGGCTGTAGGGTATAAACTGAAACCGAATGTATTTTCTTTAGGGTCTGCAGGTGCAGATTTTGGAATTCTTTAAATAATCACTTTAGAATACTTCAAGTGTGACACTGAAGAGACTGTGCTGTATGAAGCACCGGGGATCGATTTCGGTTGCGCCGCACAGACGTGCATGCTCACACGGAGCAGGAGGGCGAGTGCAGTGTGGGGAATAATCTCTAGATTGGAAACTTGAATGTGATTCCTGTTTTGACATTTAGCGGTGGCATGATTTTGGACAAGCCTCTGTCATTTCTCGGAGCCTTTCCACACCTCAGCTCACTCCTAAGTAAATAGGGATATAATTCCTGTTCCCCCTTTCCGCCGTCCGCCGCCCCCGCCCCCCCCCCCCCCCATTATATTACCTCATTGGGTCAGTGTGAACAATAAATAAGACACGAACATGCTCTGCAAACTGTAGAGAGTTATCCAGAGTTTCATGATAGCAGTAATAATAGTGATGTTCATGTTAATATCTTTTAATTTTTAAAACTGTATAGAACTACACACTTAATGGCTTTTGAGAAATGACATTTGATGGTGTTACTAAGGAGACAATAAAAAGATAACTTTTCGCCGAAAGCGGTTTGGCTCAGTGGATAGAGCGTCGGCCTGCGGACTGGGGGGTCCCGGGTTCGATTCCGGTCAAGGGCATGTACCTGGGTTGCTGGCACATCCCCAGTGGGAGGTGTGCAGGAGGCAGCTGATCGATGTTTCTGTCTCATCGATGTTTCTAACTCTCTATCTCTCTCCCTTCCTCTCTGTAAAAAATCAATAAAATATATTAAAAAAAAATAAAAATAAAAAGATAACTTTTCTCAAGTTTGCATGGCAATGGCCCCAATTTAGAGAAAACGAACTGACTCTAAACTTGAGAAGAGTGCAGTTTAAAAATCATAACTGTTTTCCTTTTATATTCTTCTTAATGTCTGAACGCTTATTGTTCTATCTGGAAATGCCTCAATATAGCCCCTGTGCTCTCTGGTTCTGGCACGCTGCAAACTCCCGAGATAGAGGGTAGCTAATAAATTATTTGACAGGAAATACAGAAAAAGATCTTTGTAATTCACAGTTCTGACATAATGAAAAGCTTATAATTCACTAGTGTGACCTCACAGCTGTGAATTACAAGTTTCACTTGACTCATTCACAATTTGTCTTTGAATTTATACTATGAAAAGTGAGAACCATATTGTCAAACTGTCACTCCATATTGATATATTACTGCTTAAGATTAAGAAACATTTTGTCAAAGAGCAGGAAATAAAAATACTCTGAAAGAAAATGGAGTTGGACACAAATTTGAAGGGGTGTATGAGGCCAAGAAAATAATGCCTAGGGAAAAAAAGCAACGTGCAGTATTTGTATCTGTCCAGAAACTTTTTAATTTCTTCGTTAACAGCAAACTTCTGTATAAAACTCACTCTGTGTCAGACACTCTTCTAATCACTTCAGAGATAAACCCTTTAAAACTCAAGAAACGCCTTAGAAGTAGGTGTTATTTTTATTTCTATTTTTTTCAATGCTGAAACTAACCCACAGAGAGGTTAACCAACTTGCCTAAGGTCACACAATTATTAAGAAAATAGTGAGACTAATTTGGTATATGTGTTCATAAGTGACTCATGCTTAATCCAAGTGAATACCTTTGTCTTTTCTAAAGACTCATGTATTCACTAATTCATTTAGGAGTGAGACCATTGGTGACTAATACATTTAATAGAGTGTTTTTTTAAAAAAATATTTTGTGACAATGGGGTATTTGCCCTTGAGCAATCTTTAGCCTCTTTTTCATTTTCTATAATTTTTTGAAAATTACCAATTGTGGTTCTGTGATGCATATGGAAAATTCCTATGGAATATAACCCAACCAGGTTTGAAGTCTTAAAGCCCTGAAAGTGGTTATATCCAATCTCAGTATGTTTTTTTCTCTCTTAGGGTTCAGTTCTCTCTGTTTTTACTCTACACATTTTAGTTAACAGGTCATACATTTTTTTTTTTTTTTTTTTGGTGAGAAAAAAAAATCAGATTAGGAGCCAAGTCCTTTTTACTTTAAGATGCATTTGTAACAATCTCAATGAAAAACTGCAAATACAGTACAATTTAATTTTCCTGAATTATTGAAAAGTAAATTGCTGGCATGATAGTATATCACCCTGAATGCTTTTGAGTGTATTTCCTATGAATTGGGATATGTGCCTATGTGACTGTATCAGGAAAGTCAGAATCAGGAAATAAGATTAATATATTACTTCCATCTAATTCTTAGACTTCATGCAATTTAGGGGGTTGTTCCAATGATGGTCTTTATAGGCAGAAGAATCCATGCACTGCATTTAGTTTTCATGTTTCCTGAGACTTTTCCAATTTGGACTAGTTCCTCAGTCTTTCCTTGAGTTCCAAGGCCATGTGACTTTTGCAGATTACAGTCCAGTTATTTTGTTAAATGCTTTTCAATTTGTGATTGTCTGGTGCTTCATAATGGTTGGGTTCAGACTTTGCATCTTTGGCAGAAATGTCACAGAAGTAATGCTGTGCTGTTCTTGTTGTATTCTATCAGGTGGCACACGATTTTGACATTCCGCTGTGGATATTCATTTTGATCACTTGATTAAGGTGGTGTCTGTCAGGCATGTTTATTCCCTTCCCATTAAACTTATTTTTTTTTTTAACTTATACACTTGTTTACTTATATACATAGGTATGAACTCATGCATTTCTGTTACTATTGAATGAGTTACAAATTTATTACTATTGCTGCCTGTTTTGGTGCTCAAATTATCTCCAATTTGTCCAACAGAAACCCCTTTAAGCTGGTATCCTTTTGACATCTCTCTCTCTCACATACAAAAGTGTTTCATCTTATTCTGTAACATCTCTATCCCAGCCCTGGAATCTGCCATTTCTGCAAGGACTATTGGTTATTTTAAATGGAAAATAAAGATTAGAGATTAGGTGTGCTCACTGCTATTGGGGTGTCACTCATCCCAGGCCTTCTTATTAGAGTAGGCTAGGTATTATATGTTTGTATATACATACTCATACAAATATTTGAATTCCCATGTGTTTCAATATCTATCTAAATATATTTAAAACCATGAATTCATAGCAATGTTTCAGGTTCTATTATCATATGGCTCACTCTTGTTTTCTCCCTCTTAGTATTTGAAATTCTCTGACAGTGAGAAACCTGACTCCTATTGTCCTTGTCATATTTACTTAATTGATCAATCCCTGTCTGTAGCCAAGTTCCTATCACCGCTGCTGCCACACTCCCGTCCTTCCAATCCCACATGGACACACTGCTCCAGCTTGGACTCCTTGTTGTGGGCTGCCCCCTGCCGCCCCTCATGGGCATCATACTTACCCAGCTCAGTCTCTAATACCAGCCTGATGCCACTTTTTCCTAGTACACCCACCTCATCCCACTTGGGCTCTAAAATTCCATGCTGTACAACTGCCACCCCCCACCCTATGAATGTCCTCCCGATCCTTTCCCCCTGCTCAGACTCTAATGTGCTGCACTAGGATGTCCTTCTGAGGGCCTAGTACCCTCCCGAGCCAGCCTCCACATTGGACATCCTCTTCACCCTCCTTGGGTTCTGACATTCCATGATGGTCACCACCATTGCCTCCTATCCACCTTCTCTGTAAATATCCTCCTTCCCCCCTTAGGGGGCTATGATATGCTGCACTAAGTCACCCTTTCATGTGGACACAACCTCTGTTGGCCTGCTCACCACCCCCCCCCCCCCCCGCCCCCCAGTCTGGACGCCCTTTTTATCCTGCTCAGGATCTGACACCCTATTCTGGGACCTTCTACCTAAACCTCCTCCTTACCCAGCTTGGGTTCAGACATCTGGGAATGGATGCCAGACCCCAAGAGGGGACAGGTAAGCATCTCAAGCAGGGCCTACCTGCTCTGCCTTGGGCTCTGGGAGCCCATGCTGCCTTTCCCTCCGTAAGTGGAGGCGTTGTCAAGCCTCTCAGGCTCCACACCCTTGCTCTGTGCTGCCCTCCTGCCCTCGCTCGTGCCCTGCCTTCCCTCTGTGAGGACACTCTGTACCTTGCTGGTATTTCCCTTTTGTTTTCAGAGGTATTTATTCTTTGAATGATTCGAACAGTTAGCCAACGTTTCAGTATTCTGTGCCTCTTCCTCAGGGTACTGGAGAGGCTTATTCTCTGCAAACAGCTGTTCAGTTTGATACCACCAGGGCCCTCCAGTGTATTTATAGCTTTGGAATTCACAGTTACCTATAATTTATACATGCATAGTTCTTCAAAATGCAAAAATTAAACCCTTCTAACTTATAGGGAGTATGGAAATCAATCAGTTTTAGCAAGCTTTCCTGTATATGAATTATCATTTATTTGACTGCTGTCTTAAAAGACCATAAATCTGTAAAAACTTACATTTTTGTAACCTTAATCAAACATTATTTTTGACCCAGCCATTGCAATTTGGGAATTTTGCAAGTCCTGAAATGAACGAAATGTCATAGTGAAACTGGTTTTTATGATGGTGGCTACAATATAATTATTATAATTAATGCTGAAACCTAGCTATAATTCAACGTTTGACCATAGCACTTCTACAGTGACTCTCGCTGTGACATATTTACTTCCAGGGAATGTGATGAGCTGTGGCTGGATGTTCTCATTTGTGTATGTGTTGTGATGGTTCATTATAACAATATCAGGACTATGGTGGCGAAGCTTTCATACCATTGTTTCTTCTTAGGAAAGGAATCTAAAAAAACAACAACAAAAAAACCCCCAAACGAACACTACTTTGTGCAACAACTTTTTAGTGTTTCTCATAACTAAGACTCCCTGAAAAGTGAGGACCAGCTGCAAATAAAACCTATTCTTTTATACAGCAAGCTGCCAAAAGCTAGAAAGTGATGAGTGACATTCTGCTTATCTCAGTAGGCTGAAGAATGATTTTTCAGGTTCACCAGGCAAGAAATACAGCTGTGGTCTCTGTGATCGGCAGAAGACAATCCAGGCAGGATTCCATAGCTTCATTGCTTCAGTCTGTGACATTACGTTTCAACCAATGCACGAGACGCATAAATATCCTTTGGATTTTCTTCAGTAAGCACACACTAGAGGTTAATAATGTGGGGATGTTTGATTCCCTGCTGTTTTAAATAATTTCATGGAAAATCTAATGCAGTAGGACACTAGTTTAGAAAGGTTATTATCCTCATCAAACGATGGCACTTCTTTCCTATTATTTTCTACCAATTTCTTGCCCTTATAGCTCCTCTCTCTCTTCATTTACCACAAATGATTCTTCAAAACGGCACTCTGGTTGGGTGGAGATGGGATTGGAGAAAGCTTAATCCCTAATCAGAGCCCTGTCAGTGCTGGTAGTAACGTGCATCTTTCTTCCTTCTGCTGCTTCCTGGAGCTTAGATACAAGACAGAGATGCACACTCATCGCAGGAGTGGCATTGGGAACCAGCCCCTGCCCTCTCACTGGGGCCATTTTTCACGGGACCCTGAGGTCCAGAGCCTCCAGGCAGTCACAGTTCTAATAGTCCACCTCAGCTCTTCTCAACTCAATGGTGCTCTGGTTTGCTGAATTCTTGAGTCATTACCACCTCTATTGTGGCAGTACTTACCACAGAACCCTAAGAATGCTCTTGGGCTCAGAGTAGTTTTAGGTTAAGGAATGACATGAGGTTCCATTGACTATGCTGTTCCAGGCTCATGAAGTATAAAAGATGCTACCTGTTTACTCTCCATCTCCTCTTTTCCTACCAGGACACAAAGTGTAGTCAGGTGGCCATGTGCGTTTCCAGCCCTCTTTGCAAATGGGTACCGTGTGGCAAAGTTCTGGCCAATGGGATTTGAGCAGAAGTTGTTTGGGTAGGATTTCTGGGAAAGATTTTTAAAACAGTGGGACAGAGCCAGCTGGCAGTTTCTTTTTTGGCTTTTGCTCTCTCTTTGGGGTGACCAACTGTCCTCATTTGCCCGATATTGTGGGGGTTCCAGGGACATGGGACTTTCAGTCTTAAAGCCTGGACAGTCCCAGGCGAAGTGGGTAAGTTATCACTCCGCCTTCCTTTCTTGCAGCAGAATGTCAATGTGATGGTTGGTAGAGACAAATTCATTCTAAGGGTTCAGAACTTTAAATTACAAGAATAAATTTCCATTTGGGACTTTAGGCATTCAAAACAGGTAAAAAGCTTATGAATGTGTGAATGTATGTTTAAGGTGGGAGTTTTTTTGGCCTCCTTGCTATGCCCTTAGAAGAATTAATTCTGCTTATAAATTAGCCTGTAACAGTGGGAGCTTTAATGGTGAAATAAATTATCTTCCATGTGGATTTGGAAGGGCTAGGAAAAGCAGAAAACAAAAGTGATATTTTTGAGAGGAAAAAATTGTTCTTTTCACTTACCATAGGCCATGAATAGCTTTCCATTATGCGACTGTTTTGACTCTTTTAACTACTTGCCTATGTAGCAGCCAGATTGATTGTCCTTCCAGACCTTCTCCCAGCCTTATCAATCATCACTCTAAATAGGATGTTTTATACACAAAAAGGGGGGAGGGGAGGGAATGGGATTGAGCGAAAGTGATTCTGAGGTACCGATGAGTCACTGTGCAGGTTGTGTTGCGTAGACGGAACAAAGTTGAGTGTTGCCCTATCCTCATCAAAGACTGTAATCTACCCATGTCCGGGATACGTTCCAGCAGACTGTTGTAAAGAGCCTTTCAGAGCTAAATTAGATGGAAGCTGACTTTACATTTTGTAGATGCAGGACTCGAGGCCCATTGCTGGAGGGATATGGCCGTGTTCTGGGATGACGTTGAAGCTGCACTCCTTTTCTAGTCCTACATGAGGACGCCCCGAGAAGCGTCCTGTGAAGTTAAATGAACTGAATTTTATATGAAGTCTGGTTGACAATGTGGAAGAGAGTTGGACCAAACTTAAACAGTCATTCCCAGGAGACGCTCATGACTGAGCAGAGAGAGCTGCCCTTCCTACCATCTTCTCTGCATCACAGCTTCTTTTGATCACAGGTGAGGTGTTTTGAATAGATGGACTTTGCCATCGGGAACTCCCTACCCCAAAGCGAAATTCCGGCAGCCCACCCCTGAAGAGTTCTGTTTGTGTGGAGAGACGGGACCCTACCTGTGAACCACATTTTAAAATGCATTTTGAGGTTTGAGCTAATAATGTGAATGACATTCAGTGAGGTTGCCAAATGCTGGTAATTTACTCTCATTTTCACATTAATGTGGACCCACCTGTGATGAATTGGAAACTAAATAAGCACATCAGTTTTAATTAGATATTTCAGAGACTGGATCTAGTTAAACAGCAGTATTCATTCTTATCTATTAAATAGGGAAAGAGCACATTCTTCTGAAAAAGTTTACCAGCCCCCCACCCCCACTTGTCCTTTTTTTTGGCAAATATGCTTTTCAGTGGAGGCTTCTGAGTTAAAAACAGCCTCGGTTGGTGCAAAGAGGGAGGGAAATAATTGTATTTAAGTCTTAAAAGATAAGCAGATCTCGAGTTCAGGGGTGGGGAACCCCTGGCCCTCAGGCCATATAAGACCGAAGAATTCATTTGGTCTGGCCTGCAAAGGCAACTGCAGGCAGGACTCAAAATTCAATAAATCTAGGAGCTTTTTCATAGCAACGTAAATTTATATTAAGTGAATTATATTAAACGAATGTTGTAACTGCCCACATGGCAGAAAAAAGGTTCCCCACCTCTGATCTAGCTCATCAGTGGTATGTCTTACATTAAGAAACATGAATTTGGGGACCCTTCAAAAGACAAATATAAGGTTGTGGTTGCCTGGAAGATGCTGACCAGGGCCCTAAGCATTCTGTGTTTCTCAAACACTGATCCTACAATTTGGGATGTAAAAATAACACTAGGGTACACCAAACAGATGCCGAATGAACTCTTATCAGAGGAAGGAGCCATTTTCAGAATTTAAGACAAGATATGACAGTCCTAACAAAGGCACAATGCTCTCGAATGAATAAGGGTCAAGACCTAATGAAAGAAACTAGTATAGGTGTGGAGGTAACTTTGATTAATATTTATGAAGGATGAGGTTTAATAGCAGACAATGAGCCTTAAACACCAGTAGTCCTGAAAAAATTATAGGTGTAGTTTTTGCATTGGTTGTAGTGAATCTCCGGTGTTGTTTCTCTAAGCATTTCCACCTGGTTAAACTTCGAACTCTGGATGAGGCTGTCTGTTTTGCTATGGTGGCATCCCCTGTGCTCAGAATAGAGGCTGTCCCGTGGTAGGTGCTTAACAAGCATTTGTACTCCTCTCTGCATTGCTAATCCCTGGTTCTAAAATAATTTCTCCTTGCAGATTTTAGTCACTGCCTGTGTGCGGGCTTTCTGTTCACTAAAAAGAATCCTGGCAGTATTTCCATATCTTTTTTCTACTGTTTTTCTTGACAGACAGTAGCAAACAATTGGCTACAGGTATACTTCCATGAATTTAAAAAAAAAAATTGAATTCTGGATACATGTGAAAGAAAAAAATTAAATAGGAGTCCATTAAAAGACTTTTATTATAGTATTAATTATAGTATCCAAAAGGCAAAAGAAAAAGAAAAGAACCAATACTAAGAGATTAACAAATTATGGTTAAGTTAAATTATGGTATTTACATACAGTAGACTTTTATACAGTCATTTAAACAATGTTTTAGGATAATTTTCAAAGACAAAATAAGAAAAAAATAAGTAAAATATATTAAGTATAAGAAGAGGTAATAAAAAAGCGTTAGTATATAATCACATTTTTAGAACTGTTCCTTCTTATAGAAAAAAGATTAAAGAATTTATATCAAAACTATATATTTTTCCAAATTTTTTACTATGAAATTATTTTTATATCAGAACATGTTATGAAAATGTAGGATTTCTTTAAATAGAAAGGTCTTTTGCTGATTTAAAATGTGATATAGTTTCCTAGGTGTCTATCTACAGAGGAAGTTGGGTGGGTCCCAGTTTCTTGGGAAGCCAATTCTGTTGTTTGTTACTTCTGACTTTTACTTATGATGGTTTGCATTCTTTTTTTTTTTTTTTTTTCTTAAATCTTTATTGTTCAGATTATTACATTTGTTCCTCTTTTTTCCCCCCATAACTCCCCTCCTTCCAGCTCCCACCCCACCCTCCACCCTCACTCCCCACCCACTGTGTTCATCCATAGGTGCATGATTTTTGTCCAGTCACTTCCCGCATCTCCCACACCCCTTTTCCCCCCAAGAATAGTCAGTCTATTCCCTTTCTATGTCCCTGATTCTATTATAATCATGGTTTGCATTCTTAAACACCTGCTGATTTTTAAAAAATTTGTAAACTTGTTGCTTAATTTTAACATACGGGAGTCATGTGGTTGTAAATTAGAATAGTTTTTCTCTACAGAGGACTTACTATTTCCTTTAGCCTTTCTCCTTGGTCTTGGCTAGCACAGGGTCCCAGCCTCAGTTGTTCTTTTTTACTTTAGCATCTCAGTTTCTTATGCACTCAACGGGCAACCCTAACCTAGTAGATGACAGTTGATTATTTTTGGGAGGAAGGAGGAGGCCGTTGGAGGCTTCACATACTTTCTGGAAGAAAAGCAATGCAACAAAGAGTATGTGCTATCCAGAATATATTTTTTTCTACTGCAGGAGTATCCCTCAGAGCACATAACATACCATAAGATAGAAACAAATATTGCTAGCTTTTTAAAAGAATAAAAATACTTTTTCTTAAACAATAGGAACATTTATTATCTAACTTAAGAAGCCTATAATAGCCCTAACCGGTTTGGCTCAGTGGTAGAGCATTGACCTGCACACTGAAGAGCCCCAGGTTCGATTCCAGCCAAGGGCATGTACCTTGGTTGCAGGCACATCCCCAGTGGGAGGTGTGCAGGAGGCAGCTGATTGATGTTTCTCTCTCATCAATGTTTCTAACTCTCTATCCCTCTCCCTTTCTCTCTGTGACAAATCAATAAAAATATATTTAAAAAAAAAGACTATAATAGGCCAGTTCCAAGGTTGGTTCAGTAGTTCAATGATGCCTTAAGACTTTTTCTGTCTTTTCGCCATCCTCTGTGTATCAGGAATATATCTTTTATGCTTGCCAGATAGCTGAAGAGGTTCCAAACATCCTATATTCATGCAACAAAATCCTCCTGGTGTAATGAATTTCTACCTGTCATTCTGTATATCTGTCTGGAATTATTTTCTGTTACTTTAAAGAACTCTTCTCAGTGTATTTTTGTAACACATACGTGCTGGTGATAAATTGTATATTTTCATATTTTATGAAAAAGATATTTTGCTTTTTGTAAAATTCTAGCTTGATGTATTTTTCTCTGTATTTTAAAGATGTTCAGTTATCCTCTAGATTTCATAATTTTGGGCAAAAAGTTAGTCATCAGTCTTAACATTGCTCCTTTGCAGGCTCTTTGTCTTTTATTTTTAGATTTTGAGTAGGATATGAGTATGTGTGGTTTCTTTTGGATTTACCTTGCTTTAGGTTCATTAAGCTTCTTGATGTCCTTGGAATATTCTCAATAATTATTTCTTCAAATATTGCTTCTACTCCTTTTTCTTGTCTTGTTTTAGGACTCCAATTATACACATATTAGAACTTTTAAACATGTTTCTCATTTATAGGGTGTCCCAAAATTCACGCAAGATTTTCAATTCAATACAATTGCAAATCTTGCGTGAATTTTGGGACACTATATATTTATAATGATTTCCCCCTTACTCTTTTTTAAAATTTGTGCTTAAATAGTAATATTTTCTATTTATCTGTCTTTAAGCACATTAATCCTATTTTCTGATATATCTACTAGGTGAGTTTTTGATTACAGATATTGTATTTTTATCCCTTGGTTTTAAATAATTCCAAACTGGTTCAATGTCAATGTACAACTTTAACCTTTATATAAGACATTTTATGTAAGAAATTTTACAAATGTCATTAGAAACTCACCATGTGAGGTATGTAGGGAAGGTAATGTTATTTTCATTATTATTATACATGAACTGAATTTGTAAATGGTAAATGATTTCATCTATTATATCATATTGCTTCAAAGCACATGCCCTGTCAATGAAGGAAGAGAGGAATAAAGATATCAAGTTAAAAAGATAATACACTTTCTTCTAATGGTTATTATCTAAATATAGTCACAGAGCTAGAAGAAACTTCCTCAGAAGATTATCTAGTGCATGCCCTCATAATATTATATTGTTTTAGTCATATGTTACCTCTTAAGCCAGACCCTATATCTGGAACTTGCAAGATAGGGAAACTTCTTTGTCATCTTTCATTTATCTATTTGTCTAAAACTGTAGGATACAGACTCAATAAAATTATAATTAATACTTTTTAAAAAATTTCTTTAGTGCATGGTACTTGTAATTAATACTTTTGATTAAACTAAGATGAGACATTACTATCTGACAGTGACACAATATTTAGAATTTGGAGACATTATTTGTACTAAGTTCTTAAAAAACCTGAACTAAAGTTATTTGAGTTCAAAAGAGATGGTGATATAGTTGCATCATTGTTTTTCAAAATGAATGCTTAATAGTTTACTCTAACTTTATTTTATTTAGTTTTAATAACTTAATTAAGCATCACTATGCTTTGTTTTCTAGGTTTTATACTAATTTTTGTCTAAAGCAATAAAATTAGGACTCATCATAAACCTCTTGAGAAAGGGTCTATTGGTTCTCTTTATAACTCAATTATCATCCCTTTTAGAATTACAATATTCTTCTTTAATAATAATTTACTAAAATGATATTTTACCTTAATCAAATTAATGTACTTATGCGATAAAATGTACCTAATGTGTTTTAGTTGCTTTATAGGTTAACATACAATATTTTTTTTAAAAACTCTCTTTATAGGCTATGCAAATTTTGTTAGTAAAAAAATTAACCTAGATAGTAATAATAATCCAAGTTTTAACCTATTTTGCTATGATGCCTCCAAATCTAACCAATTAACAATGGGGATTTTGGTCACCAGTAACAAGCAAAAAAAAAAAAAAAGCATGTCAGTAGTTGTGTGTGAACTCATTGCCACTGCTAGAAAGAGAAAACGCTATTCCAGAATATAACAATAACATCATCTTTGGATAGAAGATACATACTTACTGTATCATAATAGCTTCTGCTTGGCATATTTATAATTGGTAAATGGATTATCTTTATAATTCATTTGGGCTGAGAAAATTAAGGCTGTTATTTCAGTAGGATTATTTAGTGTGAGATGCTGAACTCATTGTGGTTAGTGAGTATGGCTAGCTGTGTATACATACATAAGAGAATACTGCTGTTTGCTCTGTCTGGGGAACTTCAGCCTACATTGTCATCTTGAAAACACTGATATAAGAGCTTTTAAAAAATTAGTGATCAAGATCTTAGGTGTATATCTTTTCTGAAGGCATAACATTAGGAACATGCCAAAGCTGGTGATGGGGAAGGAAAGGAGATGTTCTCAGGCTCCTACTTTTATCGTATGGGTGGAAGAGCCAGTGCTCATTTTTGTATGTTACTAAGCCATTTTAATTTTGATCCAGCATGTGAAAGGAACTATCTGTGGAGTATTTCAGCTCTGAGTACTCGATGCCAGGTTTTAGTTTTGGCAAGTCCTAAGTAAAAGAGGAAATATTATTCATTCATTTCTCCCTTCATATCCTTCACCTTGCTTGGGGCCCTGCCAGAACCAGGGTTAGACTGCCAGCCCAGGAGGTGCACTTCACACTCTGAGAGGTGCTATTCGTAAGCATATTATCCTCTTCTATGACTCCAGACTAAATCCGCAGCTGAACAGTAGGATGCTGCTCGCTAATGTTGATCATTCTGGCAAAACAGACTGTCAGTTCTGCAAACCAATATAAGTAGTGAGTTTTGTTTGCAGCTGAAATACCTACATTATATGATACACAATGGTCTCTTGCTGTCCTCTTCTACTTTTCCCTTCAATCTCTGTGCTCCTTCTATCGTCCTACCCCCAAACTCATTTCTTAGCACCGAAATGAGAGCACAACTGAAAGCATTATTAGAAAAACAAGCTGCAGTGGATGACTTAGACACACTTTAGCTGTGTCTGGATGATTAGTCTGTTATTTGTTTTTAAATTTCCAGGAAAAGAAAATTAACTGACTATCCATTGTTTAACATTGGCTAAATCTAAATGAAATCATGATTATTTCTACAGCAGATTTACCTTCCTAATTATGCTTGGCTAATGTTTACACTGACTGATGGAAAAGGATGGTGCCTGGGAGAATGCCAAATGGCAGAAGGAAGTCTGACCTGAGACTGAAAATGTCCAAGGGTAAATTACCGAGTGGACAATCTGCAGCAAGATAAAAAAAGAGCTGGTGATCTGCATATCATTATTCCTTCAACTCTGTGTCAACTTCCCCCTTGATTTTGCGAAATAATTTCTTGGCTGAAATACAAACAGTGCACTTTAACCTTGATAATCCCTGAGAGAAAGGAAGATATTTTCTCTTGTCTCCGGAGTTTCAGCACAAGATTATGAAAAGGAGAATGTTTGCAAACGTTGATATCAAATCATGTTGAGGAATTGCCCAGTTCCCACATTCTACAGCTCCCATCTCTTCACATTTAATGAGTCACTTGACCCCACAGGCTCCGTGGTCTCGGAGGCCCTGGGTGCAATCCCAACTATGGACAGGAAGAATTACAGGGACTTTGAGTCTAGTGTTCTGGGCCTCAGTGTGATGGCATTTATCGTAACTGCGCAGGGTGCAGAAAATGGGAAGGAGTCTGGTAATTTGGAGCTAGACTCTTCTAAGGATGGGCTGGGCAGTGGGAGACATTCAGTTATAGATAATTAGTTACAGACATTTACTAGTACTAAGAGAAAAGAAGCAAGATCAGCCATTCTTTCTGAACACATTCTACAAAAGTAACTCACAGCCAATGTTCTTAAAGACTATGATTAAAATAATGTTAGAGGAGGAAATATAAGTTAAGTGATTGAAAAATCAGCGATTGGACTATGAGGTATAGAAAAAATAGTCTGCTGTTGGCACCTTTGTGCATTTGCTCTCAATGCCAATCTGATGCAGGCCCCGCTCTCAGACTTGCTTCCCCTGGTGGTAGAACCTGGCTCTGTCTTTGGGTGAAGTCTACTCTGAAAGGTAGACCTGTGATCTGGGGACCATGGCTGTGCATAACAGGTTGTTGAGGTGCAGTTGTTGGATGGGATCGGTGAAAAGAAGAGGAGCCAATGTGAGGTATCCAGCGTATGCTTAGCACCTTGATTTTAACATGTCCCAAGCTGAGTTCAGTCTTTTCCCTGAAACTTGAACCTCCTCTGTAGTCATGGTACACTTAATTGGTAATTACGTACGCACACAGATAATTGTTAACCAAATCCAGCGGTCCTATTCTAGGAATGCCCCTGTCAGTACCTTAGCCCATGTTGTCATTGTTACCTGAACTCTAGGAACAGCCGCCTTCCCAATTTCTGTCCTTATTCCCATCAATCTTCCAAGGGGTGCACTGGTATGGTCTTCCTTAAAATAAAATTGATTATGTCATGCATGCCTTAGTGACCTCTAGTATTTCTTCTTTGTCTGCAGGAGTCTTTAAATAGTGTAACAAACAAGAGACTGTATGATTTGGCCTCCACCTACCTTCTGGCCTTATTTCTTGCCACTCCTATTTTTACTCTGCCCCACATCTACACTGAACCTCTGTCCTTTTCCAAACCAGCTGTGCTCGGTTATCACTCTACTATTCTTCTGTTCCTCTCCCTACCTCTTTTTCTCTACCAAACAGAAATGGAACAACATGCCTTTTTCCTTCTGATGAAAGGATAAAAATAGCCACCTCGTCAAAGCAGGTTGAATTACTAGTGAATCACAAGATAAATCCAGGTCATGTGGAGACACCGACTTGCCTCAATTAAAACCATTAGAGCAGTGGTTCTCACCCTTCCTAATGCCACGACCCTTTAATACAGTTCTTCATGTTGTGGTGACCCCCAATTTCATTGTTACAAACTGAACATAATTAAAGCATAGTGATTAATCACAAAAACAATATGTAATTATATATGTGTTTTCCGATGGTCCTAGGCGACCCCTGTGAAAGGGTCGTTCAACCCCCAACGGGGGCACGACCCACAGGTTGAGAACCGCTGCATTAGAGGACTGGGCCGAGAGTGAAATGAAGCTTATATCAATGGTCTTGGAGGTTTGTTATGTGATATTTTTAGTGTGTCAGATTTTAAAAAGCTTACAATTCAATGTCTGAAGTACCGTATCTAAATTATATGGGAAACGAATTTTCACTCAATATGCTTATTAAAATAAAAAAGTCTCACAGTTTCTGAATAGGTTAAAAAATAGAGTGGTTTCTTGTATCCAAGGTCTTTATCTAAAAAGAAAAAAAGAAAGCTTAGGTTTAAAGAATAGCAAGAATAAAATTTAGATGAATAATATGGTATTAAAAGCTGTGGCTATAAAAGTAATATGTCTATATTTTTTCACTGTATTCACATTTTACATTTTTTCCCATTTCTGATGAAGAATTCTAAACATGGAACTAAAATCAGTGTCCTAGCAGTATATCATAAGGAGTATGTGAAAGAAAAAGGATTAAATTCTCCAGAATGCAGTTTTCAAGGCAGAAGTTATGCCCCTGATCTCAGTGGGGTTGTGATAATGCTCTCGGCAGAACCTATTGCTCCTAGTTTTTCAATTACAACTTTGAATCATATTCCTTGATTAATAACAAGCAATCAATCATAATTAATTAGTTAAAATGTTCAACCGTTAAAATCATTACCATTAATTAAAATAATTATCTCTATTTTGGCTGCACTTCATTACCATTTCTGGGAAATGCTTGCTTTACTGTCCCACCATTCTTAGTACAGATTCTCTATGATTGCAATGTGTGCAATAGGTAATCCATGAACTACTTTATAAGTACCGCGCGCTAACCGATTGCGCCACTGGAGCTCCAGTCCATGAACTACTTTAGAAAAGGCTACTTGAATCAGGTTTTAGACTCTTTGCTGTTGTCTCTGGGGAAAACATTTTACTACACTGTATGGGCTCTATGAACAGAGCTCTTTGAAATGAATGTTAGCCTGTCACAGGATGCTGGGAAGTGCGGAGTTTGGAAAGAACTTGTGCCTTGGAAGGAAATGTTTGCTTTGTAGGTTAAACAATAGTTTAGAAGATACAGGAAGAGAGAAAACTAGTCAAGTAGATAATAAAGTTGAGGAACTCACTATGGAGACATAAGGAGATGAAGATAAGTTTAATGACATGGAAGATGTAGAAGATATAATGAAAACCTAAAACTTTTTCTATTAGAGATTTAGAGTGATAAAATAAAAATAATAAATGAGAGAATATTTGAAGAGGTAATGACCAAGTGTTTCCTAGAATGGAAAAAATGACATGTGTCCTAAGCAGGGTAAATAGAAATAAATCTACATCTAGAAACTGCAGAACTTTAAGGAAAAAAAGCAAAAATATTTAAAGACACCAGAGAGAAAATAACAATTAGGATTACAGGAGTTAATTACCAGGAACAATAGATCCTAGAAAATAATGGAATCCTATCCCAAAGCACTGAGGGAAAATAACTTGAACCTAAACTGTATCAAGTAAGAGTAATCAAGATATTTCCAGATATACACAGATGAAGTACATCCCTACTTTCAGACCTTCATTGAAAGAAATGCTCACGCAGACACTTCAGCAGCAAGGACAATGAGCCCAAATGCAAGAAAAAGTTGTGACCAAAGAAACCAATCAAGCATGTTGGTAAGCCTGAATGCACATTGGCTAATAAATAATGGCACTATTAACTAACTAATTTGGGTGGGAGATGGTTAAAATGATGGTCAAGACACCAACAATGTGAAAGTTGTGAGCATGTGATACGATTTGGAGAGAAGTTAAAATACTTAAGATTCTTGTCTTGTTTGGGAGTATTATTTTAACTTAATACTTGCTAGAAAAACAAAAGATTAAGATGCATGCTTTTGTAGGGTAACTTCTGAAAAAACCATAAACCTTGCGATGTAGAGGGCATGGGATGTGGAGGTTGAGAAGTGTGCAGTGGGGACTTCCGTGTCATCAGAGGGAACTATGTTGTAAGCAGCAAGGGCAGGGCTTTGGGTCACAGCTTCCTAGGAATGAATGCCACCTCTGCCTCTGTTACAGGCTGACTTGCGTCCCCCTGAAATCCATATGTTGAAGTCCTAACCCCCAGTACCTCAGAAAATGACTGTATTTGGAGACAGGAATACAATTAAGTGAAAATAAGGTTATGAGGGTCCTAATTCAATCCTAATCCAATATGATTGGTGTCCTTATAAGAAGAAAAGATTAGGACACACATGCACAGAGGGAAGACTATGTGAAGACACAAGGAGAAAATAGCCTTCTACAAGCTAAGAAGAGAGGCCTCAGCTAAAAACAGTTTTGTAGACACCTTGATTTCAGATTTCTATTCTCCAGAATTATGAGAAAATAAATTTCTGTAGTTTAAGCCACCCAGCCTTTGGTATTTTGTTATGGCAGCCCTAGAAAACTAGCACAGCCTCTTAAGTCCGTGTGTCTTGGCATAATCTTAAAAAATTCTATGCATCAGTTTTTTTTTTTCTGTAACGTTTAGATAATCACAACCTTATTTCACAGGGTTTTTGTAAGATTTAACCAAATTAGTATGGCACTTGGAATACTGCCTATACATGGTTAACCTTCAATAAATGTTATCAATATTTCTCTTATTGAAGATCTTAAATTGACAAACTGTTAACACTAATGGATTATAAGTGCTGGAAATATGAATACTTGTTAAATTATACTTTGCACTTTTAGGCAAATCTAAAAATTATTCTGGATATATTCTCTATAATCTCTGTCATGTGGAGACTTGAGAGCAAGTTGAAGAATACCACAACTGATGTCATGGTAGAAGATTTATTAACAGCATTTTTTTTGAGAAATATTTTTAGAGCATCTGTTACCTGCCAGGTACCACGCTGATCCTTTGAGTATTTGCAATGCCTAACTTTCTTTTCTGAGAGTATGTTTACCACCAATAAAATAGCTTTCAGAACTTGTGATCCATTTTATAATTCCATTTCTGCCCACAGCTTGGCACATGGACACTTGCCTTGCAGAGTTGATTATAGACAGATAGCTAAAATACATCATAGTCCTGCTTAGTGGATTTGATGCATCTACAGTAATAATAATAAAAAAGCTGCTTGAGAAGAATTAAAGATTTTGCTAATCAGACTATTAATTGGAGTTATCGGGATTCCAGAATTCAAAGGCAAAAAGAGTGGAGACCAGAAATGTCTCTGGAAATTCGAATTAATTATAAACATATCTGGGTCTCCTTGTGGTTCAGTCTCACTCAGATGTACCCAGCTATAAAAGAATAACATGAGAATTCATTAATTGGTAATTCTCTAAAACTTCAAAAACAGATCTCCACCACAAGTGTGAGTTTTCTGACAACTTTCTAATGCCTCAGAATTGTGGAGGAAGGCTTTGTCAAACCAGTGACTAACCATGATAGCTCAAAAAGCACCCGGTAGGGCCTGGAAAAAGCTTATCTCATTGAAAAATGTATCTATCATTAAAACACTTCACTTGGTTTTGCTAAAGTCACCCTCCAGTCCTTATTCCATTGAGCACCTTCCTCATGGTTGACTCCAACAACATTGATTTTTCTTTTAATCATAGTCACATGGAGATCCAATAACTGTTGTAAGGTATTGGCTGCCCATGATAAGGTGGGGTTATTGATACCAGGCCTTGTAGTCTCCTCCTTACCTCATGAGCTACCCACTAGAATTTAAGTGACTGATATGAATTGATACTATCTATGATAATAAAAGCGTAATATGCTAATTAGACTGGACAGCCAAACAACCGTCTGGACGACCTCCCGGACTAAGTCGGGGCTTCGAGGGCCGAAGTAGCCGGGCCTGCGAGGGCTGAGCCCCTTGCACGAATTTTGTACATTGGGCCTCTAGTTGAATTATAATCATATGTAAAGTTGTTACAGATAAAATATACACCATGGTTTACACTTAGTACTATGTCTGGCACATAGGCATTAATTAAATATCAAACATCACAGTTTATTCAAAGAAAATATATTGCAATTATCAAGAAGTTGTATAATCTTATTGGCTCCTCTGTCAATGGTCAGAGAAGTTGAGGGTTGCCACTAATGTTCCTTCTTATTCCCTTGTTAAGCCAAGTGCAATGTTTATGATGAAGTGATGGGTATTAAAATAGCCTCTTCAGGCACTTATTTGGAGGGAGGAGAGAAAAGTTCCTGAAAGATACTCATCATTTACAAAATCATGGTGCTGAATGGCATGAGGTCCAGAGACAGCATTTGCCTGGGCTGGAAGAAAAGTGCACTGCATGCTGTTGCTAAGCAACAACCCATGCCAGCTTCTCTTGAATAAAGGCCAGGAGAATCAACAGAATCCAATGGGCTTAGGAGGAGAAGGGTTTTCATGGAGACTGCTAACTTCTGTGTTCTTTCTACCATTACAGATAGTATAAATCTTGACCAATAGTTGTTGGGGAGGGGCTCTGTATGTAGCAACAATTTAGCAATTATCCCCAAAGCCATTTCATGAAGTTTTGTTTGTGGCTGAATATTAATTATACAATTTGCATATAAAATGTAAGTCCAGAAAAGAAAGCACATATTTCTCTACACGATGTTCCATTTACACCAATTTGTAGCCACCCACCTATTTTTTCCTATTTGAATATTCCATTCCATTCTTTTCTCACTTTGGCTTCATGTTTCATGCAGAGTAGATCTGCTCTAGACAGCATGTTCAAAGTATACTTGCAACTAGAAAATTCTTTCTTTCAGCAGGTGTTCAGGGTGCTGTGGTTTGCCATGGGTAACTTAACAAATTCATCGCTCTTGTTGCCTGGAAGTAGTCCAGTGGAAGAAATTGTGGCTATTACTATGTTGTGAATTGCACCCAAAATTTGGAATCACAGGATAACAAGTCTCTTTCCTTAAGTCCTATTTTATCCAAAGTTCTGAATGAATCAGGTACTTATTCACTGAATTGCAGACCTACTATGTGTCAGACATTGTACTTTCAATTATGCAAATTGTGTGTGCATAATCAAAGCACACTACCATGTACATTTTACAAAGTCTAGTTACATTACCCTCAAGTTTATTTTCCAGCTTCCCTTTGATTTATAGTCAAATCTACATAATTACTTCTTTTCCTTTCTTTTTTCTTTTGTAATCCTCACTGAGGAAATTTTTCCATTGATCTTTAAGAGAGAGTGGAAGAGAGAGGGAAAGACAGAGAGAAACATTGATGTGAGTTAGAGAAACACATTGATTGGTTGCCTCCTGAACTTGCCCTGACCAGGGCCCTGGTCAGGGAGGAGCCTGCAACCAAGGTACATGCCCCCAACCGAATCCAACCCGGGAATCCTTTGGTCTGTAGGCACACTATCCACTGAGCCAAACCTAGGGCTTCTTTTTCTTTTGAAATTTATTGAATGGGATCGATGCAGGGAATATCGTTGTCATTGGTCATTTCTAGGGCTGCTTTTAACACTGCAGTTGTAGGGAGGGTGAGGAAGGCCCAATAAACAAGTGGGGCCTCCTTCCCGACTCGACCCAGAACACTTCTGTTTAGATCCATTTTACAAACTGGAGTTTTTAGAATAAGATTTTACAATATAAATTCTTGGTATAAAACTTTATAACTCAGGAAGAGTAGTCTAGTATTTCTCATAATGTGATCTATGGCTCTGTATGGATTACCTGAGTGTGCCTGGAATGTTTATTTTAAAAAGTTGAATCTGAGGTGTCCTCTTGTTCCCCAAATCTACTAAAACAAATTCCTTGAGACTTGAAACCGTGAATAAATGTTTTAAACAGGACTTCTTATGTACACTATTCTTACCAGTATTTATTTATTTATTTTTGTTTTAAAAATATGTATTGAGAGTATTACAGATGTCTCCCCATCTTTATCCCCCCTTTATCCCCCTCCACCCAGTTCCCGTCCCGCCCAGTCCTCTACCACCCTATATAAAACAAATTCCGTATAGAAATGATTAAATGTAGTGCACAGAACTTATATGTACACTAAATTTAATCACTTTTATGTGAGATTTATTTTATATACAAAGGAGTATGTGTAATATGTATATATATATATATATATATATATATATATATACATATTTTTTAAGGACTAAGAACCCATTTGCCCCCTATGCAACTTAAGAAATAAAGAATTACCAATTCCACCACCTGTCCCTCTAAAATCATATTCTTCTCTTTCCTCCCTCCCAACGTAGTCATTGTAATGAATTTTGTGTGAATCATTCTCTTACTCTACTCTATAGGTTTACTCTACCATATGAGTGTATGTAACTTTAAGCAATGTATTGCTTAATTTTGCCTGGGTTTGGAAAAATGGAATTATGCTCTGTGTATTATTATTTTTTATTGAACTATAATTGACATACAATATTATATTAGTGCCATGTATACAACATAGTGATTTGACACTTCTACACATTATGAAATAAATCACCATAATAAGGCTAGTTACCATCTGTCATACAAAGTTGATAAAATATTATTGTCTATAAATGCTGTACATTTTATCCCCACGACTTGTTTGTTTTATAACTGGAAGTTTGTATCTCTTGATCCCCTTTACCTGTTTCATTCACTCCCCACCCACAACATCCCTTTTCTCTGGCAACCATCAGTTAATTTTCTATGAATTTTGTTTGTTCATTTCTTTGTTTTCTTTTTTTTAGATTCTACTTATAAGTGAAATAATTTATTTATTTCTGTTAGCATTAGATCTTCAAGGTCTATCCATGTTGTCACAAATGGCAAGATTTTATTTTTATAGCTGAGTAATATATACTTTATACAAACACCCACACACCCACATTTACATCTTCTTTATGCAGTCATCTGTTGATGAACACTTAGGTTACTTCCATATCGTGGCTATTCTAAATGATATTGCAGTGAACATAGGGAAGCACATATCTTTTTAAATCAGTGTTTTCATTTTCTTCAGATAAGTACCCAGAACTGGAATCGCTGGCTTTTAAATGATAGTTCTATTTTTAATTTATGAGAACCCTCCATAGAGAATGTACCAATTTACATTTCCACCAACAGTATGCAGGGTTCCCTTTTCATCACCTTCTAACCAACATCTTTTGTTTTCTTTTTTTTTCTTTTTAAAAATATTTTTATTGATTTCAGAGAGGAAGTGAGAAGGTGAGGGAGATAGAAACATCAATGATGAGAGAGAATCATTGACTGGCTGCCTCCTGCATGCTCCCTACTGGGGATTGAGCCCGTAACCCGGGCATGTGCCCTTGACCAGAATTGAACCCAGACCTCTCAATCTGCAGGCCAATGCTCTATCCACTGAGCCAAACTGGCTAGGGCATCTTCTTCTTCTTCTTTTTATAATAGCCATTCTGACAGGTGTGAGGTTGCCATACCATTGTGTTTTTTATTTACGTTTTCCTGATGATTAGTGATATTGCGCATTTTTTCATGTGGCTATCGAACATTTGTATATCTTCTTTGGAAAAATATGTTTTCAGGACCTTTGTCCATTTTTTTAAATTGGATTGTTTCAGCTCATTGGAAAACATATGTACAATACCGAGAATGTATTGATAACACATTCTAGGTGGCAATTGAATGAAGTCCGGCTGAAGGTGTTCAAAGGGTACAGAGGGAGGAGATTGAGGTCTCTGGAAACAACAACAGTTTTTCAAGGATTATGGGTCTGACAGGTCAGACATTGATGGTAAACTGGTTTCACAATTTTATAGAAGTCTCCTCACCAGTGTTGATATATGATTTGAATCATCTTAAATGCACCATGACGGATGAAGGCATGTAAAAACCAAAAAATGGGGTTTGCTGGGGAGCTTGGAAGAACCAAGTGATCATCTTGGATTTCCCAGAGCCTGGTTGTTCATTTCATTTCCAACCATTGTTCACCCAGCTTAATTTCTCTGATTCAGGAGCACACTGTTACCATGTTGCAAAGACATTAGAGTGTCAGAGGTCTGGTGGCAGGGGTCAGTTTTTGCAGAGGCAGAATGCACTTTATCCATATGTGCCATAGTCTTTAGATTCTGTTACTGCTGCCTGTGCATGAAAGCAGCTATGAGGGCATTCTCTTGAAACTCAGGTTCAGTCCTTTCAGTGTGAGCCTAAATTTTGATGACAGCAATTTTAGAAGGTAAGAGAATAGCAGTAAGCAGGTCATTTACTTGTTGCCATGTTTGATTGGGGTCTCAGAGGCTATAAGAAAACCACTTTGTTTCCATAAGATCTCCAAATCAGGGGCGGCCAGAAAGGCACTCTGCTCTCTGGACAAATAATAACAGTCTGTCCTGATGACTGGAATGCCTGGGAGGAGCATGGAGCTCTGTGTGTGGGGCTGATTTGTCTTGTGAGAGGTTTCCTTTTTCAAGTAGTTTTTTTTGGTAGTAATAGCATCACTAGCTTGGAAATTCCCTTTTTCTACAGTAAGACCCACCAACATTAAATCAGGGTCAGTAAAATGGATGTCTTGTAAATCAGGACATGGTCTCACAAAATAGGACGCTGTTACCTCACAGTCATGGGGCTCACGTTCCTCAGGCAGAAGTAGTAACTGTAGCAGGATTAAGGACATTTCAATGTTTAAGATGAGGTGGTGAAAGCAGAGGATCTCATAGGAGGTTCCTAGGTTTGCAGAGAAATGCTGAGTCAATTCAGAGTTAAGGAGACTTTGGACAACGTGAGGAGTTTGTAAATAAATGTCATTTCCTAGGGTCAAATCTGCTGAGGTTTCTACTAACTTTGCGGCTGCCCCTATAGCCTTAAAGTTTTATATGCACAACTGAACCCAGTTCTATGCTATGTTCTTGTGTGAGCATCTCAAGGTTTCGTTACCTATTCACGTACAAATGAGGTGAATGGTTTTGAAAGTTTGGCAGCCCTAGGGCAGGTGGCTCTTCTAGTACTTGTTGTAGTCTTATGAAGACCTGCTCAGGTTTATTCTCCCAAGGAAGGGGCTCAGGGACTAAAGTTTTAGTAAGTTTCTAAAGTAGGGAGGCCAAGAGAGAAAAATTAGAACTTAATTTGCAATAGCCAGCTGGGCCTAGAAATCCAGGAAGCTGTCACTTAGCTGTGGGCCTACTACGACATTCTTGAATTAGATTTATTATTTTTGGAGATAGCTGGATTCCTTCAGCACTTAGATTATGACCCAGGTAATAACCAGTGTCTAGAGATAAAGGTATACCCCTTTTCAGCTAACTGTTGCAGCAAGTAAATGAAATATTTTATGGACATCTCTTTGATAACTGAGCATAGTAAGTGATCTACATATTGTAAAAGGGTCAATTTCCCAGGGAACTGTAGGCTACTTAAATCTTGGCAGAGTACTTGGAAAAAAGAAGAAGGGGCCTCAGTGAGCCCTGAGACATGACTGTCTAGTTATATTGTTGATTGATCCAACTGAAGGCAAATAGATATTGACCATTGGGGTCTCCGAGGATGCTGAAAAAGGCTGAACAAAGGTCCATAACAGTGAATCATTTTGAATCTGGTGGGACTTGTGGCAAAAGTGTGTTTTGGTTTGGAATAACTGGGAAATGTAATAGCTCTTCAATTCTGGACAAATTGCCTTCCTCTCCCATTAGGTTTTGAGACTGTCAAATCAGGCTGTTACAGGGGCTCATATGGGGAATGATTAACTCCTGGGCGATTAGGTCCTTCTATTATTGGTGTGATGCCTTGCATGGCTCAGGCTTTAATGGCTATTGAGGTAATTTAGGGAGAGGTTTAGTTCTGTATATCTGAGTTTTTATAGGTTCTGCACTTTTTATTCTCCAAATGTCAGTATTGGAGGTAGCCCACAGATTTTTGGGCACCTCCATTAAATTAGTAGACTTTTGTTGGAATTCTTCCTCTTCTATATCAAGGCCAGAACATAAAAAATCAAGTCCAGGTTTGTCAGGCAATTCTAAGGTGAGGTCTCCATTAGAAGCAAAACATATTAGCCCTTTTGATTTAGAAAGGAGATCTCTACTTAATAGATTGACTGGGACAATACCCCAAAGCAAGAAGGAATGCTTTTCAGTAAAAGGTCCCAAGGTTATATTTACTGATTGAGATGGAAATTCTCTCTGAACTTTATTAGGCACATCCATGATGGAAACCTCTTTTTCACGCCGAGGGATTCGATGTCCTATGAGAGTGGGGTTTAGTTGATAGTTCTGGTAGCGACTAAAATTTGACAAGGTTTCCCATTAATTTTAATTTTGATTTTCCCTTGTCTGTAAGAGTTATCAGAGAAAACCGGGAAACCCCTTCAGTTTTGGGGCCCGTGGGGGCATTTGATTGAATATTGAGGAATTGGTATAGGACCTTTGAAGACAACTTATTCTCCAGTGCCCAATTGATCACAATTGAAACATTAGCTTCTGGGCCAGCTTTTAGATGATGGCCTCATAGGGGATGTGGTATGGGAGGCCGGTGTGTTATTTTATGGCCTTGGAGCTGTTGTAGCTGTAAAGCTTGGTGGATTTTTGCTGGAGGTCTTGCTCCATGGTCCTTTAGAAATGTTCAGCTAAGGTCACAAGTTCAGTCAGGCTGGTGGTCTCTCATCCTATTTTCTGTCTCTGTCCACTAATCTCAGGAAATAATCTGTTGACAAATAGGGCAGCGAGAGAAGGTTGAGTGACCTCATTTTTTGTATGGAACCCTGAATCCTGTAGAAAGAGGGCTTCCAAATGGCCTTTAAAGTCAGCCATGGGTTCATCTTTCTTTTTGTTTTCATGTTTGTATAACAGACTGACCAGTGCAGGCAGGGAAGTCTCTAGGAATGGCTTGTACAAGTCAGTTGCTATTTTGTGAACTTTTTTTGGCCCCTGAGATGTTGAAAATCAAGGGTTTTGCCATTTTGCTTCCTGCATCTATGTTGAGCTTCACCAGGTCCTAGCAACATGTGTACAAGCTGACAAAGATCTGTCAGCCGGGGGTCATAGACCCTGTACTGACTCTATTTAACAAAACTTTGGGGTTCATCCCTTAGATTTATGAAATTCTTTAACTATAGCTATTAGTTTGGTCCTTGATTCAGGGGTAAAGGATGCCTGAGGAGGTTTATCTGCAAACATGGGTAGTTTTATATTAAAAACTGTAATTATTTAATAGTTTCTTCAGAGTGGAAAGGCAGTTCAGATGGAGAATTGCTACAATGTGAGTATGAAGTAAAGAAGGTTCGAGGCGAGCAGTAGGAGTCATGTCAGTCCTCTCATCTTTTGTTTTAGGTATCTCTGTGTCTTTAATTTTTCATTAGCCCCGTGCATCGTGTCTTTTAATGAAGCTATTTTTGATGATTGAAGCCGTTTGGAAGTTTTCTGCATACCAGTTAAAGTAGGTATCTATTCTATTTGTTTAATTTGGGATCCTTTGCCTTCAAGTACACTTCTTAAAGGAATGATCTTGTCTAATTGGAACATTCCCCTAATGGCCATTGTAATTCTAGGTTGTTTTTAGTCATATTTTGCCATTTTGTTAGGTAGCTGCAGGTTCTGGGACTAGACTATTTAGACATAAAATAAACAGGTGTGCCAGAAGGTGGCATGCCCAATTCTTTGGATTTAAAGGAGCCCATTTCTTGTAACTAGGCATTTGGGTTTCTCAAAGCCAAACTAATGTCTAAGACAAGCGTGCTACCGGGTTGGAAATTGTTGGGTGTTTTACAATGTAGTTTCTTGCATGGAAACTTTGAGTTTGGCAGGTGACTTACTGCCAATTTAATTCATTCCGTGACCAACTTACCCTATCCCAGGAGTTTTCGTGAGGTGGAGAGTGCTCTGAGCCTTAAAATGCTTCACCTGTGTTTACCAAATTGCAAGGCTTCTTAGCCTTTGAGATCTCTGCTACCAATAGTCTTTATTTACACACAGCAGGACAGACAGACACGTGCACTTTAACACACCAGCAGTAACCAAAAGGTCTTATTGTGGACCGAGAAGGCCAAGAGAAGGCTGTGAGCACCACCAGAAATTCCCAGTGTGGCTCAAATCAGCAGACTCTGGTAAGTGAGGACTCGGACCAGAATTGGGGAAGGGGATTGCAAACAACTGGGGAATAGCAGACAAACAAAGGACTAGGCCAGCCGTGGGCAAACTACGGCCCGCCGGATCCGACCTGTTTGAAATGAATAAAACTAAAAAAAAAAAAAGACCGTACCCTTTTATGTAATGATGTTTACTTTGAATTTATATTAGTTCACACAAACACTCCATCCATGCTTTTGTTCCGGCCCTCCGGTCCAGTTTAAGAACCCATTGTGGCCCTCGAGTCAAAAAGTTTGCCCACCCCTGGACTAGGCACTTGTTCCAGATGGAACCTCTGCCAGTTCAGGCTGACCTGCTAAGCCCTGCACTGGAAAGCCAACTACATTGGGAGCTCAATAGAAAGAAAACAGAGCCCAGAACCGAGAGGGAACTGACCCATAAACTTAGGAAATGAGAAAGATGGTAAACTAAAGAGGTTCACTAGTACCACGCCTGTGTTTCTCATTGTCCCCAGAGCCATAGGAAGTCTCCTTTGGTCTTACTTCTGCCACGGAATCTGTTAAAAAACAAAATTAACCGAGTATAATTTAAAGATTTAATTTGCTTTATGATTCATGAATCTGCCAGCATCCCATCTACCAAGTAAAAAGGAGCTCCTGAGTGGTATAGAAAGGGAAAGACTTCTAGAGACAGGAAGGGACAAGGAAGTCATAAACGAACAAAAACATTATTTTGGGCAAGGTCACTTCCTTTTGGGGGATAATAAGGTCTCTATATTAGGATGATTACCTCATTGGTGTTGACCAGAAAATTCCAGACTGGCTGGATTGGATTACCTTCCTGGGAAGGTCAAAACTGCTTTTAGGTCAGGTATTACATTTTGGTGTCATGGGCTTAGCCATTTTGGGCCTGTTGCTTCTTGTTAACAAAACCATTTGCAGGTATTAGTAATTAAAACAGAGTCACCAGCAGACAATCTCATTACATAGGGGCTCAGCCGTTCTGCTCACAGATTTATATTTTGTGACCGTTTCCCTCTGGTTAGACTCTCTCCCAGACCTGGACAGTCACTGTCCATGTGGACAGGGAGCTCTGGGTGCTGTGCAGGGTGGTCAGAAGAGCAGTGAGTCAGGAGGGGAGGGGCGGGGTATAACTTGGATTTGTTATAGTTTACCAGCACCATTTGACGAAACTCGTTGCCCTGCCTGCTTCAGTTTTATGCATCTGTAAAATGGGGGAGTTGGATTACGTGAGTTCCTTTCAGACTGTATTTCCAGAACTCTGGGACTGAAGATGAAGCTCCTCAGAATGAGGAGGGGTGTGGGGGAAGACTCAGATGCCCACCCCCAACTTCACAGCAGTTTGCTTTGCTCTGTTTTAAACATGGATTTCCATATAAGATGTCATTTGACGGAGGGCACCTTGTTTAAAGGTGTGAATTCCCTGGGACTAGATTTTCCCCAGGTTTCTTTTGAGCCCTAAGATCCTCTGATTCTGGGAAAGACAGTCATGCACAAAAGGAGACTCACTGAATATTAATGAGCAATCTTCCCTTTTTTCTCATTCCTTTTGAAAACAAATTCTATCAACAAGAGATAAAAGAGTCTTTTGGCATAAATACACATTATTAGACAGGCAGAAAATGTAGGGTTAAGCACAGTATCAAGATTTTCAGCTCCAGTCATTTTGTAAGCACCACTGTCATATCTGCAAAGATTTGTTTATCAAGCTTTCTGATATGCATACCACTCTGCTCACTGGCAAATTTATGAGTTTTTTTCACATTCGAGGAAAAGATATGTAATAGTTTAATTAAATCTCCCCCTACTTACTCTATCATAGAGCTCCTTAACCATACATTTCCCCTTTTTCTGCTGTCTGCGAGCTGATAGAAATGACAGAAAGGAGAGATACTGCTTGGGCTGTGCAAATAGCTGGATATAAATTAATCTTAAATTAATCTGGAAAACATTAAATTAAACTAATACTTAATGAAGTTTAACTTTTGGGAAGTAAATTGTGATTTGCTCCAGTATGTCAATGCAGGTGGCTGTGGTGGTTTAGGGCCTGAGCAATTATAAGCCACACTGGCTGCTTAACTATATTAGAATGCCATAGGTAGGGTTTCTGTTGGGTATTTCTCTTTTTCTGAGCTACAGAGGGTGTGGCACATTCATCTTTTTGTGAGGGTGTGGCACATTAATCTTTGCCCTGCTTTTATACAAACCACTACCTAAATTTTATTCTCTCAATTATTCGTTGATCAAACATTTGCTAAGAGCTAGGTTCTGGGAATGCTATGGTGAACATGATGGGTAGATACCTGCCCTTGAGAGCTTACAGTCTAGTAGTGAGCCACACAGACAAGTGCCCCGGGGACAAAGGAGTGTTCATGTTAGGAAGGCATGAAAGGGGCCTCCAACTGGGTCTGGGAGTTCATTTCAGTGACCATGAGGTGCCCCTTCACCTGGCTTGGAGATGTCCACAATTTACAGACCACGCTGGCCTGCTGTAACCACTTGGTGTTTACATTGGCCAAGATCAAAAGGGAGACACGATCTAGTTCTCCTGTAAGAAAGAAGGTAGCGATTATGTTCACCCTGCCAAAGCAGAGAGACCCTGACCTGAAACTGGTTTGGAATGTCAAGACTGATGGAGGATATGAAAAGGTTTGCAACTCCTATAAATGAGGTCTTTGGGGGAGAGCTGGGCAGAAGTGGCCTGAGAGAGAGCAAGGAAAGGAACCTGGCCTGGGTTTTTTATTGTGGTTAGGGCACGGGGGACTTGTGTGGTTTGAATCTCCTTCATGCACCAAAGAAGAGACCTTCTTATCAGCTTGTCCTGATGTGGGCACAAGGGACAGAGGGACAGGGTTGTCTTACAAGCTGTCAGCCATTAAAGATCAGCAGTGAAATCAGACTTCTCATTGTCCTCATCATCCCACTTCCCCAGCATGAATTCCCCAGAATTCATCCCCCAGATGAAGCAAAGCTTTTCTTTCTCTTGGATTCAAAGCAAACCATGCAGAGACTGCTGTACAGGCAGAGGGCCCACCCATGACAGGGGACCATGCCCTTTCCCGCAACACGATTTTACTAACAGCTGGGGGGGGGGGGGGTAGATTTTCCTTATTGTGAAGCCACAGTTCGGGGAGAGCAAGTCTGTGAAGCTCTTACATAATACAGTTCTCAGAGGTTGAAGGATAGAACAAGAGAAGGAGGTCTCTATGTGGACTTCAGATGATTTTTTTGTTGTTTGCTTGTTTATATAACTTTTAACAGCAGAATTTTTTATACGAGCTGGGTAGCAGGTAACTTAAAAGTGACTCGTTGACAATACTTGGAGTATTTTGTGTTGTCGACTAAAGGGAAGTTCTTACATTATTAATCACAAAGCAGTTAATGATGTTTTTAACATGCTGTGAAGATTGGGGCATTCAACTAGGATGACTTGGTCTTATCTAAAACATTTTTTTTTTTTTGCAAATTAACTCACTTTCCCCCTTCCCTCCCTCCCTGTCTCCCTCCCTCCCTCCCTCCCTTCCTTCCTTCCTTTCTTTTTTTTAAAAATTTTATTTTATTGTTTAAAGTATTACAGATAGTAGTACATATGTCTCCCCCTTTTTTCCCCCCATTGACCTTCCCATGGCCTCCCCTACTCCCCAGCACATGCCCTCACCCCACCCCTGCAGTGTCTTGTGTCCATTGGTTATACTTATATGCATGCATACAAGTCCTTCGGTTGATCTCTTATCTCCCCCCCCCGCCCCCCCACCCAACACTCCCCAGCCTTCCCACTGTAATTTGACAGTCTGCTCCATGCTTCTCTGCCTCTGTATCTATCTTTTTGTTCATCAGGTTATAATGTTCTTTATTATCCATAAATGAGTGAGATCATGTGGTGTTTTTCTTTCACTTCCTGGCTTATTTCACTTAGCATAATGCTCTCCAGTTCCATCCATGCTGCTGCAAATGGTAAGATTCCTTCTTTTTTATAGCAGCATATTATTCCATTGTGTAGATGTACTATAGCTTTCTAATGCACTCATCTGCTGATGGGCACTTAGGCTGTTTCCAGATCTTAGCTATGGTGAATTGTGCTGCTATGAACATATGGGTGCATATATCTTTCCTGATTGGTGTTTCTGTTTTCTTGGCATATATTCCTAGAAGTGGCATTACTGGATCAAATGGCAGTTCCATTTTTAAATTTTTGAGGAAACACCATACTGTTTTCCACAATGGCTGCACCAGTCTGCATTCCCACCAGCAGTGAAGGAGGGTTCCTTTTTCTCCACATCCTCTCCAGCACTTGTCATTTGTTGATTTGTTGATGATAGCCATTCTGACAGGTGTGAGATGGTACCTCATTGTTGTTTTGATTTGCATCTCTCAGATGATTAGTGACTTTGAGCATGTTTTCATGTGTCTCTTGGCTTTCTGAGTGTCCTCTTTCGAAAAGATTCTATTTAGGTCCTTTGCCCATTTTTTGATTGGATTGTTTATTTTCCTTTTGTTGAGTTGTCCTTCCTTTCTTATAGGAGTTAGTAAGTAAGGGCATGGAGGTACGGGAATACTAGGTTGAAAAATTGTAGACATAGCAAATCTGCATTTGACACTGTAAACATGTATAACAATGACAATTCAGATATGGGTTGTTTCATTTCATATTCCTAGAAAATCTTCTTCTGGTCAATTTTCTTTGGTCTTTTACCAGTGCTCTAGACATGAACCTACTTTGGAAACAAACCTACTATAGTCCAGGTCCAGCTGGCACACAGTATGCTATCTGCTCAGGAGAAAATGATGTGAAAATCAGGGAAAAATGAAAAATAGAAATACTTGGGGAAAACATTGGATATACTTGAAAAGGTGGGCATATTCTCTTACAAATTGTTCAATTAACCCTGAAAAATCAGCGGAGTATTCGCATTGTGAAAAATGGAAATGAAATCACAAATTTGAAAGCAACTGTGCCCATTGCCAAGGATTCTATTATTATTATTTAAAAAAAACATATTTTTATTGATTTCAGAGAGGAAGGAAGAGGGAGAGAGAGATAGAAACATCAATGATGAGAATCATTGATCGGCTGTCTCCTTCATGCCCGCCACTGGGGATGGAGCCCGCAAGCCGGGCATGTGCCCTGACCAGGAATCTAGCTGTGACCTCCTGGTTCGTAGGTTGAAGCTCAACCACTGAGCCATGCTACCTGGGCTCTGTTATTCTTAACCTTTGGCTAGTGAAATGGAATTTAGGGGGGCTTGTATGGAAGCCTTACTGCTCTCCTTGTGTCTCAGTTCACTTGGGTTTCCCCTCACAAAATACACAGGCTGGGTGGCTTATAAACAGTAGAAATTTATTGTTTACAGTTTGGGAGGCTGGGTGTGTTCAAGATCAAGTTGCTGGCAAATTCAGTGTCTGGTGGTTTCTGGTTCATAGACAATATCTCCTGGCTGTGCCCTTACATGGTGGGAGGGACAAGGGGTCTCTCTGGAGCCTTTTTTATATCAGGCCCTAGTTCCATTCACGGGGGCTCCACACTGGTGACCTGAGCACCTCCCAAAGGTTCCACCTCCTAATACCATTACACTGGGCATTAGGATTCGGTGCATTTTGGGGGAACACAAATATTCAGTGTAGAGCATCCTTACTCCAAAGTTTGCTTTTTCTCGCAGACCTATTACAAGGCAAAAGGAAGCCAGCCAGAGAGCCTAGAAAGAATGGGGTGAGCATAGTAGTCCTCTTTTATATATGAAACAGGGCATCGGCCTGAGGGTAGGGTTTTTCCCATTTTATTTCAATAGCAACAGCTTTGCATCTCACTTTGCATACAACTGGGTCCCTGCTGCAGCCTCTTAAGATTGGCATTAAAGTGGGATTCCTTCCTTAAGCCTGATTTCCTCACAGCAGAGACAATGCTGTGTTGTTTCTCTCCGGCTACCAGATTTCTAGCATGATTTTGGCCCACTCCTAGAAGAATTACACTACCCCATAAACATACTCTCTGCTTTAGAAACGAACAGAATGCCATACTATACTTGTGCATCTGACTAAGCCAGACATAAAATGCAGGTCTGTTTGTGAGCTTTTGCTGCCTTTAGAATGTTGTGATTTGGGGGAGCCCAGGCCCGCAAAGATGGAACATGAGCCTCCCAAGTTTAATTGAATGATGTCATACTTGTTGAATACCCACCACATGCTAGGCACTGGGCCAAATGTTATAAAATAAGAACAAAGCATCGGGCCTTCCCTTAAGACCTCTTAAACCAGAGCCACCCTGCTGTTGAGCACGTCCATAACCGTGCTCAAGTAAGGGGTGACTCTGCAGAGAATCCACGAACAACTATAAAACTTACCAAAAGCGGGTCTGCTTTTTATCGTCGCCATTTGCCAATGATTCTAAACAATGTCAGTGACAAAGTACTCTCTGGAAAAAACTTAGATATTTTGGGATCTAAGTTCTAACAATTGTTGGGATTACTGCTGAGTTTAAATCATTTAATTAGGCTGTTGTTATTACTTATTCTTTAGTAAACGTAGTATTCTACCCGGAAGTTATCTTAAAGAATTCCTGGTGATACGGTCGACCCCCAGTACACATGGACTGTACAATGTGTTCATTTCAGGAGAAAGTTCCTTTGGTTCAGAATTGTCCCAGTTTGCCTTCCGTGTAGTGCATGCGCTGATCCTTGGGTGTGACAAGTTTAAACGATGGACATGTTAGAAGTAAACAGTGATAATGGAGTTAGTGTTAGGATGAAGAAAGAAAACTTGTGTTTCTTTAATTCTATTATTCGACGTGACTACTTGGAGTTTTTATTAGTATTTAAAATTTAAAACTGAGTGCAAAAGGCAAGTGCAAGATTTTTGCTGGTAAAGACAAATTTTAGCTTTGCATGAAGTATTTTACTGAATTTGAATATGTATTTAAAATTAAAATATATTATTCAAAAATAGTTAATTTCTTTACAACTATTAAAAATCAAGACAACACAAAGTCACATAAGTTGCCCTGTTTAATAATACCTAAATTGTACCTCTTGCAGACATGTTGGTTTTATTAAAATTTGTAAATTAGTTACTGGGCAATGATTTACATAAAATATTATTATATTGAATTGTAACCAATGCATCAAAATTCAAATTACTAGGTATATTTAAAAACTAGTGAATAACTAATTGGGCCCTTTCCCCTTTTTGTCCTATAATATTTATTTAAATTTAAAGTTTTTTAACGTTTTTCCTGGCATAGTTAAAATCAAGCCGCACATTAAACTTTTTTTCTATGCCTGCAATTCTTGTCTGGCTCTTATTTGTTTTGTGTCATGGTTACTATGAAATATTTTTGTCATATAGAGCAGTGGGGCGTTACAAAATGTCAGGTTCTAGATGTCAAATCACTCTCAATTGGTGCGCCATGCTCCCCTCAGAAGGTGAGGCTGGTCCTGTGGTTCAGGTTCACAGGCGAAGCAAGGTCTGGGTTCAGGAATCCACTCTGCCACCGCCAGCAGTGGAATCTGGAGCGCTCGATTTTCTCTCAGTAATTACAGGGGGTTTGGAGGAGATGACTTCCAAGCTGCTCTCCAGCTCTGACATTTTGTGACTCAGATTGATTGTTGTTCCCATATCCCGCCCCCCCCCCCCCCCCCCGCCACACCTACAATGTTGAGGGGTAGGGGGGTTCAACTCAACATTTATTTTAAGAAAATTCTGTCATTGCTTTTCAGATTCACCTACTGTTTAGATGGCTGTGAAAGTGATCCATATCAGATTTTGTTTGGGTCTTGACTAGATTGCATTCTTAATCTGATGTCATTTTCAGCATAAAAATTTTCTGTGAATGTGGTTGTTTACTCAGACGTTTCCCCATTAAATCTTTGTATCTATTACCTCGTCTACATGTTACCTGCCGTGAACTGCAGTCAAGCTACACTTCTGTTTCTGATAACTCTGATCAATATGATTGCTTCAGTTCTGACTAGCCCACCCCTTAGGCCGAGAGACTGCTCTAGGCACTTCTTTGGTGCCCTGTCGAGGCCGCACGGCCCTGGGCCTTCCTTCTCATGCTTGGTGGGGGCAGCCAAGGACAGTGCTATTCATTCACATGTGTAAACTGAACGTGCAAGGAGTTAATCCGTGTGGGGCCATCTCTGACCAGGAGCCAGTGAATGACAGCTTCTTCCTTTCTCCCTGTGGTGGACAGTTCCGAGGCGCCTTTCATAGATCCTCAGAGGCCCCAGCAGGACGAAGCAGTTGGTCAGAGCAGAGGCCAGTGCATCTTGTACTGGCTTTCTCTCCTTCCCCGTCTCACTCCTTCGGTCCTCACAAGCCTTGTCCTAGTCCCTGCCTCGCGGGGAATGGAGGACATGCCCCCTTAGGCACAGTGTTGAGAGGGGGACCTAAAAAGGGCTCTGTTTGTGCAGGAACAAGCTAGGGAGGTATCCTGTTGCCCTAAAGCTTTAGTGCCTTGTGGGCCCAGCACTCATTTCACAGCCTTCACTTGAACTCCCTGCCTCGGCGCCTTTGACAAACCCACTGAAAAGAGGAACTCGTCCCTTCCGTTTCCTTTGCTGAAACTAAATGAAAGATGACAAGAATGTCCTCCATACATGAAGACTCCCCTTAGGGTGCCTGCAGGTCAAGTGTTAGAGTATTTATCATTACTCCATTAGAGTCCACTTTCCCCCAAGTGACCACAAACTGGCTGCTCTTGTCTTCCAACTGCAGGCGTGGATGCTGGAGAGGCCTGAACGCATGCAGCCTGGGTGCCCTTGCTCGGGTGCACCTAGCTCGCTCCTGTCGCTAACTGGTGCCATCTTCCTTTGAAATGCACTGTGTGGCACGTTGGAGCACATGACTCCCTTGTGGCTGAGCCTAAAAGTTTTCTAAGCTGCTCTGTTGTGCTCCTGACAGACTAAAGAACGTATTGGGGCCATAATGAAAGGCAGACTGCGATCGCTGTCATGTCAAGACGCTGCAGTGGAGAAAGACGACATGATTTCATGGCTAATGATTCACTTGCTAATATCAGTGTGGGCTGCCGTGAGGATAACCAAGTTGAGCTGTCTTAGATCAAATGATTCAATTAGGCCAGCTGTCCCTATTTGTCATGGCTCAACTCGCTTTCAAATTACCTTTCCAAAGTGCATACGTGCCTTAGCATAGAAGTTAACAGCTCAACTGTTTTACAAAAAAAAAAAAAAAAAAAAAAAGAAAAAAGATACTTAGGCATGATTAGAAATAAGTCACCTTTTTATTTTTTCATGCACACAGGCTTCTCTCCCTCTCCAGCCCTTGGAGGTACTGCTTATTTTTGCTCAGCTAGCCCTGCAGCGTCCTCATCAGCTATTGTCAGGGTGGCTTTGCCTCTAAAGCAGTGGTTCTCAACCTTGGCTGCACATTAGAATCACCTGGGAATCTTTTTAAAATCCTGATTTCTGGGCCTCATCCTTCGGAAATTTTGTTTCTTTGTTATGGGGTGGGGCCACAACATTAGTAACAAAGAAACAGAATTTCTGAAAGATGAGGCCCAGAAATCAGGATTTTAAAATGATTCCCAGGTGATTCTAATGTGCAGCCAAGGTTGAGAACCACTGCTCTAAAGCCTTTTGAGGCATCTCTTGGCAAGAAATTATTAATTCTAAGAAAGAAGGCTTGGTTCAGGATCTCTAAGTTGCTTCAAGAAGTAGTGCCAAGGTTGAATTTATTTATTTATTTTTACCAGCTTCCAATCCCTCCATTGGCAATTGGGAAAGTTTGGGGTTGGAGAAGAGTTTATATCACATACCTGGATTCTTCCACAGCTGATAGAAAGACTCAGGGATGAGAAATATATTGTAGCCTCACTGTGGCTTCAGGTCAACAAGGGGAGATACCAGAAGAGATAGTGATGTAACTAACCATCAGTTAGAAGGCAAGAGAAGGCTAGAATCTTAGCATTTCTGTGTGAGGTATGTAAACATTCCCATTGCCCTGAGGGAGGGATGGCCCCCCTGCCATAAATAGCCGGAATAAAGGAATGAGTCAGGAAACATCTGTTTTCTGCCTCCTGGGTGAGGGGCACTGGCTCAGACACAGCAGGGAAATAGAACACAAGCCAGGGACCTGATTTCCACCCCAGAGGGACCTGCAACTAACTAAGGATTCTGAAATCTTGAAGAGTATCTGGGGATCATGGCTACCAGAAAGATAAAGATGGATTGAAGTAAGTCTAGAATGAATAATGGAAATGGGCAAAGGAATAGAGGGCTTCATCTAAAACGAAAAAAAAGATAAAGAAATTTAAAACGTATTCCTTTGGCCTGGCTGATGTGGCTCAGTGGTTGTGTCAACCTATGAACCAGGAGGTCAGGGTTCGATTCCCGGTCAGGGCACATGCCCGGGTTGTGGGCTCCATCTCCAGTGTGGGGCGTATAGGGGGCATCTGATCAGTGTTTCGCTGTCATCATTGATGTTTCTAGCTCTCTTCCTCTCCCTTCCTCTCTGAAATCAATAAAAATATATTTTAAAAAATATTTCTTCGAATGTAATGGCAAAAGATGGAATCTAACTGTTAAAAAACACACCAAAAAGGTGATATCATGAAGAGGGCAGATAGGTGATTCACTGCCATGTAAAGGGGTAAGAAGTAGGAGCAGTGAGATAGACGACATGAGGTTCTTGCAACCTCTCTGTTTTGAAATGTACTCAAAAGGGAGGTGAGGAGTACAATTTGGGGGAGGACATTCATGGAAGATTTGCTGAATGGGTCACGTTCCTCCCGTTCTTTCTTTTTATTGCATTTGAAATCAGATTTAGCTCAACTCAAGATACAAATAGAATGAGAGCGGTCCGCGACGCTGTGACCATCGCAGACTTTGCTTTTCCAGGCTCCTGCTTTCCATTTACTCCTGTTTCAGGGAGTAGCAGGGCCATTTCAGCTCCACTTCAACCCCTCACGACTGTCACAGGCTCAGAGAAAAAAGAAAGCATATGCTCGAGTGTTTTCTCTGCCAGAGGGAACATGCCTTTCTTAGGCAGAGAAGAAGAAAAAGAGCCATCTAGAGTAGGGTTCTTTTGGTTTACCATGGCTACTTCAGGCATTGGTTATGTTGATTGGTTTTTAACATCAAGATACTCCTGGAAATAAGAAAGATCATAGACTGGCAGCTTCAAAACCCAGGCACAGCGTGGGGACCTTACTAAAGCTGAGCAATGTGGTCGTTGGAAGTTCATCCAGAGTCCAGCCTGGCTCTAGAGTCCAGGTGTTTTTCTCTCTTCAGTAGCAGCAGGCGCTGTGTTCTGTTCTAGAATCACCATTCTGCAGCCTCTGCTTCTCCTTGCCTGCTCCCTTTGCTTCTGCTTCATCAAGAGCCTGCTCAATGTTCAATCTGTGCCTTGTGGACAGCCCCCAAAGCCTGACTTGGTCCAGCCCTTTGTACCTACTGGGCAAAGCTGTCACAACAAACAACTTTCTGGCTGTGGGCTGCCAGGAGATGGTACTCCAGGAGCTCACTGGGCCCTGTCCAATTTTCATCCAAGGGCAGGGTCGTGTGGCACCAGCAAAGCTGGTTGTGAAGCAAGAACTCCTGGGAAAAGGCTCTGGGTTGAATTGTGTCCCTCCAATTCATATATTGAGACTATAACTCCCCGTACCTTAGAACGTGACTGTATTTGGGGATGGTAACTTTATTCTTTTATTTTTATTTTTTAAATCCTTACTCAAGGGCATATTTAGAGAGAGGCAGGGGGGCAGGGAATGAAGGAGAGAAAGTATGTGTGAGAGAAAAAGAGATAGAGAGATAGATATATAGATAGATATCAATTGCCTTTAGAATGTGCCCTGGACAGGAATTGAACTGGTAACCTTTTGGTGCCCAGAGCGATTCTCAACCGACTGAGCCAGGCTGGCCAAACGGGGATGGAACCTTTAAATGCCTATTTAAATTAAACTGAGATCATTAGGATAGGCCCTTAGCCAATATGATGGGTTCTATAAGAAGAGGAGACTTGGACACAGACATGCCCATAGGAAAGACCATGTGAAGACACAGGGAGAAGACAGTCATCTATCAGCCAAGCAGAGAGACCTCAGAAGAAGCCAGCTCTGCTGACACCTTAATCTCAGACTTCTAGCCTCCAGAAATGTGAGAAAATAAATTTCTGGGTTCAGCCACCCAGTTTGTGGCACTTGGCTACAGTGGTCCTAGTGAAGTAATAACACAGGGAGCAAGCAATTTTAGACAGAATGATGGTGGGAAAAGAGCTTTGAATGAAACGTTTAGCAGTAGGGTGTTTTTTTTGTTATTCTCCCACTGGGGCACCTTAGGTAAGTCTCCTCATGTCTGAAGTCCCCAGCTTCCCCATGGACTAGTATCAAAGGAGGAGGTTGGGATTATAGGAGCTGACATCTGTGACATGCAGGCCTCCTCACTGACCCCATGTGAGTCCTGCTGCTTCTGGAAGTTCATTATGAAATGTGAATGCAAGGGCTCTGGGGAGGGCAGGACTTCGTGGCATTCATTCATTGCTCACTCGCCACTGTATTGTACCCACAGTTTCCTTTCCACAGCAACTTTCCTACTTTAGGTCTATGTTCCCCTAAAACTAGGGGAATACCTGCCTGGAGACATAATTAGCCTAATTCCCCCACTGGTAGGAGAGTGACTGCAGGCAGGTGGTGCTGTGCCGGTGTGACATACCAAATTCTAAAATAACATTTGGCCATGGGCTCCAGCCTCTTAAACAGGACACAACCAGGTGACCTTCGACTTTCTTCCTCCTCCCCTGCCCTCCTTTCCCTTCCTCGAGTAGACTGGAGGTTCTGCTTCCTGTATCCAGCTCTGTGCTTCTGGCCTGACAACAGCAAAGAGCCTGTTTTTCATGGTTAAGGAGGGCTACCTGCCCTCATTGCTGGGCACAGGGGCACATGGGAACCTGCTCACCTTCAGAGGGCCTCATTCCATTTTTTGTGGTCTAGTGACTAGGACAGGCACAATGCCAAGGTGGAAGACCTGATGACTTAAGGACTTAGAGCTGAAACGGGAGATTTTTATCTTTACGCTGCGCTTTTTCCCATTGTTCCCTAACCCTACACTCCTGGCACCCTGGGGTCCTGGCTCCAAGGGCTGAACCCCAGTCCCTTCCACTTTAGGTGTCATTAGATTGTCATTGTTGCTGCTGCTGCTTTGTGGAGAGAAGCGGGAAGGAAATTCCCTTACTTTGTATTGTGGATTGAATTGTGCCCCCTCCTGCCCCCCCCTCTCCCCCCCTCCCCTACTCCCCCCCCCCCCCCCCCCCCGTGAGTTCTCACTCCCAGGACCTCACATTGGGACCTTATTTGAAAATAGGGTCATTGAGATGTGTTTAGTTAAGATGAGGTCATGTTGGAGTAGGATAGGCCCTAATCCAATATGACTGGTGGCCCTAATCTTAAAAGAAGGTCATATGAAGAGAAAAAGACATGTGCAGATGGAAAATGATGTGGAGACACAAGGAGAATACTGCCTATAAGAAGTGTCAGAGACTGCTAGCAAACCACCAGAAACCAGGGGAGAGAACAGATTTTTTCTCACAGCTCTCAGAAGGAACCAACCCTGCCACCATCTTGATTTTTATTTCTAGCCTCCAGAACTGTGAGACAACACGTTTCTGTATTTTTAAAAAAATCCTTACCTGAGGATATACTTTTTTTGTTTGTTTTTGATGAGAAAGAGAGAGAGAGAGAGAGAGAGAGACCCTGATCTGCAGCCTCCCATATGTGCCCCAACTTGGGATCAAACCTGCAATCTAGGCATGTGTCCAGATCAGGAACCAAACCCACAACCTTTTGGTGCATTGAGCTAACCAGCCAGGGCACATTTCTGTATTTTAAGCCACTAAGTGTGTGGTACTTTGTTAGGCAACCCTAGCAAAATAATATAGAGGGAGTCCTTGTAACATACGCTCCCCCAGAACTCGTCACAGTCTTGTTATATGTTCTTATGCTATGCAATTGTCTTAATTCCCAGCCCTAAGATTGGTCTCTTGATGACAGCATACACAAGTGTGCCCTTAGGTTGTTCTGCCCCAAATACCCCAGTCCCTACTGCTCCACAGCTGTCTCCAGTCCCAAGCCATCTTGTGTGTATCATGCTCCTCTGGAGGTCCCTGCTACCCTTGGGGGATCCAGAGAGTCCTCTCCATTTTATGCCCTGAGCATGCAGGTGGTGGTGCAAGTCAGTCACACTGTCTAGCTTCTCCTCTTTCAGAGCTCATCAGATCTTCAACTCCTCTCCAGAGCCTTTCCTCACTTCCTGTCACCACAGATCTGGGCTAAGTGCCCCCCACATGCTCTCATGGAACCTTAAGCTTTTCTTCTCACAGCACATTCCACACTGCCTCTTAATTGTTTGCTTATCCATTTACATCTCCTCTTAGATTGTAAGTCCAGAAACTGTGTTTTGATTACTTCTGTGTCTCTAGAGCTGAGTAGAGTAACTGGGCCTTTGGTCCTCCCTCGATGAGTATTGTTGAATGAATGAACAAGTGAATGAATGCATCGTGTGCAGCTCTGGACCCCAAAGCTGCACCAGCGCTGGGCATGGATGCGGCTCATTAAGTAACGCTGCTTTCTGGTGCCTGAAGAACTCAAAACAGCTTTGATTCAAAATGTTGGCAAAATAGACTGCCTCCACTATTTTGACTTTTTTCAGAAATGAATTGATGAGGTAATACATTTTGAAGCAATGCCACATGCTGTGCTTTTAGAACTGGCGTACAACAGCAAGGTTGTGTTTCTGGTTTACATCCTTGTCAGAGTTCGAAGGAATGTACTTCCTGGTCTCAAACTGTAACTGCAGACCAAGCAGTGACCTTTTCCTTTGGCGACTGGTTTCACTTTCTTCATAGGTGAAAGAAGAAAATTGGCACATGAACATATGTAATCTGCTATAAAGGAAGCAGCGAGCCGGGCCATGCTTGGCTATCATAATCCTTCAATATTTATGAATATTTGCTAAAATGTTATAAATGCTTGATTGTAAAGCTCGAGTGTAGATTCTCTGGGGTTCTAGATCACCTAAGCTGCAACCCACACTTGGGGAGATGCTCAATTGAAAAAGAAGATCCGAACCACTGGGTGCAAGTATCTCGTTTATGCAACTTTGTGAAGCTAATTCAGTCACCCTGTGAACATGCGGTGATATATTCCAGGCCAGGACTAGCTTTTAGCTCGTGAGTTTGTTTCTTACCCTTGCATATTTAGTTACATATATAAATATAGCTACACTTTAAAAAATCTCTCCCTGGGAGCTAAGGCACAGAGAGCAATGTGTCAGGATTGCACCCCCATTTCCTACATCTCTGGAGGCTTCACTAATTGATCATAGCATCCTTTCTGCCACCCTTGAGTGCAGCCTCAGAGTTCTGTATATAGCACTTCAGGTAGCCCCAGCCCTGAGCTCAGGTATGTGGTATTGATATACCTCATTAAAGAAAATTAAATAAATAAGTAAATAAACTAAAGTAAACGAACTAGATATATTCGTTGGCAACTCATAATTTAAAATAGATCACCAAATTTTTTCTATAGAAAGCCAGATAGTGATTATTTTAGGCTTTGTAGGCCACATATGGTTTTTGTTGCGGTCTTTTTTTTTTTTTTAAACACACACAATTATTTAAAACTATAAAACCATTCTTAGCTCATGGGTCATATAAAATGAGCTGCTGGCTGGATTTGGCCCCCTGGCTATAGATTGCTAAACCTGAAGTAAAACAGCATGTTTTTAAACTATGCAAAGATGATGATTGTGTTTACCATGGAAACCTCTGGTAGATAGAAAGGAATCATATGAAGAGCATAGGGTATCTATTTCATGTGCATGATTATGTAAAATTATGAAATTATAACGTGTAATTCATGTTACATTAGACACTCAAAATATAATGCTCCTATATCTAGGACCTGACTCATATGTTCTTATTGGGTTATAATCTTTTCAGTTTAGGGAATACATAATCATTCCCAAGTCTGACTGCTTGGCTGTAACTTACAATCTTGTGTTTTTTTTTTTTCTTTTTTTCTGAAACTGTTGAATAGGAGGAATTTAGAAGTCTAGGCAGGGATCTGGGTATAGATATCTGTGAATATCTGTTGACATAAAAAATCTTTTTGCAGTAGGTGGAAGTATAAATTGTTGTGGAAAGGTGACCAATGTTCTAGAAAAATCTGTTCACCCTGAATATGAGATTTAGCTTTGAGGTATAATAATGCTTTAGGACATTGAATTTGCCTCAGGACACACATGCATGGCTGCATCCTTCACATAGACACTCATTTAAAAAAATGTTTTTATTGATTTCAGAGAAAAGAAGGGAGAGAGAGAGAGAGAGAGCAAGAGAGAGAGAGAGAGAGAGAGATCAATGATGAGAGAGAATCATTGATTAGCTGCCTCCTGCATGCCCCCACTGGAATTGAGCCCCAAACCTGGGCATGTGCCCTGACCTGGAATCGAATCATGACCTCCTGGTTCATGGGTTAACGCTCAACCAACTGTGCCACACCAACCAGGCAACACTTATTTTTGTCTCCTAGTTGCCATGAAACTTCAGGAACTCACTGCACCTAGTTGTGGTATCTCTGATCTGATAGTATTTTTCTTTTTTTTTCTGAAGGAAACTTTGATTCTCTTTTCAATCTGTAGAAACCGGTGATTCCAAACTCAGTGTTGCGCATATCTTTTATTCTTGCCCCTAAAATTAAGGTCTCGTGGATAACTATTTATGACTTAGAGGGAATAAAAGTATATCGGTCAAAAATGTGCCAACAGGATTGCTTTGATTTAGATGATTCTAGAAACAAGAATAAACCCAGAACTCTCTTTCTGGAGCATAATATCATTAAACAAAGACCATTACTTAGAATAAGTCTCAGGAATACGGAATTGGCAACTTGCCCCATGTTGTCTACTTGTGAATCTTAGAAACATATTGGGTTATTACTATCTGTCTTCACTGAAGCATATGCCTTGTTAGGTGTGGATAATCCAAGAAGGTATGTGAAACCTGTCTGGGCTCATGTTTGTAGTATTAGGGCCTCATGAAACAAAATCCACTGAATTTCAAATGTATTCTTATACTTCTATTACTTTTCTTCTTTGCTTCCTAGTACTTTGTAGGAACATAGAAAGGTGAAGGCATATAGACATAAGTATCTATATATATGAAAACCTAGGGGTAGAATGCAGTATGCTTCATTTACGTTTATCCTCCATCTCTATAATAATACATCTATGTAGAGGACATGAATTACAGTACAAGGATATGTTTTCATTGTCATCAGAAGTTCTTGGCACATGGTAAGCACTCAGTCATTATAGACTCCTTGAGAAGACCAGGGTTCAAGGCCTGGCTCCACTGTTTACCAGCTATATCATCTAAACTTTTCTGAGTCTTACATATTTTTATCTGTAAAATGCAGCAAAGGATAACACCAATTTATAGGGTGGTGGTTCTGATTAAATGAGACACTATATTTGATAGAAGTTCTTTATACCATGTAGAGAGTTATATAAATGTTAATTAATTTAATTTAAACATATATTGGCAATATTCCTCCTTTCTGGCTTTTTGCCCGGCAACTCTTCCAGGCCCCAGAGATCCATGCTGGCTGCTTCCATAAGACTCCGGTGCAGATGAAGCATGTGGTGGCGGCTGAGTTCTCCACTTCCATCTGGATGTTTTTGGCATTGTGCAGACATTGTTTCAGCATGCTGAAGTCACAATGAAGGCTAATATTTTTTAAAAGTCCCCACACTGTATTAGTTGTGGGTAGTTGATGCACACTGTGTAGGTTATTGTCTTCTAGGAACTTCTTAAAGTTTTTTGACTCACCCATTCATCATAGGTAATGCTGTTGGGAGACTCGCTTGATCTTTAAGAATACACTTTTCTTTCTTTCAATGGGGTTCGAAACATCCTGACCGAAAGTCATTTGTGAAAAATCCATCTATCAAATAACTATGCTCCCTCTGTACTTTAATCTGGGTGGGCAGGAAACTAAAGGTGCAGGAGCCATCTTGTGTTCATGAGAACTGCCTGAGCATAATGCCCAACACACAGAGGAAAAGAGAACTCACCAAGAGATCAAGTTCTGATGATATCCTTTAAGCTCCTGAATTCAGCCATGCTCAAAACTAATCCAACTACCAGACTATCAATTTTATGAACCAATAAGTTGCCTCTTTGCACAAGCCATTTGGGTTAGATTTCCTGTCATTTATAACTGAAGACTAGTTAGAAGACCATGGTAATAGTCTAGTTTCAGTTCCGCAGATGTTTATTTTGGGATACAATAATTAAGAAAAAATAGATCCTGATCCTGGCTCCTAGTCCCATGAACTAGATACAATCACAACTAACTATAATCCTAGCAAAAAAAAAAAAAATCATCCTTGATGCCCCAGTTTAGCCCAAATGAACAAAAGCCTGACCAGTCTTGAACATTTCGGAAAATCAGGTCCATATGGCTAATAGCAAATACAATTGTTTCTATTGTCCTAAAGGATCCTGGTTCTTTCAGAAAGTCGTCCACCATAAACAACAGTGGAAGTCAAGTGGACTAGAGCTGTAAATCCAAATGTCTGGACATTTATATTATTAAAAAAAACAAACAACTGACTCCAAAAAAAGAAATCCTTTTAATCCAAACCTTTGTATTACTTCTTTCCGTCTTTTGCTCTTTACCCACCATCAACAAAGTATCGTTAGTGGAGGCAAGGGAATTTTGGCCATCATGGTTTCCAAAGATGTCCTGGGGAATGGCAGTCTTATGTTTCAACATAAGACTTACTCCTTCTCAACCTCTTACTGATCTCTAAAGGGGGGGGGGGGGGGGGGAGGAATATCTTTCATTGCTATATATTCATTTATATATACACGAATGGATATATGTATATTCTTGCTGTTAAAGTGTGTCACAATATTATTGGCATATGATTTTGCTTGGTAGCTTTTGAAAAGTGACTACTCACTTTGGTAGCCAGTACTCACAGGAAATCTGAGCTCCAGAATAAAAAGGTTTGCTAAAACTCTATTCATAGATGACTTAACTTGAGAAGGTTGTTTCTCTATGGGCAATGTTTATCTTAATCAAAGATGAAAACATTTGGGCAAACTCATTTATAACTATAACTCAATATTATTAAATGTCATTCCATGGAATAGGTTGAATCTAAAGGGAGAGTTTAATTAAGGAGCCAGTGTTACACTTACTAATTAGCCCTCGCTTGCTTATCTTCTTCCAAGAGCAGGTTTCTTGTCAGTTGAAAATGTCTCTATAACTGCCTTTTCCTCTCCATATGGCTGTTTCTAAGTCAGACTGTCCATGGACTTCAATAGAGAGAGCTGGGCATTAAGGAGGCTTTTTAGAGCAATGGTCTGTCTGCTCTAGATGCCATGTATAAGAAGCTTCCTCCATTCCTCATAACTATAATTAGTCTTTAAACATTTGAAAATGCCCTATCTCATATATGAACTATGGTTTGGAGTGGTATCTTATTCACCCCCCCCACCCCCCCGCACCGGGGCTGCAATACAATCCTATCTTTTTTATTTTCCCAATTACTCATTAAATCCCCTTAATCTGTGCATGTTAGCAGGAAGTCCATTCTGTCTCTTGTGGTTTTCCTTGCTCTTAATTATCCAAGAATTCTAGGCCTTTACTCTGTCTCAAGACATGACTTGTGCTTCCAAGGAGAGAACTGGGAATTCTCATCAGTCTACCAGTAAGATCCAGCTCTAGGTGGCTCTTAATTTTAGGATGCTGAAAGCTGATGCTTCCCAGCTAGCCTCACCCACTGCCTTTTAGGTTTTCATGGTTAAAGTTCTTAGTTTATTATTTACATGCTTTGCTGTCATTCCCAAAGTACAGCATGCAACTGCATGGCAACTACTGTCTCACTCATGAATATCTAGGCCTTGGCTTTGGTTCTAGGTCCCCAATATAAACTCCCTTCTCATTAATGAGTACTCTAGTTGTTGTGTAGAGTGAGTAAGAATTAGAGGGGGAAAGAGCAGAAGCAGAAGACAAGATAGAAGTCTCTTGCAGGAATTCAGAGAAGAGATGGTTGTTTGAATGTTCGTGGTTAAACTGGAGAAAAAGAGAAGTAGTTGAGATTAAGAATTGACAGGAGCTGATGATATATTTGATGTGGAGAATCAAGGGTGAATCCCTATGAGTCTTTGATGCTAATGTGAAGGGAAGGACCATTTACTAAAATGAAAGACTAGAGGAGGAATTAATTGTGTTGGTGTGAGGATCAAGAGTTCAATTTTGTACATGTTTGAGATGTTTATGAAACATTTAACTTGACTCCTTAAGAAAGTCTTTAGACATATGAGTATATGATTCAAAAAAGGTTTGAGCTAGAGGTTTATATTTGGGCACTATTGGCATATGCATGCTTGGTTAAAGCCAAGGGAATGGATAAGATCACCTAGGGAGAAAATATAGAAAGGTAAAAGTGCCCAGGGCTGAACCAGGGAGAGAATAGGATGACACAGGAAGCAAAGAACAACCCAAGACTAGATAACTTTCAAAAGGTGGATATAATTAAATTTGTTAGGTAATGCTGAAAACTGAGTAAGGGGACAAAAAACTGTCCATTGGATTTGGCAAGATGAATGTCATTAGTGACCCCAACAAGAGTAGCTTCAAAGCATGATATGGATGGAAGCCAGATGGAGTGAGTTGAAGAGTAAATGGGGATTCTAGTGAGACAACAGACCAAAATCATTAGAAAATTCTCTTTCTTGAAACATTTACATATGCTGGATGGACCACAGCAACATTAATTTGCACACATGGCTGAACTTTCAATAAACAAAATGGAAATTCCCAATTTATATAAGAATTAAAATAAAACAATAAGGACTTGAGCTGATTTTGTGGTTATCTTAGATCCTAGAAAAGATTGTCTTAATCATCTAGAATCTTGGGTTTTAATATCCATGCAGGAACAGAATATGAGACCTTAAGATTACATGAGGTGGGAAGTTGGAATTAGGGTATCTGCATAAAGTTCAGACTGTGCCATCAGCTAAATAATAATAACGACAGCAGTAATAATAATAATAATCCTATATAATAAAACCCTAATATGCAAATTGACCAAACAGTGGAACAACCAGTCGCTATGATGTGCACTGACCACCAGAGGGCAGACACTCAACGCAGGAGCTGTCCCCTGGTGGTCAGTGCTCTCCCCCAGGCTGGGCTCACGGCTGGCGAGTGCAGTGGTGGTGGCGGGAGCCTCTCCAGCCGCTGCGGCAGTGCTAAGGACCCCTTGTGGGATGTTTTAGGCCTGTGGGGAGCAGGCCTAAGCCAGCAGGGCCTGGCAGGCACACATCCCCCAAGGGGTCCCAGACTGTGAGAGGGCACAGGCTGGGCTGAGGGACCCTCCATCCCCCTCCCATGCATGAATGTCATGCTCTGGGCCTCTAGTTAATAATAAAATCCATAAGAATGGAAACCCCCAAAAATGAACTTTATGAGGGGTTGGGGTTTGTAATTATTCTATTAACATTATTTAGGAACTCTTACACCAAGAAATCAACATGAAATTTGGTACCAGGATGAAGCAAGCATTAAACTCTGGAAGGACAGTTCCTCAACCCATATCATACAAGATTTCCATGAATAAAGTCTCAGTATAGATGACCTCATAACCCCAAATTACAAAACACATAAGAATAAGAGTCAGCAACACACATGCATATATACACATACACATAAACAGGAATAGTGCAATCTGATGCAGACTGTATATTTATTATAATTAAAAATATAAAAGAAGAAATCCAAAACTTAAGAAAAGAATACAATACTAAAATAAATAAGCAGATATGAAGAAAATCAAACAGAATTTCTAAATATGAAAATTAACCTATTAAAGATTTAATTGTTGGCTTATTGTTGGTTTGCAACAATGCTATGCTGGTTTGCATTTTCAGGTGGGTAGCACTATGGCTGTGTAATAGAGACATAATTGTGAGACCCTATCCTCACTCACATGGAGCCTGTAGTCTTATGGGGGAAGATTAGCATAATTCAAATCACCAGAAAAACAAAAGTACCAGTTAATCCATTGATAAGTTGTTAGAATAGCTAAATAAATGGAAGAACTAGCAAACTAAAAGATATATCTTAATCAGAAAATGAAATAATCCAGTTACCCAGAATATGGTTTGAGATATAAGTAGATACAAATATGAAAGGAAGTTTCAAAACTATGGGTGATAAAAGTAGAAAGATCAATAGAGATTTAATAGGAGTCCCAGAGAAGAAGCCTAGAAGAGAAAAGGCAATATTAAAAAAGACAAACGCTAAGAATTTTCAAGACTTGATATACAGACATGAAGGTACCAATTCAAGAAATACAACATGTCCCAAGAAAGATAAATAAAAATACATCGACATAAATATATCATAGTGAATCTGCAGAACTAACTCCAAAGACAAAGAGGAGATTATGAAAGTAGCTAGAGAGAAAAGACAGATTTTCTAAAAAGATAGAAAAATTAAACTGACAGCAAATTTATAATTAACAGTATAATGCAGTAGACAATGGAATATCATCTTCAAAATACAGTAAAAAACAACAACAAACCACTGTCCACTTAGAATTTAAAGCATACCTAAAATGTAAATCAAGATTGGGGGTACAAAAAAATATTGGGGGTAAAAATAAAGATATTTTTAGTAAGACTAAGATCCAAAACCTAAGAAAAAACTCTGCCAAAATCTCTAGTTGACTGCTTTTAAAATAAAATAAAATAAAATAAAATAAAATAAAAAACAAACCCAAACCCTGGAGTCATTTTATTCCATGTGTCTCCTTTACTTTTACACAGAACACTTCTGTCAATTGTTCCAGTCATTCTGTCGTTCTGGTCGCTTGGCTTTTATATATAGAGATTGCAGGAAGATAAAAATTTGGCAGGTTATAGAATGTTTTGATTGTGGTCACATGATTATATACATCTTCCCAGACTCTTCATACTGTACAGTTGAAATTAGTACGTTTTAATTATTTATTTTTTAAATATTTTTTAAAATTGATTTTAGAGAGGAATGGAGAGGGAGAGAGAGAGAGAGAGAAACATCAATGCTAAGAGAGAATTTTTGATTGGCTGCCTCCTGCATGCCCCACACTGGGGATCAAGCCCACAACCCAGGCATGTGTCTTGACCGGTAATTGAACATTGACCTCCTGGTTCATAGGTTGACGCTCAACCACTGAGCCATGCCCAGCTGGGCAGTTTTATTTATTTTTGTAGCTATCCTATATAATAAAAGCCTAATATGCAAATCAACCAAACTGCAGAAAGACTGATGGAACCACCAGTCACTATGACGTGCACTGACCACCAGGGAACAGACACTTAATGCAGGAGCTTCCCCTAGCCTGCAGACTCCAGGCCAGCCAAGGCGGTTGCCAGCAGGTCACCCCAATCATCCTGCCGGTCGCCCCACAGAGGGAGGTGACCAGTGGTGGGGGGTGGGTCCGGTGAGCAGGCAGTGCCAGGCTGGCCAAGGCAGGTGCCATCAGGGGCCCCTGATTGCCCCGCTGGTTGCCCCACAGATTGGCCTTGATCGCCAGCCAGGCCTAGGGATCCTACCTGTGCATGAATTTCATGCACTGAGCCTCTAGTACTGAAATAAAACTATAGAAAAAATATAATACACACATACAAACATACACACACATAAATATCAACCACTCATATCTATTTCATGGTTAATTTGCATTTATTTCAAAATACGAACAAAGAGTTTAACATTAAATAAAGCCATTATAATAAATAATCATATTAAGAGATGAAAGAAGGATAATTTCAATAGATACAGAAAGAGAAGCTGATAAAATTCAAAAGTAATTAATTGTACTCTTGTTTAGTAAACTATTAATAGAAGAGAATTTCCTTTTCCTGAGAAAATTTATCTTCCAAAAACTTATAGCAAATATTCTAAATCATGAAACTTGAGAAGTATTCAATTTCACAGATACCATTGGTCTTAGTCTTAATCAAACTTTTTCCTTGAGGTCCTAGATAATGAAATTGAGACAGCACCCCCCTCCCCCCCAAAAAGCACACACAAACAACCACAAAACAAAACAGAAGCATGTGATAATTACAATGGAGGATAAATAGTTTTTTTAATTTAAAAGTTATTTCGCATGGGCTGGTGTGGTTTAGTTGGTTGAGCATTGTCTTGTGCACCAAAAGGCTGCTGTTCGATTCTGGGTCAGGGTCCATACCCAGGTTTTGGGTTAGATCCCTGGTTGGGGTGCATATGAGAGGCAACTGATTGATGTTTCTCTCTCATATTAATGTTTCTCTCTCCCTCTCCCTTCCTCTCTCTCTCTCTGAAAAAAATAAATAAAAATTATCTCTATAGTATAATATTAATACAATTAAATTGTAGATGGCTTAAAGATCTAGATGGAAAGTGCAATACTATACACCTCATAAGTCAGTTCTGTTATACCAAAACACTTATCATACAAAATCAGTAAAAAGCACAGAAATGAGATTAAGACAACAACACTCAAAAACTTTATCATTGAGACACAAAAAGGAAATATTGGAAAAAATGGTTACAAAATGCGTAAGTACAACAATAAATCTGGCACTTTATCTTGAAAAACAAGGTTGCTTGTGGAGTGGTCACCACAGGAGTTTCAACTGGTGAGTAATTCTGAAGTAGTGGAAGAGGTTATCTGAAATCTCATGGAAAGTTTAACACCAGATGGGAATGGGCGTGGCCTATAACAAGACTGAACTGAGAGAGCTGCTGGCTGTTTCAGGTACATCCATGTGTGTGTTTTGTGTATTCCTATGCAGCTTGGTTAAGCGCATTCTGTTTTCTGCATTCATCTAGTGTTTCTTGCTGATGAAATTTCACATAAGTAAATTGGAAATTTGTGTTATGTTCATATATTTTTAAATTTGCATTTTCAAAACAAACACTGTAGCCAAACTGACTGTATAAGAAAATATAGGATTGTATATATTTTTGGTATTGTGGTATGGGAAAAAACTTTCTAACTGAGATATGAGAAGTAAAAATCATAAGATAAGGATACATTTGATTATATTCCATAATAATAATAATAATAATAATAATTTTACATAATAGCAAAATATGATATGAAAAAAAGTACAAAGATAAGCTATTGACTGCCTTGGAGAAGATCCTCATAATGTTTATATTTATAAAAAATTTCTATAAATCAATGAGAAACGGTAATTAATTTAAAAGAAAAATGGGCAAAGGCAATTTATAAAGAAGAAAAAACAAATGTCTAATAAGCATAAGAAGCTGCTCTACCTCACTAATAATTAGGGAGCTGAGCACTAAATCAACAAAAAGCTACCACCTACATCCCATTTTTGCCAGTTATTAAGTGTGATGGCACCAAATGTTGGCAAGAAAGTGGGGAAACAGGAACTTTTATAATTGATGGTGAAAACAAGAACTGATACCATCACTTTGGAAAACAGTTTGCCAGACTTTTAAAGCTGATGGTGTTGGGAGTCTAGGCCTGAGCAGTTCTGCTTCCTGGTGCTACTTCCACATATTGAGAATATATGGCCTATGTATATAAGGAGACGTGACGGAGGATGTTCCAAGCAGGATTGTTTATAATAGCAAAAACATGGGATAATTTACTGCCCCCTTACTAGGGGAATGTGTAAACTTTTATTTATTGAAATTATAGGAAAGTATACAATAACTAAAATTGTAAGCTAGATCTGCAGACATCAACATGAATAAATTGCACAAAGAAGCATAATGTTAAGTGCAAAACATATGTAAATGTATGTGCATGATACTATTCATAGAAAATATGAAAGAGACAAACCACTAGTATTTGTACGATTTATGGTCACATGAATGTGTATTAGGACACTTAATATTGCAAAAGAATAATGCTCACACATTTCAGAGTAGTGGCTAACCTGGGGGAGAAGGAATGTGGTGTGGGGTCAGATGCTCCTGAAACATTATATATATATATATATATATATATATATATATATATATATTGTTTTTTTTAAGAGTGTAATCTGATGCGAATATGGCAAGTTGGTACCATCTGCTTAATCTCAGTGATGAATCCATGCATTATGTGTTTTAAATTTTTTTTTTTGCTTTTCTGTATGTTTGACATTTATAAACAAATATATTTTCAGTGCCTCATTTTATGTGAAGCAATTTTTCTAAATAAAAAACAAAATATAAAAGAGTGAATGGAAAGAGAAATCATACATTGCCACACCTTGTAGGAAGTGTGTTTGGGCTGCCTGGGATTACAGGGGGCTCTGCAGTGTAATGCAGGTGAGTGTGAGGAGGCCTCCTATACTGCCTCTATCAGCAAAGATGTGTAAACCTGAACCAACGCTTAAGTCTGGGGATGGTGGCAGAGAACTGAGCAAAGTGGTCTTTTCTAGTTAAATCACGTGTGCCTGCTTTCTTCCTTTAGGATGGGGCCGGCAGTGTGCTGGTGGAGGGGAGAGTGGGCCTGCCGGGGGCCTCCGCGGACAGCAGGATGTGAGTACAGCTGCTTCTGAAAATACCTCTGGTTCAGGCTGTGGGATGTAGGGTATCAGGGCAGTTTATATTGAAGCCAGGAAGCTATAAATTTTCTAACATAAAGACAGCTTTGCATGAAAGAGCTGAGAATCTGTCCCTTCTCGATGGAGGCAGAAGGCCCCTGACCACCGGTTCTCTATTGGCCTCACCCTTTTCACAGCTGGACGGGAGGAATCTGGGAAACAGCACGTCCCAGACGAGGGATGCTGTGGTGCCAAGGGGTTAACAGGCACTTTGTGTGAAGTTTTAATATTCCACAAATGAAATGTGCATGTGAAATGGGAAAAAAGAGGAAAAGATTATATTTGTCAGCTGGGCTGCCATATGTTGTTCTGGCCGGAGCACAGAAAAAATGGTGACAATTCTTTCCTGAATGAGAATCTCTGTTAACTCCTGATTATGTGCCTTTCTTTGGACAAGCAGTTTTCTTCACGACCAGGCAGAGTCTAAGATACTGATTTTGATGGGGGCGATCTGCATATACCTCTAAACAGTAGAATGTTGGCATTGCTTGGCTTGATTTTCAGGAAGTAGTAGATGAAAGCAGGAAAATCATAAAATTCATCTGCATATTTTCTTTATTAAAATGATATTGGCCCTTAGGGTAAAAACAGTCCTCTGAAAGAGTAGCTAGCTGAATGACAAATGGAGAGGAGGTTATATGTTGGCAGATCTGTAAGTTCTCACCGAAGTCATTATCACCTAATTTCAGAGAAGTAACTTTGTTACATTAAAGGCTTTTTTTATTCATATTTGGTGGGTTATGATGCCTATGCTAGTAAAAAATAAATGTCTGAGACTATATGTTCAAGAAAAATAAGTAAGATTCAGCTTTGGTGTGAGAGGGTTATTTTTCCTAATTATGTTTCTGCACTTGAAAATGATACACTGGACAAAATTACTTTTTCTTTAAATAATGTTTTATGGATTCTGTTTACTGTTTGTCTTAGTAATATAGTCTAGAAATATTGAAAATTATAAAAAAATTAGAAAACAAAAATCTTCCACAATTCCAATATCTAAAGATAATACTAATATTTTAATGTATTTTTCCATATTATGAATAAATAAGTAAATGTATAATTTTTACATAGTTGACATTATATTATTAAAGGTATTATTGTTAATATAATTCTTTTTTTTTAAGTCCTCACCTGAGGATATGTTTTTATTGATTTTAGAGAGAGAGAGAAAAAGAGAGGTAGAGAGAGACATTGATTTGAGAGAGAAGTATCCATCAGTTGTCTCCTGTATAGGCCCAACCAGGAATCAAATTCACAACCTAGATATGTGATGACCAGGAATTGAACCCACAACCTTTGGTGTGGGGATGATGCTCCAACTAACTGAGCTAACTGGCCAGGGCTTAGTATAGTTCTTAATAGTTCCATATATCCTACTGAGAGCATGTTCTGTTCATTGTTAACTATTTCCTATTATTTGGTTTCTTCTTAGTTTACTTTCCTCTCACAGACAAGTCAAATCATCCTTTTTCTTATGTGACTTTTCTTTGAAGAAAATGGCACTATTTGTTAGAAAAGCAGATGAATGCTCCCTTGACCAGCTGAAGTATCTACAGTGGGGCCTTGACTTACGAGTGTCCCGACTAATGAGTTTTTTGAGATACCAGCTGTCTCTTGGCCGATTTTTTGCATTGAGTTGACAGTAATTTGAGTTAATGAGCTCCTTAACAAGCTCCTTAACGAGCTCGGTCTCGGAATGAATAAAACTCGTAAGTCAAGGCCCCACTGTATATAATAAAAGCCTAAGTGGTCTTTGTGGCGGAAAGACCAGTGTGCCATGATGCACACTGACCACCAGTGGGCAAACACTCAATGCAGGAGCTGCCCCCTGGTGGTCATTGTGCTCCCACAGGGGGAGCACCGCTCAGCCAGAAGCTGGGCTCACGGCTGGCGAGCACAGTGGCAGTGGCGGGAGCTAAGGAGCGAAGGGTCTTGGACTGCGAGAACCCCAGACTGCAAGAGGGATGTCTGTCTGCTGGCTTAGGCCTGCATAGAATATTACCTTTCTGCTTCTTCTGTTTTTGATGGAATATTTTCCTTCCTTACATATCATCCCATTATGCATATAATTAAAAACATCTCCTTAAGGATTTCCTAAGGAACTGGATTTGGTGTTTCTTTTCGATTTGATTTTGCTCATTGCACACATATGTTTTTGCCATTTTAATGTGGATTTTAGATGGGAAATAAAGACACTGGATGACTTTCTTTCCCACAAACCTTTACCATGTCCTTGTAATCTTGACTGCGTAGCTTATTTCACTTCTCTGTCCATAATCTTTATGTTGGATTTGGAGAAGAAAAGTAAAAGAGGAAGTGGAAAGGAGGCAGGAAAGAGTAAGAGACATTCTGGAGGAATTTATCATGACTCATGAATGGGAAAATTGAATTAAAGTCATTTGCAGAAGAGTAATTTCACTGCTCCCTTCTCTTTGTATTTTACCATATGCACTTCAGTGTTTTTAAAACATTTATTTGTAAAAATATTGTATAATAATCAAAATATACTTTAATGGTAAAATAAAAAAATTAAAAAGAATTTTAAATATTTAAATGTGTTATTAATATATATAAGCTCTTCCAATTTTTTTTAAAGCAAAATATGGACAGGAATTTATTTGTTCATATCTTTGTATCACTAGCACCTGATCCATTGGGTGTTTCTTAAGCAATTCTCATTCAGTCTTTTTTTTCATGTAAAACTGATGGCTCTGACACAGTCTCATTTTGTTCCTGGCTTGTCTCATGGAATGCTATAAATCGTCTGCTGTAGGCAGGTAGCAGGAAGAAGCAGAAAAATGAGAGTGATATTGTCTTAGTAATACTAAGATTAGGTAATCAATAGGGTGACCATATGTCCTATTTGCCTGAGACAATCCCAGTTTATTCCTATTGACTTGGCATGATTATTAATAGCATCACTTTCACTCTCAAAGTGTCCTTGTTTGGATGATAAATTATATAGGCACACTATTAATCAGGCCCCAGATAATCAAAAGCTATTTGTAATCTAATCACAGGGAGTTAGGGTTTTTGTCTTGTTTTGGTGGAAAATGGGGATCTAGCTACCTAAATTGAAAATTATAAAATGCGCGACCACTTTTTAAGATATTTTATACATGTACACACAACTGTAAAGCACTTTATAATACTGTCTTGTATTCTAATTATTTCTACAGTTATTTCCATTGGCCTTAGAGCACTCTTCCACACTTGGAAATATACTTATCTTTATTTTCTCTTAATGCCTTGCAAAGAGTTTTGCACTTAGTAGACATTCGATAAATATTTGTTCAGTGGAATTGAGTCAAATGAGATAAAATTGTTAAGTTGTTTCATCATGGATAATTTGCATTGGTTTATCTTCCTATCCACAAACTGGGAGGAGCCAGTATGCCACTATAATTTTACAGACACGGTATACTGAAGTAATTTTTTATGCCTCCTTGCTTTGCTGTCTCCTTAAAAGCTCTAGTTGTGTATTGTTGCAAAGCATTTCTTCCCTGAAGTGGTTAAAAAGAATTATGTTCGTTGAGGAAAAATGTCCACCTTAATTTTTGGGGAATATATTGAACAGAAATGGTATCATTTTTTTTTTTCTGGCCAAGGTTTTGATCAGAAGTACAACAGGGGACTATCAATAGGATGTTGGCCATAATGTGCAATTTTCATTAGTCAAAAATTCAATGAATAATTTTTTGGCCCTATTGAGATTTCAAGAGACTCAAGTAAGAACCACATAGAGAGGACCAAGCTTTGAGAATCTGTGTATTTTGTATTTGAGAACAGAAACTCCCAGCCAACTGGCAAAGCACTGAGCTCTTCTAGCAAGTTATAGGGTGGAAATTATTTCTCTTCTCACCCATCTGCTCTAGGAGCCATAGTTCACATTTAGAAGTAGCACTACTTACAGTTGGGGGCGGGGGGGGGGGGGGGGAGGCTATAACGGAAGGTAAAAAAGAAGAATAAAAATCTATAATCGAAATAACAGCAAATACAACAGCAACAACAAAGACAATTCTCTTTGTAATATTCATGCAAAAACCCTAATTTTATATTACCGTCACCTGGCACAATCACTCTACATAGATTCCTGTACTACCTTTTGGAAAAATGAATAGGCACTTACTTTTAATGATATGTGAGAGTATTTCTCTGCAAAGGAAAAGCAATAGCCCTTCACTAAGTGTGTTAGCAGAGGCAAAGGAGTGAGAGGTGAGCCATGGAAGGGGACTCATCATAAACACAGATAAATATTCCAAGAAGGAAGGAGGGAAGAGAGACTTGGGGGAAAGGCTAACAGTTCTGAAGACATTTCTCTCTCTAAATTTCTTTCATCAGCTTTGAGCAGCTAAGGGAATCAATCACATGTTTTCTTGGCTTACCTTAAAAAGGTAAAACCCTCTGCAGCTGGCAGAGAGGAATGCCCCTTTGAACCCCTTCTGCTGCTCATTATAGGTGGTAATACTCTTCTGTGGCTCATTGTAGTTCAATTGGGCAGGTAAATGGAAGCCAAGAAACTTAAAATATAGCAACTGAAAAGAGCCTATTCAAAAAGCTGGGCACATCCCACAGGAAGGCAGCTTTTCTTTTTATTAATATAAGCAAGACCAATGTAAAGTAATTTTCAGGAATAATCTCATATTAGGAGTCATACAGAAATATCTCATACTGAAGTACTGCCTTAAAATACCAATGTTTTGGGCAACCAGTTATAGACAATCGTGTAATGAGTTATATGACTTTTAAAGTATTTGTGTTTTCATTTAAAAATTATCTTTGGCCAATTGTCCAATCCTTCATCCTTTCATACACAGGATCTATTGATTTTATTTACGAGTGAGGAGGGTACCTGTTAAACCCCCGGCCTAAAAGAAGATGAGAAAAAAAATTAGATCCAGGTATTAGATCACGTATCTTGTTTTAAAGAGACTCTTCACAATGTACATAGTTTTTATTTATTGGAATTTTCTTATGCAGTTGTCTTCTACTCTTGGACATATCTCTTCATCAGGATGTTCTAAAATGTTGTATACTTTGAACATGTGAGTTACTTTTTAAGACAAAGTGTCACATCCTCTGAATTCTCTCACGAAATGAATTACGCTCACTCTTGTGCTCAGGCGGCCGCTATCTGTAATCCTCTAGTAGAGTTTCTAGGAGTGTGTGGGGAAGGCCTGGATGTAGGCCAGCTGTGCCTGGGGGAGTCAGGAAAGGCTTCAGAGAGGTGATGTGGGACCCGGATCTGGAAGGAGGTGTGGTTTGCCAGGTGGAGAAAGAATACTTTTAGAGTTCAGTGTTTATAAGTCTCTGCCCTTATGTATAGAAAAGAGTCTCACAAAAGTATCTCCAGCAGTTATCTGGCACATGTAAGTACTTGATGTTTGATTGAAAGGAGTGCTAAGCTGAGATGGGCATGTATCATCCAGTCCCCCAAATGGGATCACTTCCTTTTGTTAAGTCCTTCATATGTATAAGAAAGTTCTATGGATTTGGAAATGCTTGGTGGCTTTATAGATATTTAATGTCTCTAGTTATCACTACTCTATCCAGAGGTTTTCAGTGTGAGATTTTATTACCAGGGGGAAACAAAATTCCAATCTTTCTGAAAGGTGATGCTAACAAGTCCTTGGTGTTCGATATATGATGACTATTCAAATAACTTGGCATTGTTAATGTGACTATCGGTATGTTTTAAAATGTCATGTTAAAAATAGTGTGTATGGTCTTGTACTTATATTATTTTTATTTTTGGTTTTTGGCTTGAATGAGTTTCAGATTTAAAAAAAAACGCAGGACAAATTTCTTTGAATTTCACCACTGTATCAATGACGAGGATGACTTTAGTACTTTTCACTATGACCAGACATCATGGAATAGCCACATGGTCATGCTCACACGCCACAACTGTTTTATAGGAAACATTTAAATATGCCCACTTATAGGTCTTGACCCAAATAATGCATACTCCTTTCAAATGGAGTCATAACTAGAAATGGTAAGATACAAATTTTGGGTGGGTTTTGTGTTGTCTTTTGCATTGCACTATTTGAAGATTTTTTTTGGGGGGGTGCTTGATAAAATTATTAGAATAGTTTTTTATTTCATATTCTCTTGATTTTTCTATCACTGCTGAGAAAACGCTCTTATTTTCTGAAACACAAAAACAAGTGGGGAAAGTGAGAAATCTTCCTTAGGTAACCTCAGAACAGAGGAACTTTGTGCATTATGCAGCCGAGGCCATGCCAAAATGCAATTTGGAGGGTGTCCAGCCCTTCATTGGAAAGTAATGGTTTTCACTGAACTGAGTTATGACCAGCTGTTTACAGACAGTCTGTGACATACTGATAGAGCAGAACACCGTATGTTGCTTTCCAAATCAAATGATACAAGAAGTGTGACAGAGTGGAGAAACATCTGTCATTAGCAATTTTCAGCACGCTTCACTAATTCTGGACAAAATACGAGTAATGAACTTACCGCAGGAAACTTCAAATACTACCACTGCTGAAACAAGGATAGAAACAGCGAGTCCTCCTAATGGCTTCTAATTTAATTCATTTGCAGTAAGAAACAAACAAAGTGGGTTATTTGTTTTTGATCAGAGGGTAGTAAATACTACTGCTGATGACAAACACTTTAATCAAAAGATGGGGATCGCCAAATGCAACTTTCTTTAAGTTCAGATGGAAAGCTTTATGGCTTCTTTATTTGTTGAACAGGGTGGGTTTTGGTTTTGTTTTTGTAAGCATCCTAACTACGGTGGGTGAAATCTTTGGTGTCGGTGACACGCTGAGCTTGGGGTAGCTGTGGTTGTGACAGATTTGTTGGACCTGTGGTGATATTTACATAATATTAACTGCTCCTAGTCTTTCTACGAAGGAGCTTGTATAGAAGAATGTGTTAGGTCTTTTTCAAGCTGCTTTCTCCCTACCACTTCTCATCTTTCTGTGTGTGTGTGTGTGTGTTCTTTTTCCTGGCTGATGATTTTTATTTTGCGGTCCCACAAATTTTCACAGTTCTGTAACGAGCGCATGGTCCTCATACAGCATCCACATGGTTCTCTACCGGTCGACGTCACACTGTTGATGAGATCTTGGAGCCAAACCATGTGAAGGCTGCAATCTGTGAGCATTTTTCTTTTGTATCTTTGCAATCAATGGAGCTATTAAACCGTTAACATTCAAGGCCTACTCAGCTCAGCTTACTCTTGGTTAGCGCCAATATGGCAAAATTCCTAAATGGACAGAATTGAATTTGACTCAAGAAGAAGAAAAAAAAAAGAAGAAAGATGGTTATTCTTTATCTGAAGTTTCCAATAATGTTAAAAAAAAAAAATGGCAATGTGAAATGCAGGAGTGAGATCTTGCCCGATCCGTTGGTGTTCTACCGATGGGAACTACTTTGGACCGTGTCCCAGAACAAAAAGACTGAACGCCATTCGGAACTGATGACTGTAAAATGAGTGTAGGAAGTCTTTGAGGAGCTTCTTAATTACAAAATTATTCATGTTAAAATGGCACTAATCTCAAATTCCCAGTTTCTTGTGAATTTTAGTGTGGTGCCACGTAAAAATGGTTTATTGCTTTTCACACCTTAGATAAACCAGATCCAGCCTTGGTACGTTGTGGGGGAAATCATCTCCAAATCCTTTAAATCTTTCACTCTTCTTCTTCTTCTTCTTTTTCTTTCCTTTTTTTTTTTTTTTTTAAAAACAACAACAACAACGAATGACATGTACTGACTGATCTTTCTCTTTTTAAGTGATTTCCTAAATTATCTCATGGTTGAGAAGATGTATTCTAAGATATGTAAATGCCAAATTCTAACGGTTTTTATAGACATCTGCATTGAAAAACAAAACAAAGCAAAAATATAGATGCCATTGAAACCCATCATTACGTTTGTGATCTAGATAATAAAGTAAGCAGACCCGAGCAATTCGCTAACACTAACGCTATTCTTTACATAAACAGTAAATGTTTAGATTTTCCTGTTCACTGACTAACAGCACACATATCATAAACACTAAGCTGTTATAGTACGTTTCGTGTGTTGATTCACTTTAACAGTTGTTAGTGTGAAGACAGGAAAAGAAAAGTGGGTGTAATGAGACCATGTGCAGTATGCTGTGAAAACAGAGGCCCTTATTTGGCATAATGGGTTGCACCATAAGGGCCATAAAATTGTGCATGTGTTAGTATCATTTTAATTATTACGGGTGCCACATGTTAAGCAGAATAGCGGAACTACTAAAACAGCTTCAAAATCCTTACTGCTGATCGCTGCATTTAATTACAAATAGGAACATTTGGAGATAGGTCACCATAAAACCCTTCTGTTGTCAAATGAGCTCAAATCTGATTTTTGTAATTATGTTTTTATACCACAGATCCTGTTGAATAACTATAGGGAATAAAATTTTAATAAGTGCTGATTAAATGTAGGTACATCTTGCTGCCTAAGAATATTTATGAATCCTCATCACATTTAAATCAAGGTACCATCACTATTTTCTTATGGACAGTGCTTTGATCATTCAACCTTAATGCAAATAAGCTGAGTAAATTTATGTGCCATGAAATATTGTGTGTGTTTTTTTTCAGTGAAGCACAAAAGCACTGGATTTCAATTATTCATTCTGTTTGTGAGCGCTGTGTACTGTACTGTGATTCTCCAGAACCCAAATGTTTTCATTCCCCCTCCGCACGTCAGAGTCAGTGGGGTCTTGTAATTACCTTTTCTAAGGCAGGGTTTTATTGAGGAAGATGACAACTTATGTCGATCTTTTGTTCCCTGCTAGAATAAGATGGCGAGTTCACTTTTTTATCTTCTTTTATTCCTTTGGGATTACTTATTTGTTTGTTGGTTCGTTACTTGGGCTTTAAAAATCATGAACACATTGTGTTTACCAAGAAAAATGGTGCGTTGGGTGCGTCACATGTGCCATATCTCCATCTTGTGAAAAGTGGTTTTGAAACCTTGCATAATGGTTAGCCCTCCCAGCTCTTTTGAACATGAAATTATCACTGTGTTTCCAATAGAGATGAGAAATGTAAGATGATCTGAAGAAGGGTGATGGCTGATGGGTAATGGCACATGGAAGTCATGAGTTATTACAAGGAAATATAGGCCAGCAACAGAGCTCGCACACTTTGAAATTGATATCTGCTAATGTTGGTATGGGATCTCACAGATATTAAAGCAGGCATACGTATAAGCAATCCACATGGATACATAAATGTGTGGTCTTTGTAAGTCCAGAAGGCATAAAATACTTCATGTGCCTTCTGGATTTAAGAAGTTTGATTCTTTGGATGAGTAATATTTCTTTAGAATTTTCATGTTTTTCTGTATATTCAGGAAGGCCATTTAGTGGGAGGAGTTGCTCAATGAACTTGGAGAATGGAATCTCGCTTTCTAGCAAAGGTATTTTCTCAAGATCATGAAAGAGTTTTGTCTGTAGAACTCCCCAGATGATCTGTTGATGTTAAGCACTTAATCCATATTTTAGACAGCTTTTTAAATCTCCAATAGTTCTGCAGTGTAATCATTCAAAGAGTATGTGCTCCAATCCATGTCTCCTATAGCTGCTGTTTCAGATGAATGAAAAGGCAGCATATCAGTAAAGACCTGGAAGACACATGCACCACTATGAGACAGATGCCATCCATGTTGGCAGGTGTATATTGCTCCCTGAATATGCAAATCATTCTGATTCAAACCCCAAAAACAGGCTTTGAGGGTGCAAAACAGAGAAACAAATAGTGCTTTTCTCTGAGGTAAAGATACAATACATCTGAGTGGACCTAAGGCTTCTGGGTGGTCCCTGCTTGAGACCTGCTACTTGCCCAATGCTGTATGTTTATATTTTGGATCTGTAGTTTTATAGTAATTGGCATCTTTAAGGAGTCAGGGATGCCAAAGATAGAGGTCGCAAAGTTTTGCCTCCATCATTTGAAAGCATCGTTTGATAGTGTCAACTTACTTCTTCAGCTCAGTTCTGATAGATAAACTATATGTCTTTAAAAGTCAGATTGCCACCTGGCACTGTTTTGAACTCTGATAATGATGTACTGTAGGAGGTTCTAAATGTTAGCTGGAAGTGTGTCCTTTATGAGCCAGTTAATTAATTGTGAAAAAAAATTTCAGAATCATTGAAATCTGCCTTTATCATTCATGGGAATGGATAAAGGGTAAAACCCTACAGATATAAGAATCAAATTACCAGGAGTGGTGTATAGCACAGTAATTCTGTTAATTTGTGCCCTGTAACGTAGGAGTAGGTTTGATAATCAGAATAAAAGGAAGGGCAAGGAGAGATGAAATGACAGATTGGAGAGAGAAAAGGAATTTCTTGTTTTCCAAATTACTGGTTCTCTCTTTTCTAATATTCAGCGTTTACAAAGATCAATCAAGTTTGTTTTAAACAAATTTATAAAACAATCTATAAAACTTTTAGTTAATAGGTATTTACTGAGAAACCTTTCTTGCGGGGTGGTGTGTGGGGTGGTAGGGTACTGAGCAGTTCAGCCCAGACCCTGCTCTCAGCAAGCATCCCATGGGCCTGCTGGGCATTCATAGCCACCACTAGATCTTTGCCATCTGAGTATTTAGAAAGGATTTCCTTGCTTGTAAAAGGGGGTCTGGTTAATCTCTTGATCTCTGTCCAGTTGTAAATTCCTTTCATTTCTTTGAAACCTGGAGTGTGGATGGTGCTTAGAGATACAGATGGATTAGCGTGTCTTCTCTAAAGAGATAGAAAGATCAGAAAACTTATACCAATCCAAGAAACTATCTGTTAAATCAAAATCATGTGGCCACCTGTTTTAAATTTTAAAATGTGGCCATGCTTACTTCCTGCTCTGATGGACAAGGTTTATCACAACAATCAATTGTCAATCAGCAATTCAGAAGCCCAAACCAGACGACACCTCCCTCTTCTTCCTGACCCACTTTGAATTCTCAAAATCTTTTCATTGAAAATCTTTCTTTGTGTCTCCTTTGAGAAAAATTGAAGGACTAATAGGGAGCATTGGTAATTTTAAAAAGATTTGTCTCATAATTATTTTCTTCATGTCTTTGAGGTCAATAGATTTAAGGGCCAGAATAGACTGTTTAGAATCATTTGTTTCCTGAAATATTCAATGTCTCCTGCTATTCCTAATAGGAACGTTTTTAGTTTTTGTTTTATTAGAGGATGTAACTGCTGGTGAACTTGGTCAAAGAGTTTATTAGCCGATCGATAGGCATGTCTTAGACACCTGGCACTACTTGTCTGGCTGGCTGCACTTGAGGCTAGCCATGCTAGCGGAGAAGTAACAGGCAAATGACATCATGGTTTCTGGCTCACTTTCCATTCTGATGTTCAGAATTCACTTGAAAATTTCTCACAGATAAAATAGTTGACATGCTGAGTTTTTTAAAGAATTTTAAACACTGTAAAATAGATTATGACTATTTTATGCAATCTCTCCAAGTTCTTACTGTTATGAAATTCGTTTTCCTTTTCACGGGAAATTTGGTCCCTTTACCTTCAGTTTCATCTTCCTAAGACAGATGTCTATTTGTGTATTGTAAGTACTTTAAAGCATTTTTCCAAGATAAGTTGGAAAAAAAAAACATGCCACTCCTTTTCAGAAATTTTAAAAAAAGAACACAAAAATGCCCTAACCGGTTTGGCTCAGTGGATGGAGCGTTGGCCTGCGGACTCAAGGGTCCCAGGTTCGATTACAGTCAAGGGCATGTACCTTGGTTGCGGGCACATACCCAGTAGGGGGTGTGCAGAAGGCAGCTGATTGATGTTTCTCTCTCATCGATGTTTCTGACTCTCTCTCTCCCTTCCTCTCTGTAAAAAATCAATAAAATATATTAAAAAAAAAAAGAACACAAAAAAACCCAACCAAGCAAGCAAAAAAAGCCTTTTCTAGAAGCAAGTTGTGTGTTGGTTGTGCTATGAGCATATCACATTCATTGGCTGACCCCAAATTTCCCAGGGCTCATATGTTTCCATATGTCTTGAACTTTCTGTAGACATTCTAAATTATAAGTGAAACTAGTCACATTAATATTTGGCATTAATAATTATTTAAATATTTGACAACAAAGTCAAATATATTCATATTATCTGTGTAAGTGCATATAATGTATATTTATATATCCCTAATATAAACACATCTACAATTCTTTTAGTTTCAGGTCCAAACTATGATTTACATAAAAAGCAGCTTATAAATCAGGGAGTAAAGTTGTGTAGTCATGGCAATTCTTACTCAACAGAATAAAATTACTCAACTTGATTTATCAGATTTTCCCTCTACTATCTTTTGGCAGAGGGACAAAACAAGAGGAAACAAGCTGATCCTGGAAATTTCAAAAACAACTTCTAGAAGGTGTCCTGGGTTAGTACCCACTCAGGACTTCTAAATTTGTATCTACGCATGCATTCTCCTTTTCCCCATTCCTTTCTCTGACTTCCATGATCAATTCCCATATCTTGTATATTCTTCTATCAATTCTCTTATTATTCTGAATTGCAAGTAATGCGGACTAGCCCATTTTTCTGTCCTGGGTGGAGTGACATTAACCTGTGCTTTTCCCTTCCAGCCATGTCTTCTCATCTTTGCATCATGCCTAACATAGTGCAGAGTCCATGGTGACCAATCAGTACTTCTGTCCAGTTGAACTGAGTTCCAGATGTTTCACTAGTTGGATATTAACTGAAAGAATTAAGCACCAAAGTGCACTGGTTTCCACTTAATTGAACTCTCTAGTTAACTAAATACTAACGAGAAGTTTGGTGTATGTATTTCTACCCTTGCTGAGAAATGTACCTGCTGAATTAGATAAAGTCTAATTAACAGGCCAGCTCTTCTACTGAGCATTAGAGAGTTTCTATTAGGTCCAGATCCACATGAGACTCACCTTTGAATCTGGAGCCCAACACAGTCTGAGAGGCTTATCTCAGGGGCTCAACAGTTATTTGTGGAACAAAGGAGTTGGTTATTTTATTTATTTCTATAACACATAATTAATTAAATGTTTACATTTTGCTGGATTTTCAACAAACAGGATTGGTAAATTGATTTCTATGTAATTCTCAAAGAGAAAATTTAGTTCATTGAAACCACAATCACTGAGCCTTCAATTGCCCCAGTATTATATTTGTGGCTTAAAGATAATTTTTGACCAGAAACACTTTATGTCAGTAGAAAACATCTTGAGGACAGGAACTTCAGAGGCTGAATTCATATATCAATCTTCAACAGAAAGACTGTTTATGAAGTCGGAAATGAAAACAAGCTTCAAAAACACAGCACAGAAACTTTAAGTTGACACCAACTACGAATATACTTGGATGGGTGGTGGATTATTTTTTAATTATTGAAGATTACACCAAACTAGAAAGATATTTAGACTCCAATTTAATTTTTCACTCCTTCCCTTTTCCTCAAACCTTCATATTGTTTGACAGTATGTTGCACGACTGTTGCCTGTAAGTGTGAAAAGTCAAGATGAGAGTTCACAGCAGGTTGATGGCCTGGAGATGAGAAGTCTGTCTGAGGACATTTCAAAGTTGCAAAGGTATTATTCTCACATGGAGTTATTTCTCAGTAGGTGCGAACAACAGCTACTCATCAAGCTGGTGTAGTGTGAAATAGAGTTTCCTGAAAAATGATGTGCAGACATATGCAGAAAGCCACATGCTTAGTGCATGCACAGGCTGCGTGCCTAACTCCCAAGTGTTGGAATATTTGCCAGGAGATGAGCTAGAAGTGCAGAGGTACCCTTCAGAAGTAGCCGGGAAGAGGCACAGCTCAGAATCAGCACTGATTCTGCAACATGTGCAACATAGGCATGCACATGTTGAAGAACAAAAAGTGGTCAGGGCAGCTGCGTTGGAGAAGGGAGGTTTGAAGAAAGGGGAGGGATCTGGTTTTATGCAAGACATCAGAAGTCTTTCTATGTAAGGCTAGAAGACCCACTGCCCTGAAAGCAGTTTTGTTCATCCTGCTGTGCACCGTGTCACAATTTTGAGGTCACAGTTGCGTTTTACTCATCTCCAGTGCTGAATGAAGAGATTCCCGTGTAGAGGTACACCCATGCCCACATGCGTGTGTCTGCTGAGGAAGTATCTGCCCAAGTGCATACATGGCTCCCGGGCTCAGTGTATTATTTGGGTATTAGGTTTGTTTGTACCTTTTCTCCAAACAGCTCAGGCACCGCAAACAGACCTTTACATGAATATTTTTCTCAGCTGCATGGCTCTCCTCATGACTTTGACAACTGCGCAGTAAGGATGGAGGCAGTTAGGGGAGTAGATAGCATGCTTTTGAGTACAACATAAATAAAGCAGATATATCTGGAAGGAGGTCGGGGGAGGTGGAGAGAAAACATTCAAGTGTTAATGTATATACTTATTTTACCTCACATGTTTGAAAAAGGATTCGAGGTACCTTACCTCCCTCCCCCCCCCAAAAGGTATATATGACATAAGGCTCATGAATATATAAACAGCAAATAAAAAATTGAAAAAGGAGGTAGACTCAAATATGCTAACTCTGAGGGTTAATGAGAATAAGAATGAGTCATTTCACTACACAGATGGAGGTTTACTTATGTGGTTTGGTTGGCAGGTGTGCTGACTCCATGGTGTTAATCTTCAGGTTCATTGTGTAGGAGGCCCCCGTAAATTCTTCCCTTCAGTTAGAAAGGGCCCAGATAAAGAGAAGCAACTTGCTTTGAATCCTAAAACTGGGCAGGTGGGGAATTAGATATTGCTTCATATTCCAGAGTGGTTGCTTGCTGTTCTGCGAGGTTTGGTTGTCATGCAACAGGAGGAGGCTGACCAAAAAAAAAAAAAAAAAAAAAGTACTGGTGCAAATTGTTTCTCGTTCTCATTGGCATCAGTTCATTTTTTAAGTAGCTTTTAAATTACTGAAGTAACACATGTTTCTTGCATAATCCCAAACAAAAGTATAAAGATAAAAATAAAGATCTTTTGTAAACCAATTACTCAGCAACCACCCTGTTGTTTTAGGGGTGTATTCTCTTCTGCTTTGGTCCACTTGTGCACACTCACACCTATTTAGTAAAAGCCTGGGGTCCTCCTTGATTCTGCACTTTCTCTTACACCCAGTACCCAACATATAAGAGAATCCTGATTTCTTGACCTTCACTCTTCATAGACTTTCAGCACCTTTTCCTACTACTGGTAACATCCACTCTGAGCCACCATCAGCCCTCTCCTGGCACATTCATCCCTTTCTCTCACAATCCACCATAGTGTCTTTTGTTTTTGTTTTCTTTCTTTTAATTGATTTTTTAGGAAGAGAGGAGAGAGAGAAAGAGAGAAATGCCAATGAGAGAGATACATGCTGCCTCTTGTATGCTCCCTACCGGGGATCAAGCTCTCAACCCAGGTATGTACCCTGACTGGGAATTGAACCAGTGACCACTGGTGCACAGGACAATGCCCAACCAACTGAGCCACACCAGCCAGGGCCTTAGTGCCTTTTCAACACTGCATTGGAGTGATGATTTGAAGATGTAAGTCAAATTCTTACTCTCCTATGTTCAAAAATCTTCAATGACTTTCTAATTCACACTTTTGGAGAAAAAGTCTAAATTCTCCATCATCAGGGCCTACTAGGTCTTACACTATCTGGTCTACCCTACCCTAGGTGGCACTCCATTGTATTTTAATGATCACTTACATGGTTATCCAGTTAATAATTATACCATATTTTAGTTAACCAACTGCCTATTTATTAATATTATCTCTTCTCATTTTTTCCTGCTTATAGACAAGGCTGAAACAAATGTATCAGTATGCATGTAATTACACAATTATGTGAATCTGCCTTTATCAGAAACCTCCTCTGCAGAAACATTATACCAATTACTCCACCACCAACCTGCTTCTTTCAGAAGCCGACTCTGATTGTGATTCAGCCTCGATGGCGGCCAGAGCAGGCTAAGCAAGCCCTGGGATTCTGCATCTGAATTCCTATTTTGATGGTGGTGTGATTTTGAACTACTGTTGGCATCGAATTCAGTGCCAGTCTTCTTACTTTGCCTTGTCAAATTGGACAGGGAGACGGCTGTCTTGCAAAAGTGGAATTGTCACTAATTGGCCACAGAGGAAAGATTCAAAATCTTGCCAAAAGTCTCCTGCCTTCTAAGGGAATAAAAATCCCCCATATAACTTTCCCTCATTAGAAAGAAACAAACCCAATATGAAAAAGCACTTTGTAGAGGAGACATCACTGTATGAATGCACGGCATTGTTTTTCTTGTTGAGGTGTTGCTGTTACAGCCACTGTGAGAGGAATGCTAGTGAGATTCCCTGGGTGCTCGGATAACGAGGGCTGTCTGTCCAGCTTTCCCTTTTTTACCAGCTTGTTATGTCCTGTTAAGAAATGTCAAGGAACAAGCAACAGTAAATAACTTTTGACTTCACTTTGGCTTTTTCATTTAGATTAAAGCAGATACTTCAGGTGCAGTCTACATACAAAATGAATGCTCTGTAAAATCTTTTGTCACTTGCAATGTTTGGAATCAAGTTGGTTTTCTTTATTATGACTAAATGAATTTAGCCAGAGTTAAACATTGCTTCACACTGCAAATGACAACCATTTATTTTTGTCCTCTAAGTGGACGCTGTGGAAAGATGAATGTTCCATAAGAAGTGGAGTTAAATAATGAACTCTGCTCCCAAGTAGAATATATTCCATAGTATTTTATTTTAAAAATTACATATTATTTATAAAAATCAAGCCAGATGATACTCTCCTGAACGGTTCAGAGAACTGGATTTTAGCAAATCTATTTCTACTTAAATTTTAAAAGAATGCAAATATGTTTACAAGTCTAGAAATATGTATATTGGAGTTTAAAATGAGATTGAATAAATTTTCAGGAGTTAAAACTACTTATTTTTAGAATTTAAAGTAGGCTTTAATTTTAGATTTTCCTAAAATGAAACAAAAAGAGACACATGCCACCATATCTATAAGTTGTCAGAGTTTTGGGAAATAGTTAATCTTGGAATTATTTACTGAGGTAAATAATTTCTAATAATACATAAACTCCTTGCTTTCGTCTTGCTTTACAATAATTTTTATGGTAACTCTAACTTTGATCTTGGATATCTCTTGGCCATATCTGTCAGGGCATCAAGCTTACCAAAGTCCACTCTTTTAAACATCTCAAGGATCAAAATTAGAGAAGGAAGGGAAACAAACTATAAGTGAAACATATTGCAAGAATAAACCATGACATTGGTTTTAGATTACTACATACTTCTAGTCCAATATTTGTGATTTAAAAACCATGCAAGGTTACTAAAGATCCCTCTCCCCATTGCTTCATTGTCAAGTTATTGCATGAAACCAGAAATAGTCCTAATTTGCAGAATTAAAACAAGTTGGTTTAAAAATAAGTTTGAAATTTTATAATGGAAAGTTTCATTTTATGAATCTTTAGAGATCACAAGAAATTTTAAATAACCTATTCTAATTTTCTGCCAAGCAAGTCCATATCCTGATTAAACTCATCAGTCCAACCCTTCCCACTAGGACCACAGAGCTGAGAGTTGAGAAAAATTACACCACCAGGATAGCTGAAATCACCTCAACTTTATGACCATAAATATCAACAAAGCACTCAGGTCTGTCAAACATTATACTTACCAACCACAACAAAACAACACTGTCTCTTGCCAAAGATAGTGTTCAATATTCTTTCATTCATTCAACAGCAGATCTTCCCTCTCTCTTCTTGGAGCACATTCTTATTCAGACCTAGGACACTGCAGCTGCCTGCTCTTTTATTTCTTCTCAACTCCACTTTCTCTGCATCTTTTGCTGGTGCTTTCTCTTAGATCTGCATATTGTCAAGTTCTAGTATTTCTCTTTGGCTCATTTATGTTCTCTACATTCACTCTTTTTCTAGGCAAATCCATTTAATTTCATGGCTTTTTCTATTGACGTTCTGATGATTCTCAAGAGGAAACTATGGACTCAAGAGGCAGCTCCTAGACCCTCCTCTCCCATGAGCTCTAGACTCATCTATTCCACTGCCCACTGCACACTTCCACCCAGATGTCCAGTGATAGCTCAGTCTTAACAAGGCTGAAACCTCTATAGCGGTTCTCAACCTGTGGGTCGCGACCCCTTTGGGGGTCGAACGGCCCTTTCACAGGGGTCGCCTAAGAAAACACATATATAATTACATACTGTTTTGTGATTAATCACTATGCTTTAATTATGTTCAATTTGTAACAATGAAAATACATCCTGCATATCAGATATTTACATGACGATTCATAACAGTAGCAAAATTACAGTTATGAAGTAGCAACGAAAATAATTTTATGGTTGGGGGTCACCACAACATGAGGAACTGTATCAAAGGGTCGCGGCATTAGGAAGGTTGAGAACCACTGTCTTAGAGCTTTCACGGAAAGCACTGATGACATCCTGGGTGTAGAGGAGAAACATGCATGCGGTACCTCCTTAGCTGGATCAGACAAGGAAAGACTCTGTCCTCCTGACAGTGGTGCTCTTTCAGCTGCTGTGAATATCTTTGGCCACTATTTTGGAATTTCTCTCTGGAGAGGAACAAAGGGTTACCTCTTCTTTGAGCATTGCATTTCAGAGGCAGAGCTGCCAAAGAGTAGAGAGCAGGCAAATCCAATCGGATTTGCACCCAGGGCCATTTTGGTGTGGTTCAGACCCCACCCTGCCCAGGTTGGACATTCTTTTCACATTCCTCACCTGTCTTCTGTCAGCACTCATGCAGCAGTTGTCTTCTAGGCCAAAATAGTGAATGCATATTTCTCAGTTTCTGCATAATGTAGTGCTCATTTGCTTGTTCAGAGAAACTGGAAAGAAACCCACAAAGAGAGGTCTCAGGAAGGCTGAAGGATTTGTCTCAGTGCTATGGTTGAAGTCAAGAGATTTACTTTTCTTCTTTAACTCAGGGGACAACACATTATTTTTTTTTTTTAATAATCTGCAAGGGGCCTGGGCTGAGAACCTCTGCCAGTTCTTTCTTTCCAAGAATCTGTCATCACTTAACCTCCCTTAATGAGAGTCTGTGTGTAAATTTCCCAAATTTCCACTTATAAATTCCGACCATAATGAAAATTATACACTATATATCATATGCATTCAGTCTGGATATAGTACTATCATATTTATTTTTATTTAAGATCATTTGTCATATGTTTTTTGTTATCTGAATTGTCAAATGTTTTTTTAAAATTGTCTGTAAAAATCCTACACAAAATATTCTGCTGTTCTACAACATATTTAATTTACTCAAGAACTTGGGGTCTGTATAGGCAAGAAAGATTTAACTATCCCATAAATTTATACTTTGATTTTGAATATACTTTGGCACCAAAGGAGAATATGAAATTGAAAGTAATTTTAGCTTCCACACTTGATTTATATTTATTTGTGAGCTATGGTTCCATTGGCTTAAATGCTTTGAAAACTAATGCTAATGAGATTTAAATCCCTATGAAATCTGATTCTCAGATGCCATCACGTTCTAGAGTGTGATTTTTCTCTCAGTTTTTCAATTTTTATTTCTAAAGTGATTATTATGCTAATCTACTTCCAACAATTCAAAATATGCTACTAGTTTTAATTCTATAATCCTTTATGAGACAGGCAAGAAGCAAGAATAAATAACCCTTAATTACTATCTCAGAGAAAGGAAGCAAAGCTCAAAAAAGGACTTTCCCAAGTAAAGTATAATATATCTATATCTATATATATATATATATATATGTCAAGCATAGATATATATTATATATGTGATTGTTCTAATAGATAATGTCCCCTCTCACCTTTAATATAGAAAATGACTAGGTTGCTATACTCTACGTATTTGTGAGTTTATGCTTGTGGAATTTTCGATGTGTATTTAAGAGAGTTGTCAATTCTATATCTTTTGACACTGCATTAAAAATAAGAACATAGATGAACATCTTTTCTAATCAGCAAGACAGAATTTGATGTGTTGAGTTTTTTTTTTGTTTATTCAAAAAATAGTTAGAAACATTTATTATATGCTTGCCCTCTTCTAGCCAATGGAAGTAGAGTAGTGAACTATACAATTTTTTTGACCACCTAACTCTTAGGTGCATACAAAATGAATTTCCTTCTCCCCTCCCTCCCTCCTTTTCCTTCACAATGATATTTTTTGTTACTCTGTATTTTTTACATGCTGGGCATGTAAAATCAAACAAACGTGAAGTATATCTACAACAAACCTCAGTCTTCTTTGTAAATTCTTACTCTCATTCCCTATTTCCATTTCCCAGGTTACAACTTCCAAAGTCATTTATGAATTGAAGTAGACTTCCTTTAGGTATATTATTTTATTATTTATTTTTATAATTAAAAAGTTTCTTAATTACAGTTGACATATAATATTACATTAGTTTCAGGCGTACAACATCATGATTAGATATTTATATAATTTACAAAATGATTACCCCAGTATGTCTAGTATCCATCTGATGCCATACATAGTTATTAAAAATATTATTGACTATATTCCTTATGCTGCACTTTACATCCTCATGACTATGGACCTAGAGGGCATTGTTGTAAGTGAAATAATTCAGAGGAAGACAAATATTATGTAATTTAGCTTATAGGTGGAATCTAAAAAACACACACAAAGTAAATGAACAAATAAAACAGGAACAAACTTATAGATACAGAAAACAAATTGATAGTTGCCAAATGGGAGGGGGTTGGGGGCTGGGTGAAAAAGGTGAAGGGATTATAAAGTGTAAATTGGCAGTTATGAAAAATAAAAGTAGACTTTTAATGTGTTTTTTAAAAATTGAGAGAGAAAAAGATTGATGTGAGAGATCAACATTGATCGGCTATCTCCCGTAGAGAGACCCCTGCAGGGGATCAAACCCACAACCTGGGTATGTGCCCTGATTGGGAATTGAACCATGACCCTTTGGTGCATGGGACAATGCTCCAACCAACTGAGCCACACTGGCCAGGGCAGAAGTAGACTTTTAAAATGGTATTTTCTGAGGCTAACTTAGGACCATAAAATACTCTTTTTATTCTCTTTCAAGATGACATCTTTAGAACAGATATAAAGCAATCACTAATCTAGAACTTCTGTGACTGTATCTACCTTTTGTTTATAAGTTTACTTAAAGTGTACAGTTCTGAGACATGTTTGCGGCAAACGTGCTGATTCCACATACCCTTAAATTCAAATCCACGTGTTGGGGTTGCATTTTGCTGCCCGTTTATAGCTCTGTTTGGCTTTAAATGTTTTGTGCAATAGGATATTTGACTTCAAAATTGACTACTATCCTCATGATCATTTATAAGAAAGCCAGAATTTGCACCTAGAACCATAGAAATAAAAGGAAACGTGTAAACCCAAGGAAACAATTAGTTTCCCATTACAGCATTTACTCCTCTAGTCCTGTGTAGGTCTGTGTCAACACAGATTGACAAAGTCATAGAATTTTATTAGACAATGTGAAAACTCATTTGCGAATTTTATTGCCGTCCATCACTGCTCGCATTCACAGTCCAGGGCTCTCCATTGTTGTGAATGACAATTGGGAGCGATGGCTGGCTTTGGCCAATGTCGAGGTGGCAATTTCTCACTGACAGGTGTTCTTTCCTAATTACCTCCATTAGTTCCTCTTTATTGCAAGACTCCATGTCCTGATTCGTATACTCTTTACTGAACACCAAACCAGAACTAACAGCTCCAATGTGCAGCGAAACAATCACCACTCACCCACCCCACACTATTGCAGTGCAAGGGCTGTTGTCAAAGGGACTATACTTATTGTACACCCTGATGGCTAGGCTTCTAACCTGTGAGGAATTCAGGCTGCAGGGAAAAACATCTTCAGTGGAAAGTCAAACCTAGAAGTCTGCAATTTGTGAAAGGTGCTGATGAGACAAGACACAGTCTTGGGCGGGGGGATGTTTGAAGTTTAATGTCCTAGAAAGCCAGATCTTCACCGCCACTCAACAAGGCGACTGCGCTCATCCTGGGGGAGAGATCCTGCAGTTTATTTCAAGGCAATGCTTTTAAGTATTCCAGCAGGCTTCCCTTGTTTCTTGGATTTGTGTTTTTCAATATGCAGAGGACTTTAACAGTATCTAAAGAATCATTTTTTTCAAATGATACTACATACAACTTTTTGCATCGTATATAATGCTGTCAAACATATTACATAACTCTATGAGGTCGGTATTATTAGTTCCTATTTGTTTTTCTCATTCCTTTCCTTTCATGCCTTGTTCTTTTCTCCTCTTTCTTCCTTTTATTCCTTTACTTCTCCTTGCTAATCACAGATAAGGAAAGCTGAAGTCCCTGTAAGTCAAGCATGTCAAACAACGAATATTTTTGCGGCCCAGTCAATATAATGGCTTGTAAGAAATGTTTTAATAAAAATTTTGTAACTTAATTTTTACAATATCCTGTTATACATAATTATTAATAACAAACTACAACATTCGCTAAGGACTGATTACTATAATCATGTTGCATTCATTTCCCCTATGCGCTGTACGTGCAGGTGCACCATTTCTCTCCACTAATACTAGCAGCGAATATTTTAGGAGCTGATTTCCATGTCATTAGTCTTGGACTGACTTGTTTGGTGTGTGCAACAGGAAATATTTTGCTTTCGGAGAACAAGAAAAATAGGTTTATTTGCATTACGCTTATTAATTTGTGCAGTTATTCAGTGCCTGGTAAGTGAATGTTCAAGAAAAAATGTTAATTTTTATTAAAATGTTTTATTATTTTGTGTTAACGATTACTCATTTATTTCAGCCCTTTGTATTCAGCATGTCTCTATCGAAATCCACATTTCTATGAAAATTGAAGCTTTTGTTTTTTTGCGGCCTACATAAACTTCAACCTTGTTTATTTGGCCCATGTTAGCCTTTGAGTTTGACATGCTTGCTGTAGGTCAATTCATTTGCCTGAGGCTACATAACTTTTAAGTGGATGAGCTGGGACTAACATCCAGCCTTCTAGATCCAAAGATTATACTTTTTCTATGTCCCATGGATCCTATTCCATAGGATGTCCACCAATGAAATGATGATAAGAAACCTGCAACTTGTATTCATGAATTGACATACTTGAGTGTCCATCATCATATAAGTGAAGCATATAAGTGATTGATTACATTTTTATTTTCCTGTGAACAGAGTATGAATTTGATCACTTTTAAAAGTTACTTCTGTGCCCTGCCAGAGTGGCTCAGTGGTTGAGTGTCATCCTGTGCACTGAAAGGTTGCTGGTTCCATCTCTGGTCAGGGCACATATGGAAGGCAACCAATTGATATTTCTCTTACATCGAGGTTTCTCTCTCCTTGCCTCTCTCAAAGCATGTCCTTGGGTGAAGATTAGAACAACAACAACAACAACAACATAAATAAATAAATTTTAAAGTTGCACTTGTGATCAAGTTCTACATTTTTTCCTTTTCTTATCTAGGGGCACTGTTTCTTCAGCCATGGCCCTGCTCTTTTAGGAAATATTGTCAATGAGAATTACAAGATGAAACCTAAAGAATTAAAAGTGAAAATCAGCCATCAACCAGATGTCAGATATCACATATATTCGGGTGAGAAATGTAAAGTGCCAGTGTTTGGAGGAAATTTGATTTCATCATTTCAAAAAGAAATACTGTTGATTCAGGGCAATGGGAGGGGACACAGGTAAAAAAGTTGCAGTGGTTTCTCAAGGTCATGTCAAAGACAATGCTTATTTTAAACTTTGAGATGTAAATCTTAGATTACATTACCATCCTATATAATAAAAGGCTAATATGCTAATTATGTCCCCTTGACCGGGAGTTCAACCAGGGGACAGGGCTGGCTGGCCAACCACCCATGGCCCCTCCCCTTGGATGCCTGGCCCTATTGACCCTGGGGCGGGCTGGCCAGACCCCACTTGTGCACAAATTCGTGCACTGGACCTCTAGTACTACTATATTTTGCTATCAGTTTCTGTTCTCTTGGTAATTTTTAAATGTCTGATGCTGTATGTTTACCTCAGCTGTCACAGAACAATTCAGCTTCTCTAAATTAGTTATATAACTTAAGATGGAATGTGGGAGTAAGGCCAGCAGAAAAAGAATTGTAACAGGAAGCGGCAGGCTGTGAGTTGTGAACGTCAAATTCTCTGCCTTTGACTTATGTGTAGCAAGAACAGAAGAAGTCTTTGCTGTTCTAGTGATGATGCCCTTTCAAGTTCCATCATTATTCCTTATAACAGCTATGTCTTCGCTTTTGGTTGCATGGAGGAATTTAAATGGACATAAATAGCATGCCTAGCAGAGAGTGTGACACACAGGATGTCCTCTCTTCAGGTGGGTTTGTTTTCTCTTTCTGTTTTTTCATGATGCTGTCATTCTCCCTGGAGCTTCTCTTACTGTCTAATATTATCCTAGCTTCTCCAGTGTTGCTCTGGTCCCCTCCAAGATCAGCCTACATCACAGAGTGGCTCCCACAGAGAAGTCCTCTTGTTAGTTTAACCGCCTGCAGAAAAACTTGACTGTTTTATCTATTTGTACAATTGTTATGTTCTGGTTTGTAACTTCAAAAATATTTAGAATTGTTTAAAGGAGGCTTGGCCCCTTTAAAAAGCAGCTTCAGCAGGCAGGGTGACACAGGCACTGATGAAAACCGAAGCTGTTGAGAGCTACAGCTGTCTGGTCCTTTCGTATGCAGATTTATGGAGCACGGAGGGAGGTTGAGAATGAGCTGTAGGAAGACTTACAAGAGAGTTGGCAAACACTCCATGAAGAAGAGGGGCCTCATGCTTTGGTCTCTTAGGAAATGGAGGCTGACTCAAGGAATCAATAGCATATAGAATTGGACAGGACTTTTATAATTCCAAATAGAGGCGCGGCCTGGCCCGCTATCAATTGGGGCCGATTGGGGCTAATCAAGGCTGGCCAGCCAGGAGGAGGGACCGCAGGAGGTTGGCCAGCCACAGGAGGTTGGCTGTGGGAGCACACTGACCACCAGGGGGCAGCTCCATCATAGCGACCAGTCAAGCAGTTGTTCAGTTGCTTAGGCTTTTATATATATACTAGAGGCCCGGTGCACAAAAATTTGTGCACTCGGGGGGAGAGGGGGGGGTTCCTCAGCCCGGCCTGTGCCCTCTCACAGTCTGGGACCCCTCAGGGGATGAACACCTGCTGGCTTAGGCCCGCTCCCTGGGGGATTGGGCCTAAGATGGCAATCAGACATCCCTCTGGCAGCCCGGCAGCTCTCGGAGGATGTCCACTTGCCAGCTGGGAGCAGACCTAAGCTGCAGTCGGACATCCTTAGCGCTGCTGAGGAGGCAGGAGAGGCTCCCACCACCACCGCTGTACTGGCAGCCATCAGCCTGGCATGTGGCTGAGCAGAGCTCCTCCCATGTGAGAGCGCCCTGACCACCAGAGGGCAGCTCCTGCATTGAGCGTCTGCTCCTGGTGGTCAGTGTGTGTCATAGTGACCAGTCATTCCCAGTCCTTCTGCTGTTAGGGTCAGTTTGCATATTACCCTTTTACTATATAGGATAGAGGCCTGGTGCACGGGTGTGGGCCGGCTGGTTTCCCCTGAAGGGTGTCCGGATCAGGGTGGGGGTCCTGCTTGGGTGCCTGGCCAGCCTGGATGAGGGGATGATGGCTATTTGCAGCTGGTCACACCCCCTTCATGGTGGGGGTCCCCACTGGGGTGCCTGGCCAGTCTGGGTGAGGGGCTGAGGGTCGTTTTCAGGCTGGCGGGTGACTGAAGCTCCCACTCTCTCCTTTTTTTCTTTTTCTTTTTTTTTTTAATTCTGGGATTTATTTACCTTCTATGGCTGTCACTGGAGCTGAGAGCCGGCTTTAGCTCTGAGGCTCGGCTCCAGCTTGAGGCCTCGGCTGCTGAAAGCAGGTATCTGGGTTTGTTTGGCTTCTATAATTGAAACACTGTTGCAACTCCAGCTCTGAGGCCCCGCTGGCTGAAAGCAGGTTTCTGGGGTTTGTTTAGCTTCTATAATTGAAACATTGTTTCTTAGAGTGCAGCTCAGAGGCCAGCAGCGGCAGGCGGGGAACCTTGGCTTCCTCCATCACTGGAGCAAGCAAGCCTCCTGTTCGCTTCAGCTGCCTAGCTTCCGGCCGCCATCTTGGTTGGCAGTTAATTTGCATATCACCCTGATTAGGCAATGGGAAGCATGTCGGAGGTACAGTTAATTACCATGTTTGTCTATTATTAGATAGGATAGATAATATGATCTAGTCCAACCTCCTTATCTGATAGAAAGGGCAAATGATATACTGAAGGTGACAGAGCAACAAATAGAGCTTCAGAAAACGTCTGAGGGAGGTTTTCTTTTCATGATCTCTTGCCCTGTGCTGGACACATAGTAGGTTGCCAATATATATGTGTCTAATGAATGAATGATTGTATGAAAGCACTTATCATAACTAATGGGTGTCCTAAACATCTAGCATCTTCCTGCACAACTTAAAAAAGTTAGGAGTCAAGCTGAGGGAAGGTAAACAAGTAAGTCTCCTGGCATCATGAGTATTTTTGTCTGGATGAAGTTGCATTTATTTGGTGGTTTAGTTAATTAAAAACCTGTAGTGCCTGCAAGGCCTTCAGTGGGCACTGACTACACCATGAGCCAATGCCCCTAAAACCCCACACAAAGTGCTGCCCACCCTCTGCCAGTCACACAGCATTTTGAACACTTCACTCTTCATGTACTTCTCATCAATGGAATGCGGGAGCCAGAGCCTGTGTGGTGCTTACCTCTGAGTCTTCAAGGCTGAACACAATAAAGTTAAGTGCTCCATTGAATTTGCAAAGATCTGCTTAAAGATTTGGCCTCTACTGGACTCTTCATAGAGTGGGCACAGGGTTCTCAGTTCTGCTCTGTGAGGCTACTACAGCTCCAATCCCTTCCTCTTGCCTCTAGATCATCTCTGATTAACCTCCGCTTTTACTTCATATTAAACTATGACCCAGATTTATTGAGTTCCTAATCTAGAGGTCTGCCAGGGAAGCCTAACCACTCACACTCTGAAAGGATGTGAGTGAAAGGGTGGTCTTCTAACCCCAGGACATGATGTCCTCTCTGATCAAGTATGTAGCATCAGCAGTGAAAGGCCTAGAAGTGATCAAAAAGGAAAGGGGATGCCCACTCTCCCCGCCCTCCATGGGTGTTATCATCAGCCTTGGAAATAAAGTGAATGACATGTTTGGAGCCAATAGTGATGTGCCAGACTACTGGGGTGTGAAAGGTGTAACAGGAAGCTACTGCATTAAAAGGTTTTTTAATGAGAAAGACCAATATGCATATCAAACACCCAGCTTTCTTCATTATTAACATAATGTCAGATCCTGGGTATTTATCTCTCTCCTGAATTGTCCTGTTCCTAGTGTGGAAGAGTGAAGGCCTCATAAGGATTTAGAATCAGACATACCTTATGTCTTAGTTTACATAAGCAGACTCAAGAGACAAGTAGTTTATTTGCAAGGAGATCTCAGGAAACCCTGATGGGGGAACAAGTGTGGGTAGCAAAGATGGCCAGTGAAGGGTATGTTATTAATATGGGAAAGGAACTTGATCCCATTAGGGAAATCTGGGAGCCAGTATTTCCCCCTGAGGAGGGAGAGAGCTGGGTAGTTGGACACCAAAGTCCATGGGTCATTGGTTGAGAGCTGCTCCAGAGGGAAGTTATTGCCCAGGTGCCAGGGCTGACCGGCAGCCCCTGAATGACGGATGAACAGATTACTCTGACACAGTTTCACTGTGGGGGAGAGGGCTAAGGGACGGCCTGACTGATAGCAGCCAGGCAGCCTTGATTGCCTGCCTCGTTAGGCCTTAATGGAATTTTTATCTTTAGGTACAATCAGTAGAGTAATCTTGGGAGGACACATGTGTTTACATTGTCCTCTAGGCAAGAGCATCCAGGGATTAAGCATAAGGATTCCAGTAAACACCCGGGGGTCTGCACATGCACAGGCTTGTTTGGAAAGGTCAAGGAATAATTAAGGGTGCCACCTTCGACACTCCCCTAAGTCGGAATTCCGATAAACAGGGCAGGTGGCCTTCCACACACTTCCCTTTTATCAGAATGTCCTCCTTACAAACTTTCCAACCAAGTCTCATGCTTCTTCATACCCAGGCATTCCTGCCACTTGAGCTGGAAAAGCAGGGAACAGAGGTAGGGGAAAGCATCAGGAAGAGAAATGAAGTGGTAGATTAGAAGCTGGAAGTCAAGGATCAGGTTGAGAGGATATTGGCAAGGCACCAACAACATCTACCACACTTAAGTTTGAATCCTGGCTCTGCCACTTATGCTTTTGGATAAGTTAGTTAATACCTCTGTGTCCCAGTCCTCATTTGTAAAATGGGGATAAGGACACCTGCTTTCCAGTGCTGTGAGGATTAAATGGGATCCTGCATGTAAATGACCACACATATCCTGAAGCTTCAGAAGTCATATGCTCTTACTAAGTGTTAGATGTGTGTGTGTATTTGTGAATTGCCTGACTGGTTCATTCACTTATCAATTACCTGCTTTTCCAGGAGGACTATCACAGATCGGGTGGCATAAATATCCCACAGTTTTGGGAGCCCTGGGACACTGTGATGTTCAGTTAAGAGTGACGGATGGTGGCAGCAACCCCTTTATTTTAGGGGCATGGAGCCAGCACCACGTGGGAAGTTTGGGATTAGACTTTAGTTGTAGGCTTGTATGGAAATACGTTTTCCTAACTTATCAGACTAAAGTTCCTTATTGGTCATTTTTTTTTTCACTGATCACTATGTTCACATTATTAAGATTTTGTCACCTCAAGGGGCATCTTCAATTTAAAAGAAGAATTACTTCAGCTTTCCTCATTTTGTGGGCAAAGAGAATGCCAAGAAAGAGCAATTTACCAGGGATCCCTATGGAGGAAAACTTTTCTATGGCCAAGTTATTACACACAGAATTTAGTAACATAATCTCAAATGGCTTATTGAAGATTGGAGGGTCAATGATGACCTTGAAATGCTACATTGTGAGAACTACGTGCTGACATTTTTGTGAATGCTAATCTAATTTACTATAACTTTATAAACATTGAACACTAAATATTGAAAATATTAAGAAAAATGAGCCACATGACAAATTGTCTTCGCTAGTCACCCCAACTGGCAAAGTCCTGAAAGTAATTAGTCTAGGCTGAACAGAAATTAGGCAACAGGGGAGAGCAAACTTTAGTCAAACTTGGAATTCTGACCTATTAAACTGGAGCAGGTTCAAAACCTCTGATGTTTGTGGTACTGTCAACTTTGGAGTCTATATGCTTGAACAGACCTGGTAAATTTTTCAGTGAATAGACAGACTTTAAAAGGTTGAGTTTTCTATTCCATGCAGTTGGGTTCAGTGCACATCCCTGTCACATGGGGGTAAATTGTGAAACCATGGGTACAAATTGTGAAACCATGACTAATTTTGGAGCTCTAAATGAAACACGCCACTCCCAGCAATTCCTGAAGTCCATGATTAGTTAGCTACTCCTAGGAACTTTTAACTTGTTCATTCTATGTTTTTAAAAATTTGTTTTACTCTCCTTTACAAAGGGATTTTATTATTGCTGAGCCATATAAACCTCTTAGTAATTTTTTTGGTAGAAATAGGAATATTTCTGAAAAATTAAACAATAGAAGTAGAATTATAAACATGGTAAATGGATGAGAAATTCTTGTTAATCTTTGTGTTAACTTTTTTTTTAAAAAAGATATGTTTTATTTTTGTAGTGTTGTAATTTTCATGGGGGAGTTTTCAAACCTATTCTAATCAAAATTAGAGAGCAGAGTATAACAAATTCTTTTACCCATCCCCAAGTTTCAACAAAATGCGTAAAGAGCTTCTGTAAATTTTAATCTCTATTTTCCAAAAGTAAAATCCTGAAATCACATTTTTCAACCCTAAAAATAAATTTTGTAATTCTTAGAGATATTACACTTTTAATTTGCTAGTTGTCCATGCATATGTTAGGATCTCAGTTCATTTTTATCCCCTGGATCAAATACTGTCTTTGTGCTTCTCTGTGTCTTCCTCTCTTTCTCTCTCTTGTTGGCTGGTTCAGTCTTATACACCTGGGCTTTCCATGGATTAGGAATGGCCCAGACCACATTACCTTCTTCTGACCCATGGAGAAGAAGAATCCAAATCCCCCTTGACATAAAGACAGCAGCTGGTCTAGAAGAGATGACCAGGATGGCCAACAGCCTGGGACACATTTCCAAGGTCAATGAAGAGAGAATCATGTCTGTTCAAACTTTGCTTATCTTGAGGGGGAGAGGTTTCCAGATCAGTGGAGAGTTTCCATTGGAGATTGGAGATGAATCTTTATTTCTTTGGGGTAGCTTAGCCATTTGCCCATCAGAATATGTGTTTATCGTGAGTCATGAATGAGAGAAAATGAGTCGAGGATGCCAGAATATTATTCTTGTATTTCGCTGGAACTATTTATGCTGAGCTGCTTTCACTTACTACCTCCTGTGCTACCACCTGCCAGAAGCAGCCCGCCTCATCGGAGCACCGTCTGGTACTGCTGGAGCATGAGGGCCCCGGCCTCCCTGTGAAGGTGCTGCATGTTGGCACTGCGGGCCAGCAACCCCTCATGCTTGAACGTAGTTGGCACCCACAGGATGAGCAGGAGTCATTTATTTTCTGCTCCAAGTATTTTAGCTAAACCATATCCACTTACTATGAAATCACAGCGTTAGAAAAAACTTGCAGTCTTTTCTGAAATAATTGTTTTTCTCTATTTAGAAAGTAATGTTTAATTGGTGAGCTGGCATCGGGCAAGGTGTGTGTGTGTGTGTGTGTGTGTGTGTGTGTGTGTGTGAGTGATGTCAACTTTATCTTTACTTCTATCAAAATGTATTTAATTGTGTTTTGGATGCAGAGTGAAAGGGACATTGAAAGGCAAATTTCCAGTCTTTTGAGGTAAATTACTAGAAGGTAAAGAGAAGAACTGCAGGTGAAAAGAAAAGTGAAACAAATTTGTTGATAAATTTTGACAACTATCCTGGTTAAGTCTAGAGAAACTCCAACCTCAACAGTGAGCCTAGGGCAGTTTGGAAAAGTCAGATAGGTTCATTCCTCCCCAACTTTGAATTCCTGAATACAGAGAAAAAAATATTTAATCTAAATGATCATTCACTTTTGCTGTCACTTACTTGACTATGAAACATATATGAGAGTTAAACCTGTGATTTTGTGATTTTTAGTGTTTTCTAGCAAAAGCAGTTACCTACTGACTGCATCGGTGGTGTTTTTTGGAGAGGATTTGATCATTAGACTTGGAGGTGGCACATTTCTAGTGAGTCACTTTTCACTTGCTATTGGCTAGAACTTAGCCATGTGGTTACAACTGCAAGAGAGGCAGGGAGATGTAGTCTAGCTGTGTGTCCCAGCAGAAGAGACCTTCTCTGTGACATTGTCTTTCTAGTTTAGGAAGAATACAATCAACTATAATATGAGGTGGAAAGTGAAAGATGAAATGCTAGTTAGTAAATTTTAGCAAGCATCGACATTCAATATGTTTTGCTAGCACCAGACAGAATGCAGAAGACGGAAAGATACTGGAGTTTGCAATTTGGGAGAAGGATACTATAGTCATACTGGTAGTGCGGGGATTAAAACTCTGCAGGAGGGCAGGGCTCTTGTTTGAATAGTTTCCAGCTGAGTCCAGGATGTCCAACGCACTGCATGACATACATTAGAATTTAGTAAATATGTGATAAATAATCAATACATTTTTAAGTTAAGATAGATCATGCCTCAAAGTCAAAGGGCAGACTATGTGCGCATTGTATTAAATTCACAGTTGAAGCTGACATGACCACCACACAAAAGAAAGCAATGCTGATTTTTAAAATGTTAGCAAGGACATGATTTTCTTCTTCAAAATAAAAGCAGACTTTTCCGAACCTTGACTCTACCTTTCACGCAAACTGAGAAACTTCCAGAGGATATGCTACAATGAAGATGATAAGTTATTCAGTATTTCCAGGCAGTAACAGTCTTCTTTTATCACTCACCATATCAATAATATTTAAAGAACCCTCCAAAGACACACATTGGTAGACAAATGAGGTAATAAGAATTTCTTTTACTTAAGCATGGCTATGTACTGGATTTATCTGTCCAGTATGGGTCATTACCAATGTCACAAGTGTTTCCAGAAGACCTGCTGTCATTACCAAGCTTTTATTAGCAATTGAAGTGTGGAAAATGTGACAACAGATTTTCTGTCCAAGTCTGCATATCTCTTCTCATCCCATAGCCTCACCAACCCTGGCTCTACGACCCTCTTTGTACTTTTTCAGATTCTGAGAGATGTTTACACTCTACTTTCTGAGCAAGAATTGTGAGGTGTGTGGTACCATAATCCAGTGTACTTAGGGAACACATTGTGTGAAATTGTGGTGTCACTTGAATGAGGAACTAAGGATCAGGATTTTGGAACTTAAATCTAAATATTTCTTCATATGTTTCTACAATATACTTTGGGTTCAATTTGTATGAGACATTCAGGATGAAGTTGAGAAATGTATTCAGTTTGGAGCTCAAGGTAAAGTTTATTTCACAGTGACTAAATTAAGCCTTCTTTAAATGACTGCTTTGGGATTTTGATATAAAAAAATCTCAATCATGAAATGTTATCAATAAAAAGAGTAACCACTCTAACTTTTTAAGCTAACTCAAACCTTGCTGATTCTGTCTTTGCTTTGTGTCTATTTTTATTAGAAATCTTACCCTTCCACATCTTTGTCTACCCATATCCTGTTTGTTGGGCAAGGTCCATGGCCAATGCCACTGCCTTCCCTGAAGACTTTTCGAATGTGATGTCTTCCTCTTTTAAATATTATCTAATCTTGTTTGTTAGTAATTTGTCTACTTCTCCCCCACCCTGTTACATTGTTTGTGGAAAGGCATTGTCTGTTCATCATTTTATTTCTCCCAGGATCCAATCACTGAGCCTGTCATATAGTTGTGATGCAAGTATATGAAGCAAAAGGAATTGTATTTGAAATGGCGGACAGTTTTAAAAATTCAAAAATAATAGACTTATGGGTTCTTTCATTACTAAATCTATTTACAGCTTCAGGGGCAAGTTACACTTATTGGAGCAGAAAGGTTGACTGTCCTATTTGTACTGCTGAAAGAAAGGTATGAAGTGGTGCACTTGGAGAGGACAGCCAAAGGTAGTAACGCCATGGCAATTCCAACCGTACATTAAAGAGAGAAGCAATGGCTGCAGACTCTCAGTATAAAGCAACTCTCAGTATTAAATTGGGCAAAGGGCTTAAATTCTTTGTGTTTCACTTTCTTTATCTGTAAATAGAAAATAATGCTATTTAATTGAAAGGATTGTTTTGAGGTCAAAATGAGTTAATATTTGTGAAGTGTTGAAGAGTAGCTGATATAACTACTGCTCAGTAAATGTTAGCTGCAATCATTACTACTATTCTTTATAACTTCAGTGTTTAAAAATGTTATGAGGATGCATGGAACTTTTCCCACTCAGAGCTGAGCAGTACTTTCATTTTTTCTGAAGACTCCTGCTCTTAAGTTTTAGGAAATCTCTTCTCTGCTCTGTTCTCTATTTCTCAATCTTCTGCTATTAGATGTTCTAGTATTGGAACTCCCAGATTAAGCTTTTAGTAGTAATTTTTCTTATATTTTCTTATTTTATACTCAAGGAAAAGTTTTGTTTCCATTTTATTCTGATCCATATATTAAAATTTTTATTTTAGGAATCTTATTTTCCTTGTTCTTTATTCCCGTTTCACGGCAACTTGTTTTGTTTTACAGATGGAATAACTTCTCTTCCCTGATTTACTTCTATTTTCTCCAATATCTAATTTTTTCCTATTTATTTAAATTTTGGTATTTTTGTTTTATTCTGCTGGTTTCTGTTATGTGTTTGGTCAGCTTTAGTGGCCTTCCATATTTATGCTTAGAGACCACTACTGGTGCATGTTACTTCTATTACTATGTAGGCAAAACTGCTTTTCTCCACTGTGTTTGTCCTCCACAGTGTTTTTTTTTCTCCAGATTCCTAAGTGGTATATTATGTGTCTTGCATGCATTTAAAAATTTTTCATCTTTTTCTCTGCCAATTAGATGTCTTTTTAAAAATTCTGTAATAATTTCATAGGCAGCAATCCCTTCCTTAATTCTATTCTTGTTATTTAAAAAGTTTTCAAGTCCAGCTGGTATTGCTCAATAGTTGAGCATTGACCTATGAAATAGGAGGTCACAGTTCGATTCCCTGTCAGGGCACATGCACGGATTTGGGCTCAGCCTCCAGTAGGGGGCTGTGCAAGAGGCAGCTGATCAATGATTTTCTCTCATCATTTATGTTTCTATCTCCCTCTCCCTCTCCCTTCCTGCCTGAAATTAAAAAAATATTTTTAAAAAAGGAAAGATGCCTAATCTATGACCCAGCCATTCTATTCTTAGTATTTCAAAAGAGAAACAAAAGCATATATCCATACTAAGGCTTGTACATAAACACTAGTAACAGCTTGATTTGTTATAGACAAAAAATTGTAGAAAAGTAAAAAAAAATGAAGGTGAGTGGAGAAATTGTGGCATAGACACACATTAGAATACTTCTTAATGACAGAAAGGGACAATTGGTATGCATAAAACATGGATGCATCTCAGTCATTTTACTAAGTAAAAGAAGTAAGTTAAAAAATAAAAAAATGCAAATTAATCTATAGTGACAGAAAGAAGGTAAATATTTGGAAAGGGGTGGAGATAGGGATGAATTACAGAGAGGCACAAGGAAACTTTTTGGGATGGAGATGTATGTAGTCCGGTTTCATGGGTTCATATGTATGTCAGAAGTGATCAAAGTGCCCAGTCTAAAGAGGTGCAGTTTCTGTCACTTTGATCTTATCTCCAAAAGTAGGAAAGTGTTCCTTAACTAATATTAATTCTCCCAACACTCTGATCTTTGATTCCTTTTGGGGTGATGAGGCATTTGGGATTTTTACTTTCCCTCTTCTTTCCCTGGAATGTCCTTTCTTCCCATTTTAAAACAATCAGTAATTAGAAAATTCCATACATTTGATTAAGCATCTAATTTTAGCAACTTTATATTCTAGTTCTGTGGCTCTAATATGAACATTTTCCTAACATTATCTATATATATAAAAGCCTAAGTGACTATTACTACTGGTTGACCAAACAACCAGTCGACCGATCTCTATGATGCACACTGACCACCAGGGGGCAGACGTTCAATGCAGGAGCTTCCCCCAGTGGTCAGTGTGCTCCCACAGCCAACCTCCCGCAGCTGGCTAACCTCCCCGCAGTTCCTCCCCACAGCCGCTGGCCAGCCCTTATCGGCCCCAATTGGTACTGGGTGAGTTGGCTCAGATCGGCCCTGATTTCTGCCCAAGCTGAGGGACCCCACCTCATGCACGAATTCATGCACTGGGCCTCTATTTTGTAATAATTACTATCCCATTAGTGATGAGTGTTTCTTTGGTCCTGTGTTAGTGTTTATGGCCTATTCTGTTAAATCCTCATTTTTGACTTCCTCCAGTCATCTTTCAGTGACGTGTACTTTATGAAGAATAATTTTGCAGACAAGGTGGTATATTTTCCAAGCATTGAAAAATCTGAAAGTGTGATTTTTTTGTCCATATATTAATGATCAGTGGAAAGTGAAGAGAACTATATTTAAATATCTACTATACTTTAAGCACTTTAAAAAGTCATTATCTCATTTATATCAACCCTGTGAGATAAGTGTTATCTCTGTGTTACAATAAAAAGTGTTGCTGCTTAGAAAGATACAGTGTTTTGCTCATATATCCAGTAAATGAAAGAACAAGGGACACGATTTGAACCCTGGTTGTTGTGCTTCAAAGCTCCTCCTCTTTCCTCTACATCACACTGCACTGTGATATGTTTTCACGTGAAGAGGAATCAGTTGGTCCTCATGCTCTTTCAGCATCAGACAGGAATGTCTTCATTCTATCGACTCAGAAACACTCACAGATTCTCACCAAAGCAGGCAATCTCTTAGCAGCCTCTCAACTAGATGCTGGAATAATAATAGCTATCATTCACTGAGCATCTACAGGGCTAGGCAAGGTGCAAAGTGCTTTACTATTTAAGTACATAATTTCTGTTTTACAGATGAAAAAACCCAGGCTGCCTATTGTCACCTAGCTGGTAGGCAGTGGAGCCAGGATTAGCCGATATGTCTCTCCAACTCCACAGCTCATGCCTTAACCACCACGTATCTCTGCTTTCAGAAAGTCAGTAGCCGGTGTCCTTGGGTATACCAAGTACCTATGCCTTCTTAATCCAATTCTTATATTATTCCCCATTGTGTTGGTTTGTAAAGTTTGATTGAATCTCTACCTTGGCTCTCTGATTAATTTTTTTATCCTTAAAATAGTTTTTATTGAATTTATTGGGGTGACATTGGTTAATAAAATTATATAGTTTCAGGTGTACAATAAAATTATATAGGTTTCAGGTAATACATCATCTGTATATTGCACTGTGTGTTCACCACTCCAAATCATCTAATTAGATCTCAATTCCTCCTGTTGAGATTGGAACTTCCCTGAATTTCAGCTCATTTTGTTGGATGTCATGTCTGACCTGCCTCAAACATCCCAGCCATGGCATCAGCACCCTCAGAGCACTCCAACTTGTGACTGACATTGAATTACATAATGAGATCCTAGAGCAAGGAGGAGGGAAAGGACAGGGCTGAAGAGTTTCCAATATCGTCTTTCTCTTATTAATTTTGAGTCATTTTCCACTTGCTAACAATTCTATGAACATGAGAAGAAAGAGGCTTTGTTGTATGAACAAAACCCACTAAGTGAGAGTGTGAATTCTGACAGCATGTCTGTAATAGCAAAACTTTATTAAGAGGATATAGTCAGGATGACCTGTGGAATAGGAATTTACTTGTATTTTTTTCTCTGACTGATATGTTTGAAGACATATCCATGAGCTCTGAAATAGAAATAGACTTATTTCTATTTTATTTCATAGTATTCTTTCACTCATTTTTTTTACCTTTATGTGTATGTTAAATTTAATTTTTCTCTAACTCCAGATTATCAGCTCCAGCTAAAAGCAAACAAACATGTCTTTATTACATCATACATTATTTCTATGTATGTGTACCAGTGTTGGTGAAATCTGTTGATCATTAATTAAGTATCCATCTTCATTGAGGAGTAGTTGTTTTACTACCCAGGGTAGATTGATGAATTCCTTGTCTTTATAATATATAGACAATTCATTTAGAACTTTTCCTCAAGAAATTATCACCCTTCATTAATGAAATGAGTAGAGAAAATGACAACTGGAGGATATAAAAAATGTCCATGAAAATGAAAAATTCTTTATTTATTTTTTAATCAACAAATATTTGTTGATTAATATTTAGTATTGGATTTTTTGGTTTATGAATTCAGATTATTTTATGTAATATTTGCTATCATGTTCTATCCTTGATATTTATTCTCCAGGGAGAAGTGGGACAATATTTATCAAGCACTATTCCAGGTGAATCATGCCACATATTTCAGGTACATCTTAGTGTTTAGTCACACCTCAAATTTTCCTAGTCTCAAGGAATAGTCATAAATCTCAAGATTTAAAAGATTATTTTCTCTAAAATATTTTTATTCATGGTTTTTTGTATACATAAATAATTAACATCAAGACACTTCTTTATCATTTTTTATATGCCATTTTCCAAACTACTGTGCATATTTGCAAGGAGGAAGATGATGTGACACTAATGTAGTTATATCACTGGTTAAATTATTTTATTTAAAAAGTGCTATTTTTTGCCGAAACCGGTTTGGCTCAGTGGATAGAGCATCGGCCTGCAGACTGAAAGGTCCCAGGTTTGATTCCGGTCAAGGGCATGTACCTGGGTTGCCGGCACATCCCCAGTGGGGAGTGTGCAGGAGGCAGCTGATCGATGTTTCTCTCTCATCGATGTTTCTAACTCTCTCTCTCTCTCCCTTCCTCTCTGTAAAAAATCAATAAAATATATTTAAAAAAAAAATAAAAAAAAAAATAAAAAGTGCTATTTTGAATGGGTGGATCAATTTTCCATCAAAATTCTTTATTATAACATGGAGTTAAATCATGAAGATCTGAGTATGATGCAAACACTCCATTATTCTAGATTCCTCTTCTATTCTCACTGCATATACCTCTACATGGCATTCATGACATTAAAATTTATTGATTTTTTTTTTTTGGTTTAGTTTTCCCAAATATGAACTCCTTCAAGAAGCTCATGACTGTTTGGATCACTGCTTTATCCCCAAAGACTAACTCAACCAGTGTTTATTCAATGAATCACATTAAAAGAAGTCTTCTTACTAGGCAAATAATTTTAAATATTTAAACAATACCTTACTTCTAGCTTTTAAAGTAATTTCTCAACAGATTTAGTGAATGAGACAAGCCTGTTGAATAAATTATGCTATTTAACTTTCATTTCCTATCCCTGGTTCTCTGTCTTTGTTTTGGAACTTTGTGCACTGATTTTGTTATGCTTTTCCACAAAATTTAATATTTTGTTAATTTTTGTAAGAAAAAGTGTTAGAGCACTTTGAATCATAAAGTGCATAAAGCATGTAGTTCATCTAAGAATCCTAGCCTATAATGATTTTCCTACAATATATTTGTGCCAGTTCTCATGTTTGGAAATTTTATATAGTATTCATTTGCTCTGTGTATTAGTTTGCTGTTGACACTATAACAAATTACTATAAACTTAGTGATGTAAAACAACACAAATTTATTCTCATACAGTTCTGGAGATTAAAAATCTGAAATTAGTTTCACTGTGCTAAAGTCCAAGTGTCACAAGGCGGTTCCTTCTGGTGTGTCCAGAATCCATTCCTTGCCTCTTCCAGCTTCTATAGCCTACATTCCTTGGCTCCTGGCCTCCTTCATTCAGCCAGCACCTTGCCTCTGTCATCTCATTGCCTCCTTCTTCGGTAGTCAAATCTTCCTCCTCTTACAAGAAAACTGTGGTTACATTTACAGCTCACTCAGGTAATCCAGGATAATGTCCCCATCTCAAGATCCTTAATTTACCACTCTTCTGGAAGAGTCAAGCCTGGGCATAGGTGAGAGAGGAGACCTGAGGGAGCACCCCAAGGGCAAGGTCAATCACTCAACCTCTCACTGTCAACATTAGCAGTGGGTTTTCTATGCGCAGGGGTCATAATGAACAAAACAAACAAGATTAAATCAAGCACAGGAGAAATGATGCAATCAAGAGACATGGCAAGCAGATGTACAAAGTTATTTAGGCATGACACAGAATACTGTTTTACAGCAAACTCTTTTTTATGATTGAAGTGATATACAGGAAAATCAACCCCACCAAGAGCTGAACTAGGAGCCATAAGGCTCTGAGGAAATACAAAAAGGCATATGGAAGATGCATTGAATCTTTTATATCAACCAAACATTCCCTTAATGGTCTGCCAGGTTTCCGAGGAAAAAGCAGAAAGTTCTAATTAAAAACTTTAGCCACATATTAATACCAAAGCACTCTTCATTACAGTATTGTAACTCATCAGTTGTAGTATTAGAATGGAGTGTAATGTTGGCTTATAGCACTGCAGATGTGATACTCTGGTTCTGTGTAATCAATATAAAAACAATCCTTAAAATTTTGTCACAGGTGCCAAATCTATTTTGCCATGTAAGGTAACATTCACAGGTTCCAGGAATTAGCACCTAAATATGTTGAGGGGCTATTATCTAGCCCACCTCACTCTTCCATATTAATTACATTTCTGTACTGAATAATAACAAAAGTCTTAAAATATATACCAAAACATTTATTTTCATTGATGTGATTCACTACTTTGTGTTGTAAAGAATTAAATAATTTAAATGAAAACATTCTATCTTATATTTTCACAGAAAATACAAATTTTTATCAAGTTGTCATTTCCAATATCCTGCATCTGTTTCTTAGTAGTGGTATTATGGGAGATTGTGAAAAGTCAAAGGGTTGGAGAGGAGTTAGTTTGGTAAGTGTACACTTCACACCCCAGGAAACAGCAACCGAAATTGATATTATTTATTTCATTCTTCTGACACTTCTCCCCTTCTGTTAGCTTATTTATTTGTGAAAGATGAGAATGCTGAAACAAAAAAAATATGTATATTTACTCAATTTTACATTCCCGCTTATAGACGCATTGTTCTCAATATGCCACGCCCTCTAACATGTCCATCTACGTCTTTCATAGGCTGGCTTTGACTCTCTGAAGAGCTCTATCAACTCTCTCCTTCACTGGTAGCATTTTCTTAGTCTCCAGAGCATAATCTGGCCATCACTGTCTCAGAGAAGTCTCTGCAAGCCCTTCCCACTTGACCTCAACAGATCCCGTCCTGTAGTTATCATATCACTCACCAGCCAAAATCACAGCTTTATTTTGTTGGTCTGTCCTTTCCTCTAGGTTATGAGCTCCATAGGGTGGAGACTGGGTCTTTCAGGTTGTAATACCTGACATTCTGCCCAGCATAGAGCAGGTGTTCAGTAAACGTATGCAAATAAGTAAAGGCTCTTTTAATAATTGTGTGCTGATTGAATAGTTTCACTTATCAATGAGTTTACTAATTTCACTAATTTTTCTAACATTGCAACTTTTGACACATGCACGTTCTGTATAAGTCCTTTATCCATTTTGAATTTATTTTTGTGTATGGTGTAAGTTGGTGGTCTAGTTTCATTTTTTGCATGTATCTGTCCAATTTTCCCAACACCATTTATTGAAGAGACTGTCTTGACTCCATTGTATGCTCTTGCCTCCTTTGTCAAATATTAATTGAGCATAATGGCTTGGGTTGATTTGTGGGTTCTCTGTTCTGTTCCACTGCTCTGTATGTCTGTTCTTGTGCCAGTACCAGGCAGTTTTGAGACCTGTGGCTTTGTAATATAGCTTGATATCTGGTATTGTGATCCCTCTAACTTTGTTCTTCTTTCTCAAGATTGCTGTGGCTATCGGGGTCTTTTTTTATTCCAGATGAATTTTTGGAGAGTTTGTTCTAGGTCTTTGAAATATGCCGTTGGTATTTACCATGTTATTTTAAAGATGAGAACACGTATGCTTATGGAGATATTGATTTGCCACAAATAATAGAGTTACACCTGGGACTAGAATCCAGTCCTCCTGCCTAATTAGTCTATTGCTATCTCTACTATGCCATAATAAACTAATTTAAACATAGTTTTCAAAATTCATTGTCTTCCAAAATTCTAAACCAGATATATAATTTACATTTTCCTCCACCTTGTGGTAAGAGGCAGTAAAAAGATTGGGATCACACAACTTGGGCATCATGGTAGAGGTTCTTTGTTGCCCCCACAGAATTCACTCTAGCTAACTGAGGCAGAAAGAGAGAAAGTCCCCAAAACATTGCAGAATGGCACCTGTAAGACAGCTGCTGCCTCTGCCATGGATAAGGGGCTGCAGAACCAGGAAACCACCTGAACCCTGAACAGGAAGTTGCTGAATTAGAAAAACACGTAGGAAATCAGGAAGTTGCGATCATGACTGCTGGCCCCAAAATCTTGATGCTTCTGTCACAGTCTGATGTCCCCCAAATGGAAACCCTGTACCCTCTTCTCTCTCTTCATAAACCTTGGATCTCAATGAAAGTCTTACATAAGTACATTTGAACAGCAGTACCTAAATCATATGCAGAATCCCCTTTTCAAAGGAGTCTGAAAAATGGTGTTTTTAGAATAAGAAAGAGGCCCACTAGAAGGGATTAGAATGACTGGTAAGTGAGCCAGTCCCCAGGATCCAACATATTGGTTTTAATCTTGGATGATCATGGGACAAATTTAACCTCTCTAAGCTCGAAACAAGACAATGGATGTGAAAACAGTTGGTCATGCAGAGTTATTTCATATTATTCTCCTTACCATTTGTCCCTCCCTGCTATTCCTACTTCTGTTTAGCCTATGTTGTGTGCTAGTAGGATGAAATACAACTATCTTACTAGACTATCACCCTTTTATTTAATCCCCAAGTATCTGCCCATGAAAATAGATCCAAAGGAAATGGGGAATATGATATCTTTAACTTGGACTTATTTCCATGGCTAAGTTTAGAAATGTGTTTTAATGAGTCTTCTTGTTAGCAGGCTATAGCTTAATGCCATTTGGCTCTCCCCGAAGACTCTTCTAAAATTATTCCTGATTTTGAGACTTATTTTACTTTAAAGTAAGCTGGCATGCTCTGAGTCTTCAGCTGGTTCATTAATTGCCTGGTGAGGAAGGGTGACCTGAGAAAACTTACTGGCATTCTGTGCCAGAATTTTGGCCTATTAAAAACATTTAAAAACCACACTGGGAATTTTAACTTTTTGGCCTGAGAAAATTGACCCTCCATTTAGACACTCATCATTTTCCAGGGGTCTGGGCTATTTTGTAGCCTCTCTGACAGTTCATATTGATCTCAAGTTGCTGCCTCCCCCCCGCCCCCACCTGTCTTCCACCCCTTTTTCACAATCTTTGCCATGACCTCCCTCAATGATTTTAATTTCCAGGGCTGTGCAAAGTAAAAATGTAAAGTACATGCCTACATATGCTCTTTAAGTTCTCTTGGATAATGAGCCATCGCTACTGTGGGTGAGAAAAATGATCACTGATTCATTTTGTGGGGAAAACATGACACAGATTAATTTTCAGTATTGGCAGGTGTTCGTTCTTACACATCCCTGTGCCTAAAATAATGTTTCATTTGACAAATGAATTCAACACCATGATTTGTAAACAACGCTTATAATGATTATCAAGGTCTTTTTTTGTAAAATGTAGGTTATCTCAACTGTGACTGCATGCACAGTGATAATCTCAACTCTTTGGATGGTACTCAAGTCCTTGGGCAACCTCCCTGGTCTTCCCACTGCTCTTGTAGAAAACCAAGTATTTCATTTCTATGAACCCATGAATGTTTAGGTACTCAGTTCAAAGTGATGACTCTTGCCTCCCTTATTGATCTATCCCTAAATAACAATATTAGAAGATAGAACTAAAAAAGGACATTACTCAATACTCTTTTCTATCTTTCACCTTTTTCTCTTCTCTCCTCCTTCCTGCACTAATAGATTTTAAGGTTGAAAAAAAAGTAGGCCCTGAAGGGGTGTCTTTCAGAGATAAAGGAGGACATGGGTGTTAAGAGATAAGAGTGGAATTATTTTTTAGCCTTAACTTTTCCTTAAGGCAGTGGTTCTCAACCTTCTGGCCCTTTAAATACAGTTCCTCATGTTGTGACCCAACCACAAAATTATTTTCGTTGCTACTTCATAACTGTAATGTTGCTACTGTTATGAATCCTAATGTAAATATCTGATATGCAGGATGGTCTTAGGTGACCCCTGTGAAAGGGTCATTCGACCGCCAAAGGGGTCGCGACCCACAGGTTGAGAACCGCTGCAAGGGAACTAACAGGACATACCTCACCAGAACCATGTCTGTCAACAGAGAAAGTTTCACTGTCTTCCTCAAGCTGGTCGCTCATGGTGAACAGTTACATATTCAAATGAATCTGTCAGGGACAAGAGTCTGGTGCTTGAGTTCCTGCTCAGCCCCGATGACATTGATTTGTGAGCATAATGCTCGGCTGCGGGATGTGTGACAGATAAATTTTATCAAAATTAAAGCACAATTAAACATTTCATCTTCCTAATTACTGGCTGTAGATTCAGCCTGATGACCATGTGCTGTAAGAAATCAGCGACCATTACACATTTTAATGGAGCACAGCTGTCTTACAGCTTGGTAATATTTGCACAGTGCCACAGAACTGTAATTTATGATAAAAAGAAAAAATGTGTATTGGCGCTTTTTTGCCAAAATAGATTAAGGATTCATATACTTTAATGAGATTTGGACCTAGTCTTGGATTATCGTTATAAATGATTTATGTGCATGTTGGTGGACTCCTGTAGTTCGGAGTTGATTTGTGTTTGGGTCTATCAATATGTAATTCCAAATCTATTCTTAAGCCAATATCTATCACTTTCTCTCCTTTTTCTCTTTCTTTTGTGTCTTCCATTTCTCACAAAGAAGGACAGATGGGAAGGTATACAAAGCAAAAATGCAGTGGCAAGAAGGGCCTTGTTGAAAACAACTGTAGCTTCTTTCAAACTCATCGGGGAGCTAGTTTAGGGAAGGGTGGAGGAGAGGGGGAGACTGCAGGAGCAGCAGCAGCTCATGGGGGTCTCCTCACCAGGCCTGGCCTTAGGTGCAGCCACGAAAATCCATGTCCACTGGGGCGGAGCAATCGATGGGCCCACAGGGCCAAGGCCCACTGTAGAATTGGCCTTTGCTCTTCTGAGAAAAGGGTGATTGACAACTAAACTCTCCTCCTCTATTTCTTCATTTGTAAAAGGGAGGTGGGACTTATTTCCCCCTGCCTTACTGGCATTCATCCTCATCACAATGAGGATGATGACCAATGATTTATAATTATAAAAAGCGCCGTGGCAGAGCGACATCTCCTTACTATTGCCACTGTAAGCACTTCCAGGTGGTGACTTTGGCATTACTTTCTTGTTTAAGTACTGTTGGTATATTTCTCTTTATCACCATTCTTACTGGAAAAACACTTAGAGTGTGTGTTTGTGAATGAATTGCTCTCAACAAATTGGTCACCAGAAAGGTCACGAGGAGTCAGAAACTGTACATGTAGATGGTTTTTGTTAATAAATTAGGGATTAGATGTAAGTTGTTATATCTGATTAGTAATTACGATGATGATTTCATTTGTCCAGGCAACTTGATGTCATAATCTCCAATCATCTTTATATCCAAAGGATATACTGGTATATATGTTCAGAAATATTTCTTTTCAGAAAGCACACTGTGGATAAGAGAAAAAGGCGAGATACCAGAATCCAGACAAATCTGCTCAATTTAGGTGCTAACTTGCCTACTGAAAACAGAGAACATATCCTAATGAATTCAGAAGGCCTAAATATATATATGTAACAGGGAAAGAAGCGCTCATCTCTTTATCATCCCAATCTTCTCCAGGCTTGATTTATTTCAGCACTCATATGCTGGAATGTTTCATACTGTACCAGGTTGCATATGCTTGCACACTAATTCTCAATTGCCGTATGCAGTTTGTGACAACCATCTGCTTCGACCTCCCTTTGAGTTCTTTCTCCCACTCAGCCCAGCTGAAGTAAAAATATGGACAGAAACAACTTCTGCAGGGAAATGAAAAAGTTAACGGGAGAGTTAAAGTTATATTGTATATCTGCCTTTCGCATGGATGTGCTCCTGCAACTTACGCTCCACTTATCAAATATTTCTGAAGTGCAAAGCCTGACACTTAGCAGAAAGCTGTAAAATATGCCATGTTTCCTCTGACAGTCTTGGCTGTGGAGGCAAGGTAATAATTAAATATGTACATCTAGTGCACATGCTGACGCTAGAGCCCGCTAGTGCCGCTCCAGCGACCTAGACTTACTGTATGTAGCACCTTGTCACATACCAGAGGGTGAAGGGATGGGGGGGAGGAAGGAAAAGAGAGCTGAGCATATTTTAAAATGCCTGAAAAGAATCAACAACACATTTTGGAGTTGGACTTGAAAAGGAGGGTTGACATATTTTTCTAAAAAATTATTGAATTAGAATATAGGAGAAGGAACCTCCACAATTATAGAGCTCAGATCCCATATATCTTCTCCTGGAGTATGAAAAGGTGTCTGAGAATTTTAAAAACGGATATTAAGTTGTGTATCTGTGTTTGAAAGAGAGATTTACAAAAAAGTGATCGAGTTAGTTGAACACATACCACGATTATGAAAGTGATTGTATTTGTTGTACTTCATCAAATCAAAGGCACCACCAATTGTGTCAGACCCAATCTCATGAATACTAAAATGTGAAAAAATTATGTCTTAAAGTCAGTGAGAAAATATCTCTTTCTCTCTATCTCTATCTCTTCCGAAGTTAACCAAAGTATGGTCTCTAGATCTTTTATACCATGACCATGCATCTAACCATAAGAACAAGAGTCAAATGAACCTGGGACCATAAGAAGAATGGATGGTATGAGAAATTTATGGGATAAGAAGGAGAAAATAAATAAGAGAAGGATGAGAAAGGGCAAAAGAAAAAAAACTGGAAATGTAGAGAGAAGAGCCTAGGAACAGTCTGAAGTAATACTGTTACACAAATATTCAGAAGACCGCCATCAGAGTCTCTGTCTTCCAAAATCATTAATATTTGTACAGAAAAAGCACAAAGTGAGAACATGAGATGGAATTGGCAGATAAAGGAAAAGAAATGTCCTGAATATAGCGCTGATGAGTTTCAGATGGAATGAAATATAAAGCCTGGTGGATCATTACTAAAATGGGCAAAGTACAAGTTCATTGTGTTCTCTTGGATTGAACCACCAGATTCTGTCTAATTATAATTGATCAATACTAAAAGCCACAAGTCATACGCATATTCTTAGTTGCATTTTACCTTTTCCTTTAAATTTAAGTGGTTTACCAGAAGAATTTCAGTATAACTATATCAAACCAGATTATATTGGTGGGATATATTACCTTACAATTATTGAGGAAATTTTAAAATTCTTTAAAGAAATCCAAAGGTTATAGTTAATAATCAGTTATGTAATGGTTTAGAACATGGGCTTTGGAAGTCTGGGTTAAAATTCAGCTGGAGTTCTGACTCTGCCATTTGTTAGCTTACAAACTTAACCCTCTGTTTCCCTGTTTGTAAAATGACTAAAAAGGGCACTTATCTTATTGTTGGTAGGATAATGTGAGAGAGTATATGTAAATCACCTAGCACACTGCTTAGCACATAATAAATGCCCAATAAATGATAGTTACCCCTATTACTGTCAAAAGGTCTATAGGGAACAAATGAGAAAAAGCTTCGTTTTTTTCAGGGAAATGCTGAGAAATGCCAAGGACAGTTTGTGGGATAGGGCACTGAGTTCTTTCGAGGGCAGGTGGAGATGTGAGATGTTACATTTGGTTATTCCAGAAAATATGATCATTTGTCATCATATGATGGTGATTCTTCTGCAAATACTCTATAAAACCACAGCACATGGTTCTATTCCTGGAAATAGAATTGCTTTTCTACCAGACTGAACTGGTTTGTGTCATGAAAGCTAAGTTTTGCTACCTTTTGTTGATTAATGCTTGAGATCAGTTGGAAATATGTGTATGTGGCCATATCTATATATTTATATAGCTATATGTGTATAGGTATATGTGTAAATATATAAGCACATATGTTTTACATATGTTTTATAATACTTTAAAAAGCTTCTGTAATTTGGATTTTCAAAGGTGGTCTTTATTTTGTTTCTCTTAGTCTCTTCCAGAAATTGAAAGACTTGATTGCCTTTGCCTTCATTTTTATTTTCAGCTAATTGGTTTCATCTACATTTTTTAAAAAAAAATCTTTATTGGTGAAAGTATGACATAGGCCCTCCTATCCCTCCCATGGTTTCATCTACTTTGATTTGTGTTACACAGCAGAATTTTTAGATGCCAGTTCCTAAAACATATAGGTTGAAAGCAGGTCAATTTCAGTATGAAACTATCATTTTTCAGTTTAGTGACTATATTTACAAATTCGATAGCAACGAGCCTGTTGACAGTCGACACAGGCACAATAAAATTATTATTCTTAGCATATAATCCAGGACAAAGATGTTTTTTCAGTCCCTGTGTACCTATTAGTCACTGATGGGAGCCCTGCCCCTGACAGTAGGGTTCATGAAAGTTTGAAATGGAGGAAGAGGAGCTGTAGCTTGGGGCTCTTGTTAATGACTACAGAATCCTCACTCTGCAGCCAAACGCTGGCAAAGTCCACAAGAAACAGCAGGGCTTAAATAGCTCACTGCTAGTCCTAGCAGGGTTCTTGTCAGTCAAATATATTCACTGCATACCTATTGTGTGCAGAATGCCTAGTTTCACTTGCCAATTCAGCACTGAGAGGTTGGTTTAGCTCTTTTCATCTTTATGACCTGCAGACTGGTAACAGCATTTCTAGCAGTGTGTTCATTTTAAGAATAATTTATTCCAATAAGACAAGGTGGATGTTCCCTCGATATGGCCACCATATGCCCTGAATTTTCTGGGATAATCCTGATTTCATGTAATTTTGTTTCCACTCCAATAAAGCCGGTTAGTGAAATACATAATGAAATGTAATTTCAATTTTTACATTATTTTGAGATTTCATATAATGAATTGGCATATCAGAAAAATATATTTTGCTAGGTTATGTTTATGGATTTCTAGTTTGGAAAATGTGGTTACTGGGTAGGCCACCGGTGCTCCTTATAAAGGGATGTCATTTTTACTTCGTACATGAAAACCATGCGGTTTCAGGAAGGCGTGGTAGCATCTGTGTCCACCTTTAATGCCACTGATGACTTCCCAACCTCTCTATCTTCTCACTGGGGGCCATTGAAGTTTACATTCTAATACAGTCGTGGATCTTATATAACTGTAAGGAATCTTTAAGTTTCAAGCAACAGAGACCCCCGTTCAAACTGACATAAACAACAGAGGAGATTTATTAGGTCACATACTTGAAAAGGCAAGTCAGGGCTGGCTGTAATTGACGCTTAACTTGGAAACTTGAATAAAATTGTCAAGGACTGATTTAATCTCAGTTTCTCTGTCCTTTGTGTTGACTTCATTCTCAGGCTACACACAAGGCACTGGCTAGCCCTCAGTTGCCTCAAGGTCTCTAAACGGCCCCAGCAGTGCTCCACCTTGGATCTTGTTACCTCATTAGTAAGGAAAAAGGAGGTTTCTTTTGGTAGCCTCCATTGCAAAGAGACATTGTTCATTCCCAGAAGCCTCAGCAAACATTTCCTCTGCTTTATTGATTCTGCTTAGGTTCTGGCCTGTCCTCAGCCAATTATTTGGCTAGAGAGATGGAATTCACCAATAGGCTTAAGCCAATAAGCCTTCACTTTAATATTTGGGGATGAGGTTAATTATATTATACCATGCCATTAAAATAGTTCTTCCAAAGCAAATTTGGGTTCTGTTACCAGGAGAGTCAAGGGATGCTGGAACAAATAAAACAACAAATGTCCACTACTAAGTCTCTATGTTGGTACATACCTTTAAAACACAATTTCTTAGAATAAAAGAACATGTAATGCAAAAATCGTCAAATCGTGTTATCTGTGGTATTGAGTGGCCAACCAGACTCACTCACTAGCTGAAAATTCCTTCTCAGAGACCAAGCACGTAGCTCATAAGATTAAATTTCATATCTGAGACAAAGGGCTACCCAGAGATCTTCAATTTCACAAATCAGTGGTCAAAATTACAATGTTAAATCAGGAAATTACAAGTGGGCAGAAGAACAAATAATTGTATAAGGATATCCACATTTCTTTTGAAAAAGCACAGGAATTATGAGGATTCCAGAGGGCCTGGGGTAACTGAACAGAGAGAAGCATTCTAGAATTAGGGATCTGAGGTGGTATAAAACCTTAATATGGTATCTCTCAAATTTGCCCTGGTATGAGTACCACCTGAGGGAGCCTTGTTTAAAACATTGATGCTGGGGTTCCTTCCCAAGCCTTCTGAATCAATATCTCAATGGGGAGGGTCTGATAATCTATATTTTCACAAACAGACAACTTAGGGAAACATTGACTTACTCTACGTCTTCCACTTATCTACTGTAAAAGTCACATGAACTTATGCAGAACTGGGAAGGTGTCGCTTGGAATTTCCTCCTTCATTTACTTATTCAACAAATATTTATTTTACATTTATTATGCTAGGCATAGTGACTAGATACAGAGAATTATCAGATATAGTCTCTGGTTTTATGAAATTTATGGTGTTGTTATAGGGAACACATTAAGTAAATAAGAAATACATAGGTATATGATTACAACTGTGATAGTTACTATAAGAAGTATAGGATGCTAAAAGCATGATCAGGGGACTGAGCCTCATGAGGATATCTTTAACTACTTATCCATTAGTCTGTCCAAGTATGTGATACAATTGGGTCTCCAGCGGTAGAAGAGAAATATTAGGATAAGTCCAAGGTAGACTATATTCCATTGCAGTATGACTAGAGAAGCAAACTAGCTCAGATAGTGTAAAGTTAAGAACATTGTAGAAAGAGACCTTGGGATAACTTCATCACTAGTGTTTTTTCTTTATACATCTCTCTAATTAATGTTTATTTAAACATAGAGCTAAAGCTATTTTGTGATTTCAAAGACTGTATTCCTAGAACCAAATAATTGCTCATTTTACTATCTTTAGCATTTACAATGGCTCGTGTATGTGATTATGAATGTTCGTGCTATGTGTTGTAAACAGGCTTTGTAGACCACTGCTATTTCTTTGTTATTTTTCTCATATAAAATTTGAATATCACAAAAGATCAAAGCAGATTTCTTTGTCACTTGCATTCACAAGAATAGATGACTTTTTATTCTGTTTCTTTTCTATTATTACTGTTTCAGTGTGATGATTCAATAGGGAGTGAGCCCAGTACACCAAAAGGTTGTGGGTTCGATCCCAGGTCAGGGTGCTAACAGGAGGCAAACAATGATGTTTCTCTCTTACATCAATGATTCTCTCTCTTTCTCTCTCCCTCTCAAAAAAAATCACACACACAACACCCCCCCCACCACACACACACAAAACGCCCCTCAATAAAAACATATTCTTGGGTGAGAATTTTTTAAAAAGTGAATAAAACAGTGTTATTATAGTGCTTGTTTTGTAAATGAGACTTAATGTTGAGATATATCACAAATATTTGTTTTTAAATACCAAAGTCCTAAGGTTTATATATTCAAATAACAGAGTAGAAATGAATATTTTGACTTACTGAATATACTTTCAGGCTTCAAGTTGGTATAGAAACTCAAATTCTATTCTACTGAGTTGAGATTAAAGTATTGTTTAGTAAAAATGTTATGTCTATGGCAATAGACTAAAAAATTCAGGTATTTTTTATAGCATATAGATGAACATCTATAGTGTTTTCATTTCAGATTGATCATCCAATATGAAAAAATTCTCATCTCACTAACATCTAGGATTTAAGATTGTGTTACTCTTGCTGCATCAATTTCTTGTTTTCTTCTAAAATAGCTTATGTAATATAATATATTATTTAACTCATTCAGGGTTCTAAGAAAACTATCAAATAATAAAACACTGCTTGGAGACTGAATTACATTAATAAATATTTCCATGATTTCTTGGCATCTTAAAAATATAACTCAAGATCTCTGTTTATTATAAAACTAGAGGCCCGGTGCATAAATTCGTGCACAGGTGGGGTCTGGCCAGCCTGCCCAGATGGGGGCCAATCGGGCCGGACTGGCCAGGGGGAGGGGACGTGGAAGGTTGGCCAGCCAGCCTACCCCCAATCGGGGGAGTGGGCTGGTCAGGGGTGGGACCGGCCAGGGGGAGACGCCCCGGGTGGTTGGTGAGCCAGCCCCACCCCCTGGTCGAACTCTCACTTGAGGGGACAATTTGCATATTACCCTTTTATTATATAGGATATTTGTTACTGGGTTGAGTTTGTGTTTTTTTGGTAGGCTCCCAATGATCATTAAGCCAACTCTTCTTTACACACAATTTGCCTGTTTTTTATAAGTGCATTTTGAGTTTTTCCTACTTGAAATATCTTCAGAAAAATTCAAATTCAATCAACAAATTGATATTTTAGTTTCATAGCCTAGGCATTTGGAGATACTGAGACTGCTGTGGTTTTTGTTATTGCTGTTTGATTTTTTTTTTTTTGTTATTATTATTATTTATTTATTTTTTCTTATTGCTTAAAGCATTACAAAGGGTATTACATATGTGTCCTTTTTTCCCCCCCACCCTTGACAAGCCCCTGCCCTCCTTTACCCCCCCAGTGTCTTATGTCCATTAGTTATGGTTATATGGATGCATACAAGTCCTTCGGTTGATCTCTTACTCCCCTCCCTCCTGTCCCCCAACCCTCCCTGGCCTTACCACTGAAGTCCGACAATCGGTTTGAGGCAGCTCTGCCACTGTATTTATTATTGTTCAAAAGTTTGTAATGGTCTTAATTATCCACAAATGAGTGAGATCATGTGGTATTTTTCCTTCATTGACTGGCTTGTTTCACTTAGCATAATGCTCTCCAGTTCCATCCATGCTGTTGCAAATGGTAAGAGTTCCTTCTTTTTAATAGCAGCATAGTATTCCATCGTGTAGATGTACCACAGTTTTCTAATCCATTCATCTACTGATGGGCACTTAGGCTGTTTCCAGATCTTAGCTATGGTGAATTGTGCTGCTATGAACATCTGGGTGCATATATCCTTTCTGATTGGTGTTTCTGGTTTCTTGGGATATATTCCTAGAAGTGGGATCACAGGGTCAAATGGGAGTTCCATTTCCAATTTTTTGAGGAACCTCCATACTGCCTTCCATAGTGGCTGCACCAGTCTGCATTCCCACCAGCAGTGTACAAGTGTTCCTTTTTCTCCGCATCCTCTCCAGCACTTGTCGTTTGTTGATTTGTTGATGATGGCCATTCTGACAGGTGTGAGATGGTACCTCATTGTTGTTTTGATTTGCATCTCTCGGATGATTAGTGACTTTGAGCATGTTTTCATATGTCTCTTGGCTTTCTGAATGTCCTCTTTTGAAGGGTGTCTATTTAGATCCTTTGCCCATTTTTTGATTGGATTGTTTATCTTCTTTTTGTTAAGTTGTATGAGTTCCCTATAAATTTTGGAGATTAAGCCCTTATCAGATATGACGTTGGCAAATATGTTTTCCCACGAGGTGGGTTTTCTTGTTGTTTTGTTGATGGTTTCTTTTGCTGTGCAGAAGCTTTTTATTTTGATGTAGTCCCATTTGTTCATTTTCTCTTTAGTTTCAACTGCCCTAGGAGCTGTATCAGTGAAGAAATTGTTTTGGCATATGTCTGAGATTTTGTTGCCTTTGTATTCTTCTAGAATTTTTATGGTTTCCTGTCGTACATTTAAGTCCTTTATCCATTTTGAGTTTATTCTTGTGTATGGTGTAAGTTGGTGGTCTAGTTTCATTTTCTTGCATATGTCTGTCCAATTTTCCCAACACCATTTATTGAAGAGACTATCTTGGCTCCATTGTATGTTCATGCCTCCTTTGTCAAAAATTAATTGAGCATATTGGTTCGGGCTAATTTCTGGACTCTCTATTCTATTCCACTGATCTATATGTCTGTTCTTGTGCCAGTACCAGGCAGTTTTGAGAACAGTGGCTTTGTAATACAGCTTGATATCTGGCATTGAGATCCCACCTACTTTGTTCTTTCTCAGGATCGTTGCAGCTATTCGGGGTCTTTTTTTATTCCAGATGAATTTTTGGAGAGTTCGTTCTAGATCTTTGAAGAAGGCCATTGGTATTTTAATGGGAAGTGCGTTGAATGTATAGATTGCTTTGGGTAGTATGGACATTTTAATGATGTTGATTCTACCAATCCAAGAACATGGTATGTTCTTCCATCTGTTTATGTCTTCCTCTATCTCTTTTTTCAACGTCCTGTAGTTTTCTGAGTAGAGGTCTTTAACCTCTTTAGTTAAGTTTATTCCTAGGTATCTTAATTTTTTTGGTGCGATGGTAAATGGGATTGTTTTTCTGATCTCCCTTTCTGAAAGTTCACTATTGGTGTATAGAAATGCCTCGGATTTCTTGGGGTTAATTTTGTATCCTGCTACATTGCCAAATTCATGTATTAAGTCTAGTAGCTTTTTGATGGAGTCTCTAGGGTTTTGTATGTATAATATCATGTCATCTGCAAATAAGGACAGTTTTACTTCCTCTTTTCCAATTTGGATGCCTTTTATTTCTTCTTCTTGCCTAATTGCAATGGCTAATACTTCCAGTACTATGTTGAACAGGAGTGGTGAGAGTGGGCATCCCTGTCTTGTTCCTGTTCTTAGGGGAAATGGTGTTAGTTTTTGTCCATTGAGTATGATGTTGGCTGTGGGCCTGTCATATATGGCTTTTATTATGTTGAGGTATGATCCTTCTATTCCCACCTTTCTGAGAGTTTTTATCAAAAATGGGTGTTGGATTTTGTCGAATGCTTTTTCTGCATCAATTGATATGACCATGTGGTTTTTTTCTTTCAATTTGTTTATGTGATGTATCACATTTATTGATTTACGGATGTTGTACCATCCTTGCATCTCTGGGATAAATCCTACTTGGTCATGGTGTATGATCCTTCTGATGTACTGCTGGATCCGATTTGCTAAGATTTTGTTGAGGATTTTGGCATCTATGTTCATGAGGGATATTGGCCTGTAATTCTCTTTCATTGTGATGTCTTTACCTGGTTTTGGTATTAGGGTGATGCTGGCTTCATAGAATGAGCTTGGAAGCGTTCCTTCCTCTTGAATTTTTTGTAGTAGTCTGAGGAGGGTAGGTTTTAGTTCTTCCTTGAATGTTTGGTAGAACTCCCCTGTGAAGCCGTCTGGCCCTGGGCTTTTGTTTGCTGGAAGCTTTCTGATGACTGCTTCAATTTCTTCCATAGTTATTGGCCTATTGAGGTTTTTAGATTCTTCCTGATTGAGTTTTGGAATGTTGTATTTTTCTAGGAATTTGTCCATTTCCTCCAGGTTGTCTAGTTTGTTGGAGTAGAGTTGCCCATAGTATTGTTTAACAATCATTTGTATTTCTGTGGGGTCTGTTGTTATTTCGCCTCTATCATTTCTGATTTGGTTTATTTGGGACCTCTCTCTTTGCTTCTTGGTGAGCCTGGCTAGGGGTTTGTCAATCTTGTTTATCCTTTCAAAGAACCAGCTCTTGGTTTCATTGATTTTCTGTATTGTTTTTTTGGTCTCTATTTCATTGATTTCTGCTCTAATCTTTATTATCTCCTTCCTTCTGCTCACTCTGGGGTTTTCTTGTTGCTCTCTTTCTAATTCTTTGAGTTGTAGAGTTAGATGATTGACTACCATTTTTTCTTGTTTTTTGAGATAGGCCTGTAGAGCTATAAACTTTCCTCTCAGGACTGCTTTCATTGTGTCCCAGAGGTTTTGGATTGTTGTGTTTTCATTGTCATTAGTGTCCAGGATGTTTTTAATTTCTTCTTTGATGTCATCGGTAACCCAATCAATATTTAATAACATGCTATTCAGCTTCCAAGTGTTTGAGTATTTTGGGTTGTTTTTATTGTAGTTTATTTCTAACATTATGCCATCGTGGTCTGCGAAGAAGCTTTTTATGATTTCAATCTTCTTGAATTTGTGGAGACTTTGCTTGTGACCCAATATGTGGTCTATTTTTGAATATGTCCCATGAGCACCTGAGAGGAATGTATATTCCGCAGCTGTGGGGTGAAGTGTTCTGAAGATGTCAATTAAGTCCATCTGATCTAGTGAGTCATTTAGGATTGCTGTTTCTTTGCTGAGTTTTTGTCTAGCGGATTTATCCAGTGATGTCAGTGGTGTATTAAAGTCCCCTACTATGATTGTATTGTTGTCGATCTCTCCCCTGATATCTTCCAGAAGTTTTCTTATGTATGTGGGTGCTCCTGCATTGGGTGCATATATGTTTACCAGGGTTATATCTTCTTGTTGTATTGATCCCTTTAGTATTATGAAGTGGCCTTCCTTATCTCTGGTTATGGCCTTCACTTTGAGATGTATTTTGTCAGATATAAGTATTGCTACCCCAGCTTTCTTTTCCTTTCCATTTGCGTGAAAGATATTTTTCCATCCCTTCACTTTCAGTCTGTGTGAGTCCCTTCTAATGAGGTGGGTCTCTTGTAGACAGCAGATGTAAGGGTCATGTTTTTTTATCCATTCAGCCACTCAATGTCTTTTGGTTGGAGCATTTAGTCCATTTACATTTAAAGTTATTATTGAAAGGTACTTGTTTGTAGCCATTTCTTTTTTTGTGTGTGTGTGTGGCTGTTTTCTTTCTGAGCTTGATATTTCTTCTTTTTACACCAGTCCCTTTAGCATTTCTTGTATGGCTGGCTTGGTGGTGATAAATTCCCTTAGCCCTTTTTTGTCTGTGAAGCTTCTTATTTCCCCTTCAATTTTGAATGATAGCCTTGCTGGATAGAGTATTCTTGGATTCAGTCCTTTGCTTTGCATCACTTTGTAGATTTCCGTCCATTCTTTTCTGGCCTGATGTGTTTCTGTTGAGAAATCATTTGATAATCTAATGGGAGATCCCTTGTATGTTACTTTCCGTCTCTCTCTTGCAGCCTGTAAGATTCTCTCTTTATCCTGAACATTTGCCATGGTAATTATGATGTGTCTTGGTGTGGGTCTTTTTGGGTTCACCTTGTTTGGGACTCTCTGGGCTTGTGTGACTTTTTTCTTCCCCACCTCAGGGAAGTTTTCTGATATTATTTCTTCGAATAGGTTTTCTAATCCATGTTCATCTTTCTGTTGTTCTGGCACCCCTATTATTCGTATGTTGTTTCGTTTCATGTTGTCCCAAAGCTCCCTTAGGCTCTCCTCCTGTCTTTTAATTTTTTTCTCCATTTGCCGTACAGTTTGAGTGTGTTTTGCTTCCTTGTCTTCTAATTCACTAATTCGGTCCTCCGCTTCTCCCAGTCTACTGTTGATACTTTCAATGGAGTTTTTTATTGAAGCTATGTCGCTCTTCATTTCTTCTTGGGACTTACTTAAGTTGTTGATTTTTTCATCTGTTTCTTCTAGCTTCTTGCATAAGTAGTTGAGTTTTTCATCTGTTTCTTCTTGCTTCTTGAACATCTGGTGCATGTACTCTAGGAACCTTATTCTGAATTCTTTTTCCGTCATGTTGCATATCTCTGTCTCACTTAGCTTCTTTTCTGGCGAGTCCTCCTTTTCTTTCCTTTGGGGGTTTCTTTGCCTACCCATGTTTGATCTCGCTGACATATGTAGATGTTGAGATGTTCAGTGGCTGCTCCCTGGGTGGCAGGGGCTCCTTGGGTTGTGGTTGCTGCTCAGATGGTTGCGGTAGCAGCTGCTTTCCAGTTGGCAGCAGCTCCTCTGGTGGGTGTTGTTCACAGCTGTGTTGGCTCTTCTGGCTGGTGGGGGGAGGCTTCACGTACAGCTGCTGTTCCACAGACAGAGGGTGTGGTGATCAGGAGGCTGTGGTGATCAGGAGGCTGCGGTGGTCAGGGGGCTGCTGTTGCTTGGATCTACGGTCTGGGAAAACGCTCCTCTCTTACCAGCACTGCATGATCTGGGAAACGCTCCTCTCTTATGGGCACTGCATGGTCTGGTCAGTTCCTCAGGATGCCCCCTTTAGTCTCAGTTCTCCGCAATCACAAAATCCAAATCTCAAATCTCCTGGCGCCAGCAAACCCGCGGAACTCCTTACCCTGGTCAGGGTCTGTGTCTGTCCCAAGAGACGCGGCTGTCTGCCATGCGGTCTCCCTCCGACCCTCTGGGCTCAGGTCTGGCAAACTTTCCTGCCCAGATCCCTGGTTTTTAACCTTTCCAGGGGAGGTCTGCCCTCCCGGCTGCAAACCGTCTCACCAGCTGAGTAAATTTGCCAATTCGGGGTGGGTGTTATTAGTTTCAGCTGCTTACTCCATTTGCTCCGGGACAAGACCTGGGACGCGTCTGCCTATATCGCCGCCATCTTGCTTCCTCCTCTGCTGTTTGATTTTTTTGTTTTTGCTTTTCTTTCAGATGTTTTGTAACATAAAATTATAGCCATAAAAAAATCCTATATAACAAACAAAGGTGACTGTAAACAGTATACTTATTTGCAATTATTTAACAATCTTTTGTTTGAGTAATATCTGGCTTAGAGGTTAAATATCAACATTATAAGATGCAATTTTTAGAGGAAAAAGCCTTGGGAAAGTCAAAGACAAAGACAGAAAAACAAAAATAGAATGATTGTCCACTTCTGAGTACTGGGCATTTTTGAGGTTCAGCTGGTGGGCGATTTGTCTGGCAGGAGAGGATAGGCAATGAGCAAAAGAAGACAATTTATGAGATAGAGAGACAGAGACCTGATAACATCATTTGAATTCCTGGATCCAGCCTTGCTATATGCAACTTCAGACTTTCCAAATTTATGAATCAATAACTCCTTCCTTCTTTCCTTCCTTCCTTCCTTCCTTCCTTCCTTCCTTCCTTCCTTCCTTCTCTCTCTCTCTCTCTCTCTCTCTCTCTCTCTCTTTCTTTCTTTCTTTTATAAATATATTTCTTTATTGATTTAAGAGAGGAAGGGAGAGAGAGAGAGAGATAGAAAGATCAATGATGAGAGAGAACCACTGATTGGCTGTCTCCTGCATGGCCCCCACTGGGGATCGAGCCCGCAACCCAGGCATGTGCCCTTGGCCAGAATCGAACCTGGGATCCTTCAGTCTGCAGGCCGACACCCTATCCACTGAGCCAAACCAGCCAGGGCAATAATTTCTTTTTTAAAATTTAAGTTACTTTGTGTTTGGTTTCTGTTACTTGAAACCCAAAACCCCAACTAATATATCAGATGTTGAAAACAAAAATGCCAGTGATGTGAAATTCTCTTGTGGTTATGGGAAGATGAAAATATAGTTCAATATGATTGGATATTCATGATTTTTAGTAACAATATTATAAAGGTTGATCAGATGATTTTTTTTTATCAATTTAAAGCTAGTGACTTATGAAGTGGCTTAGAGCTGATAACACTTTTACTGAAGGCAAAATAACAAACTAAGATAAAATTTATGCCTTCTATTTAAAAATCATTTTGTAATCACATGGTATAAAAGACTGCACCCCCCATGTTCTAAAAGTCCTTTTTTATAGGAAAAAGATAAATGAACAGAATTCACTTTAGGGTATATTATGGATGCTTACCAGTATTTAATACAGTCAACTTGATGTCCCAAACCATCTGCCTCTATAACACAGATGACCCTAAGTTCAGCAAATTTCGTTTTCTAACACATGGAACTGTATATTATACATCTGGGGGATGTTGCTATAAAAAAGGGAAATTAAAAACTTTGAGCACTTCAGCTATCCATAAAATTATTTAAAAACACTGGATAACTGAGACCTTGTAGAAAAATGACAAGTTTTAATGATTCTTTTTTTCCAATCTTTAATTTCTTTATTGATTAATGATTCTTAAGCAAGAAAAAGACAACAGAAGCTTTAAAAAAATTCTTTATTGTTTAAAGTATTACCTATGTTTCCTTTTCCCCCATTGACCTTTCCCTGGCCATTCCCACTCCCACCCCTCAGCGCATGCCGGCACCCCCGTACTGTCTGTGTCCGTGGGTTCTGCTTATATGCATGCATACAAGTCCTTTGGTGGATCTCTTACCCCCCACTCCCCTGCCTTCCTTTATGACACATTTTCTTCTTGTTTACCATTTATCGCATGCATGGGGGAAATGCATTCAGCAATTTAGTTCAGTGTTTCCTGACATCTGTGTCATTGAATGAAACTTTGTACGTGTACTTTATTTAAATGCTCACTGTAAAAGAGACATACTTACTACTTTGTACCTTACTGGGTAAGTGGACTTTGTTTTCCGTACCTAACTTCCTAAATCATAACCACCATAGGGAAACAAATCATTAGGTTCATCCCTGGCACTAAAAGGAAAGATAAAGGGTGCTCAGATGTTTGAGATATAATAGCGAGCCATCTGTTTATCCCAGGTTCCACTCTCGGACAGTTTCTTCTCACCTGATAGGTATGCTCTCCTATGGGGGAATGCGTGTGCTCCTTGTACGTGAACTATTTCCTCTGATTTTAAAACAATTATTTTTCTCTACTCCTCATATTGCCATGTTCACAGTTAGTTTCTTCTTTCTTATTGGTGCTGCTGCTTCTAACCATAGTTAATAATGAACGTAACCAATTTTGACTAATTTTTATTTACCAATTTTTATTTTGTAAATTTGTTTCTTTGCTTATTGTTTCTTCCAGCACGCAGAATAATGTTTTTTATTGTGATTATTACTCAAGTATCTAGTTACATTAGACTGTGTCCTGGTTATTAGAATTAAACATTATTTGTAGAATTAATATGAGGCATAGGAAGATGATGCCTCCGCAGGGAATGTTATGGGTTGAACTGTATCCATCAAAATTCCACATGCTGAAATTCTAAGCCCCGTTCCTCAGATTGAGAATTTATTTGGAAATACGATCATTGCAGATGCAATTAGTTAAGATGAGGTCATACAACTAGTAGGGTGGGTCCTTAATACAATGTGATTGATGTCTTTACAAAAAGAGAAAATTTGGACACATAGGCACGCAGGGAGAATGTCATGAGAAGATTGGAGTTATGCTGTCACAATCAAGGAAATACCACGAGCTAGGAGAGAGGCTTTCCTTTGAACTTTCAGAAGGGCCATGGCCCTGCCAACCCTTGGTCTCAGCGTTCTAATAAGTTTCTGTTGTTGAAGCCACCAAGTTTGTGACTTTTGTCATGGAGACTTGGCAACTGATACAGAAGGGGTCCTTCGTTAGCACTTTGGGTAAGAAGAGAGAAGCCTCTCCATGCCTTTGCCTGGCAGGTATAACTAACGTTTATGGGTCATTTAGAATACCTTTTGCCTCCTTTAACAACTTAGTAGGTGGAGACAGTTCCTGACTTTGCGGTCAGAAAAACGTAGAATTCAAAGGCTAAGAACCCACGGGAAGACTCTTCAGCTCTAGATTCATTGTTTTCCTGCTGCATTGTTTTCCTACTGCGTGTACTGTCATGTTTTACATGTCTGTTTTACAATCTCAGGATATTAACAAGTGTCTTTCTAAGGGCACTACTCAGCTTGATTAATATGCTTTCACAAGATGGCCCAGATAAATTTATAGTTTCATGATCCAAATTGCTTGGTCCTAAAGATAGGTCATTTGAAAGAAGGGTTCAATACACTTTTTCCAGCCAATTAAATATTTTTGAAAACAACTCTTTAGTTAGACAACTAAACCTAAATTTTTAGAGAGACAGTGAACTCAAAAGCAGGTTAATAAAGGAAATAAACTCTAACTATAATTAAGGACTTTATAAATTAGAACTTATATTATTAACTAACAATTTAATTATAGATTTTATCCTGGCTTGAGCAGAATGGTGTTTTTTTGTTTGTTTGTTTGCTTGCTTTTTACTTTTCTGACTTTCCCTAGACTAGTTTCTAGACTGCTTTATTTCTACCTATCTTCATTTATATCTAACTTGAGGCCCGGTGCATGAAAATTTGTGCACTCAGCGGGGGGGTCCCTCAACCCTCTCACAGTCCAGGAGCTCTTGGGAGAAGTCTGACTGATGGCTTAGGCCCGCTCCCTAAGCTGCAGTCTGGCCTCCCCCTGCAGGAGGCGAGTGGCAGGCAATTGGGGGTCAGCGAGTGGCAGGCAGTGGGGGCCAGTGAGCGGCCAAATTTGTTTCCCAATCGCCCCTCTGCCACTGCTGGTCACTGCCCCCCCTCCCATTGCCATCCCCTCCCTCTGCCCACTGGCACCCATCTTGGCTGGCCTGGCACCACCTGCTCTCCGGCCCTTCCCCCTGCCAACTGGTTGTTCCGCCATTCGGTCTATTTGCATATTATGCTTTTATTATATAGGACTAGAGGTCTGGTGCATGACATTTATGCACTGGGGTGTGTGGGGGTCCCACAGCCCGACCTGCACCCTCTCCAACCTGGGAGCCCTCTCCAATCTGAGAGTTTCTGTCTGTCTTTGCAATCATATGAGCAAATTGTCTGAGATCCCAACTCAGTTCGGTTTGTTGCTCACAGAATAGAGGCATTTTTTTTCTTTGCTTCATTGGTGGAGATTTCCTGGAAGTTTTAGGATATCTTCCCTTTAATTTTTCCTAGACATTCTGATTTTACTTATGTCTCTCACCTTTGCTTTCCCTCCATCCCCCACCACAACAGTAACTTGCTCCAGGCTCACTTTGCTCTAGTGCAGTGGTTCTCAACCTTCCTAATGCTGCGATCCTTTAATACAGTTCCTCCTGTTGTGGTGACCCCCAACCATAAAATTATTTTTGTTGCTACTTCATAACTGTAATTTTGCTACTGTTATGAATCATAATGTAAATATCTGATATGCAGGATGTATTTTCATTGTTACATATTGAACATACTTAAAGCATAGTGATTAATCACAAAAAAGGGTTGTTCGACCCCCAAAGGGGTCGCGACCCACAGGTTGACAACAGCTGCTTTAATGTCTAGGAGATCCGTCTGCCAACAGAACTACGTTTCCCAGCATTCCTGTTGCTCCCCATGCTCTGGGCTTCTGCTTCCTGTCCTGGGGCTGCCACCAAAACTACTCTTCCCAGAATTCTTGGTGCTCCCCATGATCTTGGTTTTCCCTTCCTGCTCTGTCTCCGTCCCATGGCCTCCCACTCTGCCAAGTCCTCCAACCCGCCAGCTCTCCCTCTCTGCTCTCCATCTGGTGGCTTGGGGAGCCAATTTCCCCAAGCCGTTCCACTCTCCTCTGGCTCTCCCACTCTGCTCTCCACCCAGTGCCTGTGTATGCAAATTAACCCGCCATCTTAGGTGGGTTAATTTGCATACTCACTGCTGATTGACAGGTGAGTGTAGCAGAGGGATGGTCAATTTACATGTTTCTCTTTTATATATAGGACTACAGGCCCGGTGCACAAAAATTTGTGCACTTGGGGGTGGGGGTGGGGGAGGGGGAGGTCCCTCAGCCCAGCCTGTGTCCTCTCACAGTCTGGGACCCCTCGGGGGATGACCATCTGCTGGCTGAGGCCCGCTCCCCAGGGGATTGGGCCTAAGCTGACAATCAGACATCCCTCTGGCAGTCTGGCAGCCCTCAGGGGATGTCCACTTGCCAGCGGGGAGCAGACCTAAGCTGCAGTCGGACATCCTTAGCGCTGCTGAGGAGGCAGGAGAGGCTCCCACCACCACCGCTGTACTGGCAGCCATCAGCCTGGCATGTGGCTGAGCAGAGCTCCTCCATGTGGGAGCTCACTGACCACCAGAGGACAGCTCCTGCATTGAGCGTCTGCCCCTTGGTGGTCAGTGTGTGTCATAGTGACCAGTCATTCCTAGTCTTTCTGCTGTTAGGGTCAGTTTGCATATTACCCTTTTACTATATAGGATAGAGGCCTGGTGCACGGGTGTGGGCCGGCTGGTTTGCCCTGAATGGTGTCCCGGATCAGGGTGGGGGTCCCCACTGGGGTGCCTGGCCAGTCTGGATGAGGGGCTGATGGCTGTTTTCAGGCTGTCCGCACCCCCTTCAGGGTGGGGGTTCCCACTGGGGTGCCTGGTCAGCCTGGATGAGGGGCTGATGGCTGTTTTCAGGCTGCCCGCACCCCCTTCAGGGTGGGGGTCCCAACTGGGGTGCCTGGCCAGTCTGGATGAGGGGCTGATGGCTGTTTTCAGGCTGCCCACACCCCCTTCAGGGTGGGGGGTCCCCACTGGGGTGCCTGGCCAGCCTGGATGAGGGGCTGATGGCTGTTTTCAGGCTGCCCGCACCCCCTTCAGGGTGGGGGTGCCCACTGGGGTGCCTGGCCAGCCTGGATGAGGGGCTGAGGGCTGTTTTCAGGTGGGCCAAGCCTGTAACTGAAGCTCCCACTCTCTCCTTTTTTTCTTTTTCTTTTTTATTCTGAGATTTATTTACCTTCTATAGCTGTCACTGGAACTGAGAGCCGGCTTTAGCTCTGAGGCCCGGCTCCAGCTCTGAGACCTTGGCTGCTGAAAGCAGGTATCTGGGTTTTGTTTAGCTTCTATAATTGAAACATTTTTGCTTAGACTGGAGCTCAGAGCCCAGCCGCAGCAGGCGGGGAACCTTGGCTTCCTCCATCACTGGAGCAAGCAAGCCTCATGTTCGCTTCAGCTGCCTGGCTGCCAGCTGCCATCTTGGTTGGCAGTTAATTTGCATATCACCCTGATTAGCCAATGGGAAGCATAGCGGAGGTATGGTTAATTACCATGTTTGTCTATTATTAGATAGGATGATAAATGTCTATTTGTATAATTCTTAACACCAGATCTTGAACTATAAGCATAAAGATTAGTGACATCTTATATCTGTAGAATGCCTTATAGTACACAAGGCACTTTATATATATAATGGAAGCCCTCCTAAACTAGCTACACTTAGGCAATCTACTATATGAAAAAAACTTTCCATTTATTCCTTGGCACATGGAGGACCAGGGGCTAGAAGTCCCTCCCCAGCAACCTTCTCATCTTTGTGCCTCACACCAGAGCAATTTCTACCAAGTTCTGTTTGTCCTCATAACTGTCTCAGTCAGGAGTACTTGTTATTATAGTTGTGTAATTTAAATAAATATTATATAAAATAGTGGCATAGAAGTACAAAAAGAAGGAGAACTGTATCTATAAAATCTAAATCAATACTTCAGAAGGACCATTAAAGGCAAATCATGTCAAAAATTAATCTAAAATTGGTTGTGCAATAGACATCATTAAAATAATTGAGAAACATCTGGAAGAATTCTACCCAGGTTGCTTTTGTAATGTCTTTAAATTATTATTTTACTTTAAAATAATAATGTTAAAATAAAATAATGCTAGAAATCACAGACAATACACTTTATGATTTATGAAGGGAAAAATTCATCTCCAATCAGCTGTCATGCTATGCTACAATGTCCCCACCTCCAAAGATGTCCATATCCTAATATTCAGAACCTATGAATGTTACCTCATGAGGCCAAAGGGACCCTACAGATGTGTTTAAGTTAAGGATCTTGAGATGGGGAGATTACACTGGTTTACCTAGTAATCCCAAGGGTCCTTCTATATGAAAGACAGAGGTATCAGAGTCAGAGACGAAGAAATGATGGCAGAAGCAGTGGTCGGAGAGGTGATTGCTGGCTCTGAAGATGGGAAGGGCTAGGAGTCAAGGAATGTGAGTGTCCTCTAGAAGATGGAAAATGCTAGGGAACAGATTCTGTCCTAAAGCTTCCACGGGAGGTTGCCCTACAGCCTTGCTGACACCTTGACTTTAGCCCAGTGAGAGTCATCTTGGATTTCTGAACTCCAGAATTTTAAGATAATATTGTATTGTTTCATGCCACTATGCTTGTGGTAACTTTTTATAGCTGTAATAGGAAACTGATATGCATATTTTTAATAAAGACTTTGTCCATCCACACAATGAGAATAAGTATACATTTATATTTAAAATTAAATTTTTGTGATATGTATGTATGTTTTAAAAAAGTTTCCCATTTACCCAACTTTTAAATTAATTGAGCAACTATCGTCTCTAATTGCTTCAAAGCAGAGGACTACTTTTCTATGTGGCATCTCATTTTACCCACAGGATTTTTGTGGAATCCATTCCATAATTGCATTTATTCAAAGTTCTAGTTTTGGCTCAGGTGGAGAAGGTCATTTCACTTCTTTCTTATTTTCATTTATGAAAAATAGGATCTTGGACTTTTAAAACTCTAACAATGTATGATTTTAAATTTTTCATTAAACAATATGACTTATCTTTTCTCACCTGTTTAATTTGTAGCTGAAACCCTTGGATTTATCTGTGCTTTAGCTCTGATTTAATTTGAAATTAAAGTTTGTGTGTTTCACAGCTGCTGGCTGCCTCTAACTAGGGACTTATGACTGAAATATTTGAAGAATGCTGGAGTCAAGAGACCAGGATTTTAGATTTGATTGACACTAACTAGCTGGGTGTCCTTTGACAAATCTTTTAATCTCTCTGAGCCTTAGTTTTCTCATTTGTAAATTATGGAGTCAATAATTTGTAATGTCCTTTTTAACTCTATATTTCTATGATTCTATAATTTTAATTCCAGGAAAATTAAGCTTGAAAGGTATCTGTATGTGTTTTTGTATATTGTTATGAATATTTCTTCTAAGGAGTTGAAAGTGTCTAAGTCCTATAATTTGCCTAATTTTTTCCCCTGATCACATAACCCAAAAAACTACAGTTAGAAACAAATTACTTAGTGGTTGGATGACCCTGTCTGTCGTGAGTTTAGCCCATTCTGCAAGACATAGCAAGTTCCCAGTCTGTTATGGACACTGGGCTGAGTAGTAGGGAGAGCGCCAGCATCTCACACATGGGGAGGAATCAGGCTTGAGGACAAAATCAATTGTAACATCCCCTGGTAAGTGTTGTGACAAGGACAGAAATAAATGCAGATTATGCACAAGGGAAGAAGTGATTAACCTCAGTGGTAGTAGCACAAAGGCTTTTGAGCCTTTTTGAGCAGGGGCTTTTTGGCCAGTGAGATGCATCCTGAGGGTTCTGAAGAGCAAATTTGAGGGTTGGGGGAGCATTTCAGGCAGAGACACTAGTTTGTTCCAAATGCAGAGGTGTGAAAGGCATAGCAGTTTGAGGGAAAGGTGGAATGTCATCATGTTTTAATAGAGAGCAAGTGGGGTCAAGGACTGGGAAAGTACATGGAAGATAAGACAGAGAAATGCCATTTTATGCCAAGCTAGAGGCGGCAAGGAGTCAACAAAAGTTTCTATGCCATGCAATGACATGATCACATTTTTTTAATATATGTTTTTATTATTGATTTAAGAGAGGAAGGGAGAGGGAGATAGAAACATCAATGATGAGGGAGAATCATTGATTGGCTGCCTCCTGCATGCCCCACCCTGAGGATAGAGCCTGCAACCCAGGCATGTACCCTGACCGGGAATCAAACCATGACCTCCTGGTTCATAGGTCTACACTTAACCACTAAGCCAGGCTGGCCTGGCACATATTATTTTTAAAGAGTTAATTCTGGCAGGTGTTGGGTGGGTACAGATTGGGTTGGTGAGTCTTTATGGAAGGGAAAGGGAAAGGAAAAGGAAACTTCAAGTGATACTGAATCCTCAACTAAAGCAGTGGGCTTTTATAAATGGGTGTCCTTTCCCAAAACATTGCCCCCACCCCCAGGAGAGGCTCCGGGCCATGGACCGAGTCTAGGTTTGTTTTCTAGAGCAATGAGGAATATATTACAATACAGAGCTTCTGACTATCACCACTGATACCACAAAAATGTCATATGGTTAAAAAATAGATTATAAAGTGGCTCCTTATCCTCTCTTAAGGCTATGAATACATTGCAGAATCTACATAGCCTTTGGCATGCTTGCTCTTGGGAGGCTCACCTGAGGGAAACCAGCTGCTCTGTAAGAAACATGGCTGTCCTGTGCGACCATGATGTCAAAAGCCCCAGCTATATGCAGAGGTCCTAATGGAAGAGACCCTGTGTGGGGAGTGAGGGACCATGTGTATGAAGCAGCCATGTTAGAAATGGATGCTTCAGACCACCCACCCCAGCTGAGGCCATGTGGATTGAGATGAATTGTCCAGCCAAGTCCTTCTCACACTCCTGAACCACAAAATTGTGAGCAAGATAAAATAAGTATCTTAAGCCCCTAAGGTTTCGCATAGAGAGACAACTGAGAAAGTAGGTTAAAGGAAGAGTACAATGCAAGGAAATGTGGATGGAAGATAAGCAAGAGGTAAGATAAGACTAAAGGATTCAAAATGACCTGGAAAACTCTGAAGCTGAATTGAAAAGACAGGTGGTAGGGAGCCAAAAGCATAAAATGAAAGTAGGAAAACTGTTAACTTAAAGAAGAATGCTTCCAAAAGGAAGACAGGGATCTCAGGAAAAGGGAGCATTCAACTAGAATTGCAAATTATCTTGCCATACCCACTCCAGAAGAACTGCGTAAAGCCCCAAGTAGTATAATGTGAAACAGAAACTTGGGGGGGAAAACCTTATTGGCATCAGCATTCACATTCTATAAGTAATATTTATTCATTGAGTGTCCATATGGCCTAGAAATTGGTGATTTATAGTTGGAGGACACAATCCCTACCCTCATGGAACTTATAAACATATTACACCTAATTTTTGTCCTAGAATGACAATGTAGTAACCCCTCAAATTATGACCAAATATTGGAACCTCTACTTTGTAGAAAAATAGTAATATTTCTGCATGGTCAGTATGAAGCCAAATCTTCAAGAAAAGAAGACAAACATATCAGGAAGTTATAGAAAAGCCAGGCCTGACCCAGCCAGCATGGCTCAGTAGTTGAGTATCAACTGAAGAATCAGGAGGCCTCAGTTTGATTCCCAGACAGGGCACATGTCTGGCTTGCAGGATTGATCCCTGCCGGAAGCCGGTCCATCCTTGCTGCTTGACACAGTCGCTGCAGGAAAGAAACATCTGCACAGCATATGTTTCAAGGGACCTGGCATATATAGCATATTGTTCTTAATATGTTTGCTCTCCTTAGTGCCATGTGTTTTAACCAAGGTCACCTCTCCGAGAAAGGTTGTTTCCCCAGGTGGGGATTTTTCCCTGAGGTTAGGGAGGGGATACAACCCCTTAATTAAGTGCCAGGCAGGTAGTTAAGCTACATAATCTTTACTCCCTGGAATGGAGATAAGAAACGCCCTAACCTTTGTAATAGAAATTGACAGGATTAAAATCAGCTGGTATAAATACGGATGTAACAAGACAATAAACATCAGATCCTCATCAGTTCCTAACCAGAACTCCAACCAGAACTTTGGCTGGAGATCCTGGCTAGAGGTCCTGACTAGGCTGCTGATCAACTGAAGGCTGTCTTTGTGTCATTCCTTCTTCGCCGACTCCGTCCACACCCTTTGGGGACCCCTGGACCCGCTGGGGTTGGACTCCAGCAGATCCCTAAGGGGATTTGGGGGGAGGGCAGCCAATCAAGGATTCTCTCTCATCAGTGATGTTTCTGTCTCTCTCTCCCTTCCTCTTCCTCTCTGAAATCAATAAAAATATATTTAAAAAAGAAAAGTTAGGCCTGGAAGCTAAAATCTGAAAACTTAAGTGATGCAAATATAGGGCCATGCCTTCTAGGAAACCCAAATGTAAAGGTTTGTTACTAATTGATGATGAGGTTGCAACACTGGATACATAAGAAAGTTACTCAATGGGCTGGGGAAAAGCCTGCTATTGCTTTTTTAAAAAAATAAAAGAGAGTTTTAAATAAGGAATACAGAAGTGTGTCTTACTTCATGTCTTCCTGAAAAGTCTTACATAATTAGGCTCTGTTTTAAAAACCCAGGGATATTTGTCATCAAGAATCTCAAGTAAATCTTATAGTGTATTGTTAGGAAAGCAAAAGCGCCCCAGAATACATTCCTTCCTTTTTTAAAAAAACATCGATTCGGATTTTCACATCCATATTGCAGCTAAGAACAGATTCTTTAAACGTTAAGATTTACATCAGCAGTAAAGAATGAGAGGAGATACAGTCACTGAGTTCCTACTCATTTGGTAGTTTTAGCCAGTTTCTTTCAGTGACCATGTTTGCTCTTCCTTCTGAAATCAGTCCAATTTATTTTATAAACTTTTTTCACTCTTACTTCCCCACCCCCTCACTGCATTCATTTGCCAATGTCCCCTTACCTGTGGCATTTTATACTTGAGGAAAACTGTGGGTGATAACAAAAGGACTGCTAATGGCACCAATTAAGAGGTGTGAATGTCACATGTTATCTTACCAGCTTTGTTACTGAACATGTTTATTAGTAATTGTACAGGTGCAGGCTTTCAAGTTCATGAGGTTAACAGTGACACGCAGCTTTGTTTCGGCTGTTTAAATATTGGAAAATCATGGGCAAAGGCTAGTCTGTGTTGAAGAACGAATAGATGTCAGTGCTGTACTTTCTCAGATGGAAAATCTTTAGATGGACTTAAAGTGATAAAAGTGACCTTCCAATAAGTGAATCTCTGTGTTCAGTCTATCAAAGGGCAGGTATTTTTGGTTCTCTTGCCCTCATGGAGAGGAGGGAACTTGCCTTTCTGTCCCTGGACTGTGGAATTCTACTGGAAGGTCAGTTGAGAACACAATACTAGACACGTGTAGAGTTAATTAAAAGAAAATCCTCTGTAAGGATTTCTATCAGCCCAAAGTTTCTCTAGATTAATCTCTTTCCAAAAGCTTTTCTCATTTATTGAATCAGTTATAGATACATCCTTTGACTTCCTTTTTAACATTTTTGACTAATAAAATAGCTGGCTGAGGAAATCTGTTCCAGTGTCACATACCCTCAGTTTGATAGGAACAAGAGATCACTCTGATCAGCCTCTGGTTAGGGAAGGTAACAAAAATTCATTTTACAAGGGTGACAACTAAGGTCTGTGACATTACAAGACTTGCCCACTGCTATTAAACAAAGATTAACCTCAATTTGCAAAGATAGATTTTGGGAAGAGCTAACCTTCAATTTTTCTCTAGCAGAATGAGTAATTCCTAGGAGGAGCTGGTAATTTTTAGCTTGTCCTCAAGCCCACTGAAATATCTTTGCTCTTTCCATGCATCTGTAAGAGCAACTGTTGTTTTCAGTCATTCAGGGGGAAAGTGTGCGGTAAGGGCCTCTTCTATTTTTGTGGTAGACTCCACAACAAATAAAGAACGTCTCTCTGGCTCCTGGGAACCTAAACTGCAAGGTTTTGATTACTGCTGTGCATTGGTAAAACTAGCTGGTTGATTTGAGATCAGTGCCCAGACCACATTTGAGGGATTTGATCTGAGTCCTGGTTGACCAGTGATCCCCTTGGTCTTGCTCATGAATTGCCTCACTTGCTTTTTGCCCTACAGCAAGGGGGTAAAGTGGAGGTATAAATAGCTGAATGTCCAGGAGTACAGGTTGCCCTTCTCTCTGAATACGGGGGGATCAATAGAACCCTTTACCTATGATTAAATAAATGAATACAGTCCAAATTCTTAGCATGTGACTAGTACATCGTAAATGCATAAGAAACGGTAGTCATTATTGTTAGCAGCTTACCAGCCTCTGGGACATTTGCATCATATATTTAGTAACTACAAAAAGAACTTGACATGTACATTGGACTCCCTTCAGCCTTTTTTTTTCTTTTTTAAAAAAATATTTTTATTGATTTCAGAGAGGAATAGAGAGCTAGAAACATCAATGATGAGAGAGAATCATTGATTGGCTGTCTCCTGCAAGCCCCACACTGGGGATCAAGCCCACAACCTGGGCATGTACCCTTGACTGGAATCGAACTCGGAACCCTTCAGTCTGTAGGCTGATGCTCTATCCACTGAGCAAAACAGGCTAGGGCCATTCAGCCTTTTCTTTAGCATGAAACCAGGGACTCTTTTCCCCCTCTATTTTGCATTTCAAATCCTTTGCAGCCAGTCATGACCATATGGCTAAGATCAGGCCAATAGGATGTGAGTGAAAGTGATATGTACATTTCTTGGCCATATACTTAAAGATCCTTTTTCTTGACTATTTTTTTCTTCTCTTTTGTGCTGGAACATACATTTGCAGGAGATTCAGCTTTGACCCTGAAGGCAAAGGCAATGCTGTAGATTTATGATTCTCAATGTGAAGTCTCAAAACCATTGGCATCAACATCACATGAGAACTTGTTAGGAATGCAGATTCTTGAGTCCCACTCTGTCCTCCTGAAGTAGAAACTCTAGGATGGTCTCAGATAGCCCTCCAGTTGTTTCTGGTGCCATAAAGCAAGGACTGACAAACTATGGCCCATGGACCAAAACCACTAGGCAGTCTGACTTTATATAGCAACTAGAGGCCTGGTGCACAAAATTCGTGCACTAGGTGGAGGGTTAGGGGGTTCCTTCAGCCCGGCCTGCACCCTCTCGCAGTCCGGGACCCCTCGGGGGATGTCCGCCTGCTGGCATAGGCCCACTCCCCTAAGCCGGCAGGTGGAAATCCCCCTCACTCCTTACTGCCCACCTGCTCGCTGCTCCTTACCGCTAGGCTCCCTGCTCCTTAGCGCTGCCGCAGAGGTGGGAGAGGCTCCCGCCACTGCCGCTGTGCTCACCAGCCGTAAGCCTGGCTTCTGGCTGAGTGGCGCTCCCTCTGTGGGAGTGCACTGACCACCAGGGGGCAGCTCCTGCGTTGAGCATCTGCCCCCTGGTGGTCAGTGCGCATCATAGTGACCGGTCATTCTGGTCATTCCACCGTAATGGTCGCTTAGGCTTTTGTTATATAGATGAGCTAAGAATGGTTTTCATGTTTTTAAAGTTTCAACAATAATAACAACAATTTGGCCTGCTTACCTCAGGACTTTCAAGCAAAGGAAAAATAAGCTTCTGTCATTTGTAAGCCTCCATATGTGGGGAACTCACAGCTTCTGAGCCCATACCCTAACTGATGCTGGTATGTAATACATGGTTCTCCCTTTCCAGACCACACTCTTAGCCAGTGGTCCATGGTTTGATTTGAGTGTTCACATCACATCTGTCTTGGTGGCTCTCTTTAAAGAGTCAGATGTTGGATTTGTCTAATAGTCTTCCACATAAGTGAGCCCTAGAGGCTTCAGAAAGGTTACTGGAGCTCCAAGGTCAAATTCAATCTATATGGCTAATTACACTTAAGTGTTTTCCATTGAAATAATCCCGTCAAAATAACCAGTAATCTTATACTCAATAATCTTGCACTTATACATCCTTATTCTGATATATTCAGTTAGAATGCTTGGCATATCAGCATTGACCAAGCGATTATGACCCAACTTCTGGCTGAGGCAAATAGTTTTATCTTTGTTTCAAAAGGTTCATTGAGTGACACCAGTTCTTAGTTGATAGGATTTGATGGTGTTATCTGCAGCTGTTGGCTGTGGGATTTCTTTTAAAGAGGACAGGTATGATTTAGGCTTGACACATAAGACTGTTGCAATTAGGGAGATGACTAAGAAGGTTTAAATGCCCTTGTAAGGAGAGGGGTCTGTATTCCCAACTCCCTGTGTTTCCAATGCCAGGTTAGTCTTCCTGGCTAGATCAGGTGGTGCAATGGAGACTCAGCCTCGGGAAGCATTTCAGAGAAGGAAGAGAAAGGGTCATTCTGAACTACAGAGCTCAGTTGGAAAATACAGCTCTTCTCTACGTGTCTCGAGAATGTATGAACCCCAAAGCAAGCAAGGTGGGAAGCCTGACTTCCGGCGGGAGCAATACGTCCCCAGGTAGGGCACTGCACACAGGAGCCAAGCTCAGGTTTGGGGGAGTGTGGGTGCGTGGGCTGGCAGAGGGGGTTGGGTTTTGCAGGGAGAGGCAATGGCTTCCCAGCACTCCGCGAGCGCAGTTGTGACCACAGGCTCGCTCGTGTCATTTTGTGTGCAGTAATGAAGCCTGACGAGAGGTCTCCTGCTTGCAGATAGCCGGCTGTTGTCCTAAAAATGCAAACCATCGCCTCAGGCCATGGAATCGGGAACAGGCAGAGGACAGAGGCTCCGGCTGGGCACCCCACTGCTTGCCCTCCCTTCAGCACTTGCAACTTGGACCCAGAAAGCTGGTCTTTACCCTTGTACATAAGGACACAGAAGAAAGGGATTTTTTAAAGCTGTCCCAGAGGCCTATGGGATGGTTTTAATCCTGACTTTTTGTTGAGCAGATATTAAAGATGGGGGCAGGGGGTGCCTACACCAGTCCCCAAGCTCCCATGCGTTTTCTCATGCAAAATAAACCCTTTGAACTTGAAAGCTGCCTTTGGCCACCTTCCCCAGTGTCCCCCCTTCCCCCTCCACCCCATCCTCTCTTTTCTCTGTAGAGTAGCATGTCAATAGCAGACTGCCCCCTAAGTCCTTTTGTAAAGCAGGCTCCTTAACAATCTGCGGTCTGGGTGAACGCTGGGGGTTCAGCAGCCCCAGACCCCTTGCTCCACTTGAGGAACCCCCAACCTGAAGGGAACCCCTGGGCGGATTGCCAGCGCGGGGTGGGGGCGCAGCTCTGGGGGAAGCACCGATGTCCAAAGACCAGAGGAAACCAGGCCTGGTCTTGAGCAGCTCTGCCTGGGCCCCAGGTGGCTGGGCAAACGGAGGAGTTGTCCCTTTCTGCAGTGTTTGTTTGTTGTTTGTTTTTGTTTTGAAATGTTGCCTTCATGCTTCCCAAGCCGCCTGCTGGTCCTGAGGCTGCAAATGCTGCCTTGACTCTTGGGGAGAGGCAAGTTTTGAGTTGTAGCTCATCTCCCCTTGGTGCTGAGTCTTTGTTGCTCACCGCTCACATTTCAGAAAGACTCCTTCCCCCTCTGGTCAGTCTCCTTGGGAGCAAACCCCTGAACCTGGGGGGAAACGCATGTTCCTTGTGCTTTTAGGCATCTATTACTTCTATGGGATTCTTGACAGAAAACAAAGGGCTAAAAAAAAAACCAACCCACAACACCCTGTCGATTTTCTGCTGTCAAGGAAACAAGCTGTTCTCCCTATGTAAGGCTCTCTTGGTAAACCCAGTGGAAACTTTATTAAGAATTGATGAATGGAGTCGGTCTCTCACAGGAATCACCTGGAGTCGTTTGGAGAGCTACACTGTGAATCCCTGATCGAACATTCCAGCTCCGGTCAATGCCCTTGGGTTTCTGCAAGGCCTGGGCAAAGGGGCTGATCTGAGCAGGGCTTTCACTGGGGGCCATTTTACATCTCTGGGAAAGAACATCACAAATGCCTCACACCTGCATGGCACCTTCTGGTTCTTAAGCCCTTCCTCATGAACTGCCAAACTTGCCCCACCAGATCCTGGCAGGAAAGCAGGCACCAAAACCCCGGGGCCAGCACACAGTGGGGGCACAGGGCAGTTGGGGCGATCTGCTGCCCTGTTAGGGTTTCAAGTACAGGACTGAGTATGTGTCACCCCTCTTGAGATGTCTCCATTTTCCTTTTGTACATTTTCCTTTTTATTCACTGTAACCTATTTACTAATTATTTTTCTTAAAACTCCACCCTCCAGGGAAATTCAGCAAGTAGTCCAGGCTTGGTCCCCACAGACTCTCTGTCTTTTTGGTTAAGAGCCAGTTTATCCCACGGATCCCTCAGATTTCAGGACAACTTAATAACCTTGAATTGTGGCCACATTGGTGGTACTCTGTCATTTTCAGTGATTTAAACTTTATTCTTTTAATTGATTCCAATAAAGGTAATTCATACATTGGGGCCCACCAAAGGCCCGGCCCATGTCAGAAATTGAAACCTAATTTGAGGGCACTCACAGGAAACGCCTCATTGTCAAGGAAACTTAACACTCACCCATCTCTATCCTCCAACTCGGGAGTCAGCCAGCTCACTTACCAGAGCAAACAGGACCTCTGGCCTTAGGAGGACAGCCCCCACCTCCCAGTCAATCATGCCTGTTTCTCACTCTTGCCCAAAATCTCTTCAGGCAAGGGTTCTGCTGCTTGTGAGGCTCTGTACCCCCAATCCATGGATTATTTTCCCCTTGAATAAAGGACATCGAACTTGTTACTAAACTATAACAATTTAGCAGTCCTGTGAGGAAGGGATTCTCACCATCATTGTCAGATAAGGCAGTTGAAGCTCAGGGCAAGTTGTGACTTTGCCCTTCCCTGTCCATCATCCTGCTTCTCTCCACTCCCAGGCACTTGGGTGGCAACTAGGGTGTGTTCACAGAGGCGCAAGGCCTTCCTCTATTTTTGTGAAGCCCGTAAACCAGCAGAGGGTTGTGATATGTACAAAGGATTATAATTCAAGGTAAAATTGTATCCCTATGAAAAGAAGAAGAAGAACCAAGTACCCTATTGTTTCAGAGTAGGGAGAGATTCTTTTTGGTGGAAGGAGCATGGGGAGTGGCTGGTGAAAGCTGTGGTCTTGGCATCATAGGAACCTGGGCTGAATCAGCCTCACTAGCTGCTGGCTGCTGGCTGCTGGCATGGGACAAATTATTTTAGATTCGTTATCTGTGAAGCTGGGTTTGTTGTACTTACAGCATTTCCATGGAGATTAAGTGAGATAATGTATAGCACAGAGTGAGGACTCGATAAATGGTAGCCATTATTGGAATACTCCGCATGCATAGGATTTTGACAGCTGGAGATAGGGTGGATGATGATCTTTCTTTCTTTCTTTCTTTCTTTCTTTCTTTCTTTCTTTCTTTCTTTCTTTCTTTCTTTCTTCCTTCCTTCCTTCCTTCCTTCCTTCCTTCCTTCCTTCCTTCCTTCCTTCCTTCCTTCCTTTCTTTCTTTCTTTCTTTCTTTCTTTCTTTCTTTCTTTCCTCTCTCTTTCTGTCTGTCTCTCTCTCTCTCTCTCTCTCTCTCTCCCTCCCTCCCTCCCTCCCTCCCTCCCTCCCTCCCTTCCTTCCTTCTTTTTTTCTTTCTTTTTTTAATGTGTGGTGGAAAGAATTTTAAGAAGGGGTAACCAAGTCAGATTTTCACTTTATAGAAATCATTTTCTGACAAGGGAAAATCCTAGTATCTCTGTTTTGCAGTCCTAAAATTGCACTGTGTAGTACAAGTTGCATGCACTGAAGGTAATTACCAAGATAGTTACAATCTGACCAGTACTTTACAAAGCACTATCCTTTCTCATCTACAGCAGTTGGGAAAGATATTGCTGACTCCTACGGACAGAGGAGAAATAGGAGCCTGAGAGGTGATGTGACTTTTTCTTGGTCACACTTTTAGTAGTCAGACCAGATTTCTCTTTCTGATTCCAGCCCAAGGCTTCTTATATCTGATTAGTGCTTGTAGTATAGTATAGTATAGTAGGCATTGCTTTGAGCACTTTCTAATTTTAAGTCAATTAATCCATATTGCATTTCCTTGAAAGAGATACTATCATTACCCTACAGATAAGGGATTGAGACACAGAGAAGGTAAGTAACCTGCCCAAGGTTCCACAGCATGGTGCTGTTCCCATGAAATTGTGTCTGTCCTGGTTGGGTGCTCTCCTGTTTCCCTCCTAAGATATTTTCTACTTTGTTCCAAACTGAGGAAGAAGCAGCCTGGGATGAATAGGTAGTCAGTAGGTGCCAGCAACACTGGGCAGCTGATGTGGTCTAGAGGCAGCAAAATAAAGGTACTAGCAGCTTAGAATCAACTTAGAGTTCATCTTCCTGTCCCAGAAATAGAAACGGGTAGCAAGTTTGAAATAGCGAACAGTTCTGACTCCCCAGTATTCCAAACACACTCTCAAGGATGAGAAGTGCTTTCATAGGGGACAGCCAATGGCTCCTGAAATTAAATAAATACTAGTATCTGTCGTGACTTCAGGTGACATTTGGACCATCATAAAATTAAGAGACGTGGAACCAGTCTTTCTGGAAAGGTTTTTGTGAACAGATCATCTTTGTACTAAAAGAGATTCGCGAGGTAAGCCTCGGTTTTAAATAGCACTAGAGTCATGTTGACCCAACTGATTAAAATGAGAATATTCACAATGCAGTTTGGCTTTGCCTTTCTCCCTTCCAGAGCCTTGTTGTACAACAGCCTGAGCTAAACATGCTGTGTCAATCTTATCTTTTACATTTCCCGGGTGTTTTCTTCTTAGAGCGTGCAACAACCTTGTCATCATTTTAAATATTTTTGCCTGTAAATTTCGGAATACTTGATCTGATTTTAATAGGACCCATGTGTGAAATGCTTTACTTTTTTAAATCTATCATTCTGAGTCTTTCTGCTCTTTAGTACAGCACAGCTTGGTAGCACTAGGTACGTCTTGTTGAAAGTATGTCCATAAATATGTCCCTTGCAGCATGGAACAGCTTGTTAAATTGGCAGTCCTCAGCAGTTTGCCTGGAAAAGTTTGCCTCACTTGTGATAGTCCAAATGTAGGGCAGAACACAGCGTAACTTTTTATCTAATTTTACCAATTGACATATTCTTCAAATTTTTAACTACCTCGTGTCTTTTCCTTAGTGTACCACTACCTGACTTTAAAGCGGCTAAATTGTTCTTATGATTTGCCAAGTGTGGATAAAGAAATTACCTTTTGCTACTGGATATTAATTTGGGAGAAATTAAAGCATACCAGAACTTAAAACAGGGTGCTATAGCCACTGCAGGACATGTATCCCCATAGGCTGGGGCTGCTGGTTTCTATTCTTGATGTAGGATTGGTGTTGTTTTTTGTCATGGCAAGGGTAGAGCTTGCCAATTTTAGTCTTTTGAGTTTTATTGACATACTTTATTGGCGTACAATACTTAGTGGTACCCCATTATTGAGACTGATATACTTAGATATTTTATTGATGTACTGATATACTTTGATTTATCATCTCTCTCTGGCTAGGATCCTAATAAAACTAGGGATGACAGATATAGGACTCTCAATTCAAAATGTGATGTCACAGTGATGAGCCTTCAATGCCCCACCCTTTGCCCTCACCTCTGGGAGAGGAAGTGTCATCTCTTCCCCACTATGTCCATAACTCACAGCAGGCAGCGCCACCTATATCTCCAGGCCTCAGATCACCAGGTAACCTTGCTTGTCAGCCTGTCATCATCCTGTGTAAAATTTGTCAGGCCTGCCCTAACCGGTTTGGCTCAGTGGATAGAGCGTCGGCTTGCGGACTCAAGGGTCCCAGGTTCGATTCCAGTCAAGGCCTTGTACTTTGGTTGCGGGCACATCCCCAGTGAGGGGTGTGCAGGAGGCAGCTGATCGATGTTTCTCTCTCATCGATGTTTCTAACTCTCTATCCCTCTCCCTTCCTCTCTGTAAAAAATCATTAAAATATATTTTTAAAAAATTTGTCAGGCCTCATCCTAGGGGAAAGCAAAACAACAAAACAAGACAAAACGAAGCAAGTATCTGAACATGGGATATGTGAAGGGACTCGGGACTTGGGCAGAGCACAACACAATGACTGTGTTTAACGGTCCTGTCTCGGTAGCCACCCCTTCCAGATGGCCCTCAGTGGTTTCTGGTGAGTGGCCTGAAGAGAATGTATTTTCTTTTTCTTTTTTTTAAAAAATATATTTTATTGATTTTTTACAGAGAGGAAGGGAGAGGGATAGAGAGTTAGAAACATTGATGAGAGAGAAACATCGATCAGCTGCCTCCTGCACACTCCCCACTGGGTGTGTGCCTGCAACCAAGGTACATGCCCTTGACTGGAATCGAACCTAGGACCCTTGAGTCCGCAGGCTGACTCTCTATCCATTGAGCCAAACCGGTCAGGGGCAGAATGTATTTTCTATGCTTGGTTTCTGTCTGCATATTGTTACCACTCAATAGAGGACTTGCCTATTTTTGAAGAATCTATTAGAAAATACTATTTTAGGAGTAATTTATTTTTTGTTGTTAATCCTCACCCAAGGAATTTTCCCATTGATTTCTAGAGAGAGTGGAAGATGGTGGGAGAGACACAGAGAGAGAAACATCAGTGTGAGAGAGACACATTGATTGGTTGCCTCCTACATGTGCCCTGACCAGGGCTGGGGATCGAGCTTGCAACCAAGGTACATGCCCTTGACCACAATCAAACCTGGGACCCTTTAGTCTGCAGATCAACGTTCTTTCCACTGAGCCAAGCTGACTAGGATAGGAGTAATTTTTGAAGGAAGCCTTCTTAGGAATTCAAAGTAGACTTCCTATAAATGAAACCCAACTCTCTATCTCCTTCTTAAACATGCCTTCCTGGCTGCAGGTGGGTGAGGACCCCTGCATTTGGATCATTTAAATTTTACTCAAATTATGTGGGACATTTGACCACCTCTTGTTTTAAGGGTCAAGGTGTACATTCCAATCTTCTCTTAAGATTAAGAAACAGAATCTGAAGCTCTATCTCAGTATTTCTCGAAAGTGGGGCTTTGAGTCCCATTTCAGAGTTATGTTGGGTAGTCATTACAAGTAGTGCTTATTTCTAGAATATACTTTTAACTCACTTAAATCAGAATTGCTAAGGTAGAACCTAGGTGATTCTGAAACACATGAAAAATTTGAGACCATCACCTTTGTTGTCCTGTACATACCTGGTATTCAATACATTTTTTGTGGCATGAATAAAAATAATCCAGGAGAATAAAATGAAATCACTCAATCATCTATAGTACATTCTTTTTAAAATTAAATGTCCTTCAGGCGTTAGGTTGATTTAACCGTGTTAAAACTGTGACCAAAGACATTCTAAATTGGGGAACTGTGATTAATAATGGAAAGAAAATTTCTTAGCTGGCATCTTGAAGAATGTTTTCTTATATTCTTGGAGGGATCTGTAAGGCACATTTAAAATAGCCATCTTGGCCCAGAGAGTGGCAGCTAGACTTGGTATACCCTGGGACAGGGGTCCTCAAACTGCGACCTGCGGGCCACATGCTGCCCGCCGAAAACATTTGTTTTTTTACTTCAAAATAAGATATGTGCAGTGTGCATAGGAATTTGTTCATAGTTTTTGTTTTTTTTTTTAAAACTATAGTCTGGCCCTCCAACGGTCTGAGGGACAGTGAACTGGCCCCCTGTTTAAAAAGTTTGAGGACCCCTGCCCTGGGACAATTACTGAGTGGCCTGAGACCCAGCACTGGCACTAAGTTTGAACCTGTATCAATCTGGTGAACTCCACTCGCCCCCACTTTATGAATCACTGAGAACCTATCTCATGCAACTTGAATACTGCCAAAGGTTCTCTCAGCGATTGAGCTTAACCGGCATTAGGCAGGTGGAGGCAGGCAGAAGGGGGAGGGAACCTTGGGGTGCCTTAGAACTATTGATGACTTGCGCCTGAGCCCAGTGCTCAGCTTGGTCCTTCCTGAGCACACCCAGGACCAGCAGAGGCAGCCCACAAACTGTGGATCATTTTGTAGCTCCAAACAGGTTGCCCAGAGCCAGCCACAGGCAGCATCTGACAATGGCTGGCCCCAGAGCCCCTCCTAAGAGGCCCCACCAGCAACACATCCGGTGGTCAGCTTCAGACAACATCAGAGCAGGATCCAATTAGCTTAATAAGTGGCATATCCAAAGGGAGATCTCAGCAGGCACCAGACCCTCCCGAGGCAGACTCTGCTTCGTGTGGTCAGCACCTGCACAGCAGCTCGTACACTGTGGTCAGGGTTGATCCTCACAGTCAGCTAGCCAGAGGGTTGACCCCACACATGAGTGGGCCAATAGCAATCAAGACTCAATTACATCAGGAGGGCCCACATAACCCACACAAGGAACATTCCTGGAGCACTCAGCTCAGGTGACCAAGGAGATTGCACCACTGGGTCCCACAGGACACCTACTACATAAGACCACCCTAGCAAGTCTGGAAGTCATAGCCAATCTACCTAATACATAGAAACAAACAGAAAGAGGCAGCCAAAATGAGAAGTCAAAGAAACATTCTTCAAACAAAAGAACATGAGAAATCTACAAAAAAAAGTTAAATGAACTAGTGGCAAGCAATTTATCAAATACAGAGTTCAAAATATAGTAATAAGGATGCTCAAGGAACTTAGTAAAATTACAACAGCATGAAAAAGGACATAGAAACCATAAAAAGGGCCATTTGGAAGTGAAGTCCTGGACCAGATGGCTTCACAGGTGATTTTACCAAACATTCAAAGAACTAGCACCTATCCTTCTCAAATTATTAAAAAAAAAATTCAAGAGGAAGCAAGACTTATTTTACAAGGCCAGCATTATCTTAATTCCAAAACCAGATAAAGACACCACAAAAAAGTAAATTATAGGTCAATATCCCTGATGAACATAGATGCTAAAGTCCTCAACAAAATATTAGCAAACCAGATCCAGCAATGCATGAAAAAAATCATACACCATGATCACGTGGGATTTATTCTGGGAATGCAAGATTGGTATAATATCCACAAATCAATAAATGTGATACACCACATAAACCAAATCACACGAACATATCAATAGATGCAGAAAAAGCATTTGATAAAATCTAGCACCCATTTATGATTAAAACTCTCAGCAAAGTGGGGATAAAGGGAACATATCTCAATATATGCCAGACCCACAGCCAACATCATACTCAGTGGGAAAAACTAAAAGCAGTTCCCTTGAGATTGGGAACAAGACAGAGATGTCCACTTTACCAAAATCTATTTGCTGAAATTGTGGAAAACTATTTACAGTTGCCTTAGGAAGGAAACAGTGGAATATGGAACTAATTGTGTTGATTCAAGATAATTATGAAACACAAATGACCATTACAAGTCCCCTGACAATTAGCTAGGGATCAGGCTCAAACCAAGGAGGGAAAAATTTCAAAAGAGCTGTGATATATTTTCATGGTAATAATAAAACTAGAATATGTACCTTAATTCCCAAGTTAATAAAGGTCATTGGTGACATTTTAGTGTTTAAATTATACCAGCTTTCCCCCCTAAGTTTAAAAAAGTAGATTGTTCTTTAAAACTCTTGAATTCTTATTACACTGACTCTGTGAGATTTCCATTTTTTTTTTACTACCTTAACTGTGGAAAGTGACATATTTGGGTATAAATTGTTTTCATTTCTTTCCCATCCTTGATTGTAGTGAGATTTCATGCCATAATTGTAAGTAGAAGCCCAGACGGGACCTGGAAGCTACAAGATATCTTGGCACAGAAGACTTGAGCAATTCTAATGTAGGCTTTGATTATCATTGGGGTGTTTGCAGGCTGTCCTCAAACTACATGGACCTCTTGTTCTATTGTGATTTGATCATGCTCTATATAGACTGAAAGGTGGAGTTGAAAATAAAAAGTCAGGAGCTTCTAGTGTGAATTACCATGACATGCTAGGGGACCGAATATGATTTTGAGTCTTCTATTGAACAATAATATCTAGAAGACAAAATATTCTACCTTTGTAGAAAAATAGTCAGGCTTTAATTTCAAATCATTAACTGAAAGAGAAGCTGTAAATCAACATATAAGTCCCCAGACCAGCATTGTCTAATAGAAATGGAAGGTGAACCATAGATGTAATTAAATTTTTTTCCTACTATTTACTTTTAAAAAAAAGTAAAGGAAAACTGGTGAAAATACTTTAATGATGTGTTTTATTTAACCCAATATTTTTAAAATGTTATTTCAGCATTTAATTAATATAAAATTATTAAGGAGATATTGGACATTTAAAAAATTATACTAGGTCTTCATGTTTCAATTTAAATTAGCTATATTTCAAATTTCAATAGCCACATGTGGCTAGTGGCTGCCCTATTGGAAAACTTGGGCCTGGACTGTTAATCCTCCCTTCACATATGAGTTTTTTTAAGAGGGACTCTTTTGAAGGATGAATTATTTCAAAGGCAATAATATTATTTTTATTGTAACCTTGGGGCTTGAAGCATACACATGTGAATGGTGAATGGCTAAAAGCAGAGTAGGGAAGCCTGCTTTCTATTGATATATGTGAAGGCTGCCCTGGGGTTAGCTCAGGCTGCAGAGGCTGAGCTTTTCCAGAGCAGTTACTTGTCCTGCTGCTGCATTTACCAGGTTGTGCTACCAGGCAGTGCTGTTTGCCATGTTGTATGGGTCTGCTGTACTATTGGACTATTGGATGGTACTTTAAGATATCTTTACAGGGTGTTCATCCCTCTTTGCTAGTGGCTATCTCACTTAAGCCTCTCCTATAGGTAGCTGCACATGGGTCCTCAATCATAGGGGACTGGTCTCATTCTAGGTTCTCACTGTTGACTGTTAAGTGGCAAAATGTCTTAAGGAGCCCAGTGTGAATTTCATGGCAAATTCTAGTCTCACAGGCTGAGTGAAGGTTGAGCAATACCACAACTCAGTCTTTAGTTTTTAATCTCAATTTAAGTGTGCCATATCTATAATGTCTAATGCCCTAGACACTTAACAGCTCTCCTGGATGGTTTTATTTTATTTTTAGACTTCAAATACAGAAAGTCTTTGAATAAACTTAGTTCATGATACCATAGTATTGGTTTGCACCAGCTTCTCTCTTGGCCAACTGGCTGGCTCACTTGTAAGTCATCTCTCTTTCTCTCATTCTCTCGCCATCCATTCATTTTATTCATGTATCTCATTTGATCTCCATTTCTCAATTTCTCACTGCCATTTTCATTCTCCTACCATAAGCAGTCATATTAATGTGTTTGATGATATCTTTCTGTTTTCATGTGTTCATGTAAAACATTTATTCAAATATTCTAATTTATACAAGTGTCATACTAGATAGCTTATTCTATTTTTTAAATCATCATGGTTTATAGTTTCTAAGACCTATCAATAAAGCTGTGCAAATCCAGCCCTTTGATGGACACCATGATTGCATTCTACTTCCTACAATTGCAAGCAACACTGTGGTAAACATCATGGAGGATGTCACCCAAGATGTGAGAATACTTTTGAGAATTATATCCAGGAACAGAACTGCTATGTCATAGGGAATATTTAATTCAACTAACTACCACCAGGCTCTTTCCAGAATGTCTGCACCAGTCTATGTTTAAATCAGCAGACATATGAAGATTTCGATATACCCATATGCTCAACAATAATGGCATTATCCAGCTTTCCAATTTTAATCAATCTAATGAGTTTCTTGAAGTTATTTTTATGTTATTGTGCATGATAAAAGCATATAATTGAGATGCAAAAGTCCAACTTTCTATTTTTTAGAAAACATTTATTTTCATGATAGTTATTATAGAACCAGAGGCAATAAAGTCACTAGTGTCATATTTTAGAGAGTGAAACAGGCAAGAGAGTGAAATATGCTGATACAAGTAAATACATTCAGGATGTGTTGGGCCACTAGCCACAGCTGCATTTCAGTTTATAAGGTGGAGGAAAGCAATCTTTGTTTAATAGTCATTTTTGGTCTGTGCTGGTCTTGGAGAAGTGGAATCAGTCAATTCTAAAGGAAACTCAAGACCAATACAATGTCTCTAACCAACTTGTGCTTTCTTACATTCTTTAGAAATCTTCCCCCAATAAGTCCTAGTAGCAAAACTCAAGAAAGATCGTCCATGAACACATTGGTAACATGAGTCAAAAGGGAAAAGTAAGATGCGGAAACCAGATGCGCTAAGGGAATTGACCTAAATATTAAGCTGTCTCTTGGAAAACTGGAAGAGTGGCCAACACCGAAACAACAGTGTGCAATGGGTCACTGTGAACTAGAACTACTAGTAAGTCAGTGTAGATATTCAAGTCTAATCTGGTGGCTGAGGCATGGTAGGAGCCTCCAGTGATGGCTATTCCAGAAGGTATGTGGATGATGGTCTCTTGGGAAATTTCTCTGTTTGAAGGAAGGCCTAATCATTGACCAAAGATATGAAAAATAGGGTCCAGGATCATCTGAAAAAGCACTGGCCAGAGCTAGGCAATTTTAGGGCCTAGTCAATTGGACTAGGGCTCAGAGCACCTGGACACTAGAATTGAGGTCAAGCTTGGTTATTTACTCTGAGTAAATGTAGATGGTCTTAGAGAAGAGCTGGGACTCAATGACGATTTGAGGACTGAAAGCAGCTCACGCTAGACCCCAGATTTATGAATGTGAAAATATGACCAAACTAGACATCACTGGCTGGTATAGCTGACCTTAATAATAGAGATTTGCTCTTGACCAGAGCAGCTCAGAGCCTGGATAGGGCTAAACCTGCTGGTCTAAACTCTTGTTGCATAGAGCTGATGGGCTGGAGGAGACAGACTGATTACGACTCTAAATTTCTTCTTTGAGGTCCTTGGAATGTTTTATTTATTTATTTATTTATTTATTTATTTATTTATTATCAATTTGGCTCTGGAATTCATTGGAAATAAAATTCAATATCTTAGATTTCCTAAAGGTCAGTCACATACTTTTGCCTCTTCTAAAGCCCCCTTTTCTTATCTAGGCCTTTCCAGATTATATCAGCATATATGGGCTTTTCTTAGAGTCAATAAAAACTCAAAAGGAAGAGACGAATCTGAAACCAGGTGAATGGGCACCACCACAGCAAGAGGAAAGTGGGGTGCTGATGACCTGCATACATTGTCTTTACCAAGGACTTTTGTTATGGCCTTTTGAATCTCAAGGAGTGGGCTGGACAGAGACTGAGTGATTTCACATGGCTCTTTGGCAAGGCCTCATCATATAAAACATCTATGATTCTGTGTTTGTTTGTTTTTTATGAACTCTACCAAAGGAATCCCACAGCATTTAAAATAATAGCCTATTTATGTCCATGCACTTAACAAACTTTCAGTGTTTTATCAAATGAATGAAGGAGTAAATGAATGGCAAAAGTGTATGTGTTATTTTGTAACATTAGTAAGTGATTATGAGAAGGTGAGAACAGGATCTAAACATGACAAATTAGAGGATATATACAATAAGAAAAAAAACATTACAAATGGCACAACTTGTACCCCTATTCTCTTAGATATTTATTTATAAGTTGGTTTATTCTAAAATAATTCCAGAAATTGTCTTACATAGTTGGTAAACACATTTTTGGGGGGTGGGGTGGGGGTTTAAGATAGCTCTTACTTCTTGAACAAAAGCACAAGGAGGTCCTCTCGCAGTTTGTTACCAACATGGGATTCATCTCTAGGCATTTACCCCTCAGCCCCACCATTCATTCATGGAGGCGGCTGCAGACTCTTCTCAGTTCCCCAGTCAGTTCTGTAAAGCCATAGAGGAGAGTCTGCAGGAAACCCTGCCCTTTTGGGCTTTGGGTCACTATCAGTCCAGAAGCTGTAAGGAGATCTGTGGTCCTCAGGGCCCGATCATTGGTTCTGCCTTTCAACATCAGGCCTCAGTTCATCAGTTCATGCTGGGGGAAGTTCACTGTCAAAGTGGATGGGCTTAAAAATAATACGAAACTAAATATCCATGGCGATAACAGATCATGTAGCAGGTCAATTACATAAGCCATTACCCTTGAGTAGACAGGAAGAAAGAGCTGGAGCCACACACACACGCCAGAGATGTGAGATAGTTACCTACCTTATTAGAAACAAAGGACCAAAAATACTAGATTGTGCCAAGTGTGTGACATTAATGGAAGATGTTGAAGTTAGCATGTGGAAAGCTTTAGTCGCAGGGCTTGGCAGATTCTGGGGTGGAGGGTACAGTCGGCGGAGGGTGTGGCTAGTTGTGTTGGGGTCAAAAGCTCCTCACCCTTCATCTTATCCCCATGTGTGTGGGGCAAACCTAGAAGTGTAGCACCTGCAGCCAGGCAAAAATAGAGAAAGTCAGGACAGGGTTTCTCCACAGGCTTTCCTCCATTGTCTGGTTACTGGGCCTCAGTTTCTCCAGGTTTTATTTGGAAAAGTGGAGGCTACACCATAGTTGGAAGAGCAAAGAACAGAGTGGGTGAATCTTGTCTCAAACTCGCTTCCCAGACTGTGGTGCTTGGCGTAAAGCTACACTCAGGGCTGGGAGGGCTGTTCTGACTTTGCCTCATTTCCTCATATCACAAGGAATTAAGAGCTGATATAGACTTTCTGCCTTTAAGGGCTGGCTAATACTTTAATTAGACCAGATCCCCTTGATTCCTGTTAAATTAGTAAATGAAAAAGTAGTTGAATGGCAGATTAATCTCTTCCAGCTGTTTTGCCCTTTTAGCAGCTACTAGTCAAGGCTTTCAGAGGAAGGGGATGATTTTCAGAAATATTTTAGGCTAACAAATTCACAGCACATTTTGGGCTGCAAACACCATAAACGTCTGATTGGGATGATCTGTCTATATTTCAGTGTTAAAAGTAGATGGTTAGCCCTAGCCGGTTTGGCTCAGTGGATAGAGCCTCAGCCTGCGTACTAAAGGGTCCCAGGTTTAATTTCAGCCAAGGGCACATGCCTGGGTTATGGCCTGGATCCTCCTCAGTAGGGGGTGTGCAGGAGGCAGCCAATCAATAATTCTTATCATTGATGTTTCTATCTCTCTATCCCTCGCCCTTCCTCTCCAAAATCAATAAAATATATATTATAAAAAATAAAATAAAATAAAAATATTTTTAAAAGTAGATGGTTAAATGCCCTAAGCAAGCAAGCCAGTCATTTTAAAATATATTTTTAAAACTTTTCATTTTCCTTGGGCAGCAAACTAATTACCCCCATCCTCCTCTCCCCTCCTCCCCACACTATTTTGCCTCATCATTATTATTGAAATTTGGTGCTCAGCGATAAAGCAGCATCAGGCACTTCCATTCATTTGGCCTAGACAAAGCTCTGTTATTCTACATGCAACAACAGTCTCTGACGTGTAGTCCTCTCTGATTGAGATTTTCATGTTCATTTTCCTGATTTTGTGATTATGCAAAAATATTTAGCAGTTTTCAGCTTCTGAGATAGTTTTCCATCTATAACGTAAATATCTGGTTTTAAACATTTCTGCTCCAGAATGAAATGAGAAGCAAAAGGCAATGCCCATTAATTTATAATTAAACTGGTTGGGAAAAGGGAAGCACATAGCAGATTGGTCCTCAGTGACTGATACGCTCGCTGCCACAGAGCCACCACTGGAGGATGATTTATTATTTTTTCTAATGTTTCTCATTCTCATTTCAGCCGAGAAGGTCACCCACAAAAGGCAGATTCCGGAAAAGAGGCAACACAATTTGACTTTGGGTGGCTGCCTTTTCCTCCTTCCTTTCACTTAAATTTCAGTATTTACAGCTTGTCAGCCTTAAATTTGACACTCAGCAGACATAAACTGTATTCTTGAGAGGATTAAAGGATTATTCACTCACCAGCTTAATCAGATTAATCAGAGATTTTTGAACAAGATATCTAATGCCATTCACAAGATGAGATGTGTGATCACTGCCTGCTAGTTGAATTTGGCTTGAGCACACACTCACACACACACACACACACACACACACACACACAAACGTATGCATACATATGCGCACATGCACATACACAAACACACATTAACTTTTATCTTCCATTATATTACTATTTAAAAATATTAAGATGCCTATTTTGTAATTATGATCAATTCCCTTCCAATGCCTGCTTTCTCTATTGACAGAGAAAAAAGGCTATGTGCCTATATGTTTCCTAATGCTATCTAGATTTGAATTACTTTATTATAGGTTATTTTAGTTTATTTTAAAAAATGCCTTTTTATTGTCATACCATTCTTCAAAAGACTCCCTGGAACTTTAAATAAATCATTATTTTCATATTTTATATTCATATGAAATAACCTTTGAAATTTGAACATTACTAAATTATGGTGCAAGAATAAGAAATATCCTAAAAATAAATGTGTTGTTTTTATTATTACATTAATTATTGCTTTTCCATTCAGATTAGGAGCTTAAATTCTATTCTACATTTATTTTAATAAGCTTCTTTTCCCCCCTGCAGAAACAGGAGGCAGCAAAGACCCTTTGTACTGCAGACATATTAAACCAGGATTGGGACCAACTGTCCCATTGTATGAACTCTTATTTTAAAGCAGCCTGAGTTAAGCAGATTTTGTTGGATTTACTTTCATTTGGGTCTTATGTTATTTGGGGGATAGACATTTTAATATTGGAAATATTCTCAAAGATAGGAAGAAGCAAAATTAAAATGTGAGCCCTATTCGTCCACTATTAATCAGAATCACTTGATCCAGGAACTCCGGAGACCCCTGGGAGCAGAATTTAGCTCTGTCTCCAGACTGGCATGGTGGTTCAGAGTACAATGGATTTTGATTTTCTTGCTTTCCCACTAGAGTCTGAGTTATTCCTGACAGTTACACATTTATCATAAAATCTTCATTAATGTGTTTATAATATATATTGTTTGGTAATGATGCTGTCTTTAATATATAATACTGATACTGATATTGAAGCTTGGCTAGTGTCCTATATTTTTCCAAGGCCTTTCACAGCAACCTGTGAAATGAAAGGGCAATCTAATATCTATTTTACAAATATAGAAAGAATAAGTGCTTTACCCAAGGTTAAGTGATGGAATTAGGACCAATATCCAAATCTTTTAATTTTGAGACTAAAATAATGCCTCTCCTTATACTGCTGTTCTTGGGGGTGTTTTCTCAGGAATAGCTCTGGGTTTGGATAGTTCCAGGGACACCCACTCTGCATGAGGAATGGTGTGTGTGTGTGTGTGTGTGTGTGAGAGAGAGAGAGAGAGAGAGAGAGAGAGAGAGATGTGACACAGCTTACTAAGTTTATAGGTATGGTTTGCAGCAATGAAATAAAATAAATAATAGTGCCAAGTTAGCAAACACTGAATATCAAAAACAGCAAATAAAAGTGAACAATGAATTTTGGTCAGTTTCCTGGGCTTTTGAGCAGCAGTAAGATTTGATTGCTATACCACACCCCAAAGTTAGTAAAGGATGAAATCACGAGCTATTATTTCACAGCTATACGAGCATTCAGAATGCTGGCCAACTTTTGTAGTGCTTATCATATGACCTATATTATCCCATCTAATCCTGCAGTGGGTTCCTTGTTGTCACTCCCTTCTTCAGGTGACAGAAACTAAAACACAGAGAATTTAAGTAACATGCACAAGGTCACCTCAGGTCTCTATTCTTCACCACCATTCCCACTCCCCTGGCTGCTTTACAAAATTTGATTCCTTCATGGGCCCCTAGTAATCTTAATGATGCATTATCGAAGCATTTGCAGCACAGTCTTTAGGACAAGTGGCGATGTTTGCTCTGGTTTAGTTTCAGTTGTAGCATGCTTTCTGGGCTTAGTACCTGCCAGATACCTGTGAGATGTTTTCCCATTCGTCACAGTTAATCCTCACTGGGGAGATTGGAATTGTTTTGCTCATTGGCAGAGAGAGAATATTAGGCTGGGAGAAAGCAAGCAACCTATGAAAGTACAAAGCCAAGTAAAAAGGCTGTAATTCAACCCCAGCCTGAATCCATGCTCTCTGGCCTTTCCCTGGCTCTGAACACGAGGTCATGGCCAGAGGACAGTGCATGGAGCTTGTGACCCTAGCTTCACTAGAAGTGACATAACCAGAACCGGAAATAAAAACATTTAACAAATTCAGATTGGCAGCATTGTCTTCTCCCCACGTGCGGGCCAGGAAACCTTCCTATATCTTAGCACATGTCACTAACATTAAGTAATCAAACCCAGTTTCCCCTTCCTTTTCCTGGGCCTTACTAATCTTCTTCACTTTTTAAAACCACGGGTGTTTTTTTTTTTGTAATGAAATGCACTATGTTATTTCTGATTATCCTCCTTCCTTTTGGAGACTGAGAGTTGTATTTGGTGACTTGGCTTTCCGTGTGCATTCCCGTAAAGGGTGTTTGTAAATGATGTTTGTTCCAAAAGCACAGAACAATGTGATGTTATAAAGGTCAGGCTCATTTGTGTAAGTAGGTACAGCTAATCCCAAATTTATTCCTATCTGTGCTGGGTAGGAAAATGCAATACACTGAGGAGAATGCCGATATTTCAAAAATCCGTGTGCTTAGGTACAATCTATTTGAAACTAATGTTCCGGGACTAGGAATTATTTTAGGTAGGCCTGGCTATTTTTTTTTCCTGTTTGTGCCTTTAAATATCATTTGCAATATATCTCAAGTAGGGTGAGTATACAAGCCTATAAAATACATAGATTTTCTGCATACACCCACACCTTCACACAGCATTAGAGTCACACATTCCCTGATACCCCAAAGTTAAAAAAAATGAGTGAGTTTAAGACTAGTATCTTATCATCAACCTCTCCTCTCAAAAAACATTTGTGTTGGATTAAAACCACACTAAATGTCTTCCTCTAAAAATTTCTTGGTAGTGACTTTATTTCATCAAGAGCAGTTGTTTTGTTTCACAGAAAATTTAAACAAAGCATTGCCATCATGGAAGTTGATAGGTTGAATCAGGTTTCCAAAAAAAAAAAAAAAAAATGAGGTTGGCCTGTTCAAGGTATTATTGTCTTCTATTTAAATATCCACTGGAAAGGTCCCTACTGTGTAAACTAAACATGCAGAATAACTCTTAGACTTGTATTTAGGAAGTGAGTGGACTTGATTGCCTTTTGGGAAACATGGATATGCAAACAGCTTGTGTGTGTGTGTGTGTGTGTGTGTGTGTGTGTGTGTGTTTTCCCAGTGGGATCTCTCATAGGCATTTTTTCTCCTACAACTACATTGTAGCTTATTCTGCACTCCCAACAAAGGTTGATCCTTCTGAAAGAGCCAGGCCCTTGAGAAATTGTGTAAAAGAGATTGTGTGTAAGACAGCACTTCATGGAGAGAGAAATCCCATGCCATTTTAACCTAAACCATAAAGGATTGTGCGACTGTGCAAGCAGGCACCTGGATCACTTAGATTTAGTGTCTGAGCAAAGATATTGGAGTTTGGTAATTGCAGCCATTGGGTTAACATGGCAGTTATTTTAAATGAATGACTCATGTAGGTGAGATTTCAAGGTCATGGGTCACTGGAAACCTTTTCCTGGTTTCTGCATCCAGCTGCTCACTGGTGGGGCTTTCCCACATAGCAGGAGTTCTTGGTGGCACGGTCCAAGCCCCCCTCTCTCTCTCTCTCTCTCTCTCTCTCTCACATGTTTGTATTGCTGTGTGTGTGTGTGTGTGTGTGTGTGTATGTGTGTGTGTGTGTGTGAGAGAGAGAGAGAGAGAGAGCAGGGCTTGGACTTCTATGCTTGGGTGTATTGTAAGGCAGTGGAGGCAAGAGAGGTGGGCTTTGGCTTATGAACATTCGTTTATGTATTTACCCCAAGTTTGCTGGAGCTATGGAAATGTCCTATATCTTGGCCTGGGTGGAGTATCCTATATAATAAAAGACTAATATGCAAATAGACCAAACAGCGGAACGACCGGTCACTATGACACACACTAACTACCAGGGGGCAGATGCTCAATGCAGCAGCTGCCTCCTGGTGATCAATGTGCTCCCACAGGGGGAGCACCACTCAGCCAGACATTCCCTGAGGGCTCCTGGACTGCAAGAAGGCTCAGGCTGGGCTGAGGGACCGCCCCCCCACCCAAGTGCATGAATTTCGTGCACCAGGCCTCTAGTTTATACATAAGAAACCAAAATGTACATCTAATATGTATGTGATATTCACATATATGATACCTATGAAATAAAAAAGTTGAGAATTACTTTCTTTACAATGAATGTGTATTCATTTTGTCAGTATTGAGTTTTGTACATGTTATGGTTTTCTTTAGGATTCCTTTAGAACCTCTGAGTCCCTGATAGTAAGTGACAATGGTGGTTTAGGAGAAAATACACATTTTTACCAGGTATCCCTTGATCTGCTCAGGTGGTTCTCTGAGTTGTGTTTGCTCAGTTCTCCAGACCTGTTCCCAGCCCTGCACACTGTCTCTTTCCCAGTGGAGAGTTTACTGAAAGGAATTTTCTAGAATGCCACTATACTTGGGATTTCCCATTCTTGCTCACAGTCAACCACACCTAAATGCCTTCCTGGATCTTTATTGACACACAGGTGGTCCCCTTCCTGGGATTACTGCAGAAAACTGTAGAATTTAAAAATAATGTAAAATAAATAAAAAAATCCTTAAATGAAAAAAAAAAAAAAATGAGGCCATAATCCCCCACAACAGAAACTAGGATCACATTGTTTTATTTCCAAACAGTGGCCCCTCCTGATTTCTTAAAAAAAACAAACAAAAAAAAACCAACACATGAATGGTGCATTTACAAACACACTTGTTTTTACCTAGTGCTGACAGCCAGGCGAGTGGAGGGTTAGAGAAAAGAAAGGAAGGCCAGGCCAGGGGATTGCTGCGCCGCTCCGTCTTGGTTTCCGGGCCGGGGCTGATGGAATTATTGTTTATTTTTTTAATTTTCAGAGGTAGGCTGATGACAGCTGAAGAAGACTGTATTTGCTGAGGAGCAGCATGAGGGTAGAGAGGAGCGGGGCTCCTGAGGGAGACCTAATGGTTCCTCTCCTTCCTGCACGGAGATAAAGACTTATAATAAGCGTGCATGTTCACCATCTGGCTCTGCGCATGTGGTCCTTATGGAGGGGAGAGCTGCACAATCTGTAAATGATCAGGAGCCATGGCGCTCTCTCCAGAGAATCCACGATGCAATCAAGGTGACAGATGGCACGGCCACTGCTGTGGCCTCATGGAGAAGATCAAAATCACCTTCAATAAACTCTGACTGGAATGGGCATGAGCACCTCAAAAAAGTCAGTTTGTCAGTCAAACGGCGACAGCAAGCTGCATTGGGGAAACATCGCGGCCAGCTCTCTGTTTTCAATCGTTTCCGTCTGACTGGGCCTGAACTATGATCTTTCTCAAATTGTCCTTTCTGTGTAGCTGAAGCAGGCCAGCAAATTGCCAGATTCATTGCTTTATTGAAGAAAATTGAAAACACGATGTCCTCAATTCCGGGGACGTGCGGCTGGCAGGTGCTGGGACACCCAAGCGCAGAGAGTGGACCCTGGGTCTTCAGCCCGAGTTCGCTCAACTTTAGGCAGATTTTTGGATCTGAAAATGGAATGCACATGCCGGCCTGGCCGGAAAAGATCAGCTGGCCATGGATGCGAAAAGGGTATTAGGTGTCCAATCAATGTGTGTGGAATAAACAAACGGTTGAAGAGGGAGGGAGGAAGGGAGGAATTCTTAGCATTGTCAGTACTATGTGTTTTAACAGCAGGCTGCTGCCTTGATGATAGATCAGATATATTTCCATTTCTATGCCTATTATTGCATATGGGTTCCTGTGAACTTGAAGCCTTGGGCATAATGTCAATGAAATACGGATATGTTATTTTGTCCTAAATATTTTACATACAATGTGTAGGGGTCAGCACATTTAGACAAATTTCCATTTTTGCCTCCCCCCGCCCCCCAGAAAAACTCCAACTGCTCTTAAAACTAGAGGGAAATGAGTGAAAGTTACTCGAAGGAGGAAAAAGAATATACTACCGTCTTTTGAGAGGCAATGGCACTTATTTCAGGTCAAAGATGATGGATCTTAATGAAAGGACTCTCCCCCTCCTTCTGCCTCCTCCCTTGGCAGAGTTCCACTGTTGTTCTTCCTCCCAAGCTCTAGGAAATGCACATTTCAAGCCAAAGTCGACTTCCCCAACCTTGTGTTTCTCCAAGTACCCAATACCTGTTCTCAGACACTGGTGTTTTACACAATAAACCTGTGAGGAGACCTCAAAATTCCAACTTCCTGATTTTCCCGTTTGAAACTGTCCACTTCTGCTTTTGCAGACTTGCTTTATTTAAAATCCAAATCCCGCTCCTGCCCCTGTCTTTATCCTCCATGTTGTAAATGCTTTGTTTGACAGCTGAGAAATACCTTACTGTTGGGTCCTGGATTTGCATAAAGTCTTTACTCTGGAGGCTAATGTCCTGCTCTAGAGACTCATAAATACAACTAAAGGGCTTCATTCCTAATCTGTGTGCACACATTCTGAGTGAAGGAATAGGCAGAGCTTTGGACAGGGACTGTCTTTTCACAGGGCACGTAAGTGTAGTTGACTTGTTACGGATCAGTTAGGTGTGGTCTCTTAGGAGCTGAGGACTAAACTTATTCAGGAGGAAATATCTATGGAACACCTATGTGCAGGCTGTGCTAGGAGCTGAGAAATACCTCTTCATGAAGGGAAAGTAGGTATCAAACAACATTTTTATGGATGCTGTGCTCTGCCTGCCCCTTCTCCCCTCCGTCTGGCTCTCTGGTGAGCAGGTTTTGCGTCGCTATCACTAATAGCTTTTGCGGAACAGCAGGGCCCAGCCATGCAGGCTGGTGGGAGCATGCTGCCCTGTCACAGGAGACCCAGCTGTGTTCTCCTCCCTCCTGGCCTTTGGCTCTCTGGAATGACAGGCTGTGTAATAGACAAGTTCATCAATATGGCCACAAGGAGGGGTGGCAGGACGGGTCATCTCTGTCTTTCTGTGGCAGCTGACTTTCCTCCTGGCTCCACACTTTAGTTGCTATAGGGAATAATGCTTCAGAAAGGCAAATGGGTGTAACCTGTCCTTAAGGGCAAAGATTGTATAGGAAAATTCAGCAGGGGCCAGATGGGTAAGAGAGTTTACATTGGAACATGAATGCTCTGAGACATGCATCTAGCATGAAATTTAGTAATCAGAGCTTGGCCTAAATTCAGGTGATGGTTCTAGCCCTCTCTGGTGTGGAATGTCACCTGATCATACGCATCACCGTGCATCATTACTCTTTTTGTGTCCTATCATTCCTAAATAGTAAATTGCCTAGGAAAGGTTTCTTGTGGGAATTTGAAAACTTATGCCTGTCAACAGGGCTTTTTCTTTATATGCTGTGTATATGCATGTGCTAGGCGAGAGAGTGTGCAAGGCTTTAGGCTCCTCCAGCCTCTGGCATTCCCCAACAACCATAGGAGGATGGTTGGCGGTCACCATGACAGCAGCTCCAAGATGGACTAAGTAATTTTTATTTTTAAAATATTTTTATTTTTAAATAATTTTCAATTATTGCCTTTTACTTTTTTGGAAAGATAGATACGCTGCTGAAAGATGAGGTTCCATAGGAAATTAAAACCATGCTCATATATGATTTTACTGACAGCTCAGATCTCCAAAATATGCCACTGACTTGAGATGGGCTGGCCATAAACAACAATGAATGAGTGTTAATGTCACACACACACACACACACACACACACACACACACACACACACCATCCACCAGGATATTTGGTCTTCCTTTCAAGAGGACTGTGCTGACTTATGCCAAATGAGAGCATAGATGGCTCACCACACAGTTTTATCACTACTGGTTAAAAAAACAAAGCCACAAAAAAACTCAGACATAGCTGTATTGATTTTGAAACAAAGAAATGAAGACCGTTTTGCATGTGGAGGATGTCACTGTATGAGCACAAACTAACTTTAAATTGGATTTGGATCCTACTGCATATTTGGATCAGATTCCAGCTGGAACGCTCAATGTCTGCATTTTTTCTGTCCATGCACATCTGCACAAGAGATGGTGAATGAGGCTGATACCCAGCATCAAATACTGCCCACACTGCTGGTGTGCTTCATTCAGCTCTCATGACTTTTTAGAACCAGATTTGTGACTTAAAAAAAACAAAACTCACTGTGAAAGATTTTTGTTATATCATGAAGTCTTGCTTCATAGGTCCATAAACATTTTATGGAGTGTATCCATATTTTGTTCTACTGATATCTTGACGTCCATTTAAATCTACACCAGGCTATGGTGGTCTGGATTAGGCCAATGCGGTGTGGTTTTCTGACCCCTACTCTAACCAAAGTTTGAAATAGTATTTAGTTCCTTTAACATGCTATGTCACTTCATGCTTCTGGTTTTATTCACATATCTTGTCCTCTAAATCAATATCTTTTTGGTTAGTTTGGCTGTCGAACTTGTAGTCAACCTTTAAAACATCATGAAAGACCCAGGGGAAGTATTACCTCTGAATTGAAGCCTTGTTACCATACATTTTATCGGGGTCGGGGGGGGGGGGGAGGGTGTCTTCATCAACATGTTCTTCATTCTCCTGTTTTACCTTGTAATGACCTTTCTTTTCATGAATAAAAAAAATTTATTGGCCATCTGCATATCACTTCTCTCTATAGCAATGCAATTTTCTTGAGGGAAGGGAGATTTCATCTTTTAAATTTAGCTCTTCTCATGTGTTTCTTGAAACTGTTTTGTTTTGTTTGTTGAAGGATTGAATGTATGAATGTATAAATGAAATATGCATCATGCCTTTCTGGAAAAAACTAAAACAAACAAACAAAAAACAAAGCTTCACCAGGCTAGCAGTGAGCTAATGGTTTCTGTTTCCCACTAGATACCTCCAACTTCTATAATGAATGAACCAGTGATTTGATTTCTATGAATTCTCTATGTTTAACAATCCACTATAACAAATGCTTTCCTTGGCCATAAAATCATTTATCCTCCATTAAAAAAAGCTTTTTTGGGGGGCACTTGGGTCAGGTATAGGACATAGTTCTCCTGTGGTTATTATAGTCAGCAACAACCTGCTTTCCTCCGTTCCCCATGACACATAAAACATTCTTAAGGAATGTTTTTCTAGAGTTCTTCATAAGTGAAAACTTCTCATGGGGTGGAGACTAAAACTGCACCGTCCGTGAGACATAACGGAAGCCATAGATGTGAGCTACATGTATAATTCTTGTCTTCTAAGAGCCATATTGTTAAAAAAGGAACAAATGAAGTTAACTTTGATAATAGATTTTTATTTTGATAATAGGTTTTATTTAACCCATTGGATACATAAAATGTAGAATATTCAAACAATGGCATATTATTAAGTCATAAAAGGAATGGAATTCTGATACATGCTATAACATGAATGACCCTTGAAAACATTATACTAAGTGAAATAAGCTAGTCACAAAGGAAAAATATTGTATGATTCTACTTCTATGAGGTACCTAAAGTCATCACATTCATAAAGACAAAGAGTAGGATAGTGGTTACCAGAAGCTGTGGGGAGAGGAGAATGGGGAGTTAGTGTTTTATGGGCACCAAGCTTTAATTTGGGAAGATAGGGATGGATAATGGTGGTGATTGGATAACATGGTGAATATTCTCAATGCCATTGAACTGTACACTTAAAATGATTGAAATGAAGCATTTTATATTATGTTAATTTTAACCATTCATACACAAAAAGGGATCAGGTCATATTATTTTGCTCAGAAACCTCCAGTGCCTTCCTATCACACTATAGAAAAGCATCCAGATGTCCTTTCCATGATCTTTGCATTCCTGTGACCTGGCACCTGGCTACTTTTTCTTGCCTTTACTACTTACAAACCATGTGACCTTCTGTAACAACCTGCTTAAACTTCAGGGTTTTCAAAAATGTATTAATTGGTGAAAATTCTAGTATCGATCAGCTACATGGGATTGGTGATGATTAAATGAAATAATGCATGTAAAATGCTAACAAAGTGCCTGGCACCTAGTAAAGTCTAAATAAAGACTAGCTATTAAATTTTGTAGTTTTTAGTATGTATTATTTTTGTCTTATCAAAGAAAAGTAGCCTTCTTGTGTGCTTTGTAAGTCATGAGAAAAGTGAGAATATACAGACATGGAAAGGATGCCATGGGTCTAGAAATCAACACCTCAGACTCAATTTTTAGAAAGTATTTCTCTGCTAGGCATTTCCTGCCCAACAGACCCAGAGACTTAAGGAAGTGCCTGGCCTCCAAACATTTTTCATGTGTGCGCTGTGGCTCCGTGGCCCATTTCTAGGCGCATCTGACAGTTGTAAAAGGCTGCCAGAAAAACAGCAACAGCAAAGTGCTCATGTCTTCAATGTTTAGGTCTGTATCATATTCAGCTCTTTTGAATAGGGTATAACTGTTTTTACACTTTCTTCCAGTGGCCAACGCAGACGGGGACCGTTGAGTCATATGTAGCTCAGCCAGTATGGCAGAGAAAAAAATACCTCTTTGTACAATAAAGGCGCTTTCTCTAACAGACACTCCTTTCGTGTGCACATCATCCAGATGGCCATTCTGTTTGTCTCCAGGATGAACCAAGCAATACAGCAGCATAAATAGGCTAAAAACAATATATTCTCCAAACCTGATTCTCTCCAACCTCACCCCATTTTTATTTCGTCACGTTAAACACTACTAGAAACTAACTCGCTTCACGAGATTTTGCTTTATCCATTGTTTCTTGAGATTTGGAAGAATGGATGCCTGAAACCTGTAAGGCATATATACAGATTTCCTCTTCCAGATATAATTAACTTCATATATAGGAAGATGGTACAAAAAAGAAAAGTTTGAATAATATGTGATGAGATGTTTCTAGTGAGCTGAGGAGAGCTCAGAGTTATTTAATACATTCATTTTAGAATGTTTCTTTTTAAAAATATGTTTTATTGACTTTTTTTTAAGAGAGAAAAGAAGGGAGAGGGATAGAGAGAGAAACACTGATGGGAACGAAACATCGATCAGCTTCCTCCTGATGCCCCCGACTGGGGATCAAGCCCGCAACCTGAGCATGTGCGCTGACCAGGAATGGAACCTGGGACCCACGCCAGCCAGGGCTGGAGTGTTTCTTTATTAGCTACTTAACTAGAGTGAGGAATATGCATTAGAAGGAGCATAACCTATTAAGATAAGTATTAAAAGTAGTTAATGGCAATAAATTCATAGCTTGTATGGTATGTTACAAATTTTTGTTCTTACAAATTCTCTCCTGCAAATAGTAAGGAAGCAATATTATAAGCACAAGTAAGAACATGCAATAGTGAGGCAACTCACAGACACATTATTATTCCTATTTTAATTACTCAACTTATTTTAGATATTAGACTGCAAAATACACATCTGAGCTACATATAGAAGGAGTCTAACTTTGTTATAAAAGGACTAGACTATTTTAAAAAGTAGAATCTTGAACTAACCAGTTAAATAATACAATACATTTGGGAACAGAAAAAAAAATCCCTCAAGAATCAAAAGGCTGAATTTGTACATGCATATTCTTCCTTCCAATCTCCGGTTTATAACATCACAAATACAGTTTTCTTTCTTCCTCTGCTCTGTATCATGAGAGAGGGTAAGAGGGTGGGGCAGGGGCCCAAGAAGATGGGTAACTTAATTGGGTTAAGGACAGAGACCAAGAACAAGGATTCCAAGTTCTAGTCTGGGCTGTAAATAGGTCTTGTGCAAGTCATTTGCCCTTTTGTGTATTGAGATAGTAGCAGGTAGAGAGAAAAAGCACAGCCTTGAGAAATACATATACCTGATTGGAATCTTCATTTCAGCTCTTACTAGCCATGTGATGTTGGGACAAGGACTCAACCTCCTTGAGCCTCTGTTCCCTCCTTTTCAAAATGTGGATATCAATAGCTACCCATTGGGGTTGCTTGGAGAATCCAATGAAATTATGTTGATAAAACCTTTGACACAGTGTTTGGTACATGGCACAACTCAATAAATAGGGCTCTTCATTGTCTTTAAAGGAAGTGGTGACATCAATTCCCTCTGAGCTGTAGTATTCTGTGATTCAGGAGCTGTTGATTGGCATCCAAATTTTGGCTCAGCAAGAGGTAATTTGCTGACAGCCCAGCCCCATCACATACACGATAGCCATACCCGAGTAACAAAGAGCAGTTCATGTTAAAGGCACAGACGTTGGCCCGGGTTAGGTTTGTGCCTGGCATGGAAGCAGGACTTCTCAGTATTGTGCAAACACTCAGTTGCCTGAGCCACAGCTTCATCCTCCACCGTGACTGAGTGACCTATTTTTCCCCAAGGCTGCTATAAATCAGAGATGGAAGCTAACACTGAATCAAAGCGCTGTGGTTTCCTGTCATAACCACTCTCTTGGTTTCTCTCCAGCCTCATCTTAAATATCCTTAGGGATGCTCTTTCTTTCCTTTTCTTGAAGATTTTTCTTTTAAAAAAATTTTGAATTCTTTACTGTTTAAAGTATTACATATGTCTCCTTTCCCCTCTCCCTCATTGACTTCTCCCCAGCTGTTCCCACCCCCCAAGGATTTCTCTTAATAATTTTTACTGTTAGAAAGTTTTCTCTCTCATTCAGAGTAAATTTTTCTTTCTTTCTTTATTCTTTTCCAGTTATCCTAAACCTGATTAAATAATTCCTCCTGCCTGTTCAGTATTTCTTCTGTCAGATTTTTGTAGTCAATTATTGGTCCCCCCTCAGCCATTACTTAGCAACACCAGACATAATCTTTATCTTTAATCATTTCTCATAACTCATTCCTTCATCACCACAATCATTACTCTCTCCTCTCTGAATTAATCCATCTGCTCTTCTGAAGGGAACCTCAGTGCCTTAGGGGGCATGCTCCCTCGGAAGTAAAAAAACATAAGCATATTTATTTTAAAATTTTATTAAAACAATATGACAATACAGGCAATTTTGGGGAAAACAGAAAAATTAACCTGCTCATCTAGCATGACGGTTATTGTTTTGTTTTTTTCCATTTTTATCTTTTCAAGTTAGTGGAAATTATGTATCAGGCACCATGCTAAACCCTTCATGTGCATCATCCTGGTTGCCACCATAGCAGTCCTGTGAACTTGTGATAGGCATTTAGACAGGCATGAGCAGAGTCGCTGCAATAAGCCCAGGATGGAATGTCACCAGGGCAGAAAGCCCCAGGCAGCAGGTAAAAACTGGGAGATCAGAGACCTTGCCTCTAGGATGACCGTTTTTTCCCGCATATCGCTGATCATAGACTTAGACCCCCTGATCTTTCGAATCGCTGGTCATGTGGTTCAGACCCTCCCCTGCTGTTTCCTTCCCTGACGTTTCTTCTCCTAGCATGTCACTAGTCATGTGTAGACCCGCTTCGAGGAGGAACAAGGGGGCTGGAGGATAGCCTCAAATGACTCCCATACAAGCCTTGCATGACCACTCCCTTAAGCATGAAGCCCTCAGGACAATGAAGCTCTGACCCACATCAGATATTCTTAGGAACAAAGCCTTGGTGCTGAAGATATAACAAAAACAAAACCTATCCAATTCTCTATCCTGGGGCTTAACTTTCCAGTAGTAACTCAGGGGTAGATATGATCACAGGGCTGATCTGCTCTTCCCAGTTAAATTGTGGGGGATGGAAATGCAAGAAAATGGGTGATAGTGAAATTGGGCACAGTGGGAGGAAAGGATGGAAAAGGGCCTGGAGGGGGGAGAGGGCTGGGAGGGACTCTGGAGAGAAAACATCAGGGGAATTTGGAGTCAAAGGGGTCACATCCTGGATGGTGTGTTATTCAATCTTTTCCTCTACACACCACATCTTTTAAATTATCCAACAACTAAAAATTAATGCAATCTCAGACCAAGGTCTGCACTTTAATGGCTGTGAGTGTGGGAGGCTGAGTGAGCAGCAGCAAGGGGAGGTGCACATCTGGGTAACATCTGCCTCCATGTTGCTTGTGCGTGTAGTGAGCTTAGAGTTGTTAAGATATTTCATGTTCATCTCTGGGCAGTTAGGGACATTTTTCTCCATTATGCTTTTCAGCATTAGTTTCTTTCCAGCATTAGTTTTTTTTCTCTTTTCTTTCTTTCTTTCTTTCTTTCTTTCTTTCTTTCTTTCTTTCTTTCTTTCTTTCTTTCTTTCTTTCTTCTTTCTTCTTCCTTCCTTCCTTCCTTCCTTCCTTCCTTCCTTCCTTCCTTCCTTCCTTCCTCCCTCCCTCCCTCCCTCCCTCCCTCCCTCCCTCCCTCCCCCTTTCTTTCTTTCTTTCTTTCTTTCTTTCTTTCTTTCTTTCTTTCTTTCTTTCTTTCTTTCTTTCTTTCTTTCTTTCTTTCTTCACAATTAGCTTGTATTATCTCTACAAAGAGAAACAATAGCTTAAAATTACACTCACAATTTTGCTTTCTATTACCTTAATATTTCTATGATGGTTCTAATTTTTTACTTCCTTAATGGACATTTGTGTTTTAAAGATGCTTATGATTGCAGAATGGAGTTTTTATGTCACTTTGTTCTGTTTCTTCTTTTATAAACATGGAGTTTTCCTAATTTAACTACTATAGGGAAGTTTATAATTTTGTTGATTGCTCAGTATTATTCAGGTTAGGGATCCACAATGTAAGATGAATTTGGAGAATTTTAATCCAGAAAAATAATTATAATGATTATAGGGTAGGAAGTAAGAACTATACTGAAAAAGTGTAGGAAGTGAGATAATTTTATCAAAAGATAGTAAAAGCCATTCTAAAGCCTGGCCGGTGTGCTCAGTGGTTGAGCATTGACCTATGAACCAGGGGGGTCACGGTTTGATTCCCGGTCAGGGTACATGCCCTGGTTGTGGGCTTGATCCCCACCCAGTAGGGGGGTGTGCAGGAGGCAGCTGATCAGTGATTCTCTGTCATCATTGATGCTTCTGTCTCTCCTTTCCTCTCTGAAATCAATAAAAATATATTTTTTTAAAAAGATACACTCAAGATTTGTTTAATTCATTGTCTCATATTTTGGTCTCCACTCTCAAAGAAATTAATCTGATTTTGGAAAAATTCTCCTTGGAATTCCCATTAGAACTATTATCTTAACAACCCCTATTTCTAAAACTCTTGTTCCTCCATCATTATTTATGTAACACTGGTGTATAAATATCTAATATTATAATTTGTCTTGTATACAAAGTATGTGGCTTATATAAATAAGTGAATGAGTAATGACTCAAATGTTTTACATCTAGAAAAGGCTGATCACCAGATGTTTTTAGTTTGCACTCATAAATAGATAAGAGGAAATTGCTCCAAAGTGCAGCCTAAAATATTTTGGTTTTATACAATTTGGAATTACCAACAGTTAAGTTTGTTCGGCATGAGAGTGGGGTCATCCTCTTTCTGGAAGGAATCAGTGTGGTCCTCCTCACGCTGAAAATCTCTTGTGTGTTGCAAGAAACTGGTCTTTTCCTGCTGCTCCAACTCTGGCGCTGTGGGAAAAGTTTTAGGCCTCCACCCTTTTTCAATTTCTCTTTCCACTTTTTAATGCCATTTCTGCCCCCCCATATCTTTATCAATGTGCATTTTTAAGGTCCATGAGAAGGGTATATTTTCATGCATGCAAAAATCACTTAGAATTGCTTGAATTTCAAATGAATATTTAGGGTTTATTCAATTAATATTCAGATTTTAATAACAAAATGAGAAGTCACTCTGACCTACTTATAGTGGGTTGTAGGAACGTTTCTGTTGTATGTTTTTCTACCTTCTTGAAGGTCTTTGTTTTGGTATTATATAAATTAAGACAAAAAAATTCAATTAACAATGAACTAAAATTTTGATATTAAGCAGAGTACAATTTAACAGAGTACAGTTTACAACTTAGTTACTTAAATGTCCTAAAACATTTAAAATTACATATTTGAAACCGAATGTTTAATTACTGATTTTAAAATGGAATTAAAAGGCAAATCTCTCAGAATCTCAATATGCAAAAGTCCTGTCAATTTTGACTGGATTAATTTTTTTAAAAATATATTTTATTGATTTTTTACAGAGAGGAAGAGAGAGGGATAGAGAGTTAGAAATATCGATGAGAGAGAAACATCAATCAGCTGCCTCCTGCACACCCCCTACTGGGGATGTGCCCGCAGCCAAGGTACATGCCCTTGACCGGAATTGAACCTGGGACCCTTGAGTCTGCAGGCTGACGCTCTATCCACTGAGCCAAACCAGTTAGGGCAACTGGATTAATGTTGAATTTAAAGCAGAATTTTAATATACGGGTTGGTTTATGTCATCGACTATTTACTGCTAAACCTTCTCAAGGTTGGAAAACCTACTAAGACAATATTTTTATCTTCAAAAATTTTAAATATATTATCCCAAATCTGGTAGAGAAACCATTCCAGCAGAAGTAGATACACCTGAAAATGGGTAGAGGTTGTTTTCTGGATTTCAGTTCCCTGTTTTGGGTAACAAACTTCCCCCAACTTAGTGGTACGAAACAACCATTTTATTATGCTCCATGCTCCATTGGTCAGGGGCTGGCTTCCCTCTGCTCCATGATATCATGATGGCTGGACTGCTCTCTGAGGACTGGCTGTAGGTAGGAATCACCCGAAGGTGTTGTTCACTTGTCAAAGCAGTCACAACTCTGCTCAGGTTCAAAGGAAAGGGACATGGACTCCCATCTCTTAATGGCAGCAATGACAGATAATTTGTAGTCATTAACAAAATAACAGTTCTGCATTCTGCCAGGCCTTTAGATGCAAATATGAGAGCTCGGACTGCATGTATCCACTGCAACTCTTTTCCCACCCAAAAGGGAACACTGGGACTACTTTATAGCTGTTCTGAAAGTAGGCGCCTCCAAGTCTATAACCTTTAGAGGGAGATTTCACAATCCTCTGAGTTCTAATGAAATCTTAAATGTTCTTCCATTAATTTTCAAAATTTTGCCTGATTTGGGCAGTGAAATTCAGTAATGTCTACCCTAGTCACTTCCTGATCTAATTGTATTGCACTAATCTATATTTTCTGTCTCTTTATTGGTCATAGTATGAGGGCTCTTCTAATGATAGTATTTTTCCAGAGAAAGTAGTTGCTAGAACTTTAATGTCCTTTCCTCTTTTTTATTATCTTAGATACATATTTTTTATTGCATCATCATCAATATCCCCCAACTTTCTCCTTTTTTTTTACACTTTGTATAGCTTTATACGTAAAGCTATAAAGTTTGACATATGTACACACCTGTGAAACTGGTACCACAATCAAGATAGTGAATATATCCATCACTCCTGTGCCGGGGCTGTCAGAACAAATATCGCAGACTGAGCGGCTTGAACGGCAGAGATACATTTCCTTATAGTTCTGGAGGCTGAAAGTCTGAGATCAGCGTGCCAGCAGGGTCAGTGTGTTCTGAAACCTCTTCTCTTTGGCCGCCTTCTCTCACTGTGTCCTCACATGCTTGTCCCTCTGTGAGTGTCCATATCCTAATCTCTTTTTTTCAAGGCACTGCTTTTGCTTCTTTCTCTTCTCTTTATATCTTCCTTTTTTTCTTGTCTCCCTCCCCTGTATTGTAAAAAAAACAATGATTACACATCACATATCCTACAACCCCCATTAAAATATGTGCCACCTAAAGCCTGGGCTGATTTGCATCAGGGAGGTCTCCCCATGATGCCTCTCATTTATTTGTGTGAAACTAGGGAAGTATTGAGGAAGCAAATGGCTGGACTGATGCTCTCTGGAACAAACTCTCCTAACCCTGTGAGTCAAGAGTCAGAGGGAGGTTGTGTAATATGCAAAAAAGTAATAGCCTACCCTTTCACAGAGATGTTTATTAAGGAGCAAATTATCCTCATCCCCAAGTCAGTTCATTATAGTTCTTAAGAGCACCATTTTGGGATAAACAAAGTGAAACTGCAGTTAACTAAATGCTAGCATCTGTTTAATTGTTTCAAAACTACAAAATGTGGTAATTTGTAAAAATTCTCTGCCACAATATACTGTTTATAAATTTCTACAGCTGTAATCATAATTTATGAATTCATTCCCTTATTTTCTTTTCAATAAACATTTATTAAATGCTCATTAATTCACCAAGCACAGTGCCTAGGTAGTGGGTTATAAAGATAAAATAATTTAAAAACTTTTATTGAATTTTTAAAATGAAATATAAGAGAAAGCTATTTAAATAAAGTAGCGTTTGAAGTTCCTGTAATATATGTTGAGCCTGAGGCTTACTGCTTTGATACTGGGAATAAGATAGGGGTATCATTTAGAGTTTAGCCAGAGAAACAGACTCTTAGGAGATTTACGTGAAGACATTTGCAGAGTTGGCTAGGCAAGTCCTGAGTCTGGAGGGCAGGCTGTGTCAGGAAGGCAGGCTGGAGTGTTGGCTTTGGGCTGTAGCTGCTGTCATGGGCAGAATTCCTTCTTCTTCCGGGAAGTCCCATCTCTGCTCTCAAGGCCTTTCAACTGAGTCAGGCCTGCATAGTCTAGGATAATCGACCTTTGATTTTTAAAAATATATTTTTATTGAATTCAGAGAGGAAGGGAGAGGAAGAGAGAGATAGAAACATCAATGATGATGAGAGAGAATCATTGTTCGGCTGCCTCCTGCACACCCCACATTGACCAGAGCATATGCCCTGACCAGGAATTGAACCATGACTCTCAGGTTCATAGGTCAGTGCTCAACCACTGAGCCACGCTGGCTGGGCAAGAGGTAATCGACCTTTTAAAGTCAACTGGTTATAGACTTGAATCACATTTATAAAACACCTCCACAGCAACACCCAGATTGGTTTTTAGTTGAATGACTGGCGACTGTAACCTAGCCAAGTTGACATTTAAAACATGATATTCAAAATTTATCAACTTGGCATCCATACATACCTCTTTAAGTCATACTTAATCTCCAAATAAAGATAATAACAAAGTCATACTTTTGCCTAACAACTTTCCTGTGTATAACCAAAATGTGGTAATTTGTATTTAGAGGAAGATGATATAATTTGACTTCTTGTTTATTCTTGTTAGAGGAAGATGGTAAGTATTTGGGTCATATTTGTGAATTTACTTTGCTATTTCATAGCTTAAACACTGTGACATAAAGTAAATGATTATTAACATATCTTATATTAGATGATAAGGGGATGAGAAAGGAACGAAAAAAATATTTGGTATATATATTTATATTTTTGTATTTATATAAAAGTAACTGATCAGACAGTTGTAGCTGGTATTTTTACTGTAAAATTGGGCCCTGTTTGAGACCCTTGGATGGGAGCTCACCCATTGGGTTGGCCAACACTGTCAGATCTGCATCAATGTCTGAGACTTTCTGGCTCAATTCTGCCTCCTTCTGACTATTGTATCATAGATGTCAGATGTGTCTCGTGGCTTGCAGGCTTTCCCTGACTAAATCTGCTTGTCCCCCTTTATCTTTCCCAAGAACCATCTGTCCTCAAACTCTATCTCAGCATTTGCATCTGTGCAACCCACTGCTTGTCTGCAATAATTTAGATTTCACCACATTTCTGTCATGTGTCCATTCTCTAATTTTTACTTGTCGAAGTATTTTAAAGCAAATCCAAATGGCATCATGTCATTTCATCTCTTTGTACTGTGGTGTACATCTCTTAAAAATTTGGAAAATTTATTATATGAACACATAACATTAACAATTATTCCCTACCTAGTGGCCTGGTGCACAGATTCGTGTACATTGAAAGGAACTTAATTAGAAAGTGGCCGGTGCTGCAGGACTAGGCGAGATGGGCCAGACATGCCCTGGAGCCAACCTCCTGTGGTCCCTCCCCAGTGGGCCACACCTGGGGCGGCCCAATCGCTTGAAGGGCATCTGTGGAGTGAGCAGCTTCCCTCTGGCAGGTGGGGTCCCTTGGCCTGGCCTGCGGGGATCAGGTCAAAACTGGCAGTCCAACATCCCCCAACATCCCCTGAGGGGTCCCGGAGTGTGAGAGGGCACTCTGCAAAGTTGCTGTCGCTCAGCAGCTCTTGCATTGAGTGTCTGCCCCCTGGTGGTCATTGCACGTCATAGCTACTGGCCGGTCAGCAGGTCAGCCGGGCCAGTCACTTAGGCTTTTATATATATAGGTATCAGTCAATATCTAATACACAATAAAAATTTCCCAGTTATCTAAAAAGTTTTATGAGGTAAAGATGACATCTTTTATTTTTATGTATCCTAAGTTGTTTTTGCTATTATATTTTAAAATCTGCATTGGCATTTTAGCCAACTTATTTAGAATTTCTTATTTTTATGAACTTTTTTCATTTATGGTTTCTTGTTTTTTCTATATGGCCCATATTCTTCTGTAATTTTTGGAGAACATTAATCTGCTTTCTTCTAAAATTTTCATCTATTTAAAAAGGAAATGAGAATCAGAAATATGATCCTTTTAAACTTCAGAGCCATGATTCATTGACCTTATGCTTCTACAAAGTAGATACTTTTTCTTTTCTGTTCAGACATAATGAAATTGAAGAGCTATATTTATTTTTGGAGTTTCCATCAGATAGGGTAGAATAGTCTAAATTCCTTTACTACAAACTTGTGCTGGAATATTTTCTCTCTCAGATTGAAACCTAAAGTTCCAAGCTGATAGAATTTACAATGACTAGTTGGCATTCTTCTAAGGCAAGTCTCCTGAATTAATATTGGATCTTCTGAATCAGCTATGGAATTTTCTGATCTAGCTAGATTGTCTGACACAGTTTCCAGTTCTTTGAACCAACTGGAGGAATGTCCAAATGGCTTCCCCCAAGTCCTTTGTAGTGCAGATTCACATGTAGCTGTAAGAAATAATACAGAGAGATCCTATGCTTTTGTTTAAAAGAAAAAAACAAGCTAAACTGAATCATGTGCTTAGAGAGCATTCTACTCACTTATGAAGTTTTGTCCATTGACAAAAACTGTCATATTGCAGTTTATAATCACCAGCAAATAGAGGTATATAATCCCCACCTAAATCAGACACATAGTGTTTGTGGGGATTAATCCATTTATGGCCATGCACACTTTTCAAATTGAAATATTTGGTGAATTCTTAGCATGTGTCACAAACTTGTGTTTGGTACAGTCCCCTCTGGATGTTTTGCTTTTCCCCCGCTCTCTCATGCGATGTATTGGAAAAGGCAACGGGTTCTATTTCTATCATATATTTTTTCTTTTTTTTGCATTATCTTTATCCTATGAAATACAAATGTATATGGTTTTTCCTTCTAAATTGTGCATTTCATTTATCATATTACTTTTCTATCCTCTGGCAGAATCCTGCAAATAAAGGGTAATGATGGTATTTATAGACATTCAGGTTAAAATGGAATCATGCCTAAAACATTTCTGCTCAACCTCCCATTAAAATACCCATGGAGATATAAAAAAAGACAAAAACTGACAACTGCATCAGGCTAGCTATAAGAGAAGATGACATGTCAAAGTCCAGGTGGAATGTGCAATAATTGCAATGTTGATTAAGATGACTTTATCTACACAGTTCCCCGAATGGTAACACTTGCAAAACTATAGTAGAGATCACAACCAGGATATTGACATTGATGTAGTCAAGATACAGAACAATTCTGTCACCACAGGATCCCTCTTGTAGCTCTATTTTAGCCACATCCATTTTCCTTTAACCTTTTCCTTAACAGGCTCACCCACTAATCTGTTGCTGATGTCTATAGTTTTGTCATTTGATTAATGTTATGTAAATTGAATCACACAATTTATAACTGACAATGGCTTTTTTCATCTAGCATAATGCTCTGGAGATTCATCCAGGTTGTGTGTGTATCAATAGTTCAGTCCTTTTTGTTGCTTAGTGTGTGTCTTCTTCCATGGTGTGGGCAAACTATTGTTTACCCATTTACTTGTTGAAGGGCTTCTGGATATTTTCATTTTTTTTGCTATTAGAAATGGAGTTGTTATAAATATTCATGTATAGGTTTTGTGGGAACATAAGTCTTCATTTTTTTTTTGAGAGGGAGCGATATTCAGGATTATGATTGCTGGGTCATATGGTAACTACAATTAAGTGTTGTTTTTTTTTAAAGAAACTGCCAGTGGTTTCCTAGAGTTGTTGTCCCTTTTCACATTCCCTCCAGTAGTGTTTCTTCAGTCCTCCACATCACTTCTAGCATTTGCTATTGTCACTATTTCTTGTGCAGTAATATCTCACTGTGGTTTTCATATGCATTTGCTTAGTGGCACATGATTTTGAGTATCTTTTCATGAGCTAATTTTCCATCTGTATATCCTCTTTGGTAAAATAGCTCTTCATGTGTTTTGCCTATTTTGTAATTAGATTGTGTCTTTTTACTCTTGAGTTTTGAGAATTCTTTGTATATTGTAGATACTAGTCCTTTGTTGGATATGTGGTTTGTGAATATTTCCTCCAATATTTTACTTATTTTTCCATCATCTTAACAGATGCTTCACAGATCATAAGTTTTTATTTGATAAAGTCCATTTTTCATTTTTTGGGAGAAAATCTTTGCACTTTAGAACTAGACACAGAGTTTGCAGAATAATACCAATGCACAATCCATAAGAGGAAAAAATGATCAACTGGATTTCAAAAATAAAAACCTGTATTCTATGACATATCCTATTAAGAGGATAAGAAGATAAGCAAGATATGGGAGAAAATATTTGCAAACTATATATTCAACAAGGGCTAATATGTAGAATATATAAAAAAAATTTAGTTATAAACATACCAAAAAAAAGATGCCTGAAAAAAAAATAAAGATGCCTTGACCACAGAATTCTATTCTGCACTATTAAAAACTAGAAAATGACATGTAAAAAATAACGTATTTACATTTCAGGTAAAATATCTATTGCCCAAGAATTCTATATTCAGCTTATTGTGATTGATCAGTAGTAGTACCTCAGGGACATCCTTAGATATTCAAGGGCTCAGAATATATATATCACCTATATTTTAAGATATAGTCTTGCAACCAAGATATGAGTTACACTTCAGGAAACCATGGCAGGAAAACATGGTTGATAGCACTGAAAACATTTAAATATTAATTAGTCCAAAAATGTCATAAATATGTTTAGAAAGTAGAATATAGTTACCACAAATAGATCTGGAATAGAAGATATATAATGTAAAGAATAATTTGGCAATAATACCTGAGTCTTAAATTTCAGTATGCCAAACATATGAAGAAGCATGAAAAGAAGACATGGAAGACAGGATGCAAAAAGGCAATTAGCTCAATTAAGGTCAAAGTTGATCTTTATCAGGGAAGATACTGGCCTAAGACATGACTACCCTTCATAGACTGCTTTTTAATTAAAATGTTTTAATTTCAGACCATCCTTTGTGCTCATTTAGGTCTCCAAGTTTGCAAGGCCACCATGCAGGCCTTCCCTGAGCTTGTCAGGTTAGCATGTGGCCCTTTTTTGTCCGCACCATTATGTTATCTAGTCATTAAAATCCAGACTAACGATTTCTCATATAATAGATTTTCTTAAGACACCTGTTTCATTAAATGATAAGAATGTTTTGGGACTGAATTTACTAATTGCCTGAAAGTAAAATGTTTCCTATGTACTTAACATCAGTTTGTCTCTAAGAATTTGTTAATAACCCCATTATAATTTTGTTTATAGAGTTCACAATATCTATTCATGAAGAGTGTGCTAAAAGAAGTTTAATTTCAGTTTAGACTTCACATAAAATTCCAAATAGTTTGACTTATGTAAGAATGACTTTATGAAATGCTACCCAAAATATAGTAATTGACAGATGAGAGTGTATGAGTAAAAGGATGTTCTAAAAGTCTTGTGCAGTATAGTTTCTTCTACCAAAGAGATTAGGAACCGGTTTTAATTTATATGAAGCACAGAGTTCTCCTTTGTTCTGCACCCCTCCTAGTCTTTATCCAAGTGTTGTTTATCAACCATTTCAAAAGTGAGTGGATAGGTGTGAGTTTCTTTGAGAACAAGGTCTTTGTGGCTTATTTACCTTTGTATTTCAACACCTAACAGTTGTGTGGCATCTAGTACTCAGTATTTTTTAACTAAATTAAATTTAAATGATTGTAAAACTCATGTCTTGAATGTCATTATCACCACCTTATTCTTTACTGTAATCAGCCTGAGGAGAATATTTCTCAAAAGACAGTGTTTATAAATTGGCCATTTGGTAGAGCACAAACTTAAAAATGATGCGTCGATAGCCATGTTTAGGAATAATAAGAAAATGTAAACACATCTCAACTCTTCTTTCTAAAATATAAAATTTAATACTCTATGACAATGGTTTTGTTATTGCTGTATTTGAATCTGGGTTTCTCAGAAATTGGAGAGAGCTTGATATTCTGTCAAAATTATGGTCAATACCAAAAAAACTAAAGAAGGATATATATATATATATATATATATATATATATATCTCAAAAGATTGTAGATATTTTAATCTAATTTGTGGTTGTTCATTTATTTAAACATTGAAGGAAAGTTTTCTAAAAGATCATTGTGATTGTAGGCTTCAGAATGAATTTAATTTAGATTTGAATGTATCTCTCTTTGCTTTTGGGATATATTTATATAAACATTGCTTTGTGAAAAACATTGGCAGTGGTGTGTTTATAATGAAAATAATTCATTATATTTATTGAAACCATATCTCCTGTAATGGCAACATCCTTAGGGAGGGGATGGAAGATAGTACTCATTAGATACTTTTCTTCATTTGTGAGCCAGACAGTATATTAGTTTTATCCAATTGCCATCTGCCATCCATTTTATATACAGTATGCCTAAAGAGCTCACTCCATATAAGGGTCTAGAAGATAAAGGTAGACCATATTGTATTTATATTTGTAAATACTGCATGCATTAAATTACAAATATTTATGTGCCATTAAGGTTTGAATAAAAGAAATACAGTTGAAACAGACATGCCTTTGCTGCTCAAAGCTGGAGGTGGAGGATAAAGTTTGGCTGGAAGCATGGTTCTTTTGTGTACACAGTTGCATTTGTGATAACTATTTGAATGTGTTACTTTGATTTCATTTTCTCTTACTTTGCTCAGTCTCGCTTGCAAAGTATTACAAGGAATTTCTATATAATTTGAGCTGATTTAAAAAGAGTACACTAATTGAAATATGTATGGTGTGAACTCAATGAGTCAATAGATCTAATGAGAAAACACATTTAATCCATTTTTAAACATTTAAAGAATTAATTTTTATTATGTGACATTGTGTAATTATATTGCACAATAGCTAAAACAATAGATTCTTTAAACAAAAGGATATCATTTTGAAATGGGAAGGACAAAATTGTTTATTTTTTTGCAGTTGTATGCTTTCAATCATGCATTGAAATAGTTTTCAGTAGAAAATATTGGCTACATTTCAGGAAAACTGTATTTTTAAAAAATGACGAGTGAAAAATAAGCCCTAATCTGAACAGTCAAAAATATTTTTGATCAAGAGAATATATGTAGATTCATAAGGAATTTCTCATTCATTTTAAAATTTTGAAAATAAAAACCTCAATGTTATTTGTTAATTGATGAATTATTGTGAATCTCTACCCGGGCAGGGATAAGATCATTTTAATGGACCTGTTGGGATTGAGTGGAGTAAGCAGTACTAGTATAACATGACAGAGATGTGTGTGTGTGTGTGTGTGTATGTGTGTGTGTGCTTGCACGTGAATGTGAATGTGCGTGTGTATACAGGCAACATGGCACTCAAGAAAATCAAAGGAAATGAGCCAGAAACTTCTCACATTCTGCTGGCATCTGTGGAGTGTCGCCATATGAGAACCATCTGACTGCTGGCAGATTGGCATGTCAGCTCAGGCATGTTAAACTTGACCACACTGAGCTTGGGGATTATCAGTTTATCACAGGAATATTGGTACAATTGTAACTGCACTCATTTTGTGCAAGGCCATTTTGTCCTTTCACAATGCCTCCAATCCCAACCCCAGCCTTTGAAACCACGTCCAAGCAGAAACAAGACATATCTGTTTATCCAATGGAATTTCAAATGAACCGCTGGAAACAGCAGCGATGGTTTTTTTAGGTAGTAAAACTGGCTCTCCCATGTTACAAATCAGAGATGAGTTTTCAAAAGCAAATCATCTTAACATGATGACTAGATAGGGCTAGAAAGTAGGACCAAAAACCTTCCTCTAAGTTGGATGGAGGAGTCCTATCTTGACGTGATCTATACTTTGCACACGTGGAAACTTTCCGTGAATCAAGTCTTTAGTATCTTTGGACGAGAAGAAGATGGTTTCAATTACTGATATTTGCAGGGTAGGAGAATAGTGGGTGTAAATGAAACCATTTTTATTATCTACATTGTTAAAAAGAAAAATTGCCTTCTGTAGGAACAGTCTTAGCTGGTCTGCTTGTTATTTAGTGGCTGTTTTGAAATACAAGGTTATATTTAGAGTCCATAGCCAGGGAACACAAAACAGATAATTAATCTATTTTCCATGGGGTCTACTAACATCATGATGCTTCTGATTATTAATATGAATTAAAAACTCAGGTCTAGTCCTTGACAAACCTGTCCGCTGGGCCGACCTGGCCTGCTTGCTGAGCTCCGTGCCTCATCTCGTCAGGCTGCCTCCCTTCAGCAGGGGGGCCGGGGTAGGGGGGGGTGGGGGGGGCAGCTTCACGCACAGGGTCCCATATCAAGCATAACCACGTGGTCTCTGCTTTGCATCCTTGGGCCTTTCTCCAAAGCTAATCACCTGTGAGCTCTAGAAGTGAGGTTAATGCCTTGGTGGCAGCCTGCAAACAGTAGGCATGGGAGTAGGTGGGTGAATGCTCCATTCTTCCTGTCCTTTAGTGGGACAAGCTTGAGACACCTTCCTTATGTTTCCTCAGAGGGTCCCCAGAGGTATTGAGCTGCAGGTGCCCTGAATATAGAACCTATTCCTTAGCACAGCCTTTATGGGCTTCCCCCCCCCCCCCCCCCCATTCTCTATCTTATTTCCCCACTACCTCACTACCATTTTCTGGGATCAAATTCCAATAAACTACTTACACACAAGACTTTATCTCAGGCTCTGCTTTTGGGAGAGCACAAACGAAGACAGGAAGTCTGTCCTGGGTGCCCCATCTCCTTTTATACTCTCACTGGGAGTACCTGTGATCAAATGAGATTTGTATTCCTTGACCAACATGAATTTTGGCTTCATATCCTGCTATTCTTAGTCATCCCCCAGCTCTACTCTTTGTCTAATTTTTTCACACCTTACAGAAATTTCTCCATCGTGTTTTTGTTTAATTCCCTTAGGACTCCCGAATTCTCTGGGTAAAAGGTCCTCTAAGCATGTTCTCAAATGGCCTTGATAGGCTATTTGACTTATGGTACTTTATATATCACACTGATATTTTATCAGCCTTAACCCAAAGCAGTGAGTCCACTGGTAGGAATTTGGGTTCCTTCCAATTCCTGTCAAAGAGGCTGACACCAATGCCGCTGACATCGGAACTTGCCCTGCCAATACCCTTCCGCAAGAAACAAATCCCCAAATGTGTGAGTCAAATAGGAAACTGGAGGGCATGATGAAATGCATGATTCAAGTATCATTGTGTGCGTTATGTTTATTCAAGACAATCTTATTGACTAGAGCACCTGGTATAGAGAAATACAAAATTATGAACTTGGTGAAGGTATGACTCTACTCACAACAAAAAGTTTCTGTGCTTTAAAACCATTGTCCCACTTTATGGCCTTCTTTACAATGTAAATATACAACATACTATTTCCTATAGTTATTTTCCCTATAACTGAATGCTCCTTGAGGTGTGGGAAGATCTCATTATTTTATATTTCTATCACCTAATCTCTGCTTAGATAGGACATTCAGCAAACATTTATGGGAAAAAATGTGAAATACCTAAACACTTCTGTGTTTAGGCACTAACTATTCAGCAAAAGTTTAGGGTTGATGCGTGATCTCATGGAGACATTTAAAATAATATTAGAGAGTACTATCAGCTGAAGAGCACTCAGAAATAACCCATATTTTTTTGAGCTGAAATAGACCAAGGACATGTTAAGCATCACCTAATAGTCAGAAGACATGCATTTTGATCCTGGTTCTGCCAAGTCAGAGCTGGGTGACTTGGAACAATATACCTAATATCTCCAAATCTCATCTTAAAAATGGGATAATAAGAATAATAATACTTATTTTATAATTATTTTTGGTAAAAGTTAAATGAGATAAGGTACACAAAGCCCTTAACACATAACCACCCTTAGTCTGTACTCACTAATTGGTCACTACCATGACTGGTTTTTTATCACTGTTATTTAATTTCTCTGGCACTAGTGAGTGATAGAGCTAGGACAAGAATCTGGCTTAATGATTTTCAAACTAGTGTTCTTTTCGTTGTAAAACATCGGATCAAAACACTGTCACTGAAATGACAGTCTTAGTTGATGAGGACATAGGACTTGATGTATTGGCATTTTTCTGAGACACAACCATGGCCTAAAGTGTCCTCTGGTTGATCTAGTCCATTGTGAGACTCACAGACTACCAGGTGAGGTGAATGACAAACGTTGGGGTTCTATTTGGGACTTGAGTAACCAATTTTTACCCTTTACCTCATAATATGGATGTCACTAGATATCTCTCCCTTTAAGAAAGTACTAGCCTAAATCATGTCCTTGGCACGACAACTAAGGTACGCTTGGCCCAACTGCTTGGTCCCCAAAGGCATGGAGTCCCTGTATGTAGAGCTACCATGGCAGCTGCTACATGGTGGCCCTTTGTACCACCGTCTCATAAAGGATTTTACAGCTTCAGGATCTGCTCACATCAGAGCTAAGGTTCACGTTGCTATTTGTCCCAACTAACAAGTGGATAATTGCTTCTTACAATGAGCTAGACTTGAGTTTTCTTTGTCTAAATTAAGGTTCACTATTGGCATAAAATCTATAGCTGGAGCAGTGAATGTCTGTTATGGCAATAAAATATAAATCTAGAAATCCAGAGTCAGATATTTAAAAAAGTGTATCTACAACTGTGGGTCCAAATCTCGTTGTATATTAGAGTCAGATGGGGATTCCACTAAAAACTCCTGATGCCTGGCCCTACTCAGGTAAATTAAATCAGAATCTCTGGAGTTGAGGCCCAGGTACTTGTTGTTTTGAAGCTCCAGCATGTGACTTAGTGTGCACTCAGGGCTCAGAACCTCTGCCCTAGGAGAAGGGCTTGACATGACCTTCTCTCTCACTGCCATGCCAAGGCACAGACGCCATGGTCGTGTGGCCATTGGGAAGTCCACCTCAACACTGACTCTGGGTTACACTTAAAGTGCTGGACTCTGAGATTCCAAGTTGCTTTGGCAAGTGAGTTTCATCAATCAGAGAAAATTCCAGGCTAAGTGGATTTCTAATTAATTAATTTATTTGTAGCAAAACAAAACCATTGGTACTCTCAGTGCTTGGAGCTGCAGAACACTGAGTTGCAAAACCTTCCATGCATAAGGGGAATGTTGACTTGGCTTGCAGAATGATGTATACCAGAAACATGCTGGAGAAAGTGTGATACTTCAGTTTTTTTTAAAGATGTCATAAAAAATAACTGTATACATCCAAGATATATTTGGAACCTTTTTGCCCCCCCACGCCACCCCACCCCACCCTGCCTTTCTCCTACAGTAGAAACAATAAGGACATCTGTGAGCTCAGTTCAGCCTCTTCTAAGCTGTGCAGAATAATTGAGCTTCCCTCTTTGTACATCTTTACCTGTTCCTTCCTCTGGACTTTTTTTATGCCTCCTTGTAGACAAACTACCCAGATTGAGGAGTCTCTGTCCACTTTCCTGAAGCCCAGCATAACAGACACATCCCAACTCTCTCCGTGGACTGTGGTTGGTCTAAATCTACAAGAGACAGGCTCTCACAGCCTTTTATTAAAGGCGTGGGTTTTGTGAGATAAACCCATTCAGAAATATCAAGATACCCCCTTTTGGAAGAAACATGAAGTCATATTGCAACAATAAAAAAATCTGCCTCTAAAAAAAAGCTATTTCTAAAAAAACTGTTCAATATGTATCAGCGAATCAAATTACACCCATAGGGAGAAATGCATGTGAATAAAAGAGCTGCAGGAGACAGCAAACCACATCCACTGTGCTTCTTACAGCAAACAAAGAAATGCTGGGTGTATCAACAGGCAGGGCCTCTTTTGATTAAAAAGTACTTACAGGAAGAGGGCAAATCAAGCTCTTAGGCTCCCTGGTTCTTTTCATAAGGTGAGGGTGGTGGGGGAGAGGGGGCAGCTGGACAGTCTGAGTAATTCATACAGGAAAAAATCATTTTCAGTGGCCTGCGGATGGCTTTGAATGCAAACAGATTTCCATGCAGAAATGATCTATGGGCCAGGGATTACACCCCTTTTTGCTCACAAGGACTGATTGCATGGCCCACAGCTGGAGCTAATCCAGATATCTGTTTAATTAAATAGGAGCTGTCATTCTGTTGCATTACATCAAAGCCCCGGAAGGTGACATGGAGGAGAGATGGCAAATGTAAATTTTTAGTCCTTCATTTCTTATATAGCAAAGGGATAAAAATTCTGATTTTCAGTAGATGTGTGTGTGTGTGCATGTGTGTGTGTGCAAATAGAAAAATAATTGAGACATCTGTGACTAGTTCAATTTCCCATTAAGATGATTCTTCCTAAAATCATATATTTTTCTGGGACAGCATGTTTGGTTGGGTAAATCTAAAGAGATTATCAGTGAGGCAATCCTTTCTTTCAAGAAAAATCCACTGAGTGCCTCCTGTAGAAATGGCATTAAAGGGATCCATTATGGACCCAGCCAAGAATACAATTTGTTTAAAAAGGGTACTGTAAGGGCACTGTTTACATGGCTGAACAATTTTGGGCAACAGAATGTTTATTAAAATTGCTGTTTGCAGTTCAGAATTTATAAAAACCAGTACCCGAATGAATATGTTTACATTCAAGATCAAACAAATAAAAGATGATTTATGAGAATTAAATCAACATTTAAAAATAAGGACTACCTATAATTTAATAAATAAACTTAACATGATGTACATACATCAAATATATCAAACAGAAACTTGTGTAAATGTGATTCTGATATTAACTATCTTCCACTAAGTGATTATAAAAACCTTTCCCCAGGTGTGGCTAAGAGAAAACTTTGTCAGAGAACTTCGTCTAAGAACAAAACAAGCTGATAGCATTACCCTCTTTTAAGTTCTCATTTGATAAGGTTTTTATTTTTTTTTAATTATTTTTTAATTTTGACAAATGTTTTCACTTACAGTTAACATTCAGTATTATTTTGTACTAGAGGCCCAGTGCACAAAATTTGTGCATTGGGGTGGAGGGGAGGGTGTCCCTCAGCCCGGCCTGCGCCCTCTCGAAATCTGGGACCCCTTGGGTAGGGTCGCTAGGCCTGGTCAGCGATCAGGGCCTATTGGGGCTTTCCTCCCCCTGGTTGCCAGCAGCTGGCCCCGCCCCCGATGCTGCCACTGCTTGCAATCTGTGTGGCCCTGCCCACTCTTCCCCACCACCAGTTGCCTCCCTCTGGAGGCAACAGGCGTGGGGTACGATAACTTGGCTGGCCTGGGCCTCCGTCTGCGGGGCGATTGCTGACCAGCCCTGCACACCCGCCACAGTGTTGCTGGCTAGTGGCCTGGGCCTCCCTTTGTGGGGTGATCGATTGCGGGGCCCCCAGATTGATTGCCCCGCAGAGGGAGGCCCCGCCCACCCACCACAGCACTGCCAGCCAGGTAGCCAGGGCCTTCCTCTTTGGGGCGATTGATCACAGAGCCCCCCCCTCCCGCCCCCGCCCCATAGATTGCCCTGCAGAGAATGGCCTGGGCCTCCCTCTGCAGGGTGATCGTAGGGCGATGGCAGGGCCCCCCGACCAATCGCATCACACCCGCCTTGGTTGGCCTGGTGCCAGTGCGTGTCATAGCGTGGTCGTCTGGAAGGTTGTCTGGATGGTCGTTCTGCTGTTTGGGCAATTTGCATATTATGCTTTTATTATTATAGATTCGTTTGAGGTGTGCCACATAGTGGTTAGGCAATCAAATACTTTACAAAGTGTTCCCCCCAATATTTGCAGTACCCACCTGGCTCCATCCATAGATATTACAATATTATTGACTCTATTCCCTATGCTGTACTTTATAGCCCCATGACTATTTTGTAACTACTAATCTGTACTTCCCAATCTCTTCATCTTTTCCACCCTGTCTCCCAACTCACCTGCCCTTCACCAACCGTCAGTCTATTCTCTGTATCTATGAATCTGTTTCTGTTTTGTTTGTTTATATTGTTCTTTAGATTCCACGTACTAGTATAAGTGAAATCATATGGTATTTTCTTTCTCTGTCTAAGAAGGCTTTTAGGAGGATACACTTGATCTGTGTAGATTTCTTATCATAAACTGATCTATAAGTCCCTGCTTCCCTGGAGAATAGAAATTGGTAACTAACATCGAGATTAAGGAGATATATAAAAATGAGAACATCCTGAAAATAGGCAGCTTCCGTGGGCTAGCTTGTACATCACACATAGTGATTATCTGTTCATTCAAAACCACAGTGTGTCTCAGTCCAGAAGAAGGAAGCTCCATCCCATAGTCCAGGGACTTCCAGATATTGCCGCTGTATCAGTGACAGTGGCATCTTTCTTGTTTTTTTCACTGGTCCTTAGTGAAGCTCTCTGTGTTGGCTAAAATTTGTATTGAATGTGATTCTATTTGGGTCAGTGCATTTTCTCATAGGTTTGTTGCAAGGAGTAAATTAGTTAATATATGAAAAGCTCTTAGAATGGCGTTTAACATGAATGTGCTATGCAAGTGTCAGCTACTAACAGTATTATAGTTCAATGATTTTCTAAAACAGTATTGTGAAGGTTCCTTTGGATCCTTAGTGTGAGTGTTAGAGATGCAAATTGTCTCTTTACATAATAATTAAAATTCAGAAGAAAGGCATATATAACACCAGCCAGCAATAACACGAACAGTGCTGTAAGAGGTCCCACTTTATTTCTTCACTGTCTTGGTTTGGGTTTCCCCAAGAGCAGACCCAGAGACAAAGAAGAGAATGTAAGTACCTTATTTTGGAGGTGATACTAGGAAACAGCAGTAGGTGAGTAGGGAAGTGAGACAAGGATGGCAAAAGCAGCCAGAATGGGTGAGTGATCAAACAGATTTCCACTGTGAATAACTGGAACTTACTCCCACTGGGCAATTCTTCAAGCCAGTGCAGATGCAGAGCATGCACCTCTGAGTTACCCTGACCATAGAAGGATAAAACTGGTGTATTTATATACCACCTCCCATCAGCCAGCCATTGGTTGAAGGAGGAGTTAATTGTCTAGTACTTCAGCCTTTCCAGGCAGGGGCAGCTTGCGCTCAGAGAAGGCCCTCAGGCAAGAAGGCACAGAAGCTGACAGCTGGCAGTTGGCCAGTACAACGACAACAAGGGTAAGGCTGGAAGGGAAATGCACAGGCCATGGGCAGAGGCTGTTGTATTCTACAATTTCAGGCATTTTATTCCTGAACATAGAAGAGAATCCCCATTAAAAAAGGTTAAGACCTGATTCATCGGAAACCTAAATAATTTTATTAACCAATGTCACCCCAATAAATTCAATAAAAATTTTATAAATGAAATAAAAAAGGTTTAATACCCGATTAAAACATAACATACGGTAGATGGGATTTAAGTCAGGAGAGTATATATGAAACTTTTGTTAAATAATTGTTCTTGGAAACAAAATAATAAAAAATACTCCACTAAAGACAATACAAATACTTTAGTATACAGTTTATATTGGTATGATGGAATTCTGTGCTCAGAAATATTAATTTCCAATTATAGGCACTATCAAATGGGAACTACTTGGATCTTCATCTATGGTCTCAATGAAGTGTTCATTTTAATTTATTATTATTTCATTATCAATTATATGCACAGTTATTTGAATCTTGCATCTGGTCTCTCATCTGAATCCCAAAAGCAGTTCTGCTTTTAAGACTTGGGAGTTGTTTTCTTCTGCTTCAGGGATCCTGGGGACCCACTTCCTGTCTCCTGAGTTTTATCTCTCAAAACCACAGGTCATTCCCCAAATCTTTCACTTCCCTGACCCCATCTCAGTAAGTACCAATATCCATGTTATAGCTTCATACATTTCAGAACCCACTGAAGAACTCTTCCATCATGAGCTACATTGTCTCTCATTTGGTTTCACTACAAAAATGTCTTCTTCCTTATTCCCATTTTACATCCCTTTGCTACCCCCAATACCAGTTTTAAGTTTTAATTAGGCAAAATAGAGCCTGATGTGGAGGTATCAAAGAGGATTCTTAGAGAATACCCTTGACATTTGAGCTGCCATTTGAAGGATGAATGGATTTAATACCTCCCAGGCAGGAATGTTCCATGTGGAGAGACCAAGCGTGTGCATGGTCCTGGGGTGGAAAAGAGCCTGGTGCCTGGGAGGAGTTACAAGGCAGGAATGGCTGGAGCTCAGGGGACAAGTGCAGGTGTCGAACAAGAGAAAGCTCAAAGGACAGGTGGGGACTGATATCAGGTTGAAAACTAGGGGTGTCTGTCTTCATCAAAAGACAAATGAGAAGCCATTAATGAATTTTAAATAAAGGAGTGGTCTGATTGGGATTTTGCTTTAAACTCAGTGCTCCTGGCCCGACCAGCGTGGCTCAGTGGTTTAGCATTGACCTATGAACTAGGAGGTCATGGTTCAATTCCTGGTCAGGGCACATGCCCAGGTTGTGGGCTCCATGCCCAGTGTGGGGCATACAAGCAGCAGCCGATCAATGATTCTCTCTCCTCATTGATGTTTCTATCTCCCTCTCCCTTACCCTCTCCCTTCCTCCTTGAAATCAATAAAAATATATTTAAAAAAATAAACTGAGCCCTAACCAGTTTGGCTCAGTGGATAAAGCGTCGGCCTACGGACTGAAAGGTCCCAGCTTTGATTCCGATCAAGGGCATGTACCTTGGTTGTGGGCACATCCCCAGTAGGAGGTGTGCAGGAGGCAGCTGATTGATGTTTCTCTCTCATCGATGTTTCTAACTCTCTACCCCTCTCCCTTCCTCTCTATAAAAAATCAATAAGATATATTTAAAAATATAAAAATAAAAATAAACGGAGTGCTCCTGCATTGGTAATGGATTGGAGGAGTACAAGAATGAAAACAGAAAGACTCATTGACAAAGTTTGTTGTGATAGATGACAATATTGTAGATTAGCCTGGTGGATGAAAATGGAGAAGATTAAGCCCACAGAAATACCACAGAAAGGCCCCTAAATGCCAAAATGTATGCAGAATAAGAGTCTGAACTGTTTCATACTTTTTGATATAAAGTATCACATTTTTCATTTTTCAAATTAAACAAACACTAAGTGAAAACCCCAGATGCCTTGTTGGAAAGAAGTTTATCACACTCTGGGGTTTACCAAGATTACTGAAGGACCCCAGGCACTCCACAGGCCAACAGGGAGGTACACTAGTCAGCCATGACTACCTTCACTCATTGTACCACAAGGCCCTGTCTGACAAATCTAGTGCTGCTTGTTCTTGCCTAGGGAGTTTTTAGAAGTCATCCGTCCCTATGAAACTTGGCCACTTAGCTGCTATCACTTTTACTGCCTGGAACGTTCAGGTGTATGTATTCCTGTTCTTCTCCAAAGTCCTGCCAATTAAAACATGCTTGGTCTGAGTGAATTCGGGCATCTGTTCTCGGAGAAGCGTGCAAACACTAACTAACCCTTTTGCTAATCCGAGGCAGCTACCCAGGGAGTTGGCTGCTTTCCTTTATCAACTCACAAACACAAAGGACGTATTCAGTAATTTCCTTCTACAAAGAGCTTGATTTCCTTTTAGGAAGCCTCCAGTCATTAAAAATATATAAAAAATATCACAGAAATGAGATTTCCGTGTACTTTCCTGCAGAAGGAATGCAGAACAAACCAGGATTTAATGATCAGGTCGCTGAGAATACAGTATGCTCATGTTTCATGTGCTGTGGTTGAGGAATTAATAGTCCAAATAAGTTGCTATGGGCTTCAGAGGAAGAATCCACGGACTGCCCTTGGGGTGGGTGGGGGTTGAGGGACTAAAGAACAGAATTGGAGTTTGACCTTGCAGGCTGAATGGGAGCTTGCAATGAACAGAAGGAAAAGCAAAACAAGCAAGCAGAGGCAACCACTTGTACAGGGGAATTGAGAAATAGTGAGTAATCTGCTATGGCTAGAACATAAGAGGATGCGTGACTGGGATGCAGAGTGTCAGGATCGTTCTAGAAAGATAGATAAAACCATATTGTAGCGGGCTTATAATGGCATATTGAAGAACTCAGACTTTTTTGTGCCCTAGTCAATGAGAAAATACTGTAAATATTTTAATATTTATTTTAAAATTAGAGAAAAAATCAGATTGGCATTTCAGAGATTCGGTCCTAGGAAAAACTTACATCTCCTGATATAAGCAGGTGATCACACCTGCTGCACACAGGAAATCAAATTACAAACCTAAATATTGCTTCATAATCCTACAATTAGAGAAGAAGATATAGATTGTCTTAGGGCAGTGTTGGCGAACCTGTGACACGCTTGTCAGAGGTGACATGAGAACTCATTTTTTTGGTTGAATTTTCTTTGTTAAATGGCATTTAGATATATACAATAAATATAAAAAATATAAGTCCTTGTTTTACTATGGTTGCAAATATAAAAAAATTTCTATATGTGACACGGCACCAGAGTTAAGTTAGGGTTTTTCAAAATGCTGACACGCCGAGCTCAAAAGGTTCGCCATCACTGTCTTAGGGTATACTTTTCTGGATAAATTACTCTTCTTTATTCTAGTAAAGGCACTCTACCTCTGCCCCAGGCCATGCTGAAATCATAAAAGCTTTGCCTGACAGCAGATGCATTAGGGTTGGAAAGCCAGGAGACCAGTTAGGAGGCATTATAGTAATGCAGATGAGAAATAGCGTGAAGTAAGATTCTACTCTTGGGGAAGAAGAAGGGCAGATTCAAGTGATACTTAAGAGGCAGACAAGAGAATGTAAAAATGGATTATATGTGGAAGGTGAAGCAAAAGAAGTTGAGGCTGATTTTTAGACCCCCCCCCCCCACCGCCCCCCCAGGACACGTGAAGTTACAGCTAACTATGAGACATTCACATGGAGGAAACCAGTAGGCTTTGGATGAGGGAGGCAGATTTGTAAATCATCATTAGATTCATCTCTCTGTATGAGGATGAGATTTCTCAGGAAATGTGTGTAGAATAAAAGAAGCAAACGGTAATGCATAGAACTTTAGAGCACACCAACATTTAAAGGGCAGAGGGAGAAGAGGAGCCCAGCAAATGGACTGAGAAAAGAGCAGCCAAAGAGGTAAGAACAATCAGGGAGTAATAATGCCACACAAGACGATTAAAAAGATTTTTTCAATAAAGAATGAGTTCTCTTTAAAAACTCTCCAAAAATGTTTTCTTATCAAGCCAAATGCCACAAAGTGGCCACAAATGAGAAGGACCCCAAACATGTGTTTATTGTACATAACAACAAGGAGGTCCTCAGCTGTTTTTGACTGGTGAAGCTGCAAGTCAGACTGTAATGAGTAGGAAGGTGAGTGGAGTGAAGATGCCAAAGCATTAATCTGAGGCTACTCTTTCAAGAAATTTGGCTGTGAGAGAAATAAGAGTTGGCAGGTTGTTTGGGGTTGCATTGGGCTTTATAAGACAGTTAGGTTTGAGCTTGTTTATTTGCTGATTAAAAAATGCTAACCAAGAAAAAGTTGTTGGATATACAGAATAGGAGACTAAAATATGCTTTTCCAATAAATGACGTTTCGGGGTAGACTCATGGGTTGCTGTGCAACCTCTTTAGTGAACAAAATGTGAAACTTTAAAAGCTAGCCAGGATAGGTCATTAAGGGTAGTCCTGATCCTGAAATTAAAATTTTAGGGATAGGACAGAAGCAGGTAAACTATATGCGGACATGTGACTAATTTTATTAAATGAGATTAGGTCAGCCAGTTTCCATATTTAATTTGGATATACAAATAAATCTAAAATATGAACCTAAAATATATACAAAGTATAAATAAAAAAGAGTATTGCAACATTGTCTAAATTAATTTATTCATTCAACAAACATGTATTGAACCATCCACTCGGTGACTGTCTTAGTCCTGGGATTTCAGGTTAATAGACCTTGTTTTGATATGTCAGGTGATATAATATGCTAGTTTTCTGAAATAACTTCTTTTTCAATACTTTATAAAGTGCTTCAATGGCAAATATTTTAAATAATGCAAACTATGTAGTTTCTTAAATATATGGTCAATCAGATGGCAGGATTTTTAGAATACATGCTTGTTTGTGCTTATGGGTGGAAGAGAATTGACAAGGGAATTATTTGGAAAGGAAATGAAGAGTTACAAAGATAAAGCAGAGTGTGTCTTTGAGATAAAAGTCACTAGCGTGGAAGTGGCTTACAGAATACTGTCCTTAGCATTTTTAAGTTCATCAATTGAACATTTTCTTTATGATTTAAGTTCTTAATTTTATGCTGAATCTTTGCTCAAATCCAAGAAGTGTTAAACTCTAAGGGAATATTTCTGACTATAGATATTAAAATTACCGTCTTGTGAAATAATAAATGCATCAAGGTTATACTTAGGATGTCCTTTTGAAGCAATAATAATGCTTTCCTAGTTTGGCCTTCTGCTTTGTTGAAGCTCGACATCTTTTAATCCACCATGAAACATGTTATACTATTTCATTTGATATTTTCTTTAAAGACTTTTTTTTTTAAGAGAGAGAGAGAGGAACATTGATGTGAGAGCATAACATTGACTTGCTGTCTCCTACATGCCCCCTACCGGGAGCATGAAACAAGCCAGAAACCTGGGCATGTGCTTTGACCAGAACAGAACCAGCAACCCTTCTGTGCATGGGATGACACTCAAGCAACTGAGCCACATCGGCCAGGGCCTTACTGTTTTCAAACCACTCACATTTTGGGAAAGAAGTAGTATTGTAAAACTTGTTTCATTGGAAGGGAAGTGCTTTGTGTACACCAAAATAAAGGTTCCATAATGAGAAAGACCTGAAATATTAAATAAAGACTGTGCAGTTCACAAGGTGATACTACTGACTAGGGAAATTACATAAAACACCATGCTTAGCAAAGTCTCTTGGTGCATTGTGGGAGCTTAGATAATGAAAAATAGCAAATGAAAATAATTCACAAATTTACAGTACCTTTATGGTATTTTCACACCCAGAATCTGCTAAACTACACAGGAATTTAGGAGTACATTTAGAGAGAAAAATGCAAATCAAATATATTTCTCTCACGTCTGTTTATACTGTTGATACTGCAAGATCTTTTCTCTCTTATGAAAGTTAAGAGGCTTGATTATTTGGTTCATACCTCTTATAAAAAATTAAACAAACATGATTTTATTAACTACATTTTAGCTATTTAAAATCCTAAGCTTGGTTTATTTTCAAGAAAAAACAAAAAGTAATGCAAACCCAGGTCTACATTGTAAAGCAGCGGTTCTCAACCTGTGGGTCCCGACCCCTTTGGCGGTCGAACTACCCTTTCACATGGGTCGCCTAAGACCATCAGAAAACACATATATAATTACATATTGTTTTTGTGATTAATCACTATGCTTTAAGTATGTTCAATTTGTAACAATGAAATTGGGGGTCACCACAACATGAGGAACTGTATTAAAGGGTCGCGGCATTAGGAAGGTTGAGAACACTATTGTAAAGAAAAGTAACTGCTACTCTATTTGAAGAGACTGTTGCTCATTAGCTAGGCTGGTTATTCAAGTGAATATGTTATCAAACATTAACTGAAAGGTAATGCTTGTAACCTATCTCGTTTAGCACTAAATAATCTAGCCAAAATGGCCTTTGAAAACAAACTGGCCCTCCATCCATTCCACTGCCTGCGCGGTTACATTAGGCCTCATGGGAACAGCATGCACTGTTAGGAAAGCCAGCAGAGGTCACTCCAAGAAGCAGAACTGGAGGGGAAAGACCATGACTTACCTAGGAAGAGCCAAGCACTCTGTCATATTAATAGCTCACTAATTCCAGAAAGCTTTAACACTTAATGGCCTTGAAGCTTAATTACTCTCATTTGTCTTTCTAATAAATGATGCCAGAGCTTAGATATGCAGGAGATTTACCCATGGTAAAAATCAATAAATGAATTCGGGGCCATGACTATATTGGAGCACCAGATCTATACATGACTTAGATCGCCTTGATGCCAAAATAGTAAGTGTAAACACTCAACCCAGAAACCACTGGGCCTGTCCGGCGATTGCCACACTTCCAATTGATTTCCCAATAGAATTGGCTGGGCCTACACCTGCTGGCACAATGTAATTTCAGTAGTTAAATAAACATATACAGAGAAGAATAAAATAAATCGATGTAATAATTCCAAGAATGAGAGGTGCAGACAGATTTGGTTTTAGCTATTCTCACTGTAATGTAATAGAAACAAATACAAAAATAAATAAGTAAAGATTCTAAAATTAAAAAATGGATGAAATGGAAGGAGCGTTAGAGATTATGAAGCTCAGTGACCAGCTCAAGTCAAAGGGGGAAAAGGTCCGAGGAACAAGAAAGATGCACTCTGCCTGGAAATGCATCCTGGTGCTGCAGAATCTGAAAAAGTTCACTTTGTAAACTAAGGCGATGCTCTACATTTACTTAAAAACTGTGAGTTCAGGGAAATGGCAGTGAAATGTTAAAATGCTTATTAAAATTAAACGGGCATTGCAGACATCTTCTGCACAGATACTCAGGCTCTTCTCTTAATTATGTTTCTATTTTCAGTCACTAAAGACACACATTTACATATGGTGAGCATTAGTTTGAAGTGGTCTGTTAGCTTTTGTTAAGTCCTCTCATTAAATTCCTTGGGTGGATGCCCGTCCAGCTTATCCTACCAAATCTAAAGTTTGTTCAGGTGTTCAGAGTGAAGAATTTCTACAGCGAGTAAACAGCTTCATGTGCTGTCACTAAAACATGAGAACCATCCAGAAGCCTCATGTGTTCTATGTGGATGTTGGAGGGGGAAAACAGTAAACAGAGGCTGAACAGCGAGAAGTGTGAAAAACACAATGAGAAAGACTATTGCAAAAAGGCCCACCAGAGAATGGGGCTGGGGAGCATTTTGCTGAACTCTGGAAATCCAAATTCTATTGGATTTTGGTGGTAACTAACAACAGTTAACATTTACTGAACATTTTCTCTGTCAAGCACTCCTCTAAGAGTTTGGCCATGTATTAGCTCAGTTTATCTTTACAGAAACCTCAAAAGGTAAAAACTTCTATTATTCCCACTTTACGGACAAAAAGATTGAGGCAAAGGGACGCAAAGTCATTTGTCCAAAGCAACATAACTAGTTAGTGGCAGAGCTGAGACTAGTAACCAGGAACAGATGATGCCCATTACATAGTAGCCCGTTCCAGGCAGTGTCCTACTGAGAGGGAAGGTTTTCTGTGCATAAATTGGTACTGGAAAAGCGAGGCTATGTTCTCTTCTTAAGTTTGTAGAGGGGCATGTGAGAGTTTTGACCAAATTCTACCAATTCAATTTCATACATTTACTAAGCACCTACTCTATGTGAGGGACACTTCTAAGTATAGAGGATAAGAAGATGAATCATTTGATAGATTCAATTTTCAAAGCTCACAGGCTAAGTTTTTGAGTAAATTAATCGGAAGGCTTTGGCAAACAAAAGGTAACCATAACAATTAGAGCAGGGGTCCTCAAACTACGGCCCTCGGGCCACATGCGGCCCACTGAAAACATTTGTTTTTTTACTTCAAAATAAGATATGTGCAGTGTGCATAGGAATTTTTTCATAGTTTTTTTAAAACTATAGTCTGGCCCTCCAACGGTCTGAGGGACAGTGAACTGGCCCCCTGTTTAAAAAGTTTGAGGATCCCTGAATTAGAGCAACAGTAGCTACTATTTACTGAGCACCCACCATGAACACTGCATTGCTTGGTACACAACGTAATTTATTTCATGTAGTCTTCATAGCCATGCTATGGTATAGATAGAATAGAGCTTATTTTACCAATGTGGAAATAAGACTCAGGTAGATTTGAACACCAAGAATGGATCTAGAGAGTTTGTGTGGAGGTTCCAGCAGGGGAGTGAAGCTACTCTTGTACCTATGACCAAATGGTCCTTCTTTGTCTGGGAATTCCATACTCTTTAGTGGAGTGGGCAACTCTTAGAAGAAAGCATATAACTCTGTTGGAAGGGAGGGGACAGCCACCTCGATATCATGTCAGCTAAGTAATGGGCAAACGACGTTTGTTACTTGTATATAGTGGCTAGAGAAAGTGAAACATGCCAAAGGCAGATTTAGTGATAGCTAGTATATTATATAGTTTTATGTATAAACTAGAGGCCCGGTGCACGAAATTTATGCATGGGAGGGGAGGAGTGGGGTGTCCTTCAGCCCGGCCTGTACCCTCTTGTAATCCAGGACCCCTCGGGTAGGATCCCTAGGCCTGGCCAGCGATCAGGGCCCATCAGGGCTTTCCTTCCTCCGGCTGCAGGCAACTGGCCCTCCCCCCGCCACTGCCACTGCTCGCCATCTGTGTGGCACTGCCGCCCCCTCCCCCACCACCGGTCACTTCCCTCTGCGGGCGACAGGTGTTGGGTGCGTTTGCTTGGTTGGCCTGGGCCTCCCTCTGCAGGGTTATTGCTGGCCGGCCCCACACCTGCCACAGCACTGCTGGCTGGTGGCCACCTCTGTTGGGTGATCAATCTCGGGGCCACCAGATTGATCGCCCAGCAGAGGGAGGCCCCGCCCACCTGGCTGGGGCTCTGCGATTGATCACAGCACAGAGGTGGCCTTGGCCTTCCTCTTTGGGGCAATTGTGAAGCCCCCTCCTCCCTGGTCGATCGCCCCACCAGCCGGTGGCCTGGGCCTCGCTCTTTGGGGTAATCAATTGTAGAGCGCCCCCCATTGATATCCCCACAGAGAGTGGCCTGGGCCTCTCTCTGCAAGTTGATCATGGGGCGATGGAGGGCCCCCACATCACACCCACCTTGGCTGGCCTGGGGCCAGTGCATGTCATAGTGTGGTCATCCAGAAGGTCATCCAGAAGGTCGTTCTGACGTTCCATCATTCTGTTGATTTGCATATTATTTATTTATTATTTATTTATATATTGATTTATTATTATAGATGGTATAATATACACAAATAATTATAATTCAATAAAAATATGTTAATAAAATAAACATTTAATCTTTTTTGGATGTTATAAAGTTTATAGTATTGGCAGCTTTTAAAAATTTATTACGGCTGTGTGCTGAGGGCACCTAGCAGCCTGGGGGAGGTGCTGAGGGCTGTCGGCCCAGGGTCAGTGAGTGGGTGGGACAGCAGAAAGCATATTCCAACCTGGCTAGGAGTTGCCTATGGGACCTGAGAGCTCACCTGGAAATGTGGCCCATCCTCTACGTCCGGGAGCTGCTTATTATGATGGAAAGATTAACAACCTTGTTGCAGAAACCAGAGGCACCAGCCCTTTGCAAACCCTCAAGCCTTTACATACCCCCAGGCCTTTGCAAACCACCAGCCCATATTGCCTGTAAACTGTCCATTTTTCATAACCATTCTTATCCTTTTTGCCTACTTCCTCATGTAATCTTTGTCCTTCTAACCAAAATAGGCAGCTGGTTTATGGTTGGGGACAGAGCAGATTTTCTCCCATACAACTTAGCACCATTGGAATAAACGCTCATATATGATTTTTTTTAAAACAAGTATTACTTACATGTTAGTTAAAATTTATTATTTTTTGCTAATAATATTCTAGTTATAAAATAATTAATTATTAACAAATTATTAATTTATTTAATTTTTAGATAAGATTCATATAAAACAAAGTTGGCCATTTTAAAGTGTAAAATTCAGTGGTGTTCAAAATGTTTGCAATGCTAAGAAACCATTACCACTATCTAATTCTGGAACATTTCTTTCATCCCAGAAAAGAAACCCTCTACTTCCAAGTTTTCCCACCTCCATCCCTGGCAACTACTAATCTACTTTGTGTCACTATACATTTTCCTGTTTGGACATTTTATATAAATGAAACATACAATATGTGCTCTTTTGTGTCTCTGACTTCTTTCACTTAGCATAATGTTTTCAAGATTCATACATGCTGTGGCATATGTCAGTACTTCATTCCTTTTTATGGCTGAATAATAATTTGTTGTATGGCTGTACCACATTTCCTACGTGGATTCCAGTTTCTTTCTAGCTTCCTGTCATTTGAGCCTGAGGGACATTTTTAAGAGTTTTTGTTTGCTTGTTTGTTTTTTGTAGGGCAGGCTTGCTAATTTGATTATCTAGGAAAGTTTGATTTTCACCTTAATTTTTGAAGGATGGTTTTACCAGATATAGAATTCTTGGTTGACAGGTGTTTTGTTTTGTTTTTCTTTTCCTTACAACACTTTGAATATAGTCCTGTGCCGCATAATGATGTTTCAGTCAACAATGGTCGGCATATTTGATGGTGGTATACCACAGAGCCTAGGTGTGTAGTAGGCTATCCCATCTAGGTTTGTGTAAGCAAACCCTATGATATTTGCACAAAGACAATATTGCCTAAGGATGCATTTCTCAGAAAGTATCCTTGATATTCAGAATGACTGTATATCATTCGTTGGCTTTGGTTTACGAAGTTTTTGATGAGAAATCAGCTGTTGATCTTTTTGAAGTTTTCTTGTATGTGATGAGTCACTTCTCTCATGCTTATTTACAAGATTTCACAGATAAATCTCATTTGACATTTGAGTTTGCTGATCCCCCCCCCCCCCCCCAGATCTGCTGTTGAGCCCCACTGAGTTTCTTATTTTAGTTATTGTACTTGTGAACTCCAGACTTTCTATTTGAGTCTTTTAGTTTCTGTCTCTTTATTGATAATTCCTATTTGGTCAGGCATCATTTTCATGTTTTTCTTGAGTTATTTAGACATATTATTTACTTTAGTTTTTTGAAGATACTTAAAATAGGTGATTTAAAGTCTCTGTCTAATAAATTCAACATATGTACTTCCTCAGGAAAACTTTATATTGATTGCTTTTAATCTGTCTCTAGATCATACTTTCTTGTTTCTTTGCATGCTTCATAATTTTTTGATGAAAACTGGACATTTTGAATATTATAATATGACATTCTTGGAAGTTTGATTCTACTTCATCCTAAGGTTTGTTTTGTTCTTTGTTGCAGTTGTTAACTTGTTTAGGGATTTTCCTGAACTAATTTTGTAAAGTGTGTATTCTTTGTCTTGTATGGCCACTGAAATCTCTGTTCCATTTGCTTAGTGGTCAGCTAATGATTGAACAGAGATTTCCTTAAGTGCTTTGCAGCACAAAACTCCACCAGTCTTTGCAGAGGGTTTTTGTACTTATTGGGGTATGTATTCAGTACTTCTCCAGGGAGTTTACAGCTCTGCCTTAGCCTTTACTTTTGTCTTGCACATAGCCTCAAGGTTAGCCATAGTTGAGACTTTAGAATCTTCTTAGGCCTTTTCTGAGCATGCACACAGCTCTGCATGTGTGTGGCCTTCCAGATTCTCAGGACTATTTTAGAGTCTTTCAAAACTGTTACTTTCAAAGGCCTTTTCTTCTAAGTTTTTGGTTAGTCTATTGTTTACTTCAACAGTGACTTATTGCTTCTGACAATAGCAATGAAAACATTTGCTTATATATGTTTTCAACAAATGGACCAACCTCAACCTCCTACCTCTAGCCAACACCCATTGCAGATTTAGCACTGAGCATGTTCTGAGTCAGGTGAAATAAAGACAAGTCTTTTGAGCCAGACTGGTCAAAACAAATAATAACAACTCTTTGCAAGAAGTTTCATTCTTCTCCCTTTGTGTGAGCGCTGGGAATGCAGGCTGTTATTTTCAAGTCTACCAGTGAGCTGAGAAACTAGAGATGAGACTAGAGTAAATTAAAATGCCACAATTCTCATTGTTCTTATCCAGAATCAGCCATTTTCTTGAACAAGTTCTTCCTGGTTACTATAAGCTTTTACTTAGTTTCCAAAGTTATAAAAAAAAAGATTCTGCAATTTTTTTCCAGGTTTGTTGTTGCTGCCCTTATGAAAGGGTGGAATTTTGGAGTTCCTTATTCAACCATTTACACTGGTATCACCCCAAAACATTCCCTTTTGTACCTATATTTGTAAATTCATTTCCCTGTGAGCATCCCCCAAATTATGTAGATATGAAGCCCCATAAGGCCTGAATCTGTCCATATACATAACAATGGGAAGAAAGCAGTATTATAGAAGGAAGAAAATATTTTAAGATGAGGGGATTAAAGAAGGAATTTAAAGCGAGCTTTCATGGAAAAATTATTTTCACAAAATAGAGATGGGAAGGTGGTATGGAGAAGCTGAAAAGATATTCCAGGCCAAGAAAAGCAGAAAATATAGATTGTGGGAAAACTGACATAGTTAAGAAAAAACAATGGATCCACTTTGACTTGGGTGAAGAATGTTTGAAGAGTTGTGAGGGAGAGAAGGTTGAGAAGGTGGCTTAGGGTTGCAAATGCCTAAACTAAAGGGTGTTATAGCAAACCTCAGCATAAAGAAATGATATATATTTTTTTACCCTGCATGTTATTTTTACCCTCAGGTTAGAACCTTACAGGCTATTATGTGTGACATGTATCTCTGCTATCTTTCTGTAAGCCATGTCTTACATAGTATGCTGTACCCTTAAATAACACAGTTGTGAGTGAGTTATGGGGCTTTCTTGAACGTAAACATAATTTAAAAACGCTGTACATCTGAGGGAGGTTCCATTTCATCATCTCGCTGGATAAGCTTTTAAGTACTGAGCATCCTGATTGTGGAGTCAAAACAGAGCATGGCTAGAAAAGAAGAAAGAGGTGTGTGTGTGACAGATTTAGAAGAAGCAATAGAGATTAATTACTCAGAGCAAAGGGAAGCACAAAATTCTAAGGTCTAATTTTTGGAGCTGGTGAGGCTTTATAATAGCTATTCACTTCTAATCATCCTCAAATAATAAATGAATAGAACAGTCAATGCTATTAGAATAATTTACCATTCATCAAGAATAATAAATGAGGGGAATAGGTTGTTATTCAAATTTCTCTAAAAATAGCAAAGAAGAAGGAAGAAGAAGGAGAACTACTTCTGTTTTTCAGTCTGGTAACAACTTGTGCAGTGGTGGCAGGATTGCTGGGGCACCCGGGGGGCAGAGGAGGAGATGGAGCCAAATGTGCTTGCAGTCAGTGCCTCTGACTTGGCCGGACACCAAAGTCAGCTGAAAAAATGATGAATCCTCCTGGTTATTCCAGCTCTAAAAAGCAAAAGACCTTCCTGCTTTACTAATGCCTTGCCCCCAATGAGTTGCCTCTTCTTCCCATTAATCTTTAGTTTGTGAACTATGTTGGCTAGAGGCACACGAATCATGCACAAATAACACAAATAACAGAGGTAGATGGCGTTGACAGCTCCCGGTCACCTAGGTCTGTTCACTCATTGGCAGTAGCTCTGAATCAGCATCAGCCTCTATAGCCCTAGGTTAGCCACGCAAAGCAGATGTGATGCAGATGCGATTTGGTTGTGTTCTTTACCCACAACTCACTTCCAAGTACTCTCAATAAAAAAAAGCGGTGGAAATGAGCACTGGGACATGAACCTGGGCGTGGGAAGAATGGGTGTGAAGTCTAGATTAGCCTCCCACCTTAAATTGTCATTAGCGTCATCACTTGGCTGCTGAGCACTAAGCTGAAGCCCCAGTAAGGAACTATTCCAGATGCATCCTTTGCTGCCATGAGTTAAGACCTTGAGAATTTGCACAGCCTGAAGGGGAATGTGTCAAACAATCCCGACCTGCATTCACCCACCTCTTTCTGTGAGGGGGGCCACATCAACAGGCCTGATTCCTTCAACATTGATGATGAGTTTTCCTGCCAGGGACTCAGTTGTGTTTTTCTACAACACAATCTTATGGGCTGGGCCAGCCCAGCCAATCACTCTTTTTATTTTTTTAATAATTAAAATTCCGCCGAAACCGGTTTGGCTCAGTGGATAGAGCGTCGGCCTGCGGACTGAGAGGTCCCAGGTTCGATTCCGGTCAAGGGCATGTGCCTGGGTTGCGGGCACATCCCCAGTGGGAGATGTGCAGGAGGCAGCTGATCGATGTTTCTCTCTCATCGATGTTTCTAACTCTCTGTCTCTCTCCCTTCCTCTCTGTAAAAAAAAAAAATCAATAAAATATATTAAAAAAAAAAAATTCCTAGGAGACAAATGAAGTTTTAAATTGGGATCTAAATCCCTTTACACCCAAATGGAAGGGGATTTGCTGAGGACGGGATGTTGATAACTTAAGGCATCTATAAATGTCATATTACTGAAGTGAAATTTCCATATGGCTTGTACTAGCTTGAAATGTTTATGGTTGAATATTTTAAAAAGTAGATAACAAGTTTATCTTTTTAGCACAAAGGGGCAGGGTTGGCAGATAAAATACAGGGTGTCCAATGAAATTTAAAATTCAGATAAACAATAAGAAATGTTTTAGTGTAAGTATACACCCAGTATTGCACTAGACATACTTACTAGTATACTAAACATTTATTCATTGTCTATCAGAAATTCAAATTTAACTTAGTGTACTGTATTTTAATTTGCTAAATCTGGCAACCCTACAAAAGAGACTGTATCATACACATATCTGCCCAATTGTGAAAGAAATGATTCTTTGTAAATATGATTAGGAGCTCTTCCTAGATATGTGTACCTTGCGGAATTACTCATGAACTTGTTATTTAACATGTGAAAAGGCAATACCCTAAAGCCTGTTAAACTGTTATCAACATGTGACTTATATTGTGAATAAAACACCAATAAACATGTATTATGCTAAATAAATAGCATACACAAATGGTTCCAAACACAATATCACTTGATTCCCAATGCCATAATCAAATGGTTTCATGCAAATGAAATGGCCCCAGTAGTTATCAGTGTAATGATGTTGTGAAACAGCCCTACTGTCAGGTAACCTTATCATTTATGTACTTTTCAAAATGCCTAATATGTCACACTAAAGCACTTTTAAAATTAAATAATGCCTTACTGTTTCTAAGATGAGATACCTGCTGAGTTTAAATCACTGAAAAATATAGAAATGTTGGCAAATTTTCAACAAAACTAGATAGTTATCTGGTTTTGTGAAAGAAATATAATAACATATTTTGTTTAGTTACAACCATCAATATTTCAAAAAAAAATGATCATTCCAAAGATGTCAAACGGTTGAACTTTAGAGGCTGCATCTCTGTATAAATATGCAGGAGGTCTTAAAAAATAAAATGAACAGTAACCATTGCTCACTGAAGAGTTTTCTACTCTTTTTTTTTTTATTCTGCAATACTGATTTTTTTTAAAGGCTCTAACTCCTTGAACCTCTTATCCTCTTCATTCCTCATTTGGAGATACTTGATATCTTCTTGCTAGGCCCACCCCCACATCAGTGTCAAGTACCACAAACCCAGAACCCCAAACTAAGGCCAGAGAACATTAAGGAAATCTGGCCAATAGTTGGTGATTGTGCATTGCATCACAATCACAGCCTGTCCATCTCTGATCTTGTGTCCCAGTAAAAATTATCATGATTAGTTGGATCCCTAGATATGAAACTTAAAGTAGGTGTCCACCTACACCATATCAATAGGTGATTTCTTGAGTTTCCAACATTCAAAGTGATCTTTTTTACCTAATTACCTCTTCCCTTTTTCAAATGAACTTCCTAACATTTAGAGTAAGATGCCAATACCATGGAGTAGTAAAGAGACTTTCCATATAGTAATAGGGATGGGGAAGGTTTTGTAGCTCTAGCCTTTCCTCATTCATCAGATTAGCTAGTTGCAAACTTGAGGGAAGAGAAAGAACCTAGGTACACAAGACTATAAAGAAAGATCAAATGAGTTAGGTATAAAATAAGATAAAGAAGAGAGAAACTGCTGTGTGGAACTCTGAGCATTATGAAGCTGGGGGTGTTTGGGGAGCTGGGAAGACTTTGAGATGTGGGACTCCACTGAATGTGCAAGAAGAGATGCAAAGCCTGTTTTTCTCTTTTACACAGTTTTCCTTGAACAAGCTGGTTTTGCTTATGATTATGGGTCATATTTTCTAACGTCTCAAGGATAGTACTTTTTAAAAATTAGATGCTAGATATTGTAAATGGTGCAATATCCAGTGTTTGGATTTTCTTTTGTTTTGTTTTCCTTTTATTGTCTGGATTTCATGTCTGGATTCTATTAAGTTCCTTTAAAGAATGTTAAAATTGTCTTCCAGAGCATGAATTTACTTACAGACTAACTTGATATCTTTAAGGCTTGTTTTCAAACTTTGCTTAGGGAAGTATAGGTTACTTTTTTTTTCCCCTGCCCTTGACAATCCCCTGGCCTCCCCTACCCCCTAGATTACTTTCCCTCGTGGGCTAGTTTGGCGCTACTTCTAATGCATGACTTTGGTGGGGTCTCTATTGACTATCTGGTGTTCAAGGAAATCTCTTCATTCTGGTTAGTCAGGGCAATTGTGTGAAAGCTTGGGTAATTTCCTAGCTTATTGCACTAAAGTAGTTGTTCTCTTTGGGTTTTTGTGACTCTTTCTCTTAAACTTATCCATTCAAATTCTAGCAATCTATGCTTTCCTAATTTTTGATCTGCCTCCTCAGCCTAAGAGCATTTCTTCAACCACCCAAGAACTATTGATTGTGCACCCACTATATGCCAGGACTATTGTTCTAGAATCTAGATGCTTGGACTTTTAATGCAAAAAAAAATACAAAAGCCCTAATTTTGGAGGGAGATGACTTTTACATATGTGGGAGGAAATCAATAGAATAAAAACAGAAAAAAAAGAAAAAAAAATCCCATCTAGTAAGTTAATAGACTATAAACTCTATAAAAAAACAACAAAAGGAAACAGGGTATGAGGCCTCAGGAAATAGGGGATTGCAATTTTCAATAGGTGGTGTGGGTAGACATTAAAAATATGACTTTTGAACAATGACGTAAATGAATTAGCATGTGAATATTTAAGAGGAAAGTCTAGAACTGAGTGAACTGTGTGAGGCCTTGTTAGACATTAGAAGGACTTTGGCTTCTACTCTGAGTAAAATGGAAAACCAATTCATTGAGAAAATTGGAGCAATTAGAAGAGAACTTCCACAGACTCCAAGAATAAGAGTGCATTCAGGAAGGGTTATGGAGGCTGAGGAGAAATAAGAGGGTGGTTGAGGAGAGAATGAGTGGAAGAGGGAAACTGACATGACTGCCAGGCAACATTGTGGGTGCACCTGAGATTTCACAAATTTAAAGGGAGGCAAGGTCGGGTAGTTGTAAACTTTTCTCCATCCATACACTGTCCAAGTGCAGGCAAGAACTAGGAAGACATATGGATTTAATTCTCAGCCAGAGTTTTGCTATAAAGAGTTGGGATAGAATTATAATGGAATTTAAGCTGGGAAGAGAGTTAAAGAGTTTAGAGGATTAATGGATTGCAGGTGCCAGGGAGGGACCTGTCCAGCTATGGCACAAAATCAAACTTGGGTGAGCACCACACCCATTTGAGCTAATGCTGGTACTTTAGAAATCTGATCTGGAAAGCAGGGCATGGCGGCCCTTATTCAGGGAGCAGGGGAAAATGAGTACACGAATCAGCCAGGCACTAGTTTCTCAGATGCATTAACACATTTCTGAGGAATAAAAATCTGTCAAGTCACAGGGAGAAAAAAGACTGAAGATGGATAAACATTCTATTGCAAAAAAAAATCACAAGGACCTTTTTTTAATACACTTGCTATTAACGCCAATTTAACATTTTTTTATTAAATAAGCAAAGAACAATGCAGGAGCCATAATGATTCCACCTCTGACCACTTCCATTTCCTCTGGTCACTTAACAATGAGTTTTTAAAAATAGATTTTTAAAATTTACTTTAGTATACAAACTCTTTGCTAAAGTTGAAGCTGATAAAGACAGCAGAATTAAAATGAAAGTGAGTTTTACCAAAAAGCTAAAAGAATAGCAGGAAGAGAGAAAAAAGTGCCTGAGTGAATATTTTAATTAACTCACATGCAATTTTAATTAAAAACATAATGTGTCAGGAAAATGAGTAACGCCTTAGGGCAATAAAATAACTGGGTTTCTTGCTTAATCTTCCGCTTCATCTCTCTCACAGCACATGCATGTTATCGTTACGAGAAGATTTTCTTCTTCCTCTGTTTCACTGTCAGGGAGAACCCCTGCTAACAAAATGAGTTGAGTAAAAGCTGTAGAAAGAGCCTGTGTGAGGCTTCTCATTTTCTTTCCAAATGTTCTTAGGCTAGTTGACTTCCTTTCTCAGAACACGCCCTTTTCAGGATAACTGATAAACTGGATTAAATCAAGGCCTCCTAACTCATTCTAATCAAAATTTGTTGTTTCTAAAAAAATATGTATTTTTATTGATTTCAGAGAGGAAGGGAGAGGGAGAGAGAGAGAAACATCAATGAAGGGAGAGAATCATCACTTGCCTGCCTCCTGCAAACCCCACACTGTGATTCAAGCCCGAAACCTGGGCATGAGCCCTGACTGGGAATCGAACCGTGACCTCCTGGTTCATAGTTCAACACTCAACCATTGAGCCATGCTGGCTGAGCAAAATTTCTTATCTTTTTGTGCTTAGGATTATAATGAAAAGCCAATAATCTCTTCCCTTCCCTTAGAAGTTGTGTCCAAGAGTGCCTGGTTCCCTGTGGAGTACAAAAGTAACCCTGACTTGGAGTCATATGATTTAGATATTATTTCACCTCTTTTTGTAAACTAACTGTGAAACTTTGTGGACTTTAGTTTTCTGAAGGATGAACCAAGGAGAAAAATGCCTGCCTCCCATGACTGCAAGGAAGAGTATATGGTACTACATACAAGGAAGGGGTCACTTCTCCTTAAGGACTTTATTCTGGTGTAATAGGAATGTTTTGTTGCTATTGTTGTATAACTCACTGCCTTCTAAGAAATTAGTCTTGGTAACTACAAGGTAAATTGGGGAGGATGGGAACACAGTGTAAGGTGCCTACATACTATGAGGGGCCAGCTAACATCTAAATTTCACTAGGATTGTGACAACGGCCCAACCCTTAAAACAGAAAGGACTCGCCATCATAATACTCCATCCGCTAACCCCAGTGACAGCTCCAGTAGTAGTGAAGTCATCACTCCAGCATATCCAGGGGACTTGATTTTATCCTTCCTCATTCCTTTCCATATGTTAGCCATAAAGCACTTACATATAGTCCCCCATACAATCCTAGGTATCCTAAACTCAATCTCTACATACTGAATCCTAAAACTTTTTCCAAATTTTCCTAAGAAACACTAATTCTTTTTTTTAAAGATATATTTTATTGATTTTTTTTTTAAAGAGAGGAAGGGAAAAGCAGAGAGAGTTAGAAACATCAATGAGTGAGAAATACCGATTAGCTGCCTCCTGCACACCCCCTACTGGGGATGTGCCCGCAACCAAGGTACATGTCCTTGACCGGAATTGAACCTGGGACCCTTCAGTTCGAAGACTGATGCTCTATCCACTGAGCCAACCAGTTAGGGCCAAATTCTATCTTTAATGATATTTGGGGGCTTCTTGCTCACTGTTGGCATTCCACTATAATAGGCAGAACCCTTGGAGATTTACTCGTGTGACTCTGCCAAATGAAATGACAAATTAGTGATAAGAGTTCAGACTTGAATTGGTTACCTGAAAAGATCCGATCAAGTTTTATAGTATAGTTCCTGCTATCATCATTTCCAGATTTCCTCCTCCTATTCAGGTGGAAGTTCACTCTAAGAACTATTAATTCAAGACCAGCTCACTATCCTGTGGGCTAAAGATAAAGACATGAATACAAAAAGGTCACTAGTCCACTTCCTAAATTGTGCTTTCCCAAAAGTGGCCAGTTCATGGCCTTGGAATTTATATCTCTTTTGGTTCCCAATCTGATTTTCAAGTTCACTGTTTAGCACAAGAGGTTTTCCTTGAGTGTTAAAAGTCACCAGTCATGGCAAAGAAAACTCACAAAGTTTCACAGTTGCCTTCATAGAAATAACAGCACTGCTTTTCTGCCTGCATGGTGACTGTTTCCCAGCTCAGGTCCTCACTCAGACGGGCACCAATTCACAATGTGTCATTTGTGAGACGAAGAGTCTGAGCCCTTGAGATTTTTGCATGGTTGCCTTGAGCCCCAGAGCCCCAGGTGACCTTAGGATGTCTTCCTTCAAGTCTGTTTCCTGTAACAGCCCAGAAAAGCAAGGGATCGGTCAAAAGAGTAAGTCTGCTGACCTTTCCCTTCCAGAGCTAGTCTATTCTCTGTGTTCATCTGGGGTTTGTCCACGTCTTCTTTTGAAATGACCCTTACTCTTTTCAGATCAGCTAGAGGTTGATTTTTAAATTTTAAACGTGGAACTTTCTATTTACCGAAACAGTCGTTAAATCATTCTAATGCTAATCAGAACTATTAAGCAATTTAAAAATATTGCACAATCTGGACGTTGCAGAACACATAAACAAAGGACAGACTTTGATATTAGTATTGAGATGCTTCTTTCTTGTTCAGTTTCCACAAAATTTTTATTTTCAAAAATCATCTGGTTTTTCTCCCATTGCCTCCTTTCTATAATTCAAATTTCAATAGGGTCCTCATCACTATTAAAATAAATCAATAAAAATATATTTTTACCCCCCCCATACTTATTTTTTCTACTATGTTTTCATCAGCACTTTTAAGAAGACACCCCCATTGTGTAATATTTGGGCCCTGTAACCTTTACAGATAAATGAGGCTGGTAAATGCATGTTAGCCTCTATCACCTATACTTGGCCACATGCCCACACTTCCTCCAGTGGACCTTTAATAGGTCAGCTAGGAGGGATTTGATCCTGGTCACAATGGAAATAACCCTTAGTTTTCTATCTCTACCCTATAGTGTAACTCAATTCCTGAAAATGTCCTGAGCTCAGCTTTGGTAGAAGAGCAAAAACAAAATGTGCTAGGCTCAGGGGAGACAGAATAAGTAGAGTGTGTCAGGCAGAGAAGTGGTTGGAACTGTGGGGCTGGGATCAGGTGACCTCACATTCATCACAAGGTTTACTATGACTAGTCTGAAATCAGGAATTTGCCAGGCAATCGCCAGGTCAGGGATGTCTCAGAGTTTCCTTAGCAAATATTTGGTGCTCTCTGGAGGACCAAGGCCCGGATGGTCCTTCAGGACACCCATGGCTTCACTCAATCTCCTAAAGCAGACAACACAGCATTGTTTTTTGAAGAATTAAACATTTTTATTGCTTCAGTATTCCCAACTTAAGAACAATAACTGACATAAGAATGCATTCACTATATATTGTTAAACTAGATGGAATAGAGTCACAAACAAAATGGATTCATAAGCAGAATAAACTAGATAATGGGATCACTCTTGTCTGTGTCTATGGGTTTTGCATATATGTTCTTTGGCTAATCTCTTCACCTTCTTTCATCCAGTCCCCTTTCACCCCATGACAGCTGTCAATCTATTCTCTGTATCCATGCCTCTGTTTCTTTTTTGTTCATCAGTTTATTTTGTTCAGTAGATTCCACATATAAGTGAGATCATATGATATTTCTATGATTGGCTTATTTCACTTAGCATAATACTCTCCAGGTCCATCCATGCTGTCTCAAGGGGTAAGACTTCTTTCTTTTTAATAGCCATACAGTATTGCATTGTGTAAATGTACCACAGCTTTTTTTTATCCATTCATTGGTTGATGGGCAGTTGACTATTGTAAATAATGCTACTATGAACATAGGAGTGCATATATTCTTTCGAATTGGTGTTTTGGAATTCTGAAGATATAGTCCCAGAAGTGGGATCACTGAGTCAAAAGGCAGTTCTATTTTTAATTTTTTAATGAAACTCCATACTGTTTCCCACATTGACTGTAGCAGTCTGCATTCTCACCAACAGCACACCAGGGTTCCAATTTCCCCACATCCTTGCTAGCACTTGTTATTTGTTGACTTGTTGATGGTAGAAAGCAGCATGGTTTACTAAGGATCTGATTTCTTTTATTATTGCTGAAAAGGATGTTGGTAAGTGGATATCTGTTTGTCCTTCTTTGAATCCATGAAAAGAAAATTACTGTCCTGACTGCCTAGACAACCTGTGGAGAAAGGGACACAAAAGGGGAAAAGTCTAAGGTACAGACATTCAGATTCTTCAGGCTGCTTTTGTGTGGCTCCTTGTTACTTCAATCTTATCACTGCTATGGCAATAGAAATAAAATAATTTTTCCAACACACAAGAGACTTTCTCCTTTCACTAGATATAAAGTATTTTTATTAGATTATTATCATTTTAATGGGTACTAATCAGCTGGTAAACATACGGGCAAAGCTTATACCAACACCTGTTCTCCGCTGGTATGAAGATCTCTTTGCAGCGTTTCACACGCTTAGGCTTAGTTCATTAAATACTAAATACTGTATTAATAATTGACTTCCTTGGAAACAAATTGGCCCCAATGCTGTGTGTTCTGTTTTAATTTTCCTTGTAGAGGCACAAAAAATGTAGAAATCTTCTCGTGCGGGTATTTTAACCAAGTAATCACAATTATTACTGAAAACAACAGTTCTGACGCTTTTTTGCAGGTTTCCAGGGACTCATGAAAAATTCCATTTTTTCCCTTTGCAAGACTATTCATTTCATTTAGCTTTTAAAAGCTATTTCTATCCTGTCTCAACTGCAGGATCTCGCTTTCTGAAGCCAAAACACAACCAACTTTTCTTTCTTTCTTTTTTCCTTTCTTTTTTTTCTTTCTTCCTTTCTTTCTTTCTTCCTTCCTTCCTTTCTTTCTTCCTTTCTTTCTTTCTTTCTTTCTTTCTTTCTTTCTTTCTTTCTTTCTTTCTTTCTTTCTTTCTTTCTTTCTTTCTTTCTTCCTTTCTTTCTTTCTTTCTTTCTTTCTCTCTCTCTCTCTCTCTCTCTCTCTCTCTCTCTCTCTCTTTCTCTCTCTTCTCTCCCTTCCTCGCTCCCTCTCTTTCTCTTCTTTCTTTTTCTGCCTTTTTGTAGGCAAATAAGAAGAAATCAGAATCTGCCCTAACTGGTTTGGCTCAGTGGATAGAGCATTGGCCTGTGGATTGAAGGATCCCAGGTTCGATTCTGGTCAAGGGCATGTACCTTGGTTGTGGGCACATCCCCAGTAGTGGGTGTGCAGGAGGCAGCTGATAGATGTTTCTCTCTCATCGATGTTTCTAACTCTCTATCCCTCTCCCTCTCTGTAAAAAATCAATAAAATATATTTTTTTAAAATTCCAAGTATAAAAAAAGAAATCAGAATCTTAATCTACTTAGCACAATTTACTAATAGATGCCTGCAATTTGGATTCAACATTATTTTTGAAAAATAATTTTAGCTCTTCATTTGATATTTGAATAGTCTGTACAAATAAGGATAAATGGAGGAAACCAAAGAAGACAAAGTCAAATAAAGCCAGCAAAATAGGGATCCACCTGACACCAAAATCTGGGTTCTTTCCACCAGCATGAGGCCCATTGGAGGTATTTTAAAAAATACATTTTCTTTTTTTCTTTCTTATTAGCCTCAGTTTCCTCTGATATATTCGTCAAAATGAAAAGGAACCAGTTAAAACCTCTGAAGAGACTATATACTCTGAGTTTGATATAGCAGTTTAATTCTCCATTGAAGAAACTTGTATCCAAGTACTGAATGTGTAACAGCACCCACCCTAGAGAATTATAATACGTTGAAGCTGCCAATTTATTACTATTGATAAGAAGGTGTGAGTTGCTGCCCCTCTAGGCTAGAGCCCAACAAACAAAATATGTTCATTCTCTATGTCTTCACAGAACTAGTGTGGCTCACCATATTTTTATTTATTGAATTAATTTTCAGTTAGCATTTCTCAAGTGTAGATAGAGATGAAAGTCCTAAAGGTTTTCTTGTAAGATGTGAATAATTCCTGGCAAGTAATTTAAACAGTAAGATGACAATGAACATAACTTCAGTATTTCATAACTTTAGTGGTCAGTTTAGTATTTGTCTGCTTAATCAGATCAAATCCACAGCTATTCAATGAGCACTCACTATGTACAAGGCATTGTGTTAAATATAGAAAAAGGCCTGTGCCGTGTTCCTGAGGAGCAAAGTTATGCTGACTTGCATAATGCAATAGATTTATAACCAAGGCTTTGTCACCAGTAGGTAAAGCTGCATTTCTAAAGCATCTACCTAAACAGTCTCTGCATAATCTGAAATCTAAACTTGATCTTTTGAAAAACTGCCCTTGAGCCATGATGAAATCAACTATTCATAATTAACACAACAGTAAAACTCTAAGGTGTTGGTCACTGGGGTAATGTTTACCAATTTAAAGACACACATCAATTCCTTCTTCCTTACATTCCATAATGGGACCTTAAATCGAAGATTCTTAGGAATTATCTGTGTGACGCCTCCATAAGTGGAAACTCCCATCCAAAACCTTGGAGTGAGCTGGTGATGGAAAAAGTAGACAACTTCCACAGAGATAATACAATAAAAGTCATTTCCTGATTTCTCAGCAACTTTTTTTTGTACTTTTGGCTTTGCCGCTAAGATTGCCTATGATTAGACTTTGCATCCTTCATTAACTAAGTAAAAAACTCTCAGAAATATATTTTAAAGATTTTGGGGGGGAATTTTTTTTTAAAAAATCTTTGTCCTGTTAACTTTAACTTCCTGTGGACTTTTGCCACTTTAAACAAAAACTCATTGGCACATTTTCTAAATTAATGGCTACTGTTTTGATTTGACTTATTGCCAACAAAATTAATTAATTATTAATTATTAAACAATTCAGATGATAGAGTCCCTTTTTCAGTTCCCTCCTGACACTTAAATATACCTCACATCATTTAATCCCAACTTTAATCTTATAAAAAGTGAACCTTGACCTCATGTCAACTAAAGCCATGGTCGGCAAACCACGGCTCTCGAGCCACATGCGGCTCTTTGGCCCCTTGAGTATGGCTCTTCCACAAAATACCACGTGCGGGCGCGCACGTACAGTGCGATTGAAACTTCATGGCCCATGCGCAGAAGTCGGTATTTTGTGGAAGAGTCACACTCAAGGGGCCAAAGAGCCGCATATGGCTCGAGAGCCGCGGTTTGCCGACCACTGAAAAGGATCATGTCAAAAACACTATAACCATATCAGCAAAACCTAGCCCATCAGAAATAAAAATTAATATTGTCACTAGTATAATAGTTAACTTGTTCTCTTCAGAGACACTCAATCCTGTTTGGAAGGAATTGTTTAATGCCACTCAAGAAATTATACTCCCTTGAAAAAAGAAAATGGTTCACGTCTGTTATCTTAAATGCTATTCTTGCTTTCAATATAGTCCTTGCCCAATAGGACACTACTTCTTATGTGAACATCAAAATTACTAGTATATGTTTGCTACACACTGGTTGTGAATCACAATGATCCCACAGAAGGGATAATACAATTGTAAAAGATGGTTTAAAGTGTGTCTCTGATCTTAGCAAACATCATAAGTGACATAAATTCTGCCCTAGAAATCCAACAAGCAATTCTAAATTTATTAGCTAGCATTATCATAGATGACTCAATAGCCATTGGTTTTCTTTTAGCTAGCTAAGGACGAGGCATCCTAGAGTAAATACTTCTTTGCCTGACCTATGTGTGTTACAAGGCAAGTAAAACAACCATGACTAAGAAAAACAACAGGCACAATTAGATTCTGGCACATGCTTTCATTGCCTAGGTTTTAGAACTTAAACTCCTGGATTCAAGGCTTGTTACAAGGACTAATAATGTTTTTTCTGTGGTAATTGTGTTACAGTTGGCTGGTGTATTTTATTCAGAGTCTGAAATGCTAAAGCACAGCCATGGTTACATAAGGTAACTTATCCTACAATAAAAAAAAAAAGGGGAAAAAATGGATTTAACCCTTGTATATGATTGACTACCTTCTCTGGACACCCTCCTGATCTTAATCAGCAAATCTTGTTAAGGGAGAAAATCTGAATATCATGGATTGATATCCCATGGCCCTTCTTTGTCTTCCCTTGGTTAAAAAGGAGGACTGAGAAGAAAAAGCAGGACCTGACAGCTACAAACTGGCCCAGCTCTATCAGGCCCTGGTGTTGCTAGGAGCTGGCCTGGCACTCCCAGCGAGGCATTGTTGTTCTCCAGTTAAACACAACAATTCACAGAACAGCAGTATCGGAGGAGGCCACTTCTAGGACCATGAAGGATCAAGACAAAAGCGCAGCATACTGACGTCTGAATACAAACAAAACGTGAACACTTTTTAAACCGCGAAAATGAAGAATCTCCATATCATGTCTGACATATGTGACTACTGATTCTTTAACAATTTTAACTACTATCTATATTTTTCTCCTTCTAGTTGAGATTTTTTTTTTTAAAGATTGCCAATAAGAATTACCTCCATTTCAAGTCAGCATCAAATCCAAAACAAAGCCTTACTTCCTTAAATACTCACCAAAATCACCTAATACAAAGCCAAGTACTTCATATAATTAGTTCTAACTCTCCAACGTGCCCCATGGCAAGTGAGTATTCTTCCTCTTTGAAATATCAGTAAGCCCAACTTCAACTGTAGGTATGTTCTTGGTAGTCTTTGGTTGGAGGACATTGACAGTCAATCAATAAAATTCAGTTCCTGATATAAGAAGTGTACAAGTCAAGATGAAAACAGGCAACAATTTGTCAGCATCTTACTAATAAAAGCCTAGGTGGTCCTCGCGCCATCACACTGTGATGCCCTCACGCCATCACAAGATGGCTCCGCGTGGCTTCCACTTTGGCTCCTGCGGCCCCATGCCTGCTGTGGAGGCAGGACCCCTGGCTCTGGCCTACCTCTTTGGGGCAATCCATCTAGGAGCCCTGGATGGGTGGGCGGAGCCTACCTCTTTGGGGCAATCGATCGATCGTGGGGCTCCCACACTGTGAGAGGGCACAGGCCAGGCTGGGGGACCCTCCCACCGCAAGTGCATGAATTTTGTGCACTGGCCTCTAGTCTATTATATAAAATGATAGCCAATTAATATGGTAAAAAGCAGTATCATTATCAAGATGACAACATTTGCTCTGTTGCTGGAGTAGGTGCCAGAATAGTTTCATAAAAGAAGTCATTTGAGGTGGACTTTGAAAGACGAAGAGAAAAAAGCAACAAAATGAAAGCTAATGCTAATAAAGAGGGAAGGACATATCAATAGAAGGGAGAGGCGTGGGCAATGACGTTGCAGTGTGAAAGTGGATGGGTTTTTCAATGACAAAATTAGTCAGGTGCAATGCAACCAGATCTGGTACAGGAAACAATGGAATTTGAACTTTATAGCATGTATATTTGTGTATGTTTGTGGAAGCAATTAAAGGCACTACGCAAGCAGTATATAAACAGAGTGCACTTCAGGAAGACACTCCTGGTAAGAGAGTGAGAGAATAGAGTAACCTAGAAGAGAGACTGATGAAAGCTATAAAAGCATTGTAAGTTCCTGAACTCAGGCAGGCAGTGGAAGAGACCAAACTCAAAATGAAACATTTTTGAATTGCAAATATTACTGAACTCAGTGACCAATAGGATGTGTGACTTGAAGAGAGAACCCAAAGATACCTCTAGCATGAAGTGTGGAGAAGATACATATCCCACTATGGACCTGTTAAGATTTCTGTACATTGGGACACTTTGATGGGCATATGCAAAAGCTTCTGGAAATCTAGATTTGGAATTTAGAAGAGAAGTCTAGTCTGGAGAAAGAGACATGCAGGTCAGAAATGAAGATGAGGCTTCTCATGAAGAGATGGTAAAGTAAGGAGGAAGTTGAGGACAAATCTGGGGTTCTGGACAAACCCACCAGTTAAGGGGTCAATAGAGATGAAATGGAATGTTCAGCAATGAGAACAAGGAGATAAAAGGACACTTAAAACAGTATATATATGGAATGTAGTAAGCACACAGTATTTTCTGAATAAGAGTTATAATTTTATTGATTGATTGAATTAATGAGAGTTATAAGTTCCAATTCCATTTTTCTCTCTCAAAATATCCCCATTTCTCCACTTTTGGTAAAATTTCCTCTCGTGATTTTTCTGCTACCGTCGGTTAATCAAAAAATCTTGCCACGATCTATGTCAGACTCTTACACTTTCCCTCTGTAAGAAACACTGGCAAAACAAATACACTTAATCTTATTTATACTTCTTAAATTACTTTGCCTGCAGTGTACCACCTGAGTAGTCAAGAGGCCCCAGGCTTTTAAAAATACATAAACAAAGAAACAGGAGATAGTTAATGGCTGCTTCTGCAGCAGCTCAGTAAATTAGAATAATTGAATGCATCTTGGAGTAAACACATGTGCACATAGCTGTAAACAGTAATTTCCATTCTTTTAAAAGTGCAAATCATTTATTGCAACAATTCATAATCAATCTCTCAAGTTATAGATGAGAATAAGTCATAATGAGAGAATCTGTACTTTCTAATCAGTTGATTTTTAAAGCAGAAAAATAAAATGGTGAAGTCTATAATTATTTGAAGAGAAGAAAAGAGAACTTAGAACACGTCCAAACCAGTAGAGATTTAAAAAGTTTCACTCATTCAGGGAAATCCACAAAGCACTTCTCCTTTCTCCCAGAATCCCACAGACTCTGTATAATGGGGTAAGACAGTACCATGAGCTGCTGGGGAAGAGGAATTTGGTGAGTTGGTCATGCTTTGAAAAGGCCTCCATTTTGGGTGTGTGCCAGGTTTCCCTGAGCACCCAGTGCACACAATTACTGCATTTGCATGTGTAAATTGGGTAATGGTGTGCCTAACTATCAGATTTGTATGTGAAAATGCTATCAGCATATGCACTATTGGTTGTGTGCCCACTGAAAGAGGACTTTTAATGGGGTTGTGTTAGTTGGGGAGCAAAATTTCTAAAAATTTGAGACCAAGTTCTACATCCCTGGCTCCAGTGTAGATGGTGCCCCTATGGATAATTGGCACCCCCAATAATTACTTTGTTTTGTATATCCTCTCAAATTCTATCTAGGGGAGGAAATTCATCAGAGGATCATTTGACCAACTCTAATTAGCACAGAGCAAAATTGTACCCAAGTTACTCTTGGCAGTGCCTATCTGAGCCAAATGAACAGACTGCGGCACAACCAACCCATTCGTCTTGACTATCTTAACAATCAACATGGATCTATGCAAAATTGACTTAAGTTTGTTTTTCCTTTTTCCTCCCTAAGACACAGCATTCCTCAAACATCATTTTGGTCACATCATTTTACTTTTCTGAAGACTTCAGTGTTTCTCAATTGCATCACAGAAGAAGTAGACAAAACTACTGTCCCACCACCCCTCTCCCCCTCCCCAAAACAGGTGCCATAATGATACTTCTTTCACCTTACCTCAGTGGATTTTTTTCCTTCTGGAAGCTTCCATACTTATTAGTACCCTAAAGTGTAAAACATAATCTGAGAATCTGCCCAAGAAACACAGCAATCACATTTCTTGAGTCAAAAATTGGTGCACAGGGTATGGGGATAATGGAACTGAATATTTCAAATTGGAATTTACTGAAAAAGATCTGTGAGGTTTGACTATTGTAGCTAAAAGGTGCCCGATTCCAGGCAGCTCCCTATTTGATCTGCCTTATTTCCCGTCTCCCCCCAAATGCTTCAATTTAAAATAACTGTCATAATACATCCTTCTAGAACCCTGCTGTCCCAAGTGACAATTTTTTTTTTTTTGCACAAATTGCTCATCCCAACTCTGGATTTAATCTCTTGATAAAATCTTTTCTCAGACTGCTAAAAACAAGGAATTATGAATCACTTAGTCTTCTTTCCACCCATTATCTTTCTCAACGTTTGTTATGAGTAACATTTAATAAGAACCACCCGGAGAGCTCATGAGAAAGGCAGATCCCACGTCTCATTCCAGACCTACTGAATTAGAAGCTGGGGGAGTGAGGCCTGGGAATCTGTACTTTAACAAATGCCTCAGGTGACTGGCAGACTAAAGCGTGCGTGTCATGCAATTCTGTCTTAGTTTTGTAATTTGACTTCTTGTGTTTAGCTCCAAGTGTCCTCAGTACTAAGTTGTAAACTATCAAAGGCATGCATCGCATGCCCCCTCCTTTAATACAGACAGGATCATCGCACTGGTTTGTAGTTACAAAGCATGACACCTTAGCAAGAGAATACAACATGAATATTCACAATAAATGTCACAGCATAAAACACACTTCTGTCCGGGAAGATCACTGCGTTACTCAATCTGCCTGCTTCGCCTACAGATATTTTCAACAAATGGCAACCTGAAGGACCCAACATCATGTCTACTTAAGGTGTGCCATGTAATGGGCATCTCTCCAGCACTTATCCCTGCCCCAAGAATGCATGCAGGAGGTGATAAGAACAGACTGATTTATGATCACTCAATATCGGAAAGGTGTAGCATTCCATTTCACAAATAGTATTCTGCTAGATTAGAAAATATCATAAACACATTGGAGACTCCTCAGCCCAGGAGCCATAAACCACTGCATTGCCCCCACCCCACATTTTAATTTAGCTATCTGTTTTGAATTACATAAATAAAAATGAGCCTGTATTTTCTTTATAAAATAAATCAGTCTCTGTACACAGGAATCACTGGTGAGACTGAACATTAGGGCATGTATAAAATTGCACCCTGAAAAGACACGAAAACATTTCTCAATGAGAAAGAAGCTGCTCACGGTGACCTTCCTGTTGAACAGCGGGGGGTCAGTCCTGGCACTAAATCATTTTGATTCACAGATGAGATCAACATATTCATATTTGTTTGCCAAATGTGTATTTTAATTTAGCTTTCTCTGATTGATGCATGTAATTTATGCCGCTCAGAACTAAGGCATCATATTTTTCTTTTTTCCTAACAGGGGGAGACTTTCTTGGAAACAGATAAAGGAAAGAGTCCAGTAATTTGTAGCAATGTGACTACAGCCACACATGTCCTAGAATTAATGTTCTTCATTAGGGTGAGTAGGATCAGCTGTATGTATACATCAGGTTTTTAATTAACTCAGTCCCCACAACAGGACTCATGATTCAAACTGTTAGTATTTTTTTCTTAAATCACAAAATAAAAAAATTGGGTGGTACATCTTTTCCACACACACACACACATACACACACACAAAAGGAAGGGGAAACTCAGAGACATGAAAGGCTCTTTGTACTATACTAACAGTGCTCAGGAGATCTTTATAATCCTCAGTTAATCAGATGAAGGAGAGCCTGGCATTGAAGGATTCCACCGAGATGCTGAAAATCCAATCATTGTGACAGTATTTTCTCCATATACTAGATATGATTTCAGTTTATTTGTACTGATGTCTTCAAACTAACATTTGGAACTTGTTAGATATTTTTAACTGCCTTGTTCTTGCAGTTAAACTGACCTGGTGATATTTTAATAAGACACTGCTAATTTAAAGAAATTTCAATACAACAACATGAGGCGCTTACGCAAGGGGTGAGGGGAGAAACTTTTTATAGCAGCTTCATTCTCTGAGATCATATTAACATAAAGTTGACAGTTAATCTCCATATTGCAAAAAGGCTGCCCAGACTTATTTAATTAAACTTAGAACAAATATGTTTCTTTATTTGCCAGGTACAGCTTTTATCTTAAAATATCCACTTCCAATTATGAGGCTATGGTTTAGGACAGGAGCTTGGGGCCGTGGGTGGTCAGAGCAGTGCAGACGGAGGGATATGCTGCTAAGGAGAGAGTCTGGCTGCTGATGCAGTGATCCTGGTTCCCAGGATCCGAAGAAATCTCACAAAAGATGCTGATGATTTGTGAAATCGATTTCTTTGCTTTAGATTTTAAATGATAGAATTAAGTTTGATCGAGATGTTTTTTCCCCCCTCAAATACATTTACAATCTATTCTTTAATAAATAATTGTTGAACAAACGTCCAAGCTATTTATCCAGAGAACTCTCTCAAAGGATGCACATGGAAAAACTGCGCAGGAATGAGCAAGGCCTTTGACATGGGGAGGCAATGAATTTATACTTTGGATCTGTTCTATACTGCAAATAATTTAACCTTTATGAACCTCATTTTCTCTTCTGCTAGCCAAGATGAAGGATATCTCATAATTTTTGGTAAAAGTGAAATATGATGGTTCATTCATTCCATAACTACTTATGGGACACCTTGTTTGTCCCTGCCTTCATGGAGCTTACATTATGTCAGGCCATTTTAAATCCCATGAAGCAACACCAGGAATAAGAGGATACACCATGGTGGCAGTGCGCAGGTGATATTTAGCTAGGGGACAGGCAAAGGTCTCTGAGAAAGTGACTTACTGCAATGACACTGTGGTGTAAAGGTTATAGACAGCCTCAGCCTTTAACTGTTAAAGTACAATGAAACCTTTGGAAATTCTCCACGGGGGTTCCTGTGTATGCACATGATCAAAGCTATAATATATGCAAAACTCCACCAAACAAACAAAAGCAGCCAATGTCAGGAAATAACCTGATGGTGCTCAGGTGGAAGTAAGAGGCCAAGCCAACTCAGAGGAAATTTCACACCAACAGAGGATAATCTTCCATGTTATAAATCCCAGGAGGACAAGACTGTGTTCTTCTTCTTCATATCACCAGGGCCTTCTTCATGCTAGATGGCCTTGTACTATTTATTGGAATGAACAGCAGTGAAAAATATAAGGGCTTTTAAGGAAAAGCTCATAAAAACAACTTTCAGACATTTAGCCTCTATAGGCAACATTTTGGGTCCTTGTGAGACTTGAGGCAGTGACCATTTACCAGTTCCAGATGCAAAATGTTTGCGGTCTTTGTATTCCTCTCAATAAAACTTCCTACTGTCAACTCACAGTCTGGGTGTTTACATAATTTTGAACTATTGCCAATCAAGTTGGATGCCCAGTTTCCACGTTTCTCAAAAGCCAGTGCAAGTGTCACTTGCCTACAGAGTAACCTGAACCCTCCACACCACCTGGTTTCAATGATAACAGTCCTGGTAATCGGTCACAAGTGAAGAGCAGGAGGTGGTAACCCTCAGGAGAGGAGACAAACTGGGAAGACTGATGGAGGGAGGTGAGGGTTTCCCTTTCATGCCATGAGTGGGATGGTCATGAACTTCGTTGCCCCACATGTGCATCTGAAGCTCAATGGCCTATTGTCTAATATCCTCGACACAGACGGTTGAGTTATAGGTTTTCTGCTCCCTGTCCCCCTGTGCACCCCAATCTCTGATGTTCTTCTATACTGAGTTTCAAGCTCCAGTAACACGTTGGCCTCTCCAACACACAGCAGACTGGCTAAGTAGTTTTCTGGGGACATCTTAGTCCCCTCCCCTTCAGAGGAACTGGGAGGAGTAAAGAGAGAGAATTTTCTCCCTTTCCTTGAACAATATTGAGCCATTGTGTCTTAAGAATACCGAAGAGAATAGCAGAATATAAAAATCAGGATTAAATTATTTTTCCCTCTTAGAATAATATATAAAAGTAAATAAGCAGTTTTTCACCAATTGGTAAAATATGAAATAAAAATAATCATCGTACTTTGGGTAAACAATACTTTCACTTCTATAACATAAATCACTTAACATATGACAGCAATTTTACATGCATTTACTTGTTCGATAAAGGTCGATGGAATAGAAATTGTTCCTGCAATTTTATAGATATAAAACATGTTCATCCAGGTTAAGAGACATGTTCAAGGATACGTGATATGTCATGAGCCAGGACTCTGCTGTGGGTCCACATAGTTGACTTGGTACAGGAACTTTGCATCTATTTACTAAAATTACTGTATTAGTCAGGGTTCTTAGTAGCACACATCAGTTTGGGCTGATTTAAGCAGAAAAGCATTTATTTTTCCAAAGGCTCTTGGGTGGTTCCCGGGATTGCCAAAAGGTCTGAGAAATGGTTTCATTTATGTGCCCCAAATCTTTGATGAAAAAGACTTTTGTCATATCCATTAGTTGTCACACTAACTGGTCATTAAATATCCACTTAAGGAATGCTTTGTTCACAGAAATATTTAACTATTACTCATGGGCGAATAGTCTAGCATAATCTATCTTTTCTCTTTCTCCCCTCAATAGTACTTAGTGAACCCAAAGACAGAGGAACTCAATGATATGTTGTTTTCGTCTAACCCCTGCAAAACAGTCTACAAACATCAGAAGATTAAGAACCATGAGATCTCTTTTGCGTCCCAGATCAACACTTACTACCCATGTGATTTCAATTCTCAGATTCCTTACCTTTCCTATTTACCTCAAAGAGTTGATTGTTCATTCATTCTGAAAATATTTATTGAGGGCTGAGATTAATACTGTGAGAGTGATTTGTAGACTATAAAGTTCAATGACAATTATTGTTACCACACAATTTAGTGCTTAATTTTATCTCAGCACATATTTATAACTGTTTCCTGTTTCTGTTCTGCCGGGAGCCGGTCCATCCTTGCTGCTTGACACAGTCGCTGCAGAGAAGAAACATCTGCACAGCATCTGTTTCAAGGGACCTGGCGTATATGGCATACTGTTCTTAATATGTTTGCTCCCCTTCTTGGCGCTATGTGTTAACCAAGGTCACCTCTCCGAAAAAGGTTGTTTCCCCAGGTAGGAATTTTTCCCTGAAGTTAGGGAGGGAATAAAACCCCTTAACTAAATGCCAGGCGGGTAGTTAATCACTTTAACTATGGACAATCACCCTTAAGCTACATAATCTTTACTCCCTGGAATGGAGATAAGAAACGCCCTAACCTTTGCAATAGAAATTGACAGGATTAAGATCAACTGGTATAAATACAGATGTAACAAGACAATAAACACGAGAACTTGACCAGAACTTCGCTGGAGATCCTGACCAGAACTTGGCTGGAGATCCTGGCTAGGCTGCTGATCAACTGAAGGCTGTCTCTTTGTCATTCCTTCTTCGCCAACTCCGTCCACACCTTGGGGAACCCCTGGACCTGCTGGGGTTGGACCCCAGCACTGTTCTTTCCTCTTGGGTTGTAATATTTTTTACCATAGTTCATTCTTCTTTTAATATGCAAGGAGAGTGCTAGTTCATAGTAAGCTCAACTATGGGACATACTGAAGTCCCAAGTTGATCTGCATAAGGTGCAGCTCTGACTTTGATTCTCAGCTGTTTAAAGTCATCTAACTTTCCCATTGCTCAGAGTCACAGCTGAACTCCTTAGACCACCATTCAGAACCCTCCACAATCTGGCCTTTATGTACCTATCTTTTCACCCTTGTTTTCTTCACCAAACCCCAACTTTCTCTGACCAAATTAACTTAAAACCCCTCACCACTGGAAATGCCCTGTGCTCACTTCCCATCAAACTTGTCTTACTTTTGTTATTTCTTTCCTGTGGAAACATTCATCCCATTGAGTCTCCACATTTCAAAGCCCAGCTCAAATGCTAATTCCTAAATTACTCTACATGGGCACAATGCCTTTGTTTCACAAACAAATAGCAATTTGTGTATCTATAATATGTTTAATGTTATGAAGCCATTTTTCATAGGGCATCTTAGTCATCTCAGGGGGATGTGTTCCAGGAAGTTACATCTTCTGTGTCAGGACAAAGTTCTTAAAGCTTATTGTATTTCCTATTATGACAAATTTTGGATGCATTATTACTTACATTTCATAGACAGAAAAGTTAAAAGTCAGGCTGTAATAAAATCAGGTAGTAATGATGGAAACAGGATTAGAAGCCACGTTCCTTCCATTTAAGCTCTACATTGCTCATATTTAGGTTTTGTCTACATTTCTTCCTACAAGTTAGAAAACTAAAATAATAACAATTGCAGATAAGTTAATATTTACAGTAGATGTGGTTTCTGAGTGACAGTGTGGGAGTGAATCACAGGGCACTTACTGGGCTTTGTGGAAATTGTACTTTTGAATTGATAAAAAGGGAACTAGCAATCTTGCTGGTCATCTGGGGAGATAAATCTGTAAAACTTATGGCTGATATGATAAGATGCTACAGTAAATCTACCCCAGAGGTGGTGACTTCAAGCTCTTTCTGCAACTGAAAACTGGGTTACATACTTCCTTTGTTTAAGGAAGTTAGGGACTCCACTTCCAGCTATTAAAACAGATATTATCAACCAAGTGTAGGAAAAGGATTATCATTTTGGAACTATGATTTCATATATATTTCTAGTCTCTGATACTAGAGAATGTTGTCAAATATTTCTGAGAAAGCTCACACTGTCTCCGTGGGTTGATTAGATGAGCTTTCCTACATTGGAAACCTGAGTACTTTCCAACAACTTGATTTCACAAATGGAAAAACAGCATCTGTTTTCCTGCAGCTTCGCATATGGCGATCATTGTTGCTAAGATGAGCTGAAGCAGGTAGACCGTGTGTCAGTGCCCCTCTGAGTGCTGCAGTCTCCTGGGACCAGAGAACGCTGGTCTGCTGTGCGGGGCTCTGGCTCCCCAGGCAGCGGAAAGTGTATATTTAATCAACATATGCAAAGCATCCGTATGAACAGCAAATTACTGAAAAATGATCAAATGTAATATTTAGAACCGTTGTTTGCATGTGCAGTGGCTAATTTGGATAGGTGTACTTTATGCCATATTCTCCTACTTTGAATACTTAAAAAAAATCAGCTACGCTGAAACCGGTTTGGCTCAGTGGATAGAGCGTCGGCCTGCGGACTGAAAGGTCCCAGGTTTGATTCCGGTCAAGGGCATGTACCTGGGTTGCAGGCACATCCCCAGTAGGAGATGTGCAGGAGGCAGCTGATCGATGTTTCTCTCTCATCGATGTTTCTAACTCTATCTCTCTCCCTTCCTCTCTGTAAAAAATCAATAAAATATATTTTTTAAAAATCAGCTACTGCCTTGCATAGGGGGAAGGAGTTGAAATGCTTGTATATATGCAGGAAGGGGGTGGTAGTATTTGTTATGAGAGAATGAGACTTTGTCACGTTAGCCAGCAATGAAGAATGAAAAAGAGAACCAGTGTTGGACAGAGATGGGAAGTGTATTTTGCATATGAAAAGCCTGGACACCTCTAGAATTTCATTAAGAGGAGTCCTGTCCCCCTGGGTGCTCTGACTGTGTTTTAAAAATTTCAATGTATATAACATAAATAAGATTCCTTAATCCGTGGCCCATTTGGGGAAAAGAATAGCCATGAACCTGAACGACAAAACCCTTCTTCCAGGATCAATGTTTTAAAGGTCAAGAGATTGGCAGCAGTAGAAATTAAATTCTAGAATGCATCCACCAGCCAGGTAGATTGCAAGCAGATGTTCTTTCTCCGAAGTTGCCACACCAGTCACCTTAATCCTGATTTGAAAGGACAATGCAATCAACTATGGAAAGAAGAACCATTAGTGATTCTGGAGTAATGTTGGACTTTTGAATATTATTAAACAAATTATTGTTTATCAAGAGCTGTTTCTCCAGCTGATCTCTACCACAGGCTCATAATAGATGGGAACTGGAAAATCTCAAAGTGTTCAATTTTTAATTATCAAAGTAAAAGCCAGGATTCCTAATATACCCATATTTTTGTGTGTGAGATCAACTTTATTCTGAAAAATGTCCAGTGAGACACTGATAAATTTGGAGCCTTTTGCAAAGTTAAACAGTAAGCCTCTTTTGACATGAGAATTAGGAAGATATAGGGAAAAGGCAGAAATTAAAGGCAGCTTAGAAGAAGAATATCAAGTTAAAGGCTAAGAGCGACATATGGGTTAAAAGATGTCAGGAAGAAGACAGCAGAGGCTACTGTTCCTCAGCAAAAACTGCAAAATCAAATCCCCACATGCAGATCAGTAGGAGGACACCTGTCTAGGGCTGCCTTACAATTTAGAAACTCATACACTTTAGGACTTGTACCCACAAAGTACACAATCTGAACAGTATTGGATGTCAGACTTCATGTGATTCTGTGACCTCAGGCTGCCCATGAATTGCATTTATAAAAGGCAGTTTTCAATGATTACCATCCATGAGTCTCTTACACATATTCATAAGCTGCAAGAGAAGTTTTCAAGCCTGGTCAACTTTCTTCTCAGATCACACCTGGGCCTCTTGTCCTGGGAATCGCCTCTTCCTCTGTTTGGCGTCTTCATGCCAATGGCCTATGCTACTCCCAGATGTTGACCTCACTTTCCCATTCTTGACCCAGGTGATTTGCCCATACCTGTATTATTGGGTTTGCCCAAAGCCCATTTCGGGCTTATTGTTTCTCCTAACCAGTCTGAGTTCTAGTAAAAATAATCTGGAGATAATATACTATGTGGATTCCATTTTCAACTCTGTACCTAACTAGCAGTGTAACTTTGGGAAGACAATTTCTTTATCTCACATAGCCTCTCTCTTTTCAACTGTACAATGAGGGAATTTGGCTTGAGAAGTGAAATTCACTTTGAAAAGCACCTCAAAGGCCCAGGGAAAGAGTTGCTTCCATGCACTCCTTCAGCCAGATTTCACGTAGTAATATTTGGATTTCTGTATAAAATTTTGTTTAAAACAAGGTTTGGTCACCAAAAAAGAATCCTTAAACATCTGAACTAGGGGGTTGCCAAATTCCATTTTAGATTCAATAGTTTAGGTTTTTTTTCCGATAATTTATTCTCATAATCAATCTTCATTTGAAAATTGAGGATCTAGCATTCTGCAAAATTGCCTGGTGAAAATATTTGGGACCAAGGTGGATTGCAAGCAACTTTTAGAACAAAGGGAATATGTTTTAGTGTTTTGCATTTCTTTTTTTAAAATCAAGGGATAAGTTGTACTGCAGGCACTTAATACAATTTGATAAACATGTACTGTGTGCCTGTTTTATATCAACACCTTCTTGTGTTTGGGGATGCAAAGGTGAATTAGGCATTCTTTAACAGATCCAGTGGTGAAGTGTTGTCAGGATAAAGAAATATAACTAATAGAAGAGAGAAAATTCAGAGCAAAATTTTAGCAAAGTTGACATAAGATGTAGATTGGCAACCCATTTAATGCTGTACTGTATTTTAATATTTATTTTTTGATGAAAATTAAAACCCTAATAAGATTTACTATATTGCCCTGCTGGTGTGGCTCAGTGGTTGAGTGTTGACCCATGAACCAAGAGGTCCCTGGTTCGATTCCCAGTCAGGGCCTGGATTGTGGGCTTGATCCCCAGTAGGGGACATGGAGGAGGCAGTTGATCGATGTTTCTCTTTCATCGGTGTGTCTATCCATCTCCTTTCCTCTCTAGAAAATCAATTAAAAAATATACTTATAAAAGATTTACTATACTAAGGAAAAATTTTGCTTGAGGAAAAATTTCCTTTCTTGTTTTTTTCAAACTTAGTAAAAGTCTTAAGTGTTTTATTCTACCCTGCAAAAGACCAAGCTTTATGGCTGAGACCTGACCCCTGACTACTCACAAATTTTACAAATCAGTTGGGGAGAAGTTTTGACATTTAGTGTTCTGCAGGCTGCTGCACTCTTTCCCTGATGTTCATCTTGAACTCAGCCTTGAAGCACCCTCTGAACAACTAACTGTCCAATGTCTAGTGGTAGTTATTACAGTATCACCAAGCATACTCCAAAGGCAAGCTTATGAGTTCCATAAAGTCCTGACAGTCTGCTTGTTTTTCAGCAAAACAACTCCCAGAAACAGTATTATGCAGCATTGATATAAAAGCCTGGCCTCGGAAGCCATACTATGGTTCAAATTCTAGTTTTTCCTTAGTTTCCTAATCTGAGTAGAGATAATAATGGCATGTAACTGATAAGCTGTTTGAGGCTACAGCAGATATAAAACCGAATGTTTTTGCACTTAAGAGGGCTCTATATAAGCAGCAGCTACTATTATTATTATATCAGATTTTTTTTTTTTTTTAAAGTGAGGTCAGTAAGAGGCTTGACAAGTCTCTGTGGAAGGTAGTTCATACCAGCTTAGGACACACACTGAAACATCTGTGGGGCCCTCTGGGTGAAAAGTGATCTTTCCAGAGTAGGAAATAGCAAGGGCTTGGGAGTCACTATGCTTGAGGATTGGGCCTACTTCTCCCACACTCAAGACTCACCAGAGATTTGTAGAATGCAGACTCCAGGGCCCCACCTTAACCTGCAGGGTCAGGATCTCTGCAGTTGGAGCCCAGGAGGTGCATATCCACCACAGACTCTAGTGTATACTCTGCCACCCAGGGTTTAGGCACCAGCTCTGCCATTTACCTGATTTGAGCTTGTGACATTGGGACCGTTACTTGATCTCTTCAAAACCTGCTTCCTCACCTATAAAATGGGGCTAATTGCTTTAAACACATTGTGGAAATTACATGAGACAATGCAGGGAAAATGCTCTGCTGGTCTGGCTCAGAGGAAATGTTTGAAACATGATGGGTATTAGCTTCTTTAAGCTTTAGCCCTGTTTTGAATTAAAATCACCAGAAAGTCTTGAAAACTAGTTGGACAGTACTAACGTCTGCATTGAGTTCCATAGAGAGGTGAGTGTCCAGATATCTTTTTTCTCGTAGCCATGAATCTTTCCTGTGGTAGGTGGGCTGGGGAGACAAACATTTTTCTGTAATAAACAAAACAAAGTTACTGATGAGAGTGTGGTGAAGCCTTTGGTTGTGTTACAGCAAAAAACCAAAAGTTTGAGTACCACTGCCCGAGATGGACTTGTATGATTTTTACTTTGACAGTATCATCCAACTCCTCACCCTCAATTCAGTCTTTGCTCTTCCACTCTTAGGAACTTGGTACCCAGTTAGAGTAATTCACTCATCCCAGATCCCCAGTTTATCCTCTTTCTCCTTTCTCTAGTGTCTTTTGATCTTCTTTGAAATTTAAAATTTTGGACTAGCTATCTGATTTCATATTTACTTTAGGAATTTAAATTATATTAACAATTTTATATATGAATGAGTAAAACAGATAAAAATTAAAGTCATAAAATATATAGGAGATATATTTGTGTTCTCTATCTAGGGAGGCTAAAATGAGAGTAAGAAGAATCAAAACACTGATGGAAATCGATTCAGGTCAGACAGAGCTCAGCAATCAAAGAAAAATTAAGCTTGTAAATTAACAATCAAGAATAAATAAATACATCAGGACAAAAACCTTTTTGTTAACAAAGCACAAAGTACCAAATAAAAGAAAAGGCAGTTACTAATCAGACCAGAATTTTCTTGTAACTATGACTATACCTAAATATTGCCAAATATTAAAAAAAATGGAAAAATCCAGTGAATGATTTTTAATTACTCTTTTCTAAGTGATGCCAAAATGCATATTAACAAATAGCTGAATGATTGACTGAATGTTTTGGTTTTCATCTGTATGTTTGGAATTAGGTAGATAAATACTCAATCTAGAATCATATTAGCAAATTGAGAAGTAAAGCAGCAACTCATTGAAGAAATGATGAAGGATTTTTAGTTTTTGTTTTACACATAAATACCATAGAGAAATTTCCAAATCAAAACAGCAATATGTACTTGTTAGCATTATTTCTAACCCTTAATTGTGCTTTTGCTGCACTGATGAATCTTTCTTGAACATTCAATACTACTATCCCACTCCTATTTAAATTATAATATTATGCCCTAGCCAGTTTGGCTCAGTAGATAGAGCTTTGGCCTGCAGACTGAAGGGTCCGGTTCAATTCCAGTCAGGGGCACGTGCCTGGGTTGCGGGCTTGATCCCCAGTGGGGGACGTGCAGGAGGCAGCCAGTCAATGATTCTCTCTCATCATTGATGTTTCTGTCTCTCTCTCCCTCTCCCTTCCTCTCTGAAATCAATAAAAATACATTACAAAAATAAAAATAAATAAATTATAATATTATAATGCAGCAATTTTCAACCATTTTCCTCTCATGGCACATATAAACTACTAAAATTCTGCAGCACACTAAGAATATATTACATATTTTGCCTATCTGACCAAAAAATAGGAATAATTTTTATTCATTCATACCAGATGGTTATTGTTGTGTTGGCTGTTGTCATTTTTTTAAAATTTGACAATCTAAGGGAAAAGAGGTCAGTGCCCCTGACTAAATAGTCAAGTATTGCATGTTTTAAGGATTCTTGGGACACACCAGTTGGAAATCGCTGTTATAATGTGTATTTGTTAGTCAAACTCCAAATGCAGATTGCATAATCCTTCATTTGTGTTGAGGCTTGCATACAAGGCTGCTGTAAAATGGGGTTTCTTTTTTAGAAAAACAGAAATAGCAAAATATCTCTACAATTTATTGACAAGGACTACAAAAAAGGACAGTCTTTAAATATACGTATGAATGTTTGAAGGGTGGCTGGTCCTCCATTGATATTCCAAACTGATATACATATGCATGAATATTAGAGCTGGCATCTCTATATTTGAAGCAGCAAGGTTTTCTTTTGGGGGGAAAATGAGAAGTTCTGTGAAAAATAGTAAAATTCTCCTTTTATCCTTCCCTGATGTTCATTCCTCCCCGTTTTCCCTTCCCTTCTACCATCACAGCCTGCTACATGCACAATATATAGAATGTCAGGTGTAGATGGATGGGTATCACCAGTGGCAGAGGGCAAGTGGTCCTCTCATCAGTTCACACATAATTTTGGCACAGACATATTGAGTATCAACATATGCATTTGCACGTGAACTTTGCCCCACCAGTTAATCCAGATGCAATGAGAAATTTTAGTTAGTATATTTGAATGTTGTTTTCAAAAAGAGAGTATCCAGACATGTCACTGGCACAGCAGATTAAAACTAAAGGGAATTTGTATGCATTAGGCAACAGTAGGCAGAGTCAATTCCCAGTTCTCTGTGCTGGTGGATGATACAGACTATCCCAAACTATAGCTGATCTAACAGCCATTTGTGCCTGGTACAAATTCCAAGGCATTTTTGTTTCCCACAGCTCCACCATTTTTATTATTTAACTTTTATTCATAGTTGAGTACGTTGACATAAGGGTACCTTCACATAATATTTTTGAGAGTACATGGCTATTTATTTTCTGAATTCATGTAAACCTGATAAAGTCTTTGCTGCTATACATGTTCATTTAATGTATAGAGTTAACTTTTCCCTACCAGCATTCTATAAATATCTATTGACGTTTTCCCATCCATATAGTACAGGTGAGCGAGGTTTGAGGCTAACCTGATTTAGCTGTTTTGTAGATAAGCTGTCTTTACTGCATGAGTCCTTAAAGCAGTGGTTCTCAACCTTGACTCACATTAGAATCACCTGGGAATCTTTTTAAAATCCTGATTTCTGGGCCTCATCCTCCAGAAATTCTGTTTCTTTGTGATGGGGTGGGGCCACAACATTAGTAACAAAGAAACAGAATTTCCGGAGGATGAGGACCAGGAATCAGGATTTTTAAAAGGTTCCCAGGTGATACGAATGTGAGCCAAGGTTGAGAACCACTGCCTTAGAGGATATTTTCATGTCCTTGCAACCCAAAACTTTTAGTGTAAATGCTGGGACTTTCAATGTGCCTACTCTTGTCTTCTGTAACTCAGGAAACTTCCAGTGTTATTCCATAATCACTGATATCTGATTTATCTCTTCCTTTTCAAAAACATTATTTGCATATTGAATCTCCAGACTATATCTGAAAAAATGGTCTCATTTGTTTTATTTATTTTGGGGGGACATTTTCTCTGAGTTCTGAGAAAGCTTTTCCAGTTTATCCTCCATATTACTGGGTCTAGTTTTTACATTGACCATTCTACTTTTTATTGGCCCACTGATTTTGTATTTCTTCAGTTAAATCATCACTTAAAATATAAATTTATATAATTTGTATATGAATGTAGCAGTGTGTTGTAGTTTATATACTTACAATCTCTACATTTTTTTAAATCAAATTTTAAATTTTCAAGCCCTAATTTATCTCAGCCTGCAGCTCATTAGCTCCTTTCCTTTTCAGCTCAGCCCATTGACTTCTCAGGTCTATTTTACTTATTTGTTGTTAGATAATTCAGTGCGGTACAGAGAGGGCTTGAGAAAAAGATACAAGTGAAATCAGTTAAATGAATGCAAGTGACAGAAGGAGCTATTTAGAATTAAATGGTACTGTGACAGCTCAGTCTTTACAAGACAACTGAAGAATCCCATGTATTCTGGCTAATGGTTACGATAACTGAGGAGGAAGACAGGAGAAAAATGGCGTTAGAGGCTTTTAAAGAACTCTACAAGAACAGAAAACCATAAAGTAAAAACCTAGCCCTTGGTCGGCAAACTGTGGCTTGTGAGCCACATGCGGCTCTTTGGCCCCTTGAGTGTGGCTCTTCCTAAGCCTTAGGAGTACCCTAATTAAGTTAATAATAATGTACCTACCTATATAGTTTAAGTTTAAAAAAATTGGCTCTCAAAAGAAATTTCAGTCGTTGTACTGTTGATATTTGGCTCTATTGACTAATGAGTTTGCCGACCAATGGTTAGATCATCGCCCTAACCGGTTTGGCTCAGTGGATAGAGCGTCAGCCTGTGGACTCAAGGGTCCCAGGTTCGATTCTGGTCAAGAGCATGTACCTTGGTTGCGGTCACATCCCCAGTGGGGGGTGTGCAGGAGGCAACTGATCGATGTTTCTGTCTCTCTATCCATCTCTTTTCCTCTTTATAAAAATCGATAAAATATATTTAAAAAAACAAAAACAAAAAAACCCTAGACCATGTCTTGGCAATAGAAATGGTGTAGATATGACCAGTATCCCATCTAGAAAAATTCTACAGAGATGGAAACCTGACATTAATCAGATGGGCAGGCAGAACTTGGAAATTAATGCAACTGTGACATCATTTGTATCATAGGTTGTGAGGACCTAAGGGTATAGGGGTTGTGCCAGTCATCCTGACACTATAATATATTCTATTAAATTATCCCAAACATTCTTTTCTCTGATGCTTCAGCAACCCTAACATCAAAATTCCCAACCTCCTCTCCCCATGGAGATCAGCGAGGTCTGGAATGGGATTGAGACATGGGCTGTGAACTGCAGCTTCCACCACAGCCACTAGTCCCACTGCTGGTTCGCTTTCTCAGTTTTGAAAATGTCTACCAGCTTATCTCCATTTCTATGTTTATTACACTTCTATGTGAGAAACTGGACAAATCTGTAAAGTAAACCTCAAAGCTTTTACCTTTCTCTCCCAGTTTATTGCCATTCTCTGTGTTCCTCCTGGAGTAAATATTGTTGAATCTGAGCTAGGAGTTAAAACAACTGGAAAACACTTATAGCCTCTAAAAGTTATTGGCCCTCCCCTTTTGCATCACATTCTTGCTCCTGTTTAGACTCTTTTGTAGCAGTAAGCAAGGGAACGAATCACTTCTCCAGAACGTTCACACGACACTGCCCCCTTGTGCAACTTGATAAGGGCCCAAATGGCAGGGATCCAAGAGAAAGAAAAAAGGCTCAAATAGGATTCTTTTAGGGATTTTGTTTCCAAATATATAGATGAGCCAAATGCATTTTCACACAGCAGTTCTTTTTTCCCCCCATTCATTGCCTATGTAAAGGAAAACACTTTGTTTTTAAAAAGGGGAAATCCACCTCTGAAATTATGGAACACTGACACAGCATCATTCATCTTGGCAAAAGTTGATTGAGCAGATGATGTAGATCCACTGAACTTGGACTCAATCAAAGGTTTTGCTATTTCCATTTCACAGGCCAGATGTAGCTCATCATCGGTTGGAATCAATTCCAGAAGAGGTGTTAGAGTCTGTTGTTCCAAGAGAAAATCTGATCCAGGCGCCAAAAAGAGCCACGAGGAAAACGGATACTATCTCCACCAGGGGCCCAGCAACTTAGTCCAATATTCAGTTCAGATTAAGCTGAGGGATAACCTAGAAGTGATGCTATTTTATTTTTTGATGTAAAAAAAAGAAAGCTTTATTGTTTCCATTTGGTCCAATGCATGGGAGAGGGCTTCAGGTAGTTAAAAGAATGACGAGGGCCTTTGGGGAGAGGCTCAGGCAAAAGCCAGACACCGGGGAGTGCAAAGGGGCCCTCAAAGGCCTCAGGGCTCCAAAGGCTCTTAGTCGTGCTTGAGGGTGAGCCTTTGGAAGAGATACTTGCCCAGCCCGGCCTGGGGGCCGGCCAGCCTGCGGAGGTGAGTCAGGTGTAGCCCATCTTCTTGATGAGCTTCACCTCCTCACCCCGGAAGTGGTTTCTCTAGGAAGTCACAGAGACGAGGGTGTGTGTGGGTAGAACCCAGGGCCTGCAGCTCCAAAAGGACCTGGTTCGGGTTCCTCTCCAAGGCCAGGGCTGCTTCTATGGCATCCTGAGTTTTGCCCACTCATCTTGGGGAGGCTTCAGCATGTCCTGGAGAGAATGCGGCCACCACGCTGGTTTTGCATCGTTAAGAGACGCTCAGCACCCTTTTGCTTCTTCTTGACCAACTGGCAGAAGAAGTGACCACGCTGTCCAGAGCCACATCTTCAGGGTCGAAATGGAAGCCCAGAGAGAGAGGTAGGTGTGGGAGGCCCGCAGATGCAGGTTGTCCAGGCGGTTGAAGGTAGCCTCCACCTCGGTGGAATAATGCTGACAAATTTGGGAGCTCGTTGTTGTTCGGCCATAAGGAGTTAAGGTAGAAAAGAAATGGTGTGTTGGCTGGTCTCAGAGATGGTTCCAAAGGTGGTGACTGGATAAGTCGTTGGAGAGTGGTCGGAGGCTGGAACACTGTTAAAGCAAGAGATAGATCCGTGACCACCAAGAGCACTGTGAGAAGTGATGCTATTGTATTTATAACTTATTAAATCCCCAGTCATTGTGAAATCATGTCTCATGTCTACTCCTGTGACTACACTGTTATATCTGAATGGATAGGAAAACTGAATAATTAATAATATATACACTTGGGTTTCTGATACGTAGAAAAAGCCAGAAACCAATGACAAGCTAGGGATGTATTTAATTGGGCTACTTGAGTCATCTGTGTTGACTTGAATCTGACTACGGAATAAATGCTTTATAATTTATCATAGCTCCTATAATTCAAATGAAAACAAATTCTTAATTTATTGAATAGAATACAATGAATCAATGTTACCTGATTCAAATAAATTTAAAAGAAGTTTAGAATCTTTATATTAATCTTGTTATATATTACAATATAGATTTCCCATTCTCATAAGATAACAGTGGATTTCTCTTCACATCCTTCATAAATCAAATAAGACCAACCACAATTAATGCCTACAGCTTAACTTGGAAACAGAAAGTACTGTAAATATCTATACCTGAGTAGGGAAATGAAACTCTTTCAAAAAATTCTGAGATGTTGTGACTACCATCTACTGATATTATGAATTGAAATTTTTCCCCTTAAAGGATGTTGAAGTCCTGACTTTTAGTGCTTATGAATGTGGTTTCTTTGGAAATAGAGTCTTTGTAGATTATTGAGATTTCACTAGGTTAGATCTTAATCCAATGGGACTAGTATCTTTATAAAAAGAAGACACTGGGACAAGACAAGCATCTCCATTCCCCCCATATCCTCTTCTACCTTCTCCCAATCCCCCCCAGACGTGGAAGATATTAAAATATATTATAAAGCTATAGGAAAAAATAGTTTGATATTGGTACATGAATAGATAAAATGATCAATAAACAAAAGAGAGTCCAGAAACATAGTATCATTATAAATGAAAACAATATAAATGCCTATCAGCAGAGGAATCGTAAAAATTTAAATAATGTATTTATAAAATAGAAGATTATACAGCAGTTAAAATACCTACAGCCAGAGCTACCTGTGTTAACATAGTTGTATCTAAAAGAACTTAATGGAGTGTGAAGACAAAAACAATCAAGAATTAGAATGATATAATATACTACCATATATGCAAAATTTTAAACACACAAATAATACTACATGATTTTGGATACATACACACATAAATAATAAAAATTTAAAAATAAGGCCATGAAAAATACACAACCTAGTTGTTAGGAGGCGATACACTGCCTTAACTCATCAATGTCATTACTCTTTCTTTTTGTTAGTATTTACCTGGTAAGTCTTTCTCTGTTACTTAGTTTTTGGATAGTCTTTCCTTTTTGAAAATTGTTTCTCTCCTAAGTGGTATATAGCTAGATTTTGTTGTTATTTTAAACTAATCTGATAATTATTTATTTACTGACTTATTGATTGATTGTTGATACTATTAAAGTTGTCCCCCCAGCCTCCCACCCCCCCCCAAACTCCTCTAGCCATTACCACACTGTTTTTTATCAAATAAAAAGCCAAAAGCATACAGACACCCAGACCTCTGTAGATGCCTCAACTACACAGCTGCTTGTGTAGCTGCTGAGAGTCTGCCAGGAGCCAGATGAGGTCCTTGGGATTGCTTCTCACAGTTGGCTCCCTGAGGTCAGGGGGATATTATCACATGATGCTTTGCATCCCTAGGATCCTGTTTGAGGACGGGATGACAAAACTCCCATGATACTGTTGGGGGAAGACATGCTTTGGGGAAAAAGTAGCATAAGGAAAAAATCTATTAGAATCCTCACCTCATATTTAATCGTAATGCATATGATTTGTTGCAGCTCAAATTATGTTCTTATACAAACTGTACATGCCTTTTTCCCATAATGTGGAAAGAAGGCTGCATAGCATTATCTAATGCAACATCGGTTCACTCAGCACATACTTACTTAGTTCCGACTAGATACAGGACACTGCACTGGCCACCATGCGGATGTAACACTAAGGCTGATTTGATTGTGATCTTCAGTTTACAACTGATGAGAGAGATTAAGTGCACAAATATACCACCTTGCGTTTGTATAGCACTGTTGAGTTCCTTGATTGCTTTCCAATATTTTATTCCAATTAATTCTCATCACACTCCATGAGATAACTTCCCCCCAAGGAAAATGAGCATCCAATAAATCGCCTGGCTGGTAAGCTGCAGAGAGAGGGAAGCCTGTGTTGATCTCTCTTCAGACCTCAATGCGGACTCCCACCAGGCAGCAGCAGGCCCCTTTGCAGAGACACAGAGGACTCACTGACCCTGAGCAGCCCACGCATGCCTCCCCCTCTGTCCCCAGGCTTTGCCACTCTCTGGGCTTACAATTCCCCTGCACCTAACGCTTACACATCATCTTCAAGCCCAACTATGAAGCGCACCCGGATGTCAGAGGTGAGAATTAGTTGCCATCCTCCCTGATTTTCAAAAGCCTTTTTTGACCCCTCTCATACGTGAGCGATTCAATTTCAGCATTACTAAATGTCAGGAACACAACAGTGCTGTGAGGTATTATCTTTACCATACTAAAGGTCATTTAGAGTAGTCGTTTAAAATGTAGATTCTGTAAGCAGTCTTCACAAGTTCCAGTCCTGGCACCAGGTTATGCTCCCCTCAGTAAGGTGGGATAATAAAACATTCGACTCCAAGAACTTTTGTAAGGATTGGATCAAATAATACAAATGAAATGTCTGATGCGGCCCTGCTGCCATGGCTTAGTGTTTGAGCGTCAACCTATGAACCAGGAGGTCATGGTTTGATTCCCGGTCAGGTCACATGCCCAGGTTGCCAGCTCGATCCCCAGTGTGGGACATGCAGGAGGCAGCCAGTGATTTTCTCTCATCACTGATGTTTCTGTCTCTCTCTCCCTCACCCTTCCTCCCTGAAATCAATAAAAATATAAAAATAAAATAAATAAAAATAAAATGTCTGATGCACGCAACACGTTAGCTAGTATTAGTTAACATATGAAGAAATTGAAGCTAATAAAAGTTAAGTAAAAGTTATTCAACCCTCCCTTGGCTAGTAGGATAATAAGTGGTAGGGACTGGATTGAGAACAGATCGGTCTAGCTCCAGCCTTGGAAATATGCTCCTTTCTTCAGAACAATTATACTCAAACTTTTAAGTTACATTCTCATATCAGTAGGGAAAAAAAAGAGCATGTTCCCAATATTTATTATAAATTTTATCTGTAATACTTTAATAATATATTAATGCACACTATAAATAACACACAAAACATAAAGGCTATAAAACCAGAAATAAGGTTACACGAAATTTTCTCTCACTTCAGATTGTTCTTGCTACCTCCATATGAGTGTTTGTCTTAATTTTAGTTTGTATGCCTAGCCCTAGTATAAAATATAATATCTTGCCTATAGCAGATGCTCAATAAACATAGTGAATAAAAGAGAATGAGGTTTTACTCTATGTTGTTATACTCTATACTCACTGCTGTAACATACTGACATATTTGAATGCAAATGTGCTCAAAAGCAGCGTCCTTGAATTGCTTTTTAATATAACCACTAGCTTTCAGCTGCTAAAGGTCAAGCTTCAGTCGTCATCCTCAGAGCATTAGTTAAAAGAGAGAGTTTGTTATACAGCATGAACAGCTGGTATCCCAAAAGGGACATTTACAAGGAGGAGGAAGATCTTCAAAGGCATACATATCCCATTCAAAATTGTTTGTTTAATTCCCCTATCCGTATAATCTTACAGAAAACAAATGCTGTTGCTGTCTCTTTAAAAGCCCTGGATCTGCTGGGGAATTTGAAATTGTTTAATAATCATGGCCCTTAATTGTTTTTTTTTTTTTTCGATGAATGGAATAAACTATAGGTGTAGATCTTCAACTTGGAGGTGATTGCCTGTGGACTGGATGAACGTGTGTGTTTTATTTCCTTCCCCACCAGATGAGAGGGCATAAAAGCAGTCACCTGTCAACCCACTCCAGCAATGAAATTCAGCAGCCTATTGTCCCAATCACTGCTCTCAATCACTCTAAACGGCCTCCAGAGGCCATCATTATTATAGGACATGTTCCTAAGAGCAGATAAATGGAGCTCCACCTGCCAGCCTGCATAGGGAAAGATGGACACTCTTGGCCAAAAATATGAAAGGGCCTGGAGCTTTATTGACATTTACATCAAAAATAGTTAGCAATGAAAGCAGCTGTTGTGGCGTGCTTTCACCACGACGTGTTTGGAATATGCTGTGAATTGAAATACAGACCTCCTGACAAGCAATTTACCTTCTGTCAGTCTCCATGTGCTTGCAGCATTACTGGGTACTCGCTGTGATAGGCCACTTAAAGCTGCACATGTGTACAGTTTGGATGAAAGATTAACTACAATTTGAGACAGGAAGTAAGGAATTGTGGAGTGTCATTCATAATGGCTTACATTGTCATCTGCAGGGTGACACCAGAGCAAGAAGGTGCCTCTGTTGTGACTGCCTTATGGAATCAGATGTCATTCATTTTAATGAAGATCTGACTGCAATTCTAATAAGCAGAGTGCAAGACAGCTCAGGCCTGGAAGCATTAATCTGCCTTGTTTGTTGACATTACGGTGACGACTAAAATGCCATTATGCAAGAAATTCTTTCAGAAGTGACTCGATAGGGGCAATTGTAACACAGCGTATATAACAGCCCAGAACAAAAGATGTGCCAGGAGTTCATTTCTGTATTTATTCTTCTCAGTCGATTCACTACATTGAATTCCCCCTTCCCTTGAAAAATTTCTATGAGATGAAATATTAGGATGTCTCATTAGTAAGGTACTGATTGCTCTAAGAATTCCAGGTTTTAGAATTCCAGTATCCTCAATGCAAAATTCCGTACCAAGTTTTGGTGGCACTTTCAGAAATCAATGTAGCATTTCTTATGAGTAAGAGTAGATTAAATACTTAGTCGCTCTTTCCCTAAAACTGTTGCCCTGCACCATGCTATCTGCAGTTCTAGAAGGAATAGTCAGTCATGTGTAAAGAGAAATAAATAGCTGATTGGTTTTTTTTTCTCCCTTGGCTAAGGAGTTCATCATATTCAATCCAGTAAGCTGCTCCACAATGTAGAGCCAATGGTTAACTGCCAATGCTGATATTTCTATAGAAATCCAGTGCCTTTCGAGTCATTACCAAGCCCACAAGTCATTCCACATTTCTTTTGAAAAGACGACAGAGAGTTTCCTTTTCCTCACTAAGTGTTGAGAAGATGTTCTCTGCCTCTTCTCTTTCACTAGCATCTGAGTTGGGAAGTTCCTGGGAGTGTAGCTGATGAGGAAAGAAAGCGGTGAGGAAATGATTCACGACAGTGAATTTTTAAAAAATATATTTTATTTATTTTTTACAGAGAGGAAGGGAGAGGGATAGAGAGTTAGAAACATCGATGAGAGAGAAACATCGATTTAGCTGCCTCCTGCACACTCCCCACTGGGATGTGCCCGCAACCAAGGTACATGCCCTTGACCGGAATCAAACCTGGGACCCCTCAGTCCACAGGCCGACGCTCTATCCACTGAGCCAAACCGGTCAGGGCACGACAGTGAATTTTCACAATTCCGTAGAAAGAAGGCAGCAAGGAGATGATGCCTCAAATATCCAATGCACTTGCTTTTAGGATCATGTGTGTATCATCAGCAACCCTTGAACCATCCGGTCTCTAATTCTTCAATTTCACCCTTTTTCACCACTAGAGTCACAGGCTGTGTGTGGCCAGCATTTCTACTTCTGCTTCAGATCCAAATGTGATCTGAAGTCCTTAGTAAGCTTGGGAATCTAGGCTTTCAACCTCTTCAGGCTGGCCAGACTGATTTGGTTTTGTTTTTAAACTTTTTTTTTTTTTAATTTAAAGAAGGAAGATATGGTTACTGATTTCTAATGTATGCTGAAAGATGTAACTGAACGTATTCCGGAAGCATATTCCTGCTAATAACAACTCCAAACATGTTCCTATGACTATACACTTACACATGTATTTCAAAGACCATAAATTCACGGAATCATTTGTTGTGATTGGCTGTTGGGCATTTGGCGGCTACTGCTGGCTCAGCACAGAAAATTTATGTGAGGCGAGTTCTAACGGGCCTGTGTGTATCAACGCAGAGGCGGTGCTGTGGGCGACTCACTTTCAGTGAAACTGCCTTAATTGAGTCTTTTGGTAGCTTCCAGCCAATAAATAGCGGAAGGAAATCACCGGCAGCTGCCTAGCTGCTGGCAGGCAGAGGCTTTAAGGCAGCCATGCAAATTAACGTGTTCCTGGAGCCCCTCCCAAAAAAACAAACAAGCAGCAAACATCAAAGTTTCTCTGAGTGACTTCCTTTTGCCTTTCTGTTAACTCAGCCTTGTCCTCATTCCTATTCCCGCTGTAAAAATTGTCACAAATTTAGTGGCTTACCACCCTATGAGTTTATGACCTTACAGTTCTGTAGGTCAGAGTCTGAAATGGGTCTTACTGGCCCAAAGTTGAGGTGTCACCAGAATTGCATTCCTTCTGGAGGCTCTAGGGCAGAATTCGCTCCCTGCCTATTCCAGTTTCTAGAGGACACCTGCATTCTTTGGCTTGTGGTCCCTTCTTCATCTTCAAAGCCAGCAGTCCAACACTGCTCTCTAATTCTGACCCTGGCCTCCCTCTTTCCCTTAGGACACCTGTGATTACATTGAGCTCACTTGGACACTCTCCCCATCCAAGAATCCGTAGCTTAATCACATCTGCAGGGTTCCCTTGGCTGAGTAAGGTAACATAGTCTCAGGTTCTGGGGATTAGGATGGGGACATCTTTGAGGCGCTATTATTCTGCCTCCCACACCTACTTTATAGGGATGCTCTCTGTGTTCAATGTCTTTTTCTCCCTTACAAACTTGAGAGGTAGGCACTGTAGGAAGGGCTATCACTCCCCCATGGTCAGCGAGGAAACAGGCTCAGAAATGTTGGTGACTTGCCCAACTCCATAGTGCTTTGTGCAGAATTCTATGCTGGGAAAGGAGTATAAAACTCATCACTTTTTAAAAAACAACAACTCTCACTTTTGAATCCTTATGAGTCTATCACAAAGGCACACAGAGTGCCTGGTCCCCACATGATGACCTTGCATTCCAGCTATAGTTCTCTCCATGCCAGCCTCCCACAGTTTGAGTCTCTGCTTCTTTAGAATCCAAAGGTGGGTTTAACAGAGAACAAATCTTTTGCTTCCCTTTATTAAACCTCCTACCTGCTCTTCCTGTTAGGCCTATCCTCCCAAAAGCACACATGCTCTTAAATAATCCTTCAGGCCAGATGAGTAAAAATCTTAAAAAACAAATATTGTTAATGGGCCACTGCATTAGGGCAAGCTTTTCAGTAGATGGAAGGTAAACAGTCACAACATTACAATTCCTATAGTACAGTGAGGCCTGGATTCAAATCTGAAATTCTTTTTTATCTAGATGACCTTGGCTAGATTACTTTGTACTTCTCTAGACCTTAACACCATTTTTTTAAAAAGGGGCACTTGTGATTAATGGCATAATTATTAGTGATTAAAAAGGATGACATATAATAGTACCATGCTGGTATGGTACTATTATATGTTTAACCTGTGTTTATTCTTTCTCTTTAGAGACTCTAATTAGGTGTATTTGCACATTAAAGAAAGCAGGAGGGGAATTTGGGGGGCAATATCTAAAAATTTAAAATCTCAAATAGTGTGGCAGATGCAGAGGTGTTTCTAAGTGAGCACCTTCCAGCTATTTGTCAAATTTCATCACATGGGTGTAGATCCCAGATCGCAGGGAATTACAGTCATTATAATAAATTACATGGGAGATCCCCTCAAATATATGATAAAAATGACTGGGTAATACAAATCTCTTTTAAAGATTATCTTTATTGTTGAAAGTATTACAGATATCCTCTTCCCCCCCATCCCCCCAGTAACCCCACACACACCTCACCCACCCTCCTAATACAAATTTTTTACCAGAGGATCATGGAAAATTGAAAAAAAATAGTAAGCCAGCAGTCCTTGTCTAATCTCCTTCATTCCACCCAAAGCTCATTGGTTCATGATTTTCCCATGCATTACTTTATTGGATATTTCCTCTATATTTACTGTGTACCACTTGTATTAACGTAGTAATATCATGATTAATAAAATAAGCTGTCCTCCAATGTAGCATAGACAAGCAGTAACAACTGAGGAATGTGAATGCTAGGATACCCAGTATGCTAAGATGCTTTAGGAGCAGAGTGGAAGGGCATCCATTTCAGTCATTAAAGGAAGGGAGTCAGAGATGTCTTCCTGAGAAGGGGCTATTTAATATGAGGACTGAGTAATAAGTAGGAATTACCCAGGCAAGGAGAGAGAAGTGAGGGTATTTTAGCTAGACAAAGGCAGAGCCTATGCAAAGACTTGAAGAAGAGAGCAAATGGCATGTTTGGGGGACCATAAGACATTCATCTGGCTAGAGCAGTTTGTAAAATATTAGGACTTAGGAAATGTGCTATCCCTCTCTGCCTTCCCCAACTCAACATTCTCTTGAATAGCAAATGTGGACCCCCTCTCCCAAGAACACACTCTCGAAGAAGAAGACACAACTCCCCAAAATGTTCTTTTGTCAGACAAGATTCCCCTAACATTTTTCAACTATTCTAAAATGATTTCCCTCAGAAGCACTGATCACTTTTCCACACCTCTGTACCCACCTTTTTGGGGAAATAGCTTCATGCTTCAGATCCTACTAGAGTGACTCCAACATTATTCTATGTACAAAAAAAAAAAAAAAAAAAAAAGGATTAAAAATGTAAGAGGAGTCCATCATAGGGCTACCTGAAATTAAGCAAATAGCTCTCTAATTCGTCCTGCTTTTGCCTCCACCCTATCCCTTGGACTTGGAAATGCAAAGTGTGGTCCAGTCTGGAGAGTGAACAGCTATATATCTACTGAGTGAATACTACTTGGGGAATCAGCTTGAAAACTGTCTCCTTTCCCCTGTCACAATCAACACTCCTTTTTCTAGAACAGAAATGGATTGCCAACTCCTATAAAACAGTGATTTTCAACCTTTTTCATCTCTTGTACACATCAATTTCTAAAATCCTGCAGCACACCAAAAATACATATATTTTTGCCGATCTGACAAAAATATATATAATTTTGATTCATGAACATTGGTGGTCTATTCTTACCCCAAAGAAATAAGAAATACATTACTCACAAACTGATCAAGAAAACAAAAAAACCCCAGGAATGGTACACACTGGAGTTTGAGTCTTTGGGATGCTGGGAGACCATAACCAAGAAGAGTTGGAGCACTTTCTGCTTAATGTAAATAAGGCCAGATGGTCATACCATCTTAGTGCAACAGAGCCTTAGTAGATGAAGGTGTGGTGACCCCTGAGAGGTGGGTGATCTGGAGGCTGGACATCTGAATGTGCTTTTCAACAGCAGGTCTGAGAATTGTCTTTAGTGAAGTCCCAAAATGGGCAGAAAATAAAACCAGTGCAAACCTAGCTAATCAGCCTCTTACTGGTAAAGATCACATCTCTGGTATGAGTGAAAAATTAAACACAGAGAAGACATAATAAACAAACCCAAAGCAAAGGGTTGAAAATAACTGTAGAACAAGGAGTATGGAAAGACTAAGAGGGAGAAAATAATTCCAAAAGTAATTTACTATAGCTATCTGGGAAAACAATCACAAAACTGTTTAAAAACTTAGTAGGCTATAAGAAGATAAAGCCTTTACGAAATGGTACTCACACATAGAAAAGAAATAGGAAAGAAAAAAAGGAATGAAATGAAAATGATATGAGCAAGCTAAGGAAAAATATCACTAAACGAAAACACATAAAATTACAATGAAAAATACAGCAGACACTACATAAAATAAAATCAGCAATAACCAGGACAAACTTTAGATTGGCCTTAAGGAAAAAAAAAAGGATAAAATAACAAAAGACTAAAACAAATGAGAGACCCGTGATGGTGAACGCAAAATAGCAACATAGCTTCAAAGTTGTATTACTGCTTAAGGAATAAACCGGAACGACTATACCAAAAGCAAAAATTCAAAGACAAATTTCAGAGTTAACTAGTATCAATAATTATGATGATGGATTTCAGGTGGTTGTCAAGTGGGAAGACTGTTTCGCTGAGGAGGCCTTACACTTGACAGGAATCCGGGCACCAATGCCTATCGTACTGGTGATAAGCCATATAATGTCTAATGCGGGACTAAAGAGTTACAGGAAAGTTTGAAAGTTTAAAGGTCAAAGATATATGTATTATTTTTTCCTCAAGCTTCAGGTTCTTTAATAATTGAGTAGTAAGGTCAGGAAGAGACACCATTATTTTTTTTCTAGCTCCATTCTTTCCTCAGAATGTTTGAAAGAAAAATAATAGAATAAACTATACCAGGCAAATGCTAAACAAAAGGAAATGGATTGGTTGATATCAGAACTAATAGAACTTAATGTGATATGATGAGAAATATTTCACCAAGAAGATATGACAATTATAACCTGCATTCATTGCAACCTCATATACAGAACAAAAGTTGTCAGAATAACAAGAAAAAGTCAGCAAATCTACTATCATACTTGTAGATTTTAATGTACATCCAGAGCCCAAATCAATAAGGATAAATATTTTAACAGCCTAATTCATAAATCTAATTTAATGGATTATTCTAAAGATACTTCTGTTTTTCCAAAATAGAGAAAACACTTTTTTCCCCAGTAGAGTTGGAATAATCACAAAAATTGATCATATACTAGACCCCTAAAGGATCTCACAAAATTCTAAAAAACTGGGAATCAATAATGAAAATATGTTCTTCCAAATCCATGCATTTGGAAACTAAAGCAAGTCTAAATAATTCAGAGTTAGAAGGAAACAATCCTAATGGAAATTTCAAAATATTCAGATTCTAGTAATTGGTCACAAAGGAAGATGAAACTCTCTCACTGTATCTGGTTACTTTAGAAGCCCACTGCTTTCTTGAGTTTTAGATTATTCTGCATCTAAATGCCTCTTTGCAAGGCCTGATGCTCCACCAGGCAGTTCTGTCCTCCGGCTTCTCTGAGCCCTCTGGGAGGTCTGGAGATTGTGCCTCTGCAGCCCCTGTCCTCACGTGCCCTTCCAGCAGAGGTTTGCCCAGGTTAGTGTTCAACAGCCAAATGCAGGACCCTGTGGATCTCTGGAGCTCTTTCTCTGTGGCCCTGTCCCCTCTGGTTCTCTGCTCCACACATTCCAGCTGCCAAACCCTCCCTCACTCCAGACTCTGTCTCTCTGCCTCAGCCAGCTCCCTCTGGCACCCCTGCCCTACAAGCTGGTCAGGAAAGTGCCTCCAGGAAGAAAGCCAGGGCAGCAGTCTCAGGGATCACAGTTCTGCACGGCTGTTGTGCAATGTCTGAAAATAGTCCCATATATTTTTGTCCACTTTTTAATACTTTACAGTAGGAAGGAAAGTCCAGTTCCAGTTACTCCCTCAGAGCTAGAAGCAGCATTGTGACCCATATCATTTTAGCATTTCTCCCATGTGCTATTTTTTAAAAATATATATTTTTATTGATTGCAGGGAGGAAAGGGGAGAGAGAGAGAGAGAAGAGAGAGAGAAAGAAATATCAATGTTGAAATCATTGATTGGCTGCCTCCTGCATGTCCCCTACTGGGGACCGGGCTCAAAACCTGGGCATGTGCCCTAGACCAGAATCGAACCTGGAACTCTTCAGTCCACAGGCTGATGCTCTATCCACTGAGCCAAACCAGCTAGGGCTCCCCTTGTGCTATTTGAACGTAAAAATGCTCTTTGTGTGAGCTTTGCTTGTTTCTTTCTTTCTTATTTTCCTCCAATTTCAAGACAATTTGGAATTTGATTTCTTATTAAACTCTAGTTAAACCATAAATCCAGGAAGACAGAAATCTTTAGAATCTAAGCAAACTGAAAGTAGAAGGAAACATCATTTAACTCATTTAAGATGAATTCAGAGTGTTAACATCCACACAACACTCCTACTCCTTCACCACCAAGAAAAGTAACTAGAAATTCTGAGAAAGCCCATAACTCCTTTAGTGGCCCCCATTATGTGATTCCCACGCAAATCTCAAGGAGCAGCAAGTGATAAGCTTGACCTGTGAATGGTAACCTTCTCCATGAGACCACGCTCACATGTATCTTCACTTTTAGTTTTCATCTGGACAGCAACAGAAAGACTTACATGGTCACAGAACTAATTGAACAAAGTTAAGTTACTATAATTTGCACAGTCGAGTTTCTATATTACATGGTCTTTTTGTTATTACTGTTCAACTCCCCCATTTGAGACGGACCAAAAATTTGCTTTCCTCGTGGTGGGACAGTGCTCTATTGAGGGGCACAGGTGGGCTGGAGGCCCTGGCCATGGGCCACTTGTTGTTATGCTCCTGTCCCTGAGTGCTCACACAAATGCGAGTTTCCCAGTAGGTGCCCCATAACTCCCTCACTCACCTGCCTTAACCAGCTCTGCTTACTCCCATCACCTCTGAAGGTCACATGTTTCACAATGAGAAAACCCCATGGAAGCCCCTTTCTCTCACCCCTGATTTCCAGTGTGGTGGGAGCCTTCCCTGGCTTCTGCCTAATACATTGCGATGCAGACCGGCCAGCAAATATGCTGACAGCTAGCCTTTCAGGTAGGTCAGACCTTCCCTTTCGGTGATTTATTACATGGCCAGTGTTTCAGTTAGATGAAAAAATGCCATGTGCTGATGAAGGAGTGAGTGTCCTTAGTCCTCTGCCTAAATTCTAAATGTGATCTATTCTCATCCCTCAGTTTCAGGAAAACCATGCAAAGTAGGCAACATGCATAAGCATGATTGTCCCAACGGAAAAGTAAGCAGGAAAAGAGAGAAGCCAAATGTTTGAGGAATATTTGGTTAAGTTCATAATAGCTTATTGTTATGCCCAGATTTCAGGATCCCCAAGAAACCACATCAGGGAGCTAGCCATGTCCGATGCAAAAGCATAAGAGTCTTTATTCGAGCTAGCTCGGCTCCCCCACCTTGCCGACACAGCAGCAGGAAGCAGAGAGAGAGATAACTCTGTGTGGAGACGGGTTTTATAGTGGGGGTTGGAGTAAGGGGAGGAGAAAGGACTGTGCTCTGCCGATTGGCCAGGAGCAAGTCGGTGTCTTGTTCCTGGGTGTGGCTAGCAGAGGCTTAGACTTCTGGGAAGAAGCTCCTTGCCAAGCACGTGGCCAAGGTAAGATGGAGCACTTACCCTGGGGCAAGATGGAGGGCGTAGCCCTTACCCTGGGCCAAGGTGGAGGGCCTAGCCCTTACCCTGGGGCAAGGTGGAGGGCCTAGCCCTTGCCCTTTCACTTATATTACAAAGTGAGCCCCTACTTGGTAACAGTAAAACCTGCCTATTTTGCCTTGTGCGTATTGTCTTTTGTTTTATTTTGGTTGGGTAGGTAGCATTTTGTAAGATTTAGGTTTATGATGATAAAAACATTAACAACTGATATTTGTTGAATTGCTTTAAATCATCCAAAATTATTTTCTTGTTTTTTGTCTAAAAGATTGAAATTAAACATACTATCTTCTATGTCTCATGTTATTTTCAATTTTTAGGGAAGATCAAAATAATATGTAGCCTGTATTTATTCTCTCTTTGTTGTAGAACAGAGAAGAAAAGTTTATGCAGACAGAGCATTTTAAAGTATAATACCAATCAAGATAGAGACAACAATTTACTTATTTACTTATGAAATTGGCTAGTAGAATTTTCTAAATTGTAGAGTTTTTTCTTATGAGATTCCCAAAGATACTTCATAATAACATTTTCAAATGTTTCCATAAAAAAGGAAGTTTATGAAACATGTTTAAATATTTATGGAATGTTAAAAATGAGGCATTAATTGGCAAACAGCTTAATTAAAATGCTTTCTCAAGTAATTAGCAAAAACTACTTCCCTATCTGCTTTGCATGCCATTTGTCTTTTGTTTGTTAAACCCGCCTGTCAGTCAAACTTTGCTTCAGGTAATTTTTTTTTTTTTCTCTGTGGGGAAAATCTTCAAAAAATTACATCTGAATTTAAAATATTTTGATTATCATTTTTATCTAACAAATTCTCTTTTTTACTTCATCTTCTATATGTCCCAGTAAACCACCATCCTGGGAATTAAGGGCCTGAAGATGAAATTCCGCATCAAGGCATTACTGAGTTTCCAAAAACACTCTCGAGAGAACAAACGGAATCAATCTAGAATCAACAAACAGTGCAGTTAATTAATGAGAACACCATAAGGGAGCTTTTTTAAACAATGTTGACGGCTGCTGCCTCAGGACCAATAGCACCAGAAGTTATTGCTGGTTTGAAAGAAGTGACTCTTAGGGTTCCCCCAAGGCACCTTTTGCTTACATTAGCTATTTACCACAACTTTTCCTTTTATTTGCACTCTAGGGGAAGTACACTTATTTCCTAAATTACTTTTTAAGTGATGCTTATTCCTGCCAGTAGCCTGAGGTACAGAGTGAAGGTACCACAGAGTAAACAAAACAGAAATCAAGTCTGAAAGAGCACTGAACAAGTCTGCAGAAAAATCTTTGTACCGTAGAGTTGTTTGCCAAACCACAAGTCCTCAGATGGCTCATAAAGTGTGGGGGCTTCTTCCTTGGGCCTGATCTAACTGGAGGGGGTGAAGAGGAGAGGGTGAGGGTAAGAGGAAACCTCAGAAGCAGGTGGTGGTGTTGGGTGTGAACAGTTAGGAAGATGTAAATACTTATTTTGGGCAACAAACCTCATTAAGTGACTAAAAGATATTTAGATCTTATGATAAGACTAGAGGCCCGGTACACAAATTTGTGCACAGGTGGGGTCCAGCTGGCCCGCCCCATTTGGGGCCAATCAGGCCGGGCCAACAGGGGGAGGGGCTCTGGGCGGTTGGCCGGTCAGCCCTGCCCCCTGGTTGAACTCTTGGTGGAGGGGACAATTTGCATTTTAGCCTTTTATTATTTAGGATCTTTTTTTAAAAAAATTAAATCTTTATTGTTCAGATTATTACATTGGTTCTTCTTTTTTCCCACCATAACTCCCCTCCACCCAGTTCCCACCCCACCCTCCGCCCTCACTCCCTACCCACTGTCCTCATCCATAGGTGCACGATTATTGTCCAATCTCTTCCCCAAACCCCCATACCCCTTTCTCCCCCAAGAATAGTCAGTCCATTCCCTTTCTATGTCCCTGATTCTATTATAATCACCAGTTCATACTGTTCATCAGATTATTTATTCACTTGATTTTTAGATTCACTTGTTGATAGATGTGTATTTGTTGTTCATAATTTGTATCTTTACCTTTTTCTTCTTCTTCCTCTTCTTAAAGGATACCTTTCAGCATTTCATATAATACTGGTTTGGTGGTGATGAACTCCTTTAGCTTTTTCTTATCTGTGAAGCTCTTTATCTGACCTTCACTTCTGAATGATAGCTTTGCTGGATAAAGTAATCTTGGTTGTAGGTTCTTGGTATTCGTCACTTTGAATATTCCTTGCCACTCCCTTCCGGCCTGCAAAGTTTCTGTTGAGAAATCAGCTGACAGTCGTATGGGTACTCCCTTGTAGGTAACTGAGTTTCTTTCTCTTGCTGCTTTTAGGATACTCTCTTTGTCTTTTGCTCTTGGCATTTTAATTATGATGTGTCTTGGTGTGGTCCTCTTTGGATTCCTTTTGTTTGGGGTTCTATGCGCTTCCTGGACTTGGAAGTCTATTTCTTTCACCAGGTAGGGGAAGTTTTCTGTCATTATTTCTTCAAATAGGTTTTCAATATCTTGCTCTCTCTCTTCTTCTGGCACCCCTATAATTCGGATGTTGGTACGCTTGAAGCTGTCCCAGAGGCTCCTTACACTATCTTTGTATTTTTGGATTCTTTTTTCATTTTGCTTTTCCAGTTGGGTGTTTTTTGCTTCTTCGTATTTCAAATCTTTGACTTGATTCTTGCGATCCTCTGGTCTGCTGTTGGGAGTCTGTATAATATTCTTTATTTCAGTCAGTGTATGCTTAATTTCTAGTTGGTCCTTTATTACGACATCGAGGGTCTCACTAGATTTCTTGAGGAGCTCACTACATTTATCAGCGGTTTCTAGAAAATTCTTGAAAAACGTAAAAAGTGTGGTTTTGAACTCTATATCTAGTAGTTTGCTTTCCTCCATTTCTGTCATTTGTGTCCTGTTTCTTTGTCTCGGCATTTTTTATGCTTCGCTGTGCCGATAGAGTGGCTTTCTGTGCTAAGTGTCCCAATTACCTGAGGTAGACACTCTTGGTGCACCCCCTTGTGGGCTTTGTGCACAGTCTTGTTGTAGTTAAGCCTTGATTGTTGTAGGTATCACTGGGAGGATTTGACCTCCAGGCCAATTGGCTGTGAGAATCAGCTGTGTCTACAGTGGGAGAACTTCTGTGCTGAAGACACCCTTATGGGGCAAGACTTGCTTCAGTGGGGCTTTGATGCTCACTGAGTCTGCCCCCTGAGTGTGTCCCTTATAGATCTGAGGAGTTGTAATTGGATGGTCCCACTCTGACCACTGGGTACACTGGCTCTAGGATCTAAGGAGATGCTAATCTAGCCTTTGCCTGAGGCTACCCAGCAGAAGCCAGCTGTAAAGCAATGCAAGTTGCCCTGGAGCCTTGGGGCAGCTGCAGTTTGTTAAGTTATTTTCAGATTACAAAGGGCCGGGCCTTTCATATGCAAAAGCCTCCGTGCATGGCTTGGGCAGGGCAGGGTCCCAGGGGATCAACAGGGCGGGCCGAGCGAGCCAGCAGTATGGCTGCTCTCAGTCCTGCCTTCAGAGGTCCTGGCAATCTCTGTTAGTGCCTCTGAGAGAAAGCTGCCCTCGAGTTCCGACTGATGCCAGACAGTCTCGTTTCTCCCGTATGAGTCTGGGTCCCCAGAGACTCGCTTGGAACTGGAGCTCAGAGCCTGAGACTCCCTCCCGATTGAAAAAGACAATCGTGTCCTCAGCCACCAGCCCTCTCTGCATGCACCTCCACACCTTTGTATTTACTTCCGCACCGAACCTCCTCTGAGTCTCGGTATGCTTTTCTCTTTCCTTCTAGTTGTAGAAATTCCACTCAGCCAGCCTTCCTGTGGTTCTGGATGATGTCCGTTCCATCTTTTAGTTGTATTTTTGAAGTGGTTGTGCAAGGCAGCAATCTCCGGTGTCTACCTATGCTGCCATCTTGGTTTCCTATTATTTAGGATCTTGTTACATTTCAGTGTTTAAAGGCATCAATGTACAAAACTTACTGTACACAGAATGTGAATTCTTCAAAAACAGGCATCTGACTTTTGTTTGCTCACTATTCCTAGCTCCTAAAACAGTGTCTGCTGCATAATAAGCATGCAAAAAACAAATAATTGTTGAATGAATGATTAAATGATTAATGATTGAAATGAGTGGAATTTGAGAAAAGAAAATCTTAACTTGGTTATTAATTGCCTTAGCAGTTGTTAGTTTTTAGAATCAGCCATTTGCTATCGATGTCTAGTGCCTGATATAAGAAATGTCCTATAAAGTTCAGTCATTCACTAAGTATTTGTAGAAAACCTATTACGTGTCATGTATTGTATTAAACTTGGAGATCAACAGTCACATAACAGATTTGGTCTTTGCCATGAGTTTGTATTCCGATGGGGAAATCAGATAGTAATCTAACAATTACATCAATATTTAATTGAGCAATGTGACAAGTGCCCTAAAAATGATACTGGGTTCTATGAAAGCATATAAAAGGGTCCAGAAGATTGAAGTGGTCATATAAGGCCATTTTTAATATAATGAAAATATTTTAAGTGCAAAAAGGGTAATTTAAGATGTGGGACTTAGGAATTCACAAAATTAGCCTATTCACCTCTGCATCCTTTCTTGTGAATTATAATCTCATCCAAAACTCTGAAATTCAGAGTTATTTAATATGTCAGCTACTTCAAATCATATTATGCAGTTTTAAAACTTTCAAAACTTGTACACCCACATAATACTATTTGAGTAGAATAAGTAGGCATTAAATTTAGTAAGTCTTAATTCCTTTTCCTATAACTAGGATTTTTAAACACCTTAGGAAAAAAAAAGATTAGTCTTTAAGTAATGAATAACCAAATGAAGAATCTAAACTTTTTGGATTTTAAAACATTTAGGTTTCATATTAAGCACAATAATAGAAAAAATAGATATTTATTGACTGCTTTCTGTGCCCCAAAACTATGCTAGATTCATTTACTCAATTTCAGTATTCAATTATATTTTAGTAGTTTTATTAAACTAAAACAATGTGGGTTTTCTTGCCAGATAAGATTCTTGTTTTCATGCTGTTCATTTTATTTATAGTTTTTATATATAAATGAATGAGATGAAAATATAAACCATTCTGAACTTTTTTTTAATCTAAAGAAAAATTTTGATACAGACATATAGACAATGCCTCTACCAATGGTTATATTTATCATTTTGTGCCTAATGCATAAAAATGTTGGGCAAATATAGGTGCTCCATTTTTGGAAAAGGTGAATCCTTGGTTTTTGTAGCTCTGTGTGTGTGTGTGTGTGTGTGTGTGTGTGTGTGTGAAAGAGAGAGAGAATATGCATGTTTCATTCTTTCCAATTCCTTTATTATATCGGTTGTCACCTAAAAAATTGAATTTCATCACTGAATAAAGCTAACATAGTTGGTTAAAAGCTACATTTTTAGAACTGATGGTGCCATGAGAGTTGGATAAAACAAAAAAGGCAAAAACAAGAGCAGCTTGGATTTTTAGGCATAATCCATGGTGCACACAGCCAAATGTTAGAGAACCTATATAATAAGATAGCAAACTTCTAGCAATAGAGTTTGGGAGGGCAGGCCTACATAAATTGTTTTATGTAAACTTTACCTGTTACACCTCTATTCAGAAATACTCAAGTGCTTATGTCTTAGTGAATGTGGTACTTCTCTTCACCTTGGTCTTCACACATCCTCCTGATCTCTTTCACAAATTTGCAAATTCCAGATGGTAAGGCAAGACATCTAAAGTAATGTGACATTCAGATCACATTGGAATCAAAAAAATGTAAGAGCTGGAAAGCCACATATCTGAAGAGTATAATTTATTAAAATAAATGCTTTTTTTGTTTGTTTGTTTTTACAAGAGTGGAGGGGGGCAAGATGGCGGCAGAGTAAGTGGATGTTACATTTACCTCCTCCCAGGACCAAATTGGAATTGCAACTACAATATAGAACAATCAACCTTAATAACCAACTGAAGACCAATTATTCAGAACTCTTATAACCAAGGACTTATAGAAGAAGCCACATTGAGACTGGTAGGAAGGACAGATACATGGAAAGGGCTAGTCCTACTCCAATGGAAGATCTTAGCTCTAAAAGTTCCATCTAAGGATCTGGAGTCTCAAACCCACGAGGGGTTCCCAAAACCAGAGCACCAGAGCTGGAAAGAGGTGCCCACATAACATCTGGCTGTGAAAATCCTCAGGGATTCCATCTGCCAAGGAGAGATGATAGTCTGATAGAGACACCTGGAGCCCTCTTAAAGGGCTAGCACACAAAATCTTGTTTGCAGCCACTCACTCTGGGCTCTGGCAGAGAGAGATCAGAGCAGACTAGACTCATGTGAGAAGAGATTGGGGTTTGTAGTTCTGGGGAGAGAGCTGGAAGGGATAGCTACCAGGACCTTTATTCTTGGTGACTCTCCCACACTGCAGAAACCATCTTTCTTGGGTGGAACACTCCCCTCTTTATGGCATCAGCCTGGGGAACTGCAGTAGCCCCACCCTTTGGACTCCTTGTCACCCCACCCTACAGGGATCAAGCCATGAAGAGGAGTCAGTTGCCAGGTATGGAGTGTAGAGTTCTGGGCAGATTTAGGAGGTGTCAGTGACTGTGTGGTATGGCTTTGGGGTGGGGGCTATTTCCCCACTTTCTCATTAACCTGACTGGTGCCTCACCCTCATGAGAGATCCACTAGCCCCACCCTTTGAGGTCCCGGTGGCCCCACACTCCCAACTTCTAGTAGCCCCCCCACTAGTAATGGCTAAACACTATTCTCGTCTCCCTCTAGTAACAACTCACAAATCAAGGAACTGAATTTAGTTGTATGGCTCTGGGATGGGGGCCATTCATTTTTACTTTCCTCCAAGCCTGACCTGAACCTCCCTACACTGGAGATCCACTAGCCCCACCCTTCCAACTCCAGGCGGCTCTTGCTGAGCTCCAGCTTCTAGCAGAATCTGAGACAGACCGAGTTGTGTGGCTCTAGGACAGGGGCCATTGTTTACTTGCATGCCCGAGTAGTGCAGAGCCCTCTCTTCACATGGCCAAATCTCAGTCTCTTTGGAACTCAGCTGACCTCACACAGATGACTCCCTGAGGCCCCACCACCCCACAAAGGTCTGTGGGCACTCAGAGGGCAGCTAAACAATATACCCTGGGTCATTTGCTGAGTAACCTCAGGTCCAGCACTGGCACTGAGTTTAAATCTCTGTCAGTCTGTTGAACACCACTCACCCCTGCCTGGTGACTCCCTGAAATCCTACTTTACGCAACTAGAGTACTGCCAGAGGCTCTTTCATTGACTGAGTCGAACAGGCAGCAGGCAGGTGGAGGCAGACCTTGGGTGCTTTAGGGCTTTTGCTGATCTTCCCCTTGGACCTATGTTGGTAAAAGCTGGCCTTGGTGCACAGCTTGGTCCTTCCTGTGCACATCCAGGCCCAGCAGGGGCAGCCACAAAGTGTGGATCACTTTGTACCTCCAAACAGGTTTCCCAGGCCAGTCACAGGCAGCATCTGACAATGGCTGGCGCCAGAGTCCCTCCCAAGAGGCCTCAGAGCCAACATACCCTTTGGCCAGTTTCAGAAAACACCAGAGCAGAATCCAATTAGCTTCATAATGGGCATATCCAAGAGAACCACCAAACTCAGAGATAGAGCAACAGTATGGTAATGACCAGAAGAAAAGGGGGTGGTGGAAGGTAGATGAGGTAAAGGCGGAATACATGGTGACTAAAGGGGACTTGACTTTTGGACTTATGAACACACAATACACAGATGGTGTATTATAGAACTGTACACCTGAAACATATAATCTTATTAACCAATGTCAATAAATTTAATAAAAATTCTAAAATATTTTTAGAAGTAAAAACTTGCCTACTTGGCCTCCAAAGAATCTAATGTATACCATTCAATGCTGTAAAAAGTGAAGACTGTAGAGAAATAATAAACATGCCACAGAAAAGGAGAACTGGAGAAGAAAAGTAAAAATTAAGGCATTTAAAAAGTAATTTTTAAGGTGACAATATTTAGGAAAAGCACTCAATGAAGTATTGGATGAAACAAGCATTCAGACACCAAAAATGATAGAATTGCATGAAATGAAGAATATAGAAGAATAGAGAGGGGACAAAATGTATTAAGATAAATAAGGGAGGAAAGGATTAGAAAATTGTTTTTGGCTCTTATTTATATATTTAGATAAACAAGCTATTCTCTAGCAAAGAGGAAGATTAATGTAATGCTCTTGAGCAATAAAAATGAACAGGAAGGAAGTATGTTTTGACAGCAACAATAAAAAGTCATATTTCTATGAAACTAGTAATGACTAAGCACTATTCTCGTCTCCCTCTCATAACAACTCACAAATCAAGGAACTGCATTTAGTAGAATCTGCATTTAGCAGATTCCCAAAGGAACCAAACAAGTTGTATTTTGGCATATAATATTTAGTCTAAAAATAATGAAGCAATGTCAGACACCAGAGGTAATCTATTAAGTGAAAAAAAGTGGAACTATAAATGCAATAGTCCTCATCTCTGTTAAAAGTAAATAATTTTTGGTTGTCTGTGTAAATATTAGTAAATAGCTAAATATCCTTAATCCTAAAGTAGAAGTTTCTATGAAGGAAGAATATATTCAATGTAACTAATTCTGAAAAATCAATCCAGCTCTCTGTCATTCTGAAGGTTCATTCTTGAGTACCACATTTAAGAGCCTACAGTTTTGGGACAAGTCTAGGTTATTCTCATATTATAGGCTAAGTTGTATCTGATTTAAACTTATAGGATTTCCTTCAGCTTTACAGCAAGATCTGAGTGAGGTTGCGGATTTGGATCAAATTAGAATCCCAGATAGCCTCTTTCTTTGTGGGTGACTTGCTCTTTTCTCGAATTCTATTGTTGGGGCTTGGCCATAATTTAGCCAAACTCCATGGTGGCAAGGACATCTGGGCATTTACCTCAATGTGTTCAACACATTGTCAGATCGAGAGAGATATATGCATCACAGAATGGAAAGTTTTGGTTTCACAGAGCATTGGAAATACCTCCTAAGAAGAGAAGTGTCTGTTTGGATTAGATGGTTTCCAGTTAAACAGATGGGGTACCAGCCTCCTGGGTTTAAAACTGGCAGAACCTTTTAGGGCATTCAGTAAAAGAATCCACAGTGTTTAAAGAGGAAGCAGAAACAGTAGGGTCAAAAACATGACATATTTTTGCATGCCAAATAAAAAACTTAACATATCTACAAGTACAATGTGCCAATAAATTTGATTCTTTGACAAAGTAAAATTATATAAGTTAATGGAAATTTTGACCTTTTTTTAAGATGTCAACATTTTGCCCTACAGTCACTGAATTTGGCATAAAAATTTTATAGAAAATTTTTTATTTCCTATGGTTTAAACGTTGTGATTGTCCATGGCAAATGTTGGTCTCTTTCTTCTGCCATAAAACCAAGTCTCAAGTAAAGCTCAACCAAAAGTGAGTTCGAATTAATTTAATAATCACATATTGGCTACTTAATACGCTCCAGGTCCTGTGCTAGTTTCAAAAGGTGAATAACACTCAGTCTCTGCCTGCAAGGACTTACTATCCAAAATTTTAGTTCTTCACATTTTATCTTGTTTCCACACTCATCATCCAGGCAAGACATCCAGAAATGAATCCTAACCTAAAGGTATGACCTTCTTAAGAGTCTGACATGCTATGGATCTTCATAACTGCTTATCATTTGCATATTATTGATCTAGCTAGGGAAGAAAAGCAACCTAGAATTCAACAGATAAAGCAAAGACTTTCAGGCATTATTTAGAAATCTAAAGCAAATGAAGCAGAGGGAAGACAATTGAGTTAGTTTTCATGATTTTCTTAGATTCTTTTGGTCTATCCACATCGACTATTGATCATTCTATGATCTGGAATTCAGGAGAGAAACTCACCTTAGACATACAGATTGCAGGATGAGTCACACATGGGTAGAAGTTGAAGATATAAATACAGATAAACTTGTGTGGGTAATGGGCATACAGAGGAGACAAAATGACAACGGAAGTGAATATGTTGTAAAAGTCAAAGGATAAAGTATTTCCAAAAGAGTGAAATAATTTTACATGCAGAAGAGACCACATAACAAGAGACCTGACAAGAATGGATTGGGTGTTGTAATTTGGGTACAATTGGTGACATTTGCCTGACCAAATGAGGTGAGGAAGGAGCTTAGATTTTAGAGAGAAGTATAGAAAAAAAGGTGAGTGTGATGAATTCGTGGTTTTAAAAGACTATCTTTTGTGTAACTTATAAAATACCAAAAAGTATAAAGTGAGGACTAAAAGTTTCAAGTGTAAGTAAGAAATTGGAGAGAGGAGTTATTTTTTGACTTGCTTTTGTTTATTTACTATTGTTATCTGGTTAAGGTTAACTTTAGTAGAATAATTAAAAAGAACTAGTTAGTAGGAGGTTGAAAATGTAAAAGAGAAATCCAAGAAAGAAGAAAACACATTGTACAGAACTCCCCTCCATGATAACAAAGAAAATTACAGAAAAAAAAAGCAAAAATAAAGAAAAATACTTATTTAGGCCAAAACTTAACAAGCTCTGACTTCTGATGACAAACTACAGGATATTTCACATTTTGGAACAAAAATGTTTAACACTAAGTAGAAATTACTCATCCAAGGGATTAAAATTCATAAAAAATATAAAAGTCATTAACCTTTGTATATCTAATGACATTGCATTTTAATGCATACAGCAAAAGGTGTTAAAAATGTAAAGAGAATGAAACAAAGCCATGTTGGTAGTGGAACACATTAAAACACTTTTTCCAGTGGGTAGGAGCAGAGAGGAGGGAAGAAGTGGGGGGCAGGGGGGAATGGGAGATATATTTAATACTATCAACAATAAAAAAAATATATGTATAAAAACCACTTTTCCATAATTCAGTAGGTCAAAAAATCAACAAATAAGTAAATATACAAATGATTTGAACAACAGGTTTGATTCTATTTACAAACTATGAGGCGGTTAGTCTCGATAAACCCATTGTACATTAAAAAATATCCTAAGTCAAAATGCATTTAATATACCTAACCTACCGAACAGCATAGCTTAGCCTCGCACATCTTAAACATGCTCAGAACACTTACATTAGCACACATTTGGGCAGTTATATTGAAATATGTTTCATGAGTAATTGCCTTCCTCTTCTCACCAGAAGCAGGAGACAGAGATTGGCATTTTGTAGACATGATGAGATGCAAAAACATAAAACACAATATCCAAAAATGCTGAAAACACAGTGCACTGTTGAGTACTGGTTGTTTACCCTTGTGATCGTGTGGATGGTTAGGAGGAGCAGCTCTCTGGCGCTGCCCAGCATCACAAGAATATTGTACCACATTTTGCTAGCCTGGGAAAAGATCAAAATTCAAAATTTGAAGGTTTATGGGTATTGCTTTTACACCATAGTAAAGTAAAAAAATCATAAATGGAAACATGGTAAGTTGGGGACCATCTGTACATGAAATATTGCAAAATTTAATCATGTACTAAAAAGTGAATCATCTTATCATAAAAATGAGAAAAAGTCATGAAGAGGAAATTCATAGGACAAGAAATATAAATGGCCCAGCGGGGTGGCTCAGTGATTGAGCATTAACCTATGAACCAGGAGGTTGCAGTTTGACTCCCAGTCAGGGCACATGCCCTGGTTGTAGGCTCGATCCCCAGTGAGGGGTGTGTGGGAGGCAACCAATCAATGATTCTCATCATTGATGCTTTCTCTCTCTCTCTCTCTCTCTCTCTCTCTCTCTCTCAGTCTCTCTTTCTCTCTTCCTCTCTGAAATCAATAAAAATATTTTTTAAAAAGAAAAGAAATATAAATGGATAATATAAATAAGAAATATGCCCAGCCTTATTATTAATAAAAAATGTGCAATATAAAAACAATGAGGTACCTTAAGATATAAAAAGATTGAAAAATAATGTCCGATGATGATGAGAATTTGGGAAACTATGAAGTAATTTATCTTATTGGTATGAGTATAAATTGGCACTGTTTTCTGGAGATAATTTGGCAATAAAACTAAATGTTAAATGTTTACATATTTTGGTCAAGAGATTCCATTTATAATAATTTTTTCAGGAAATAGCAGTTTAAAGGTGTATGTTCAAGAATGTTTCCTTCAGTGATGTTCAAATAGTCATAAATTGAAATCAAGTAGAGAGTTTAAAAATAAAATTGCAGCTTTGCAATAATTAAAGAGAATAAATCAACTATATACTGGCATAGGAAATAATAATCGAAGTAAGGAAAGTAGATAGTAAATAGATTACTAGTATAATTCCACTTATATAAATTAAAAATTTACATATATATGTAGCATATATGTTTATTTTTTTTAATTGAAGGAATTTACTTGGGGGCAGAGGGTGCTTAAGTGTCTCAGGCAAATATGGAGCTTTTTGTAATTCAATTTCCTGATAGCAAAGACAGTCATCAATTACACAAGATTCAGATCTGCTCCCTGAAATCTGAAGTTACCTAGACCCAGTGAGGTGGATCAGCATTGCCTCCTCAAGGCCCATGTCAGAGAAGGCTTCTGAAGTAAAATTACCTCAAGGAAATAGTATAGGCTCATGAACAGGGCTGGCAACATGAATCCCTTGTGAAGATCATTCCAGCAGAGCTTTTAGCTGACCAGAGAAACAACTTGAGTCCTCACCACACACATGTTTGTTCTCTCAGAAACCATGGAATGTAGTTAGAAGAGGGATACAAAGCAGTTATTCAAGAAATATTTTTTGAATGCTATCTCCATGGCAGTTACTGTTCAAGGTACTGTTAAAGGTGTCTTTGCTACAGCAGTGAACCAAAAATACAAATATCCTTGCCTTCACAGAGCTTGCAGTCTGGTAGGGAGAAACAAATAAACATTATTCTTATATTGGTGACATTAAGAACTGTAAAGTGAAATATTGCCAGGAGTACAGGGGCAGGATAGGAGCATTGCTGTTTTTATACAAAGTTGTCATTGAAGCCTACCAAGATAAATTTTGAGGAGGCATCTAAAATAAGTGAGGAAACAAGTCATAGAAATATCTGGTAAAAAGGATTCCAGCTTGAGAGAACCACAGAGCTAGATACCCTGAATGTGTTTCTTATGCAAGAAATATAAAGAGGCTAGTGAAGCTAAGATGAAATTAAGGAGGGGGAAGTAATAGGAAATGAGAGATTGGTGGGTTAAGCCATCTTTAGAATTTTGGCTTTTACTCTGCAGAAGAGAAGAGAGGAAGTCACTGGAGGATTCCGAGTAAAGGAGAACACTTGGCTGAGGTCTGCACTGACGAACTGGGAGTGGTAATCAAAGGACAACAGTGTGGTCTCTGTCAGCCACATTCAGGAGGCTATATTAAGGGTGTCCTACAAGAGACCACTACACAGAAGAAGAAAACAATAGCAATCACTGACTTCTGAAATAAAGTCTTAATTTTTAATATGGGTGGAGAATAGATTTTACTCTTCCATAGACTTTAATCTTTTGCAATAATTATGTTATCATACAAAATGATAAAGGTACGGTAACAAAAATAGAGTAAAAGAAAAATGTAACACAGAAAAGAAGCTATTTGTGATGAAAGTAACAGAAAAAAAAGAGTGAAGGAAATATATAATGAGTACAGAGGAAGGATGTGATTTGAACAGGCAAATAACACATCTTCCCAAAATATTTTTTAAAAGAATGTGTTTGTAGGCATATTGATGGAAGATTTGAGTAATTTTCATGAACATACCCTTAATCTCCTCTGTAACATATAAAAAAAGGTTAGGTTGCTTAGACTATGTTTCTAGATGTTGGAATCTGGGACCTAAAGAGGTTGGCAAGCATTTGAAATAGCAATAATAGGAAATGGTGCTGAGAAGGCAGCTGAAATTGAGAATCATCTATATATATAAAAGGCTAATATGCAAAGTGTCCCCTCAGGAGTTTGACTGAGAAAATGTGAGTTTGATCACTCACTATGATGTGTGCTGTCCACCAGGGGGTGGCACGGAACATGGCGGGTGACCAGCACCAGCAGTGGGGTGCTGAGGGGTGAGGGAAGGGGAAGGCGGGGGGGGGGGGGGGGGAAGGTGGGGGACCATGCAGTGGCAGCCCACAGGTGGTGAGGGAAGGAGGAGCCGGGGTAGGCGGGGGAACCTGATGGGCCCTGATCTCTGGCCTAGGGACCCTACCCATGCATGAATTTCATGCACCGAGCCTCTAGTAAAAATGTAATGTCCTACCATTACTCACATTTATGTTATTTCCTCTAGCAAACCACTTCAGAAATAGAAGTAGAGAAGGCAGATGTTTGGATTAAACCAAGGTTCTAGTTGCAGTATAACATGGAAGAGACTCTGAGAGACTTTCACTTATGACTAGTGCTTTCATGATATACTAACAGGGACTGGATTTGCCCTTATATCTTAAACAGCTACACAAGTAGAAAAATAGATGAAACAACAATTTCAGACAATTTATGACAGCCCAAAACAGTGATCCCTGAGAAAAAAAATAAGTGAAGTGAGACCTACAAGTGTCCAAAATAACTACCCACAGAAACTTTCCAGATCTCAGAGCAAAAAGATACCCAATCGAAGCCCAGAGGTCTGGCTGAGTAGAAGAGTGAGAGTTGGAAATTTCAGGAAGGCCAAGATGGCTCGAATTTGTTGGGAGGTGTGGACTTCAGAGAAAGGAGCTGCATGGAGATAGCTCTAAGGATCCACAGAGGGTTTCTCTTGAATGATTGACTAAGAAATGATTTTCACATACATGGGAGAAAAGTAGCAGAGGCTGAAAAAGGATGCATTCAGAAGAAAGGGAATAAGTACAGAAAGATCTGGTGTTAATAAGGGGTTGGGAATAATCTGTGTCCCAATCAGCCAGAGTGCAAAGGCTTCCAAATATAAGAATCAATATTGAATAGTGCTTAGAAGGATATTGCTTCAGTTGTGGGGCTCTGAATATGCCCCATAAAAGCCTTAAAACAAGCCGAAACCGGTTGGGCTCAGTGGATAGAGCGTCGGCCTGCGGACTGAAAGGTCCCAGGTTCGATTCCGGTCAAGGGCATGTACCTGGGTTGCGGGCACATCCCCAGTGGGAGGTGTGCAGGAGGCAGCTGATCGATGTTTCTCTCTCATCGATGTTTCTAACTCTCTATCTCTCTCCCTTCCTCTCTGTAAAAAAAATCAATAAAATATATTAAAAAAAAAAAAAAAAAAAAGCTTTAAAACAAGCCTGAAAAGAAACTCATTCCAACCAACTTAACTGTGTCCCAGAACCATCAGTTAACAGTAAACATGTTTAGGTTTTAGACCATAGAGTCTAGAGACATAGGTATGGGCTTTAACTAGATACTTCAATTGTTTTTTTTTTTAATATTTTATTGATTTTTTACAGAGAGGAAGGGAGAGGGATAGAGAGTTAGAAACATCGATGAGAGGGAAGCATCGATCAGCTGCCTCCTGCACACCCTCTATTGGGGATGTGCCTGCAACCAGTATATGCCCTTGACCAGAATCGAACCTGTGACCCTTCAGTCCCCAGGCCGACGCTCTATCCAGTGAGCCAAACCAGCTAGGGCTCAATTGCTTTTATTATCATGTAGCTTACAATCAAAGATTTAAAAAGCATGTTAGTCATGTTCCAAAGGCCTGTCTCTAAGTCAAGATCCAGGAGAAATATTTAAAAGTACACTTTGCTTGAGATGTTAGAAAAATGCAGCTAGTTTAGTGTAAACCAATGATAGCTTAAGCAATAACAAAGGTCACAAGATTTGTTTTAAAGAGAACATCACTGATATACAATCATAAGATAATTTGCAGAATCTTGCTTCCTCAGCATGATTAGATCACCACAGTGACGAAGGCACCAGACAAGATGATGTCAGGAACTGAATTAATCAGAATAGGAAAACCCCTGAAGCTTGTACAAGAATTAACCAATCAACTTCACCCTCAAACCCTAACTCCTAACCCTCAATCTCCTTGATTAAAAACCACTGGGGAGTTTGGGTTTTAAGCAATAGTTTCCCCTTCTCCGGGCTTGGTGCCCTGCCAATAAACTCTAATTTTTTCACTGCAAAACTCAGTATTCAGTGTTAGGCTCTGCTGCACATCACATGGGAGGGGAGGACTCTCTTCAGTTCAGTAACACTAGCACGAAAGTATGGAACCCATGGGAGCCACGGGCACAGGGAAAAGATCAACTCGTTGGTAGGCTCTTCCCCATGGAGCTCACCGACTGCTTGAAAAATTGGCAACAGAGCAAGAAACCTGAAAAAGTCTCTCATGTGCAGGTCTAGAGAAAGGAAACAGAAGCTGCTGTGGAAAAGGCTCAAAGTTGCCCTGATCCTTCTATTCTTTCTCCCCTACAGAAAAAAAAAGGCTTCAAGTCAGCGAGGGACACAACACATGTCACTATCAGGACGTATGTGAAGACCCAGGAAAGCTAGAAAAAGGGAATATAAAATAAAACACCTCTACTCCTGGGGAAAAGGCAGGGAAATATCCTGAACTCAAATCATTAGAGAATTCTCACTGGAGAAGAGGCAGGATCCTGAGAAGGCCCTCCCTCATTTTAAGATACAGGTATCTGCCCCCCCTTCTCCCCTCCCTCCCCCTGCCCAAGGCATATACCTGCCTAAGATGGAGGCTCTACCACAGTGGTTCCCAAACTTATTTGGCCTACTGCCCCCTTTCCAGAAAAAATATTACTCAGCGCCCCCTGGAAATTAATTTTTTTTAAATTTTAATAGCAATTAAACAGAAAGATATATGTATTAATGTTTCTACCTTTTTCGTAAAATATAGTAGAGAAAGGTGTAAATTAGAAACATTGAAGTTTGAAATTATGAAACTATTTATTGAACTCAGAATAGAAAGGTAATACAAAAAAAGTTAAAACAAATGCACCTGTGGCCATCACCGCCCCCCCTCCCCATCGCTGCAGCGCCCACCAGGGGGCGGTAGCGCCCACTTTGGGAATCACTGCTTCTACCAGGACTCTAGAGCAGTGGTTCTCAACCTTGGCTGCACATTAGAATCACCTGGGAATCTTTTTAAAATCCTGATTTCTGGGCCTCATCCTCCAGAAATTCTGTTTCTTTGTTATGGGGTGGGGCCACAATATTAGTAACAAAGAAACAGAATTTCCGGAGGATGAGGCCCAGAAATCAGGATTTTAAAAAGATTCCCAGGTGATTCTAATGTGCAGCCAAGGTTGAGAACCACTGAGTTAGAAGTTTCTTCATTGGTTAAGGCAGTTTCAGTAGAGGGGTGGGGGCAAAAAATAAAAATAAAAATATCCCACAACATATTCCAATAAATGATAGAAGTCAAAGGAAAGTAGAAAGTAAAGTACGACATCCACACTGCTCTTTTGAGGCTTAGTTTGAAAGAGAGAAGCTAGATGGGACTAGAGAGAATATGTCAGAGAATGGCTTATAGGCTCAACCCAGTATGTCAGTTCAATAAGAAGTGATTACAAATAAATTCATATAAATCATCTTGTTTTGCCCTTGAAAATTTCAGTGTCATTTTTTTTTTCAAAAGTTGAAGTAACATTCCCCTTCCCCCAATGGGATTGGGGCTTCTAAATTAATTGCCATTCATTTAAGTGATGGATTGAGATTTTGAAAAATTAAACCTTACCACTAAAACTTTTCTCAAAGTAATATTTCTAAATATTTTGCATAACACATCTTCGCCCTATTACAAGAAAACTTCAATAGAAATATTAATCTTCAGGGTGAGTCTTATGAAAAACAGTGATAAAGCAAAATTTGTCTTCAGTGACCACCTTCTTCATGATGCACCAAATATTTCTTAGATAAATCACAAAAATCACAATCCAAAACCAAAAAAAAGACACATTTGATTACATCAAAATTAAAGATTTAAATTCTTTGAAAGAATGAAAAGATAAGTCACAGACAAAAATAATATATATTTAGAAATCATTATCTGATAAGGACTGGTGCCCAGAATATATAGAAACACTCAAACACCAAAAATAAGAAAACAATTCAATTTTTTGAAATGACAAAAGATCTGAATAAATATATTACCAAATAAAAGATACAAAATGTCAAAAATACACAAAAATATGTTTGACATCATTAGGTGTTAGGAAAATGCACACTAAAATCATGGGATACCACTATAAAACTACGGAATGATTAAAATTTGAAAAAGCAACAAGTGACAATACCAAGGAATGATGAGAATATAGAGCACCAAGAACTCTCACTAATTGCTGTCGGGAAAGCAAAATGGTAAAGACATTTTGGAATACAATTTGACATTTTCTTATAAAGTTAAACTCAATACCATATGATTCAGACTTTCCAATCCTGTATATTTTCCCAAGAGAAATGAAAACTTATGTTCATGCACAAACCTTTAGGCAAACAAAGCAGCTCTATTCATCAGCACTAAATCTGAGGACAACCGATTGCCCTACGACTGGTGAATAGGTAAACTGTGGTACAACCATACAATTGCATATTACCGAGCAATAGAAAGGAATGAATGACTGCTATAAGCAACAAGATGGATGAATTTCAAAAGCTTCATGCTAAATCCCAAAGCTACATACTGTTTGACTTCATTTATGTGATATTATGGAAATGGCAAACTATAGGGAAAGATATCTGGAGAAGAGGGTTGACCTCAGTTCATGAAGGAAGTTTTGGGTTGGTGAAACAGTTCTATATCTTGACTGTGGTGGTGACTGTACAACTATGAGCATGCATCAAAGCTCATAGAACTTTTAACAAGTGAATAGTACATCTTAGCACATTTTAACAAGTGAATTTTACTGTATATAAATTATAACTCAATAAAAGTGAAAAATAGTAACTATAGAGATCATTATAAATAAGTGTAAACCTATAGGCCAATATTTTTGGTACCTAGAATTTTTAAAATTCACCTAATAAAAAAATATACACACACACCTTGACTATCACTCCCACTTCTGAAAATCTTTGATACAGATATTCATTAGTAACACATGGAGATAGAAGTATAAACATGTCTATTACCTTATTGTTTGGATTAGGAAAAATAATCAAATTAATGTATTAAAAATTAGGAGAATGGTTAAATAAATTATATATACATACATATCATATGTGTAGATATATTATGTGTAGTATATCTGTACTATATATAATATACTTTATATACACACTATAGAATATTTTGCTTTTAAGCTGTAGAATATGATCCCCTTTGCAGGATAAGAAAGAAAGAACAAAACCAAATAGTTTACATTAATGAAGTCAACACACCTTGATATTTGCTACAGTCAAATATCTGTACTTTACAGCTTTAACTTATTAGACTACCAGTTGTAACATGGTCAAGAGTATGAATTCTTGAGCCAGAGCTTTCTATTCAAATGCTGGCTCTACTACTACGAGCTCTGTGACCTTAGAGAAATTACTTAACCACTCGGTGCCTCGATTTACACTTCTCTAAAATAGAAATAACAGTGAATGTCCAACTCAGGATTTTTGTAAGGATTAAATGTGTTACTACATATAAAGAGCTAAGTATAGCACTTTACTGATCCATAGTAAACATTAAATGTTTGCTGTTATTAGTAATAAAGTCTGAGATTTCAACTCATTCTAGAATCTGAAGTAAAAAGAATTAAGATCATAATTGCTTTAACTAGAGCATCAGACTCTAAGCAAGTTTCTTTTTCTTTATTATTCAAGGAAAGAAATAACCAAAAACCCATACACAGAATTCTCCACTATGTCACTTTAAAAAATAAAACTCGAATAAAACCATAGTACTAAAGTTGTCTTTTCACAAAAAGGTAAAAGTACTCCTTACTCATCATATAATCCTGTATTTTAAGCCTGACACTTTTTTTTCTTTTCTTCACCTCCTTCTCCAAAATTGTGCCCAGGTGCAGAAAAGGATTTGAGTTAGTAAAAGGGAATTCACTGCCATCTAAACTCCATATGGTCACAAGAGATATCAGAAAATGAAAGAAGTTTCAGTCAAAAAGACACTCGCAGTAAAACTGAATTTTTAAAGCTACATCTGTCATATTATTTGTGCCACATGAATCATTTGGTTGCAATGAGCACAAAAGGAACTCAGTGCTAGGACTGTAGAATATGTGAGTATCTCCTGTGTGTGTGTGTGTGTGTGTGTGTGTGTGTGTGTGTGTGTCTTTCTCACAGAACATATGTTATCCCACTTGGATTTTGGCAAAGGTGAAGTTGGACCATGTAATAAAATATAGTGTTACACAATCAAAATGTTGGGGTTTAGTCCTTGTCTGAAGAAAAGCATTTGATTTGAATTTGGATTACGTGGCTGTGTTGACATTTTAGCTAGGGCTATAAAAAAAAGATGCTTTTATCTTTTCCAAATCAGCTCTTCTTTTTCCCTCCCCCCCTGGTGTGTGGCACTCAACAACAGGAAGGGAAACTTTGCAGACAATAAATGCAGCCGAACCATGAAAAAAATAAAATGGAATCGCTCTGCGACTCACATGGTGTGGCTACAGCAAGGCAGATCCTACAGAGTTGGAAGCATATCACCCTGAGCATCTGCACCACTCCTCCTTGGAGAGTGCATACTAATCATCTCTCTTCATGGTCAGTAACCACATAAGGACACCACCAGACGATGCCAGTGGTTTTGATCCTGTAGCATTTATATGCTTCCCTGCGAAGATAGTCATGCCAGATAATATTCGTCAACCTTGTCCTTGGTCTTCTCTCTTGATTGAGGCAGATGTTTATTTTCCATCTGTACTGTATGTCAGTGCAACTGCAGCCTTCATCTGGCAAAGGGTGCCTGTGATATTATGAGGCCATCACATAAGCTGCTGGAAAGATTACTCTGGTGAATAAAATCAGTTTATGGCTAAAACCATTTATTCTTCATTTTGATAAGCTCTTAACAAATGGAAATTTGCTTTCTTCCACTTTTGCCAAGCATAGGACCATGTTTATTTCTCGCTATATGGGTCACGAAGGATTCCCAGCTGTTAGCTAGAGTCAGTTGTGCATTGCTGCACTCAACAACATCTGTTTCACAAAAACAGTATCCAGCTTTTAGCGCTCAAATGGAGGCTATACCATATGCCGGCAGACCACTTAGTTTTTACCTTGGGAACTAACTTTACCCCACTCAAGGTAACAGAGGAAAAACTGAACATTTGAATGTTACCCAGCTTCAGTCACATCTTCATGTGGGCTTGTCATTTCCAACAATATATAGTAAAATTAGTTTCAAGCATATACCACAAGCTGTTCCTCTGTTTAATTATTAATTGGAAGAAAGTTTGTTTGCAAAACAGTCGAAATGTATTTAGTGATAGACCCTGATGTTGAAAGTAGTGCCATCAGATGATTTTGCAAACAGAGCCTATTAGTGACTATGATAACCTAATATGCTGTCTTAGAATTTTTTTATGGAATGAATATTTTAAAAATAATACTAAAGAACATCAACATTCTATATTTAGGTCTTCTACTTTTCTTAGTTCAAAAAATGAAGACATTGGTCCTATTTGTCTCTAAGGCCCATTCTAAGTGCTGTGATTCTACAATAGTACATAATGATTACTCAGAAAAGTCTGTGTGTTTTCTCTATGGGCAGAAGCATTCGTTTTTTAAGGTTTCTTTGATGGTATGACAAGTGCCAAGAGATTTTCCTGAGTCAAGACTTTAATTATGAAGCCAGAGCATCAAGAAGGCCTTACCTGGACCTCAGTTGGGGAACATCTTAAGTCTTCCAATTTCATTTTCAAAGACAGTAAGAAATATGTCCATGTCGGGACTGAATTTCTATAGAGACTCTAGAACAACCAGGTTAGAAACCTGATGAATAATTACCACAACTAATTATTAGGTTATTCAGATTTTTCATCTGTGAACTTGCATTAATCCACCTCTGGATTAATCACCCAATTAAAAGGAAGAAATAAATAGGTTATTAGCATGAGCAGGCCATTCCAATCCTTAACTTTGATTACCTTCTTCTTTAGAGAACTGCCTGTTTTAGAAACTAAGTCAGGGTTTGTGGCTTTGGGGAGAAATGTGGAGGAATAGTTGCCAGGATTCTGGTGCTGAGACATCTTCCAATACCACCGCAGCCATATTTCTTGTTTGGAGCAATCCCTTCTGAGTGGAATCAGCCTGGGGAAATGCATTTATTCCACTCTCTAGAATCCTGTCACCCCACCCTGTGGTTCTTCAGCCCTGCTGAGGAGTCAATAGCATAGACTCAGGGGTAGAAGTCTGGGCAGACTCAGGGGGTGTCAGTGACTGGCTTTGGGGCTGGGCCATTCCCCCCACTTTAGCATAAACCTGACTGGCACTTTCTCCTCATGAGGAGATCTGAAAGATCTCCTGGTTTTAGACAGACCCAACCTCTAGGCTCCAGAGGTCCCACCCACTTGACTACTAGGGGCTCCACCCTGCCAACTTCAGGGAAAAATCTGGAACAGATACAAATGTGTGACTCTGGGGCGAGGGATCACACCCGCCATCTTCCCAGAAGCCTGAAAGACACCTCCATTGGCTCCATCTTCCCAATTCTGTCAGAGGCTCTTTCAGTGACTGAGTCTTTTCAGTAACTAAGCCTAACAGGCAGCCAGCAGGTAGAGACAGGCAGAGGTGGATCCCAGGATGCCTTGGGATGTTTGTTGACCTACCCTTGGGTCCAGTGCTGGTAAAAGCCAGCTTTGGAGTGTAGCTTGGTCCTTCCCATGTGAAGCCAAGCCCAGCAGAGGTAGCCACAAACTGTGGATCCTTGTAGCTTCAAACTGGTTGCTGAGGGCCAGGCATAGGCAGCATCTGACATTGGCTTACACCAGAGTCACTCCCAAGAAGCCCAGGACTGATACACCAAGTGGCCAGGTTCAGACAACATCAGAACAGGATCCAACAAGCTTCACAAACAGCATATCCAAAGGAAGATCGCAACAGGCAATAAGTCTGCTGAGGCCAACTCCACTTCTTTCTTTTTTATTTCATTTTTAAATTTTTCCTTTTATTATTCTATTCTTTCCCTTTTTCCCCTTTTTATTTTCTTATTCTTTATTTGTTCCTTTTGATACTATTTTTTTCTTTTCTTCTTCTTCTTCTTTTTTTTTTTTTTTTTACAATGTTTTTTGGTTGTTGTTTTTTTCTCAGTACCTGTATAGGACCTTGCAAGCCATGGTTGGAGTTGAGCCTCACAGACAGCCAGCCTGAGGGTTGACCCCACCCTCAAATGGGCCAATAGTGATCAAGGGAGGGCCCACATGCATTCATGGCCTCGTATGTCGAAAGATCTGGATGGCAATTTCATGACTAGGGTATAACTCGAGCAAGATAAAACATAATCTTTCATTCCCCTTGGGGTAATTTTACTGAACTTGAGGTGTCTATTGCATAATTAACTTCTTCTATGAAACCTCTAATTTATAGTATTTTTTAGTCATGTTATAGAGACAGATGAGCTCATCAAATGGAATACATTTCAATTAAAGATACAAGAAATGAACACATGGCAAAAGGTTAATAGACCTTATAAAAATTAAATCTCTTGTTTCCAAAAAGTTGATGTTCTTAGTTCTTAAATTAATCCTCCTGCATTTCTACTGTTTACTGAGGTCAGTTTCAGGGAGGGAATGTGGTTCTCAGAATTGTGTTTTAATATGTGAACCAGCAAAGATACTCTCAAAGAAACAACTTAGTTATTATATAGTCATTTGTGTTGTGTCAGTTTATTTTTTTAATTAACAATTAGCTGCAATCAAGAGAGGATGAAAAACAAAAGACAACCTAAAATAATAAAACTCACTTTCTAGGCTTTTGAAAAGAACTCTGGGAAACATTAGTCTTTAGCTGCTAATTGAAAATAATCTTACTTCCCCATAAATACTTATCTTTGAGTTACTTATAAAAGTCCTAGAGTAACTTCTTAAGAAGCTCTAACAAAATCACTTCCTTCCCTTTTATCATTAATGATGATTGTGCAAAGCTCTGAGCAAATTTAAGTTTTATCATTGACAAACTAGGATTAGAATGTGCCATTGGCTTTCTTTGCATATCATATTTTCAAAAATAAAGGAAAACTTCTATATGTGCCTGTAATTCTTCTTACTCTTCTCTTTATTCTCAAATATTTAGACATAGAATGACTATATAATTTATTGTAAAAATATTTTTAAAACTTTTTAAAAGAAAAGGGGACATAACTAAGAATTATTCTAGGACAACTGGTATAATTGGAATATAGTATTACCCTATTTAAAGAGCACTTTAAGCTCATCTTTCTTTTATTGTTAACTGTAGAAAATGGGTTATAAACTCTTTTAACAGCATTTATGTCAAGTTCAAAGTTTTTCTTCTCAGTCCCTATTTGAAAATTATGTGTAAAGCCAAGACCGGTTTGGCTCAGTGGATAGAGGGTCGGCCTGCGGACTCAAGGGTCCCAGGTTCGATTCCGGTCAAGGGCATGTACCTGGGTTGCGGGCACGTCCCCGGTGGGAGGTGTGCAGGAGGCAGCTGGTCGGTGTTTCTCTCTCATCGATGTTTCTGACTCTCTGTCTCTCTCCCTTCCTCTCTGTGAAAAATCAATAAAATATATTAAAAAAAAAAAAAGAAAATTATGTGTAAAAAGATATGTCCTTAGGAGCTATGTAAGGTTTGATCCATGAGCACAAGTGCTACTAAAAATAATTATACAAAAAAGAATTTTTAACCTTGATGATACAGTCACCTGTTTCCCCATTCATGTGCTAATTTTTGAGAATTTACTAGATTTGGGCTATATTGATCAGCAAGACCCACAATTCATCGCCTCGCTAGTCTGTCATTTGGTGAGCAAATATTTAGAAAATACGGATAAAAGGGCTGTGTTGAGGATGGCTCATGGTGCCATGGCAATACCTGTGAGGGGCACCAAGCTTGGACATGGGGTGAGGGAATGTTCAGGGGATGGCTTCCTGGAGAAGCAAGAACTTCTTTCATAGTCAAGTGAAAGAACATTTACAGGGATGGGCTGTAATATGGAGAAGAAAGAGTGGGATGAAAAGGTTTTCAGGAAGAGGGAACAGCATGCATACAGGCCCCAAGGACAAAGAGATCAAGGGAACTAAAGGTAGTTTGGCATGAGGGAGAATGTAGTTGGGGAGAATGTAGAGATAGCAGGTAACTGGGGTTGGAGAGGGTGGCCAATTTGGAGGCCCAGGCCTAACCCAGGCAAGAAATAGCAGTTGGCTGAATCAAGGAAGTGAGAATGAAGACACCAGATCTCCAGCTTGAGGGAACTTCCAAGTACCATATTGTAGTCTTTCCATTAGGCAGGATCAAAAAGAATATTGGCTCCCAGTTGTTTTAAATCAGATAGTTCTGCCTGTGATTTCTAGTGTGCGCTCAGCTGCAAAGCTAATGTCTCTCAGCCATAGCACTGATCTGATAGATGATACCTAACCCCCACACCCAGTGGGGAGAAGCTGGTTTTCTTCCATACCTGAGCACCTCGCAGAAGTCCTCCAATCATCCCAACCCCCAGTTCAGGGCTATAGGAAGGTGTTTAGTGACTTTCAATTTTTGGATTGTATTTTCAAAGTAAATTTTGTTTAAAATTTAAAATCCCTGGGGATTTTTAAAAGTTCAGTTAAGAACCAGAACTTTTGTTTACCACTTACTGTACCAAATAATGGGGCCAACGGACATTACTAGTCCATTCTTGACTTCTGGGGACTCACCACCTGCTAGGGGGATTGCAACAACACGCCAGCAGATCGTGCACAGGGCGGGGAAGGCATTAGGTGATGTTCAATAGAAGATCCAGAAAAACCCTTTCTTATGAAAGTGAAATTACTTCTGCTGAAATTTTTAGTATCAATTCCTTTTTTCATTGGCATAGATAGGGGTATGTGTGTGCGTGTATACCTGGTAAAAAATATGCTGGGGATTTTTTGAAGAAAGTGAAGAAATAAAAGAATTGTGTGATAAAATAGTACTTGGGCTCTAAAGAAACCCCAATTTTCCATGACACCTCAACACCCATCAGCTGCTGTGTCCATTTTGGTCCCACCCCCTCTAATCTGTAACAAAGTCATCTTTACAGACCCATGGTCCTGCGTCTGTTTTCAATTACTGGCCCCATGATGATTAGGTAAAACTGGAAATCCTTTCCTTAGGAAAAAAATCTAATTGAAATTTTTGCACAGAATTAGAGAATATTTTTTCTCCTCCAAATTTCTATATTGAATTTATGGACTTCCTGACACCCATCTATGGAATCCTATTAAAGAACCTCTGTTCCATACTGAACTCCCTGAGGGTAGGGGACAGATGAGGAATATCATCATATTTATGCTTTATTCCCACCTTCTGGCTGAAGGTAAGACAAATTTTTTTTTAACAAATAGCAAACAGTAATAAACAGATTTTATCACCTAGCATGTATTAAGTGCTTACTAATTGCAAACATTTTTTCTAAGTCTCATATACAGTGGAGCCTTGACTTACGAGTTTAATTCGTTCCGTGACGGAGCTCGTAACTCAAATTACTCGTATGTCAAATCTTAAAGTGAACGAGTGAGGCACGTGATGCTGAGCTGATGTTGTGGCGTTCACTGTGACGTTCGCTGTGCCAACTAACGGTGGGGTATCTGAAGCTGGCTCGTAACCCGAATTTTAGCTCGCAACTCAAAGCAAAAAATCGGCCGAGAGATGGCTCGTATCTCAAAAAACTTGTTAGTCGGGACACTCGTAAGTCAAGGCCCCACTGTAGCTAATTAAATTCACAGCAACCTTTGAGGTAGATTTTATTATTTCTCTTTTACAGATGAGAAACAGTTCAGAAAAGTTGTGTAACTTCTTCATGGCATAAGCTCAGAAGTGATAAAGCAAAGTTTCATACCCAGACATACTGGCACCCAAATCAGTGCTTTCTATAATTACATTAGGGAAGAAATAAATGAATGAATTAAAGCCTTTTCAGATGTCATAAACCTAGCAGACCAAGGTTTAAGTGGTATCTTCTTTAAATTCTTCATAAGTATTTACCTAAAATTAGCTAGGAGATGGTAATTCAGATTTCCTACAGTTCAAATGCATGAGAAAAGAACTCTTGCTGTTCTACAGCTAAGGAAAAAAATGTGCCAGGAAATCCCAGCTTTTCCTATTCTATTGATTATGAATACCAGTAACTTCCCTATAGGTCTTCTCATTCATCCCTTGTTATTAAAAACAAATAGTCTGTCCTGTGATTCCCAAGGCAAAAAGTCCCAAGCACCTAAGATAAGCAAATGTCACATGGAGTTATTTTTAAAGGTAGATCACAGGTTCTTCCAAATCAACTAATATTTCCCAACAGAGAAATGCACACTATTACCAGATTTTTTTTACTCCTGTTTTTCTTCTCAATTGGTATTTTTATTGTAATTTGTTGCTGCTCTATTTCCCCCATTTTTAGTTCTCTATTACTTCCATTTAAGTTCTCCCTAACCTATAAGTCTGATGAGCTTTCTATAAAGAAAGCAGGAAAGATATTAAAAATAAGAGGATTTTCCAGGTGGGTTCTCCCAAGCTCTCGGTTCTCTCATTATAATAAAGATTTTACAGTTCCATCTGCAGGGTTTTTTAAAAAAGAAAAAGGTATATAAAGGGGGAAGATAAAAAAGAGCCCGAGATATGCCATCACTCTTCTCCCCCCACCGTCCAGATGTGCAGAGGATTAGAGGACGGTACGGAGACCATGGTGAGACGGAGTGGGCGTGCACTGGAACACTCCAGCTCCCTTTACCAAAGCATCAGGTTCACCTTTCCTTCCAAAACGGATGTCCTTACCTATAGGTGAGCCCACTTAAAAGTATCCATCCCATATTTATATATCATATTACATTTTTTTGAGATTCAATTAGTTACCAAGAATTAAGGAAAGCACACAACTAATCATTGGTCTCTAGACATCCAACCTTTAGCTGAAATAAAACAAGGGGACAAGGAGGGGAAAGCCCATTTCATTTCATCTTGCTGTAAAATTGCTCTAAGAGTTATTTTTATTAAATTCTCTAATTTTTATATCTGCTAATTAGATATGTCAATGTAACAAACGTCCAAACCTGTAGAGAATTTTTATGAGTTTGTTTGAGCCAAACACTGATGACAATTGCTGGGAAGCAAAATCTCAGCAGATTGAGAAAATGTTCCAAAGAATGGCAGTTTTATAGCTGATTTTATACATTACAATCAAAGCGGAGGCCTAAGGAGGGTTACGTGGAATCCATTAGTGGTAGGATAAGGGGGTGGGAGAAAGCAAAATGGAGAGGAAATCTCTGGGATTGGATAAAAAGCAGAATGGAGAGACACATACTTCTTTTACATTGGTGGGTACAGGATAGTTAGTAATTAGCTATGTAATTAGCATTTATGGCACAAGGAGATTGTAGGAGGGGAACAAAATGACAATGAACAAAATAACAATGAGGGGTTCTGTGGTTTCTTGCTTTTGTGTGGAGATCGTGCCCTGAGGGGTCTGGAAAAGATTACTGGGACGTTCCCAAGGTTTGTTATCTTAGATACAAAAAGATAATAGACAGGTTCATGTAAGGTGGAGATTGGCTTTGTCAAGGAAGCTATTGGCCTACCTGTCATGACTCACTTTTAGTTAGGAATATTTATGTTCAGTCAGCCTATGTGGTTCCTGTCAGTCTCTGAGTTTCTCTGGTTTAGTATGTGTTCCCCTTTTTCATCCACAGATAAATGTCCAATATTTGTCTATCTGTAAGTATGAACATCTGTTTAGAATTGTTAAATAAATGGGCAAGTGACTAAGATTATGACATGGGCTCCGAGTGACTTCTGCTTTCAGATGAACATTTCACATTATGCATTTTTGTACCAAGAAAACGTAACCAGCTGTGTGAAACCAGCCCAGGATACTTTAAAATCATCTTTCTTTTGGCTTCTTGTCTTGATCCACTTGCTATGGAATAGGAAGGACTGGAAAAGTAAAATAAAAACATCTAAATATTTAAAATTAACAATGTTCTCATAAGTTAGAAAGTTGTCATTTGAAATTATCCTCATATTAAATTAACTGAAGGTGCAGTTACAAAGCAAATAATGTGTCTGGGAGCAGTCATTCTCATTCCTGAATTAGTGTCATTATTTTATCTACAGAAAGATAATAAATCAATATCCCAAAGAAAAGAGGGTAGTTTTCTACTTATTAGATTTTCCATGGGCATGAATTAAAGCCTTCAAAAGAATTTTTTTGTTGTGCTCACATCATTAAGAGACATGCTTATCTAGTTGAAGAAATCCTTCACTAGAAGACCTACTTATTGCTAAGAGTAGAAACAAAGTACCTAGCTCTCAGAGCAAGGGCTTCAGCAACAAACCCACTAGGTTTGATGCAACCATAATATAGAGAATTATGCAATAACAATTATGTTTAGAAAACATGAATTCTACAGAAAACAATTCATAATAGAAGAATGAAAGAGAGAGAAAATGACTTATTTTCCCTCCAGATTTACTCTCAACCTTACTCCACAGAGAGGTGATAGAGCCTTATTTGCCCCCATCTCTTCCATCTATCTAGAGATGGACACTGAGCATGATCTCTGCCCCCAGATGTCCTACCATGTATGAGAGAGAAGCTAGAGCAAGACAGGTGTGCCTGTGGGGCTGAGACACAACACACATCAGGGTAGATGTTTGGTAAACAGATCACCAGAAAAACAAGGTAATTTCAGTAAATGACAGGTTCTACTGGAAAATGACACAAGGTACTGGAGAGTGTCAGGGGAGGCTAAACTGAATTGGGATTTTTAAAAATATCTTTTATTGATTTTTTACAGAGGAAGGGAGAGGGATAGAGAGTTAGAAACATCCATGAGAGAGAAACATCGGTCAGCTGCCTCCTGCACACCCCCTACTGGGGATGTGCCCGCAACCAAGGTACATACCCTTGACCGGAATCGAACCTGGGACTCTTCAGTCCACAGGCTGACGCTCGAGTCTAGCCACTGAGCCAAACTGGTCAGGGCATGAATTAGGATTGTCAAAGAACATAATTCAACCAAGTAAATTTAAAGATCTAATTGATTCTATTAAGTGATTCATGAATTGGGCAGCATCCCATCTAGCAACTAGAAGGGTGCTCCAAGGGGTAGTAAAAAAAATGGAAGGATTTTGTAGAAAGAATAGGAAGGGTTATTTTTAGACCAGGACATTTTCTTTTTGGGGAGAAGGAACTGCAAGGGTTTTTATCAGACAGATTGGCTCTTCTTTCTATGAGGAGAGGAGATAGAGAGGGCCCACATGACAGATTACCTCATTAGTACTGACCAGAAAGTTCCAGAATGGTTGATTAAGATATATTTCTAAGAAAGGTTGAGATAACAATTAGGTCAAGTATTAAATCTAGGTTTGTTGTCACGGGCTTGAGCATAAGTGATGCCATTTGGGGCTTGTGATTTTCTCTTTAACAGCATTTAGGAAAAGACCTCTCTAAGGAATGAGATTGGAGATGGAAGGAGCCAACTATGTAAAGATCTGGAGAAGGCACGTTTCAGGCAGAAGGCAGAGCAGATACTCAGACTGAGAGGTGGGAAAAGGCAGCAGGATAGAGGAAAATCAGAGGGACCCAGTGAGTGAACAAAGGCGAGAAATGACGCAATGAGGTCAGTAAGGGAGATAAGAAATAAAAGCCAATCTGTCCATTCTGACAACAGTTTTCATGGGTGGCTTATGGGAGAGGTCATACTTGGATTTATAAAGCTGGATAGGACTCTTCAAGTTGAACTCAGCCCACCCCATACACAAACAGCCTGACAATAAGCCTTGACACAATACCTCTCATACTTGCCAAGGCAATGATGCAACTCACCTTTTACTACATGCTCTTTCTCTAATTTTTCCAGTTGGCTCTCTAAACCCTGGTCTACCACTCTGTAATTCTCCCCTCGACTCCTTGACTATCTAGCTTCAACCAACAATGCTTCTCCAAACTATCTGCTGGAAAAACATATCTCTGCCCATAGCATGGGCCAGAAGGGAACAGGGTAGCCAAGCCTGTCACTCAGTTCACTGCTGAGGGAAGGGAACTGGATAAAAGGAAGACACCCTCACTCCCCACTGTAGCCTGGTAACTGCTGAATGGAATGAAGGAGCAATGAGCAGGAAGAGGGACTGCCATGGAATAGAATCCAGAGTCACATGGGAGCCCAGGGAGGGCAACAAATGCTAGTAGAGGCAGAGACCATGGCTGTGGCCTGGTATCATGACCCTGTTCTTCCTCTCTATCTCTCAGAGAGAGGATGGCAGCTTTGGTTAGTGTATCAAGTTCCATAGTCTCTCTGGTGACGCAGCTGTTGGAAGTTATCTCCATCACTAGACTAAGTTGCAAGAACTATATGTACTCATCTTTGTATCTTTAGTGGGTAGCATATGTTAGCTGCTCAAGTAATAGTTATTAAATGATTTATGTTCAATGATGTTCATCACAGCATTTTAATGGAATAATTAGAAGCTGCTTAAACACCCCATTTTGATACAACCATAATATAGAGAATTATGCAATAAAATTATGTTTTAGAAAACATGCATTCTATAGAAAATAATTCATAATAGAGGAGAGAGAGAGAGAGAGAGAGAGAGAGAGAGAGAGAGAGAGAGAGTTTTTCCCTCCAGATTTACTCTCAACTTTACCCCACAGGGTGGTGATAGAGCCTTGTTTGCCTGGGACAGTTATGCTATTGTCCTGGGTTTATTGGCATTATGAGTAATTCACTCCTTCCCACTCTCAAAAGCATCCTATTCTTGCAATAAATTTTAAAGTCACCCTTTGGTTCTGAGTCCCTCAAGGAGTCCCAGGTGTAATAGGAATGATAGCCTGGTCTCTTGCTCCCTGGTTTCTACCTGAGTTGGTCCAGGGGGAGCACTGACTGGTGATTGACAGTAGGGAGGAGGCTAGTGGGGTACAAGAGTTTATTTCCACAGCTCCTTCTCTGCAAAGCCAGTCTGGGCCTGTTGTATCTCTCTGCCAAAAGGCCAGGCAGCTGTTTTCACACCTAGAGTTTCTCTACTTCCAGATCCCAGGACCTCTTCCTCCCATTACCTCATTAGGCTTCTAGGTAAAATCAGGCTCCCTGCTGTTTCCACTGTCTCTTCCAGTTTCCCTACAACCAGCCCACATCTTTGTAAACAGTCTCTTTATGAAACTCTCCTTACAATGTCCCAATGTGAGTGTGCCATCTGTTTTCCGCTGGCAACCTGGTTGATTATCAGAGACAGCAACAGAGATACAGAGACAAAGAGAAAGAGGGGAAAAAAAGCATCACCAAAATGTTCTCAGTGGTTATCTCTGTGGGGCAAAAGTATAAATGATATTCATTAGGAAGGCTTTGTTTGTGTTTTGATGTTTTCTAATTTTTCTCCATTTAGCATGTATTTGTATTTAGAGAAATGATACAAAATAAGGTGCAAATTTGCTGAAAAAATAAATTATTGAAATACCCTTTCACTACCTCTAGAATCAGAGTTCATGTTCAAGCTTGATTCATATTCAAACTAAAATCTGCTTCTTATGAGTGTATGTTCAGTTTAAAGAGCATTGCTATCATGCTTGCTATTTATTGAACCATCACTATGACATTTTTTCTATGTCCATTATTTTATTTAATCCTTACAACCAAAGATAGATGTTACTAATCCCATATTACAGAAGAGAAAAGGAAAGCTCAGAGAAATTATGTCATCTGCCCACGGCCATTTAGGTAAGAAGAGGCAAAGTCAAGATTTAAGCCCATGCTCCCAGCCACTTCCTCCCATAAATTATATAGACATGCCCATAGACACATTAATTAAAGCATGGCATAAAATCCCTTTGAGAACAGAGTGTTCTTTTGTCCTAAAAAAATTAATTGGCCTTTTGATTATGCAAATATAAAGTAAGAAAAAATTCTATTCTCCCTGTCTTTAGAGAACGGGCCTTGGATAGGAAGGAAAGCTGTGCTCAAGGGGACTCCTATCCGCAGTGACCCCAGAGCTTAGAGACAGGGTGGCACCCAACATTAAAGAGAAAAGCTACCAGTAGGCTACTCTAACAGAAAAGACAAGTCTCTAATTTCTGAGAATCCTATCTACTACGTGTGGTTTGCGTGTTTTTTACACTGTAATACCCGTTTGGTGTTTCCCAGTCTTCGGTACATCTAGTTAAGTAAGGTTTGTTCTCATCTAGGCTGAGGTGAATTAACTGTAATCTGTTTCCTCAGGTAGGATAAAGTGACTTAAGGGGAGGAAGAGAAGGCCAGCAGGGCTGTCTGTGGAGCGGTGGTCCAGAGCTAGGCCACTGGCTGGGTCAGGTGACCTCCAGAACCAATCTTTGGAGCTTGTATGCATTCCCTGGGGATTTCCAGTCAGACTAGTGCCTCTTCTATCATTGCATTTAGATTCTTTTTATGAGTAGGTGCTATTACGTCTGTCAACTGGAGGTCAGGGGCTATGTCTTGTTTTGTATTTGTATTCTCTGTCCCTTGCACAGTGCTTCGCATATAGGAAGAACGCAATATACTTCTTTTAAACTAAAGAAAAAAAAAAACAGAAAACAATGTTTTAAAAATAAATTATTCAGACTTATTTTCTCATTTTAGGAATTCTGTAGCAACTTATGCACCAGGAATTACATCTGAAATCTTAAGATTTTATTTTACAACATACATTTCTGAAGTTTTTTTTCCTCTTTTAAATCAAGTATTAAAGTGTTTCCCTATTGATTAAATTTTTGGGAAATATTACATTTGCTCTAAGTTGTAATCAAACAGGTTTCCATAAAACAGAAAACTTAGCCCTTTTTTAAAAAAGAGAAATGAATATTTTGAATTCAATATTGATAGTATTTCCTATTAGACAGTGATATTTAATCATTTAATTTAGTCACAGCATGTTAATATTAAAAGTTAACATCTTATTTTGGCACTAATGTTTAATGGATTCTAGAAAAATAGCAGTCCATAAACAACATTTATAAAACATTTATTATGTATCACGCTCAGTGCTTTATAATGAACTTAATCCTCAGAAAATCTCTGGTAGTTGAGTGCCATTATTCTAATTTCAAAATGAGGAAATTAAGTCTCAGGAAGGTCAAATAACTGACTCCCGGAAGCATTATGCTACCTCTTTTCAGGAGGTAGATTTGCCAAAATACATAACCATGTTCGTAAATATCTTCTACTTCCTCATTCTTACCTCTGAAGCCATCCATCCTGCACACTAAGAACTTCCCTTTTTTTCCTTTTCACTCGGAACTTTGTTATGGAGATAAAAAGGGCTGGTTTATGCAACCAGCTATTAAGAAATAAGGGGAAAAATAACATTTGTCATAATAGTTCCCTCTAAATGTGCCTTTGTGAATGAGGGGTGGACCTAGAAGTCTTTTAGAGGTAATCACTGAAACGGCCCCTCCCATACAATGCACTCATTGGATCCTTCCTTCAACACATGAAGTCTTTCTTTATAGAAAGATTCCATCTCCCCTAGTTCAAACATTAGCAAACTTTTACACATCTGAAACATAGGTAACAAACAGAAAGCAATCAACCTTCTTCAAACCTGTCAGGGGCATATCAAACAGAAGAAGGCACGTTGGAGTTCATTCACGTTGCTGATGTGTGAAACCTCCCTTCCTCACTCCAAGCATATTTATGCCTATGTAGCATTTGCCTTTAGCACGTTTCTGGGTATTGTTTTAAAATCCTCTTCACATAAATAGCAGAAAATTGCCAGAGAGAAAAACAGTCACTCCTCTCAGATACAATGACAATCACAAGACATGGCAGCTGAGCGCAAGAGAAGACACCAGGAAACTGCAGAAGCCGGTAGAATGTTAATATCTATTAGTGAAATATTTAAGGAGAAGCTTGTCTAGGACCAACACACTAGACTGTCTTTCCATTTGAAATGCTCAAATAAGGATTCTATGAGAACAAAGGCTCCTGACCAGAGATTACTGCTTTAGCCCAGGATTCTACTTACGGGTCCTTCCCTGGTAATGCCATGTCAAAATCACAGTAAAGCTTTTTAGACCGAGTAAAAGGCAGATCTCAAACAGTCCTGCAGTATTACAGGTAAGGACTCACTGCAGATGACAAATCTGTTTTAATTAAATAGGGAAGCAAATGGTCTCAAACTGAAGCTTGCAGTGAACCAAGCCCTAGACATCAGCTTCACGGGCAAGTGGGACATGGTTTACCTCCTTTCTCAAGTTTGCTTAAGGCTAAATAGCATTTCTCATCTGTTACTACATGCAATGAGGATGTTGTGTTGCTTTAAAATAGTTGTCAGGTAGGGTGTGTACACATGTGTTTGAGTATGTGTGTGTGGTTAACTAATTTTTTTGTGGCAAGGAACTACTGTCATTGATGAGTCAGTTTCATTTAACCAAATTAACTCTGTTAGTTACATGAAAGATTAGGCACTATTATCTTATACTGGTATGCAGAGAGTTATACAGAAGTACAAAATGTACATCGAGGGCCAATTACACATGAAGAACTACTGATAATTATGAGAGCTGGTTAATATTTCTGAATTATTAAGTCTGACAGCATAATCCTGCTTTCTGTGTTGTTTGGTCTATTGATACCAGATGCTTAATGCATAGTAAAATGTGACAGTTCAGTAGAAGTTAATGCTATCCTGCAAAATATAGAAAATTACTTGGTGCAATATGAAATGCGGCAAGCAGAAGCTGAAAGTTACAATTGGCTTTAAACTAAAGGGTAGCTGTAAGTCTGAAAGCGTATTCAACTTCAAACATTGTTATCTCTTATTCCCGAATGCAGTGGGGTTTAGAGGGCTGTGGTCGCTTTCCACTACGACAGCTGGTTAGAGATTACCCCTTCTCCTGTCATTATGTTTGACATCATAACACCCCTACCCTCAAATGCTGAAACTGCTATGTATCCCTTCTGACAGTTCATGTGCCCATGTCGTTGGAACTCTCCCACCTGCGAGGGTGTTATTTTGGGGTCATGGATCATTTGCCATCAAGCTGATGTTTAGTACTGGTTCATTGATGATGATGCTAAACTTTTTAGTACTCAAAAGCAGTTTCTACAAAGCAGCATCAGAGATCAGTGAGAACCATGCACCTGGCTAGATTTAAAAAAATACTAATTGTAAAATTCACTTAGTGGCACAAGAGAGAGAAATTCACACGGGCCAATTATGCGTGATATACCATAGATGATTATAAGAGTGGATTAATGTTCTTGAATTATTAACTCTGACAGTACAATCATCTTTTTTTTCTTGTTTCTTCTGATGATACCAGATGTTTAATGCAGAGCAAAATGTGATTGTTACACTATATGTTGTACTTATGGCTAGAAAACAAAAAAGTACATGCTATCATTGTGACTACGAAAGGCATATGTATCATATAAGACAAAACAGATGTCTTCTTCGGGATTTTCACTCTCAGTTAAAGTAGGTGAATGTCCATAGAATATATGGGTAAGCGGGAATTTCCTATGACAAATGGGATTGCATTTCATTGCTTGGATAATAAAATATGTCACTTTTGTTAATTGGTATTATTAGTTGCAGAGGTGATGGGATGGGATGTATCAGACTCTGCCCACATAAACTGAAATTTCAGTTGTCTCAACCCTGGTCAGTGAAATGTCTTAATGATAATAGCTAAATAATGACATGAGATATGCTAAGTATACTACATGTGTTATGTTAACCTTTATACTACCCTTGTGAGGTGGGAATTATCATTATCCTCATTTTGCAGATAAAGAATAGACACAAACAGGTTAAGCAAGTTGCCCAAGATCATACAAATAGAAAGTGGCAGAACTGAAATTTGAACCCAAGGGGTTTGGTTTCTAGTCCGCACTCAAAATACACGCTAATACCATCACTACAGCCAGCTCAGTTAGCCCTAACACCCTCATTCTCCCCTTTCCCTTACCACCAGCCTAACTGTTGTTTAGAAAACAACGTCATGGCTCTAGCTGCTGGGAAGGGGGAGAAAGCCTCTATTTTCTTGCTAACAGAATGTAGCGCTAAAAGAGATGCCACCATTATCACAGGCATGCAGTTTTGTATGCTCTCATTCTTTAACAATCATTCATACTTCATGGCATAAATGAGCTTTTTCAGGTAAAACAGAATCTCTTATTTACCAGACCACTCAATTCTACCATCATTCACTAGCTAGAAGCTTAGTCATCAAATTTCAATTTTAAAAGAACCTATGCAAATGTGGAAAGAGAAAATGCTGAGACCAAAGATATCTGTAACTTTGCCAATACATAGTAGTTAGTCCTATATAAGTGGCAAGACTGGTTGTATCAGCATTTGTTTACCTTGAAATAACAAAATATAAAACTCCAAAGTAGAGGAAGACACGACTATGGAAGAACGGCCACAGAGACACAAAGGTGCTTGGGGGAAGAGTACTGATTGCCACGGAGTGTGGGCAGCCTCTAGAACAGCGGTTCTCAACCTGTGAGTCGTGACCCCATTTGGGAGTCGAACGACCCTTTCACAGGGGTTGCCTAAGACCATCGGAAAACACATATATAATTACATATTGTTTTTGTGATTAATCACTATGCTTTATGTTCAATTTGTAACAATGAAATTGGGGGTCACCACAACATGAGGAATTATATTAAAGGGTCATGGCATTAGGAAGGTTGAGAACCACTGCTCTAGAAGCTGGGAAAGAGTCTCCAATACAATCGTAAGTAGAAGTAGCAAGAATGTACATCCTTTTTCTGTTGCTAATCTTAAGAGAGATTGCCTACAGATCATTTCTACAGAAAGAAGGATGCAGGTGATAGGCCTGGAAGTGCATCTAATATAGGAGTGGGGCGTGAGAACTATACAAATCAACTGAAGTCAAACAAAGTTAAGTCAGGGGCCTGCTACGTGCTGCCTGACACATAACTTGGCTGACAAAGAGCCTCTGGCAAAGATTAATAGCTACTCATCCATACCTTATCATTTACTCATATTCTACCATAAAAGAAAAAACAAAATATACCTTGCAAAGGTTAGAGTTAATCCCAATCTTTTTCCACTCTATTTCCCCATGCCAGCACACACGCGCACGCACACACACACACACACACACACACACTCACACATACACTCTACTCCAAAGACTTTCAGGTGTTTTGCCACTTAATTTTCAAATTCTGATATTTTTAGACAGAAAAACAAGATTTTATCTTAGCAAAATATTTTTAAAGAAAATAATTACTCATTATGTATGAGGGGAATGTATTTATATAGAAATTATTGTTCAAATTTATTTTTATGTAGTTTATATTATTACAACACTGTCATCAGGATTTCATTTAGGAATAGGGATGTCCTCCCAAGCAAAGACATTCTTTCGAGGGAAGTGAGTGGTAAATTACTAAAAGGAAGGAAGGGAGAATGAACCTTGAAGGACAATTAGCAGTTCCTCACAGAGTGACACTTATTATTCTCCCCACTTGTTGAGAAAATGGTTGGTAAAGTATAATAAAACTCAGGAATACCATGCAAGGGATTGCTTAGTGGTTGTGAGCACTGAAAGAAAGAATGAATTTCAGGCTATAGTCCACATGGTTCAGCCAGAAGCTACAAGAGCCCAGAAATGGAAGAGATTAGGAGAGCGAATGTATCTGAGAATTTGCAGAAATCTTGAGGATGCCTTTGGATTCCTAAACACCAGGGGATTGAGATGTTGGAGGCAATTTCCACTGAACTAGAAGTGGTAGAAGGTTCCTCAGCTAGATGGAGTCTGGGTCTCATTATTAACATTTGGAAGATGCTACAATTTGCATAGATAGGAGTTTTTTTACTTGGAAGTTTTAGGCCACGCAGAAAGAACTAATTATTAAAGGTCTATGTAGAAAAAAGACTAAGAAGAAAAGAGTTGGGGTATTTGAGAATTGCCTCTCTATGGGAAACAGTTTATTTCCAATATTTCTAATGACATAGTACATGGGCAGCAACCATTAAATTTGGGAGTGGTATTTTGGAATTCAGAGCAGTGTTTCCCAATCCTAGTTAAACATCACATTCACTCATGGAATTGTGTTTTTTTTGTTTTGTTTTGTTGGGTTTTTTTGGTTGTTTTTTAGTTTTTTTAAAAAAACATTAATGCCTGAGCCCATTCAAATCCAATTGAATTGAAATCTTTTCTACGAGCGGGGCCTGGGCATTGGCATTCTTTGTGCTATATTCCAAGCATTGAGTGACTCTAGTGACTAGTCAGTATTGAGAACAACAAACAGTACCACCTGTTTCAGTGGAGCACTTAATTAGGCTTTCTACTGAACATACCGTAGCTGTTTGAGTGTTTATTCTTCTTTATTGATTATGTATAATTGCAATCGGGAGATTTAAAAAACTTGCCCAGATTGAGAAACTAATCTAAGAATTTCAAACAAACCTTGGTTTGCTGAAATATTGCTTGCAATGACTTGAATATTATTTTAATTTCCCTTGTTATTAAAAACAAGGAAGGTGCATTATGTAATAAGCTTATTCATTTGCATTTTTCATAAAGAGGTTTCCTGATAGTGCAAGTATTATCCTGTAAATTTAAATGTTCCAATCTCTGGTAAAAGTTAAAGAAGCGTATAAATGGAAATTTGCACAAATGCAAAACACAGTTTAAAAGTGGATATCTTCTAGAAGCTGATGATATAAGTAATAGAATTTGTAATGAGAAAATAATGTTTTCTTTAGTTAGAAAAATTAAATTATAACTTCTTCACTTTTTAAAAACTATATTACCTAGTGCATTATCTTATTAGTTGACAACTTTGAGATAAAGTTAAATATTCAGATTTTAATTTGTTTTTTTTTCTCTGAGGATCTTAACCTGGATATGTTATTTTGAAGTTTAGATTTGGGTAGGGTGAGGTAAATCTGGTATACTGGAAGTGAATATAAAGCACTCCCTAATACCTACAGATCAAATTGTTCTAAACAAGATAAGCTAATATAAGGTTGATCATTTAGGGGGGGAAAAAAATCTCACAAATCAAATCCCCAGAAAATCTTATTGACTTTATCTTAAAAATATGTCCAGAATTTGGCTACTTCTCACTTCAACCTGCCAGGCAACACACCTGAGATCCCCATCCATTCTAACCAAGTATGCCAAGAATGTAAGGCCCTGACCAGTCCTCACTCAGGACAGCTCTGAGGGTTGTGCTTGTAGTGAGCACCCTGAAGGGATGGGGCAACGTCACCCTCCAGGACAAGGAGCAGCTTTGCTTACTGCCTGCTGCTATAAAAGAGATAGATTTCCTGAGCTCAGTGTTCCTCAGCTGCAGCACATGCCCACCAATTATATAGCACTCATCTGGGCCCATCCATATTGCCTCCAAGGGACTTGGCAGGACAAGGGGAGCTAACACAAACATGAAGCTCGTGCCGCTTGCTATGCCATGAGTAATAAAGTCCTTTGTTTCTGACCCAAGAGTCTCATGTCATTTGCCAGAATCTATGAAAGTTACAGTTTAATATATTACCTTATAAATAGAGTAAAATCAAATCCCAGATTCCTGACACTCATGAAATACCACCCTAACTCAAGACACCATCCTTTCTGACCTGGATGATTACAATAGTTTCCTCATGGGTCTCCCTGCTTGCACCCCTTTGCTGTCTGTTTTCAACACAAAACTCAGAATAATTCTGTTAAAAGTCTCATTATGTCACTCCTCTGTGTAAAACTCTTCAGTGATTCATATCTTATTCAGAATGAAATTCAAAGTTTTTACAATGAGACAAAGGCCCAACATTATCCCTCTTGACTTTATCTCTTCTTACTTTCACCTTTGTCCTATCGGCACTGTTCTCTTTCCCGCCAGGCACATTCCACTGTCCCTCAGGTGTTTACTAGGTCAGCTCCCTCACCTCCTGCAAGTAGTAACTCATTTCCTGAAGAAAGCCTGTCCTGCCCATCCTGTATAACATTTCCACAACTCTACTTATCCTTCAACATTTCACGTTCTCCTTCCTTATTTTTGTTTTAACTCTTAGTTCTTATAACCCACTTATTATGTTCACTGTCTTTCTTACTATCTTAGATAAGATAGAAGCTCTATCTCCAGCATCTATAACAGGACCTGATATATACTAGCAATACATATTTATTGTATGAGTGAATGAAGAGGGCTTATGAAAGTAACTAGTGAATAACTGAATACAAAAGAATAAAAAGATTATTTAATATCCTAGTCTACTTGAAGAAAAAGATATACTGGGGAAATGGTAGATGATTGTTTCTACAATCTATTGCTGCATAATTTATCATCGCAAAACTTAGTGGCTTAAAACAACAATTTATTATTATTTCCCATAGTTCTATATTTGACTGTCCTCAGCTGGATAGCTCTTGATTAAGGTCTGTCATGCACTCGTGGTCAGCTAACACATGGGGCTACAGTTATCTAACATGGGCTGGACATTCAAGATGGCTCACTTGCAGTACAGGCAGATGATGCTGGCTCTTGGCTTGCTCTCTGCCCCTGGAGCACCTAACTATGGTAGCTAGGTTCTGAGAGGAACATCCTGAAAGCCAGTGTTTCAAGAGTCAGGAAGAAGTAACAGCAAGGCCAATGAAGGGCTACATCCAGAAGTAGCTCAACGTCACTTCTGTGATATTCCATTGACTGGAGTAGTCACAGAGCTCATCCAGATTGATAGGAATACACACATAGGCTCCACCTCTTAGTGGGGGACTGGCAAGGACAGCACATAATATCAAGAGATTGTTGTAGCTATCTTTGCAAATGCAGTCTGCCACAAAGGTCTCTAAAGAAGAATAGAGTATGAGAATAAGAAGCATACAGTTAGCAATCTTCACATAGCCTGAGTAAGGGGAAAAGACCCTGTTTTTAGAAGGAGTGTTCCATTGATTAGAAAGTTGGACTTTGCTTTGATATAGGAAAAGTTTGTGAGATATTTTTTTTCTGGTTTAGGAGCTATTCTTCTTCAAAACACCCAATTCCTAATGCCTTTTTTTCTCTCCTTACCAGATCACACATCTGATTCACTATTGATATCCTCAATATAGAGTTAAAACACTTCTTACTTGAGAAGAAAAATGAACACATTGGCATTTTGATTCACATATCCATCTCTGTCACAGATTTCAGTGTGCATCTATTCTAGACAGTGTGATCTAGTCTGATATCATAAAATCAACTTTCTCCACTGACCCCACTAACAACGTGCCACCTTGTGAGTGTCCTATCAGCAGCCACCTCTATGTCATATTTATCTTACCTCAACCTAAGGTTCTAGGAGTTTCAGCATGTAGGTATCATTTTTATTATAGAGTAGAGGACAGTTCTATGGAAAACTGTCCTTTTAGATTATAGAAGGTGTCTAGAAATTCAGATTTATTTGTTGATTAAAAAAAATTTTTTTTTACCAAAAGATAAGATTGAAAGAAAATAATTTTGCTACTCTTTCATCAGAGGTAACCTATGGTCTTGGGAAGATTAGTCTGCCTAATCTATTTTATTTATACTCCAAAATTTTGGGGAGAGAAAACAACTGTTTTATAGCAGTTTAATGCACAAAACATGTGATTAAACTAGTTACTTATAAGGTAGTAAAAATATAAAAGCTATCGGAAATAATGGTATCAGTGCTCTTATAAGTCTTGACCCCCGTGTGTTTGGATGGGACCTGGGGGGCAGACCTGTATGATATTTGGAAGCTCTTAGGATTCTTCCCCTGCTCAATATGCTCTGGTACTTGTTTGGTGAGAGGTTACGGGGGGGGGGGGGTGGGGGGGGGGGGAGATTCTCTTGACGTAATGTATCCAATCAGATTCATTATTCATAATTTTGATTGGGGTTATGTTCTTCTTTTTAAAATGAAAGTTTTAGTAAGTTACTGCAACATCAAGGTGCAGTAACACAACTTTCATTGAAACTAAGTGGAAAAGCACAAGGGGTTCTAATTAATGATCTGCTGAGATCTACACAGGTTTTCCCTACTGTCCATTCTTTATTGGGCATCTCACTCAAACTTACAGGAACAGTGTAATTGCCTATTTTACCTCTTAACTTGGAATGGGACCCATTATTTCTGATGCATTTCCATAGGCTTAACTGCTTGCATAGGCACTGTTTTAGTAGGATCTCTGACTCCATATGGCTGAGATTAAAAATGAGCACAACTATACATCTGTCAGATGCAACTCATTTTTTAATGAGAGAGACCTTGGAATGTTACATTTCTGTTTGCTTGTTTTTCTGTGTGACATTACTTCTCCTATGAGCTCAGTAAACTGGCCATTTTTCTTGTCTGTTTTCTTTAATTTATTTTCATTAAGCTGTCAAAATTGAATGCATCCCTCATACCCTGTGGTATGTGACACATCAATATGCATCATCACACACCACCTTCCCCTTTCCCATTCCCTGAAAGTAATATTGTTTACAAAAACTGACCACTTTTCAGCTTTGTGGTGAAAAAGTTACTTGAAGATGCTCAGAAGACAAATATAAAAGTAAGAATCATCAGAGAGTTCTCACATGTATTTCATTTATCCATGCATGTACAAAATATGTTTAAACACCAAGTGATTCTATGAGCAGTTCAAATATACAGTATATAAAGGCATGTCACAGCAGCACATTTGGTCAAATCAACATAGAATGATTGTGATTCAAAAATCACATTGAAAAGGACTGAAGTATTTTTGTTCTAAAAAGTCTTCCTCTACTGATCATCCAGTTTGGGGGAATTGGGGAAAACCCGAGGAAGAAATCCATGAAAGTCAGTTGCTGTTCTTGCACAAGCCACATAAATCCTTCTGCATGATCATCAACATGCTATAAACAAACAGCCTTTTACCTTCCTCCTCAGTCTCACTTGGCAGGGATCTACATTCCAACTGATTAGGATGAGACGGCCTACTTAAGAAGATGCTCATTTTATGATTCCCCAGTGACCACCACTGGGAGACTTGTGTGAAGATGAGTTTCATCACTTTTATGATTGCTGGTCACGCTCTGGAAGACTGATTGTTTCCAGAAGTCATAAGAGTGTGCCATGGGATGTTTATTGACATTTGAGTAATGGTGCATTTTACAAAGAATATTCTGTGACTATTTTACTTTGCCATTTTAAGTTTTGGGGCAACCTTCTCCCCAGTCACACTGACCATGTTCTTTCCTTCTTAACTTCTTACCATGCTTAACTTATAAATTTACTTTTCCACAAATAGTAAGAGAAGGCATCACAGTTATTCTAGTGATTTTTTTCATAGTAAATATTTTTGCATTATGGTCCTTTATAGACATAGCAGCAAAATCTGGGCAGGGAAGGAGAGTCTTAGTTGCTTTTTGTGGCAGATACAAGCTGCAGGGAGTGCTGTCAGTGACCCAAGTTGCAGGTCTCAGCTCCTCCAAAATCTGCCTCAGTTGCAGAGAGGCCTCTCCCAAGAGTACCCCTCTCCCCCAGGCTGTCCACACTCGGTGACTATGGGAGGTAGTCAGATAAAGGCCTGGACAATTTGACCCAACTGGGGACACTCTGATAGTTTATCTGTAATTCAGAGTTCCAAATAGGTTGACTACAATTTTATCAGTGTAATACGGCAGTTAGATTTCTTCTGCCCAATCTGCTCCCTCCCCCTTCCTTGTTAGGTGGTGTTATCTAAAAAACATCTTGCACTCCAAACTGCATCTCAGCATCTGCTTCTAGACAGCCCAACCTGTGACAATTATTATATCCATGCATGTACATCTTCCTGTATTCCTTTATCAGGACATTTGCTTCCAAATGGTTGTTTCCAAATGTTTGAGTACCAAATGGAGATGAGTGTTTTTGGTATTGATCTACTTTCAAGGGGTTGGATTTCCTGTCTTATTCATATAACTTCCTTATCATATGAAGACTAGATGCCCGGTGCACAAATTTGTGCATGGGTGGGGTCAGGCTGGCCCCCCCTGATCAGGGCGATCAGACTGGGCCGGCCAGGGGGAGGGGCTGTGGCCAGTTGGTGGGCCGGCCCCACCCCTGATAGGGTGGGAGGGGAGCATCGGGGGTGGGGCCGGCCTGGTGGAGGGACTGTGGGTGGTTGGCCCACTGGCCCTGCCCCCAGGTAGAACTCCTGGTTGAACTCCGGTCCAACTCCTGGTCAAGGGAACAATTTGCATTATATAGGATAGGCAAAGTTGAGAAATTAAAAAGAAAATACCTTAGGGCAAAACTACAGTACACAATAGGGACTTAGAGTCATTGAAATGATTTCATGCAAATGACAGAGGTTGAGAAAGAGGCTGTCACCAATTGGCTAAAATCAAATGTAATTGTCCTTCACCTGTTGCCCACTGATCCTTCTTCACGGCAGCCTCAAACATCAGCTCTCTAGTGAACTTATTCCTCCACACCTGTGACCCAACAGCACTCACACTAACTAACCTTGGAGAGCTCAGATTTTTCAACGCCTCCCCGCACCCCCGTGCCCGTCTACTTGTTTGCCCACCACCTCCCAGACCCTAGTTTCTATTGAGTCTTCCCCCCCTTTTTCTGTTAATCCTCACTGTGGATACTTTTTCCATTGATTTTTAGAGCGAGAGAAAGGGATGAAGGGAGGGAGGCAGGGAGAGAGAGAGAGAGAGAGAGAGAGAGAGAGAGAGAGACATCAATGTGAGACATATCAATTGGTTGCTTCTCTCATGCACCCCTACTGGGGCTGGGGAGTGAATCCACAACTCAGGTACGTGCCCTGGACCAGGAATCGAACCCATGACCCTTTGGTGTGTGGGCCAACATTCTAACTGCTGGGCCACACAGGCCAGGGCAAGCCTGCCCTTCTTCACAAGGGTTCTACTCTCCCAACATCCCTTCTTCAGGATCAAATGCCTTCCTGTCCTGTCTAGACCTAGTGACCATTTCAGGACCTGCCCAGACTCATGCATGGAGGCAATGACAGAACAGTGACTATCATGCAGTAATGCCCCCACGGAGATCCAGGTTGTAGTTAAAACCTGGCTTTTTAAGTATGACTATCCCCCAAGAAATTCAGATGTTGTGCCAGGAGGAAAGGGAGACTGAAGATGAACAAGACACACCTTTAAGGAGCAACAGTTTTCCTCATAAAGGCAGGTGGAGGCAGAAAATCACTTGAGCTAAGGTATTTAAAACATTATTTTTATGTTAATGGCATTAAACTTTTTCTTAGTTTTGAAGTTAAAGACTGAAAAAGCTATCATTGTTTCAGCTGGCAGGTTCAAGGCCAGCAGCAGATCACATACAAAGTGAACTTTCTTCTGTGTTAGATAGAGGTGCTTTGGTAGGAAGGGTTATAAAGCATCATCTTAGGGGGAAGGTGAGGACCGATTATATGTAGAAGATAGAAGAGGAAAAGGTACTCACATGTGCATAAGACCATGGAGGATCCCATAGGGTAGTATGGGGAGCATTCACAGAGGAATCTGAATCTATGGTAAACAGAACCTGGGATCAAAATAGAAGAAGAAAAGTGACCGTGAAAAATGCCATAAACCTTTATCAGTTTTCTATTGTTGCTTTAACAAATTGACCCAAGTTCAGTGACTTAAAACAATGCAAATTTATTACCTTACTATTATCTCATTGAGCTAAACCAGGATGTTGGCAGAACTGAGTTTTTTTAAAAAATTGACATTACTGCAGGATTTCACCAAAATGAGGAAAAAGAGCACAACATCCTTTAAGAATTATTGTTTTTATAAGATCTCAACATACAAAGTTAGGCAAAATCCAGGAAATGCAAGCAATTTTCTTGGTACACCTCACCTTTCACAGTAATCAAGCATTGCCCTTAAAGCAGAAAAACTTCTAAGTAGTCCTTTGTCACCATAACCATATTAACAGTTATGCTATAAGCCTTTTAGCTACCCTGGGATCCTCTGGGAATACTGGGTAATAGAAAGTTGGGAAGAGAGGTTGGCTTTACCAAAGAAATACCCAGCAATATCCTATCAGTTCCAGGGCATATAGAACTCAGGGGGTTCAGCAAGAACTGGGAAACTTGTATGTCATCAGTAAGATGTTAGTTTCTATAAGGTTCTGTCTTTTTAACTCTTTTAAACCATATCCTATAAAAAAGAAGATAGATTTTTCATGAAATTTTGAGAGTATATTTGGAGTGGTCTGATTTAAAATATAAATTATACACTACATATGATTACACAAATTACATGTAGGGTCTGAGGGAGCATAATTTTAAAGATTTCAATTAGTTATATTGTTTGTATTTTGAAAAAAAAAAGATTTGTTTTAAATGAAGAGGACTCCAAATGTTCATGAATTTTCTAACATGGTTAATTTAAATATTCTTTTGGCCACGGGCATGAGAAATTATATCAGATAAAAGGCAAGCTCAAAAATTAGCAAATCTTAGTTCCACATCATCAAAAGCCTGAAAACAAAAATGAGAATTCAAAGTGAGCCCAAAGGCCATGTGGAAAGGATGGCTACTTGTGGACACTCAGGAGAGGCATGTTCTGTCAAGGAGACCTGAGACTGATGCACAATGTGAGGGACAGCTGACCACCAAGGACAGGCGTCTTCTAGAGCAGCTGAAACCGAAGCATGCCCAAATGCCCATGTGACTGCAGGTCCAGACGGGCTGCCACCGGTAGTTAAAAGTCCAGCCTGAGGGAAATTTGGCCGCTACTCAGGAGAGACATGCTGTGCATATTAAGATCTCATGGACAGAGAAAACAAACAATGATTTTAAATATGAACCTCGAATCACAAAATGTAATATCAGTTATGTTTGAAATGTGCTATTGATAAATATTGAAAATAAAAGATCAGTGCAAAGGTTTCATTAATAAGCCTACTGATTATTAAAATGGTAATTAATAGGACAAAAAAACCACACCCCACATAATTTTGAAAATAGCATCAAGATAAAAAATATTATATGACCAGAGGGTGCATTAAAAGAAAAATAGTGTTTTACACGCTGGATCCAACAGTTTTCTTGGGCAACCCTTCCTTTTTTAAACCTTCACAGTTCCTATGGAGCATTTCCTTCACCCTAGATATTACTAGGTCACAAGTGTAGATGCTACAAATTGCAGGCACTGGTTGGTGATTGAGCTGCTTCTCTATGTAATGTGCTTCACAAAGAGAATAGCATTCATGTGTGCATTGTATAGCAAATGTTTCTATGTATGAAAGCATTTTTAAAGCTACAAGTTATAGGTCTATTTTAATTAAAATTATAAAAACATTGCAACATTTACTTTAAAAAAAATTACATAAGGATGATTAAGGGCCCTCTTAAGAAAGGCTGAACAATATGGATGGATATAAAAGACAGAAAGAGAAACAGCAGAAGAAAAGACCAGAAGAGGGAGAAGAGGAGGGGAGGGGTGAGGAACTGAAGCAATTTTAAAATTTAAACTAATAGACTGACTTTTATATAAGAATGTGAACCAGATACAGATTTTGGTTCTTGGTTGAAAACTGCAGTGGACATTTCTACCCCAAACATACTTTCTCTCTTCCTTCCAGTAGAAACTCTACACTCCCTCCTTTTTAACCTTTCAGGAATTTCATTCTTTGTGATTATGGTGGAACTACCAATAATAGTCACACAACTATTCCCAGAGATGGAAAAAGAACTCAAGCAACATCAACCATATTCATGCCCTCAGGGATGTACATTAGAAAAATATCCACAGATGAAGAAGGCAGCTGTGGCTGGATGATCTAATAAAGTCATTTCAAAAAGTGGGTTCTCAGGTTCCTGAAACTGAAAGGCATAGACACGCTAGATCCTGTCTTTCATTTTGGCAAGCTCATCTATAATTCTGAAAGTGGATTCCATTTTCTTGCTTAAGTTATGGTTCCTTTTGCTTTCAATAAAAAGATTCTAGACAGTATCTCCATCTAATTTCACTCACTGTTACATCCCCATGTTTGTCTCTACACTGAATTTTTGTAGGCATTCAACTATTTGCCAAATGATGAAACATGCGTAAATAAGTATATCCCAACTCTTAAAAACACTTCCTGCCTTTAAGATGTATAGAGTAATTTACATCTTAAGTCTAAATAGTTGAGGTAATTTTCACTAAACATCTAAAATAATATGACAGAGATGAGTTGAATATTAATATGAAAAGTTGTGTTTTAAGAGGCAAAAAATTTTAAACATTTTTGTAGTTTCCTTTATATGTTCTATTTTATAGAAGACAAGTGTAATTTATGTCCAATTCCTACTCATTCTCACTAATGAGTGACATTTTAACATCTTTTTATTCTTGTGCACATTATTGGCTTATCTGCATGAATTATATTTTTTCACAGACTTCAATTTACTAAAATTTATTGGTAATTGCATTTTTCTTGAACACCATTATAAATAATCTTTGGCCTCCCCCGGCCCCAATTCATGTGTTGAAATCTAATCTCCAATATGATGGTATCTGAAGGTGGGGTCTTTGGGAGGTAATTCGGTCATGAGACTAGTGCTCTTCTAAGATGTCAGAGAGACTCTTTCTACCATGTGAGGCTATAACAAGAATTCGGTAGTCTGCAAATCAAAAAACGGCTCTTCCCAGAATCTGACCATGCTGGTACCCTGATCTCAAACTTTTAGCCTCCAGAACTGTGAGATATGAATTTCTATTATTTATAAGCTGCTCAGTCTATGGTATTGTGTTATTAGTGCCATACTGCTAAGATAAGCACATATAATTAGCAAATTTGGTACACGTGCCTCTAAGAATCTATGAGGGTTTCCCAAAAACTTTGTAGGCAGTGAAAGATTTAAGAAAATCCATTTTTCATATCCTCAACTTTTACGTTTTGCTAAAACTGACCTGCCTGATCTGCTTGTGGTCAAGGAATTAATGTATCTTTCCCATCTTCCCTTCTCACAGTGAAAAGTTCCCTCATATTACAAAAGAAAGGATTATGTTTCACCCACCCCAACTTTTATCAAAAAGTGTCTGAAAGCTTTTTTAACCAAGTTACTATAAACTTTTGATAAGGCTTTTGCCTTTCACTTTCTCATAATTTTTCTGTTTTAGATAAAGTAGGTCATTAGAAATAGGGGTATTTTGTCTGTGTTGAAATATTTTGAAATCAGATATATTTGTAGAGTTAGATTAAAATAGTGACAATTTTCTTTTAAAGACATATCTTATTTTCCCTCCCTAATTTATGTCAAGGAAATTGTCAGAGCAAATACTAGAGGGCAGTGTGGGTTATTTCATCTAGGTGAGAAACTCATAGACTGTGTCCTTCCTTCCTATCTATCATCTATCTATCTATCTATCATCTATCTATCTATCTATCTATCTATCTATCATCTATCTATCATCTATCTATCTATCTATCTATCTATCTATCTATCTATCATCTATCATCTTTCCATCTCAGAATTAAAAGAGTTAAGATTTGTAAAAACACATGCGTTCTTTCCCCTCCCTATCTCATTTCCTTTCAGAATAATTTAGTCCAAAAGTCAGTAGCTGAGGCACAGCAAAATAACACAAAGAGGGGAAGTAGAAATGCAAGCCGAGCCATGTGTCAGGCATCAGAGCTAATAGGTGAGAGGAGATTGTGGGGATGGGGCAATGCTGGTGGTGGTGAAGGGAGGGTCTACATATAGATGGGATGGATCAAATAAGTAAATATATTGAGGGTGATGGGATCCAAGTTTCTAATTGTCAGAGAAGAGAGTTACATATGCATAGCCATTCATATACATATTTAAATGTGCATTTCTAATTAAACTTTACTTTTTATCAATTTCTGTACTATATTTAAGTTTCTTTGATCAACAATATGCCAATAATAATGGTAATGATAACTTAATCCAGATGAAGGAAAAATAACACTTAGGTCATCTGGTCATAAAGAATATAAAAAATAAATTTCAATTTATATACATATTTTTATAGCAGAAAGATAAAATGTTATCAATAAAATATCTTCAAGCATAAAAATATATTACATTAGAATAAAAGTCTGTGAGAGAAATGAAATGGAAATATGAGTTCAAGGAGAAAATATAAAATGTAAAGTTTAAAGAAGAGCTTATTCATGGGTTTTTAAAAAAATTGATTGATTGTGGGCATTAAGTCACTATAGTATTTATATTGTATTGAATAAATAAATTGAAAAGAAAATTACAGTTTTTAAGTCAAATGTCAATAATTAAAATATGCCTGGGATCAAACACCTAGGATCAAACCCTTTGACATTCATTGATCAAGTAGAGGAAGAACTGGCCACGGGGATTAAGAAACAATCAGAGAATTAAGAGTACAATTGGGAGTGCACAGCCATAGGAGTGCCAAGAAGAAGGTATTTCTTGAGAATGAGAGAGCTGTTGAGAGGACAATTTTCTTTTAAAGACCTGTCTTCTTTTCTCTCCCTAATTTTTGTCAAAGACATTGTTGATGCTGAGGAAGACCCTAAGAAGAAAGCAACAAAAGAGCAAATACTAGAGGGCATTGCAGGGCCAGAATTCAAGCTCTAATCATTGATCAGGCCGAGAACAGAGACAGAGGCTGACCGCTCCGACCAGCTGGTAGATGAGGGTCACCTGAGCTGGTGAAGTATGACCCATCATCTGGATTTCACAGCTCACACTGTAGAGACTCCCATGTATCATCCTCTACCTTTATTCCCTTAGCTTTCCATTCTGTTTTTTTCTTGTATTTCTCTATCTCCATATGTCTCAAAGTCAGTATTGTCTGAAGGCCAGTTGCTATCTGTACTGATCCATATCCACATTTGGATACCTCGGAGTCTAAGGGCTACCCCATGACTTTCTTGGGTCTGTTGGCCCTGGTCTAGTTAGATACACAAGACAGTAACACTGGAGCGTGATGTTGAAGGAACAATTTGTGGTTGGTTTCTGAAGTGGACAGTTGGGCAGTTAGAATTTTGTAGTTGCTTTGTATGCCTTATGAACCCTTGTGTTGGAATTAAGCTACTAGAGTTGCCAGATTTAGCAAATAAAATGAAAGAATCCCCAGTTAATTTTGACTTTCATGTAAACAAAAATAATACTAAATGCAGTATTTGGGACATACTGATATGTACTAATAGGGCCACTTGAGTTCCAGGGATGTAGTTCACAATCTAAGCAGCAGGAAAAAGGAAAGGCAGCAAAGGGTCTGTCCATTCCTGTTAAGGGTACTTTCCTGGAGTAATAACTTACACTTGGCCTACTGGTTAGAATTCAGTCACATGGTCACATCTAACTACAAGGAAGGCTGGGAAAGCAGTGTTTATAATGGACAGCTGCATTCTTAGCTAAAATTGAGAGCTATTCCTGAGGAGAAAGTAGATATGGAGGGTCAATGAGTCATCTCTATCAGAGAAGTGATGTGGATCAAGGCATGTGTATGAGGTAAAATAAATTGAACTGGATTGAATATAATGATGCAAAAGAGGAACAAAAGATGTCTTCAGATTTTATTTCAACCAGGTCAGTTTACAGAATGAAGGATCCTTTGAACAGAAATGAAAAACATATTCAGAAAGTATTAAGTGTATACTATAATCTTCTAAGTAAGGTACTATGCAGATACCATAGGGCTAGGAGACACAGTTGTTAACCAAATCATCTTCGGTCCACTTCCAGGGGACAGTGTGTTTAACTGCAGGGGTTTGCTGTTATCCTATATAATACAAGGGTAATAAGCAAATTGACCCTAACAGCAGAACAACTGGGAATGACTGGTCACTATGACACACACTGACCACCAGGGGACAGACACTCAATGCAGGAGGTGCCCCCTGGTGGTCAGTGCGCTCCCACAGGGAAGCTCTGCTCAGCCACAAGCCAGGCTGACGGCTGCCAGCAGAGCTGTGGTGGCAGGAGCCTCTCCCGCCTCCTCAGCAGCACTAAGGATTTCTGATTGCAGCTTAGGCCTGCTCCCCGCTGGCAAGTGGACATCCCCCGAGGGCTCCCGGGCTACCAGAGGGATGTCTGACTGCCAACTTAGGCCCAATCCCGCCAGGGAGTAGGCCTAAGCCAGCAGGTGGACATCCCGAGGGGTCCCAGACTATGAGAGGGCACAGGCCAGGTTGAGGGACCCCTCCGAGTGCACAAATTTTTGTGCACCAGGTCTCTAGTTGCTTAATAAACAAAATGTTTAGTACTTAGTAAATGTTCCAAAAATTGATCAATGCTTGATATTTTTACCTATATTTTCAAACAGGTGATCAAATGGAAAATAAAATTATGGAAGTTGAGGCTTCTTGTGAAAATCAGCAAGAGGGACTTGCTGCCGTGGTTACAGAAATGCACAGCATGCACAACATCCTGCAAATGAGCTCTGCTGGCCAAGCAGTGATGGGAACCAATTTGCTTTCTTTTGGAGGAGACAAAGTAGCTATTGGCTCTCTGCACTTTATCATATTTCCTGGAAAACTGAATCTACAACAGGAGGAAGGAGAGGCTGTAGAAGGACCCTGGAATAAGTCAGAGATGAAGATACTTATAAACATTCGGGTTCCAGTGCTGGCTCAGCCCTTCTCAGCTTTAAGGCCAAGGACAGCAACACAGCAGTAATTCCGTTCTGGAGCACAGACTAAGAGCCAGGCAGAGGCAAAGTCCTTCCAACTATGTTCTTTGAGGATATGGGATGAGGGGCTTGGGGATAGAGAGTGGGTGCAGACATGGTTGTCTAAGAGACAGTTCCCACCTGCTACAGCAGGAAAGACAGACTGAAGTAAACTTAGATATAGTGGGACAATTTGATGGGGTGAAAAGTAGAGACAGTGTTAAAAGTATGGAGGAGAAAGAGATCAATTACCAAAGTAGAGTTAGGGGTCATTTCTAGAAGGAAAGGGGATTTGAGCTGGGCCTTGAGAGGTAGCTAGAATTTTAGTATTCAGAGAAGAGAGGAAAAATTTTCAGGCAGGATGAATATAGTAAGTCTTGAAAGGGCTGATTGTGAGCGACATACTGGCTCAGGCTTTAGTGTATACGAAACTGTACTAGCCATGGGAGTTGTACCATAAAGAGAAATTGTGGAGTGCTTCTCATTTCAGGGTGAAGATTTATGACTCTATCACAAAGACAGCCATTGAGCATTTTGAACGGTCAAAACAGAATAGGTCTGTGTTGTAGGAAGGTGGCAAGGGAGAGGATGGCTGGAAAGGTCAAAGGTATGGAGGCCACTTCTGAAGTGATAATAGTTTAGAGAGCCCTTGAAATAAAATGTTGCACAAAGGAAAAACAAAACAAAACAAAACACATGGCTGTCTGGAATAGCCTTGGTTAGAATGGTTATTATTCTTTTTTATTTATCAACTCACCGGGGCAAGTCACTTAACCTAAGTCTTGTTATATGTTCTCTAAAACGACACTAAAAATTACATCACCAGTGTGGAGTGGAGAGTGAATAAACATGTGTGAAACGGCAGGAAAAGTTTCTCCCTTATTTTAAAAGCGTCTCCCTTATTCTTTCTGAGTACAACCTGTAGGGTCCGCACCACTTCTGTTCTGGCCCTTAGGGTTGTTCTGCAGTAAGCTGGTGGCTTCTGTCTTCTCTCTTCCTGGACTGTGTGCATCCTCGGGGCTTCTATGTGTTATTCCTGGTCCCCATATTCCCGGTCTCCGAGCACACAGAAGGCTCTCCAGGTAAACAAATAGGATGTGCAGGGTGACCAGGCAGGCGCGGGGCCGCGCACTCTGCAGGTCTCTGCCTGCCGAGCTCGGGGGTCGAGCCTAAGTGACACCCTAAATGGGGCCAGAGCGCCGCGGGCGCAGTCCCACCCTCTTCAGGGGCAGGTAGGGTCCCTCCCGAGGGGCGCGGGCTATGGGACGGGGAACCCACGCCACACTCACTCCCAACTCGGAACCCTCCCGCCACCCCCCCCTCATCCCCTCCCCCTCCCCCCTCCGGGCCTTACGAGGCTGGCTCACGGGAAATCCCTACCCCTTCCCCCTCGCTGGCTCCTCTTCCCGCCCCGTTTTCCAGGAGCCGGGCTGGGAGCAGGGCGGCGCGTGGGTGGGGGTTGCGCCGGGGGAGGGGAGTCGGGAACTTTAGGACCCAGGCTCCGGGGGCCCCGCCGTGACATTCCGGGCAGCGCCGAGGGCGGACAGCCGCTCGGGCCGGAGCGAGGGCGCGCAGCCCAGAAACCACGCGGGCTGCAGAGCCGCCGCCGCCGCGCCGCGCCGCTCGGAGAGACGAAGCAGCTCACCCACCGCGGCCGCGCGCACCGGACGGCGGAGGACGAGACGGCCGGCATGGGCCGCTTCCCGCTGGAGCCCTGGCTGCAGCCGCTCCTCAGCCCCGCGGGCCTGGCCCTGGCCGCGGCCCTGCTGCTCCTGGTCCTGTGCCTGCGCGGCCGGCGCACCAGGTAGGCGGCCCCGCGACCTCCCCGCGCGGCCCCGCGGCCCGGGCCACGCATGCGCCCTGGGCCCCGGGGGCTGCGCGCCACTCCGGTGGCCCAGACGGTCCCCTCCAAGGTCCAGGGAGCAGATAGTCAGCACTTACGGGGGGGGGGCGCCGACGTCTTTGGGGATCCTGGGCAATGGCACAGGCTTTTTATGACTTTCCTACACGTACGCGTCCGTGTGAAAGCGTCGGGACCGACTTGGATTTGCTGTTGGTGCAGGTTGTAGTAAGCGCTGGGCTGTGTTGCACGTTATGCGTCACGCATGGCTCCCAGACACATTCTGGTGCCTTGTCGCAGCCTGTTGAAGCTTTAGGGCCTAGAATTCATAGCGCATTTAGGGAGGGAAATTTTATTCCGTGGAGAGTGGCATGTTTTAGGAAAGTGCGTGGTATGAAGAATAACTCTGGGTGCCTCTCTGTGCCTCAGTTTACCTCACTGTACCTCGTCTGGGGGGGGGGGGGGGGGAATAATGATACCTCCTGGGATTTTTGTGAGTACTAAATGAGTTTACAGTGTGAGTTCTATGCATTTGCTCTATTATTTTTATTAGAACAAAACAACCCCCAGAAGTACGTCGCTTTATGTGATCTGATATGTGGAAGTAGATCAGAAGTTCAAAATAAAAGCATTCATTTTGAAATCACTCTACTTTCCCTCTTTACCGGGTTATTTTCCTTTTCTACTAGGTTCTTTATAGCTTTTGAAAAAACAAGCAGGTATGTTTTACAGGATAGTAATAACTACTCTGTGATCAGATATCCTACACACCCACATTCACACACATTATGTGTGTGTGTGTAAGTATAGATACACACACTCTTATATGTATCTGTATATGCACAACTATATATCCTATATAATAAAGGCTAATATGCAAATCGATCGAACAGTGGAACAACCGGTTTCTGTGATGTGCCCTGACCACCAGGGGGCAGACACTCAATGCAGGAGCTGCCCCCTCATTGTGCTCCCACAGGGGGACCGCTGCTCAGCCAGAAGCTGGGTGAGCAGCGCTAAGGATGTCCTTCTGACAGCCAGCAGGGAGTGGGCCTAAGCCGTCAGTCGGACATTCCCCAAGGGCTCCTGGACTGCGAGAGGGTGCAGACCTGGCTGAGGGACCCCCCTGAGTGCCTGAATTCATGCACCAGGCCTCTAGTATAAGTACCAGTATTTATGTGTGTGTGTGTGATCTAGGTTATTTCTCAATAGTTTTGGGGAAATAGGGTAAAGACTTTTATACCCACAGCCACTTTGGAAAGTTGCCACTTTTCCAAAGTAATTGTACTATTCTTTACATTTCCATCGGTGCTATATGTGAGTTCCAGTTGTTGTACATCCTCACTCATATTTAATGTGGCCATTCTAGTGGTTATAAGCACTATCTTTCTAGATTCTGGACTTCACTATCCTCCCCTGAAGAGTGTTGGGTTTTGTTTTAGTGTGCAGATACATTTCTGGTTATCTTGATAGGGCTACATTCCTTTGGGTGGGTCCTGCCTTTTCCAGTTTCTAGAGGCCACCAGATTTTATATCTCTTTTTCATATGCTGCTACTCCTGCCTCTCTCTTATAAGGACCCGTGTGATTACATTGAACCAATCTATATAATCTAAGATAATCTTTCCATCTCCAGGTCTTTAATTTAGTCATATCTGCAAAGTTCTTTTTGTTACATAAGGTAACATATTCACAGGTTTGGGGATTAAGACATAGGCATCTTTAAGGTATATTCTTATTCTTCCTACTACAATACGTCCACCAACCTCCAAAGATTTGTTATGTCCATCTTACATGCAAAATATATTCACCCCATCCCAACAGCCACAAAAGTCACGAAGGTCCCAAACAATGACACTGAATATCCAAGTTCACACTGTTTACAAACGTTGCTTTCCACCTAACTTCAGGGCACAACGCAGCTAAGCTTTCTGCAATTATATGACAGGGATTTCTTTTTTCCAGTTTCCAATAACATGCTCCTCATTTCATCTGGGCCCTTATCAGAAGTGCCTTTAATGTCAATATTTCTACTTACAGTCTATTTATGACAAGGTAGGTATTCTTTAAGATGATATATCTGTTCTTTACCATACTCATCACTTCCGAGTCCTCACTAGGGGAGTTGTTAACATTCATATTTGTACTTACCATCTGTTTAAGGCAATCTAGGTTTTTCCTATTGTCCTCCTCAGAATTCTCCCGGCATCTGCTCATTGCCGAATTCCCAAGCCACTTCTACATTTTAAGGTATTCCAGGTACCAAAATCTGTATGGGTTTCCGATTGCTGCTGTAACAAATAGCCACAAGTTTGGTGGTGTAAAACAACACAGACTCTCTCACAGTTCTGGAGGTCAGAGTCCTACCGGGCTGATATCAGGGTGTCAGCAGGCCTCAGACCCTTCTGAGGTTGTAAGGGAAAACTCTAGATTTTGAGAACACAACTGAACTTGTGCTAGATGAACAAAGTCTTTAACTAGGAAAAGACCTCAAAGATTGAGCCCTGAAGAGGATGTCTCACCAAATGACATTTTCCAGGCTACCTCAGGGAGAACCTCTTCCTCAGCAGGAGATTCAAAGGGTCCGGGAACTCTGTGACTGCTGACTGGTTTGACTTTCTAGTTAAGGAAGATGACCTATCTGATCATCTTCCTTAACTAGAAAATGGCAATAACAGCTACCTCACAAAGCAGAGGTGAGAAGCAAAGTGCATGAGAAATGTGAAGATGTTTTGTAAAGTGGGAAATCACTTAGGAGACAGTTGGGCTTGGGAGGGGTGGGGTCAATAGGGGAATAAAAAAAGGGAGCATCGGTAATACTTTCAACAATAAAGACAAAAAAAAAAGAGACAGTTGCTTGATCAGGTTTCTTTGACACTTCCCAGAGACCCTTCTAGTTGCTGGTTTCCTTTCCTCTTTCATCTTGTTCCCCCAACATATATAACTCCACACCCCCAAAATGCTGTAATAGGTAAGAAATAAGATTTAAATGCTGTTAAGATACATTTTAATCAAAGTAAAAATTCAGTGATATTTTTTTAATTGTAAGATGTCAGGGTTATGTTGATAACGAATTGTTTTGAAACGCTGATTTGTTGACATCACTGTATCACATAAATTTGTTATTTTCTCCTTATAATTACTTAAGTACTCTCAGACGTGACCCCTGGTGCTCCAGGTTCCTCACATTGTTACTACGGCCTAGAGCAGTGGTCAGCAAACTCATTAGTCAACAGAGCCAAATATCAACAGTACAAGGATTGAAATTTCTTCTGAGAGCCAAATTTTTTAAACTTAAACTATATAGGTAGGTACATTGTTATTAACTTAATTAGCGTACTCCTAAGGCTTAGGAAGAGCCACACTCAAGGGGCCAAAGAGCCGCATGTGGCTCGAGAGCCACAGTTTGCCGACCACAGGCCTAGAGAATGAGAAGAGCTAGGATGCCATCATTAGTGGATCTTTTTCCTTTGGTCCTCTCTTCTCATACCACCATTAGGAAGAGGATGTGGGCAGCTGAAAGCCAGGTAGTTTCCTACTAAAGCGTGTGCTGAATTTAACAGGTGGACTTTTGTGTTTTTACATAGGAGGTGATAGGGAGGGTCTTTAATTAAGGCACATCTGCGGCTCTTGATTGAAGGGCTAAGCAGTTACCGCATACTTCTCCTTATCAAGCTGCAGAGTTTGGATTGGTCTTGTTACCATTTGAGACAGATTTCAGACTTGCTTCAATGTGTTATTTTGTAACTAAAAAAAAAAAAAGTTCTCGAACATCCAGAACATTCCTGTTGTGTTGTTCTGGGAACATGGAAGCTCTGAAAAACAAACATTTGGCTGTTTATTTTGTGGGTCATTTAAAATGACCATTTAATGCTTCATGAGATGGTCAGAACTGCTAATATCATCAGCATGGAGGATTGGTCGACACTGTAATCATATTCGGCTGATAAATCCTGGTTTTCCCTTTATAATTATCAAATATTTGCATAAGAGAAATCAATTCAGAATTTGTGCTGGATCAGCCTAAATCTCTTACCTCCATCAGAATAAAATCGTGGAGTGCTTACTTTAGTAATACTACAGGGCCAATAGTGTATGTAAAGCCATTGTTTGCTCAGTGTTTCCCAACAATAAAACCTTCTTGTAGAAGGCAGTGTAGTGTAAGACAAGCATGGCTAGAAGCCAAAATGGACCTAGATCCAAAATCCAGCTCCCTCCACGGTGATGTTGACTTTCGAGAGGAAGATAAGAGATCAAAATTATAAGACAGAAATACTTAATGTCCACAGCTGAAAGCCTTTTTAAAAGACAGGGTTTATTGTAGACTTGGAGAAACAGGGACCAGAACATAATCTCTACAGTCATATTCATGGTTAATTCTGTAGTTCAGACTCTAAGGGCCAGAAGACTGGTGGCTGTAGAAACAAATGCTGCAAGATGCAGCCTTGAAATACGGTTCACCTAGGAATTACTATGTAAGATTTTAATTGGTAAAACACAAACATTTATATTACAGGCTTCTTTACGAATATGAAGAGTTGTTTCTCTCATATTTTATGTACTAGAGGCCCGGTGCACAAAAATTTGTGCACTGGTGGGGGGGTGTGTCCCTCAGCCCGACCTGTGCCCTCTCACAGTCTGGGGCCCCTCGGGAGATAACCACCTGCTGGCTTAGGCCTGCTCCCCGGGTGGCAGATGGCAGGCCTGGATCCCGCGCTGGGTAGCAGATGGCAGGCCCTCTGCCACGCTACCCTGCCCTGCTGCCCGCCGCACATGGCAGGCCCAGGCCGCGCACATGGATGGCAGGCCCGGCGGGCAGCAGGGCGGGGTGCGGGGCGGGCGGATCGAGATCCGCTGCACCTAACCCCACCGGCTGCCAGGCCACGCACACGAATGGCAGGCCTGGAGGGCGGCGCGGCAGGGCGGGGCGCGGGGCGGGTGGATCGCACTGTGCCGCCCTGCCTGCAGTATGCAAATTTAACAGCCATCTTTGTTGGGTTAATTTGCATACTCTTCGGATTGGCTGATGGGTGTAGCGAAGGTATGGTCAATTAACATCTTTGTCTTTTATGAATGTAGATGATGCTCAGCTCTGGGGTCCCTGATGGATGGGAGTTGATATAGCCTGGGGATACTGAGAAAATAAATAAAAGCAGGATTTATTGGACCTTAAAAGAGCAGTTTCAGGGTGTGAATCTAACCCACCAGCAGCATGGTTAGGTGGAGAGGGCAGCATGGCCGCCATCCTGGAGTTGATGGTGCTCTATCACAGGTCAAGTTTGGGGGAAGAAGGATGGAAGTTGTTTTGAAAGAATTTTCATTGGCTACAGATAAGGTGGGCAGAATAAGGTGAAGTGAGGGCAATTCTAGGATAGGGGCACAATCCAGAAGGAAGATGTGTTTGCTGTTTGGATTGGTTGTGGGCAACAGTCTAGAAAGCTCATGGGAAAGCAAGAAGCACAGGTTCCTGGGGTGGGTGGCACCTGGCCTTTCTCTTGTAGACAATCTCTGTAGTAGCCACCAGGAAGTTAATTTAAAGTTTCATCATATACTCAGGAGTGTGAGCAGTCTTTTGTTGGTTTTGCCCTGTAGGTGTTAACTGATTAGCTTCTTCCTCGTCCTTCCATCCTCTGGGCTGCTGTAATTTAATTAAGGATATCTCAGAATGTTTTCCTTATCACTATCTACAGTGTCTGGGCCCTACTTTATACCAGGCTCAGGTGCTTAGATGTTTTGCATATATAATCTAATTTAATCTTTATTGTGGTTGTTGAGATAGTTATTATTAAGCTATTTTTTCAGAAGAGACTAACACAATAAGAGATTGCCTAATTTACCTCAGGTTGCAGAGTTCTTGGGAGTAGAATCGTTTTTTTTTATTCCAGGTCCATTATAGCTGTGGTAGAATAAAGCTCCCTTAATCCTGCAGCTGTTCACACCTTAATGCCCAAACCTGTGTCCTAATACCAAGAAGCTGTCTGTAGTGGTGTCTATAGTATCTGTAGAGGACAGGAGAGGGGATCAATCAACCATTGCAGGCTTCGGGGATGGATTAAAGAGTCCAAAAGCCAAACAATGGGCAGCCTCTTGAAGCTGGAAAGACAAGAAAAAGAGATTCCCTTCTAGAGCCTCCAGAAAGGAACCTAGCCCTGTGAACACCTTGATTTTAGCCAAGGGAGACTCATTTTGGACTTCTGGCCTACAGAACCATAAGATAATAAATTTGTATTGGTTAAGCCACACATTTGTGGTAATTTGTTATAGAGGCCATAAAAAGCGAACACAATGCCTATATCCCCCATGCTTTCAGTATCAAACTATACTGCTTCTTGTAAGAAGAGGCAAAGAGTGGGAAAGACGGACTTAGATGACCTTTCTGATTGCCCGTGACAAGCAGGATGGAGAGTAAATATTTCTAAATACTCAGTGCCTTCATCACTCTGTCAATATATAATAATTTGAGAGTTTTTGGTCCCAAGCTTCACAGATTATCATGAGCTATGCATCAGTGTCTCTCTTTCTTATTCCTCAATTCACGAGTAAGTTTTGAATGGTTGTGATGAAGCTAATAACTCCATGAACCTTTTTGAAAAGAAGACATAGGCTGTAGGCCCTGTGATCCAGATGCGATTTGGTCAGGAAACTTTTTATTTTCCAGCCTTGGGGCATTCCTCCTTCCTGCTGTCCATGGCCTGGAGCAAGAGCTGAGGATGACTCTGAGGATTAAAAAAAAAATTATTATTATTATTTTATTTTTCAATTACAGTTGACTTTCAAAATTATTTTGCATTGGTTTCAGGTGTTCAGCCTAGTGGTTAGAGTAGACCATTGGTTCTCAACCTTCTGGCCCTTTAAATACAGTTCCTCATGTTGTGACCCATCCATAAAATTATTTTCGTTGCTACTTCATAACTGTAATGTTGCTACTGTTATGAATTGTAATGTAAATATCTGATATGCAGGATGGTCTTAGGCGACCCCTGTGAGATCTGCTGGGTTAGACCATTATATACTTTACAAAATGGTCCCTCTAATATTTCCAGAGTCTAGGATTTGAAGAGATCTAGGGAAATGGGATGCTGTACTTCACTGATTTCCCCAAAAATAGTAGAGCAGAAAGAACCATCAGCTAGAGAGGAAAGATTAACAGCTTCTTATAGGAGAATATTTTTGTACTTTATCCAAAGTAAAATCCCTGAAACGACTTAAGTTACTGTTCTGTGAAAGGCAAAGGACAAAATTACAGAAAGTACCTTGCTGAATGAGAGAAGGTGACATCTATTATATCATGCATTTTTATAGCTGCAGTGCTCATTTTTATGGCTTTGGCATTTTTTTTCAACACAGGGGTATTTGGGATAGGATCTTTTTTCCTCCTAGGAAAGTAGAAAGCATTAATTAAGTCTATAATTGGGTAATACAAAAATTAATAGAAATTTTAATAAAGGTGCAACCATAACAGGATTTAAATCCTTTGTCATTTCTCTTCATAACTTTATTCTAAATAGTTGGTAGCAATGAAGAGGGAACTTTAGAAGCTTTCCTTTAGTTTTAGCACCTGGCACAATACTAGACACTGAGTAGGTCCCGGTGAATATTTGTTATAAGGGAGAAGGATGAATGAATGAGTTAACTGCTTGGTGCCGTAATTGTTATCTATTTCCAATATGATATTGTAGAGTTGTAGGTACCGATAGCAAACTGTTCAAACCTCAAGTAAAAAGGATAAATCAGATGTCACCCAAATCAAGTTTTCTGCTGCTTTCATCAAAAAGTAAAGGTTTTATAAGCAAGTGCTTACCTATTATGAATATTTGAAATGGAGAACATAATGGTGCAACAATTATTCTTTAGTGTAAACCTCACTGAAAAACAAAGCAGTTGGAGTGCAGTCAATTCCTAAAACTCTTGCTTCTGAAAACTCAGAGTTTAAAAATATGTATTGTTAACTTTTGGGTCTAAATACTGGGTTTGTATAACTGGTATAGGTGGACGCCGCTTTATTTAACAGGTGAGCTCCTTTGTGCAAGGGCTCAGCCTGGTTTGGGTTAATCGCATAGAATCACACACATTTTGATCTTTACACACTTTCAACACATAATGGTAGGATGATTTCCCATAAATATTAAAGAGATCAGGGGTTCTGTTTGAAAATCAAAGTTGCCTTGGTGAAAGCATTGCTTTGTTTTAGAACTATGAACACCCAAACCACTTTCTCCCAGGAAGACAAGTGGCTTATTGTTCAGCCATATCCAGTGAGAATTTAGTGTCCTGATATAGTGTTTCACCGGTGCTGTCTTTTTGGGGCAGGACGTGGAGGGATTAACATCTTTGGAAGATGGACAGTTACTACTTTTGGTTTAGCTACTCCAACATTCTGGACTCTTTTATATATTTTTGTGTATTGCGTCAATACTAGCATAGAATTGTTTTTGACTTGTTATAATAATGACAGCCAACATTTCTGAGCACTTCCTATGTGCCTACCAGACATAGAAGCAAGTACTTTATATTATTATTACATGGAATTTATTGACTCCTCCTTCATAACGACTTTCCTAATTTTATAGAGGTAAAAGGTAAATCTTATTTAAATAATGTTCTCAAAAATCATAAAACTGGAATATAATGCAGTTAGGGTTCAAATGTAGTGTTTAACTTGAAGTCCAAACATTTAATATTGTTTTTTTTTTCTTTTTTATTATTCTTTTTTAATTTTCTCAATATAATGTTCTGACATTTGCACTTACTTGTTACTAAAAATAAAAGTCTTAAGATCTAATACAACTTTTAAGCATTTCTAGTAGAAATTGAACCAAGTTATGACTATATGACTATATACATTTGGACTTTAAAAGGATACATTGTCTGAAAAAAGCAGGCACGAATAGTCTGCCATCTCCCTCTAACACTAGGTTGTATGAAAATCATATTTAATGGACTAAATGTGAGAAAATACCTCTTTTTCTCTATCCCATTTACTGGCTTCTGCGCCCACTCACTTAATGGCTGGATTTGAGGTTATTGTGTACCCCTTTTATTCAGATACAGTGGAAAATAGCCTCCTTTTTTTGACATACATATTTAAAATATACAGTGAGTCTGGAGATAAGTATACGTCAGTGAAACCATCACCAAAATCTATACCCCAACTATATCTATCACCTGCAAGTTCCCTCTCATCTTCTTTATTCATGATGATGATAACAATGAATACTGAACATAATATCAACCCTCTTAGCAAATTTTTAAATATACAATACAGTATTACTATAGGTACTATGCTGTACAGCAGGTATCTGGGATTTGTTTATCTTCTATAACTGAAACTTTGGAGCCTTTGATGAATATCTCTCTGTTTCACTCTCCCCCTAGTCCCTGTTAACCACTATTTTATATTTTTTTCTGAGTTTGATTATTTTAGTTAGATTTTTCATGTAAGTGGTGTCATGTAGTATTTGACCTCCTGTGTCTGGCTTAGTTTACTCAGCATATTGTCTTCCAGGTTCATTCATATTGTCACAAATAGTGAGATTTCCTTTTTAAAGTTGAGTAACATTCCATTGAATATACATAACACTTTTTAAAAATCCATTCCTACATTGATGGACATTTTAGTTGCTTCCACATGTCTTAGCTATTGTGAATACTGCTTTAATGAACAGGAGAATGCAGATAAGCTCTTTGAGATCCTGATTTCATTTTTTTTTTGGATTTTATGCCCAGAAGTGGAGTTGCTGGATCATATGGTAGTTCTATTTTTAATTTTTTGAGGAACTTCCATAATGTTTTCCATAGTGACTGTACCAACTTACATTCCCACCAATAGTGTGCAAGCGTTCCATTTTCTCCACATCCTCACCAACACTTACTTTATTTTTTTATAATGCCCATCCTGACAGATGAGAGGGGATATCTTGTTGTGGTTTTGGTTTGCATTTCCCTGATGATTCGTGACGTTGCACAGCTTTTTGTATACCTGTTGGCTATTTTATGTCTTTTTTTTGGAAAATCGTCTATTCACTTCTTTTGCCCATTTTTTAAATTGGGTTATTTGTTTTTTTACTGTTGAGTTGTAGGCGTTCCCTATAGATTTGGGGTATTAATGCTTTATCAGCATATGGTTTGTAGATATTTTCTCCCATTTCATAAATTGCCTTTTCATTTTGTTGATAGTTTTCTTTGTTGTGCGGAAGTTTTTTAGTTTGATGTAACCTCATTAGTTTACTTTTGCTTTTGTTGCCTGTACTTTTATTATCAAATTTAATAAACCATTGTTAGGAAGCTTTTCTTCTATGTTTTTTCCCCCCAGGGGACTCTGCCTCTTGATACAAAGACTAGTGAGCAGGCCAAGAGTCACACCATAATCTTTCTGGAAACATGTACAGTTTGATTTAAAAATCACTGTTTTCCAAAGGAAAACCATGTTGAAGCATCCTGGAATCAGAGGGGAAGAATATTGTCACCCTCTAGGAATCCATTAAAGACCGTTTAGCGTGTTTCTCCTTTGAACAATCCTTCCTAAATGTATTATACAAGCTGTCACGCCATTACTGCGGTTCCTATTGCACATAGAAAACCAGCATTAAATATTGTGTGAGAAAGTGTTACCGACGGTTCAAAGATTACTTGATGTAGCAAAGCACAGTGGTTCCTGATATGTCTCTTGAATGCTTTCAGACCTACAGTGAGCTCTTAATCTTGCTTTGGATTTCGAATGACCTTTTTTCACATGGACAGAGACTCTCCGTACTGTGTGTAGAATGTGTAACGTGGCTCTTATTTCTTCGCAGGCATACATGCAAGTTCTTTCACTATACATACAGTGTATGTGTGTGTGAATATGTAAATGTGTAAATATATGTGTGTATATATGTGTATAGATTTCAAACTAGTTCTACCCTTTTTGCTTGTCAGTGTGTTGTACCATATGGTATAGAGCATCATGCCAAAAGATAAAAATACTCCTAGAACATATGAAACCACCCGTCAACTGCAGAAGGGTAAAGACTTTTGGCCACGGCATTTGTGACTGTGATGCATTTATGGACAGTAGTCCATGGCAGAATACCCCAATTGTAAAAACAGGACATATTTTGAAATCAAAGTGGCTTTTACTTTTTAAGAGAAGGAACCCAAAAGTAACAGCCTTGAACGTTTTCTTTTTCTAAAGTAAAGGAATTGATCCAAGTCAGTGTTTTCTTTCTACATGGAAAATCTCCATATTTATACATAAAATTTTCCCATCTTATTTACTCTACAGAGTTACCATACAGGGAGGCCTTAGAGATGAAGCCTGCTCTACTGCAGGTGGGTGGAGTTTCTTGGTTGTAGATAACATGGCCACTACACAGTTTTTCTAATGATTCTGTGGGTGGGCTATCAACCAAAAAAAGAAAGGTATAGAAAATCAAATCCCACAGCATTCCTAGGGACCATGGGATAAAGTCAGAATGACAATGTGATTGAGGGCTGTTTATTCCCCAAGAATAAAGGTCTTTAGGTGGTCTACAATATGCCTTACCTGTGTTACTCAGATTTTACTCATTGTAGGTTTCAAGTAGACCTGTGGTCATTTGTGTCACATTGAATATTGTTTTAAACTAACTAAGTCTACCAAATTTGGGGGAGGAGGGCTCAGTAGTTAATTTTCTAACTAAGGCCAAAACCGGTTTGGCTCAGTGGATAGAGCGTCGGCCTGCGGACTGAAAGGTCCCGGGTTCGATTCCGGTCAAGGGCATGTACCTGGGTTTCGGGCACATCCCCAGTGGGAGATGTGCAGGAGGCAGCTGATCGATGTTTCTCTCTCATCGATGTTTCTAACTCTCTATCTCTCTCCCTTTCTCTCTGTAAAAAATCAATAAAATATATATTAAAAAAAAATTTTTCTAACTAAGGACTGAGTATTTTTTACTAGAGAGAGAAATCCTATATAATGAAAGCCTAATATGCAAATTGTCCCTTCGACCGGGAGTTTGACCAAGGGGCGGAGCCGGCCCACCAACCGCCCACCACTCCTCCCTCAGCCGGCCCCACCCTCAACACCCCAATCGGGGGGGCAGGGCTGGCTGGCCAACCTCCCACGTCCCTTCCCCCAGCTGGCCCAGCCCGATCAGCCCCAATCGGGGCGGGCTGGCTGGATCCCACCTGTGCATGAATTTGTGCACCAGGCCTCTAGTTACTACATAAAACAGAGTAAATGCTATTGTCATGAAATTTCTGGGTAATAGTTCTGTAAATAGTACTCATGGAACTTGACAAATATGCAAACTTAGTTTTTCATCTCTTCACTAATGATTCTTTTTCTTCTTTTGTATTTTACCCTAATTTTTTGTTTAACAAAATGATCCTACCTGAACTTGGTTTTTACAGGATAGATCTAAAATAGAATAGTCTTGCTAGACTAGACTTCATTTTAGCAATGTCCTTCCTCATTTGATGATTTCTGCTGGAAAAATGCTATTTTGCAACTGACTTCCTACCTTGAGACAAACATAGATCTCAACACTGTTCAAGCAAAAGTCTTAGTCCAGAAGCATCTACATATTTTATTTGTGTGCTTTCCCCTTCCCTTTGTTCACTGGAGAGCTACCATAGAGCAATTATTTCAGCCTCAAATATAAAGTTAATAAAATTGAGTAAGTAGGTAAAAAATGTTCTTAATTACACTGCATTGGAAGATATATGCAGATTGCATTCCACTTTATAGGCAATTGTAATATTTTTAAAGGGTTAGTCTTTCCTTTTTAGGAGCCAAAGTGACTGATTCATGTCAGTTTCCTTAATCTGCTTTAGTGGGACTAAGGTAACCCAAACCCTCTTTGAAACTCTGCATTTGTACTCTGAAAAGAGTCATCTTTGAGAAGAAGTTCTGGCCAAACAGAACCAAAGGCTGGACTTCTGTCTGTTTGGGGACTTTAAAAAATTGTTATTCTGTTATAAAAAGGAACACATAAATTAAGAGTCTCAAGCACTGTGCTTATATGATAGGGTAAGAGGGCCTTTTAGTATTTTAAGATGACTCAAATTTGTAGGACATCTCATGACCTGTGTCACAAATTTGGAATAAACTTAAAATGGATCATTCTTCATTTGTAAATTATTTTGAACAGAGACAGTTTTACAACTATGTATGATATACATAGATTTATTTTCAAATTCACCCCCTTCCGTAGTACCCATACTTATAAAAGGAAAAGGAAGGAAGCAACAGTCAAGAACATTGTTTCTGTCTGTCACAGGATGGCTCTGGAAAATGGCTAGAAGTTTGGCTACACCCAGAGCATGCTTTCCCAGGGTCCCTGGAGCCTTAAGATCAAGAAAGGAGGAGTCCATAGCAGTGAGTGCTCTCTTTTTCCAACTGCTGTTTCCAAGTTTCCATTGGAATGCTGCAGTTACAACCAGGTCAAAGAAATAACTTAGAGTACTTATCCTTATTAAAGGAAAACAGCCAGGGTCGTGATATTTGTGAAGAAGGCAATGATGGAAGAAGGAACTGATTCCCACAGAGGAATGGCACGATAACATTTCTCACTAATTCTCTCTGAGACTCAGTTTTCTCATAAATAAGAAAGTCAGACTAGATAATCACTTTGGGAATGATAGGATTCTACAAGGACATTGCCATTCTCAAATTAACACCACCAAAAGATTTATATTTCAACTATCCAGAAGGTATGCATCTTCAAACAGGGCGAGTCTTTTATTATTATGATTTTTCCATTGAAATATCTTTCTTTCAACCTTTATAGACCCAGTGTAAAAACTCCACCTAACTGGAGTTTTTCCAGCTCTTTCCCAGACAGAATTCACCGTCTTCTGCCCTAGCACCTCAGAATTCACATCACCATGTATTATAATAATCAGCCAATAGACATCGCTCCAGGCTATTATGTCAGGAGCTAGTATGAGAATCAGAGTCTGCTTTTTATTAATCTCTACATCCTCAGCACCTAGAAAAAATGTCTGATGCATTATAGGTAGTCAATCAGTAAAACGTTAATAATTTTAAAAAGAACTGCCCTTAAGTAAAATCATTGCTCATCACATTGTGGAAAATAAAGCCTGTGAACAATTTTCTTTGTAGTCATTATTGGTTCATAAAATGCTGGGAAATCTGACACACACTTGACGATAAAGAATATGAGTCACGGCTCCACATGATTCAGAGAGCTAAGCCAGTTGTTGGAAATTCCTGTTGGACCACTTGTCAGCTACATGAGTAGTTTCAGGGTCCAACATAAAAGGATCACAAGATCCTGAATCCCAGAGAGAGTCTGGAGCCATGAGAAACAGCTCATTCCTGAAGACAGAATAACCCTGTTTCTGGGAATTAGAGAAAAGAGTTGTTTGAGTGGGATTGGATAAGGACATTTGGAAATCTAAGCATGCCTCCAGAACTTAGATCAGAGGCCACAAGATCATTTCAAAACACAAATCAGATGGAGCTCTTGGTACAAAAAGCAATATAGCAGAGGGTGGCCATCCATGTTTACCTTTATTCAAAATACTTCAGGTATATGGCAGAGTGGTGAAGAACTAGGGCTCTAGAACCAGAGAAATAAGGAGGTTGAAAATTAGCTCTGCTACGCAGCATTTGAGATAAGATCTTCCACAGTTTATTTTACATCTGAGGATAGAAGTAGTTTTGGAGGCAGATGGATGAGTTTTGAAAAGGCTTTATTGCTTATCCCCTTCAAGAAAAGTAGGCATGCACTATTTAGTAAATAGTTATTGAATTCCTGCAATATTGAAAACCCTGAGAGGTGTAGAAAGCAGAATAAGGTACCATTCCTACCTGCAAGGGGAATATAGCTGCATTAGAAAGACATGCAAATACGTCCCAATCCTCAAATGTTCACACTTTTCTGCTATATTATTTCAAGATTGCTTACTGCCCATATTTGTCAGTGTTTACACACTTAGAGCCTTTCACAATTCTGATAGGTCAAGTTAAATGATCCCTTAAGTCTGTTACCTGCACTGGGAGAAATTGAGGCCACTCATGTTAACTGTTACTATTTACATAAATTACCCAACAATCACCAAGGCAAAAGAAGTCCCCATCTCTCAGATCCATTAGTCTTCTCTTTCATGTGTTCTTCTCAGTCCAATTCAACAAGTGTGTGTTTTGGTGTGTTTTGGTTGTCTACTATATCATGCTTTTTGGCTGCTGGATGTACAGAGATGAAAGTTGGTTTCTATCCTCAACCCAGAATTTATAGATACATGATGAATCTAGCAATTTCATTACATAGTGTGATAGGTAGTCAGGATAGAGATAAGCTCCTTAAACAAACAAACAAAAAAACAAACAGAAAACAACAACAACAAACCCCCAAACAACTGTTGATAGGAGGGCTAGAATTGAGAAATTCTTAGTTGTAGGAACTACTTGACTTGGTATTGTGTTGCATATGGATGGAGGAAAGGGAAAAGGTATAAAGATGATTCTTAGGCTTTTAGTAACTGGGCCATTCAACAAGATAGAAACTGTTTAGAAAGGTTAGGTTTGGGGCCAGAGAACGAGACCATTTTGTTGGACATAATGAATGGGCAGTGTCTATGGAATACCCTGTTGTACTATTGTCTTTGGCAATTGTATATGTTAACATTATTTTTTCTTCAATTATGACTTAACCAGAGGCCCAGTGCATGAAATTTGTGCACTGGAGGGGGGGGAGGTGCCCATCAGCCCAGCTTGCACCCTCTTGCAGTCCTGGACTCCTTGGGGGATGTCTGCCTGCCTGCTTGCTCCTTACCACTCGGCTCACTGCTCCTTAGCGCTGCCGTGGAGGTGGGAGAGGCTCCTGCCACCGCCACTGCGCTTGCCAGCTGTGAGCCTGGCTTCTGGCTGAGCCGCCGCTCCCGCTGACCACCAGGGGGCAGCTCCTGCATTGAGCATCTGCCCCTGGCAGTCAGTGCACATCATAGCGACCTGGTCATTCCGGTCCTTCCACTGTAATGGTCGCTTAGGTTTTTATCATATAGATGATTTTTATCAGGAGAAGGGACAGAATGATGGGTAGGTTAGTAGAAATAAATCGAGGTAGGTGCCAAATCAGGACAATTCTCCCAGATGTCACATATTCCCTGACATCCCATGTTACATGTAAATGCTATCTACCATCCTTTCACAAGATGTGTCCTTTGGGCCAACGTATTTGGCTTAAGGGTAGGCATGGCACCTAAGATTCTTTCACTTGAATTTTTTTTAAACTACAGTTGACATGGAAGACCCCATTCATTTATGGTCCTAGAGTTGTAAAGATATGAACCTGGAAATGGCTAGCAGCCATTTGCCTCATCTTGAGGGAAGCAGATCAACATCTTGAGAGAAAGTTTAGCTGTCTAGTAGAAGAAAAAAACAAAACAAAAACGAAAAAAGAGAAGATAGCTAAAGATCACCCTCATTTATTTATTCAACAAATACGACTTTATACTTTTACTAGAGGCTCAGTGCATGAAATTCGTGCATGGGTAGAGTCCCTAGGCCTAGCTGGAGATCAGGGCCAGTTGGGGCTTTCTGGCTGCTTTCCAGGGCCTCCCTTCCCTGGCTGCTGGCTGCCAGCCAGGGCCTGCCTTCATTCCATGCCGTCCCCTGGTGGTCAGCGCACATCATAGCAAGTGACTGGTCTCCCGGTCAAACTCCTGCAGGAATAATTTGCATATTAGGCTTGTATATATATAGATCTTTTAGCTTATTTTTATTGAATTTATTGGGGTGACATTAGTTAATAAGATTATATAGCTTTTATGGCTACAATTCTATAATACCTCATCTGTATATTGTATTGTGTGTTCACCATTCCAAGTTAAGTCTCCTTTTAGCACCATTTATCCCCCCAATAACCTCTTCTATTCCGTCCCCCCCCACCCCCACCCCAACTCCCTGTCCGGCTGGTAATCATCATACTGTTGTCTGTGTCTATGAGGTTTTATTTTATTTTATCTTTCTTAATCCCTTTACCTTTTTCACCCAGCCTCATAACTCCCTCCCCCTCTCTAACAACTATAAATCTCTTTTTTTGTATTTATGAGTCTGTTTCTATTTTGTTTGTTAGTTTATTTTGTTCAGTGGATTCCACATGTAAGTGAAATCATATGGTACTTGTCTTTCTCTGACTGGCTTATTTCAGGCATTGTTTTAGATGCTTGGGAAACTACCAGTGAACAAAACATACAAAAATAATCTGCACGTAAGAAGCTCTCATTGGATTCAGACAGTAAATAACACAATAAATAGGTAAATTCTATATCACGTGAGAAGTGAGTGCTGCAGAAAAAATAGAGCAGGATAAGAGGGATCTGGAAGTGGAACTGGTTGTAATTTTGTAAGGGTTCACCCTCCCGGAGGAAGTAACATTTGACAGAACTGAAGAAAGTGAGGAGGAACAACCAGTGCAAGGGCAGGAAAGTGGAAGCAGGCCTAATGTCTCTGGGGAACGGTCCGCGGGCCAGTGTTGTGGGAGTGGAGTGAGTGATGCATAACGTTGTTGAAAATCAGGTCAGAGGAGTGACAAGTAGCCGGATTGTGAGAGGCTTTGAAGACCATTGCACGTCTTTGGCTTTTATTTTTAGGGAAACGGTAGACATTGGAAGATCGGGCACAGTGGGGTCAGGTCATCTGATTCACAGTTTTAAATGATTACTCTGGCTGCAAGGCATTGAGCAGGTTGGAAGCCAGACACCTGTAGGAGGTTAAGAAGTGATAGTGGCTCAGGTTAGACAGGTGATGGTGAGGACTTAGAATCTGAATATATTTTGAAGGTAGAGCTGACAGGATTTTCTGAATGAGGGAAGGAATTGCTCAGAGCTGATGTAGACAACTGTGAATGAGTGTGTTTGGGAGGGAAGATCAATGGCTCAGTTTTAGTTGTGTTACATTTCAGATTTCTAATTACACAGCTAATTGGACATGTCCCATGGAAAGTCAGATATTAACTATCAAGTTGAGGAGAGGGGTTTTTGGGTCTTTGGCATATAGACAGAAAATTAAGGCGACAGAGTAGCTGAGATTTAAGCGGTAGTATAGATATGAAAAAGTAGAGGACCAAGAACTGAGGCTTGGGCACTCCCACATTCAGAACTTAGGCAAAAGAGGACGGATCAGGGGCTATCAGTGAGGTAGAGGAAGACCTTGAGAGTGGGGTGTCCAAGTGAAGAAAGTGTGTCAAGGAAGAGAGACCGATAAACCTTGTCAAATGCTGCTGGTCAGTCAAGTAAGATGAGGACCAAGAAATCTGTTGAGTTTAGCAAGGTGGAGATCGTTGCTGATCTCAACAAAAGAAGTTTCTGTGGAGTGGTAGAGCTGAAAAACTGTGTAGAGGAGGTGTACTGGGAAATGGGAGGTGTGAGATTAGAGACAGTGACTACAGATAAATCTTTACAAAAATTTTGTTGGGGAGGGAATAAAAGATAAGGCAGTACCTGCTGGGGACATGTAATTATATATATATATATATATATATATATATATATATATATATATATATTTATATATATATGGCATGTTTTAATGTAAATGGAAGAGATCCTATAGAAAAAATAATAAAGAGAGGTGGGAATTTCCAGAGACAATTCTTTTTAAAAAAAATATATTTTATTGATTTTTTTACAGAGAGGAAGGGAGAGGGATAGAGAGTTAGAAACATCGATGAGAGAGAAACATTGATCAGTTGCCTCCTGCACACCTCCCACTGAGGATGTGCCCGCAACCAAGGTACATGCCCTTGACGGAATCGAACCCGGGACCCTTCAGTCCGCAGGCCGATGCTCTATCCACTGAGCCAAACTGGTTAGGGCTCCAGAGACAATTCTTAGCATTAATGAGAGAGATGGTCTTTAGAGAAACAGAATCAATAGAGGAGTGTGTGTGTGTATTTGTGTGTGTATGTATTATAAAGAATTGGCTCATGTGATTAAGGAGGCTGGCATGTCCAAAATCCAAGATTTGCAGAATGGGTCACATCAGGCTGAAGACCCAGGAAATAGCCAATGTTGAAATTCAAGTCCAAGGGCCATGGGTTGCACAATTCTTTTTTGCTAGGAGGAGGTCAGCCTTTGTGTTCTATTCAGGCCTTTAACTGATTAGATAAAGCTGAAGAGCATTATGGAGGGCAATCCACTAATTTAAACCTACCAGACCTGAGGCCCTGAACCTAACTGTCCCCTATACCTGGGCTCCTGAGCATTAAAGAGAAAAAACCAACATGATATAGAAAAATGTTAGTTACATGCAAACAAGTGGTTAGAATAAGATGGAACTTGGAGACATTGTAGAAAATAGGTCTACCTTTCATCTACCTTTCATCTAGCGCCAATATTCCACCTTTGTGTGGAAATTACCTAAAAATCAGTACAGCGGTATAGATATGAAAAAGCAGAGGATTAAGAACTGAGGCTTGGGCACTCCCACAAGTGTTAATCTCATTCAAAAAACCTCACAGAAACATCAGAATAATGTTTCCTTTGGCCCAGCCAAGTTAAAACATGAAATGAACTCTCACAAGTGGGATCTCATGTGCCAGAGAATAAGGTAGGAAGGCGGAGTATGGGTGTGCGATGCTGCTTGGTGGGTGGCTGCAATGCTGAGAGTCTGTGACAGCTCTGCAGATTATTTCAGTTTCCTCGAAAGAACTGAAGTAATCTGAAGAGGAAGTAGGAAGCACGTCATCTGATGAGAGTGAATATGGGGAATGATTACGGCCAGAATTCAGGATCACTGGAGGGTCATTCATTTAAAGTGAGACCTGTTAGTAGAATTGTGTCTTTTTCTTCAGCTGTGTTCACTGCCCAGGCTATGTGTGGAGAAGGCAGTGTTGCTGATGGAGCTATGGTTTTGCCCATGAGCTCCCTGTAGTGTGAGAGATTCAAGGGAGTTGAAGGGGTAAGCCAGGAGTGAATATGATGACTGGCCATGGAATTCAAGCAGGAAAACAGGAAGGAAGTACATTAAATGGGAGAGGGTCTCAAAAGGTGAATGCTCTGAGGGCATGAAGCCCCTGGCTCCTGTCAGTCCTGGGGCCAGTTTCACACCTGACATTAGTTATCTGAGCAAATTCCCCTTTGAGCCCAAGTAGGTTGGGTTTCTGTTATTTGAATTTTAAAAAGTCCTGCCAATTTGGGAAGAAAATATAAAGAAAAGTAAAGGGAAGAATATGACAAAACTTTCACTCTCCCCAAAGAAGTAGTTCTTAATTCTCACAGAATTGAAGTGTATCGATTTTTTAAAAAAAATGATGCTCAGATTTCACCCCTGAGATTCTGATTCAGTTGGTGAGGATGGAGGAAACTGTTTTCAAAACTCCCCAGGATAATCCGATGGTCAGCCTGGGTTGAGAATGATAATTCTAGACCCTCTCAACTATGGTCTTTAGTGACAGCTTCAAATTATTTAGATGCTGCAGATTAATCTTTGAATTCAGTGATCAGTTAATTTTTGGATTATCTCTGCATGTCACTGGGAGATTTATGGGGGAGGGAAAGGTGTTCAGATTTACTGTGGACAGTTTTTACAGCTCTAGAGATCAGCCGTGTATGAAGTCAGAGGCCAGCAATGGACTGTGGGTGACTGGTGTGCTGGGCACTGTGCAAATAGAAGCATGGCTGCCTCTTTCCAGGAACTCACTGTGGGTTATTTGTGTTTTTGATTGTGTAATGTTTATTGTGAGGAGTATATTGGTTTTAGATTTATGGCTCAGTAGTTTTGTTCTTTATGGTAGTCTAACACTTTATTGCAAATTAAGGCTCCTTAAATAACTGGTGTGTAAAGTATGGCCTTTATAATAGGCATTTATAGCAGGGCAATAGAATATACTAGAAAGGACTTTGGTCTGGGTATCAACAGAGCTGTGCTCAAGTTTCATCCCCCACCCTATCCCAGCTCTGAAATTCAGGGCAAGTTTCTCACCCTCTCTGTGCCTTTGGGGTCACCATCTGTAAAATGAGGAGGATGTCAACTATATTGTCCCTCTCACACTACCATAACTTTATTAGTATGACATCCTGCCTTCTCCACGCCTAGCCTGTTCCCAGCCCCGAAACTCTATGACTTAAGCTATAGTTTTATTTTTTCCACAATTATTTTTGATATAGAGTTGCATTTTTTTCCTGTTTTATAACACGCTATTGATCTCACCTATGGTTCATTGGAATATTGCCTGGTGCCAGATAGAAAACATGAATGGGATTGATGACAATCTGCTTTCCAATATGGCGGTTAGGGATGCATTGTGGGAAGTGAAGATGCCTGTTCAGAAAACAATGTCCATGAAGATACTAAATGATAAAGATGAGGTGAAGAAGAATGGTGAGAACACTGGTTCTTGCTGGACTTCAGAAAGGAGGAGAGAGCGAGTTTCTTTGTTGTTCTAGGAAGACTTCAGGCAAGAAGTGATAATTGACCCCGACGCTTGCAGGTTGAGCTGGCTCTCAATATTCAAGGGAGAAGAGGACTTTCTCTTGTGTGCTTGGCTGGAATGATGGAATGAAGGTGGAGGACTGGGCTAAAACATGAAGTGAGAGAAGCGAGGATTATATTTGATGGAAGAAGGGAGAGGATAATTTGCCTTGCAGGAGCAAAAGAAAGGACTGGAAATATAGAAATTGTAGACATTGAACTGCATACCAGCAGTGGACAGTGCTGTGGGGTATAATGGATGGTCATGTTCTCGTATTAATACTTAATGTTTGTGTGAAAGGTTGAACAGTTAAAATGTAATGGGGAATGGAGACTTAGGAGGGGGCAAAAATCTCTAGAAAAAGTAATACGAAGTGGGGTTTGCACATTCCTTGGAGGACATGCAGGGGATAGTGTGAAGGTAGTTTCTGGGCTTTTAACTTTCATACACCTTATAACCTTTTAACCTAAATTGATAGATTCCTTGGCATCATGCTTGGCTGCCAAGGAGCCTATCCTGCCTCCTCTTTTTATAATTTTCCAACTCTTGTTGAATCTTACCATTATCTTAAGGCATAAAAATCTCTTTGGTGGGGGAACAAAGTGAAGATTCAAAAATTTTATGTGTTTATCAAGACTTCTTTAATCAAGGCACTGCCCCCCCGCCCCATGCATTTCATTAGGGATTGGATGCCAAAAAATTTTATTTTTTTAGGTTTAATAATAATTTATAAAGTATATAATCATCTAACCTATTTTGTTTAATTGTGTGCTGCTGCTGCTGCTAATGATTGTAATAATGTAATGATAATTTAACCCATAAGAATGTTTTTAATAGCATATAGTGGTCACGAACATTAAAAACAATATTTTAAATTTTAATACACCAATATTCCTGCAGAGATGTACAATGGGTGATCTATAAAAACAAAACAAAATGGATGTGTAGCTAATAATCCTGTGCCACTAATCTCATATAGTTTGCATTCTGTTTTGGAAAATCTTTCAGGAATTAGAACCACTCAAAGGTAGATGATTCTTTTATTGGGAGATTTGCTTTAATTTGATTTGGTTTTTTGAATGGTCAAGTTAGGCATATGGTTAGGCCTATTTCAAACACATCTTTGAATCTAAGCATAGCCACCTACCAACTATAAGATCTTAGATAAATTACTTACCTTCTCTGGGCCTCAGTTTTCTCCTGAGTAAACTGGGAATAATAAGACATACCACATAGTTTTGACTTGAGGAGTAAATGAGATAGTGATGTTGAGTGCATAGTACAGTGTCAGGTATACACAAGATTCTCAGTCAATTGTCTCTCCCCTTTTCACCCTCTCATTGTATATAAATAATTCAAGTTGATTGTAGATCGATTACTAAGTTAAATGTGACTTTATAAAGTAGACTCACTTGGAACATTGTCACAGAAAAATATGAGTAAATTAGTTTTTAAAAATAAATGAAATACCAGAAATGCATCAGAAAATTACAAAATAATTGCTCCTTGATGTAAATAATAAATAATTCCTCTTCGTTCACCTCCTGTATTTTAGATTTTTGTGTATTGTTTATGCCTGTCTATCTAAATATATACCTATCTATTTATTAATATAAGAAATATCTTAAAAGGCATTTATTATCCTCTAATGATTATGACAATGAATAATAAAATACAGGTGGAAGATGTTTTGGAGAAAAGAATAATATGAAGCTTTTGGTTAATTTTGGTTTATAAGATTAATGCATACAGCAGTTACATGAAAGCTCATTGGAGGGATTTGAACTTTTATGTGAATAATGGCCATCAATAATAGTTTTCTCTCAAAAAGGATGGAAACTACTAAAATATATGCTTTTAATACTGTGTAGATTTGTGCTATAGTAGTCATTTTATCATTAACCAAGGTTTCAAATACATGATGAAAACTTAGTAAAGTAACCTATTTTCTTACCTTTTTGTATTACCTTCTCAAAGAATTCCACCCAACTATTCATAATTCATTGTCACATTTTCCTTGAGTGCAACTTATTATCAGCATTACAGAAATTCTAGAAATTTGAGGAGGGGGTAGTTGTTGGGGTAATATAAGTAAAGTTGACCATTAAACCTGTAACTTAAGAGGAGTCAGAAAAGAAAATCAATATGATGACTCATGAACAGGTAGGTTTATTCTCAAAAATCTTTTTAATACATCCCCAGGGACCCTGGATAGACGTATGTAGCTTTACGAATAATTCTTTTAGATAAGATGAAATTACTAATTTAACATTCTTACTGATGCATTAAGCTGTAGTTAGAACTACCATATTGGTGACTCTCCATAAGCTGAATGTGTATGTTCAGTGCTCTCATTTATAACAGTTTTTGAAAGCTAAAGGAATTTTCACATTTGAAAATTTGGAAAGCAATTCAGAATCTCAGTTTTGGAAAATGCCCGTCTTTCCCAGTTCCTGCCTCCCTCCATAGCCCTCCATTCCTCCTCACCATGGAACATGCATAGGAGCGAATGGCTAGAAGACAGTACTGTACACAGTTCACACGAGGTCTTGTTAAGAAGACGAGAGGGACTGTATCTTCAACCATATGGAGTGCTGAAATTTTGGGGAACAAACCAAAATGGTAATCTGAAGTCTTATTTAGGAAACAAAACTTGTGTGACTAGAAATAGACCAGCTCCTAAATATATTCTGGTTTATGTGCATTCTGTTGTAAACCACATGTCACTAGGTAGGATTTTAGGTGGTCAGTAGAGGGCAGGTATATTTTCTACCTAAAGAATGTGTCTACCAGTCCAAAAAGCTGATTATATTATTTTCTAGTTTGATCATTTCTACCCCCATGACAAATTTGTGCTTATACATACATGGTTTTTAATATCGTCAATCCCTTTGAGGCAATGAATGTTCATCTTAAGACAGTTTTAATTATGAATTAAGGTTTCAGGATTCTCATTTTTACATTTCCAAATTTTGAAAGTATCATATAAGATGGTCTCTGAAATATTGGTTCCCATCTTGGGCTTAAACAACTGAAATAAAATTATAAACTCTTGTTGGAAATTTTTCTATATTTTACCAAAATAATCCACGTTGCTCATGATATGCAGCTGTGATAGAGTGGGTTCAAATCTCTAGATTTTCAAGCATCAATAACTTTCTCGCTAATTAGGTGCTTCATCTGGTTAAATACAAGTTATTTAACCACTCTGAGCTTCAGTGTCATAAACTAAAGATTTTTATATTTCATGACCTTAAAGACTTATACTAGGTCTGAATTTTTATTTTTACAAAAGTTTAACATCCCATACTCATAGTTTGACCATTTTCCATATTTTTTTCTTTTAAATCATTTACCTGTCAGCTTCTTTGTTGGCTGCTTTTTATAATTTGGCAATTGCTTACTCTTTGTTCCTTTGATTTTTTCTGGTACATTCTTTGGCAGTTGATAGAGGAAACCCAGTGGAATGTATTTTTGTAAAAAAAGTATAAGAAGTATAGATATTTAGAGATGTAAGTAATCATAAACAGCATCAAACTCATCCATTAAAAATAAGAGAAGTAATGGCTGGATTGTTCAGGGCCTTGATTTTGGTTTAGAAGGAGGACGCAGGAACTCAGAAATTAGACCGAGGACCTCTCATACTGCACCCTGTGCATCACCTTTTAGCTGTGTCATCGGCTGTAATGATTCTACTCTGACGTAACTGGTTTGTGACATTTGAGAACAAAACTGTGATTCTGGTGAGATAAAAGTTTGAGATTTCTGTAGCCAAGGCCCCAGCCAGTTCCTTCTTCTATGTTGGGTTTGGAGCGGACCAGGCTGAGAAGGCCACCCTAACCGTAGTTTATCCTCGTCCTCCTTCATCTTCCCATAGTGCAGCAGGACCCCTGTGGTGCTTGGTCACCTACTTGGTTAGCATTTGTTTGGCAGCAGACCCTGCCTGCCTTGGGCTTGTCTTCCTGTAGATGGTGATCAGGATTGTCTGATAGCCTAGATGGGAGGCAGCATAGTGTGATAGGAAGAACAGGGCTTTGCCTTTAATTGAGCAGGTGTCATGGATCTCTTAGCCTCATTGTTTTAAAATGGAGGCTTTATTATTTTTCAGGTTATGGTGAATAATACCACACCACAGAGGGACACACAGGGTAGCATCAGGTTGGTCAGGAGACAGAGAGAGCAAGGAAAAAACTAGGGGAAGGGCCTTTATTATGGTTTCTACAGGAAGGAAAGCCAAGGCAGGGTAAGCAGGCTGAGGATTGGCTAGTTTGAACGACTTTAGCAGGCTCTGGGGCCTGTGAGCTGTCCCTGGTTGTCTGGTATCTAGCCCTGTGGTAATTAGGGCAGGGGGCTAGTCCCCAGATGGTGAGAACCCAAGGTAAAGGAGCTGGTTGAGATGGAGTCTCTGAGTCGGTCGGTTTGCTTATGAAAGGAATGCTTTTAGGTGAGCCATTTATTAGCTCTAGGAATTGGCTAACCCTGGGAAGGCGGGATCCCTCCAGTGTCCACAAGGCCTCAAGATGTCAAAGTATCAAAAATATAGACTATAGAATAAGAAGACATGCTTAATACACTCACTAGGCCTTAGGATTTTTTAATTTGAAATAATGTAGGTAATTATTACTAATGTAATGTTAGTACTTAATAATCCTGTTATACTTACTGCAAACAGGAATGTGGTCTATTCATTTGATTCTCGCTATAGTGAGGTGTGATTATTATATCCTTTTTACAGAGCTACAAAATGAAGATAGGGGTTTACTTGCCAAGTTTACACAGTGAGTAACTGTGTAACTATGCCTGCTTATTGCACTTCGAAATAAAAGGAGAACAGAATTACACGTATTGAATATCTACTGTGTGTCGAATATCTTCTGAGGTACTTTGGTATACTGTGTTATTAAATATTAAATGAATAAAAATATTTCAATACTATTAAATGTTTTTAATAACAATGCACAAAGGAATTATCATGCCATTTTATAGATGAGATAAATGAGGTTCATAAAAATTAGTGAAATTGTTTCAAGGCTGCAGACCTAATGAGTGGCAGAACTGAGATTTGAATCGGCTGGGTCTGTTGGACCCAAGGTAGCAAATGAATTTTATCTCAAGCATCAGTGTCAGTGAGCGGACAGAGGCTGGCTGCAGCCGTGTGGAGAAGGAGTCTGAGGCTGTGTCTGGACTCCCTGGGAAAGAATGTCACATTTTGTTAGTGACTTTTGTCACAGGAGTGAGGGGAGAGAGGCAGCACCCAGCCATATATTTCTCGTCTTCGAAGGAAACTCTCTTTAATATCTGTCACCTCCACAAACCTGTTGTTCTGGGTAGTCTTGGTAACAGGTTTAGCCCCATTCCCCTGAAAGCAGAGCCTGACACAGAGGCTTCTGTGCAGGTAGTTTGAGGATGTGACCCCAGGGAGCAGGAGCCAAGGATGGGGAAGGAGGGAAAGCCATAGTGTTACTGAGGCAGCCACCACTTGTACCCAGTCTGCTGTGACCTTCTGCGAAGCTTTATGAAATGTATCAGAACCTTTCACATGGGAGGATCACCGGGGCAGACGCATTTATGCGCATATAGACTCTCAGACCATGTTGGACCAGGGATGTTTTGGGCTGTTACCTCTTCTATACTGCCAGGTGGCACGTGTGAGAGTCTTCCAGGGGGTTTGGGGTGTCCTCTGCTGTGGTATCAAAGAAGCCCGAGGGTAGGAAGCAAGGAGCAGGCAGTGCAGATTGCTCATGTACTATGCAGATGCGCTGGCGTGAGATGGGTAAGAGCCTGCACTGACTTGGTCAGCTCAGCAATGGCTGGTGTGTGCTGTGGGGCCAGAGGATGTTGAACAGGTGCCCAAGAGGACACTGACCACTGTTGATCTCCGTAACTCCCAGAGGCCGGGTGAGACACCATGATTCTTGTGAAGGCTATACTTATTCCAGGAAGTTGCTAATGACAGCTAGTCTTGGTACTTCCTGAACTATTTTTCTATTGGTAAGTTGGGATTATAAATATCTGCCTGTTTATAAGAGAGCATGTATGTTGAGCACTTAGTGAGCCTACTTAGTTGAGTATCTTTTTTTAAAATATATTTTTATTGATTTCAGAGAAGAAGGGAGAGAGAAATAGAAACCTCAGTGATGAAAGAGAGTCATTGATTGGCTGCCTCCTGCACCCCCCACACTGGGGATCGAGCCTGAAACCCAGGCATGTGCTCTGACCTGGAATCGAACTGTGACCTCCTGGTTCTAAGGTCGATGCTCAACCATGCCAGCCGGGCAAGTTGAGTATCTTTTATTTGCTAGACTCCACCAACCCAGGATCTCATTCAGTCTTGAACCACACTGTTCAGAAGGAGGTATTACCCCCTTGCCCTGCACAGAGCAAATCACTCTAGGAGCCAAACTGAATTGCCTAAGACCAGCCCTGCCAAGCAGTTGAGCTGCAATTCACACACACCTCCAGCTGCTTCCTAAGCCCATCATCATTTCACTCTGCGGTTGTCTAATGGGAAAAAGCAGGGAGGGTTGGCTCTGTTTTGACCAGTGTTTGAGCTCTCACCCTGGGATTCTACAAAATGGCTTACATGTGGGTATCTGGCCCATCAGCATCCTCCACTTGAGTCAACTGGAGACTGGCCGTTCTCACGAAAAGTGCTGGAAATCCCCAGTGCTTCTCTGAGCCCGTGAATCTTTCAGCTGGGTAAGCACCAACTGAGGTTGCTGAAAGTCCCTAGAAACTGTACCCTTTTCCCTCTAGAAGGGCTAGAAGGCCACATTTTCTCTAATACTCAGAAACCTAAAATGAAACAGCAAATCATGTTACAAAGAAAACTAGCGTCAGCCTCTCTGAATGCCAGTTTTCTCATTTATGAAATAAGGCTGTGGGTTTTATGATCTCGAAGGTGCCTTCCAAGCTCACTTTTATGAGGCCAAGGCTACTACACGGAGCAGGTTTCCAGAAGCCAGTGGATAGGGGCCTGGTTTCAACATTTGTTTCTCCTGTAGTCAGCACACAGTGAACCCTGACCTGTGTCTTCCAGATGACAGCTGGCAGGCCGCCTTCTGCATGCCTTTCTTCCACCTTGATAGTCCTTCATCCTATCCCAGCACCTGTACATTCTGCTTCCAAAACAAACCCTGGGCGTAAAAAGTGGTGGGGGCATTGAGTGTCCAGGATCTCAAGTCAGTGTATTCTCTCCCCCAAGTATATTTGCAAATTGAGATTTATACCTACTTGTGACATTAAAGGAATTTCATCTACCAGCCAGTTTCCATTTTGAAAGATAGGGCTCTTCCAAGGTTCTAAAATCATCCCATTGAATGTAAAACCCAAATTGCCTGTTTGGCTCAGAGGGAAGGGAAAGAAGGAGAAAAGGAGGAAAATGAGTGAAGAATTGGACATGACGTGACCACGGGCACTGCTGGGAAGCCAGATAGTCTTTCTCTGGTTGCAGCTGCAAACCCACCAGGTACAAAGCACACAGGGTGGGGGAATGACGTGAGAGTTTAGAGCAGGAGTCCGAAGCTACAGCCTGTGGGCCAAGTCCAGCCCAACCCCTGTGCCTTTGTGTGGTGTGCAAGCTGGGGGTGGTTTTAAGCTGGGGTGAATATTTGTAACTGATGTGACGATTGAGAACACTAACTTCGAAATTCAATTGCGTGAAATGTTAACCCCCCAAAAAGAATTCCATTCCTTTCCTTAGTAGGCTTAGATTATTTCAAAAATTGTACTTTATTATTATTATTATTATTGTTGTTGTTGTTGTATTTGAAATTTTATTAATGAGAAATATGTGAAAATTGTGTTTCTTATTATGTAAATACCTGTGTAATATAATTGATTTTGCCTCTTGGCCCTCAAAGCTTAAAATCTTTACTCTCCATCTCTTTACAAAAAATATTTGCCAGACCTTCGTTAAGAGGAAAAGAAGCCAGACAATAGGAAGATGAATAGGGCTATGGGAGAGGATAAAAGTGAAGTGATGTTACAAATGAAATGAAAGAAATAGGATATTCTGTCTTCAATCATGTGAAGTACCTACATAGCATCTTTAAGGACTGGCCAGTTTCTCCCTACTTCAGAAAAAAACTCTCTTCTGTGTTCAACATACACAGGGCACTTGCACATACAGACATGGCACATGCACACAGACACAGCACACACACACACAAGTGTGCACACACCCACATCCGGACAGCTATGAGGACAATGTCACCCTGAGCCCAAGTCACAGCTCTGCCTTGAACTCATGAGATTTGGCGAGTTATTGCCTCTCTGGCCTCCCAACTATAATAAAGTTGTCCTTGGAACTTGGAATCATTAAAGCCAGAGGATTTTCCCATGTCTCGGTCTCCTTAAAACTTTGTCATTGGGTTTCATGTGCTGCTCTCACAATTCTTCAGTGACTCCAATTTTATCCTGAAATTTTCTACATAAATATAGGCCTCGCCCAAGGTTCTGTCCTCAGCTCTCTGCCTCCTTTGTTTTACATATTCCTTCAAAATTCTCATTCCTTCTCCAGTCTGATCATGACACTCCTTTGTATTACCAAATAAAGGTCAGGTGACTGATGCATAAAAGGCACTTACGTCTTCACCTCTCTCCCGCCAGCTCTAACTATGCCTTCTTGCCTTTCTAAACACTTGCCCCCGATTCCAGGGTTCACTTCTGCTTGCCTGTTTGTCTACTGAATCCTGTCTGCCCCCTCTCACCTTTCCTGGGCTAACTTCTGGTCCTTCCCGTCCCCGTCTGCCTTGTCCCCTGTCTGTTAGATTATGGCAAGCATGTAGACATTGGTTTAAATTAAATATATCAGGTTATCTTTTGGAGCACTTCAAATGACTCTCAGGGCAATCAATCACAACCCCAGTGTGAGGACACTCCCAAACACTGAGATCGCGTGCAGATCTTAAAAATGAAATTGGTCAATGTACTGCAGCAAGTTTGCACAAATATTCCAATACTAAAAATATTCAACTGATTTGCATGAGATCCTACATTTTGGGGACAGGCTTTCTATAACTTAATCAGATCATGCGTGTCACTCCCCACCTTCCTACTTTTCTCAGAAGGGTGAGTACATCCTAGTTGGGGTGACTAAGCCTTTACAGAGGCCTCCTCCCATCCTCTGCTGCCCTGTGCACGGGCACCAGCCACACTGGCCTCTTTGTTTCTCAGCCATGCCAAGCTGGCTCACCTTTGCACCCTTGCACTTTTGACTGGGATTCAGCTCCCACATATCCATGACGTGCTCAAGCTTGTCATCCAAGTGCAGCTCAAATGTCAACTCCTCAGAAAAGACTTTCCTTACCACCCTAATGCTGTCTTCTCACTCTGTCAACTAAATCCATTTCATTTGCTTTATAGACTCTTCGCAGTCTGAAACTTTCTGGCTCATGCACTTGTGTACTTATTCTTTTCTGTCTACAATTCCTATAATATAAGCTTCAGGAGAGCAGAAATCCTATTTGGCCATTACTAGGCCTCCTCAGTTGTCCTGCCCCATGTTCATTCCCTCAGGGTGTCGGTACGAAAGGTCTGATTCATTCTTTGCTGGCAATGGGTTGCTTTGGTGTAACAAAGACACATGTTTGGGTTCAAAGAAATTACATGCATGCATGCTTAATATGGAGAGCAAGGATTGTTTGCAATACAAAGATTATTTGCAGAGCAATGGGAGCTGATGCAATGCTAAATATTAGCATAGTGCTTCAGAGTTCAACAAAACAATTATTTTGTAGGCTCAGCAAATTAAAATAAAAAACAGCCCTTGAGAGTGGACATTTGGCATTGTTTTTCAAAATCAGTATAATCTTTTTTATGAGAAACTCCTGTCAGTCTATTCAAATCTGAGTTCATCATCTTAATTTTAAAAGAGTGTTAACTGTTTAAAGAGAACCATTGAATTCTGGTACATTCTAAACAGAAGTCTTCTCTTTGAATCTTCCATGAAAAATAACATTTCAAACACTGGAAGACCTTAGTAATTTACATTTGACCTCTGCTTTTTGTACAGGCTGTTAACTTTTCCAGATTGTTAATCCAGGTTGTTAATCGTGTGTGCTATCTGTAGGTCCTCTCAAATTTCATCTCATTCCTTTACATGTAATAGAAGGAGTTTATGTATAGTGAATTTACCAAAGCTTTTATAATTCCTGACTAGAAAACCTAAACCAAAGTATTTGTAAGAAGACATTGATGGGTACCATGCAAATGTACAAATTTCTCAGATTTTACTTTCTTCATATGTTGCAAGAAAAATTATATTTATGTATATGTAGGATGGGACAAAAGTAGGTTTATAGTTGTGAGTACATGAAACAGAGTTCATTCTTGTATTATTATTTATTAATTACTAGAGGCCCGGTGCATGCAATTCATGCACTGGTGTGTGTGTGTGGGGGGGTATCCCTCAGCCCAGCCTGCACCCTCTCCAATCTGGGACCCCTTGGGGGATGTCCAACTGCTGGTTTAGGCCCGATCTCTGTGGCCCAACTAAACCGGCAGTCAGACATTCCTCTCACAATCCGGGACTGCTAGCTCCCAACCACTCGCCTGCCTGCCTGCCTGATTGACGCCTAACTGCTCCCCTGCCTGCCTGATTGCCCCTAACTGCCCTCCCCTGCAGGCCTGGTCCCCACCAACTGCCCTCCCCTGCCGGCCATCTTGTGGTGGCCATCTTGTGACCACATGGGGGTGGCCATCTTATGCAAGGGTGTGATGGTCAATTTGCATATTATCTTCTTATTATATAGGATTATATTATTTTCCATACAAACAACTGCAAGCCTGCTTTTGCCCCATCCTATATAATGGTCAAGGTTCAAGCATATATATATATATATATATATATATATACACATATATATATATTATATCATATATATAGAAAAAGATATAAGATGTTTCAATTTTCCTTCAAATACTACAGTGTATAATTTCACACAGAGAACATTAGGGAAAAATATTCTCTCCTTGAGTCCCATTCTGTATCTCTTACCACCTACCTCAACTCTACATAATATCCCATATGTCTTTCCTCATTACCAGCATATTTTAAAGTCATTAGAACTCTGTGGGTAGTGGAGATACATTGGAGAACAGCTCATAATTAATATAACCCCCTTGAGGGAACTTTAGAGTTTATTTTGAATATATATATATATATATATATATATATGTATATATATACACACACACACACACACACACACACACACACACACATGCACACACACATATATGACTTAGTTTAACAGAAAATGGACATGGTATTTAATTATGAAAATATATGGCAAAGTATATAGTCTGCTTGTAAGTAAACTTTGTTCACATAGTTGTTCTGTAACCTCAGCTGGGCACCGTCTATGATCTAGCTAGTGCACTGGTTTGCTTACAGGTCCTGGAATCTCATACTTAAAGATTTTTTTCTGCTTATACATCATGGATCAGGTAGTGGCATCTGCTGGCAGTGAGTGATATTGCTTTCTAATCCTATAGGCGGCCTGGCTTTTCATAACAATACATCCCTGGAAAGCAGATCATCATGCTGTTTGTGTGTGTGTGTGTGTTTTTTAGAATGGACATATGCCTGAAAAGATAAATAACAAAACAGGGTGACGAAACAATTTACACATTGGCTGATATGTCACACGTGGAAGGAAGAAAAACTTTTATTGTGAATTTACTGTGCCCATGTGGTGTCATGTTCACAAACTGTCAGAGAGGTTAAGAGATCAGCGAGGTTAAGAGACTTGCCCAGGTTCACAGGCTGGGAAGGCAGGTATCACGTAAAATCTGGTCTTAAGTAGTTAGGATGGCCTAGTTTGTGAGCAAAAAAGAAAGGATATTCAGAAAAGGATTTGGGTGGCAATGAACACTCTCATATGCTGCTTCAGTTTTTCTGGAGAGCAATTTTCCCATATGCATTGAAAGCCCTAAAAATGGGCATGTCAGTTGATTAAGCAATTTCAATTCTGGTAATTTATTCTCAGGAAATAATATTAGAGATGCTTGAAGATTTATTAATATATGACTATTGCATCTCTATATGTACATACTATATATGACAGCATTTACTATAATCCTTGAAAAATAAATGCTCTAAATAACAACCAGTAGCAAAGAGTGGGTAACATAGATTATAGTATATCCCTATAAGGGAATGATATTCATTATTAAAATATGTTGTATAGGGCTATTTATTGACATGAAAAATGTTTATACCATATTGCCAGGTAAAAGAGCTGGTTTTGGGTGCTGTGTGATGTCATTTTCAAGTAAAACTCTATATATGTCCATGTGAATTGTGTGGGCTTATAAAGATGTATCAAAATACCAACAGTGGTTACTTTTGAGAGATAAGATGACAGGTCACATTTATTTTCTTCTTTTCCTCATCTCTATTTTATAAATTTTTAAAGGGAAAACACATTATTTTAAAAATGTAAAACAGTTTGTATCTTAAGAAAAGAATTACTATGGTAACAAAAAGCAACTAAGGGGCCCAGATTACAGAGATCCAACAGGGATGGAACTGGAGAGGGACAAGTTTCTCCGGTGGGAAGTCAATGGGATGTGACATTCAACAAGATCTGGCATTGGCCTAAGGATGATATCCTGCTATGTCAGAAAGGGAGAGGCAAGAGGCATGAGGCACCTGTTCAGGTGCACAAGTCTCATCAGAGATGTTTAAACGGCAGTCGTGGTGCCTAGAGAGAGGCCAGGCACCATGATATATAAATAATGTTTGTCGCAGAGAAATTGGTGGGCCGGGAAGGGAACCAAAGACAGGAATGAGGGTTGGCTCCGGGAAGTGGATGCAAACCCAGGGCAGTGGGGGAAGCAAGTTCAACTCAGTGTTATCAATTGTCCCTCCTTGGGATAGTTCACATTTCCCTGTGATCATGCTCCAGACCAGCTTTGTTCCCCCTCACAGCAACACACTCAGATTTGGAGACTCATTTGTTTTCAGATAGATGAAGCACAATGTCTCGAATACCAAAAGTTGCTTCAGGCTACTAATGTTCTTGGAACGAGTTGGGAAACATACAAATAAAACCAAATCATCAAATGGAACCGATAGATTTTTCCCCTACTTATTTTTTTCCCTAGGAAGCAAAGGTGCTTACATTTCTGCCTTTGACTTCAAACATGCCCCTACGTTTGGATTGTTTTCAACATCTAGATGTTTTAAACCTTGAGAAAACTTTGATCGTCAAGTTTTAGAGAGAAGAACTTTAGATCTAGATCATGTTGTGCTGCCATGCCTGACTTCACATTTTTAGATCTCAGTTCTGTTGAGTGAGAGCAAGTGAGATAAAGGTGGAGGGTCCTTTGGCCCTGAAACTCCAGGACTCTCTGGTCCTGAAACGTTGCTCTTATTTTCATTCCCATATTGTCTTTCATGTCTACCCACCCCAGTCCCCCAAATACAAGAGCAATAACAGGGAAATTCAGAAGATCAGACTGAGGGAAGAGCTGGCTGTCTCCTCTTTTTCTAGAGTATTCTACAGACTGACTGCATGGCTAAAAGGAGCGTTTTCCCATTCTTTATTCATTTATACTCATTTATTCAAGAAACACTGAATACCCAGGTTTGTTCTAAATATTGTGCTAAGTCTTAGTTAAACAGTGTTTGAACAGATACCTCTTCTCCTGTCAGGAAACTTCCTATGTAGAGAGGATTTTCAATTCTCCTACTGTATATTCCCCTAGAGATTCTGAACTTCCTCCCTCTTCTCCTCCCCCTTCCGCCCACACTGCTTCGAATAAGAAATATTATGATGGAACTTGATTGGATATATGGATACTATGGATGTAGAAAAACACTGAAAACCACAGTCTGGTGCAGGAGACAGACTCATACTCGGGCACTTAGGAATTGCCATTGTACAATCTATTACAGGTGATATTCTTTTGAGCCATAGAAACATAGCCACCTGAACATACATGATCCCATGTTTTTTCTCCTCTTTCCAGGAGTGTCTTACATATCCAGCTTTAATTAATAAGCATTACAAATCTATTCAATAAATTTCTCTAAAGTCTGTCCAACTTTTTTTTTTGTTCCCACTGCCTCTACCTTAATCCAGTTTTTCCTCATTGTTTACCTGGATTACTATAGCACCTCCTAACTCATCTCCCTGCCCTCTTTGAATTCATTATAGTCAAAGTGATCTTTCTAAAACAGAAATTTGATGATCTCTCTCTCCTTGTTATACTTTTTTAAAAAAATTTTTTTTATTGATTTCAGAGAGGAAGGGAGAGGGAGAGATAGAAACATCAATAATGAGAGAGAATCATTGATTGGCTGCCTAAAGCATGCCCCCCTACTGGGGATCGAGACCACAACCCGGGCATGTGCCCTTGACCAGAATCAAACCTGGGACTCTTCAGTCCAAAGGTGGACGCTCTATCCACTAAGCCAAACTGACTAGAGCCATATATTTTTAAGTCTAAATCCTCAGTGCAAATTAGGTTAACCTTCTCTGTGCACATCTCTGTGTATCAATAGATATTGTAATTGCCTGTGTAGTTATCTTTCTCCTAGACTACACTAAACTGAAGACTAGTTTAGTCAGCAATCAATGAATGAGCCTAGCCCTATGCCTGGCACAGAGTAAGTGCTTAATGGTATTTTTTAAATGACTGTAGGATGTCATTTTGGAGTTTGACTGAAGTCATAGGCATGGATAAAATTCAGATATAGGAGGTGCTTAGTAAGGGTTTTGTTGAATGTACTGATAATGAAGATTAGTAAACCAAGAACAGACATAGACAATAGGACCCTGAGGAACACTGACACTTTACTAAGTGATAAGGAAGGAAAATCTATGAGAGTGATTGAAAAGATGGGAGCAAAGATAGGAGAGAATGTGGGAGGGTTGTCCAGAAGCAGACAATTCAATAAATGCTTCTTTGTATCCCCAGAACCCAGCACAGGGGCAGGTGAATGAACGGGTTAAATGAATGGTGGTCAGCAGATTAGGGTTAAGTACATTCCACAAAAGGCAGTTGATAAGAGTATGTCAAATCTCCTCTTAATCCCTCTTGTGTCCTGATTCTGCAGCAAAGTAGAATATCAGCGGGACTGAGAAGTGTTCACGGGATTGGGCAATTAGGAGATCCTTGCCAATCAACCCGATAATTATTATAGTTTTAGCGGAGCATTCAATGCAGAAGCCTGGGGTCGGAATGGAGGTGAGGAAGGAGGGCAGCAAGCATAGGCCATTCTTAGAAGGAAAGGGAAGCAGACATATAGTTGGGCAATAACTGAAGTGTGACTCAGAGGAAAGGGAAGTTTCGGTTGGTTTGTACTTACCGGTGGGAGACATGTGAGGACATATGTGCACTGAGTGGAGAAACTCCACCTCCCCTCTCAGTGCTCACCCTGTGTCATAGCCCCTCAGCAGACGCTTTGGTCCTGGGCAAAGGCTACTGAATGGGTGGATGACTTGTGGGTTCAGGGAGTGCAGATGTTTACTAGGCAGCATCAAGGAGTCAAGCAGGTGGAGGTGAGAACCACCTCAACATCCTCTGTACTTGTGAGGCCTGAGAAGCATCTCGGAGTCCCCAAAAGAGGAGTTTGGTGAGAAGGGGCGAGCACAGGTCCTGAAGGGTGAGGAGCCACGCACAGAGGGTCACGGGCCAGGCCCGGGCCTTAATTTTCTCCCTTTCAAATGTTTAGCTTTGCCCATTGGGTGACTTACTTAGTTTTTTTCTGCTGTATATTTTCTTTATATTTCTCTAATGGTGATAATGATAATAATCATAATAATCATAAGCCAGGTACTGTGTTAGGTGCTTTTATAAGCACTAATTTCATCCAGTGAATAACTCAATGATAAAGATAACATTGTTATTGTCCTTTTACAGATCAGTAAAATGAGTTTAATAAATGAATACTTTCTACTAATTTCTAATAAAGTCAGTGATAACAACAGCATCATTTTTTGTACTCAAATTTTAGGGAAAATGTCTTTCCTAAAATGAGGCTATATACAAGATTATAGATTTGTAAATGTAGATTGGGGTATAAACATTCCTCAAAAGGCAGTTGATAACAAGAGTATGTCAAAATGTCCTTTTAATCTCTTTTGTGTCCTTAGAGAATAATGCTATACACAAATGGAATTGAGAAAATATGTAGTATTGGGTTGGGTATCTGTTCCAAAATTTTATATCTTAAATAATGAAAAATAATAATTTTAAATTGTTTACTCTTCTGTTTCTAATAATTTGTTTCTGAAATTGAAATATTTCTCCTGGTTCATGGCTACACATTTTTTTCCTCTTGATGCTTACTATAAAAATGTAAAAGTAAAATAATATAGGAATGTTAGCTCGCACATAAAATTTAGTTATTGTTTTTTTTAAAGCACCAAAATAAAAATGCATTTAGGATCAATACTTGAGTCTTCAGAGCCTTTACCACCAACTGAATACAAAATATATTTTAATATATTCTATAAATGAGTGATGATAACACACAAGAAGGACAGTGTCTCTTGTGTGATTCCCTATGTAATTCTCAGAACTGATTTTTCTGTGGTAAAACAAAATCAGGGAAGAAAATGCATGCTTTTAAAGTAACCTGAAAGGCCTGCCTTTAAATAGACAACAGAAGCTAGGGAAATCAACACGGGGGGATCTTAGCTGCATTATTAATCCACCTTTTTGTGTTGCAGGATTACAACACATAACATACATGAGGGTCTACACTGAAGTGTTAACAAAAGACCTTAGCTAGACTGACTTAAAAAAGGGATTTTATTCTCACCTTCTAAATATCTCCTTTTTTCTTTTTAAGTCAACTTAGATGTAGGAAGAGAATTTAGATATATTTGAAAAGTTTAGTAGAGAGAAATACTCCTTACTATCAAGTAGATTAAAAATATGCGTTGAATGGTTGACTCAGGGGCTTTCACTAAACTGGCCATGAATGCTGAAACCATCTGTTTTTCTGGACGTTGTCAGGGTGAGTGTGGCGGAGGCAGCTGTTTGAAAAGGGACGCTTTGGATGATGAACCAGCCCATTGTTTCTAAGCAATTCACTTGCATTCACAGGCTCTACCCAAGCGTACTATAGAGTAATCAAAATCAAACTATTGTTTGTACCAATCATATTGATCTGAAAAGAACGTGGTGGGATGACCCCATTGTAGATGCAAATAGTTGTTCTGAGCAGCTGTATGCTGGCCAATATGTACCTCAGTAGGAAACAGGCGTGGAAGCTAGAGGGCTCTCTGCACCCTACTGGGGGAGGAAAAAAGATTATACCAGATTGAGCTGCAGTTTAAGGGGACTGGAGGGAATGAAGACAAGTCTGTTGGCATTAGTGGTAATTTTCTCTTGCAAAAAAAAAAAAAATTGTCAACATTAACTCTATGGTGGTGAAGCTCTTTTTATACTAAAGCCTCTGCCAACTAGAAATCCAGAATCTCCATAAAATTAGATAATGACTTAAAAACTATATAGTGCAAAAGTGGTTTGCTTTGGTTGCAAATGTCAAGTCCTGACTAGTTCTGCAAATTAGAAAATGCACAATCTTGCCTTATGTGGAATTTTTCATGCAGTGTTTAAAGTTTCATAATTTATTTACAATTCAGAAAAATGTAGAAACAGTCTTGGTATTGCAATATTTGCATGAATATTAAAACAGACATGTTTGTCTAAGGAAAGAGAGCAAATGGAAGCACACAAAATGAAAATTATACTGTTTAGCTTTTAATATAACCTAAACGCTATCTTTTACCCATTAACATTTAAGCTTTTTGGTTGTCCTTGTCACTTCATTGCATGCATGCTAATATCTTCTCATATAAAATTTAATCTGTTGAACTAAATGAAGGAATTAGTATCCGAAAGACATCTTTCATTAAGCAATTAACGAATCTCTCCAACAAATCGACAAAAGCATATGTGTTTATATTTAATAATTATTTGTATGATCAGCCAGTTATAACACATGCATACACCTTGTTTTAGTCATGAAATTACTACACCTAAACTTACTGTCATTGTACTATAGAGTCCTAATAAAAATGTGATTAAACCGGGTTAGTTATTAAAGAAGATACACATCTATAGTTTATCAACTTTCAAAATGTCTCTGTTGTTTCGTATAGAGCAGTGACAATTCTCTGAAACAGCTATTTGGTTGTGGATGCGATTTTGTGTTATATTGCAGTGAAAACCAGAAATAACAGGGTAAAGTTAAGACAATTCATAGGTTTGTGGATTATGGTTAAAAGAAGGCTCAATACCCAATATGCCAACCAACCTTCATTGTTCATATAGAGGGACCATGATAAGACTTGAATATGAAAATAAAAGAAAATATCTAAGTTATCCACAAATTTCATTGCTTAAATAATTCTTTCTGAGCAGCACTTTAATTAGTAACCTACTCTGTTTCTCCTGAATTTATTCAGTTGTTTTGGTGCCACTGCGAGATTGACATGGGGTAGAGCCTATGAAACATTTGATCATGGCAAATTCAATTCATCACTAGATTGGCAGGCCTATTATTATGTGAAAGAAAAATACTAACATATATATTTTTTAATGAATTCTGATTTTTACTTGAATTGTATATCTGGATGGAATGGCTATGAAATACCTGAAAATAAACTACATTGGTTCGAATTCTTAAATGTTTTATGTATACAATTAAGAGACATAGACAATACTTCATTATTCTAACACTTAGTTGATTTTCCTTCTGCTTTTAGGAGAATGAGACCAATTACAATAAAAAAGAAAAAAAACCAATATACAGGTTTTATTCCAAAAGCAATTTCCACATTTTATTCCCAATATAAGTAAATATTTGGCCAAATTCCCCATGCCTATCTATAAAAATATCTATAGTGGTGGTAAGTGATATTCTGAATGATGACCTGAAGTGCCATAATGACAAGTCAGCCACTAGAGAATCTATATATATAAAAGGCTAATATGCTAAGTGTCCAACCATCTGGGTAATGACATCACATAGCAATGCCTGGCTTCTTCTCCGTAGCGACTAGCCTCCTTGCAATTTCTTCAGCTCAGGAACGAATCTCTCCAACAAATCGACAAAAGCATATGTGTTTATATTTAATAATTATTTGTATGATCAGCCAGTTATAACACATGCATACACCTTGTTTTAGTCGTGATGTTACTACACCTAAAATTGCTTTATAGCCAGGTAGAAACACTTTACACTGTAACCAAATGTCTGTGAAGCATTTTCCCATGCTTTATCTCATTTGAACCTCACAGAAGTTTTGGAGTAGGTAGATAGGAGACTCGGTGGAATCCTATTTTCTTTTCATTAGCCAGAAAATGGAGATTTAGAAAGCTTAGAAACTTGACCCAACTGAAAAGAAGTAAGAAATGGTGGACCTTGAAAATGACTTTAGGTTTTCTCACTGTGCAGAATATAGTAAAACACTGCTGCAGTTAAACATTTTACCTTTTGTTCTCCTGGCATGATCTATAATAATAATCTGCTTCGTGTTGATATTTATTGCTGTGTTGCTGACAATTACCTGAAGAAGTTGGGGTGCTTCATTGGGCTGGAAAAATTTTAGCTAAAGCAGAAAGCAGGTCTAATTAAGCAAGTTTATTCTATATCTATAAAATAAAGCTCTCACTGGCGCCAACCAACCGCACACGTGTGTTTCTATCTGTCATTGTTGATCATGAATTTGGTTGACACTTCTATTATAGAGAAAGGGCAAATAGCGATATTAAAATATTTCTTCTAATTAATTTCCTTTCAATGTGCACCAATTTGCACACCAGGCCACTAGTAATGACATAATTTTCACAACATTGTACTTAACAATAGTTACTTATTATTGGATTTTTCTATGTGTCCATGGGGTTGTTCAGTTTTTTAATATGGAAACAATTTACTACTCCAAACTAATAACATAAAAATTATATTAGTGTGTTATGGGCTGAATTGTGTCCCCCAAAATTCATATGTTGAGGCTCTAACGCCCAGCATCTCTGAATGTGATTATATTTGGAGATAGAGCCTTTAAAGAGGTAATTAAGGTTCAATGAGGTCATATGGGTGGGCCCTAATCCAATCTGTGTGCTTAACCTCATATGAAAAGGAATTTGGGCATACAAAGGGATGCATGTGCACAGAGCAAAGACCAGTGAGGACATGGTGAGAGGTGGCTATCTGAAACCCAAGGAGAGAGACTTCAGAAGAAACCAAACCTGCAGGTAAGGTGTTTGTATTTTAGTACAGGTAAGGAAGAAGATAGAGGCTTAAAAAGGTTCAGATTTGCCATGGGCCCTACAACTGAATACTGGGAAACTTGATTTTTTAACCCATGTCTGTGAGTCTCCAAAGCCTTTTTCTTAACCACCATGCTGCCCTCTTTCTCAAGTAAGGAAAGTCAATCAATGCCATTTAGAAAAAATTACAACAATAAATGTAGAACTATAAAAAATCTCTAAAATTTTAACCCTCATTAATAGAAAATTTAGTTAACAAAAATGGTCTATTACCTAAGAATTTTATTAATAGAGGTTAATATTACATATTGACTATCTCACTTTGAATTTATTGGGAAAAAATCCACCTGTATCAATTCTCCAAATATGTAAATCAACAAGACACATTAAATTTCTCCAGGAGATGCTAACTGAAAGAGTTTAAGTTTATAAGAAAAAGGTGTAACAGATAAAATATTGTATATGTGCTCATAGGGAAGTTCAACTTCCTTGTATAGAAAGAAGCAATTGACTGCTCCAAGCTAATAAAATGAAACGTATTATTATTCAAAGGCCATATCATTTACCCTGTGGGTTTTTTTTCTTTTTTATTGGACTGAACTATATGATTCAGGATGTGGCTAGAAGTTTAAGTCAATAAAACAATAAAACAATCGACTTGATATTTGCTCATATATACTTGGGGAGGGGCATTATTTATGGGGGGAAAAAGCAAACTATGGACATAATGATGCATTTTCTTTCACCCTCTTCCACCATGTCATCACCTGATATCTTCATACATTCAGAAACCTTATAGACTTGCTTTTTATTTTTAAACATGTAAAGAATGCTTACTTTAAGTTGGGAAAAAAATTCCTATTAAAGGTTGGAGATAGATCAAGGAATGAGAAAGGCTACACCTTGCACACACCAGCAAATAGAACATTAAAAGGAATACCGACAACATTGCAAAACAAGTAGCCAAAGTTGGGTCTCCTTCATCCATTCCTATGGACTTTTTATCTCCTTGATCATGGGTCAGCAGTTGGCTTTTCTTAAAATGATCTGCTTCAGGACTCAAAAAAGAGTTCCAACAATTCGAACCAGTACATTGTGTCAGTCATCCAGGCAATGTCAGCTCAGAAGCTTGAATCCATATTCCAATAATTGAAATGTCAATAGTTAAAAAGTATCTGGTACTTTCCATCACTGTTCTGAGGCTGTGTTAATGGCACAATCTTCAGCCTGTAGTTTATAGCAGAGCCTTCGGGCTCACATAAGAAGAAAGCGGAAACCATCTGCTAGCTGACAGTATCAACTGTCTCTGGTCCATGATTACAGTAAGGAATATAATATTAGGAAGTAGGAAAGTAAAATTCTCTCTGTATTTAAAAATAACATTTTGCCACTCTGATAAATAAGTAGCCATGTTAACACCATTCTTCCCAGGCAATTATGATCCCCTCTTAATCAAGTGACCAAATTTCCCCTAACAACTCTTGATTTTGCCTTCCCAAGATTAGACCCTAGATTAAACACAAAACTATTTCTGATTCCTGTTTGAATATGATATGCCTAGTTGTAGATTCGCAGGATAACTGCTTGATTGATGTTCTTTGAGGTTCCTCCTTATGTAGTTTGGTGTTTATCATTAATTGTGAAAATTCTTCATCATTCTTACATCAAATATTTCTCTGTTTTGTTTCCTCTTTTCCTCTGGTATGCCAATTATACGTATGTTACATATTTTGAAATTATTTCACAGTATTTTAATGCGTTGGCCTTGTTTTTTCATTCTTTTCTTTTGCTTTATTTCAGTTTGGTAAGTTCTATTGAATTACGTTTAAGCTCACTGACTCCTTTGCTCTGTCCAGTCTATAGGTGAGCCCATCAAAAGCATTCTATGTTTCTGTTACACTGTTTGTTGGTTTTTTAATTTCTAGTATTTACTTTTGATTCTTAGAGTTTTCATCTCTCTGTCTACATTATGGATCTGTTCTTCCATGTTGTGTAGTTTTTCCATCAGAGCCATTAATAGAGTCATCACAGTTATTTTAAACTAGAGGCCCGGTGCACAAAAATTTGTGCACCTGGTGGAGGGGGGGGGTTGTCCCTCAGCCCGGCCTGTGCCCTCTCGCAGTCTGGGACCCCTCAGGGGATGACCACCTGCTGGCTTAGGTCTGCTCCCTGGGGGGATTGGACCTAAGCTGGCAATCAGACATCCCTCTGGCAGCCTGGCAGCCCTCAGGGGATGTCCACTTGCCAGCGGGGAGCAGACCTAAGCTGCAGTCAGACATCCTTAGTGCTGCTGAGGAGGCAGGAGAGGCTCCCACCACCACCGCTGTACTGGCAGCCATCAGCCTGGCTTGTGGCTGAGCAGAGCTCCCCCATGTGGGAGCGCACTGACCACCAGAGGGCAGCTCCTTCATTGAGCGTCTGCCGCCTGGTGGTCAGTGTGTGTCATAGTGACCAGTCATTCCCAGTCCTTCTGCTGTTAGGGTCAGTTTGCATATTACCCTTTTACTATATAGGATAGAGGCCTGGTGCATGGGTGGGGACTGGCTGGTTTGCCCTGAAGGGTGTCCCGGATCAGGGTGGGGGTCCCGCTTGGGTGCCTGGCAAGCCTGGGTGAGGGGCTGATGACTGTTTGGGGTGCCATTAATAGAGTCATCATAGTTATTTTAAATTCCCCATCTTTAATTCCACAGTTAGTGTCATACTGGAATCTGGTTTTTATGCTTGCTATGTCTGATCAGACTGTTTTTCCTATAGATTATTAAGATCATTTTGCACAGTGTCAGCTTTTATAGTTACTTTTTTGGTTCTGTACCATTGTGAACAGTGATGACTGCCTATCTCTGTGTGTGAGTGGGGGGATGTATAAGTATTCTGGTCAAGTAATGAAGTACTTAGCACAGGAAGTCCTGGGTTAAGATTTTTACTTTGCTTTGATATACCAAATAACCTGAGCATATATCTTTAAATTGCTTTATCTTTCTCCTTGTCTTTGATTTAGTTGTGAAGCTTTCTTTCCTTGTCTTAGATTGTTATTGTGCTAGAATTCCTTTTGTGACATTTTAGCTCTTAGGAAATAGCAAAAATTCCCTAAACACTTTGAAATTGAATTTCAATTGTTTTCTGGATTTTTTTAGAATTGTGATAATTCCCTGGACATTTTCTTAATGATAGTAATAATTATATTAATAGCATCTAACATTTACTGAATATTTGACATGTGTCAGCTTCTTTGCAGAGCACTTCATATCTATTGAGAGAACATATGCTTTTCTTTTTCTCAACAAATATAATAACACATTTTGAATACGTACAGAAGAAGAAAAGTCTTTTATTAAGTTTTTCATTAATGTTGTTGATGTAAATTACATCTTAGACTTTTTCCCAGCTGGGGCAAGGGGCCAGCACTGTGTGGGTAAGGATCTTTGTAAGACCCAAGCACTTCCTGCTGTCTGCATGGGACCAAGAGGCTCCAATGGCCTGAGACTTGTCCTCTGGCCACTGAAAGCACCAAGGGAATAAATGTTACTTTTATATTATACTAGAGGCCTGGTGCACGGATTCATGCACTGGTGGGGTCCCTCGGCCTAGCCTGCAGGGATCCGACTGAAACCAGCTCTCCAACATTCCCCAAGGGGTCCCAGATTGCGAGAGGGCAGTTCTCGGGTGACGCACCCCGGAATCGGGCTCCCTCCTCTCAGGTTCCGGGTGTGTCACCGAGAACCGCAGCTGCCAAGTCACCGTAGCTCAGCAGCTCCTGCGTTGAGCGCCTACCCCTGGTGGTCAGTGCACATCATAGCTACCGGTCAGATGGTGGAACGGTCGGCCGGTTGCTTAGGCTTTTATATATATAGATTTAGTCAGAACATACTTGCTAACTTGGTTGTACGGTATAAAAACTTAAACACGTCCCTCGTTTAGAGAAGGCACCAGCCCACTGCCTGAAGATACTGACAATTCAGAATAATTATTCTCTCCAAATCCTCCCATAGAAAACTCAATGAGCTGTATTTACTTCTTTCTGGCGTTATAAAAATTATGTGTCCTTTTATGTGCAGAGACAGTTCCTTGAGGATAAAGAGTTATGCATGCTCATTAACAGAAGAATATGTACCACAGCAGGTACTGCATGCTAAACCCAATACTTATGACCCTATTGTCCACATGAGTGGCAAGCATAACTTCTCCATTGTGGTGGCAAATGAAAGGATGAAGAGATGATGATGATAATGAAAGAGGATAATTTAAATGTTCTTGCTCCATTCTTTGGTTAAATATTCAGATACACTTCAAATTAACATGCTTCTTCAAAGGTTGGAATCCAGGTATGATTAAAGCATTACCTTTTTGCTAAATTTCCTATGTTCAGAAATGGAAGATATCTTTGGAACTCTGCCTTAGAGTTGGCAAAGTAATTTGCCCTGGCTGTGAACCTTGAGTATTGGTTTTAAGCCTTTCAGTCTAAAAGGACTTTAGATTGTTTTTCTTAGTCTTTCTGGACTGATTTTCCTAGACTCTGTTAGCAAGTATATTAGTATAATCTTTGCCCAAAGACTGCCACTTACTTGGTCAGCTGTTCCCTATAGTCTTTGTCAGTTTAGAAGAATGAAGTAGTGGTACCGAGGTGGTCACTTTGATGTTGCAATCTTCCTGATAATTATTCTTTTCAAGGATTCAGGTCCTCTGTGTCATTTGCTAGGATGGTCATTGTATATATTGTGTGAAGACCTGATTCATGAGAATTATTATGAAATTGGTTCATTGGTTATATATACATTAAAAGATCTCAAGTGAACAGGAAATGATTTGTGCAGAACAATAACAAGGAGACAGTGAATGCTCAGAATTATGTCAGGAAATCCAGTCAGCAAAGAGAAATGGTGTATTATTACACATAGTGTTTAAGTCAGAGGCATGACAATTTAGGTTCAAATTAAGTAAAATAAATTACAAGAGAATTTATAATATCATACTGTCTTAGATCAGGGTCCTTGGAAGTGACACTCCTGTGCAGGACCTCCCACAGGAAACTTTAAGGGAATCAGGAAAGCAAGACAGGGAAAGGAGGTAGGCGAGGAATTGGGGGCGGGGGGCGATTTCAGGCAGAATCTCCAAGAGGGTGGGCTTCAACCTAATCCTGCAGAAGAACTTCAGAGTTACATTTATATGTGTTGAAGCTTCATACTCCCTCATCCCATGACTGGTTGGCAGCCACAGGGTGTAGGGAAGGTCATAGACCCTCAGGCCCTTCCCACTTTCTGTACCTGCAGCAAAGTGGTCCCAGTAGGCCGAGAGTCACCCTCTGAAGGGCCTGGCCATTGAGGACACCAGATTACAATTTCAGGGCATGGTGTGCGTCCAGGAATGGTAAAAAGGAACTGGGAACAGGGGGGTTCAACATTGTCTGCTATGCAGATATCCTAAGTTACTGAAGAGTAATGTGAACCCTAGCTGGTTTGCCTCAGTGGACTGAAGGGTCCTCTGTTCGATTATGGTCAAGGGCATATGCCAGGGTTGGGGGCTCAATCACCAGTAGGGGGCAGCTGATCAATGATTCTCTCTCATCATTGATGTTTTTATCTCTCCCTCTCCCGTTCTCTCTGAAATCAATACAAATATATTTTAAAAAAGAGTAATATGAAAAATGTATATAAAAATTCAATAAGGATATTTCAAATTGGTATAGTTTCTCAGATTAAAGTTCAGTGCTCTTTCCAAAACAGAAAGTTGTTTTGATTATTTCCTTTTTTTACACTGTGAGTTTCCCAGAGAGATTCAATGTATTTGATGGAACTGTATTATTTCAGGATGATTAGTCAATACTCATTTTCTAAGCTGAGTTCTATGAAATTGCATTAAAATGGAGGCCTTTCTGATCCCCAAAGTACATATTCAGTCTCTGTGGTTTCTCAGATACATGTAGTATGGGGATGGCCTGTGGTTCATTTGAAATCTTCAACAATTTTGCTAATTAAGAACTGAAAATGTTAGAGAATATGAGAAACAATGGAGAGTACTTTTGTTGGTTGTTTTTCTTTTTGTTGTTCTTCTTTTAAAGATCATAGGGCTAAAAGAAGGTTTTTATTCTACATACTTGTTCCATAAAAGGGATATATATATATTTTTGGTTTCACTTCAAGAAGTCACCACCTTAATTAAACTCCAGTGGGCCAGTTTAATTAAAAAATGTCAGTCAGATCCTCACAAGGGAACCAGATATCCATGCAGCACACCGTCTGCTTCCTTTGTGATTACTCAGAAATCTCTGACCCTGCGCCCACCAGGACAGCCCTGGCTGCCGTGGGTCGACCTGGCGAGTGTCTGCTGCTGAAGGAAGACTGGGCCTTCGGTGGGCCCATGAGCCAGGTCGGGACACACTGAAGAAGAGACACCAGGTGGATCATCAGGCCCCCGAGTTGGAACACTTAGATACTTTCTTATATCTCACTATTATGAAATAAAGGATCTGTCATCATATTTCCTATTCTCTTCACCAACAAGATAACTACGGAATTAGTTACTCTTCATCCCTGTTCTACTTCCTGTCCCCCTGTTTTCCTTTCTCTGGTCTGGTGAGAGGCCCAGAACTCAGTTTTGTGTACATCTGAGAGCCTTCTAGTGGCTACTTCAGCCTGAACTCATATACCCCTGTCAGCAAGGAAGCCAGCTCCCTAAACCAGGGGTGGGCAACCCCTGGCACGCGTGCCAAACATGGCACGCCAGTAACTTTTGCTGGCACGATAAACCCTCTCTTATAATCTTCCATTTACAATTTTTTTCTTAATATCGACTTTTTTATTTTTCAGATAAATTCAGTGTAGGTGCATCTTAGATAAATAAATAATTTTACATAACAAGTTATCTTAAAGACCATAGACATGGATTGACGAGAGAGGGGAAGAGCAATTTCTATGCCTCTGCCTTAACTCTCCCTGCCTTCCTAGATCCGACCAGTGTTTTGGTTTCATCCACATACGCTTGTGAATCTTTGTTCTCAGTGATGAATTTTGTTAAGTCTCGTAATAGGAGTAGCCTGACGGATGAAAGTAGTAGCTCGTGCATATCTCTGAAGGTCATGAAATATAAACCTGATGTAAAATCTCTGTCATCAGTGATGCAGCAGTAAAAGTCCCACTGATAATATCAAATGGAGTCATAAAGTTTTCAGTCGGACTATCAGTGTACATGTATACATTAAAAAATAAATGTATTTTTCATCATCGTATACTGTGTTTTTGTCACTCGAATGAATTTTATTATTTCTTCAAGGTTCTTCACATACGTACACCTTAAGAGATATCAAGTAGGCATAACATGTTCTCAAAAAATTAGGGTAGGCACGCAGAAGAATTTTGAGTCAGAGATTTTGCTGGTTTTGGCACGCACTCACAAAAAGGTTGCCCACCCCTGCCCTAAACCCTAGGGTGAGAGTGTGGGGAAGGATTTCTGAATCACAATGTGTTGAGAGCCTCCTGTGATCATTTCCCCTTCTAGATGCTTTAAACCCATGATTTCATTTAATGCCCACTTTGTTGTTAATTCACTTTACACAGGTGTGGAAATGGGAGCTTAGAGAAATTCAGTGATTTCCCCAAAATTAAAAAGCAAACATATGGAAAAGTGAGGAGTTGACCTGCAAAGCTATCCATGACCTGAAAGTTTCCAACTAGACTTGCTTCTCAGCTACCTTTTCTTTATTTATGAAAGTAGCTTTATTGTTTTAATCTGGTTATATAAGTATTACATGCGTAATATGTAATAGTCCATAGTATGGATGGTACATAGTTTTTCTACTCTGTTTTGGTTTTTGTTTGTTTTTGCCCCAAGAGAAAATTTTGCACTAAATGTTTTTTATTACATCTGATTTAGTATTGATGTTTTTATTTCTATGGGATAGATTTCCTCAAAGTGAGAATTTGAGATTGAAGAGCATGTGCCTTTTTATTTTAATAGCTATTTCCAAATTGCCTAAGCAGTAATTATGCTTTTTATTAAAAACCCATTAGACGTACTTAAGAATGGATACAATGTGTTCCCAACTAAAATCTGACTTTCACAAACCTGACCTGGATTAGGTACAGATAGGAATCCACAGGATCAAATTGAAAACAAATTGCCAGAGATAGTATGTGTACTTATAAATGCCCCTCCTGAATTTCTGGTTTACTTAAAAGTCACAGAAGTTCTACACATTTTACTTAGTGGGCATTCGGATACACATTGTGACATAGCAAATCAACATGACATTTATGTATAGAAACTCTCCCTATGATGTGAACTTATGGAATCAGAGGACTTAAGAGCCAGAACTGCTCTTAAACATGGATGGTTCCTCCATATACTGTGTAGGATCTCTGTGACTCATGTCTTGATGAGATGACTGCTATGATGTTATCTCATTTGGTGCTTCGCTGAATACCTGTTTCCAAAATGCTTTTCAAAATGTTCCAATTTTTAAAAAGAACGAGACATTTATTTAAATTTACTTTAAAGACCACTGATTCAGGGTTAATGATTTTATTAATCAAATTGTATTTAGCAGGGGGGAAAAAACCAGCTACAATTCACTTACAATTGAGATTTTACTCTATTTTAACATTATTTTAATGAGCTACAGATTTGAATGTGGGCTTTGTTCATCTGTTGCTTCCGCTCAATTGCAGTTTTACCCTAAGAAGACACAAGACAGATTGATCGGGCTTCCAGTCATTGTGAGGCTTAAATGAAGTGAACAGGGCCTTATGTTTCTAAACCAAATGAGAGGATTAAGGCAGAAAGAAAAAGAAGGGGGAACATTTTTACCTTCCCCCTCCCCCAAATACTCTGTACATCCTTTCCATCATCTGTTTGCTATTCTTAAATTTGCTACTATATAGTTTCCCAGTTTTCCTAGGAGAGCACCAGAAGGTGACACCATAAAATGAAAATCTCGAACAACCCCAGAAACTGTTAGCACATGTAAAAGGAAGGGAAAAGCTACTTACTACCCATCTCAATTTTTGACACATAACAATTTCAGTGCAAAAGCAAGGCACTTTAATCATGTTAGATTTTCTTTAGTAGATAATATTGTTATGTGCAAATTTTAAAAGCTATTTCTCATCTCATACTTCATTGAAAATTATTTTGCATTTATATGATTTATTTAAATGGAAACAAAATTTGTTTGAATTACAGTGATTTTTGTGGTTAATGTTTGCAGCCATATTTTAAACACTGGGTATGTTTCGGGAACTTCTCTGAGGGGTCATGTAAGGTCGAGCAAGCATATCCTGGACAGGTTTTGGCTGCTCTTGTCATCCATTTTCATAGGCGGCCTAGAGAGGCCGTAGCTCCCAAATGCAGTTTTCCATTGTGTTTATACGCTAGCTATGCTGCTTAAGATGAAAAAAAGAACTTCACATTCAGAAAACAGAATTTACAGAGTGGTCTTAAAGCTGTGGGAAGCTTTGGCCAATTTCATTAAACAAGAGATTAATCATAGTTTCTAAACTTTTATACCCAACCTTCTGATAATAAGGAAGAATGAATGCCCCATTATGTTATGTAAAAAATAGAGATGGTTTATATTAAATGCAAGATTCATAAGTTATCTTTTTAGGTAAGAACAGTTTCTAATTAACAATAATCAAATTTTTTTATGAACAAAGTTTCTTGGTGGAATCATTCCTATTTCTATTGCTGTGCATTACAAATATGAGTCTGTTAGTCATCCTTCACCCCTTATTTACATGCTGATTTTGCTTAAAATGAGACAGAACTATTTGAATTTTCCCTGAGACCTTGTTGCTTATATTATTATTATTATTATTATTTATTATTATTATTTTGCAATGTGAAAGGATTTTATTGGGCAAAGCTGCATACATTTTTATCTAATAAATGCACACCAAAGTTTGAACAACTCTTTACATGAGAAAACATTGTATTTAACCTGTCAGATTAGTTGACACACGTTATCAGTAAAAGCAAGAAAAATCTTTTAAGTTTCTTCTTTGAGTTGATGAAAACATCTCCTTAGGTTGCCATAGGCTAATACTTAAATCATGGAAAAATTCCCAAACAGAAACTTAGGGTCTGGAAGGAAAGTCAGCTGGCCCCAAATTCTACACATGTGTGTGTAGAAGAATTTAAGATTATATGCTTCAAGGAAAATATATACTTCTAATTTAGATTTTTAACTTAAGTTGTTAACTGTACTTGTGCTTCTGAAAACAGAAAATTCTATCTATAATAAAAATTTAATTTCCGAAAACAGAAAATTCTATCTATAATAAAAATTTAATTTCTGAAAACAGAAAATTCTATCTATAATAAAAATTTAATTTCCGAAAACAGAAAATTCTTTCTATAATAAAAATGTAAGTGGCTCCATATCTGGAAGGATATGCGTGGCAAGAGCGGAAACAAAGTTTCTTCCCCAGTTGGAGTGGTCCAGAGCCCAAGGACTGACTGCCCAAAGGCCAAAGGAAAGGGAGCCCAGTCACGATGGAGAGAGAGAAGCCGATGACCTCAGTGTGCACAGGAAAAGAGGAGCAGAGACTGGAGCAACAACAAACAAAGAGCATTTATTATGTGCAAGAGGCAGATGATGGGAGAAGAGCAGAGCATATTTTATTATGAAATACTTCAAACATACAAAAAAGTCCAAAAAATAATAAAGCTCAAGTATCATATTGGTAATAGGGTAGATGTCGTAAAGCCAAAAAATATATAAAATAAAATGAAATATAGAAACTAAGGTATTAAGAAAAAGAAGTGAAGAAACACTGTGATTTTGGCTGAGCAAAGCACAGGATTCACTTAGAGTAATTTTTTAACATCCAGCACAAATGTTTAACTTGTACTTGAGCTAGTTGTGTAACTTGGTGAATGACAGGGTTGTTTGTAATTTTACTGTCAGTGGGTTTTGTTTTCTTGTTTGTTAGTTAAAATTAATGTTGAAGTTCTGGCCCTAGCCGGTTTGGCTCAGTGGATAGAGCGTCGGCCTGCAGACTGAAGGGTCTCAGCTTCGATTCCTGTCAAGGGCACATGCCTGGGTTGTAGGCTTGATCACCAGTGGGGGGCGTGCAGGAGGCAGCCAATCGATGATGTTTCTATCTCTCTCTCCCTCTCTGAAACAAATAAAATATATATTTTAAATTAATGTTGAAGTTTTAATACATTTCCCATTAAAAAACAAAAACAACCACAAAACAAAAATATGCAGGAAAGTTGAGATTGACTTTACAGATAAAGAGCTAAGCATTAAGAAACAAAATTAAATTGAGTAAATTTTGAAGATCTTTGTAGCTTTATTCAAGGATTTATGAATCCAGCAGCATCCCCTGTAGCAAATAGAAAGGACCTCCAAAAAGTTGTACAAAATGAAAGACTTTACAGGCAGAGGAGGTTATACTAGGAATAGCTGATGGTGGCGAGGTCACCTTTCTTTTGGGGACAGCAGGGGTCTCTCAGGCCCATTACTGCACTAGTGCTGATCAGGTAAGTTCAGATTGTCCTGGCTGAAACTGGAATTAAATTAGGTATTAGGTCTTGGTTCAGTGATGTGGGGCTTAGCACAAGTGACTCCATTTGGGGCCTGTTGCCTTGTTTTTAACATAAGTAAGAATCAAGTATTTTCCTATAGTTTGTCATTTGTGATTACATGCGACTTTGTAATATTTTAGGCTGTTTTATTTTAAAGAATAGATTTTTTTTTTAAAGAAAAGAATTTTATTTAGAGATTTAAATTTTAATAAACTTTTGCATAAAGACAAATTTATTTGAGAGTAACTTACACATAGATTAAATTTAGAATATAATAGAGAGGCCTTTAGCAAACTCTGCTAAAAATTTTTGCTGAAAAATTATATAACACTTCCATTTACACAGACACCATTATGCTAGTTCTTAATTATGCTAAAATTTAAATCATATCCACATATAGTTTTATAATTACATAATTTAAAGGGTTATTTTTATCATAAGAGATCTATATTTGTTTAACTAGTATGTCTTTTAAAATATGCACATGACATACATTTTGGCCTCAGACAAAGAAGCCTGAATTAAAATAACTTAATGACATGAAACCAGTTTTAAAGAGCTTAATTTCCTTTTGATAGCATGTGTGTACAACCACTGTGTGGATGTTTTTGCATCGCTTCGAACATTAACATTCTCTCTGACTATTCTGTGTATCTAAGTAACCGTGATTGTGGTTCATTTCACTTAATGGTCATTCATATAAAATTAAAGCTTTGAGAATATTATTATTTGCTTCAGCTACTACCAGTTATATTACTCTTTTATAGGATGGCTTATATTTTAACATAACAGAGATTTTTCTCAGTCTCTTGACTTTTTCATTTTGTGTTGTTTTCACTGAAAAGAGCTCGTAAGTTCAAGGTGAAGTTTTCAGGCTCAAAGCTGTAAGTCAGTTTTCATGTAAACAATTGGCAACAACCATCTTTGACATCATCCTTTTATTCATTCACCTTTGCATTCTGTTGCCTAAATGACCATACCTGTGTGTTTTTAAAAATCACTATTTCTAATGAGCACATTAAAGAATCCTTAGGCATTCAATGCTTTTCTGCAAATACATGCAAAGTGGGTGTATTGTGCCTTAGATTAAAGGCCAGTAAGGCAGACAAAAAGGACACCATTGCAAATTAAACCATAAAGGTCTGAAGTATTATTAAGAGGTTCACAGATACTATGTTCCAATCAGGCTCAATAAGGGATGAATTCCTATTATGTTTCTTCCAAAAAGACATGGGAAGGGACTCAAAGTTAAAGTCGTCAAATAAAAAGCTCTTAGGCCAAGAGCACATGAATGTATGACTGGGTAATAGGTCTTTCATCTTTGAAATAAAAACAGTTCAGTTCAGTTGGAACTGAAGTTTCCCCCTTTGAGAAAGTTTATTTTAATGAGTTTCCATTTTATGCGTGGGCTGCTCTTTAATCCAGGCAGGTCCATTGAAGTCTTACCCAATAAAGATGCAAGACAGATTGTCCAAGCTTGCGGCTATTGTTAGGGGTTGATGAAGTGTATGGGCCCTTATGGTTGATAACAGAAGTAGATGGTCAAAGCCAATAAATAAAACTTTAACTCTGATTGTTGGGTGCTTTCTGCTGAAAAGGTTTCCATTAGCATGGATCTTTGGTTTTGAAGGACTTGTGAACCCAAAGGCAGCTTGTAGCTCTGTCACACAAACTAAGTCACTTAGACAAGCAACAATCTGTCCCAGCTAATCAACTCAGTTTGGCTTTTAAAATTCTAGACTTCTTTCTAGAAATCAACACTGTTAATATCTTAACAGACAATCAACAATTTGTGTATCTACTGCATATAGATTCATCACTATTGTGGTTTAAAGCGAGATAGTTTGGGCTTTATGTTGTGGGGTCTTAATAATATCAATTTTAGAATGAACAATATAGTATATACTAAGTAGATGATAGTTGAATGTGAGGGAAGGAGGATCTTTTTTGGACAAAGGTAGTCACAGAATAGTCTCAAGTGTCATAAATGTTGGTTGCCCATCCAAGTAACACTCCTGTGCTCTCTACAAATTTGTATTCTTCTAAATCCCATTTAATCCAATTTTTGAGTGATAGATACGGTCAGTTGTATATTCATAGTTGTCTTAAAACCTACTGTAACCATTTGCCAGAAGTTTAAGTTCCTTAAAAATATGCCTCAGTGACCTCAAAATTACACAGCACTAACGTAGTACTTTAGAAACCACCGCATCTCATGAGTATTTAAATCACGATTATTGTAGCACAATAGATGGGACCTTGATGGCCTTGAAGGAGTAACCCCACCATCACTACCTTGACACTGGAATGCAAGTTAGACCCTTGAGGGAAGTCTAGCTCATATTCACCTTTGCAGTTACCCTGAGGAAAATCTATCTCTGATATTTTATGAGTCAGGGATACAAATGGCAGCCTTTATACCACATCCTGCATCTGCCATTCTACAAGGAACCTCACATGCCTCACTCTACCCCAGAAGCTACACACACACACACACACACACACGCCAAATAACCCCCATCAGCTAACTTCAGACCTAGAAACGAACTATTGGCTGCATTCTGGAAAAATAGAAGCAGGATCCTAGAATTGTGGCAGAATGAGATATTCTCTTCTCTTCTATATATTTTGTAGTAGAGTGACTAACAAGGATAATAATGACAGAATGAGGAAATGAAAGAAGGTGGGTTAGGAAGCCTAATGAGGAAAGCGCAGCATAAATGTTGTTTGATAACTTACGTAATTATCCACTGGGTATCCTTTTATGTCCCTTTTCCCCTTTGAAGAATACAGTCTATAGTTTATAACCATGTTCACAGTTAGTGATCCCATCTCTTCTTTAATACAGTAATTTACAGTTATTTTATAGTCTCAGTATATTTCAGTGGTGTCAGCCGTTTTAAGAAATATCAAAAATATTTCAGATTTTTTTTTTCTTTCAGAAAGGGCAATTTAATTATTATATGCCCATTGTTTCTTTCTTGAAAGAATAATATAAATTCTAATTTCTACCAAATTTCAAGGTAGACACATTGGAAAGAAACAGAGATGCTTCCAGAATTCTAGCCCGTAATTCCTTGGTTGGAGGCCTTGGGAGCCATCAGGGTCTCAGGTCTTTCACTGAAGTCCCCTATTCCCTCCTTCCTAAATTTGATTTTTTTTTAAAAAAATGTTTTAATTGGTTTTAGAGAGAAAGGAAGAGAGAGGGATAGAGAGATAGAAACATCTATGAGAGAGAATCATCAATTGGCTGCCTCCTTCACACCCCCTATTGGAGATCGAGCCCCAAACCCGGGCATGTGCCCTGCCCCAGAATCAAACCAGGACCTCTTTGTTCATGGGTTAATGCTCAACCACTGAGCAACACTAGATTTGATTTTTTCTTTTAATGGTTTGAATTCCCAAACAAGGAGCATGGATAGCTTTATTCAGACAGGAAAAAAGGATTCTACATCTTTCTATAAGGCAACCTTTCTCTGCACCATTAGATTACATATTTGTTTAAATATGATTAAATGTTGAATTTATCCTGTGATTTTTGTAACATTTAAAAATCTCATTATTATTGTATGCAGCTGTTTATCCTGAGAGAGTGACAGGGACATCAGTTTTCATACGGTATGTGACACAGAACCAGAAATGGGACGCTGTCATGTCCAGATCTGTCTATCACTGAGGAATGGCCTTAGACTTCCTGATCAGTTCTGACAAGTCACTGACAGTTTGCAGGAGAAGCACATATGTGACAAAGGACAAGCAGAGGTTACATGTGTCAGCAAGAACCCTCTGATTCTGGCTACAAGGAGTCAAGTTATTGACAACTCTGGTATTTGGATGTGCTTGGTTTTCTTTTTAAATGTGGTTTCAGAAAATCCCAGGTGCTCATTCTTCCAGATACACACAGTTGTTTACTGTTGATTGAGTCAGTGGCTAAATGGCAGGTCACACTGATTTGAATGCTAATATGTTCTTGGTCTTTTTGCCACTTTGTTTATGAGTTTGCACATACTTAATTGACATAATTCTGGATCCTGGGCGATAAGGAGTAAATTGATATTATGTAAAGAACCACAATTGAACTGAATTAGTTTTAAAATAACGTTTAGGATAAAAATGTGCACCTCTAACTTAAGTTTTAGAATGTTAACATCTGTCCTTTGCACAGATGGCACTCGGGCCGGATGGTACAGTGGTTAGGGGCTTTTCATATCTCCTGGGTTTGAGACCTGGATCCACTTAAGAGTTCAGATACCTTGAGCACACTGCCTAATATTTCTGGGAGTCAGTGTCCTTATCTGTAAAATGGGGATAATGAGAACTCTTACCTCCTCAGGTTGTGAAGATTATGTAGGTAACTACCTGTAAAGCTTTTAGAACAAGGTGTGATATATGATAGGCCTTATTTAAGTGCTTGCAATTATTATTGAATTGTGTTGTTGAATTTTTATGTAGCTAATAAGCAATTTCTATGTGATAGCATAATATAAAAGGTAGGGATCTGTGACTTTATAATTTTGATAAAATTTGAAAAAATTTGGGCCATTATTTCTTGAAAATATTTTTGCCTTCCCTTCTTTCTTCTCTCCTTCTGGAATTCCAATTACTGCTATATATTGTCCCACAGGTCATTACACCTCTTTAATTTCTTTTTAACTCTTTTATCTGTTTTTCTTTCTTTTTGGATAGTTTCTACTGCTATTTCTCCAAGCTGAGTGATCTTTTCTTGTACAGTATCTAATCCAATCTGCTGTTGGTCTCATCCAGTATAGTTTTACTTGATATTTTATTTTCCATCTCTAAAATTTCTGTTTTGTATATCTCCCATTTTTTTAAGTTCATGTTTTCATGAAAAACTGAAGCATGTTTATATTTACCATTTTAACATTCTTGTCTGCTAATGTTTTCTCCTTCATTTTTGGGGGCCTTTTAAATTGATTTTTTTTCATAGATTTTCCTGCTTCTTTGCATGCTTGATAGCTTTTATTGCATGCTGGATATTGATGAGTTTATTTTGGGGTACTGAATTTTGTATCTCTTTTAATAGTGTCGGACTTTGTTCTGGCATCCCGTTAAGTGTCTTGGTATCAGTGTGACTAATTTGAAACTAGCTTTTAAATTTCATAAGATTGGGTCCTCAAACATATCATTTGACAAGTCTCACACAATTCACTGACAATTTTTATTTGCTGGTACTACTTATTAATTCACTAATCAACTCTATTCATCCAACTAATATTTTATTGAATTTCTCTGATATAATAGAGTAAGAATCCTCAAGGAGCTAATAGTTACAAGATCAATATAGATATAAAATATTTTTAGTCAGTGATATGCACTGATAGCATTATATGCAAAGGACTGTAGAATCTGCTGGTGCATACTTCCACATATATAATGGATGGTCAAGCACAGTGTCCTCTCTTACACTGAATTTTCTTTTCTCTCTTGACTTCACAATGTTTTAAACTTTTTTATTATGGTAAATATATATCATGAGGAGGAAAGATATCTACTTTTATAAACATTCAGGCATTTATTCAACAAATATATCTTGATTAGCTGTAATGTGCCGGTTCACAGCTGGAGCTACCACAATGAACAAAACAAAGCCCTTTCAAAATGCAAATTCAAAAGGCACAATCAAGCGGTGGTAATATATACCATATTACAAAATTACGACTCTGTATTTATCTTCCTGCTCTTAAAGTGGCATGATGATCCTAGCACTGAGTTAATGGCAGAAAGATTGCCCTTGGGCAGGCCAGTTTGTTTCCTATTCCAAGCTCCAGATTATAAGTGCTTCTGAAAAAAGCCAGTTCCAGAGAAGTGTTTGAAAGGATTGCTGATGTATTTTTATTTTTGTCTGTGAGAGTGCTCTTTTTGTAGATACAAGTTGGATTTCCTTTTTTTTTAGAGTTTTAGGGTATGAATTTCAAGAAGATTCTTAATTGCAAAAGAAAAGTCAGACTAGGAGCAACTACTACAAATGCTACTGCTGCTGTTGCTCGTTATGATTTCCTGAATTGTCAACATCTGCCCGTGCTCTGTGAAGTCCTTTACTTAATCTCTTTTCATCCTCAAAAGAGTCCTATGAGGTGTAGGATCATAATAGTACAGAAGAGAAAAGTGAGGATGGCCGTAAAATTGTTTTTAAGTATTCATGAAAACGAGACATAGCCACCAAGACGAAAATAATTTTAAACCTGCATTATTGAAAGGACTATAATAAGACTATTAGCACATGCTACATTGCACATTGTAAATTGCAATTAGCATTGTTGATTTGATGAGTGAGTAGATGGCTTTCTGAGCAAGCTTTGTTTGGAAGATTCAAATCAAATTCTACGTTATTTTCTGGAAGAGAGGCATATTATAAGAATATTTGGAATTTAAAATAACCCTCACTGTAGTGCCTTCTTAGTATCTTTGCCTTACCGAATGGCAAATGCCCCACTTAGCTAGATTTCCAAAGAACTGATTAAATGTTGAGTTGGAAACAAGGTTAGAACGGTCAGTGGAGGTGTACATCGGGATCCCTTTCTGCAGACCTTGGCCTCCTTCTCTAAGGCAAGGCTCCTTTCTGAGAGTGACAGATGACAAGACCTCCGCTGGGCAGGAGGTCTTTTCTGACCCCTCACGCTCTTTTAGTGCCACCACGTGCCCCCTCCCAGAGAGCTATGGTGACTGGCCACCCTGCATTGACTGGTCCCAGAGCAGTAGGGCCACTGGCTTGAAGAGACACCTGTAGGTTGACTGTGCAGCTGTGAAATCACTTGCACTCATCTAGGAAGTATTTAAAAATAGAGCACTGGTGCATGGTAGTTCTGCTGTTCAAGAAGTCGTAGCAGATCTCTTACATCTTCTATATGAATATATTATATACTAGAGGTTTGGTGCACAAAATTTGTGCACAGGGGGGGCGGGGAGGATCCCCACAGCTCAGCCTGTACCCTCTCCAATCCGAACCGGCCTAAACCGGCAGTCGGACATCCCTCCCAAAATCCGGGACTGCTGGCTGCTAACTGTTCACCTGTCAGCCAGCCTGATCACCCCTCACTGTCCCCGCTGCTGACTTGGTCGTCCCTAACTGTCGCCCCCTGCCGGCCTTATCACCCCTAACTGCTCCCCCCACCCCCACTGGCCTGGTCTCCCCTTACTGCCCCCCCACTGGCCTGGTCTCCCTTTACTGCCCCCCCTTCTGGCCTGGTCACCCCCAACTGCCCCCCCTGCCAGCCAGGTTACCCCTAACTGCCCCCCCTGCCGGCCTAATTGCCTGCAACTGCCCCACCTCTGGCCTAGCTGCCCCCAACTGCTTCCCCCCCCCCCCCCCCCCGCCAGCCTGGTCACCCCTCACTGCCCACCCCCCACCCACCGCAGCCTGTTCGGTCATCCATTCAGTTGTTTCAGTTGTGATGGCCCCTGGCTTTTTATATATTAGGATATTTATATAAACATATAAGAAATTGATATAAATGAAAACATATGTTATCTATATTTCACAAAGTGATCCCTCCCCTCACTGCCCACCAAACACTCATCTATATATCTCTCTTTTTAGATATACTTTTTTAGTGAATTATAAAAAAATGGCCTCATCTCATTTCCTATGTACATTGACCAATAACCCTTCTTCATAAGTCCAGAGTTTATGATTGGTCAGACTACAATTTTACTTTGGACTCTGGATTTTAAGTCTTTAGAAAAACAAGTTAGAATCCAAGAAAATAAATTGAGTTAACAAATGTTAATGTTATTATGAGATGGGTTTTTTTTTTTTACTAGTACAACTTGGAAATAACTGACTATCCAATAGAGCCCTGCCATCTTAGTGACTGGGGAGACTTTTCATTTAAAATGACAATTGAATTTCATTCCCGGAGATTAACTTCTGATTGCAAGTTACCTTTGCAGTAGAGTTTATTGAGTTTAAACAGCTACGGTCTGATTGAGTTTGTGAGGTCTCTGTTCACTCAAAAGAGAGGAAGAGGTTACTCTTTAGTACCAAATAAACACAACTCAGTTTACATTTTTGCGTAGAAAAGAACTTTTACCTGGGGATGGCATCAGAAAGCTGACTGACTAGTCATCATTTATCAGGAGAATGTGGCTTTGATTCAGACAAACATATTGAAATAGATAATAGACTCTGGAATTTGGGAATTAATATTGGCTTGGATATTCATTTTGTTGGTCTCAGGAATCCTCAAAACTAAATGGAGATGCACTCCATTAAGGCTGAAAGTATCATCTTAGTAGGGCTCTCAGACTTTCATTTTCTCTCTTGAAGCCTTGTTTGGTACACAGATATGTTGGATGGCATATGCATTTTGAGTTATTCACATGTAGATTCTAAATGCATACTAATGTGTTATTGTTTAAAACCGAATCAGTCAGGGTTTCTAATATATTCTGATTGTGTGAGCTACTAGATGGCATTAAGTAGATGGACTGCTCCATTCTGTTTTTGATAGTGATCTAAATAACCTTCTTTTAAGAAAACATTTTTTCTTATTATAATCTTTGTTCTAATTTCTAGAGGGCTTACTAGGTGCCAATGGAACATTATTATTATTGTGATTCAAAGAGGTAAGACACATGTGAATAGCTGAGACAGGTGCAACCCAGGTTTACCTTGTAAACCTGTTCATGGCAGTGATGCTGGATGGCCTCTCTGTCAAGCAACATCTTTGTATATGGGATTATTTTAATATTTTAATATGGGATGAAATGGACCTAATTTGATCCTATTGACAAGAATATTAGAGCTGTTATTTATTACAAGAACTAATTTTTATTGTCCTGAGGCAACCAAGATTTCTTGCTGCAACTTGCTTATCAGAAACCAAACAAGTGAAGGAAGTTTTCATAATTGCTAAACTTTTGACAACTATTTCTATTTCATTAGAATTAGGATCTTAATAACCAAAGTTAGGAAAATGAGAAGTTACATACCTAACAATTTCTCAGTTAGTATGTGGGAATAGTGATTGTTTGGAGAATAACTATCTTCCTAGCTTGAGTATAAAAGAGTTCCTAAATTAAGATATTTCTCCCTTATACTCATTATTAGCATGTTTTACTCAGAGTCTCATCGTCAATTTTACCAATTTTACTCTAACTTCAGTCTTACCTTTGCACTCTAAAATTTCCTTGAGTTAGCGTTAAGTTTACAGCTAAAGAGGGTATATGCCTTTTTTCAAAGACAATTCTACTAAATATATTTTCAGAGAGAAATGTTATAAGCATGTAATCTATTAGAATTTAAATAAAGGAGCTCTTAGTACTGTTTTATTTTTCTAGAAAAGTATCTTCAAATAGATATTTAATATAAAAGTAGTTTCATATAACTAAACTTAAGGCTGAATTTAGAACTCCTGGGTTATAATAACCTGTTGGAGTTCAGAAGACACACATATATATACACCACGGTGTTAAATGCTCCAAATAGCAAAGTAATCTGTTCCTGAAATTTATTGTTCTTGCTGAATCACTGTATTAACTTGATACTTTCTAGCATTTTCAGTACAATTATTAAAACAGTTATAGTGGCTCTAAAGGAACGTAATTGGGGAAGAAAGATGGCCTGTAGTGGATGAAATTCTTAATTAATCTTTCACTGTTAAATTGTTCAAAATTAATCAAGTATATTGCCTATAAGAAGGCAACTACACTTTACATATCTCAGTATTATCATCATCACCAAGCCATATATTAAAAGTTAATTTCTGATTTAAAAGTGTACTTTAACTGTGCAAAACCATCAATCCTAAATAATTCTATTATCCCCTCAAAATTGTATAATACCAGAGAACATGATAGAGTACTTTGTGCTTAACATTTGAAGTGTGTGTGTGTGTGTGTGTGTGTGTGTGTGTGAGCTTTGCAGCATCAAATTAGGGCATATATTTTTATAAAATAACTAATCTGTTTTGGAGAATACCATTCACTCACTCATTGATTCATTCATTTATTCAACACATATTCATTGAAAAAAAGTTAGGTGTTAGGTATTGAGAATAATGTCTGTGAAATGCATTAGCAATTTTCTGGTGTATAAGGAGACAATAAACAACTTGAATTCTAATCATGTTAGTAGATAAATGCCCTTGGGGCTATTTGAGAAAATTATAGAAAGGTTATCCCCCCCCACACACACCCAAATTGTTTTGATTTATGTACACTATACTATCTGCTGGTTCTCAGTATTTTTACCACCCTAACACACCAGAGTGACAAGACACAGCCCATCAGACACACTTGGTCCCTAGGACAGTGCTTCTCAGCTGGAGGGAGGTGATCACTTGTCCCTTTGCTGGAGCTGGAGATGAGTGAAAGACTCCCTGGGATCTCTGCCTCATTGCTAGGTTGAGAATCACCAGTAAATGTGCTTGTGCTTAGTTGCTGAGCAGACCACAGAGAGAAATGTCTGGATACACCCAATGCAAGGTCCATGTGGTCCTTCCATAGTCAGTAGGATCAGCTAAGTTTAGTTGATCTCCCCCCCGCCCCCATTAAATAAACTATTTCTGATTTAATAAATTAACTAGGTGTTTTTGTGTCACACAGATGTAACCTATATCCACATAAATATATTATTTGACTGGATAGTTTGTTAAGGTGTGATTGTAATTAAGACCATTTTAAGATAAATGTGAATGGATGTGCCTCAAAGCCAGAATAGCATGAATTATTGCATCTCATGGAATGCAAGAGTCAAGAGTCAAGTCTAAGATGCTTTAATGCTGGAGTTCTCTTGATCTTACCAAAGGTATCAACAGCTGCCACCTGGCTGGCAGAGACTGTAAGAAGCTATTCCAAAGAGGTGTAAGATGTGAAAACTGTGCTATTCTTAGAGTTAATGAAATAGAATAATACCTTACCCTGAAAATGTTCAGTGTTTTGATATATACTATATTCTTAAACCTACATGTGAAACACATTTAATAGTATATATCCCTTTTTGATAGGAGAAAAACAATCATCTAGTTTCTAAGACAAATTATCTTGATTTGCATGAATTGCTTAACTAGGTAGCAGAAGCACAGAATAATCTCCTGCATCATGATACACCACTGTTCTTATAAAACTCTTAGACTCTTGCGTGCTTATTTTTTCCTTTTAATGCAAATGCAGTTGGGTGGCACCTCTAAATCGTATTTAAGACCATACAAAAAAAAAAACGAAGTAGCAGGTAGGCCAGCGGTTCTCAACCTGAATAACTTAAGTCTTATATGTGTTTCACATGTAGGGAACTTGCTGTGATGATTAAGATCTATCTGAGGAACTCACGGACATTATTCAACCACAGATATGTCTTTAGATAGGGTATCCTAAAATACCAAGTTTGATTAAATGACTCGAAATTGGGTAAAATCTTTTCTGTATTGAACTAGCCATAAAATCCAGTGGCATGATGCATGAGTAGAATGGACAAGCTACTTACATGATCTGAGGAGCTGAAATATAAGTTTAAAAAAAAAGTCTTCATGTTTAGGATTATCTTAGCCTTGCCTTTTCTTTAAAATAGTAGTGCTTCTCTGAGAGTTAATATGCCGTATCCCTAACAACTTAGTATGAGTTAGCTTTTTGATTGCTTTCTTCCCTGACTAGGAATATAGAAAGAAAAATTCAGAAAACCAAAGGGTAACCCAAGAAAAACTTGAGCTATTTCTCTGGTTTGCCTCATCTCCTATTAGGATTTCATTGATTACTTACAATAGTAATGTTAGAAAACCACTTGGAGAAGCCAGCAAACAAAAAGTTAAAGAAAGAAGATGAGGTCCTTCCATAGATAATGTCACTCCTGTAATTTGAAATGGATGTTGGACCATCCATTAAAATGCTTCTTTAACAAGGTGGACTATTGCATTCATTGTTAGTTCAATCTACCCTAACGTTTCCCAAATACACATGTTTGCTGTAAACATAAGAGGACAACATTAAAACAATCATACGTGGCAGTGTGCTTTCTCAATATTCATATATTCTCTTCCTTTCTGAGTGATAGAGCTCGTGGACAAGCAGCGGTTTGTTTTTTAATATATTTTTATTGATTTCAGAGGAAGTGAGAGGGAGAGAGAGATAGAAACATCAATGATGAGAGGGAATCATTGATTGGCTGTTTCCTGCACGCCCCCTACTGGGGACCAAGCTCACAACCTGGGCATGTGCCCTTGACTGGAATTGAACCCAGGACCCTTGCGTCCGCAGGCCCACGCTCTATACACTGAGCCAAACCGGCTAGGGCCAAGCAGCTGTTATTATTACGTGCTTTGGGATATGCTGCTTTCTCTTGTTCTCCCTATGAACCATGGGGGTTTCTTATGCTTCATCCTTGAGACAGGGGTTTGTCCTGATGGCCTAGGTCAGTGGTCCTCAACCTTCTGGGCCTTTAAATACAGTTCCTCAGGTTGTGACCCAACCATAAAATTATTTTCATTGCTACTTCATAACTAATGTTGCTACTGTTATGAATCGTAATGTAAATATCTGATATACAGGATGGCCTTGGCGACCCCTATGAAAGGGTCGTTTGACCGCCAGAGGGGTCGCGACCCACAGGTTGAGAACCGATGGCCTAGCTGCTACTTCGATTTTTTTTTTTTTGTATGGTCTTAAATACGATTTAAAGGTGCCACCCAACTGCATTTGCATTAAAAGGAAAAAATAAGCACGCAAGAGTCTAAGAGTTTTATAAGAACAGTGGCGTATCATGATGCAGGAGATTATTCTGTGCTTCTGCTACCTAGTTAAGCAATTCATGCAAATCAAGATAATTTGTCTTAGAAACTAGATGATTGTTTTTCTCCTATCAAATAGGGATTATTTTTTACTTGGTCCAAAAAATGCATCCTTACCTTATATTTTGGAACAGAGTAGACACATTTAAAAAGACAGACTTTTGTATTGTTGAAAGCAAAGGGAGACAAAGCTCCCAACCCTTTCCTCAGCCCCTTTCCGCCCGTCGCCAACACGGTGACATTGGTGCAGGCAGGGTTTGTCACCCATAAATTTACAGCTTATTCCAGTCTCTTCATAAATTGACTAAATTTTTTGAAAGAAAAAATATATATATAGCTGTATAAAATACCCAGTTACAGGTTGTGTTCTATTTAGCCCTTGATTGAAACGTATTGCTCCTCAGTATCTTTTAGCTATGAAAATTATAATATGGAACAGAGATTAGAATGAAATTATCATGGCTAGAAGGCATTTACTCAGTGGTGGCAGCCACATAAACCTGGGTCCCGAGAATGATGATAATACATTAGGTTCTGCATGCCCGATATTATTGCCGTACATTATGTATGTTTCATTTATACTATTTCGCACACACCAGCAACGCTGACAGATAGGTAATTACTCTCTGCGCCAATGAGCGGTTATCAGCACCACCGCTGTTTATTGCTGGAATGAAGTGCGTTTGTCAGTCAAGGTCACTTGTTTGTGTGTCCTCTTTAATAGTTCCTTCACAGTTGTTGAACTTTGCACGCCGTTCTTATTGCAGGGTTCCCGGAGGTTACTTTGCTGCATAATGCGTTTCCTGTGTTAGCGGAGTCTCTTGTATTTATCACTTTAATTGATAAACAACTAAGTTGCAGGAAGCAGAACTAAAGATGTGAAAGAACATATTTTGTTAGTCAGCTGATGCCGCTAGGCATTCAGTAATGAATGGCCTCAAGAAGATGTATTCAGCACAGACCCTCTGAGCTGCTGCCACCCCGCCAGCCTGAGCTAGGGAAATTTCACTTAATAACGTTAACCTAAATTTCAGCCACTGATGGGCCCGGACACAATCTCATAAGTACTATAGACTTAACATTTGGACCCCCTAGAAGTATTTTTCTTTGTTCGTTTCTTGTGCAGTGCTGAGGTTATTTTCACGCTTACTATTTCCATACTTATATAACGAGCTAAATCCATTTGGGTTGACTTTAAACCAGCCATGTTTATTTCTTTTTTAGATATGTACCATTAAGCCTACTCTTCCCATAAAAAAAAAAAATGTTATCCATCTACTGCTGGTTATCATTGTTGTGTTAAAGCACCGGCCTTGTTCCAAAATGAACATTGCAACGGGGCATGTTTGAGAGTAAAAATAAATTCAGTGCCATTGTGTCTATCCTGTGAGGCCTGTAATTTCATCTGTTGTAAAATAAAGAAAGTGGTTGATCCTTTTATTTTTGTTTGTTAGCCACAGTGCTTTATTAGAAACTGGAATAACCTCTAGGATGTAATAATTTTTCCAGTCAAGATAACTGGAGCTATTTCCTTAAGCCTGTGATCAGCTTGAGTTTCTGTGTTGGGAGATTTATACTTCCGTTGCTTATTACCAAAGAAACAGTTAAAAGGGATTTATGGTAGTGCACATTATGTGAGTGTCTGGAATTTTTGTGTACTTAACTTCTCTTCCCTGCCTTTCTCTCTTTTTCCTGTGTTAACATTATTATCAAATAGAGAGAATATCTATACCTACTATTCAACGCAAATTTTATTCAAGCATTTAAGCAGAATCACGTTCATTCATTAAACCAATGATTCTTTTATTTGGAAAAGTATATCAGCACCTGGTAAAATCACACCCTGTTTACAAGGGACTGTAGTTCCCCATCAGTGCAAAAGTTTACTATTTCATTATTAAGGGATTAAACTCTGGCAAAAGGTGCCTGGTGACCATGAATGTTTTAGTTAATTTGATTATATCCATAAAGAAAGAATTTAATTCCATAGCAGCCACTGGGTCGTATGCCTGTCAGTACGGTTCCAACGCATTACAGGTTTGATCTTGTCCTGGGAGGGACTGGAATTGCCATTTGCGTGAGGCGTGGAGGGAGAGGTGATGAGCAATTCGACTCACTCGTGCACCCAGTTAACACCATGCCTCGACGTTTTCCAAACGCTTCCTTTTCTTAGTTCTTAGTTACCAGAGTGCTACAAAGAAAGGGTTTTGATCTCATGTAGATAGCATAGCATTAATTACCCTGACACTAATTAAACTGCATCAAACAAATACCACCGTGTTCCTCAGGGGGACAACAGAAGGCAGTTTAAAATAATTACTGGAGCTTCATGCATGTGTGATGTTTTCATTACTCTTAGGACACGAGCAAAAGAGATCCGCTATCATTAAAATAGCCACCCTTTAGTGGTTGCAACAACAACAAAAAGGTGGTGAAAATTTCTGTGGATATTGATGTCTAAATAGTAGTGGCTCCCATGCCCGAGAATGGTAACTTTTCCTTAAGAATCGCCAGCCTGTGAAGCAGGAACAGGTGTGCCAGTTCACATTCTGGTATGATTATGTATTAGCTTATGTTTGTCAGACCATTTCATTAACCACCCACTGCTATCACATATACATATACTTTGTTCTTCCTGAACCATGAAATGAAATGCATATATCTTCACTAATGCTTGCTATCAATGTAAATGAGAAAAATAAGCTTATTACCAATCACGGCTGCTGTGGAGCCCACACCTCTGTACACTTACAGGTAATAAACATCTTTTTGTAAGTAGGCCACAAGATATATTGAGTTCTTCCTATAATGAGAAATGGAGATCTTGTTCTAATTTTGCATTAATGGATGGGCCTTCCCAGACACATTTAGGCACAATGCAGTGGCACTGGTTTGAAGCAGGCTTCTCCTCTCAGAACTGGAAATGGTCATTATGTGTGAGATCTTTTGTCATTCTGGAGGTAAGCAAGCCTTTCTGGTCACAGAGAATGGACTCGTTCGCAACTGGATGAGTGCACCGAGTCAGTAGCCGCTGTTGTGGAGGTTGGAGATGGTCTCTGTAAGGGCAGCTTTTAGAAGGGGCTGATGTAAAAATTGCTAGATCATAGCTAAATGAAGTAGCGTAAGTGATCAACAGAATCATGGGTGGTTACAGTGAGTGTGGAATTGTACATTTGATTCCTGGTTCAGGTGTATGTGTGCCTGTGTGTGTCCACATGTGTGCACGCATGTGTCCCTGTACATGTGTGCATGAGTATGTGTGGAGAATTATATGTATTTTTCCCTCTTGTCTGCTCTCTATATACACACATTGCCCGGTCTATGACCTTTACTTCACAAGGTCACTTACCCTATTTATTTCAGTGACATATGAGCAGTGGGAATCAAGTTGCCTGGGTTCTAACACCAGGGGCCAGCCATCCTCCCTGAAAGGTGTGGGGAATTAAAATGGGAGAGGGGTCGTTTCCAGATTCATGCAACTCATATTTTACCCGGTGACTGGCTCTCTGAATGTGATTATGGAGTGCTTCTGCGTATGCAGTACTTTATTTTTTACTTTTCTCTAAAAGCAAAAATTTAAGGAAAGTATGTATTTGAGGCTTTTCCAATGATTTTTTTTTATTAAAGTAATACCAGATATCTTAGGAAACTTGATTAGGAAAATAATACTGAATTAAGTGTTTTATAATTGTCACACTAAGCAAAATAAATAAATAAATAAGGATCAAAACTGGTTGTAGGAGAAAAAATTTAATCTAGTTGCAGAAATTTGGTGGGTCCAGAAAATTTGCAAAAAATATACTTTTGTTCCTCTTTAGCCAGATGGTTTGTCTTATTTTAAGCCGATAGTATCTCCATACGTCTCTCTTGAATGTCATTGGTTTTAGCTGGAGTACAGTGTCTACTATTAGAATTTTCCTTATTCCTGCATGATCTAATGTATATGTTTGGAACATTTGGATGATCATACTGTACACCAAAAAATATTTTATTACACTTAGCTCATATTCAAAAAGGAATTTATATAATTTAAAAAAAAACCTCTTAAAATGAACAGTTCTTTTGACATGATGTTGACAGAAGTCACTTTGATGTAGTTTAGAGGCATGAATTTTCTATCTGTTCCATTTTTCCTGGGGCTCCATCGACTCAGACAGCCTGATCTGTCATTTTGCAACTCTTGGTGACGGCCTTGACAGAGAGAGGTTTTGACAAGAGCTGGACATCAGCAGCAATGCAGAATAAGCCGTGGATATTTCTCCAGGTAAAGTGACAAAATGTCTAAAAGCGTCAGAAGAACCGTGCGGTCTTCAATCGTGTCTAATATGATAAAGCAAGCCGCTGTTTACGGCCCGCGTTTCAGCACTGTGTGGTGGCAAAAGATTTAAAATTCTGTCAGGATGGAAGATTAGAGCTCTCCTACCTTATTTATGAGTGTTTACAATAATAAGAACATTTGGGTCACTAGAAAAAAAAGTTTTAAAATTCCTATTGAGTGAATGAATGATGGCGATATTGCATAATGTGATAGGAGTCTTTCAGACCGTGACATGTCATTACGTATTCGTTTTGTGTCTGCAGTACCGATTTGAGTAATTCTGCTTGATTAAAAAATACGTCCTCTTCCTTCAGTGTTGCGGATTCAGGGTTCAACTTAGAACTTTCACGGGGCACTAATTAGACTTGTTGACAGGGCATTAACTTTTCAGACCTGTCGGGGTCTTTCTCAGTTATATCCTCTATTGATGACTGTGCAAGGAATGTAAACATCGTCCCGCATATTGACTATGCTGTTCTTTTTATATAATTATTTTGTGTCTGTATTCACTCAAGAAACAGCTGTTGAAAGTTTAGCGGGATGCAAAATGGCACAGCCCGGAGAGGTTCTCGCTCACGCAGCTGACTCCGTTTTGATGTGATACCTACTGGCAGGCTTGTGTGGTGACTTCAACTTCTTTGACAGCCGCCAGCGCTGCTGACCAGTGGTCTCAGGTTTTGCAGCGATGGGGAAGAGTAGGAAAGGATCCCCCAGTTTAGCGTTTTCCCCCTGCTGCTGGATCTGCAGCTTCTGCCAACAACCATCTAAATCAACACCATGCTAGTGTGCTCTGCAGACCAAAGGTCACCCCAACATCTGGCCCCACTGTCGGCTTCTTTCAGGATTGTCACTGGGCAGCATCTGCTTATAGATTCTTTCTCAACCTCTCTTTGATCTCTCTGACAGTAAAAAGAAGCTTCTATCACCCATCATGTGTTAGGATTTAAAAAAAAATACATTCAAACGCATGGGACATTGGAAAACTGGTGGGATTTTGTATTTTTCTGCTGCTTTGATTATTTTTTTAAGCTGGGCATGTTGTTTGACATAGGAACATGGAACGAAGTGGTTCTACTCCTGATTTCCAAAAATATTGTCACAATCAATAAGTCTAACGTGTAAAGACAGTTAATCTAAGTGAGCCCTGTCTTGTCTCTCTTGGTCAGTGTTTAAAGACTAAAGGGCGAATAGTGCCAAGACTGAAGAGTGAAAAGTAAAGGTTTTGTGCGTGTTTGTTTTGTGTGAACTCGGAAGAATCACTGTTGATACCTATCGTCTGCTTTTCTGACATTTCTTTCAGTGGTTAAGATCTCATGCGTTTTTTTCATCCACCAACTTGGAATATAGGGGACAGTGTTGGGATGCTGCCTAGTCTCTGGATAAGTATTGGGGAATGGAGTCGATGTTCTCCCATCTGAAAACTGAAGCCCAACAGAGTGTCTGCCCCCGGCAGTCGGTGGTGAGGTAGCATGTTGTTTGTATACGCTGCAGATCTCCTGCACAAAGCACTCACTAAAGCATCCCCATCACCTTTGGCTCAGTTCCTTCTCTGATGTCTCCAGTTTTTAGTTCAAATTCAGCAAACATGTATTGAATGCCTACTCTGCACCTGGCATTACCCTAAGTGCTAGGCATGCAGAAGTGCGCAAGACAGACATCCCTGGATTGACAAGGGGGGGGGGGGGGGGGGGCGGGGACGGGGGCTTAGGAATGTTCCTGTCATGGAAAATCTCAATGATTTAAGTGTGTTTGGCCCTTCCTGAGAATTGGCAACCCATTGCTATATCTGTATGTGAATGTGATTATGATAGTTCACAGCGATGATTATGATAAGATTTTTAATTCCAGTCCAAATCAAATGCCACACTCTCAGGAGGAAGCTGTAATGCACTCTCCATCATGCATCACTGCCACTCCGTACACATTTATGGAGAGAATTTGTGATTTTCTTCTATTTTCATTCATTCTCCAAATAAGATTGGCTATTTCCCTTCATCTTTCAGGAAACCAAAGCAGTATGTAAAATCTGGGGTTTTACTTTGTCGAAGTAAAACAAGAATTTGTTTTTAAAGCATTTACCCCAATTTCAAAGCACTTTTACTGGTTTGGCATCCTTTGTTTTTCACCAAATCCTAGAGAAATAGAGTTTCTCTAAGTTTATAAAGTTTAACTCATGTAAGTTTGTACTAATGAGGAGAGCATTAGGGCCAGGAATCTGCATATATTATTGTTATCATTAATGTCTCATTTTCATTCCATAAAAGGGCTCCTTTAGGAGCTTGTTCTGTCAGTTTATGAATGCCTCTGAAAGTGCTTTAATAATTGATAAAATGTAAAAAAAAAATTGAGATCGCTAAAGGAATGAGACTTTTTCATGGGGGAATTAGTCTAAATACTTCATAGTCACAATTCAGCTCTAAGATGCAAACTTGGGGAGGAACATGACAAGACGAGGACTATTTCTCCCAGTCACGTGGGACTTCAAAAGTCAGGGTCAGGGTCGCCGATTCCAGGTCCCTCCCCTGCTAACCGGTTCAGTGACCAGGAGTGAGTCATTGGAGTTCTCTGGTTCCCAGGTTTTTCTATTTTATCTGTAAAACAGGGTCTCAGGGTTAGATGGCAAAACATAATCATCGTATCAGATCTTTTGCTTTATTTGGCAGTTTATAGAATTTACACTTATATTATTTCTTTTAACCAGAACTTTTAGTTCTCATATTTTAGGAATTGATCATTTCACTTTAAAGGATACTCATCTGTTATGTTTGATAAAGCCTTTCTTGGAAGCATCAGGTCATAAGGATTCTCTTTAAGGACTGGTGATACCTGTCTGTGGAAATCCCATCACCCAAATGTTAAGCGCTAGTGTTGGTAAAGAATTATCATGGTTCTGTTAAGAAATTTGGCAACAAATTTTTGTTCTGAACGTTTACTATTACACATTCAGGATGATGTAGTAGTGTCTAATCAATTACAAGAATTATTACTAAATATAACATTTACTATATACACTGAAAGAATTTGCATATTTTTGATGTATATATAATTACCTTGTTTGAAGTACTCCCAAAAGGAAAACATATCAAAAAAATATTTTCTTTTTAAAAATAGATGGATCACAAACATAACCTTTTTTAACAAACCTGTGGATTTACATATATTATTTTGGCCACTAGAGGGAGTCTGCATTGTCACAAATGCCGGAGAAACCTAGGAGAACAGGAAATAGACTGTTGGAGTGTTGATAACACATCCATTGTCTGCCCATGAAATTACATGCCTACAAAATATCAAGGTAATCAAACTCAATGTCATTAGGTCTACTATCCCCCCCAACAAAAAGGAATTTTCCATCATATTTTATTTTGTTCTTTTTTTTTTAAGTACAACTTTCAAAAGATGATAACTTAAAATGCTTCCTCCAAAACGACAGAAACTTAACAATCTAAAAGAACATGAGGGATTGAAGAAAATATATTAGTGGCAACCTGATCACTACTTTTCTTAAGTTAATTTCAGTACTGGTGAAAGAAGTGATCCGAAAATGAAAACCTTCTCTTGCTCCCTCCCATCCTCCTCACATAGGCAGCAGCTGCCGCTGGCTGTTTTCATCCTGACCTCCTGATATCCATCACCCCCAACCTGCAGGGACCTCCTTCTAGGGTGAGAGGGTAATTGTGTCTCATGTCCGGTCAGTCCTTAGCCCGTCTTCTGAGACTGCCGAACAAGTGGCTTTGCGTGTATATGTTTGCAGAGCCAGTTTACAAATGAGGAGCTGAACTGAAACCACCTGCTCCTACCACCCCACCTCCAAAAAAACAGAGGGAGGGCAGGCCCAGCCTTTCCTTTCTGCGCGTGGCTGGTTTCATCGGCAGCATTACTGATAGAGTTCGAGTGTAAACTGCCCTGTTATCTATAGGGAATCTTGGGTTTGCCTTACATATCGCACCTGACACATGATTGACATTTGACTTCACCCATTTCTGCATATTTGCTTCTCATTACCCAGGTGTGCAAACATTAGCCGGAGGACCACAACACAATGGATGCTTGAAAATGTATGTGATATACAGGGAGGGGCAAAAGGAGGTTTATAGTTGTTCATATGGAAAATAACATGATCATTAATAAATAATAATATAAGAATAAATAGTTTCACATACTCAGAGCTTTAAACCTACTTTTGCCCCCACCATCTATTTATATATTTTTAATTATTGTTTTTAGCAATTTTATTTTGTATGGGTTTCAGGTGTACAGTTTAGTGGTTAGACTACCATGTATGTTTCATAGTGTTCCCCTTAATATTTCCAGGACACAACTGGCACCATGCATAGTTATTGCAATATTATTGATTATAATTCCAATGCTTTACTTACTTCCCCGTGGCTATTTTGTAACTATCAACTTGTGCTTCTCAGTCCCCTCACTTCTTCCCACCCAGCCCCCCAACCCCCTTCCCCTCTGGCAACCATCAGTTCTCTCTCTGTGTCTATGAGTCTGTTTCAATTTTGTTGTTCATTTATTTTGTTTGTTAGATTCCACATATAAGTGAAACCATATTGTATTTGTCTTTCTCTGACTAACTTATTTCACTTAGCATAGTACCCTCTTGGTTCATCCATGCTGTAACAAATGGTAAGATTTCATCATTTTTATGGCCAGGTAATTTTCCATTGTATATATGTACCACAGCTTTTTTATCCACTTGTCTATTGATGGGCACTTGGGTTGCTTTCATGTCTTGCCTATTGTAAATAATGCTGCAATGGGGTACATATACTCTTTCAAATTAGCGTTTTGGGTTTCTTCGCATAAATCCCCAGAAGTGGAATCGCTGGGCCATAAGACAGATTCATTTTTAATTTTTTGAGGCAGCTCCATACTGCTTTCCCTGTCTTTAGTGGCTGCATCAAACAGATATGTCTTTATATTTACCTTTTGTTCTCTCATTGAGATGTAGGTATCTGATTTTCTAGGAAATCTTTATATCCCTCCCAATAACACCTGACTCAGAGGCTTGGTGGAGTTGCCTAGCACAGTGCTTCTCAACTATCTGTGGCAATGGAGCAGTCCTTTTATTCCTTTTCCAATTTGTTGCAGGTCAATACTTGTGCAAAATACACTAAAAATAAATGCTGAGAAAAGTGAAATAAAAAGCATTTGAAATACTACCCCTTTTTTTAATATATTCAGCAGACATCAAACTTCTCTGTGAAATTGCTGTAAGAGTTCCTGAACACGTCCTTTCATTTTCCAGGTCTCTTTGCGGTCCAGCACGGTCCCAGTCCACAGGCCGCATTGGCGTTGCTGTGGCCTCGTGGCATTCTCAGTTTTCATCAAAGTTCCATACCTTCCTAACAATCCAACGAGAGACTAGGCAGCATTGCTTTTCAGACTAATACATGCGGAACAGCAACTATATCAGAACTCCTCATTCTCCTTTATCTGGACCAAGGGAGGAGTTGGAAGGTTCTGCTTCGGAGCTGAGTATAGGGCAGGGATAAATATAAAAAGAGCTGTATTAAAAATTAAAAGCAGAGTTGGTGATAGTGCCAGCTTAATGAAAATAAGGTTCCAAATGTTTGACCCTGAGCAGATAATTAAAGTTTGTTGAAGATGATATTTTCTAATCACCTCACACTACAAAAGGTTCAAAATTAAATTATTTTTGTCTTAAAGTTTGGGGCAGGAATGAAGCAATTGAAGGGGGGCTCCTTGGTCATGAAATAGTCAATAGGTAAAGAATCTGGAGAGCTCAGTAAAATAATCAATTGAACACATTGCCTTATTTTTTTTTCTTTCTTTTTAGTTGCCCTTTTGAAATGGAGCTGATGGTAATTTTGCCTCCCAAGCCTCAACACACATTGAGGATAGATTAGCTAAACAAACACACTGGTCTGTGAATCAAGAGACCTAGTCATCATCTTGTCATATTTAACTAGCCATCTGGCCTTCAGCAAATCACTTTAGACCTCAGTTTTTTCTTCTTAAAGTGGGAAGACTACCCCCTCTCTCTTTCTCAGGATTACCGGGAGCACCAGGTCCACTAGCCAGTGGGCTTTGAAAGCCATCAGGCATGTTACAAACGGGTGGGGAACGGCTGGCCTGTGGGCCGTATAAAGCCCAAAAAATCATTTGGTCTGGCCCTGCCGAGGCTTTAGGAGTGAGTTAATTAAATGTGTGACCAAATATAGCAGGCTAATTTTTTAAAAAAATCTTTATTGTTGAAAGCAGGCTAATTTTTAAGTTGACAATTTTGTATGGCCCGAGAATGATGTTATAAATATCCAAATGGCCCTTGGCAGAAAAAAAGTTTCCCCACCCCTATTATAGACACATGCGTGTGTAACTATGTAAATGTATGTGTGTGTATGGCATTATTCTTTATTTTTCTTAATCAAACAGTTATCTTCATGAACTCTCTTGAAATATATAGTCTAAATTCATTGTTAACCCATCCAATGTATATGTTATGGTCTTTTCTCACTCCAGCCCCAGTCTATCCATACCTTTAAGTGTATAATGGTTTTTTTTAAAAAAAAAACATATTTTATTGATTTTTTACAGAGAAGAAGGGAGAAGGTTAGAGAGTAAGAAACATCGATGAGAGAGAAACATTGATCAGCTGCCTCCTGCAGAGTCCCCACTGGGGATGTGCCCGCAACCAAGGTACATGCCCTTGACTGGAATCAAACCTGGGACCGTTCAGTCCCCAGGCTGACACTCCATCCACTGAACCAAACCAGTCAGGGCTGTATAATGGTTTTTATTCTTGTTTTTAAAGAGGAAGCTTTTAAGTACGGTCTCTAAGATTTAGCCTCACTTGCCCAGTGATGTTAAGCAATGCTGTGGTGCGGAGCTTGCTTGTCTGGATAAAAGGGAGTCCTGCCTCGGAAGGCTCAGTGCCCCCCGCTCCCCCTACACACACACACACATGTACATACATGCCCAAGCCCTTGACACTCAGCTGTCTCCCTAGAGCCACGGTCAGGCCTCTGACCTAGGATTTCTGCACGACAATACTTGATCCTCCTGGTTATGCTCCATGAACCGTCATAATGTGGCCTCCTTTGGAGAGCAGTGATTGCATGACTGCACAAGGTCATCACCCTTGGAGCAAAGAAGAGGAGATCTCAAGGCTGTCCTGATCAGCCTCTTCAATCCCTGGAGAGACAGGTCTAAACAACTTGAATCTAAATATGAAGTTATGGAAATGGAAAAGTATCTGTCACCCCAATAAACTGTAAAAGTCTGTATTAGTCCCTGGAAGAGTCACTTGTGCTTGAGAACAGGTTAGAAGAATTATGGAACCTCATTCACTCATTCATTCACACATCCATCCATTCAAATATTTATTGAGCACACATCATGAAACCACCAGTCCAGTCCTTGGTGCCCGGTACACAGAGGCAATGAAAAAAAAATCTGAGTCTCTTGCTCTTGTGAAAAATACAGCTAATTATACAGGGTGAGGGAATAGTTTCAGGACACTTTATTCCTTCTTCTGCTGTCTTTGAAGGTGTATGCAGTGTGATAGAGAAGTTGCAGAAAACCAGCTTGACTTTATTTTTGCCCTTACACAGGGCAAAAATAGCTGTGACCCAGCTTCTGCTCTCTCCCTTCACTCCATTAAGACATTCTTTGGAATGTCCCCGGCCCATTTCTGTCGCTCTTTGAGAAAGCTGAGCTAGCGATGTTGAGGGAAATGTCTGGCAAGCCAGAGTGTGGCTCTGGCTCCAGCCCTCTGTTCCAGGGCCTGGTTCTGGTTCTGATGAACTCCATTCTTTAGTACAAACATCTGACTTTATCCGTGACTACAGATTATCTTCCTGTGGGCTGATGCTCACTTACAGTCTCACAAGAGACGTGGTTAAATGAGAATGCCCACTTATTAATTTACCAGAGGCCCGGTGCACGGGATTCATGCACTGGTGGGGGGCATGGCCTGCGGGGATCGGCCCACTGTGGGAGCACCACTCATCCCGGTCAGCCAAGCGGCGCTCCCACTGTGGGCCCACACTGATCACCAGGGGGCAACTCCTGTGTTGATCATATGCCCCCTAGTGGTCAGTGTGTGTCATAGCGACTGGTCAAGCAGTCATTCTGGTCGTTCTGGTCTTTCAGCCATTAGGTCACTGGGCTTGTATTATATAGGGTAATTGGGATGGACTCTTTGAGAGGCAAAAATACTTGTATATCCTAACCAGGACATCCCTTTGCAGACATCCAGGTAACTAGAGATCACACTGGTCTTCTAGAGGCTGCTTCATGAGAATGGAATCAGAAGCAATGGAAGGTTGATAGTCTTGGGGCTATTTTAGGCAGGCACCTATTGTCAGTGTATTGTGTATTCTTTTCCATTATCCTTCCTCTTTACTTCATCTGTAAGTTTCTTTTCTAATAATGTTTTGCCCACAGAGGACACTAGATTAATGCTGAGTGATTCATTACTTCAGATAGACCCTACATATCTGTACTCTGTACCTTCCAATGTAAACACATTCTAGGTATGTCAGAAAGTACAGCCCTTTGGGTGTTCCCAGCAATTCTGTGATAAGTGTGGTTAGTATTGAGGAGTTGGTGGAAGAAGGCACATGACCTAAAAGTTATGAGGCATGAGGCTTGCTCTGGCCCTGCCGCTTAATGCCATAGTCACTTGCCTCTTCTGTAGGTGGGAGAGTATAGACTGGGGAGCAGTAAGGGCCTGTCCAGTCTTAAGGCTTTGATGATCCCAAGTCTGCCGGTGTTAGAGGAAGACTTGTTCGTTTCACAGGGTGCACTGAAGTGGAGGGCAATTTTGTACCATCACTATTTTGTTTAATGTTTTCTTTTCTACACCTACTATGTCTCAGGCACTTGGGAATCCCTGGTGAGCAGAACAAGCCTATTGCATGTAGACTTGAAAAGGACTTAGGAGGCCATCCACATCCCAACTGTAATTACCACCGTTCCCTACCTTAGTTGCCATCACAACCATATGTTTATATTGGTGCCTGTTTATATATATGTTGGGGGGCATGTGGCAGTGGGACCCTTGCTTTTCTGGCAGTCTGTATCCTTTGACAGCGGTCAAAATAGGAGTCAAAATAGGACAAGTGGATATCCATTTGGCTTCCTCTGTCTTTATTTCAGAGCTTTTGGAAGAGCTTATATGCCATTTTCTGCTATAGGCACTAAGCCAATTTAACTTCCCCAAACTCTATGACCTATTTGAGGGTTGAATTAGTGTTGATAAATTGGGACATTTATACTTTTTGGTAAAGAATACAACTTTGACAAATGTGTATGTCAATTTAGAAGCTATGGATATCAATGTGGAATGTTAAAATAATACTTAACTATTTATATGACTTTTCTCGCTCTCATTGCTGAACTGCCTCCACCCCTAGCCCTCAACAGCATTTACTCCTGGAGCTATCTGCTCCATCCCAGAGCACTGAATTGTTCAATAAACCAGGAGGGCGGATAGAATGGTGAATTTTGTGCACAGTGACACATGTGTAATCCCTTCATAGCGTGAGTATTTAGTTCCATTTCTTACTGGAAGGCATAAAACTAATTGCTTATGTGCATGCTTAAACCCCAAGAATGTCCTGGCAGAAAGTGAATGCCTGGGGATATTTGTATCCACATCCCACAGTGGAGTGAATAGGAGAAGTGGTTCCAGCTAATGGAGAAACACAATCTTCCTTGAAAAACAATCTCTTCAGTGTCCAATTTTTTAATATGTTCATTTTCAGTAGAACAAGTCTCAAATAGTTCTTCAACCACAGCTCAACATATGTGTTATTGAAAATGCATGTTATTTCTTTAAATATGGGAAAGAATAGAACATAGGCTTTTTATTGGTGTTTGTGTGTGTATGTGCCCTGTGTTTAACCATAATTTTCTAAGCAGAAAAAGGGTATTTTATAGTTTCTTGACTTGAAAGTAGGCTACAAATAAGCTTAGCCCTATAACTCCTCAAATGCATAACATCTGGATTTGTTCACTACTTTTTTTTTATTGTTGACACTATTACAGATGTCCCCATCTCCCCCTCTTTGCCCACCTCCATCCAGATCCCACCCTCCCATCCCTCTGGCCCTCACCACTTGTTGTCTGTGTCCAAGGCTATGCATATATGTTCTTTGGCTATTTTCTTCACCTTCTTTCATCCTGTCTGTCCCACCCACCTCCTCACTGATATCTGTCAGTCTATCCTATGTATCCATGTCTCCGGTTCTATTTTGTTCATTAGTTTATTTTGTTCATTATATTCCAAATATAACAATATAATATAAATATGTGAGATCATATGGTATTTGTCTTTAACTGACTGTCTTATTTTGATTAGCATAATAATCTCCAGGTCTATCCATGCTGTCAAAAAAGGGTAAGAGTTCCTTCATTTCTATAGCTGCATAGTATTCCATTGTTTAAATGTACCACAGGTTTTTTACCCACTCATGTATTGATGGGCACTTTGGCTGTTTCCAGATCTTGGCTATTGAAAATAATTCCACTATGAACATAGGGGTGCATATATTCCTTCTGGTTGGTGTTTTCTGCTTGGTGATTAGTGTTCATTACTTTTTGAATAGTACATTTTATCCTAAACATGGGAAATATGATGGTGTTGAATAGTTGGTTTTATTTTAAAGAATATTTAGTGTTGGAACTCTTTTTAGAATTAGAAAAAAAGAGTATTACATCAAGATCTATTTCTCCTTATTTATGAAGCAAATATATATTTTAAGATAGTAAGAACAGAATTGCAGTTAACTTGAGGCATTTTCCAAGAGTGGAGATGCCAGTTGAAACTCAGAATCAAATAATTCTTCTGCTAGACATTACTCAATTAGGGTTGGGTATAATCAATAGAGACAATGATTATTTCAACATGGACTGATGTAATTAATAAATAATAGCAGGGAGGAAGGAATGTATTATGCTTTTCATGATTTGGGGGATAATGATATCTCTGTCTATTTGTGTTAGTGTATAAGCTAGGTCCTCATGGTTCCTGTCAATAAAGCAGAGCTTTGTGTGTGGGTGCATTGTCAGGGCATTCAATTATTAATTTCCCCTCCTCTTTAAAGAAATTCTAAAACTAAGATTGAATTCAGTTATGAGTATTTTGAGTGTATATAAGTATTTACTTCATTATTTCTTAAGTAATGTGCTTTGGTAGGTCTCTCTCTCTCTCTCTCTCTCTCTATATATATATATATATATATAATCCCAAGGATATATATATTATACATATGTTTATACATAGATACATAGATACATATACACATATGTGTGTGTATATATATATATACACATATATACATATATATACATAGGTGTATATATATGTATATATGTGTGTGTATATATATATATGTATATATAATCCCAAAGATTTATATATTAGAGAGAGAGAGAGAAACATCAGTGTGAGAGAGAATCAAACCCTCAACTTTTTGGTGTATGGGACTATGCTCCAACCAACTGAGCCACACAACCAGGGCAACTTATATTTTAAAGCTTGATGTTCATATATATTTTAGAGAATTTATCTCAAAGGGATGCAGCATATTTGGAAACAAATAAGAATATTTTTAAAGGTAAAAAAATGTACATAGCTATTTTTATAAAACCAATGTAACACTAGGCAAGAAATGAAAGGCTTTTTAACTTAATTACCAATATCTTAGAATTTATTTTTAAATGAACAGTTTTTTAGCGCCCAGTGCCTAGAAAACCAGAACTCCAGAAACCTGCACTTCAGCAAAAGTTGGATCCAGGAAAGTTTACTGGGAGTGGTGCGTTTTAAACAAAGTGTAAATTCCTTGTAGGTGTGGAATTTCATTCAGTGTATCCTCAACGTCTAGTATTAGGTCTGGCATATAGTCTATAAAAATAAGTATTTATTACAAAATAAATAAGTGAATTTTAAGAAGGAAAGGAAGGAGGAAAGAAAGAATGAAGAGGGGCCTGGAAAATGGAAGCGCTTCACAGGAAGCTAGTTTTAAATGCTTTTCACATGTTCATTGCAGTCACTACAGGCACCCAGTCTCTCAAGCTTTGCTGGGAGTGGTGGTAGCTATGGAAGGGCACAGCGTTCTTGCAGGAGTGGCTGCAGAACTGTCTTAGGCACAGTGATCCAGCTTGAATGTGGGATTTCAGGTGCAGACATCTATATGATCACCATGGCTCTCCCTGAGTCAGGCCCAGACAGCAGAAGGAACGATGGCTGAGTATAGTTATCTGGGACTAAATGTACTTGTCCCTGTTGTGATATGGGATGAGATGGCTGGGAAGGGGGATGTGACCTGCAGCGGGTTATGTCCACTGAACCAGCGTGCCCTGTCTCCATTCCCTGCGCTACCAGCTTCAGTTAGCAGATACCTCACGCTGGAGAATCTTGCGGACGACCTTAGGTAGATCTAGTGAAATGTGAGAGTTATTCTAAAAGACCTACCATGAACGAGTGAGGCTTTCATTATTTATTACTCCTTTCACAATGCTGAAAGCAGGTGGAGCTGTTTTCCCAGCTATGCAGAGTAACACACACTTGAAAAATACTTGAAGAAACTTTGAATTATCCAAGGAGTACATTTTTAAAGAAAAATTTACATTTCTGGAGCATCTGTTATGTGCCATATATTTTTAGATACTATAGAATGGGGTGGGGTGAATTTATTTATTTTTTAAATTGTGATGTAATTCACATACCGTAAAATTCACCTTTTAAAGGTGTAGAATTCATCAGATGTTAGTATATTCAGAAGGTTGTGCAACCAACAGCACTATCTAATTCTGGAACATTTTCATTTGTCCCCAAAAGATACTCTGTGATCAGTCATCCCCAATTCTCCCTCCCCTCATTCCTAGGTAATTGCTAATCTACTTTCTATCTCTATGAACTTAGGACCCTGCCTATTCTAGGTATTTTGTATAAATTGAATCATACAATATATGACATTTTGTGTCCAGCTTCTTTTACTTAGCATAATGTTTTTAAGGTCCACCCATGTGGTAGCATGTATATGTGCTTCATTCCTGTTTATGGGTGACTAATATGCCCTTGTGTGGATATACCACATTGCTCTATCCATTCATCAGTTGATGAACTTTTGGATTACTTTTACTTTTTGACTAAAGTGAATAATGCTGATACGAACATTTATGTGTATGTTTTTGCATGGAGGTATGTTTTTATTTCTCTTGGGTATACCTAGGAGTGGAATTGATGGGTCATATGATAACTTTGCGTTTAACCTTTTGAGGATCAGCCAGTTTCCATAAAATGCTATCTCATCATGCTTTTGATTTGCATTTCTCTAATGACCAGTGATATAGAACATCCGTGCCTGTGCTTATTCGTCATTTGTGTGTCTTCTTTAGAGGAACATCTAGGAGTAATTTTGCTTGGTATTATTATGCATTTCTGAATTAATCAGGAGACAAAAATGAAGGCAGTTTAATTCAAACAATTCTCCAAACAATTAAAATAATTTCCACAGAAAAGCGGGAGATTTTGTGTGTGGGGTGGATGTTGGGTGACATCTGGGTCACAAAGGAGGTAGTTTGGGCTTGGAGGCAGGTACAAATAGAGTGGACCTGAGTGGCGTTGACTGCAGTCGTGCAGAGTTTAAAATGGCATGAGCACACTGTGGAAAATGGGAGTGGAGGATGCTGGAGAAAACCTTACTCACAGAGGTAACATAGCATCATTAAGTATTGCTTCAAATTTTAATTTCAATTTGAAAAGCTCAGGAAAAGTGAAAGCCTGTAATAGTCAGGATCATCTGTGTCTTTTTATTTCCATAGAATGTACTTTATTAGAACCACATTTCTGGCTAAAGCAGTGGAAATTTGTGTCACTGACAACTGTCGACACCTTTATTTTCTGTGTTTTTAATTTTCTTTTTAAAAAACTATTTCTATTGATTTCAGAGAGGAAGGGAGAGGGAGAGAGAGATGGAAACATCAATGATGAGAGAGAATCATTGATCGGCTGCCTCCTGCATGCCCCAACTGGGGATCGAGTCCACAACCCGGGCATGTGCCCTTGACTGGAATCGAACCTGGGACCCTTCAGTCCACAGTCCGACACTCTATCCACTGAGCCAAACCAGCTAGGGCTGTGTTTTTAATTTTCAACAGGCCCGTGCATTGGTTTATTGTGAATTCTTATCAATCATAGAAACTTCTATATTTTAAATAAAACAGTGCCCCAGCGCTGCAGGACACAGATTTGATTTTATGTTTTTAATTTAAATAAAGTAGAACATTTGGTAATTTCCTCCTCCATTCACAGACCTGGGTCGGGCAGGGACTGTCACTTTTTTCTCTGATAAGAAGACAGAGAAAAGACCAGCTTCTCAGTGGGATTAGCCCAAAGGAACATCTGAGGGAAATAAGACTTCATTCAAAAGGAAGGTTTAACTGGTTGGCATGTACAACATTGGAGAGGAAAATGAAGGTCTGGATAAAGAACTGTTTGAGGGGAAAGAGTTGTTTTTTTATTTGCTTTTTAATGGGGGATAAAATCTACTATACTGCAGGGGGAGGTTTTCTGTTGCCTTGAAAATAAAATAAAGGTTAAATAGAAGTAGAAATTAGAAAGCAAGTAAAAAGTTGAAAAACACAACAATTTCTATTAAAAAGAACTGAGCCATCTCTGCTAGCTTTCACGGAGTTGAGCCTTTTTGCCTCACATGGTTTTTTTAAAAGAAGCATATTTAAGTGATAGCAACAAAAAGTATTTTCAAAAGCAAGAAAATATGTGCGCGGTTGTTTCCACCTGTCTACATAGCACACATCCCAGGGAAGGACGCCTGCTTAGTTTGGGGATTTCGGGAACCACCTAGGGCGGTCAAGACTAACAAATGTTTGCTTAAGTTGGGCTATATATTTATAGCCTCACAATCTCTTCCTTTTACAAAGGGCTTCCTCACTGTTTCCTGATAGTGAACCCTAGTCCCTGGTCAGTGAAGTAGCAATGACAGAAGAAATCTCTATCTATCGACTTCCATAAGTCAGGAATCTCCATCCAAAGCAGAGACTGTGTTTGGTCAACCCTTCATCCTTCACGCTGGCTATTGACTGAATGAATGCATGCATGAGGAAAGTAGACAGTCTAGCCCTAACCGGTTTGTCTCAGTGGATAGAGCGTCGGCTTGCGGACTGAACGGTCCCAGGTTCGATTCCAGTCAAGGGCATATACCTTGGTTGCGGGCACATTCCCAGTAGGGAGTGTGCAGGAGGCAGCTAAATTGATGTTTCTCTCTCATCAATGTTTCTAACTCTCTATCCCTCTCCCTTTCTCTCTGTAAAAAATCAATAAAATATATTTTAAAAAAGAAAGAAAGTAGACAGTCTAGTTTTACTATCTTAATGAAGTTGAAGTTCAACAAAAAAAAAAGTTATGAATGTTTCACAGGTCTATGAACCATCAACTCTAACTTTCCTGCCCCCTAAAAACCTCAGTACATATAAGGACTGTCATAGAAATTCAACCATATGCACTTTTTAAAATTTTATTTTTCATTTATAGTTTACATTCAGTATTATTTTGTATAAGTTTCAGATGCACAGCATAGTGGTTAGACAATCATATACTTTACAAAGTGTTCCTTGTCCAATTGCCATTATGTTCTCTTCCTTTTTAGAAACTGGCATCACAGTCTCTTTGCTTCTCTCTCTCTTTCTGAGATAGATAGATAGATAGATAGACAGACAGACATATAGATGATAGATAGACAGACATACACACATGTGTCTATATAATGGCTTTGGGTATATATCACTTTACTCTTTAACAAAAGCAGCTTCCCCAAGTTCTGATAATATAACAGTTCTGATTTCTTGGGATATGAAAAGTCTATGCAGGACTCATAACATATGGATAGGATCCCTCCTGAGACATCAGTTATGTTTGCATACAGACCCGGTTATCACCGTATATTCTGTACCTCTTCATTTCCCTCTTTATTTCTCTATGGAGAGAACAGTCATGCCCAGCAGCAGCTGTGCGACCACATACTGACTGTTGACACTGTTTTGCTTTCCTCTGAATATTACCACATGCGCCCCACCTCTTGGCTTGTCCAAAAGGCTCAGCTTGGCTCAGCATGAGTGAGATACCCACCCTGGACCAATCAACTGAAACCTGGGTCATATTGCACATGGCAGCTCCCGTGAGGGTGGTGGTTACTGGATCCCATGGGTGTCTACTGCATCCCAGCAAATGAGCCAGCATCTTATTTGTAACTAAGAAGTTGGTTTTGTTGTCACAGAAGGAGTTTGTTTTTTAATCGGGATAAGGTACCTTCTTTTGTTCTGACTTTCCTTGGGATAGAGAATTGATGCTGAGCAAATGCTGCTAGACTAGTCACAAGAACCCTAGAAGCATCTTTAAGCAGAAGACTAAGATCTGACTGTTTTAGGGGCGTATAGTAGCTAAGTCAATGGTGGGCTCTTAACCTTGGTGCAGGCTGAGAGCAGATTTAATGAAATGATATTGACCTGTAGCATACCTGAACTCTACTTCTCCACAAGCTGGAATTTGAGCATAGCCCTGGACTATGGGGGAGATTTTGCCCGTAGTTCCTGAGATTGAGAGTGACCTGAAAGACAGAGTTGGGGTGAAATGAACAATAAAAGCAAGACATACAGTTCAAACCTTCAGTCCTAAGCATTTAGGCAGAGGGGGAGAATTTAGGTAGATCAGAGGTTGGAACTAGAGTGCCAAACCAGAGCAAAAAATATCCAGAAAGGAAGGTAGAGACAGAATTAGCTGGAAGTATATGGCTTAGGCACAAGAAATCCTTCTAGGGTTCCTTTAAACCTTGGGGGAAGGAACCATGAAAGGCAATGAGCTGATTCTGACATCCCAATAATAATAATGATAATAAGAACAGCTAACATTATCAAACACTTACTGTGTGCCAACATGTATGCTAGCTGCTTTTAACAATGAGCTCATCTGACAGACCAGATTTTATAGTTAAGTGTACAGTACATTTCTGTGTAAAGAAATCAAGGAGTCTGTTTCCATCTTATGCATTCCTTTCAGCGCATAACCTTTGGGAATATTTGGATGAATCCTTAATTTTCTGACATGCTCTGATTTTAGATGAGATTTTTAATGTGATGGTGATAGAGTCTTTACAGCTTGTCCTCCTCAGTTGCTTGAGAACGTTCTGGTGAGCTGTTAGTCCTGTACTCGTACGGAATTGTCATTTTTCTGGCAATTGGCTAATGTAATCATCAGGAAATCATTGCTTTTTTTTTTTTTTTTTTTAAAAAAAAAAGCCCTTAAAAATGTGCTGTTTACCTCATTTCTATCATTTTTCTCTAAGAACTTCTAGTTCTTATTTAGCTATTATTTCAACGTTACTGTTATGTCTATGACAACATTTCCCAGCACATCATGTTGGTCAGCTTTAAGAAGGTTTACTTTTCTCCTTAGGGTTTGTGATTGTCCGGTGAGCCCAGGGGACGGCTTTGTTCTGAATTTCAGTGGCCAGTGAGGGCGGGAGGAAGCACCCCCTTTTTAAATGTATTTTGCCATGAGTGTATATATTTTCCCCCGTAACTCACAATATTGTATGTGTATTGGGCTTATCACAAGCTTCATTCAAATTGTACATGTAAATGTATTTTGTCTGGTGGGCTTTTCTGTTAACATTCCTGAGTTTTTGTTCGAGCATCATAACGCGCCGCCTTCTACATTAGAACAAAAGCCCCCAAATGTCGGTTCATCAGCTGACAATACCAGTTTTGTCTCTTAATTAGAAAAGAGAATAAAGCTGTTTAGGGGTGTCAATAAAATGACAGATGCATCATTAGCAGACGGCTATGGTGGATCAGTTCTGTGCAAATACTTGGAATGGAATTAATAGGAATTTCTGCTAGCATATTTAAATTGCAAGCCTGTGTGGGGAAAGCAGCGTTTAATGCAGTGAACTAGTCAAAGAAAACGGGCGTGAATGACCATTTAAGACTGAGTGAAGAGTGTAAGAGAAATCAAGTTGCAATAGAGACTATATTACGGAGAATTTTATATATTATTAATATATCGCAAATAAGCCATTATGGATATTATATGATTAAGTCATTTAACAAATATTTATTGAGGGTGTACTACCTGCCAGGTGGTAAATTTAATGGGAGAGTACAAGCTCTGAGTCCAAACCCAATGTGACTGTGCCTTATAATTAGTAGGACACAATTTCAGACCCATCATAAATCTCGGAAGAGGTTCTTTGAAGGTTTTGCATTGGATGGCTTCACACTGTGTAAAACCCTGGTCACTCAGTGCGATTTAAAGGGGAATTCCATTTAGTCCCTTTTCCCCAAGTGGTTGGCAGGGTTGCTTAGCCAGTGTAGGCAGGTGCACATGGGTGTGTCCCACGCAAGACGTTAGATCACGTAACTCAGTGATCAGGAAGCACTTTACCCATGGACTGAACACTGCTTGTTCAGTGATCATATTCCCAATGCTTAAAATAATGCCACCACAGAGTAGGTACCAATAAATATTGATTAATGAAGGGCTGAGGAAAGAATGCATATAAAACTGAAGACAAAGTAAGCTAATTGGATAAATTTTAAGAAAGACAGGAATTCTTATGCTAGAAGCCCTTCATTTTCCTTGAAATCTATTCATTTGCTTATTCATTCTGTCAATACATTAGCTGATCCATGTACTGTGATAGGACTGGCAGGGTCAGAAATGAAACATACAGTCCTGCCCTCAAGGAGCTCCAGTGTAGCTTTTATCTGCTGAGCGACTCTGGTCCTATGAGAGGCCTCCCTCTGATGTATCACCACCATGCAGAAGAGTACAAAATGTCACATGCGTCTAAGGCTTGGCCTTGGAGCTGTGTTAGAAAAAAGCCATTTTTAGGTTTGTTTATTTTTTGGTAAATTTCAGCAGGGAAAATGTGTGTGCCCTCAGTCTGAACGTAGATATGTAACGTTTTGGGTTTCTCTCAGGAGCTGCCATGTTCTCACTTCTTGCTCTCAAACTCCCCATTTTCAAACAGTATTGTAACTAGTGTATTTAACATCCAGAAGGGATTTTTAAAAATATATTTTTATTGATTTCAGAGAGAAAGGGAGAGGGAGAGATAGAAACACAATGATGAAAGAGAATCATTGATTGGCCGCCTCCTACCTGGGATCAAGTCCACAACCCGGGCATGTGCCCTTGACCGGAATCAAACCGGGACCCATCAGTCCAAAGGTCGATGCTCTATCCACTGAGTCAAACCAGCAGGGCCCCAGAGGGGATTTTTAATACTCCTTTCTCTCTATGACAATGCCATTTAGTGATAAATTATGTAACAATCTGTAATAAGTATTTTCTTAATATTTTAGTTGTTTGATTAATTAAAAATCAATTTCAGTTTAAAAGATACTGTTCAAAATCAGAAAATACTTCTTGTATGAACTAAATTAGCATTTATCAAATGAAAATATTACACCTTGCAGTTTGCATCGATTCATTGTTTAACCTGCGAAGCACAAATAAAAACCCCAAGGGGTTACATCAAATGAATTGTGACATAGAGTCTGTTTCTTCACCATACAATCACTGGGCTATCAGATTTATTTAGAATTTACTGTTTAAACGAAGAACTATGTAGAATGCCTGGGTTAGGAGTTACATTCAAAGTTAATTTACTCCTTTCGAACAATTTAGAACTTACTCTTGAAATAACTGGGTGTAACTGAGTCTGGGTGTGTCAGAAGGGACAGCTGGGTAACTGGTAGTTCTCCTAATTTAACTTTCATGCAGAATACCATGTTCATGAAGGAAATGTAACAAAAATTAGCCGATTCTCATAAACCCAACCACTGTTTAGAATTTAGATCAACAAAAATTTGTTTAGGATGAGTATTTGATCATGAACATTGTTTAGAATTGTTGGCTCACAGTACTAAGAAAGAGCAGAAACTTTCAGTAGGTTTGTCATTATTTTTCAATTCTCTACAGAGAGTGCAACCTTAGTGCCTGTGCCCAGGGTGGGCCCCTCCCACCATCCTGCCCTTGTGCAGCCACCGCACTTGACCACATGCCTCCACATGTGAATATAAAAGCAGGGTTTTCTCAGACAGACCTTAGAGTGTTCAGTGGTCCTTACCCAGACCCCCATCTAGACCCTGACCTCAGTCCATCTGACCTATATGCTCCCAGAGTATAGGTCTCAGTTATTTCTCTATCCTGGTGCAACTCCATGATTTAATTGACATCCTAGGCTTTGTAACTTGTCGGCCTAAACCTGCCCATCCTTGCTTTCACTGACACTGGTCTTCCTATCTTATGTTACCAGTCAGCTCTCCACCCCTTCGCCTTTGTCCACATTCTGACCCTGGCCCCCTTATCTCCCTGGCTTGTTTGCTGGCCCAGCTTTATCATGACCCAATCTATTTCCTTGGCTTTGGTGGTCAGCAATTAAGGAGTTGCCAATTGTTCAGGTATGTTTGTGTAGATTTCTCCCAGTAGGTCTATAGGTAGAGGTGAGATGCTGCATTGCTTTAATCAGCTGAGAGCCCTGGGAAATTCCAGCTGACTGAAGCAAAGGACCATGAGAGCATCTGCTTGCACTGCCCAGCTCCCCGGTGCTGGTTCACTGAAGCCACCCAGCAGGGGGCTTCAGGGGCTTTCCCAGGATTTTCCAACCTTTCTTCTCTCTTGCCTGTTTTTCTCAGTGGTGCCATAGGGATTGAAAATCCTGTCCTTAATCAGAAACCTTCAATGACTTACTGCCTTTCCAGTCTGGTCTAGATCTTTTTAGCTGGTTTCCAGACATCAGACTGTCTTCTCCGTCCTATCCTGTGTTCTCTCTCCACCCACAGCCAGTTCTACCCCCATGCTTGGTTTGTGCTGATTCCTTCTCTTCAGTCTTCTACTCCATCTGCTGAATTCTGCTTACTCTCCAAGGTGCCATTGTCCTGTGATGCCTCCTCCACCCCCCTCCCTGCCCCAAGAGGGTCCCTGCTGTCTTCTCTCCCGCTGCCAATAGACACCTCCTCATAGCAACTGCTCCCTTGTACAATAATATGGTTTTTATTACTTCCCGTATCAGCTACAGACCTCTCAGAGAAGAGACTGTGTTTTGTTCATTACACATATGTCCATTGTCTGGCACTGTTGTTGGCGATGTGCTGTAGATACTTTTGTAAAAGTTGTTACAGAATGAAAGTCAGTGCAAGAACAAACCCTGTAGTGACTTTGGGAATTACCGCTCTTATTTATTTATTTAGAGATATGATTTGTCCTAAAGTTTGAAGATAAAGTTGCCTAAGCTGCCAAGTTTAAAGGAATAAAAAAATACAGACAAGCAGCCTATGAAACTCAGTGGATTGAAACTGTTATTGTGCAGAATAGTATCTACTAGTTACTATTCATGGCTAAGACCTCCAGCTATAAAAAAACAATCAAACCATCAAAAACCTTTAAGTTGTGATCATTGTGCAATGATATTAAGTCAGGGGAACTTGTGATAAAGTTTACAAATATTGCTTTCCTGAACATATTGTATAATTGCATAGTTGTACATAGATATGCATGTAGTTGAATACTTGTAGACAGCTATATATATAGTTGAAGAGTTGTGTATAGCTATATATTAAGTTGTATAAAACTGACTCATAAAAAAATATTTCAGTTCTCTCTGATCCAAAACAAAGGTATTGCTTTATTTTTCATTAATAGCACCTCAGGTGTACCTGGAATTGATAGGGGGCCTGCTCAGAGTTAGGTCTGCATGCTACATAAGGTTGTAAACATCAGTTTGCTTTCTTTCTGTAAAGAAGAAAATGCCCATTTTGTTTTATCTTTGCCTCTTTTCATGGAATGACCACAGGCGAGGAAAGTAAGCTGGAACATTAATGCCATCGCTTATTGCCACCAACTTTTAAAGTTATAATTATTTACTCATCCGCACATTCATTCTTTCAGCAAACATGCATCAAACACTTGCCATATGCCAGACAAACCAGGTCCAACAAGGTGAAGGGTATATAGTGTGACAGACAAGGAAATCTCCTGGATAGCAGTGCAGTGTTGCCCATGCCGATGACAGAGGTGGGCAGGCTCAGCTTTTTTTGCCAATGGCAATAGCAAAGCACACAAGAGGCTCTTTCGCAAATGGAAATAGCAAAGCACACAAGAGAAAAGTGAAAATGAATGTAAAATATCTGTCTCTGTGCGTATCAGGGCTATAGTCAGTAGTCAGCAGTTCAATCCAGCAAAACTTCCTTTGCTTTAATTAATTCCTTTGTGCTGATTCTTCCTAGTGAGCCTCAATTTTAACAAATTAATTAGGTTGAAGATTAAAAGTCCCATTAGTGTCGATCATTCACTTCTTGGCTCTGGCAACAAGATAGTGAAACTTTGCTTAGTCCCGGCGGGGTAGAGGAGGGAAGGACCAAATGGAGCTCCCGTGGGCTGCCTGGTGTTCTTGGGATCCGATATTTTTTGCTGTTTTTAAGACTTTAGAAGGATATCAGCTACCATTGTCTTTTTAAAGCTATTTGTGTACTTTTCCCAAACATTACTTATCTCAAATCCTTTAGACCGGTGCTATTTATTGTCTGTGTGGTCTATGGCCTTGGTATGTTTGTGAGAAACTGCCCCATCTACTCTGATTATCTAATTTGCAGGTTTGCAGGGCATTGATTTTTAATCAAGGACCTGTTTCCACTGTCACCTCATCTGCCCGTTTATTATGGTTAAAGACACAATGGTGGCTAATATCTCACCCAGAGCAGGAAAGAACAAACCATTAATAGAATCATGAATTACCTGCAGGTCACAATTCTGTTCAAAACGCTGGTTTGTTTGAGTTATGCTTTCTGCTTTAGCTTCCACACCAGACTTACAATGGCAAGAATTGCAGAAATTCAAACAGGTATTGTTAACACTCACTCCTAGGAAGTGCCTGTAGTGCTGATAATAGATAGACAGGGACCGAGACCAGGGCAAGGGAGCACAGGATGCGCGCCTACATTCTGGTTCATAGGTCAATGCTCAACCACATATTATCTCATTCACAGTGGAAAGTTATCAATGGGAAGGAACCCAGAGAGGATGGAGGAGGTGGGAGGCCATCTGAAATCAAGTTCAGACAGGGAAACATAGCAAGGGCATTTCACTTCCTACACAGAGTTGAAGGCCAGGAGGAATTTGGTCAAGAGTTAGGATTAGAAAAATTGAATGAACATTATGCAGAACAGTGTTTTCCAAGCTGATTTATGTAAAAACAAGAGAGGAAATATCAGAATAGAACACAGCCACATGAAACTTGTCTGGGATACCAGGACCCACGAAAGATGGAGATACTCCAAGAGCCTAGAGCAAATGGAAGGTCAAGGTAGGTAGCTTAAGCTGTGTTTGTGTGTGTGTGTGTGTGTGTGTGTGTGTGTGTGTTTGGGGCAGGAAAGGGCTGTGCTGTGATGCATAGTATGCTGTAAACATAGTGGACCATCAGAAGTATTGGGTTCACAGGGAAAAGCCTAGTATCTTTAACTACTGCATGTAAATCCATACCATTAGCATTGTTATTATTAATATTATTATTATTAATGTGCATATCTTGAATCGCTGTGACTAGGAGGGACCACCTCAAGCTGACACATAAAATGCAAAACAAATCAAAACAAAACCAGAATTTTATTTATAAGTGGTCTTTTGCTATAATATTATTGAAAACTAGTCCCTAGGTCAGTGATGGTGAACCTATGACACGCGTGTCAGAGGTGATGCGCGAACTCATTTTTTTGGTTGATTTTTCTTTGTAAAATGGCATTGAAATATATAAAATAAACATCAAAAATATAAATCTTTGCCCTAACCGGTTATCCACTCTATCAGTGGATAGAGCATCGGCCTGTGGACTGAAAGGTCCCAGGTTTGATTCCGGTCAAGGGCATGTACCTTGGTTGCAGGCACATCCCCAGTGGGAGGTGTGCAGGAGACAGCTGATCGATGTTTCTCTCTCATCGATGTTTCTAATTCTCTATCCTTCTCCCTTCCTCTCTGTAAAAAATCAATAAAATATATTTTAAAATATATATAAATCTGTGTTTTACTATGGTTGCAAATATCAAAAAAATTCTATATGTGACACGGCACCAGAGTTAAGTTAGGGTTTTTCAAAATGCTGACACGCCAAGCTCAAAAGGTTCGACATCACTGCCCTAGGGCAAGTTCTGCAAAGATAGTGTCCTGTCAAGAACCTATTGATAGATGTGGGTTGCCTCCACCTAGAGAACAGAAGTAAGTACCTACTCATGGCAGAAGAAAGGAGGAATTTCTTCAGGTGAAATCTTTATCATTGGTCTAATAAAGGCGAGAAACTAATTTCTGTGGACAATTTTAATCTAAAAATCTATGATCCTTGATTCTCTACAAGTGTTGTTTCTGTTGAACTGATCATGGCCTTTCTCTTTTCCTACTTCTTTGCTGACAAGAAGCTGTTCAAATCTGTCACCTATGACCTACCCCAAAACCGGGCCCTGCTACCATGAAAATCCCGCTCAAGCCTGTTGGGCAAAATATTCCGTCTGTTTTTCAGAGCGTAGGTGTTAATGAAGTCTTTAGCACTGCCTCTTATCTCCTCGCACACTCCCTACTCTGGTCAACCTCTACTGCCCATGAGAGCCTGCTGGAAAATGCTCCAAAAGTACCTTCTCTGTTCAGAAGCATCAGCTTCTGCTCACACTTTCCCAATCACAACTCAAGACAGGGAGGAAAGAGGACTCAGAGTGACAACTGCAAAGGGACCAACAGCACAGTCCTAACTCACTCAGTTAATTCCTCCCAACAGGTGTAACCACCGCTTTAAGTTAATTTAAGACATGATTCCTTGTTTTTTTGAACCCTGTAAGCCAATTTTAAAAAATCATATATATACATATATATACTTTACATACATATATATAATATACATTTCACATATATGTCATATATCATAAACATATCATATATACATATCTTATATATGTGTTCTGTTTCTTTAGAGAACCTGGGTTAATACAAGCATTGAACAAGATTCAAGGCTCTGTTGTTATGGAACTTAAATTCTTCTAGGGAAAACTAATCACTAATCAAAAGAAATACAGTGAATGACAGGCTATGTAGAAAATAAAGCAAGACAAATATGATTGCAAGTAGTTGGAGAGCTACATTCAGGCTGGGTTTTAGGCTGGGTTAAGACAAGGTTCAAAAAGTTTCTTGAACCTTGAAAGAAGCCAGCACCTTATTCTCCACCATTCCAAGTATCTGGTTCTGGATGGCTTCACACAAGATGTAGTTTGTCTAGGCTCCCATATTTGAGTTGGTAGAGGGCAGGAACAACACCTCATGGGATGTAACTAGAGACACTGAGCCTGTATTTCTTGTGTTCAGCTTCTGAAATGGATGTTGTAATTTTGCCATTGGACCTCTTTTGCTTTTTTCATTCTCTCCTTTAGTCTTGAACATAACTACTCTGTTCATATTTGACCCTTAAGAAACCCAACTGGCCAGAATGAATATTTTTAAGCAATGTTAAACACCAGTTCTTACCTATCACTTGAAATCTGGTAATCCAAGAAACACTAATAAAAACAAACTGGCTGATGATGGTCCTAGCTTTGGCATACATGTAGTCTTTAGCCACAACATGTATCATATACTCACATTCAGAAGTCAGCTTATCTGTGCTAAGAAATATAAACTTCAGGTCTGCATTCCTTGAGAGGCAGATCTGGGTCACACAGCACCATCTGAAATGGTTGTCAGATCCCCCCTCACTGGTTTGAGGTACAACTCTTGGATGCTAAGGTTATCCCTTGGGTTAAGGTTTGAAAGAATTTCAACTTTTCCCCCTCCATGTGCCCCCTACACACACGTATACACACACACACACACACACACACACACACACACACACACACCATTGAATAATAGAGTAAACATAAGTGGCCAGATAAAATTGATAAGAAAGGAAGGAAGGAAGAAAAGAGAAAAGAGAAGAGAAGAGAAAAAAATACAAGATCTTTTCTCCCTGATAAATAACCCATAAAATCTGGCCAATTGCGTTTACTCTCATTATTCAATGGTGTGTGTGTGTGTGTGTGTGTGTGTGTGTGTGTGTGTGTGTGTGTTTAGGGGGCACATGGTGGACGAGTGTTTATGTGCTTTGAAGGAAAGGAGGAGAAGGAGGCAAGAAGAGGCAGTTTGGGGTCAGAAAGTGGTATTTGTTCTGCTTTGTACTTTATCTACTGACTGTGTTATATCTATATTGTTTTCAAATTAGTGCAGGTAAAAGGAATTGCATACCCAGAACAACTTAATCAGTCACCTCCGTTCATTAATCAAGTCAGAAACAAGAGCTTCCAGCTCCAAGTTGATGTAATTGCAGCTTGGAGAAAAGACTTTCTTTTCATTAAGGTCTTAAACTCGGCTTGTTTCTTAGTTGCCTAAAATTAGAATGGTCAATCTTATATAAAATCATGCTACTAATCTGCTCATTATTTATTCAAAATAATTGAGTGCATACTATGTAAATCACTTTAAACAGGCTCTATGGAATAAACACAAAAGTAATGAGACTATCACTCCTGTTTCATCTTAAATGCCACTACTTCAGAGAAGCCTTCCCAGACCACCCAGCCTAAATGTAGCTCTCCAGCTACTTGCAATAATATTGTCTTGCTTTATTTTCTACATAGCCTGTCATTCACTATATTTCTTTTGATTAGTGATTAGTTTTCCCTAGAAGAATTTAAGTTCCATAACAACAGAACCTTGAATCTTGTTCAATGCTTGTATTAACCCAGGTTCTCTAAAGAAACAGAACACATATATAAGATATGTATATATGATATGTTTATGATATATGACATATATGTGAAATGTATATTATATGTATGTATGTAAAGTATATGTATGTATATATATATATGATTTTTTAAATTGGCTTACAGGATTGTAGGAGCTATCAAGTCTACTAGTAAAATCCATAGGGCAGGATGGCAGGCTGGTGACTTTTAGACAGGAATTGATACTATAATCTTGAGGCAGAATTTCTACTTTCCTCAAGGAAAACTCAGTTTTGCTTTCAAGGCCTTCAACTGATTAGACAAGGCCAACCTCATTATTGATGGTAATTTCTTTTACTTAAAGTCAATTGTTTATAGATGTTCACCTCATTCACAAAATACCTTCACGGCAACACCTAGATTACTTGGTACTACTAGTCAAGTTGACACACCTCTATATCTCTACCCGTTAGAACAGTGCTTGGCACATGGTGGCTAGTCAGTATCTATGTCAATATCTATTGGCTACCTACTAATTAATTCATTGTGTAGGTCTAACAGATATCCTTTAAAATACAACCTTACCCTCCTATGCTTATGATCTGGATGGAAAGATATATCTCACACAAGTTAATAATTAAGCCACAGCACTGAGCAATGTATAATTCAAAGCTAAAATAAGTGATACTAACATAATTTAAAAAACAACAGACGAGGAATTCTGAGAAGGAAAGATTGTTGTTAGTGGGAGTCTGGTTATCTATGTCAGGTTTCATTTTATTGCCATTCTTTTTTTGACTTTTCAAATATGTTTTTATTTTACGAATGAAGAGTCACATTCTGCTTAAAAATCCAAGAGGCATTTTTTCCAAGATATAAACACAAGGAAGTAAAGAGACACAATGAAGGAAGATTGCCAGGAGGCTCAGAGATAACTTACAATTTCTTCTTAAAATACTATTAAAAATTATGGGCAATATGCGCATACGTACATACAATAATGCTAGAATAATGGAAAGAGCATACTTCAGACAATTTCCTGACTGTTGGCTCAGAATTTCTATTGTATCTTTAACTACCATATCTTTTTTTAATTGAATTTATTGGGGTAACATTGGTTAATAAAAATTATATAGGTTTCAGGGTTACGGTTCTATAATACATCACCTCCTATTGTATTGTGTGTTCACCACCCCAAGTCATGTCTCCTACCATCAGCATTTATTCCCTTGTTACCCTCTTCTACCTCCTCCCACCCCCTTTCCCTCTGCTCCATTGCCATTTTTCGTTGTGTGACAATTCCTCACAGCCCAGTGAGATGCTTTCCCTTTGCCCTCTGCAGTTTGGTTCCTGCATAATGAATGGCCCTCCTGCCCCCTTTGAGCTATCATCCTCTTGGATCCTGTGGGTCAGCTCTTAATTGGGTGGGGAGGTGACTCATTTAAGCTATTTTGTACTCAAAATAGCTTTAGTGACTTTAGTGTTATATATTCACTGACTCTGATAACTGTACTTTGTTAATTAGGTTGGCAATCTTTTTATCTTGAGGAAAATAGTGGAAACTGACCTTTTTCTTATTTTGCATACTTATTTGGGTTATTTTCTACAAAAATTATCCTTCTTAAACGAAGCTGGGAGACTTCAAGTGATTTCACCTGTACCTAGTATTGAAGGATGAATATATAATGAAGTAGAAATGAATCGGAAACCTAGTATAGACTGGGGTGTGCTCATCACTTGGCATCTACTGCTGGCTACTTCTGATTTCCAAGTAAGGGGGCATGTGACATGCGTATGAAGTGGGGTACCCCCAGGTTATGAAGAGGCCATGTGGTACAGGGCACCAGGGAAGGAGAGAGACCTATTGTTCTAGGCTCTGCCACTAGGGCAGTGATGGCGAACCTTTTGAGCTCGGCGTGTCAGCATTTTGAAAAACCCTAACTTAACTCTGGTGCCATGTCACATATAGAAATTTTTGATATTTGCAACCATAGTAAAACAAAGACTTATATTTTTGATATTTATTTTATATATTTAAATGCCATTTAACAAAGAAAAATCAACCAAAAAAATGAGTTTGCCTGTCACCTCTGACACGCGTGTCCTAGGTTCGCCATCACTGCCCTAGGGTGTGTGTGGCCTTGGGCAAATCACCTTGTCATTGTGGGGACAAATCCAAAATGGAGGTGGAATAGCCCTGAAATATTTCTAAGTCCTGAAACACTGCTCACACACAATCTTACATTTAATTCTAATTTGTGAAACAGAGAAAGGCCAAGCTGGAGACCAGAGATGGCAGGGTGGTTTGTTTGACTGTGTGTGTGACCATGTCTGAAACCCACCAGTGGCAGTCTTCATTTCTTCCCCCAAAGGGACTCTAGAAAGTTGTTAAGGCTTCAGAGTATAGTTTACAAACCCTAAACTCAATGAAATGGAAGGATGTGTTTGCCTTCTCTGAAATTCTATGAACAATTGTGCACATGGTAACTCACAAGTTTTTATGAAGCCGTGATTTCTTTAAAATAGCGACTACCTAAGAGATATGAGGGCATATCTTGCTATAAAATATTTAACTGAAGTAGGAGTATCTAGAGTAAAAATGTGAAAAGCCCTTTCTCCTCACACCCTCTTTTCATTCCCCCAATCTCTGTTTCAAGTTTGGTAGGGAGTTTGGTTTGAAGCCTTCTAGATGTTTGTTTTTGCATTTATTTTATATATACATGAGGGGAGGAAGCATTTACATAAATTGTAGCACGTGAAGTGTAGAATTATTTTTTTTATAACTTACTTCTTTCACTCAGCCACATGCCTTAGAAATCTTTGGGTCAATAAGACATACTTAATTCTTTCTAAGACCTAATTGTGTATGAGAATTCCCATTTGCCCCATGCTATCAACAGCCCTGAAAATGATCAGTCTTTGAAATGTTTCATATCTAAGTGTTTCATATTTGAAGTCTTCCTGTATAGTTTTTATTTATTTTCTCTGATTTGAGCACTAAAAATTGGCAAGGTAAATTTCCCATTATCTGTTATTCTGGATATTACCTAAGGTCTAAAAAGTGGTGAACATTTTAACCATGCAATCTGCTTAACAGAACTATTGACTGTTACGTCTTATGTCTCTGATGAGAAATTTAGGCCCTATAATCTGTAAAGCAGTTTGCTTCTGGGATTCAAACATGTTTTCATGCATTCATAGTCATTAGTGGCCTTGGAGAGAGAACATTTTATTAATTAGAGGAAACTTGTCATTCTCATAGAATTTTAATGAATAAATGCAATAATTATCATTTCCACCTTGATTTTAATTGCCAGGTCTAGCATTTATAAAGCCACAGTATTCTCTTTTTAGCTGTTGTGGGGGTTTTTTTGGTCAATTTAATAAAGACTTATTTTTCCTTTAAAAAGGAAGCAAAGCAAAACTGAGTATCAAGCTCTAACTTCTTATTTCATGTACGAGGATGTCAAGTAAGTTACCAAACCAATCCATCATAAGGAAGCATGGATCTCCTAAGCAAATGTCAGTAAAAAAGGGATAGATTTAGTAAGATTAATAATCACTTTAATTTATAGCACTCTTTCTCCCAAAGGCGCTTGGGAAGCATTTGAATCAAAGTGCAGTTTAATCCACTGAAAAACAGATATGTAAACTTGCTAAAAAAATAAAATATGAGCCTCATATAGTGGTCCTTCATATTCAGAGATGACACATTCATATTATATAGATATCAGTTCAACAAGTTTTTACTGCATTTTATTTGTTCTCCCCAAAGCCTTATTTTTGATAGATGATGCCTAAGATATACAGGGAGCGTCCTTTCAATAACGTGTGAGTGATGAAAGGCAAAACAAAACAATTTATCAAATCACACCGCATGCATCCCTATAAATTTGGAGAGTGATGAATCTGTAGACTCATAGAACTTGGCATGTCATGTAGTCATCAAAGGTAAAGCCCCAAACAGCTCAAACCCTGCTGGTGACAGGAAGGCTGATCTTACTTGGGGGAAAAAGTAATTACCCTCTGAAACTATTCCTATACTATAAGAATCCTTGGGAAGTTGAGCAGTTTTCTGTCGAGTTTGAGTTCAGAGTTGTATGGAGAATTTGATATGAATATTTCAATAGAGGATGACGTCATTATAATCTTTCCTTATTTAGCACAGTTAAGTGCCTTTACAAAAAATGCCTACTATGTGATGTTATGTCTAGTATTTATAGCTGCTAATGAAGATCCTAATAAACCACGTTTTTAGAATGTAAAAAAAAAAAAAGGTCTAGATATACATTTCCCCCCATCCTACTCCAAGGGACCAAAAGGGAGTTATTTCTTCCATCACAGGTATTTTGTAAATATAGATAAGAAATATAATGACCTAATATCATTTCTTAATGGCAAGGCACCCACATGATACCCAATTAGCAGTGAGTCTCATCCCTAGTAATTGGGTGAGTAGACAAATGAGTCATTATGGTGTGCTTAATACAAAAAGATCAGAAGAGAGTTGTCTTTCTTGTCTTCTTTGAGAACTCAAGATTTTTATTTTTTAAATATATTTTTATTGATTTCAGAGAGAGGAAGGGACAGATAGAAACATTAATAATGAGAGAAAACCATTGGCCGGCTGCCTCCTGCACGCCCCTTACTGGGGATCAAGCTGGAAACTCCCGCATATGCCCTGACTGGGAATTGAACTGTGACCTCTTGGTTAATAGATCGATGCTCAACAACTGAGCCACACCAGCTGAGCAAGAGCTCAAGATATTTTAAAGGCCACTATTGTCACCAAGTCCTAAAATATTTAAGTTGTTTCCTGGGAACATTAGGAGAATGGTTTAGGGCAGCCATGGGCAAACTACGGCCCGTTTGAAATGAATAAAACTAAAAAAAAAAAGACCGTACCCTTTTATGTAATGATGTTTACTTTGAATTTATATAAGTTCACACAAACACTCCATCCATGCTTTTGTTCCGGCCCTCCGGTCCAGTTTAAGAACCCATTGTGGCCCTCGAGTCAAAAAGTTTGCCCACCCCTGGTTTAGGGTCTTCTGTGCTTGTGTTCAAAATAGGAGAGAATTAGGCTTCAACCAGCTCCTTGCCTAGTTCTCCTGGGTCAACATGCTCCGAAGAAACACACCCCTTTTTACTGCTAGGAAGTTAATATGGTGGCCCGTATGGATGTGTAATTCGGCCCAATTTCAAATTACTTAGTTATTAGGAAACCCTCACTTCAAAAGCCTTTTTAGTTTGTTTCTTTCAAGTCTGCAATTCTATTAGCATAATTTATCACATAGTAATAGGGTTTGGGTTTTTCCCCCTTATGTTTCCCCCTGTCATTCAAAGGGTTTTTTTCCCTTTGAGGAAAAAAAATAGCTATATTTTTAATTAAGAAAAATATTTTGAAACTCAACCAGAAACTTTACTTTGGTGGATAGGCCCTGCTCACATGAGAACCCTGGTTTCTTTCTGTAATATCTGATAACTGATGTTGTTTGAGTGAGAGACTGGATGGTCATAAAGGAATCAGAATGGAAGCACCCACCCGTAGGGTTAGAAAGGACATTAGAAGTAGAACAAACTAACTTTCTGGGGTAGATACCTTTTCACCTGAATTTTACAGATTAAATAGTAATACCACCTTAACACAGCTTTTATTTTATTTTTTAATATATTTTTATTGATTTCAGAGAGGAAGGGAGAGGGAGAGAGAGCTAGAACATCAGTGATGAGAGAGAATCATTGATCAGCTGCCTTCTGCACACCCCACACTGCGGATCGAGCCCACAGCCCAGGCATGTGCCCTGACTAGGAATCGAACCGTGACCTCCTGGTTCATAGGTCAGTGCTCGATGACTGAGCAACACCAGGCATGCAACATGACTTTTATTTTAAATAGCCAACCGTGTTTGCTATTTGACAGTGTGCATAGTTTTTTAAGGCAGATAATGGCTAAAGCAAACCAACTCATCGTGATGGTAAATAACAGTCATCAGAAAAACTGTTGAAGGGGGGAGATCCCAACAAGTAATTGGATACTAGACTATTTTTCTCTTTTAATTCAGTGTTCTGATGAGTTCTACTCATTCTCCTTCAATTGTCAGGTATGAGTTAGCATCATCATCAAAACCATCCTCAGAATGCAAACACACTCTCCTAGGAGGTCATTTCAGAGTTCCCTCCTTCCATTGGCATTTCCTCTGGAAGACAAACCTTTTGGGTTAGATCCTTTCTCAAATACATTTGTGGTTAACATGAGAAAATAGGTTTTCCCGACATTGTAAAAAATATTTGTTTAGCCTGAGCCCAGTGAAATTTAATGATGCAAACCTAAAACAATCTTTTAAAAGAGAAAATTGGTATGTGTGTGCATGTGTGTGTGAATGGATGTATGATTATGTTTATACAAGCTTATTTCTTTTTAATCAAAAAACGATGCCCTAAAATCAGACCCTTTAATTATGTTTCTCTCTTAGTTATATAATGAATCATTTTGCTTTTAACCTGATATATGTTGCTTTTGGTTTCATATCAAAAAGGAAGAAATGAAAAGGATTTTTTCATAACCAAGATGTTGCTTGGTAATAATCATAATTTATTTTTAAATTGATTACTATATTCTAGGCACTGTTCTTCAAATACATTATCTCTTTTAATCCTAACACCCACTAGAGCAGTGGTTCTCAACCTTCTGGCCCTTTAAATACAGTTCCTCATGTTGTGACCCAACCATAAAATTATTTTCGTTGCTACTTCATAACGGTAATGTTGCTACTGTTATGAATTGTAATGTAAATATCTGATATGCAGGATGGTCTTAGGCGACCCCTGTGAAAGGGTCATTCGACTGCCAAAGGGGTCGCGACCCACAGGTTGAGAACCCCTGCACTAGAGGTTAGTTCCATTTTAGTTTCTTTCTGTAATATCTGATAACTGAAGTTGACTAAAGTGGGTTTTAGGGAGGCTGGGTTGGAGCGTCTCCTAGGGGAACCTGAGATTTATGCCAGGTCTTTCGTTGCCTTGAATTCCCTTAGTTCTACCTCCAGCACTACTTATTCTTGAGAACAGAGCTACAGTTGCTGACAGAAAAGAGCCTGCAGGTTCCCATGAGACTTGGACCCTCTGCTTCTCTCCTCTCCAAGTTCCTCTCATACAGTCCATCTTCCCCCTCAGAGTGCTTTGCCTGCCACTCCTCCCATCTGTTTCCCACCCCGTGCTCCCAGCACCCCGGTTCACCTCACCTGGACACTCCTCCCCAGCCTGACCCTACTCACCCTGCAGATCCGGCCCCAAATGTCCCTTGCTCTGAGGCTTCCTCCATAACCCCTCCCTGACACCCATTTAATTGTGTCTGTTCCCAATACCCCCTTTCACGGGACCCTGCTCCTTTCTTTCCCCTCAAGTCATAATTATATATTTCTAATTTATCTGAGCCATTTAATTTCTTTTCCCTCCGTAGGCTGCAAACTCTGTAAGGGGACTTGCCTCATCTCTATCCATGATGACAAGGACACTGCCTGGCATGTGAGTGGGACTCACATGTTTATAAAATTCGTGAACTGAGTTCGCTTCTGTGTGTCAGTGAAAGCCAATATTTTAGGACTAGGAAGTCATTTAAAATTTTCAAAGAGATTGTATTAATTTTGTAAGCTGATCTAAAAGTGAAGCAGTTTGTCTAAGTTAATACAATATGCCCAAACTCAGTTTGCCTACTCTAGTTGGTATAGCTTGTTAAATATTGACATTCTCTTTTTTCAGACTGCCTTCCCCCAGCCTTTCTGCCTTTTGATGTAAAATGTCTCCTCCTCCTCGAAGCCTTCCCAGATCACCTCCTAAGAACATGACCCTAATCTCCAAAGCTCAAAAGTACTCACTACTCCAATAACCTAATCTCTAGCTCCCTTAAACATCTGATTTTTATGGGCCCTCTTCTTGATAATGAACTCTGAGGGGAGAGCAAAAATCATAGCTTTTCATCTAAATATTGTACATAGAGCCCGACTCCATACCTATAATACAGTAGTCTTTCAGTTAATCTTATATAAATTGCCAGGGTCCAATTCACTGGCCAGCCGTGGTCTGGGTTCATTTTTATAATGATGCCAACGTGATTGGCAGGGACAAATTTTAAGTCCATGCATAATCAAGCCAAATTGCTCTTGGCTGGGGTTCCTTTAGACAAACTAATTAGGCCATTGTTCTGTCAGTATTTCCACTCTATATTCTGTCTCTATGTTCCTCATGCTTCAGTGCTTTCAGGACAGACAGATAAAGGACAGATGCAACAGAGGGGACTCCCTCATGACGATTATGGCTCAGCTCCCCGCCTTGTCTTCATCGCAGGTCTCTCAAATGTTTGCACATGCACCCCTTAGGTCTGTGCACATCAAGTGAAAGTCAGTGAAACGTGGGTGAAAGGGCACCGGCTTAAGGGAGTGACAATTCTGGGCGTGGCTTTTGTGTAGCCTCCAGCCTGCTACCAGAGCCCAGCTTCTCCCTCAAGAGTGGGGAGGCCCACCCCCACTCAGATCCTGCTTCCCTGCTGTGCAGTGGGAGGCACACTTCTTACCTCTCCCAAGTCTTGGTTTCTCTCTGTTTGAAAGAGGTCATGATAACATCTGCTTCAGAAGGTGATTGTAAAGATTAAAGGAGACAGTCCATTCAAAGCATTTAGTACAGTGCCTAATATAAATGGATTCCATAAATAATAGGTATTATTATTATTATTATTGAGCCAGAAGCAATAATAGTGTGTGTGTGTGTGTGTGTGTGTGTGTGTAAATATATATGGTATGGCCTGAAAAATAGTGAATCTTGTTGGCTGAATGTTCAGATTTCAAATAGGTCAGATCTCAAATACTGCCTCAGAACCACCCAACACCACACACATGCACACTCACACCGCACAGCTGACCTCAGTCATGGACAGTGTGTGTGAGCCGAGACACAGCCACAAGAAACAGTACAAGTAATCTCTCCCTTCCCTGGCCTGGGAGAATCCTGACACTTCCCAGTGGCAATCTGTATTTACACTCTGTGAGGGCAGAGTGGGTCTGACCAGGAAGAGCAGTGACAGGGACAGTATTGCTGAGAGCCAAGGACTATTGGGCAGCTGAGGGGGAAACGGTGGGTGTCAGGGGACAAGCAAGAGAGAAGCATGGCCCTGTCAGATTAGAATGGACAGAAATGATATTCTTGGTCCTCAGGATCTAGGGGTGAAGCTGAACTCAACCTCATGTCTTTATGGTGATGCAGTCACTGAAACTTAGCAGAGAAATGATGGCAAGAGCAGCCATCCCAGTCCCTTCCTTGGTCCAGTCTACTAGACATGCCTGCATGCTGTAGTTTACATACTGGTTGATAGTTTAAATACAGGGTAGGCGAGAGGAGAGCCGAGGACTTGAAGGGGCACTGTTGGAACTACAGAGCAAAGTTGCCTTGGCCTTTGCAACCTTCAGGAGTTAGAAGGGCTCCTTGACTGTTTAATGCAGTGGTTCTCAACCTGTGGGCAGCGACCCCTTTGGCGGTTGAACAACCCTTTCACAGGGGTCGCCTAAGACCATCCTGCATATCAGATATTTACATTACAATTCATAACAGTAGCAACATTACAGTTATGAAGTAGCAACGAAAATAATTTCATGGTTGAGTCACAACATGAGGAACTGTATTTAAAGGGCCAGAAGTTTGAGAACCACTGGTTTAATGCATCTTTTAAAATAGTTTAAAGCAAGGAGGCCCTGTCCACGAAAGGAGAAGGCAAGTGAATCGTGGGAAGCCGTACTTCAGGAGCTTTATAGTCTGAACCAGAAATGACTGCTATTGATTCAGCTCCTGCACGTTCCTCTGTGAAGCCTCCATTTACTTAGCCATTCATTTATACAGCCATTTTTTAGAAGTATTTACATGTCAAGCACTGTGCTAAGAGCTGGGAAAACAGAGATAAATATAAGACACATCAGTAGGCATTCAGGAATAATTAGTTGACCAAAATGAATCAATATATGATTGCTCATCACTGTCTATTATAAATAAACATTTGTAATAAAATAAGGCAGCAGCCTCCTCACAATCATTTACAAAGTGTCGTTGAAAATAAAGTAGATATCATCTTTTAATAGTGAGAGATTGGAGGGAGGAAGATAAAAAAAAAAGGTTCATGGGGAGAGGATTGATTAAGCTGAGTCTTAAATGTATCTAGAAGCTTTCCAGGTGAATAAGGACAGAAAATATCTGGGTTATGGGGAGAGTATATTTCAGAATTACTTGAGTGTAGGAGTGGATGAAGGGGAGGAAAAGGAGAAGAGGAAGTCTTAGAGGTTGGTAGAGACTAGGTGATGAGAAAGGCAGAGTGTGAGGGGAGAGTCCAGGATTGGGGTCAAACAGACCCAGTTTTAACTCCATTGCTACCAACTAACAATAGCAGTGTAACCCTGGCAATTCCCTTCCAGATTTCATTTCTTCATATACCACGAAGAAAAGCACACTTATCTCGTAGGGTTGGGGTAAGGGTTTATAACCATGTGGGTGAATTCTGGACACCTAGAAAGTACTTAGTATTTGACTGTGATCATATAATTTAAATGCCATGCAGAGGAATTTGTGCTTCATTTTGATTGTTCCAAGGAGCCAGTCAGGATTTAATCAGTGAAGTGAGATGATTGGCATTCACATTCTGGTTGGATGGGAAGAACAGAATTGATTTAATTTGGGCAAGTTTGCTAAATCTTCATTTACTCATCTGTAAAATGGAGATGGTAATAGAACTTATCTCCTCACTTTATTTTGAAAATTAAATGAGATTATACCAGCATTTGACACTGTGCCTATGCTAAGAGTAACCTATCAATATATGTTAGGTATTTTTATTCTCTTTATAGGAGTGAGATTGACAATAAAGAGACAAGCCAGCTGGGAGGCCTTCATTAGGATCTGATTGGGATAGGCTGGAGCTATTTAAGAATGAAAATTGACAGGCCTGGGATTCTTGAATGTAGAAGATTCTCTTGCTGTTGACATTCTTTCCGTCATCACATGTTTTGTCCTCTACAGAATGAACACTGTGGTGAAATGATTTTTGTAAAATATGCATTTTATAATAAAGGCATACATTTCCAAAAGAGTCAGGCCCACATTCCCTGATTGTCCCTGTGAGCGAACCATCACAATGGAGTGTCACAGCTTAAAGGAAGAGGTTACTTGGAGTTCGTCAAAATTGGAACAAGTACTGGAGACCACAGCTGGATTTAACAAACCCACAGCAGTCCAGCAGGAGCTGTGACTTCCAGTCTGCGCCAGATCTTCCCCCCTTTAGCCTGCACACAAATTTAAATATATTAAAGGGATTATTAACATCATTAAACAGTTTAACAGACATTAGCCGAGGCAATGCGAACCATCTGGATAGAGCGAGGATCAACGGCTCCGGCTCCACTCTCATAGAAACACAGTGGAAATCATCTCTGGTTCTCCAAAAGAAAAGGACACAGAACTAAAGCTGGCTCCCTCGCAAACAAATGGCAGTAACTTGTATCGGAGTTCTTTTGCTGGTGGAAACTAACTTTCAAGAACACTTAAAGTGGCCCGACACAGAAGATTTGGCTTCCTTCGTCTAAATGTTCACAGAATCCAGGAAAAACCTATCACAACCCTCATGTTCAAGAAACCCCCCACCCCGTTCACAATTGTAAGAACGTGTGCAATTTTCATTGGCCTCCTATTCTTGTACTTAACAGCAATTCCCACCAGGGCTTTATCCTTTATGCTTATGTGAAATCCTACATGTGCCATTTAAGGCCGCTGTATTTTACTCTCATTTACATGGAAGAGCTACAAGTCATCATTCATCATCTTCCGTTATTTGCAGGCCTCTGTTGAGTTTCTCCTCAATTTTTTGAAAATTTCAATGTGTTTTTCAAACCTCACAATTATTAGTTTTCTGAGTTTCTCATTACATTTTTCAGGTTAAACTCTCTCCTCATAGCAGAACAAAGAACTAAAACAATAAGCCGAGATTATAGGGTATTGCTCAGTAATGTGTAAGAACCAACCCCTTGGTTCCTGAGACCTAGTAGTTAGCCTAATCTGATAAGTGAGGAATGGTGTGATAGGCACCCTCTAAGCTGCACCTCTAAGGTGATCCTTGACTCCTTATAGTTATACCCTTGTATGTTTCCTTCTGCTTAAATGTGGGCTGGACTTAGTGATTTGCTTCTAACAAATAGAATAAGCAGAAATAATGAGATGTCACTTTCAAGATTCAGTTATGAAAAGACCATGGCTTTCATCTTGGATCATTCATTCTGATGAAGCCAGCTCCTGTGTCCTGAGGCTGCCCTGTTGAGAGGCCCATGTGGCCTGCGACTGAGGCCTGCAAAGCCCTGCCCCACTGAACCTTCAAATGAGACCACGTCCTAGCCAATACTTGAGTAAGAGGCACCTTGACCCTTGCCCAGCTTCTTGACACACATTTATTATGAAATAATCAATGTTTATTGTTTTAAGCCTCTCAATTTGGGGGTAATTTATTACACAACAATGATAATGAACACAGAAGGCTAAGATCCTAGAAACAATGTTATGTGTGGAAGTCCTGCCTGCACCATGTTTTAATTTAGTAATGGCCACAGGCTAGTTAATTAACTTTTGTAAGCTTCAACTTTCTAATCTACAAAAAGGCAATAATAATAATAATAACACTTTCTTTAGAAAGATGGTTATTTGAGCATTAATAGAGATATAAAGTGCTTGACAGTCTATCTGGCTCATAGTAAGGGCTCAATGAAGTTTTTATTGTTACTATTACCTTCAGTGCTTATCATTTTTAAATATTGAGTTTTGACTAGGGTTCTGTCCTTTAGTGTCTTCCCTTTGGCTCTCCCTGGTGGGTCTCACACTCCAGGGCTTTACTTCCCACCTATGTATGCATGTACTTTCCACCAAATATCTACATCTCTTACAAACTCAAGGTGAATATTTATTGTTACCTGTCTTATAACTCCACCAGGCTGTCCCACCCACAAGTATCTCAACTCAGAAATTCAGAGTTCCATCTTCCACCTTCCCTCTTCACCACAGACTAGCTGTTGTCTCTGTATTCTCTTGGCAAGAGTCATGATCTAAGAACCTTGTATGAATAGCTGTGTATGAATAGCTGAGACTGTGCTAAACTTCTAAAACAACCATTTCATGCATACAGTGATCCATGTACCAAAATATTCATCATAATGTTGTGCTAAATATTAGGAACTATCTAAGCTCTCTTCAATAGGAAATCAACTACATTGTACTCACAAATAATAATAGTTAATATTTATTTAATCCTTGCTATGTGGTAGACTCAGTTCTAAAAGCAATACAGGGGTGGAAAAAAGTAGGTTACAGTTGTGAGTACTGTAAACCTACTTTTGCCCACCCCTGTATAGAGATTATGTCACTTGAATCAGTACAACCACCCTGTTTATATTCATTCAGTGGAATACATGCAGTGCATTTTAGAAGATGCTGCAGGTATATATTTACTGGTATAGAAAGATACTCATGAAATACTATACAATGAGAAAAGAAAATTATGAAAGAATTATAACATAATAGCACACTATTAAAACACATCTATGCATAGATGTGAATATATATATAATAAATAGTTTTTCATTTCAGGCACTTTGCATAGTTTCAACATGAACAAATGTTCAGTTCCCACAATTTAGTTAAATAACAGCAGTTCCCAAACAACACAGTTCAAATTTTAGTTGATACAGTATGTTACTGTGAAAAATAAAGTACAAGTTTCACTATTAGCTCTTCAATCCACAAACCACTATGCAAATAACAGATGCACATCGTGTTCACTGGCCAGCCATATTTCCTCCAAAGCGTGTCTATGATGGGTCACTACACATCTGTTACTCAGTGCATGCAAGTGTGTCATTGTATAGTATCCTTGTCTCCTAGTGATTAACCCATATGAAAAATTGGATACTTGAAAGAGGGAATTGACCGAGAAAGATCCACAAGGAAACAAAAAGTGATGAAGCTGGAAGTGAGATTTGGATCTGATACAAATAGTTGTAGAAGGAATAGCTGACCCTGGGAATGGTGAGCTGACTACCATGCTAGAGACTGGAGTTGAGTGAAGGGAACTGAGCATAAATGAGGACAGTGGTTATGATGAAAAGGATGACCTCCCAGAAGATGTGACCATGCAAATAACTTACTTCACATGAAAGGAGATCTCAGGTATTTCACAACATGGAAAGCACAAAGGATAAAATGTTGGAAGCTGATCTAATCTTAAAAAATGAATGTGACAGTTCACCAAGGCATAAGAAAGATGTTCACTCCATGTAGTAAGTTACATGACAGAAAAAAGAAGGCAACTACTCTTCAAACTATTCTTGATAAGTTTTTATATTTTAAAAATGTTATTCTCAGTGTTTCTAATGTTTTAAATTAAAATATACTAAATAAATATCAGTTTATGTTTTTATCCCCCTATACATTTATAAGCAACATTAAGAAAGATTTTAATGTTTTGACCAAGACTTCTAAAGATTACAGAATAATCGTATTTTTCCTTATTGATAAGCTCATTTTGCACAGCTTCATCTTGCACAGTTTTATGGTCCTACACCAGCCGTGGGCAAACTACGGCCCACGGGTCGGATCCGGCCCATTTGAAATGAATAAAACTTAAAAAAAAAAAAAAAGACCATACCCTTTCATGTAATGATGTTTACTTTGAATTTATATTAGTTCACACAAACACTCCATCCATGCTTTTGTTCCGGCCCTCCGGTCCAGTTTAAGAACCCATTGTGGCCCTCGAGTCAAAAAGTTTGCCCACCCCTGTCCTACACCATTGTGCGGAACAAGGACTGCTTGTATATATTAGTAAAAACAAAAACAAAACAAAAAACAGTCCTTAGTACTTACATTATGTTAATAATATTACTTTGGGGTGGTTGAATTATAGGTGACTTTTTTATTACATCCATTTTACAGTGTCTCTACAATGAATATAGATTTTAAAAACCTAATCTAGCTAGGTAAGTATCTCTTTGGTTAATATACATTTTTGAGCCCTACTAATGAAAGGAATTTGGTGAGTACTGGACATTTAAGGGTATTGCTCAGGAAGAAAAAGATATGGTCATTTCCAACAAGACAGTCATGGAGTAGTGCAAACATTTTCCACATTGCACAGATTTTTACACTGCATGTCAGGTTTAATAGAGATATGAACAAAAGGCAGGAGAACACCCAAGAGAAAGGCCGTCTCCTCCTAGAGAACAGGGAGAGTGCCTCGGGCTTTATACACTCCAGTTGGCCAGTAGTGGGTACTAGTTGGCCACACCAGTTTATACTGGAAATTGCTGAAACCTATCGCCCTCTTTCTAGAGAACCAATTTTAGTTCTAGGCCTCACACACGAAAAAGGCAAAGCTAATAAGGTGATGGGAAAATACCCTGACTGTTTTGCCTGAAATTGTTCAGATACTTGCTTTATCTGCTTCCTTCTGTTATTGAAGCTTGATCAAAGGGCTGTCACTTGGATTGGTCTTTGTCTTTGTTCCTCACACTGCTTTTTATAAAATGCCAAACCTGTGTCATCAAAATCAGCAGCAGCAAGGGGCACCGAGGCAGGAAGCCCTGCTCTGGGCCCAGGGCTGAGACTGACGCAGACAACTCCTGTGCCACTGGTCTGCGTTGTTGCTGTCTGTGCTTTGCCTTTAGTTTTGAGAGTTTTAAAATTAAAGTTTAATGAGTGGATGGTGGCTTAAAATTTAATTACTTCCCCAACCACAGTGCAGTTGTGAGATCCCCTTATTATAAAGCTGACAACGCCGAGCAGGAATACTTCCTAACATAAATAGAGAGATTTCAGGAAAAAAAAAAATTCTGAATACTATATGAAAGGCTTGTGACATTGGGCTTCCCCCTGATGCCCTAGTGTCTTCAATTAATTCTTGTTTGTTAAAATGGTTTGATCTTTGATCTTGTGACCTCATTAGAACACTCCTTCCTACCTAGTGCATTGAGATCTGGTGGTGAGTGAGAAACTTCACTGTTGTCTTGGCCAGTCCGGCCTTCCCTTCCCTCTGATTCTCTGACGTTGGCTCCTCGGGCCCTTTCTTCTGAGGCAGCCCAGTGTATGTAGACAGCTTCTCCCAAAGTGCCATGATGAGCAGATGGGCTTACCCTGGTCAGGAGGCCATTGTGAGTGTGGCATCAACATTGAATCATCTTGTGAGGAAGTTAACCCTTTGCAGTTTGCTTTAAACCTTTTTAAGTCAAGGACTGAGTCTCCACTCCCTAATAATCTTACATTAAAACCAAGAACAGGCTGTGGGCTTGGGGCTCTCAGCAGACTAGAATGTCTAGCTGGAATTTAATAACAATGTTTTGTGTTTTCTCTCTTCTTCTGAATGGTGGTGATGTATTTATCTAAAGTAAATGAGTCGATTTAAAGAAGTAAACTAAGAAAATAGTGTGAGCAGTGTTTCATAGATAGGTCTAAAAAATGTGCCAATCTGTCTTTGAAAAACTAAAGTTGAGAAATATCAGTAATTTGGGAAAATCTTGGCTAGGAGTCAAGAGGCCCAGATTTATATTTTGGATCTTTGTTGTCTTAGGATGCTTGCAAATCATCAGCACATCTGTACCTCACTTGTTCTCATCTATTAATTTTCAGGTTAGATGTTATGTGATGCACAATAACAGCTACCATTTAATAGAGCCTTTCTTTTGAACTTGAATGTTCTTAAATATGTTATGTACATCATTGGATCCTCACAACCATCTCCTGAGGTAGGAGGAATTACCAGGCAAACTTTTCAGAAAATGGAGCCAAGACACAGAAATCTAAGATGCCTGAAGAGAATACAGGGAGTAGGTGGAAACCAGGAATCAAACCCAGATAGACTCCAGTTCCTGTGCTCTTAAACCACCAAGATTACCATCTTGGGTTCTCAGGAAGCATTGCAACATTCCTTTTAAATTCCAGAGTCTAAATATGTTCACCCACTTTCCCCAGATGACCTTCCAGCCACACCATTTTATTCTGTGGCAATAGCTTAAATCTGGACCTTGTGGTTCAAGCAGTGCAGCCGAGTGTCCTGGGGGAAAATATCTCCATCTGCCGGCTGCAAAATGGAAAAATGAGCCGCAGCTTCCTTAGTTTCCAGATTAACAGAGAATTTTCAATGTGGGAAACTTTTTGATGTGTGGAAATAGGAAAAGAACAGTGGAGCCACGTGATGGCTCATAAAGCTTCTGCTAGGAAGTGGCATGTGCCACCGCTGCTCACGGTTCATTGGCTAAAGGAGGTCACATGCCTCAGCCTGGCCTCAGTCAGTGTCCATGAATAATGCTCCTAGAGAGGAACAGTGGATTTAAAAATATATATATATTTTTATTGATTTCAGAGAGGAAGAGAGAGATAGAAACATCAATGATGAGAGAGAATCACTGATCAGCTGCCTCTTGGATGCCCCCTACTGGGGATGGAGCCCACCACCCCGGGAATGTGCCCTTGACCGGAATCGAACGTGGGACCCTTCAGTCCACAGGCTGACGTTCTATCCATTGAACAAAACTGGCTAGGGCGACTTTTGAACATTACTATAATTTACCACAGCTCTTAAGTTATTTCCTTAAAAATTTATCCTCACAAAGGATCTAAATAGACACCTTTCAAAAGAGGACATTCAGAAAGCCAAGAGACATATGAAAACATGCTCAAAGTCACTAATCATCCGAGAGATGCAAATCAAAACAACAATGAGGTACCATCTCACACCTGTCAGAATGGCCATCATCAACAAATCAACAAACGACAAGTGCTGGAGAGGATGTGGAGAAAAAGGAACACTTGTGCACTGCTGGTGGGAATGCAAACTGGTGCAGCCACTATGGAAGGCAGTATGGAGGTTCCTCAAAAAATTGGAAATGGAACTCCCATTTGACCCTGTGATCCCACTACTAGGAATATATCCCAAGAAACCAGAAACACCTATCAGAAAGGATATATGCACCCAGATGTTCATAGCAGCACAATTCACCATAGCTAAGATCTGGAAACAGCCTAAGTGCCCATCAGTTGATGAATGGATTAGAAAACTGTGGTACATCTACACGATGGAATACTATGCTGCTGTTAAAAAGAAGGAACTCCTACCATTTGCAACATCATGGATGGAACTGGAGAGCATTATGCTAAGTGAAACAAGCCAGTCAATGAAGGAAAAATACCACATGATCTCACTCATTCATGGATAATAAAGACCATTACAAACTTTTGAACAATAATAGATACAGAGGCAGAGCTGCCTCAAACTGATTGTCAAACTGCAGTGGGAAGGCCAGAGAGAGTTGGGGGGCAGGAGGGAGGGGAGTAAGAGATCAACCGAAGGACTTGTATGCATGCATATAAGCATAACTAATGGACATAAGACACTGGGGGGTAAGGGAGGGTAGTGGTTTGTCAAGGGCGGGGGGGGGGAAAAAGGATACTTATGTAATACCCTTTGTAATACTTTAAGAGGAAAATAAAAAAAAATAAAAAAAAAATAAATAAAAAAAATAAAATAAAAATAAAAATAAAAATAAATAAAAAAAAAAAAAAAATTTATCCTCATATTCCTTGTTTTCGGAGCTTTACTGAGGTTTTGGTAAGATAAGTTTGTCTGAGCCTTTGGAGGTAAATACTGCTGGTTCTAGCCTCTAAGAACGTTGGTGCCATAAATTTTTTATTACACTTTACTGTCACTTTGTGACAAATAACGCATCTGTCTGAGTTGGTGATATTGAAGACAAAAACATTCTGAGTCTCAGATGTCCTCATCGTTTTTTTTGCTTCAGATGCCTAATTTGGGACCCTGTATTATACTTCCATCAACCAGGGGCGATTAAAAAAAGCAAGCATTGCGCTAGACTAAGATTCCATTTCAGAAGTTTCTAGAGGTACCTCCTAGAATCTGGAGGTGGGGAAAGGGATTCATGGGTTGTAGAATTTGAAACCCTTTAGCTACCACACTCTGGCTGGTATCAAGCGGCTCGTTTTGTTTCCAGAGATTTAATGTTGTTTCCAAAAATTAGCTCTCATATGGCTCATTCAGGTAACCAGTGTTGGATATGGAAATTAGATTTTTGTTCATACAAGTTTATTACATTATAGTTTATGAATCACAGTGGCTATGTGCCAGACTCCCTTTCAAGCTAAGCAGCCTCTTTGCTGTGTTATTCCAGCTGAGTCTTTTATTTGAAGTGTTTCTTCATCTTGGCTCATTTAGCCACAAACAGAAGTTGCCCTGTGGGAGATAACATCTTATGTTTATTTACTTTATAGGATTATCACCTCTGGGCTCATTGCAAGTGCAAAAGCTATCAGGAAAGAGAAAATTTGATTTCAGGAAGTCAGGACTCCCTTAACCCTGACTCGTGCCTGCCTCTCGTTGGAGTGTGTTGCAGAGAAATCAAGTCATTGGATTGGCAGTCAGACCTGGTTCCTGATCTTGTTTTGCTGCTTTGTGGCCATGTGACTTTGGGCAGGTTATTTTATTTCTCTGATCCTCTTTCCTTATTTAGGAAACACATAATGAACTCTTTCAGGTTTAGGACTCTGTTCTGCAGAAGTCATATGGATTGTTCTAGCAAATCATTAAAGATGAGATTTTTGTTTAGAAAATATGAAAATAAAAATTTATTTCTTCAATATATAGTAATGGTGTGGAAATTGCCAATAACACCTAAGTTTAAACCTAATGCTTAAGTTCTGTTAAGTCATTAAAGTGACTTCCAATCAGGATGTGGTGAAGTCCACCAGCCCCACGGACACAGGCACATTTTCAAATGGGAAAGGAAGCTAAGGATCATGCGACATTGGGGAAAGAAAGCTTCGAGAGAGAGAGAGAGAGAGAGAGAGAGAGAGAGAGAGAGAGAGAGAGAGAGAGAAAAGGAAGGAAAGAAGGAAGGAAGGAAGGAAGGAAGGAAGGAAGGAAGGACGGAAGGAAGGGAGGGAGGGAGGAAAGAAGGGAGGGAAGGAGGGAGGGAGGGAGGGAGGGAGGGAGGAAGCATAAGAAAGAAACAAGGATGAATAGGAGACTTGGGGGAAACAGGTAATTCAGACAGGAAAAACAACCCCAAAGAACTGTGCTTAACCCTCGTAGAGAAGAAATCGCCTTCATAAAACAAGAATGGACTGCCGTCTGTGTAAATTATAATCAGACGGCACAGAAGAACTCTTGGAAATTAGAAATCTAAGGGTGGAGATAAAATAATCTGTGAAAGGGATAAAATCAAGAAAGTCTCTTATTAAATGAAGCAAAGGAAAAATGGATGGAAAGAGCTATATGAAAAGTACAGGACCATATGTCTGACTGCACTTAGAGAGATTTTAGTACTGAAAGAGCTTGATAAGAATTAGTGATGGATACACAAAAACACAAGGCAAACACAAAAGCAAAGCCACTGAGCACAACCTAAGTAATGATTATGCTGTAAACACCAAAACTGATTTAACAAATCAAGTGGGGGGATGCTTATATGATGGAGTAGCATAAGCAAACAGACCATAAGAATTATATTTAAAATATGTAAAAGGTGCCTGGCTGGCATGGCTCAGTGGCTGAGCATTGACCTATGAACCAGGAGGTCATGGTTTGGTTCCCAGTCAGGGCATATGCCCGGGTTTCGGGCTTGATCCCAAATAGGGGTTGTGCAGGAGGCAGCCAATCAATGATTCTCATCGATGTTTCTAGCTCTCTCCCCCTCTCCTTTCCACTCTGAAATCAATAAAAATATATTTTAAAAATAAAATAAAATATGTAAAAGGTGATCCAGTATAGAATTCTAGACCTTGCAAATCTTAGTGATTTCTGTATATAAATGTGGTGCTCTTTCTTCTATGTCCCATGTTCTAATATTAGTGATGATGGACTTCCTGAAATCACTCCTTTTATGCAGTGACTTAAAATCACCAGCTAAAGTTAGAAACCAATATTTGAAAAAGAATGGTATTTTCCCTTCTGAAAAGCCCTCTGATTCATAATAAGATCAAAACATTGCCTTTCTCAGGGCCATGTACTGTGTTAACAGTGGAGGGATACTATTACTTATGCCATGTTAATAGTTTATCCCAGTTAAAATATGATTATGAATTATTACATTATGAAACAAATGTGACATACAGTCTTCAGGCTACTTAGCTTCCCACCTCAGCAAACCAAGCACCCTTTTATTCTTTTCCTATGGTTCTGGCAAGCTGTGTTTGCTTATTTTAGTGCTGTCCTTTAAAATTTGGAGCTGTCTTTTTTATTGACTCAGGTTGATGAAATGGCATTTGGTAAGTTGACTATGCATTTATATATTGTTGGCATTTATCTCTACATTGTCATTTCCAAGGCTTTCCAGGCTAGTTCTCTGTTATAATTTAGTTTCCACAATTCTGTGAGTTCTGATCTTTGATTAAACATTCAAAATCAAATGATTTAATCCAATGTAAGAAATGATGAGTTAATGGAATTGATATATCTTCCATGGAGTCCAATCAAATCCTGACGGTAAAATAAATTAGCAACTGATCATTTCAGAAATTACAAATTCAGTTGCATGGTTTTCTATTTTAATTAAGGAGTTGAAATAACTTTCAATTATGAGTTAATTTCTCTCTTTTAAAATTGTCTGGGCCGTTTAAACACTTTTGACTGGCCTTCTCCTAAGACCCAGTGCTCTCTGAGTCAGTTTTGTACCTTGCAGTGTGTTCACTCAGAGAATACAAAGCCTGAAAAGTTGTAGTTTCTTTCAAAGTAAGAAGGTAATGCTGGTGCCCCATTTCTTGACCAGCAGGTCACAGCTGGTAGCCCTAAACTAAAGTCTAAAATAGGCAAATAAAGGAAATATGAAATCAAATGAAAACATATCTTAAAAATTGGTGCTCTAATGAAAACTTTCAGGAAAGAGATCAGAAGAGAACCATTATTGGATGTGTATTTTATGTGACCATATATGATGATACAGAGATATAATAATACTAAGAAGAATAACAGCTAACATTCTGAGTGCTTACTGTGTGCAAGTCATTGCCTTCAGTTCTTTGCAGGCATCTGATTAATTCTCACGTGAGGAAAGTGCGCTAGTATATCTATTCCACAGATTAGGAACCCCGGGCACAGATAGGTTAAATAAATTGGCCAAAATCACCAAGCCAGTGGGAGTTGGCACAGTCTGGAATTTGAGTCATGCCGTGTGGCAAAACTAACCAGAAGGCTTGCCATAAAGCTTGTGAGAATGGATAAGGATTTGAACTATGCACTATTAACCCAGGGTCAAGTTCATAAAGAAATGTGCTCCAGTGGTGTAGTCATTGTGAAGTCTGCTGGAGACTCAATTAAATGTTAAATGATAGCTTTTTAAAAATATGCTTTGACATTATTTCCATGGTGCCAATGTAGGCATCTTTCTCAGTTAAAAAACAACAACAAACAAACCCCCAAAAAATGAAAGAAAGCAAGCTCAATATAGACTTCTCTGAGTAAAATCCTACATGGATGTGGTTGGGCTTCTTATCCACAGAAGCATTTACAAATCACTCACTTGATCAAGGCATTAGTATAAGTCGGCTAATGGAATTGAGTATACAGGCACATCCTACAAAGCTTTATTCGGATCACACAATTGTAGAGATGAACTGATGGCTAAAGATTGAACTGCAGTATGGCTTGCAGAGTTGTGTTCTAGGGTGTGAGGATATATCTATTCATGTTCATTTGGGTTTTGCTCTAATTCCATGCCAATAATAGAAAATTTGTGACCAGTCAGTATTATTTGCTTTTGCATTGCCATTACGTTTAATGCTTTGATCCATAGTGCTTGAACAGTGCATATCTTTGTTCCCAGGATATTAAATCAAGTTTTAAGCCAGTTGCCATCCTGATAAAACCAAAACATTACAAGAGTGAAGGCCTTATTTATGACCCGCAGGGATAACAGATCTTTCTTAGAGTGGTACAAAAGTTGCCAAAGAACAGAGTGAAAACATCGAGAGACTGAAAAGTGGCATTTTCATCCAGGGATTTGTTTGTTTGTTTGTTCTTGTGAGGCAGAGGCTGTGAACACCACATACAATCACACAGCACCAGTGGATTTGCAAGGTTACGGGACTGGGGGGAATAATGAAGGTTAAGTGCAGGGGACAAGAGAGATTACTTATGATAATGAATTATGTAATTTTTCTAGACAGAGTTGGATTAACATTCATCCTGAAAAGAGATTACAGTATGTCTGATTCTTGCAGTAAGCAAATATTAAGCAGATCACTTATGTACAACATGTGAATTGAAAGTCCTAAAGGATATGTGATTTATCATATACAAGGCTCGGGGGAGGGGGGGGGAATTAACCTGTCCCTAGCTATACACACGAGATGCCCCGGGGTTTTGTGAGGGAGTGTGGAGACCGTGCACCCTGTGCTACAAGACTTCTTCCTTCGAGTGGAGCCTTGAAGAGATGATCAGGGACATCAGTGTCACAGTCTGGCAGCTGCACCCCCAGTTGTGAAGAGCACCTCTCCCTCCCATGGATGTCAGAGAAACCAACTCTGCCTGCCTCATTAGCACGTCCCCTAGACCCCGATGGAAATAATGGGGCATCCTGGTGACACCTTGTGTCCATACTTGTACAGTGATACAGTCAGATCCCCCAGTGTCTGCTCTTCATTTTCACAGTGTGGGTGGTGTGGGTCTGCTTGTCCGTATGGTAAATCCCAGGCGGTTTCTCCACTCATCGCCCTAAGACTGTTGCGCTCATTTTTAGAACCAGCCTTTGATTCATTTGTAGGGTGTATTTTTTTTTTTTTTTTTTTTTTTTTGCCATCCTCTACTTTTTAGAAGACAGTGCCTTCTGTACGTGGCTTTCATTTTAGCACTAAAATAGCATTTTCTTGAAATTTCAAAAACAACAATGCACTGAGAAGGGCATATCACCTCTGTGGGATTGTTTCCCAAAATGTTACAACCTCAGTCTAATCATGAGAAACCATCAAACAGCCCAAATTGAAGTACATTGTACAAAATAAATGAGAAGCGCTCTTCAAAAGTGCTATGTTCATGTCGGGCAGATTAGAAGATATCAGCATCTCACCACCCAGAAGTAACAACCATTACTATAGTAAAATACACTAGGCATTTCTTTTTGCATTTATATTCACATAACTTTTAAGGAAAAGAGAAATATGGTATGGGTCTGTGGTTATGTAACCACTTATTCACTTAAAAGAATATTGTGACCAAATTGCTCTGAAAAGTAAATTTGATGGGCTCCGTGTCACACAGCACCCCCTGCTGTCTCTGTCTGTGGTAAGGGCCCAGGGAAGTCATTGCTTCTCGCCACCCCTCCTCACTGATGGAGCCCATGGAAACCATCAGCTCAGTCCACCAGGGTCCTTGGAGTCGAAGTGGCTCTGTGATAGCCTTTATTGTTATCTTCAGCTTTTTGCCTGCTCACTTAAAGTTACTGCATCCATATGTATCTGGGCACTTACCTTCACTTAGCCAATAATTCAAAGCATGGGGAGGTGCTTCCCTGTCATCTGAGCAACTCTGTCAAAGGTAGAGAGGTGCAGGGAGGGTTGACCAATGAAATCATTCAGGCAGAGAATGGGCGGGCAAAACCACTGAGGTGCAATTGCCTACAATGTATGAAAAACCAGGAAAACTAATCCAGTTCTGTGTACCAGCTACTTTCAAATAAATGGTTAACCTCTTAAGGTATAGAGTATGATTCCCATTTTCAGATGAAACTGAAGGTTGACGTAGCTAGAGAACTGGACTTAAAATTTTCCATTAAGAGTCAGATGTGCAGAAATGTGACTTTCTTTCTCTGTAACTGAATTTAGATTTCTCATGAACCCCTATATCTGCTGTTGGCAGAAAACACTGAATATTTTCAGTGAAAAGTTGCTCAATCACTTCTAGTTTAAAACCTAGTCTCTTTTTTCATAGATACTAAATGATGAGATTTAGGATTCTCCCTTCCCCTTCCTTTCTGTTGATCTGGTGAATCCTGTTGTGCAGATGTGCAGGTTGGTTGTCTTTGTTGTCCCAGAGTGCCTCCTGGCTTTCCACGTGCCCCTCGACCTTTGCATCCATGACTGCAGTGCCCCCAGCTGGCTGTAACTCCCTTCTGGTTTCCCAGCAAAGTAATGCATGTGGTTCTCTGCTTCCTTGGCCCCAACTGGGATCTCACTGAGGGTGCTGGCAGCCCAGTGTAGCCAGACCTCCACCCACTCCTCCTCTTTCAGGGTCTTTCACCCATAGCCTTGCAAAGATGTCCCCTCTTCCCTGTATCCTGAAGAGCATGTTAATTCGCAGTTGTCAAGAGTTGTGGGAACATTTTAGGGATCCTCATGCTCACATTGGAGCCAAGGAAGAGTGGAGAAATAGAGAGCATTTCAAGAGCACAGTTCTAAGAAGCACTGTGAGGAAATTCCATGTTCCAGTTAAGTGGCTTCCAAAGTAATTCAAGGAAAAGGGAAGCAGAGCAACATCAAAAGTCATTTGCTCAACAACAGTTTATTCAAAAGGTCACTATTATAACCAAATATTGCCATTCACATCAGCTGCGTAGTTTCTGAAATTTTGACTCAAAATTTTGACTCACACACACAAAAATCTTCACTAATCAGGAATATTTTTTTTAAACTTAACCACTATTACAGACATTAGGTGTCCTGATTCAAATAGATTACATCTTCAATAAACTTTTCATCAGCACATACTTTTATTTTTCTGAACTGTTGTACATGTGTAAGGGTTTCTCACCACTTACTTAGGAGGTGGTTACAATAACCTGGACTCCTAGTTTAGAATGATCACAGGAAAAATGGAAAAGAAGGAATTATGTTTACAAGTACAGAGTATAGATTGCTGTGGAAAGGGCTGGGCTTTAAATGTCAACGGGAACAATGTATGAAAGGTCACTCGCCAACTCTTTTATGTATGTATTTAACCAAACAGGTAGCATAAAGATAAACAACAAACTTCAAATGTTATTAGAAACCAACTATTTTGTGTTGATTCACTCTTTTCCATTTTAGATGCTTCTTTTTAACCAAAAGAAAAGAGTCTTAGATGTTTATTCTAATTTATGTACACATTTTATGTTCTTAGATTATTCTCCACTAATTGCTTCTATATAAATCTGGACCATATTTGACACTTCAATTAAACTTCAAGAAGGGTCCCCCAATTTGTATGGAAGAAATTGCGAGCAGTGATGCAATGGTTTCTGCACAGAACTTGGGTTTAATAATTGGGAACCTTTGTAAGCTCTCATTTGTATACTTTCTGAGATGTGTCCTTATTGTCTCTTAAAGAGTAAAGAGGATATATGAGAGAGTGTATATTGTTTGGGTGGGATTAAGAGGGGGTATGGACCATGTCATTTCTTTTTTGTTTGTTGTTTTTGTTACCCATCATTGCTTCTGGATCTACCCATTTCAAGCTTCAGAACTTGATATTTCCCAAAAGGCATTGGGTATCCTATCCCCTCAACTCAGCAGTGGGCAGTGGGTATTTCATTTTCGAAGTCACAGAGCATGAGAGAGATAAATCGCAGTATTTGTAGTGTGCCAGGTGCAAGTGGGACTTTCTGGATCGTTATGGTGATAGCTTTCTCCCCTAAATTTTTTATGAATATACTGATGAAGACAGATTACTGTTATCTGTCTTCAATGGGTCATAAGTTGAACTAGCACTATATTTTTTCCGGAAAATACACAAA